>NC_059081.1:51366624-52618409 GCF_020497125.1 Mauremys mutica | reverse complement strand
GGTGCCACAGGACTCTTTGCTGCTTTTTTAGGATCCCATACTGTCTTCCCTACTCAGGCATAATTCCCATCAGATACAATAGAAGTTTTTCCTAAATAAGGACTGAAAAATAAAACAAGGAGCACATGCCTGATGAAACAAGATGTTTATTTTTTTATAGCCCATGGCAATATGCTGAATATCCTTGTATTTCAATTACATTTACTGCTGTGCATACACTGTATGATTTATAGTTAATTATTGCTTAACATTTATATAGTGTTTATGCATTCAAGGCACTGTGCATATATTATCTAATTAAGCTTCATAACATCCCTATGAGCCAAACAGGAGAAACTGAGACAGAAACATGAAGCGACTGGCCCTAAATCACAGATACATGTATCACTGGAAGAGTGAGGATTAGAACTCAGTGTGTCTCAAACTCCTGAGTGGTAGAATGTTAGCATAGAAGAGGTCAATGTAACTGTGTGTTTGTTTGCCTGATGATAAGTCACAATTCCACAGGTATCATGTATGTATCCTTTAGTCGCATGCAAAAACTGTTTTGTTGTATTTGTATTTATTGAGTAACATTTATTGATTACATGTTAGTTATAAATTACTTTAGATTTATTTCCAGGATATACATGAAATTGCCAAGTAGCTGGCATTTTGGTTTGGAAGGTGGAAATAGACATACTGTAGTGGGCCAGTGGACCTTGTATACAAGGTCTTAGAACAAATTTGGAAGAGAAAGTAGTTAAGGACATAGAGGTAAATGGCAACTGGGATAAAATACAACATGGTTTTACAAAAGGTAGGTTGTGCCAGACCAACCTGATCTCTTTCTTTGAGAAGAGAACTGATTTTTTTAGACAAAGGAAATGCAGTTGATCTAATCTACCTGCATTTCAGTAAGGCATTTGATATAGTTCCACATGGGAAATTATGAATTAAATTGGAGAAGATGAGAATTAATATGGGAATTGAAAGTTGGATAAGGAACTGGTTTAGGGGGAGAGAAACAGGTCATCTTGAAAGGAGAAGGTTACAAGTGGAGTTCTTCAGGGATCAGTCTTGGGACCAATCTTATTTAATATTTTTATTAATGGCCTTGGCACAAATAAATGGGAATGTGCTAATAAAATTTGCAGATGACACAAAGTTGGGAGGTATTGCCATTACAAAGGAGGACCAGAATATCATACATATACATGTCTTTGGAAGGCTCTTGATGCACTGAGCATTGTTGTTACAGTGATGTTAGAGTAATGTTATAGGTTATAATTTCATGTATGTAGTTATGAGGCTGCAAATGTATCCTCATGGCTTAAAATAAGTCTAGGCAAAAACTCTCCAAGAGCAGAGAGGCAGTTCATACCTCACCAGCCCAGCCTCACAGGAACAAAGGATGCTGGCCTAGGCAACAACAAAGGATCTGTTGGACTCTTGAGTGAGTGGAATGGAAAACCTGTCTTATGAGATGAGACTCAAAGAGCCCAGCTTATTTAGCCTAACCAAAGAAGGCTGAAGGGAGATGCAATTGCTCTCTATAAATGCATCAGAGGAATGAATACCAGGGAGGGAGAGGAGTTATTTAAACTATGCATCAATGTGGACACAAGAACAAATGGATATAAACTGACCATCAACAAGTTTCGACTTGAAATTAAGATGAAGGTTTCTAACCATCAGAGGAGTGATGTTCTGGAACAGCCTTCCAAGTGGGGTGGGGTGGGAGGTGAGGAAGAGACCAAAAAAACCTAACTGGCTTCAAGACTGAGTTTGATAAATTTATGGAAGGGGTGGTTGATGAAGCTGCCCGCAATGGCATGTACAGACTGCCAGAAGCAAATATCTTCAATGGCCGGTGATGGGACACTAGTGGGAGAGGACACTGAGTTACTACAGAGAATTCTTTCTGGCTGGTGAATCTTGCCCCCAGGCTCAGGGTCTAAAAGATCACCATATTTGGAGTCAGGAAGGAATTTTCCTCTGGGTCAAATGGGCAGAGACCGTGTGTGTGTGTGTGTGTTTGTGCGCGTGCAGGGGGGTTGCCTTCCTCTTTAGCATAGGACACAGGTCACTTGCTGGTTTGAACTAGAGTAAATGGTGGATTTTCTGTAACTTGATTTCTTTAAATTGTGAATTGAGGCCTTCAATAACTCAGCCAGAGGCTATGGGTCTATTACAGGAGTGGATGGGCAAGGCTCTGTGGACTGCAATGTGAAAGAGGTCAGACTAGATGATTAAGATAATCCCTTCTGGCCTTACAGTTCATGAGTAGCACTAGAAAATTTTGCCCAAACTATTTTAAAACTATTTGTGTGTCATTCTACTTAGTGTGTCAAATGGCCATGTCCATTGGCCATTTTTGTATTTCCTGTGCACCCCTAACTGTATTAATTGTGTGGGTGTCATCACAATATGCATTCTTTGAGGTCATGTGGTACCATTTGCCATACAAATTGCCAAGGAGGTGTGCAGGATCTTGCTAACTATATGATATTATTGATCAGAAAATAAAAGTACTTACTCATTTACATTGCATCTTATTCATTATGGGTAGTGACATCAAATTATGGGTAGTGCTCAGGTTTAATTCTCTTCCCATTGAAGCCAAGGCATTGGTAAAACTCATTGACATCTGTAGTAGCAGAATTAGACCAACACTGAGTGCTTTTTTTAAAATCCCACCCTTAGGGAGAATTTCACCCTTTTGTAGAGAATCTTCACAAAACATATGCATCAATTAAGTCCTTATATAATAGTGAGAGTCAGGTTTTGTGTTTGACCCTTGTGCAGAGGGCTGTATCTCATCAAATATGCTGGGAAAGGGTTACAAATGCAACACAGGCATTAAAACCACATGTATCAGTATCAACAAAAGCAATAGACAGAAATCAAATGAGTCCAATGACAAGAACTACAAACCACAAAGGACTACATTCAACCCAGATGTAATTCTACTAAAACCAAGGAAGTTGATGAATAATGCTGAATTTGGCCCGGTAGAGATCCAAATGTGGAAGACATAAGTCTATATTATAATAATAGAATCTGCCAGTGAAATTCTTTTGAGAAGGAACCTGCAAATTAAACTTGACAATTTTAATAAATGCTTGATTTGTGTGGGTTTAAGGAAAAAGATAAAATCCCTAAAATTTGCTATTTTTCTTGTAAAGTCTTAAGCATAAAATAAATATATTTCCATGAATATTTTGTTTCATAGCTTGGCATCAGTTGTCTGAAATAATGTTGTGTTTCACTTAAGTAAAATACAATTTTTGATTGACAATAGTTAATTCCAGTCTTAACATTGTACATTGTAAAATAAAATCCTCTATGGAAAAAGATGACATTGCGGACAAACAAACAGAATATAAATATTTCAAACTAATTGATTACCGAGAATTGAAGAAAATTTCATGTTTGTTTCTTCCTTTTGTTTCCAAATCCCTGCCAAAATAAAAACAATCCTGGAAGACAAGGATGAAAAATGAATTGGTGCCAGGGATGCTGGAACAATTTGTATAGTGGGGGAACTAAGAGCCATTGAACCAAACTGTAAATCCTGGACGTGATGGAAACCTCTTCAAGCCGGGGGGTGCAGCAGCACCCTTAGTTCTAGCACCTATGATTGGTGCTATCAGGGGCGGCTCTAGACATTTCGCTGCCCTAAGCATGGCGACATGCCGCGGGGGGCGCTCTGCCAGTCGCCAGTCCCGCAGCTCCGGTGGACCTCCGCAGGCGTGCTGCTGAAGGCACCCTGCCTGCCGCCCTAGCGGCGACTGGCAGAGCGCCCCCCGCGGCGACTGGCAGAGCGCCCCCCGCGGCATGCCGCCCCAAGCACGTGCTTGGCGTGCTGGGGCCTGGAGCCGCCCCTGGGTGCTAGACATTGTTAATAGAATCAGAGAAATGTAGAGAAATGTTCTTAAAAACCTCCAGAGACTGGAATTCCACACCCTCCATTGGAAACCTAGTCCAGAGCTTTAATCTCTTTACCAGTAGAATTTTTTTCCTAATATCTAACCTAAATCTCCCTTGTTGCAGATTAAGCTTATTACTTCTTGTCCTATCTCAAGTGACTATGGAAAATAATTGATCACTGCCCTCTGCAGAACTGCCCTTATGTTTGAAGATTGCTATAAATCTGCCTGCCCCCGCCCACTGCCCCACCCCCATTCCCCGTTTTTTTCCCCTCAAGACTAAACAGGCCCAGTTTTTTAACCTTTCCTCATAGGTGTAGATTTTCTAAACTTTTTCTTATTTTTGTTTCTCTCCTCTGGACTCTCCAATTTGTTCACATCTTTCCTAAAGTGTAGTGCCCAGAACTCCAGCTGAGACCACAGTGCTGAGTAGAGCAGGACAATTAGTTCCTATGTCTGACATACAACACTCTTGTTAATACACCCCAAAATTACATTAGCCTTTTTTGCAACCGCATTAGATTGTTGACTCATATTCAATTTGTGATCTGCTATAACCCCCAGATCCTTTTCAGCAGTTCTACCATCTAGCCAGTTGTTCCCCATTTTGAGGTGTGCATTTGATTTTTTTCCTTCCTAAGTAAAGTACTTTGCACTTGGTTTTATTGTATTTCATCCTGTTAATTTCAGACCAATTTGTCAGATGTTTTGTATTGAATTCTAATCCTGTCCGCCACAGTACTTGCAACCCCCACCAGCTGGGGGTCATTTGCAAATTTTATAAGCATATTCTCCACTCCATTATACAAGTAATTAATGAAAACATTTAATAATACTAGACCCACGACTCATCCCTGAGGTACCCCACTAGATACACCCTCCTGGTTTGATAGTTTTAACATTGATAACTGGGAGGCAAACCCACAGGCAAACCAGGTGCTCCTCAATAATAACCCAGAGCCTCAATAGGTGCCCCTCCAATGGAGCTGAAATGAATTACCGCTCCAGCATGCGGCAACAACCCAGCTGCACTACCTAAGCCTTTCACAGAGTCTGCAGTGACTCACCCTTCAGGCATGCAGCAGCAGCCTATCCCTAAGCGGAGCCTGGGTCAGATGTCCCCCAGGCTCAGTTATTTTCCCAACCCTGCCAGAACTGTAGATCAATCTGTGAAACAGCACTACCCAGCCAGGAACCTGGCTGTCGCCTCACTGTGGCTCAGACTCTCTTTATTCCTAGCCTGCTCCAGTTTCTGTTCATGCCCCAGCCTTGCCCAGGCTCTGTTCCAGTCTTGTATTTGCCCTACTCTGACTTTGCTCCAGCCTTGCCTCTGTCTCCTGACCCCCTTGGACTCTGACCACCTGGATTTGGTCTCTGGCCTGCACCTGGACTCCAGCTATGGTGCTATTTGGTTTGCCTGCGGACTTGGCCATGGCCTTTCTCAGGATCTCTGTTCCAGCACCACCTTCACCCCACTCCTGACCTCATGTCTGGCTTTGACCTTTGCTCTGACCACTATGCCTAACTAAGGTAGGCAGTGCCTGACAGTAACTACTTTTTGAGTATGGTCTTTTAACCAGCTGTGCACCCACCTTACAGTAATTTTGTCTAAATCACCATTCCCTAATTTGCTCATGAGAATGTCAAGTGTGACTGTGTCAGAAGCATTTACAACTACTATGTTACCCCTGAGAGAGCTAACCTGTAAACCAGAAGCTTTATATCTTCTGGGCGGAGTTCTGGGAGGGGGGTGTTTTTAAGTACTAGCGAGTTAAGAGGGGGTAGGTGACTAGAAAACAGATTCCAACACCTAGAGGTGTTCATAATTTTGACTGTGTGTAGACATAAAAAAGAACCTGCAACTGCCAGCTATCTAATCAAGTGGATTTAACCAATTGAAGACCAGATTGACAACTCTGACCTTTTTTTTTTATTGCAACAGTATACACATTTAAAATGTCTCTACTGCTGCCTAAATAGAACTTCCTATAGATTTTCTTGTAGCAGTTTCATCTCACCAGCCGATCAAGCAAGAGAATTTCAACGTAGCTTGATGGTACTGCACTTGGACTACATCTTCTCTATATTACTAGCAGTAGTATTATGACAGGTGAAGGCATAGTACTTAGTAAACCCTCTGTCAAGCACCTCATTTTATTTAAAATTATTCTGGGAGCATTTTCAGATTTTCAGCTTGGATCTTAGAGAATACACATGAACATGGGGCAGAGTAGTGGATTCTTCGTGCACACGCATGTGCGGTCAACAATTATGTGAAATTGTCACTGTTGGCTGGCTACCTGCAAATACATAATTAATCACCTGTTCTGGCTATAGATAGCTTTGCAATTACTGATGGAGCAGTGATCTGTATTTGGTACAAACCATGTGTCAGTTGTTTTATTTCCAGTTGGTTGAGAGAGGAATCTATTAAAGAAAATAAAAACTGCAGCTTTTCTTATTATTAAAAATGAAGATGATGCCTGTGCACGACTTCTTTTAAAGTGGGGAGACTGGTGCACAACAGTCACCATGCTACCCTTGATGCTAGAGGACTTGAAACCAATGGCATGGACACCAGGATGATTGGAAATCCTGTATTTGCTACAACCTTCATCCACCTTCACAGCCGTTGTAACATTACATAACAGTTTCACCTCCATTGTGCAGTTATCCTCCATCTGTGTACTGTGCATGGCACCATAAACATATGCCTACATTGCTGAGAATGGGAGGAAGATAAAAAGGATATGTAAGTGTGGGAGTGAAGAATCTTGAGTATGATACAGTAAAAGCTACGAAGTTGAGGAGAGGAGAACATGCCTACAGTACCAGTGATCTGGAGACTGGAGGGGGCAAATGCGAGAGTCATGGAGGTGAGCAAGGAGACAATCATAATACTAAAAGCAAAATGCGACCAAAGTATTTAACTATTATAGGAGTAATAAAGGGCACTGATGTTCAGCCTGTGGTCTGCAAAACCTTAGGGGTCCTCAGACTGTCTAAGCTAAGATTTCCAAAGGGGTTCACACCTCCATCTTACATTTTTTGAGGGTCCACAAATGAAGAAATGGTTGGGAAGTCAAAAAGAAAGAAAAGTAAGAAAAAAGACAGATAAAAGAAGAGAAAATCAATTTAAAGTTCGAGTCACTAATCAGAGGACTGTCCTCAAAGGTGCTCAGCAGCATGAAAGCAGGAACAGAAGTAATGGATTCAAGAGAAGAGCCAGCCCTGGGAATGAGATAGAGCTAAGGTGTCAAAGTAGAAGGAAAGGTACACTACAAATAAAATTAGAAACCAGGTAATTGAGAAATGAGAGTGAGGACAGGGATGTGAGAAAGGGGGCCTGATAGGCTGAGGGCAGAGAGCCTGTGATGTTGAAGGAAAACAGGTGGCAACTTAAGAAAGGGAATTCAAGGACAGAGATCAGAATGAGATCAGTTTTGGGGGAAGCCCATATCAAGACAACGCCAGAGGCAGTGAACCGGAGAACTGGTCAAAAAGTGGACGTTTTTGCAAGAAGAGGGTAGCAAAAGAAATGAAAGGCTGTGGGATCAGATGGACCATTGTTGTGAAAATAGAAGTCAGCTAGGACAATGGAGGGGGTTGAAATCAGGAAAAAAGAGAGTCAGGCAGCTACATCTGGAGGAAATGATGATAAATCACAGGAATAGCAAATAAAGAGGCATTCTAAGAGAGTAGAGCCAGATGGAATAGACATCAGTGGAGGCAATGTAGTGAGAGGACACTAAAACTTTAACAATGGTAGAAAAGGAGCCCCATGCCACTGCCACAGTCCTAAAGCCAGCCACTCAAGTTGAGGGAAGAAAGATTGCCAGGTTTTAGTATGAGATGAGGGCAGCAGGAGATAAAATGCTTGCATAGGAAGGTTGGTTTCTTGGAATTCTAGTGTGGGAATGAAAGAATGGAATGAGGCCTTTGCTCACTTCTGTGTCTTTCTGTGGTTTAAGTTTTAGTCACGTGGCCTGTGTTATACAGGAGGTCAGACAACATGATCACAATGGTTACTTCTGGCCTTAAGGTGTGTGTGAAGTCCCACACAACCCTCTAGTAAGGGCCCAGTTCTCCTCCTCCACTTTGGTTTCCTCCTCTCAGCACTATTTACTCTCATTTTCATTAGTTTTCTTTCAGTTTCTAGTATTCTGGTCTGACCAAACTGGGGAGAAAAATAATGATTCACCTCTTGGGCAGCTTGTCCAAATCATGCTGAACATCTGATCCTTCTTATTACATACTGACAGTTCTACATAGTGTTTCCCTGGGAGTTTCCTTCATCTACTTTCTCCATCTCATTGTTATCCCTCCTCTGTGTGTTCCTGATTTTCTGACACCCACCATACCCCAAACAAGTTGAAACTAGTTCACAGAAAACTGTGGTGAAGAATTGCTTTATTCAAAAATATCCTCAGCTAATGAACAGTATCTTGAATGCCTTCAGTCTCCTTTTTTTTCTACCATTCATTTTAAGTGTCAATTACTCACTATACCTTGACATTTAATCTGAAGCATTTCATCTACCAGAAACACATCTGAGTTTTTAACTTGTGTTCAATTACGAGAACTCTCGCACATGTATTCATTCTTTAGTGTAAGTTCAGCTTTTCTACAGTGTCATGTACAATAGAGTATTTTAAAATCAAGGCTTTTGAAGAGAAATGGTTCCAATTTGTAGTATTTCAACAACAAAAAAATTCTATAGCGAAAACAAGATGCTGAGTTACTGAATTGTCTGCTTTTTGCCTGGTGCCTATTTACTGTATAGGCATTATGTAGACTGCAGGTATTGATAGTCTCCTGCTCAAATGCTGAAGAGAATTGATGGATATTGACAATTAACGATTCAACTTTGTTTGATAGTTATGTAAATCAAATTTAGTAGGTTTTTTTGCAGTGAATTTGTTTATGAAAAGGAGTGATTGAAGTCACTAGAGAACAAAGTTTTCTCTTTATTGACAAGGTACTGCCCTACCAATACTATGATAATGGTAGAATTAGCAATACAGAGAGAGCAAGAGAAAGAGCAGTGTCCCATAAATGCACCTTAAACTTGATTTGGAGATATACTACAGGGCTGAAAACCATGGTCATTCAATCTATCTAAATATCAATTTAATCCCTTTCCTTGTCTACTAGGACTGCCAGTAAGGTTACCAATTAGTTCCATGTGTGGTGGTGTGGTTTGTGATATGCACACTCGTCCCTTGGGTACTGCACTGAAACCAACAAATCATTTCACATATGGCATCCAGCAGGGATCAGGTGGTGAGTGCTCAGAAACTTCACTGATGGGAGTTTTAGAAATAAGTATATAATTTATCACTTTTGGTCATTACAGACATGTGAAGTAGTTGTACCGGTTACTGGTACGAAAGCCTATATCCATTTCCATTCTCCTGGATCATCCATTTCCTTCCTGTTCCATAAGGCAAGATTGAGCAGTGGGGGTATTAATTATGATATACAAGGAAGACTATCAAGTGCATTAATATCCATCTATATATGGTTGAGAGGGGAACTTTCTTAATGCCAGTAGGATGTACCCAAAAGGGATCCTATATATAATAGAATAAGAAGATGCTTAATATCTATCTAAAAGGGTGTTGGTAAAACTCTTCATGCACAGAGGAATTTTATTTAGTCCCTAGTATCTGAATCACTGATTATAGTATTAATGAAACATTCAGCTGCAATGTGAATCAACTTACTGTATTTCATGTTGACTATATTAGTCAGATGTCTCACTGTCAGTGTGACTTGTATGGCGAGCACAAGTCAAGATCAGTAATTTTCTGATGGGAGGTTTTTTGTTTTTGTTTTCTTTGATAGATAAGTCAGAAAGCACACGAGGTCTCAATTTTTTTTAATTTTTAATTAATCCTGTGAGGAAAAACATGGCTCTTCTGATCCTATGTTAAGCAAAAATCAAGCGTCCCTGAAGAAAATAGGGACACTTTGTAAGGAGGGATGCCTTCACTATTTTCACCTCTCTTCTCTCAAGTTTGATTTCTTCATGGCTGGAGCTTGTAAACAATACAGGATTTCATTATAAGCCTTTACTCTGTGAAGCATCATGGAAAGGAGTTTTTGTACCTTTTTTTAATACTGATGAGACAGATTCTTGGTATAAAACTTCGCAAGCCTGTGTCACTGAGCCATAAGTCATTACAAAACCTTGAGTCTTTAAAAGTTTAGTTGACAGAGAAATTACATTAATGATACATTGGGTTTGGGATTAGATGACCTTAGAAGGATCTTAATACGGGGAATGGAAATATGAAATTTAAAAATCTTATACAGAATGCCATGGAGAGGCCATCCAGAAGCCTGCTTTGAGAATGTGTGTGATATTTCATATAGTTGTCTAGTTGTGTTTAATTGAATTCAAACATTCATGTTTAAATCTATATTGATTGTTGTTAATAAAGCTGCAGATATTAATGTCAGCTGCTGTTTCAATGTCTCTGGGAGCACTGAGTCCAATGACCTTCTTGTTGATATCTTATTTTACTGAAGAACTATTTTCTTTTGTTACATTCTGACTTTCAGTAGAGGCCTGCTATTCTAGGTCTGCTATTCTAGCAACTGTCATTGCGGAGATACTTAATTTTATACTGTTTTGTTCACATACTGACAGGCACTACTATGCAGCTATCTTAAAAAAAATTGCACAATTAAAAACTAACATGACTATAAATAGCACCTGTTTTAATCAATTTATATTCCTTGCATCTCATATCTCTAGCATTATTGGTAATTTATTTTAGTCACTTTCATGGAGGCAACATTAATTTTTATAACAATTACTCATAATTTTCCCCCAGATTCAATTAAGCTCTTTTCACCTACTTAATTTCTTAAATCATGTCACTTTCCACCCATCTTATTAACAAGTGAAACCTAGATTACAGACAGTCCCTGAGTCTAAACTAAAGCCTATTAAATTGAATGGGAAGACTTCCATTGACTTCAGGGCTCTGGATTATGAACTATACATTACAGTGGCATTCACTTACATTTACTAAGTCTGGGGTGTCATATTCTCTGCATGTCTCTCCACTCTTTAGATTTAGATGTATACTCACTGACCTACATGGTCTAACTATTAAAGTACTGGGCTAAACTGTATTATAATTCTACATGAAAAGAAAAAGCTTGTGTTAATGTCATGTCATGAAAAATCAAGCATTCAAAGGCCAGGAAAGGCAGAGTTAGGTTGGATAGCAACTGCACGGGAAGTCATATCTGTTCTTCCTATCAAGTACTGATCTCTGGACCTGCAATCTACAGGGGGCACCTAGCAGCATTGCCTTACATTCCCAAAACTCTGTACATACATTACCTCATTTCCCACAATCACCATATGAGATAGAAACCAGAAGTAAAGTAATTTCACCAAGTAACAGGGAAATGGAGGCACAGATAAGTTGAGGAGTAAAGTATGGCTTTAACCTGTGTCCTAATGTGGTATGCCTCCCCAGGAGCATAACTCCTGGTTCCTCCTCTATGTGGTGCAGTGTAGAACTGTGCATGTGTCGGCGCAGTTATGCTGGCTGGAGCACTGTGTGAGTGGCAGGGGATGTGGAGCATTGGATGGGAGAGTCACACCTCTTCCTTTCCATATGTGGAAGCCACTTTCCCTGTGCTATGGATAGCCCATGCAGGATAGTAATGGCATGGATTTCAACCCACTGTTTGGCTGTTCTCAGACGGGCCATGATTTGCTTAAGAGCATACAACTACTCACCATCAGGATGACAACAAGGTTTCAAATCTCCTTAGACTCTCCATTAGAGCTGGTGTGAAAATGTTATCAAAACTATTTTCAAGGGTAAAACAAGGTGAAAAATCTCATATACAAGTTGCTTCCCTTCCCCTCAAGCCCCTAGTTTTCTGACAAATATGTTTAAATCTGTATTGATTGTTGTTAATAGAGTGGCAGCGTTTCTCATCCACTTAACCGCAGTGCTTTCTGGCAAATTGAGTGTCCTCGCTCAATCTCAGTGTGCCTCACTCTTGACCATCTGTAAAATGGAAATAATAATGGCCAAATTCACCACCTCGCAAAGAAAAACTGTTGTAATTTTACAATATCCCAGACTCGCTAGATTCTTTCTAAGGGTTACCAGTCTTTTAAGGTCCTTAGACGTTTGGGTTAGGTTTTTCACAGCACCCAAAAGTTTACAGCTTCTTTGACTCATTCAAAATTACAGTGATGGGTGCTAATAAAAGAGCCTCGATAGGTATTCTGAGAATTAAATAGCACTGAATTATAGTTATCCCCCCCACCCCCACATTCTATTTTCATACATTCACTCATCAAGGGCTCTCTCCTCCCAGCTGCTGGCTTCAATGGGCTTAGCAGATGCTCAGTGCCTGGCAAGATTGAGCCCCAAATAAACTACAGTAGAATTTGATTTTTTTGACTACTGTTTGAAGTGACAATTTAGATAAATTTAGATGGTGGACACTTTCCTTTTGAAAAGCCAGTTCCTCATTGGAACTCCTGTATTTGTCTTCACTTATACTGATCAGTGGCTGTTCAGTTGTAATTATGTGGCTGAAAAGAATCTCTTTGATTTTTCTTTTATGTTTTCCGGAAAGAGTGTTTCACCTAGCTGAATATCAATCAGCTGCAGGTAAAGACTCTGTTAGAGATTGTCAGAATACTAATGAGCATCAATGATGATTTAACTGACCTGCCTGAACACTGCCTATCAGAAAAGTCTGTCGTATTTTGCTTTGATACACATCTGCTTTGAGGTACTTATTGCTTCAAGAATTGGTATTTTGTTAGTTTTTCCACTCTTGCTTGGATTCATTGTTGATGTAAGATGCTGGAGACTGAAGTCATGTGTTTAACCACATACAGTACTATGTGTTGTATGAGCAGAAATATTTCAGATTCCCCTATGCTTTCCCTCCAATGTTCGTGTGAGAGTACTTGTGTCTCCATTCATTCCTTGCTGCCTCTGCTGAGACTGCAAACAAGGGTATCATTCAGTACAATTTGCGTAGAGCTATGTAAATATTTGACTTGGGCTGATTTAAGTACTTTTTCAGTGTATCCGGTAGTCATAAACCTCAGCCGGGGCTTATGATAGCCTGAGGTTCAGTCTTACAGTGGGGTGCTGCAAAACCTGTCTCTCTCTTTCCTCTGCCAAGCCTCCCATCCCCACAAATATATATATAAAGAAGAAGGAGCTGGACAAGGTAGAGCAAGTTGACAGAGCATGAATTTCCAAGTGAACCTACAGGGGTCAGGGCCTTTCTGAGCACTGTGAATGAAAACAGGGGTTTTCTTGCTTTTAGATCTTCACAGTACATCTATGTCAAATTTAAATTTTCTTTTGATCCTACATAGTTGTGTGTGTTTATATGCTGTATTGTGGTTTTACTAAAATTGTCTCCTTAACTAAATTGAATGTTTATTAGTGGGAAACCTCTAAAGCATTTGGGACCAAACTCTGCCCTGAGTTATATGCTATGCAACATAATTGGTTTCAGTGGGGTTGCACAGCATTAAAGTTAGAGCAGAAATTGTTCCTTAATGTTAGGGCATCTTGCCAGGACATTATTACTGGAACCTTTAATATTGTACTGAGTTACATCAAACATCCTGATACAGGGCTACATGAGCATACCATGTTTAAAGAAATATAGGCATGTTGAAAATGTTGGTCTTGTTTACTACTGTTTATTTGTTAACTGAATTTTACCAGTATGCAGGCTAAAATATATTACAATAACCAGCAATACATGGTTCCCAGAATACCGATGTGATATTTCAAATAAATAATTGTAGGTACCACACAAGTATTGTGTATAGAGGTAGAGAAGTACAAGGCCAAACGTTGCCTTAATTCTTCTCCCTTCAGCTCTTTTGGTTATTTTTTGTTCTTTCAGAAATGCTCTGGGATTTTCCAGAATTGTGCATACCAACATACATATGATTCTCTTTAATGAGTACCTAATGTTAACTTGAACTATAGCTACAGTTAAATGCCAGAGATTTAACCTTGGTTGATGAAGACCTTTTAAACTTGCATGGTAAACTTCATGACCTCAGTGTGATTCACTCATTAAAATAGGGATGAAAACCAAATGTGAAAGCCAGTGGGGAAATTACACCCAGAAAAAAACCTCCACTAATGTTATCTGGGGGTATCAGAGGAATGTGATATGAATCATCAATAGAGCTGTCTTGAATAATTTTTTTCTTTAATTTCACAATATTTTTTACAACTTGTTTTCATTATTCAGTCACCTTTTTGATTGTGATATCTAGGTTGAAATCCTGTTTAAATCAATGGAAGTTTTGTCATTGACTTCAAGGGATCCAAGACTTCACCAATAATATTTAGTTTTTGTTGACTAAATTCGTCTCTCTTTCAGTTTCTCTGTGGGCTTTAATAGCACCTGCCTACGTGTTTGAAAGTTTATGGAGACTTCTTAAAAACAAACAGTTCAAAAAAAATTAGGACTTGTTTGCTTTGCAACTTTTCCAAACTCCCTCCACTTCTAACAAACTATTTCCTTTGACCTAAGATAATTGTCATGTCTGCAAGATTCTCTCCTTGATGCTTCAAAACAAATGCTTCTGTAGTCGATGTATAAGAAAATAATTGTTTCTCTATTTCTGGAAACATCCTTTTTGTGCTGTAAGTGCATAGAAACATTTTATTTGAGGTCTTAAAGTGTTTTCCTTTTCAGTAACATGAATACTTCAAAGATCTTATCTCCTACCAATTTACACTAATCATTGTATTAACTTAATTCACTTTGAGGCACAATGACTTTTTCTATGAAAAGCTTGCCTGTTCCAGAAACTATAGAGATTGTGTTAAACATAATGGGCCAAATTGTGCCCTATTTCACACTCATGTAATCTGGCTGATGTCAGTGGAGTTGAATCTATGTAACTCAAGGCAGAACTTGGCTCAATGGATTAAATTGTTTTTGTAGTTCTGCTTAGTGGAGTTAATAGGTACAAGTAGAGTTCATTTCTTTGGTATTTTATCATCATCTGTGGTATGATGGCTCAGGAACTCCCTCAAAAGGAAACAAGGAAAAGCAAAAACTCATCATTTTTAGGTCAGGTTCCAAGACTCACCTCTTCAGCATAGCCTTTCCCAAATCAAGGAGCAGAAAAATAACCCAGCAACATGCTCAAGGGTAGAAGCAGAGAACTAAACCACAGACTAGGATAGATTTGACTGTCACTTTTGAATAGATATCACAATTATCCATACTAATCTATTAACAACTTCATACAACAGCCATACAACAGGGGCTGTAATACTTTGGTCTGATTTCAGTTGCTGGGTTTAGTGTGCAATTGTGAGGTGATGTTGGTGGCCTGTGATGTTGAGAAATCTCTGATAGACTCGTAGAGTTTAAGGCCAGAAGGGATCATCAGATCATGGAGTCTGAGCTCCTGTATATCACAGGCCACCAATATCACCTCACAATTACACACTAAACCCAGCAACTGAAATCAGACCAAAGTATTACAACCACCAGGAGACTCAATTGTTTACCACAGGAAGAGAAGAGGAGGGACTCAAGGTTCCCACAATCACAGGAAAATGATTTAGTAAGATATACCCAGATAACCCTGGCAAGTTACCCTCACCTACACTGTGCAGAGGAAGGCAACCCTCCCCACCTCTGGCCACTGACCTGGGGAAAAATTCTTTCTCACCTCCACATGTGATAATCAATTTAGGCTTTGAGCATATGAGTAAGGATTAGCCAGTCAAGCACCTGAAAGAGAGAGAGAGAGTGAGTGAGTGCCCAATGCCATCTCAGAGCTCTGGCCTTCCCCATCAAATATCTCATCTCCAGTAATGGTGTTGCCTGATGCTTCATAGGAAGTAGATTTTTTTAAAAAGCAAATAGAATACGGTGGGGGTGGAGAATCCATTCTTGTCTCTTGTAGCTGGTCGACTGAAACCTTGAAGCATGAGTTTTAGGAACATAAGACGTAAACTGGAAGTGAGCCCCAGGGTTGCTGAGGCCTGTCCCTCACCATCACAAGCAATCCCATCACACAATTGCATTTCTCCAGCTGTCTCTCAAAATTAAGTTGTTGTCTCCCACAATTATTAGGAGCTATTCCAGAACCTCAGCCCTCTGATGGTTAGAGGCCTTCTAATTTCAGGCCTGTATCTCTTCTTGGCCAGGTTGCATCCATTTATTCTTGTGCCAACAGTGCCCTTTAACTTAAATAGTTCTTCATCCTCCCTCATACTTACTCTTGTAATGAATTCAGACAGGACAATCATATCCCCTTACAGTCTTCTTTTAGCTAAACTAAACAAGATAAGCTTTTCCAGTCTCCTCCCATTCCCATGATCTCCTCTGCACCTGTTCCAGATTAAATTTGAACATGGGTGACCAGCATTGTATACACTGTTCCAAATGAGGTCTTACCACTGCCTCGTACAATGGCCTCTCTCTCTTGGAAATGCATCACCTCTGCCTTTTGCACAGTCGTATTACATTGGTGTATCTAGCCATCCTGTGATCAACCCACAAAACCAGGTTTCTCTCCTCATCTGTTGCTTCTAACTGATGATTAGCCCCTAGTCCCCCACTGTGATAGAGAGATGGCCCCATTTTCAAAGGATGAAGCAACAAATGTGCCCACAAAAATTTCTTTTCACGTATGCAAATGAAAATTTGCACACAGAAATCGGGTATTGGCATTCCAAACTACCTTTCTGTGCACATTATTGACTCATTAGCCTGTGCAATTACCTATTTGAACAGTGATTTTCCGTTAATAAGGAAACATTTATCCATGATTAGCACAAGGCGTCATCCGAGAAAACACAAAATCTCTCCATATTTAGAATAGGAAATAATTGCTGTACCTTAAATGCCACAATGTGGCAAATCTGGGCAAAATATCTTTTTGATTTTGTTCGATGGCAGTGATAGTGATTGCAAATTCCAATGAGGTGGGTACAGATTTGTATTGCCTTTTGGTGATGGAACAGCTTGAGTAAAGAATGCTCTCTTATATCTAGTTCTTCAATAATGGTTTAATTTTCAAATTGAACTTAATGTAACTGTAATGCCTTTACTTGTAACTGAAAAGCATTACTTTAAATAACCACATTGTAGTAACTGAGTAATGTCTTGGCAGAGGGGAAAAAACATGGTTCTTTTGACTTTAAAAAATCTAAAATGCATGTTATATCACATAACAATACTTCAGGACTTCCAATTAAAATTAACAAGAAATACTGAACTTTAGTTTAATGCTAATTATTAAGGCAAAGGGTATGTTATTAGTACTACTTACAAGATATTTTCACTCGTTATCCTCTTTTCTATCACTAGTGTGAAGCCAAATCAAACACCAACCTTTTCCTTTTTATTTTAGTTTTGTCTGATGCACATTTTAAAAAGAATCTATCACGCTCCTGTAAAGTAGGAGCACTCCTGATCGTTTCTGTGATATAAACAGAAAAAACACGAGTTTCCTCTTGAGCCCCATATGTACCCCACTGCCTTCCAACTGATGTCAATGCAAGAAGAAATGAATCATCTGGGTAAAAAAATAAAGACAAGAAAAGCCAGCAGTGCTGGAGCTCAGTTTCTCAAGTGTTCATTTTTGCTGAATCTATTCAGTAAACTGGCAGGTTAAATCAATTGCTTCACAGATCACTGGCAAAACTCCAGTGGGAATGACAGCATGTAAATACTAATGTAACTTCAATAATACCTAAAATAACATTGAAAATAATTTGTATAGTGTATATATATGAAGAAGCACAGAGAGGATGAAAAAAAATCCAGTCTACCAATAATGGGCCAAGGAATGATCATCACATGTTAAGGACTCTGTAGAAGAAAAGCTCTATGGCTCTTTGAGGCCTGCAACTTCTGATATTTGGCTATCCTGCCCAACAATAATGTCTGCTGGTCCACAACAACATTTCCAGCTTTTCCACAGTGCCTTCTCTAGAGAAGTGCTTGTATATAGAGCTGCAGTAATTTATTTTGCATCTTTTCTTTGGTAGTAGATCTTGTACCCTCCAGATTAATTTTCGGATGGAATTTACTCATGTGGCTAGAGATAACACAAAGCTTAGTCACTGCTTAAATTCTATTTCTAGAATTTAAGAGGTACTTAGACCATGTGCAGAGATTAGTTTCTTTCTTAATGTCCATACTAAACCATTTCCCCCAGGCATCTTTTCATAAATTTTAGTTCCTCCTCTAAAGTTCTGGATAACATTTATCTTCTTTTAAAGAAAAAAAAATTAAAACTTTGTTCAGTAGCTCAACTTTTAAACCTCATCAACTTTTTAGTTTTGTTCTAAAACTTTATCTCAGTTTCTGTTAAATCAAATATCTTTTCAAGTCACTTTTTTTCTCCTGTATCTCACTTTTTTTTTTATCATCACTCTGCCCTTCTAAGTCATTATGTACTCTGGTATTCATAAGACTTGTCATCTAGCCTCTTTCCTTCTGTTAGCTTTTGTATTGCACTAAGGGTCTTTATAGTAGTTTGATGTATATCATGCATTCTGGGACCTGCATTCCCCAGGTTCCATCACTTCTGAGGCCTTCTGTATGATCTGATTTAGATCTTTTCTACTTCATTTATATACTTTCCTTTTAGCTGGCTCCACTATCATCTTTATAGTTTTATATAGGTCTTCCACTCCAACACTGGATTTATTTAGTGTGCCCCTGGTATGAGAAGCCTGGGATAGGACTAAAATGGAGATAGAGGTGCCCGACTATGCCTCAGATTTCCTGGTTGAGTTAAACAAGCTAAAGCAGAGTTTGATGTAGAATCGCTGTTGCCCTGGGTAATTTCTGTCTCCGTGCCCTTTTTAGATTAGGTCACAATCTAATGGCTGCCATTGCATAGACTGAGCTCTCCTAGATGGATTCTGATTCAGTGCTAAAAGACTGAGCTACATCCATGTCTTCAAGATCCTGAGTGTATCAACATATAATTAAACTGCAAGCATTTTCTTTTCCATTTGGTTACTGCTTTTGAAAGATGTGCAGTAGGAGCCACCCCTCCCCCCATCTCTCCCGCCCCTTTTGAAGTAACAAAGTTTCTGATAGAGTGAAACTTGCATCCATGGGCACTAATTTTTTCTTCACACTGAAGTATTTAAGACTTTGTATTATTACTGCTATCCATTTCTCGTATGCTTTTTCATGCTCTGGCACCTGAGTGCCTTCTCTTTCCTCCCCTAAAAGCTATCTCAAAGGGTGGTCACAGTTGTCTTTTTTGGTATAAAATTTCTTATGTAAAATGCTAGAACTTTAATATCCTAAAATTTCTTAACAGAAAGGGACTTCTTTGTGCTAAGGAATAGGGTATTAGTCAATGCTGTGCTATAACATGTGGTTCTACACTGAGAATGACTATGCAAAATGGCATTTTCATATTCAGCAGAGTTGTAATCTGTCCTATGTACAGTCCACAGTAACTAAGTTTTTATTGCTTGGGCCTGATTATTGAGGTAAATGGAAAGACTCTCATTGACATGAAAGGACTTCAGATCGAGCTTCTAATTTGAGACTGTTTCTCTTTAATATGAGTTTTCTATGCACACACTTAATTTTATAGCTGCTGTGATACAGCCTGGCCAGAGGGTAGCAGTAGAGGGTTAGAAGGGAGCCTTATTCCCTGTAAGGGGAAGAAAGTTTGCTATAGATTAATTAGAGCACGTGAAGACAATTAGAGCACCTGCAGTCAGTCACATGATAAAAACCCCTGCTTCAATCAGACAGTGTGGGAGTAGGAGCAGAAAGGATTGGTGTTGGAGCAGAAATAATTGGTGTTGGAGCAGAGAACAGTTTGAAGGGAAGCAGAGGACAGTTTGGAGAAGTGCTGCGGTGGGCTAAGAAGTCCTAGACCCTAGGTAGGGGGCACCTGGCTTGTGCAGAGGGAGGGCAGGAAGCCCCCCACAAGCTGAAGGGCAGGAGAGGGAAGTAGCCCAGGGGAAGGAACCGTCAGTTCAAGTGGTTCACCACTATCCTCAGGGCCCCTGGGCTGGGACCTGGAGTAGAGGGTGGGCCCAGGTCCCTCCCTCTCCACTCCCCTCTTCTAGGACACTAGTGGGGCAATTAATATATTAAATTTAGGGGCAAGAAATGGCACCCTGAACCCACCCCCCCAAAGAAGAGAAAGCGCGAGACCCATCATAATAGTGCCGGCAATTTGCCACACTGCTTGTTGTCTTTCAACACGCTGAGGCTCATTCTAGATCTGGTGCACTTTTGATACACAAAGCACCAGAACATGTTTGCATCCATCTATCTCAGTCCTTTTCATGTACATCTCTAGGCATTTTACTTGCATTGTGTAAATATCAATGGCAGACCTTATGCTGATATATTGTCCTGCATTGTGGCTGATAATTCTACATCCTAATCTGTCTTTTATAAGCGACTTTCATAACTTCCTAAATGCAGATGACTTGGAATCCTGCTAATTCAGTTGTAGATTCTTACCTTGTTGCTTATTTAAAACAAACAAACTTTCATGTGCATTCTTGCTTGGCTGCACACCATGATTTCAAATAAACCACCCCATCAGTATTTTTTTTATTGTTGTTTGCTTCTGGATCAAACTCAAAACCTCTTGAAATGTTTCACCTACCAAAGTAGAAATAATGCTGGCCTCAGTCTATCTTCATTATTGGTGGCTCCACTTGCAATATCATAGAGCCAAATATCCTTCTATTCTCTCCAGTCCTCTTCTGCATTGTTCATTAAAGTTTAAATCCTAGAGGTTTCAATTACTTTTCTAACATCATGTGTTTGTGTTACCGATTTTTATACAATTTTGTTGAAAAAAGACAATAGAATTATTATTTATTCTCTGTATTGCAATAGTTCTTAGAGGTCACTACTGAGATCAGAGGCTCATTGTGTTAAGGGGCTAATACAATAATTTGTGTGTAAATACATGGGCTATGTCTTCATTCCAAATAAAGGCATGTGTCATGAGAGAGCTATCTTGACATAAAACCCTTGTGGAGACAAGGCATCATGGTAGTTTTCACCTTAGTGTTAGGATAGTCCAGGTCAACCTTACACTCTCATCTGGAGTTTACCTCAAGAAGGTACATTGAGATAAAAGCAGAGTATTGTTTCCATTAGGATTTTACAAAAACGCACCTTTTTTTGCAGTGTAGACATTGCTTAAATTAAAGAAATAATCCATCCCTCGAAGAGACGAGATGCAAAGCTTGGTAAGGGAAAAATACACACAAGGAGGTGAGGTGATTTGTCCAACATCTTTCAGCGGGTCAGTGGCAGACTGAAGGCTAGAACACAGGTCTCCTGACTCCCACTGCAGTGCCCCATCCACCAGGGCATGCTGCCCCTTAAATGTCTGTTATTTTATCATGCTAACTTTGGAAGCAGTATACAGCAAAATGTGCCTCTGTATTTGTGTCTTTTTACTTTGCAAAGAGACTAGGGAAAAACGGCACCTTCTTACTAAATAGATCTGGGTACATTCAGCATCCTATCTGCCTTATTTCAGTAACAATTTTTTTTTTTTACTCCAGAACCAATACAGGTAAGAGAAAAAGTTAATTGGATTTTATTCCTCTTAGTGCATCATCAGTAAAATTGTTTAGTAAATTCATATTGGTTACAATGGGACTGCACAAGTGTCATTTGGCCTGAAAAATATTTGTTACTGGTGTTGATATGAGAGAAGAAAATAACTTGTATCTGAACCAAACTGAATTTATTGGACTGCTAGTTAAAATATAATTTTTATATTAAAGTCAATGGGAATTTGCTCTTTGAACTAAGACAGTAAGGATCCCAGGATTTGACCCACTAATTTTCCTTAAACAGCAGCTATGCCATCAGGTTGTGGAACAAAGAAATAACAGTGTTCCTATATGATGACAGAAGTAAAAATTCTTCAAATAGGAGACAGCAGTGAATTTAACTGCAGAAACTATAAAACTAATTACAATTGCAAATCCCTCTAGACTATGCAGTTACTGTAATAAACATCTGTCATAGACTTTACTCTGGAAAATGTTAGATTTAAGCTTAATGCCTGTTATTACAGATATATGAAAAGCATGATTCCAAATATTGAAAAGAAAAAAATATCACTGTAAGAATTTCTTGTTAATATATAACATTTTTATAACTCTTTGCATCTTCAGACTTATTTATCAATCCACACAGAGACTCATTTTAAGGTAGGTGAGTATTTTATGCTGCGTTATACATGGAAAAAAGTGACATAAAAAGGATGAGTAACTTGATGAAGGCGAAGTAGTGAGTCAGAGTCAGGATTAGGCCTGAGTAGCTCCAGGTAACAAGCCTCATGCTCAAACTATTAGACTGTTCTGCCTCTTTTTAGCAAACGTTAACCTTTAAACTACTCGGCGCAAACATATTTGCTCTGCAAGTTCTAAGAAAATTCATGCGAGCCACAAACAAATCAACAGGAACCAGAAGAGGCTCCCCACACTGTGTGAGGTGGCAGTTTCACTCTACTAGTCCACTCCCTCCTGACTTAAGTCTACTTATCTGCACAGAGACAGTCTGGTCTTTTTGCCAGTTTTGAAAACCCCTTCAAATTGTTTCCACCATGAAAAAGCAGTTGGGAATTGGTCATTTGGGTCTGAGAGTGCAGTAAGAAGATATACAGAGGAAAGAGGCTATGAGGGAAGCAGCGGGAAGGCCAGGTGGATTATGTCTGCTTTCATGTACGTCTTTATCCAGCTTTCGAACGCGGCATCTAGAAACTTTGTGTTGTCATTCTTTAATGGGCGCACAAAAAATACATGTAAGGGAGGTCCTAGCTCAGGTTGTATATGGGGTTTCATTCTAACCCTCTGATGTAGCTCACTCATAACTCTTTGAATCTTTTACATTTATTTTTAACGTTTGAGGAAAAACAAGTCCAGCCATTGTCAGTATAAGGGAATAAGCACTCCCTCCCTCCCCTTCCTGCCCCCACTGGGCCTCTCTATTGACAGGGTTTAGACAAAGATCTGGAATGACGCTAACAAGTTCTGGAAGGTGAGAGGTTTGGCTTATTTTTTTTTTAAACTAAAATCATCATCATCCACATTTTACAGATGGTGAGCTGAGACAAAGAGAGATAAAATGGCTTGCCCAAGGTCACCCAAAGGAAGCCTGTGTCAGAGGCAGGAACTGAACCCAGCTTCACTAAGTCCTTGATCAGTGTCTTAACCACGCTCCCACTCTCATTTAAGTCTCTTAATTGACACGGAGTCAATTACTTAATGATTAATATTGTTAACACATGTCTCTTATTACTGTGCATGTGCTGAGAGAATTTTGGAATGGTGCATTTTATAAATTCTTGCTCATCAGGGAACAAGGATTGAGAAATGCAGTTGGTACTTGGACTAAGTCCATCTCCTTTGTTTAGAATGATCTATGATTAAACAGAATCCCTTTGGTTGGCTCAGTGTGAGGCAGCATCATTTGGTTTGATTAGGTGGAATGTAATGAAAGCAAAGTCCAGCTAGGAGAAGTTCATCATAATATGACAGCCACGGCAAAGAGGAGACCAACCACTGCTGAAGAAAAGAAACATATTGATTATTTAATAGTGCAACAGGGAAGTATAACTTTAAAAATCAGATGACAGCAAACGGTACAGACTGCTAAAGCAGAAACCCTTTTTTATATGGCTGATTCACAGGTGGAGGAAAGGTAATTTATTTTTAACTTGGATATTCTTCTTAATCATTTATTGGGGAGGGTTACCCCCATCCCTCCCCGGAAACTGCCAGTAACATGTTATTTGGACAGAGCTAGTTTTTTAAATAAATAAGTGGAGGCATAATAAATAGTACTTAGGAGAAAATACTCTTATTAGAAGGAGGATTAGGAGCCCCGTCATAAACAAGGTCCCCTTTGTGACAGACACTGTAGAGAACAAACGGTATGTCTGTTTTAAACTGGACGTGTAGTTTCAGGCTCAAGGAGACATACCTGCACTAGCTCTGAACTAGCTAGCACACTGAAAATAAGTACAAGTAGACTTGAGTAGCAGGAGGGGCTAGTCACTGGAGTATGATCCCATCCAAGTTCCTAGGTATATACTCAGACAGCTGCTCCTCCCACCACTCATGACACGGCAGTTAGATTTCTGTGCTTAGCATGCTCATTCAAACAGAGCTAATTGGGTCTATCTCCTTAAGCTAGAAATTCTCCAACTAACAGAACCCAGAAAGACAGTTCCTGCCCCCAAAAGAGCTTACAGTCTAACTATGAGAACTGAGCTTGTCTTACAGTAGGTCTTGTGATAGGCATGTGTTCGACACATGGAAATTGAAAGGTGTGTTCTGCGGGGTGTTGATCATATTAGCAGTGGAGATATGTATGCAGGTTTTGCACCTGTGCTGGCAGGGTCTGGTACCACTTTGAATTGGTGTGTCCTGGTCTGTGGGGAGTTTGCTTCTCCTGATGAGCTTGGCGAGGTTGGAGGGATAGTTGGAAGGCCAGAACAGGGGACTCAGGAAAGATTTCTTTGAGGATGTGGTCCCCATAGAGTTGTCATTGTTTGATACCCTGTATTGGGTACTAGTATGCATAGGCGCCAACTTCCACTGTTCCCGGTGAGTGCTCGACCCGCCCTTGCACTGCCCTCACCCTGCCCCCGTTCCACCCCCTTCTCCCAAGTCCCTGCCCCTGCCCTGCCTCTTCTCTGCCTCCTCCCCTGAGTATGCCGGATCCCTGCTCCTCCCCACTCCCTCCTGGAAAGTCCTAAGTGCCGCCAAACAGCTGTTTGGTAATGGAAAGTGCTAGAAGGTAGGCAGAGGAATGGGGATGTGGTGTGCTCAAGTGTGGGGGAGGAGCTGAGGTGTGGAAATGGGTGAGAGGGGCTTGTCTTGGTTGCCAGTGGGTGCAGAGCACCCACTAATTGTTCCCCTGGGAGTGCTCCAGCCCCGGAGCACCTGTGGAGTCGACGCCTATGCTAGTATGGGGTGGTAGGTGACAACTAGGGATATGCAGTCATAGGTTGTTTTTTTTTTCTCTACAGAAACAAGTTCTCCCAAAGTATTTTGGTGGGCCATTCCATGATGCAATCTTCTTCTTTGGTTGAGTGTCCGTGTTTGGTGAAAGTGGTTTTAAGTGTGTTAAGGTGTGTATCCTGGACTTTCTCTTTGGAGAATATTCTCTGGTATCTGAGTGCCAGGCTAGCAGATGTCTGCAACGTTTGATGGATCACACTGTGGACATAAATGTGGTGATCGGTAGGTTTCACAGAGGACTTAACTTTCCAGGGCTTTCATTAGTACCACTTTCAAATGCCTTAAATTTTGCTTTACAAACAATCATAGATGGGGAAAACAACAAGACAAACATGGGGAAGGTATAAATGCTCCTTCTTAATTTACTACTCATGCTCATGGAATTTTCATATCAATATGTTGTTCCGATAGCATATTTTACACAATATTACTTGTGCATGGGCGATGGCCTTTTTAGTACTTTGAAATCTAAATCTGCTTTGGAGATGGGTTGATTTATCTTAAGCATTACCAGTGACCTTTTATTGTGGCATATAGTTCCCATATCCAAGAATCAAAAGCATCCATTCCAAGTGAAAGGATTATAAACTCTGTCTGTTCCTCATTTGTGTGTGTGTGTGTGTGTGTGTGTGTGTGTGTGTGTGTGTGTGGAGGGGGTGTTAAGTGGGGTATTCTTGCTATGTCTTCAGAAGATGTCCCATCAGCCATTCTGCAAATATCATCACTAAGGAAAGTCTTGCACATAGATGGCAAGGTGCTTGCTCATCCTTATTTCCAACAGCCAAGGCTGTTCCTTGATAAACTACACGTGAGTTATTTTTTTCCAAAGAAGTGATGGTTAAAATGCACTGAACACTTGCATAATACAGCAATTTGGAGAGGTAATCTGACAATTTACTAAATGCTGAGCTGAATAGATTGTCCCATAGATCTAAATATGTTTCAAAGGCAGCAAATGCATTAATTGGCACAATAAATGAATATGCTCTCAGAGACCTGGAGAGCACAGCATGTTAATGTTAAAGAATATTCATTCTGTTCTTCTCGCTGTGACAACTTTTCAAGAACAGACAGTTGCTTTATTCCCAGAAGTAATATATTTAGACTTCAAGATATGAGAGATCCTACTAGAGCAGTTGTGTTTTTTAAGATCATTTGCCCCATGTATGTCTTTGAAGCTGAATGTTAATTATGGTAGTGTTGAACTGGCTTATTGAGAGATGTAATATTGAGAAACTATATATTTTTAATAAATCATTTCTGAAGACAGTTCTTCATAAGAAGTGTTATGGGAAGCCTTCAATCTTGTATTTGTGAAATTATAATGGGGGGAGGGACAACCAAACAACCTTCCACAGTTACATTAGAAGACCTAGGAACAGATTCGAGAATAGAGAGAAAACGAAAAGGACAAAGTTAATGAATCAGAAGCTAAATTTAAAAATAAAGATTAGATTAAAAGAAAATCTGTCAATCTAAAGAGTGAGAAATTCTACTAGAACTCTGCTGCATTGAAGCCAGAAGCAAAACACTCTGTATAAAAAGGGAAACAAGGGGCAGAATTATTTAAACCTGTTTATTTGCCACAAAGAAAGGGGAAAATGACTGACTGCAGATGAAGATTATAACGTTTCCATCCACTCTATATACTTAAAATGATTTCCAACTATTTTTTTCAATATAGCTATGCACTATACTTCTGGAGAAAGGATGTAAGGCCTGTAACTGAATGATTACTAAGCCGTTATCCTACTGAAAAGCAAGACCGGTGTGCTTATATAGCTATTGTTTGTCACTTATATGGAGAGTTCTTACTGGAGGATAGGTCCATCAATGACTCTAAGCCACGCTGGGCAGGGATGGTGTCCCTAGCCACTGTTTGCCAAAAGCTGGGAATGGGCAATGGGATGGATCGCTTGATGATTACCTGTTCTGTTCATTCCCTCTGAAGCTCCTGGCATTGGCCACTGTAACAAGACAGGATACTGGGGTAGATAGACCATTGGTCTCACCCAATATGGCCGTTCTTATTCACTACCCTAACATAGGATGATCATTCACATAGACAACTGACTGTATTTATTTCACTTTCTACTTAAACAAATGAGGGATGTTATATTACTTTCTTGCCCCCAAAGCCTGTTGTTTTTGTCTCTCTTAATGTCTCTCTGAACCGCTTCTTTGGATTCTTTCTTCAAAATATGAGTGGTTGCAAGGCTTCTTCCCCTGGTTATCAAAATGTCATGAGGTATATTAAAGAACAGAAAGAGGGCCCATATCACAATATGGCTGTTGGTTTACCATTTCAGATTAATCTACTTATGCAAGCACATTGTAATATTGAAAAAGTTATCTGATTTTCCCACTCACTATATGCAGTCGACTGAACTATTACTACTTTTTACTGGAAAGTAAATGCCTCAGTATCTATCTTAGGTACTTATCCAAAACCATCTAGTGTATGTCTATTTCTTCCCAGAGGTTGTTGATTCCCTGTAGTTGCCTTACCACTTTGATGATGTGAATGTGTATTTTGTCTGCTTGACTAGTTCTGTGTATTCTGAAAGCTTAGAAATGAATGAGGACATGCTGTATTCCTGCTGGAGATCTTATAATCTTTGGTGTATAGAGAAGACCCATGAGACAGATGCCCTCTCTAGCATTGATTTTAGGATGGGATATACTAGTCACTTCAGCAGCATTGTGCTAGTTAAGAATTCCCCCTGTCTAAAGGAATCCTTAGGTGGCCAGTTAAGACAACTCCATGGTTAGTTGGTGCTTCTGAACCAGGACAGAGTAGCTGGAGTGGAAGGCATACCCCAAAGACTTTATGGCATAATGCAGCTATAGGTGTGATGAGGAGATGAGTGGGAGTTTCTGAAGTTATTCTACAACTTCATCCACACCCCCACCCCTGAAACGTAAAGTAATCTCCATCATGCCTGACGGATCCAGTTATGTTCCTAGCTCCCTTGCCCTGGTCCCGACAGCCTGTCAAACCTCTCCCAACTCTTCCACAATCAACTCTTTCCAGCCCCAACACATTTTTAAAAGGTAATTAAATTTGTAATTAATATGGTGTACATGTCACAATAAATCATGTTCTGATGTGTCTTGAGTGTGAAAAGGTGTGATGGGACCATGAACCAAAAGTACCACATTACTGATCTCATTGTGAATTACAAGTAAGGATGTCTCAGGTAGGTAGCATTATGCATTTGTGCTGCAGTGAGGATGTATTGGGTATCCTGCCATCATCAGACCTATGTTGTTCTTATTAAACAATTAAATAACATCTCTTGACTGGTCAGATCCTTAACTTCTGCATTGTTTGGGACTTCCTGAAGACTCTCTTCCTTCTGTATTAATACTAATATATCTTTTGGATATATACTGCTAATCCAGTGGTATTAAAATTAAACTAATGGGCCTGACTTTCAAAAACAGTAACCTTCTGCAAATGTAGCAACATAGGAACTCAGGGGTTAATAAAGCTACTTGGGCTAGTAGAACATTCTGATTGACTGAGGTGAATGATCTAAAGGGTAATATTAATCTAAGTGAACCACTCCATACAGCTGAAACTGCAGTTCAGTATTCTGAACTCCAACTCCTTCTTATCCAGAGCAAAATATACTTTTCTTCTCAACAGTAATGAACTCTGTGCCTCATAACGTCTCAAGGGTGTGATTATTTCAGAGAAAACTGCTTCCGCAGTTACATCTTGTTGCATAAATAATCATCTCTTTGATGTGGAGGATAACAGTGGGAATGATGTAAGTTAAATATGTTCTCCAGCAGTCTGACTTGCAAGGGAATAAACAATTTGTTGATACTTAGAGTGCTAAAACCACTTTCTTCAGTTCCCAGAGTGTTCATATATATTGCTCGGAACATTATAGCCATAGTGTGTGTGTGTGTGTGTGTGTGTGAGGGGGAGAGAGAGAACACGTGTATGTATATGTCTTAAATTTTCCAGTAAGGGATTGGATCTTTTTCTCTTCTTGTTGGTTTAAATTAATTGTTTCAGTAGATCTATGGAATCAAAGCATCTGTTCCAGCTGTACACAGGCAACTCAGCAATAACATGAACTCCACAAATATATCTCTGTGGGAAGATAACATAATGAGATGCATGAACCAAAGGTGCAATTCACATCAGTTATTTAACTGAAATAACCATCACAATCTGACTAGATATTTACCAAGATTACAGTTTCATGTTGCTTGATTACATTTGTATAGTTGATAGATTGTTAGGAAGAGGGGAGGAGGAGAGAGATGGTTTCTCTAGAAAAGCCTGATCCAAAGCCTATTAAAGTCAGTTCTAAGACTGACTTTAGTGGGCTTTGGTTTGGCTTTAAAAGGTTTTTCAAACCACATCTATGCCCTCCAGAATAGTTACCACTCTTTCAGATGTTAAGTATATTTCAGCTGACTTGCTACCTCACAGCCCCAATGTATTTCCCATTTCTATGATCTCTGGTTGGTTATATCATCAAATGTACATATACAAACAAATACTTTCTATTCAAGGATTTATTATCATGTGTTAGAATTAAGTTTTTCAGACCAAGGATTCTTCAGAGTGCCACTGCGGCATACCGAGGTACCCACCAGAACTTATTTCTGGGTTCTGCTGGAATTTAAACAGACAGGAAGTTGTTTGGAATTAGTTGGGAGAGAGCTTTAGATCCAGTTGTTTTTTGATCTAGCCCAAAAAATAATATTGGTATTTTTATTTTGTGGTTCAATTAGAGAGCTTCTTAGAAAGTGAAGTGCATTTCCAGACATTCAATGAATTATACAAAGGGAAAGATTAGACCAGAAGGAAAAGTCTGTGTTTTATTAAGAGAAAACTGTACAGTAATGCCTCACTTAACGTTGTAGTTATGTTCCTGAAAAATGCAACTTTATGCAAAACGTTGTTAAAGGAATCCAATTTCCCCATAAGAATTAATGTAAATGAGGGAGGGATGTTTGTTTTTCTTTTGTTTCGCTGATGACTTTCAGTGCACCACTGTAGGGGGCGGTGGCGCGGAGGAGGGGAGGGCTCTGCTGGGAGCGGGCTACATGCTCCGTCTGCCCCAACCAGTGCCAGGTCTGCAGTAAGCCCGGCAGCCCGCATCCTTCCCTCCCCGCCAGCAGACAACTTTCAATTCACCTGCAGGTGGGAGCAGCGCGTAGCCGTCCCAGCAGGCAGCGTGGCGGGAGGGGCCTAGTGGCGAGCGCCCCGGCTGAAGGAAGCCCTGGGCGCCCCCTTCTCTCTCTCTCTCTCTCTCTCCCCCCCCAGCTCACTCCCCCCTGCTAGCCGGGGCGCGCACTCCGCTGCCCAGGGCATGTCTGCAGCGCAGGGAGTCCCGCTAGCCAGAGTGCAGCCGCCACCCACCCAGAGGCTTGCCAGTGCAGCCAGGGGAGGCAGCCGCAAACCGCCAAGTAAGTGGCACCGAAAGTTTGCACCATTTTTTTTTTTTTGGTTCGCCGCTCCGGCCTCCCTGCACCCTTGTTGGTGTCTTGGGGCAGCAAAAAAGCCAGAGCCAGCCCTGGTGGGGGGAGGGCAACCTGAACTCCTGCTCGACAGCTGTGGAGCCACATACCTTACAGGGAATTTAGAGGAGCTGATGAGGGTGGGGGGCTTCTGCCCCTCCTCACCTCAGTTCTAATCCCCACAAGGAGGGGCTCTCTTCCAGGGAATCCTGCATGCTGTGGACAAAGCAGGCAGCTGCTAAAAGACATTATAAGGGATCATTGCGCAACTTTAAACGAGCTTGTTCCCTAATAGATCAGCGACGTAACAACAAAACACTAACCGGGACAACGTTAAGTGAGGAGTCGCTGTATATAAATATGTCTGGTTAAGAATGAGAACCTCATGAAGTTGGGGTTTTTTTAAGTAAACTGCAGAGCCTGGAAAACATGTTCTATAATTTGGGGAAATACTTTCCCTATGTTTTCCTTGAAATGCAGTTCATCCAGACAAACAGATTTGAACTCCAGATACAATATGCACTAATGTACTGTTGATGATACTGATGTCCCAACTTTGGAGAAGTGGTTTATCTTCTGGCAATGAGCAAGTCTGAGTCAGTAATGTAGTACTGCTGTTTGAAACATCTGATTCTGAGTGTCATTCCAAACCTGAAGGTCAGGCCATCTTCACCAAAAAACTTGCTGAGCTTTCATGATCTGGATAAATGCTGGTGTTTGGGTAGATGAAATTGTGTGGATTCTCCCTGAAATCAGGCAAGACTTAGGCCTGGTCTACACTAAGAAGGGGGTTCGAATTAGGGTACGCAAATTCAGCTACGTGAATAGCGTAGCTGAATTCGAAGTACCCTAATTCGAACAACTCACCCGTCCAGACGCGGCGGGGTCGAACTCCGCGGCTCCCCCGTCGACTCCGCCAACTCCTGCCGAGGTGGAGTACCGGAGTCGACCGCGGCGCTTCCGGAGTTCGAACTATCGCGTCTAGATCAGACGCGATAGTTCGAACTCCAAAAAGTCGAACTCTCCGCGTCGAACCGGCAGGTAAGTGTAGACGTACCCTTAGGTTGTTTCAGCTGACTTTTGGACTAATTTGAATCTCAAACTGTAAGTGCATCTCAGGAAGTGAACATTGAAGTGAAACAAAATTGGGCCCAAGGGAAGTTTTGTATATATTACTATGAACTAAATCCACAATTTCACTCTAATTGGTATTCTACTCAAACATAGCTGCTACTCATTTAATTGTTCATCTGTATATGTGATTGTAGCTTACTCTCCATTTTCATCAGCTTCCACAGGACTCAGCAATCTGCTGTCCTGGTGAATGATCTCCATAGCGAGGAAGAGAATGCTTTGAGATGAAGAATTCATTTTCACAAATTATCTCATGAAAGAGAGACCGTAAGTCACATACCATATACTGCACTGTGCAGAGGACCCATACAAGGCACATGCACCCTGCAGAATAGGGTGTAAGGGGTAGGCAGGCCTTGTACTGCTCTCGCTCTGTCCCTTATGAACATATCTGCAAGATCTTTCCAATAGATCCATTCTAGAACTCGAGTTCCCAAGTTGAGAGAAGGAGGTGGTGCCGAAGAGGGAGTTAAGAACCAGAGTACAAATGAACAGGTGTACGTGTGGCACCGTAGAGACTAACACATTTATTTGAGCATAAGCTTTCGTGGGCTACAGCCCACTTCTTCGGATGCATGGAATGGAACATATATTGAGGAGATATATATACACATACAGAGAACATGAAAAGGTGGGAGTTGTCTTACCAACTCTGAGATGCCAATTAAGTAAGAAAAAAACTTTTGAAGTGATAATCAAGATAGCCCAGTACAGTTAGTTTGATAAGAAGTGTGAGAATACTTACAAGGGGAGATAGATTCAATGTTTGTAATGGCTCAGCAATTCCCAGTCCCTATTCAAACCTAAGTTGATTGTATCTCGTTTGCATATCAATTCCAGCTCAGCAGTTTCTCATTGGAGTCTGTTTTTGAAGCTTTTCTGTTGCAAAATTGCCACCCGCAGGTCTGTCATTGAATGATCAGATAGGTTAAAGTGTTCTCCTACTGGTTTTTGAGTGTTATGATTCCTGATGTCAGATTTGTGTCCATTAATTCTTTTGCGTAGAGACTGTCCGGTTTGTCCAATGTATATGGCAGAGGGGCATTGCTGGCACATGATGGCATATATCACGTTGGTAGATGTGTAGGTGAATGAGCCCCTGATGGTGTGGCTGATGTGATTAGGTCCTATGATGATGTCACTTGAATAGATATGTGGACATCGGGCTTTGTTGCAAGGATAGGTTCCTGGGTTAGTGTTTTTGTTCAGTGATGTGTGGTTGCTGGTGAGTATTTGCTTCAGGTTGGGGGGTTGTCTGTGAGCGAGGACAGGTCTGTCCTCCAAGATCTGTGAGAGTGTGGGATCATCTTTCAGCATAGGTTGTAGATCTTTGATGATGCGCTGGAGAGGTTTTAGTTGGGGGCTGAAGGTGACAGCTAGTGGTGTTCTGTTATTTTCTTTGTTGGGCCTATCTTGTAGGAGGTGACTTCTGGGTACTCGTCTGGCTCTGTCAATCTGTTTTTTCACTTCAGTAGGTGGGTATTGTAGTTTTAAGAATGCTTGATAGAGATCTTGTAGGTGCTTGTCTCTGTCTGAGGGATTGGAGCAAATGCGGTTGTATCTTAGAGCTTGGCTGTAGACAATGGATCGTGTGGTGTGTCCTGGATGGAAGCTGGAGGCATGTAGGTAAGTATAGCGGTCAGTAGGTTTCTGGTATAGGGTGGTATTTATATGACCATCGCTTATTAGCACAGTAGTGTCCAGGAAATGGACCGCTTGTGTGGATTGATCTAGGCTGAGGTTGATGATGGGATGGAAATTATTGAAATCATGTACAAATATTTTCTTAGAAGTTATTGAATTAAAATGAACCTAATCTTAATATCTTCAGTTTCTTGGTGATGTTTATAAATTAATATTAGTCGTAAAGCTCAATTACCATTAGCTCAATTACATCTAGTAATAAAAACATGCCCCTGCTAGCTGGTTGTGTCTCTCACCTCTTGGCTCCTTAAGTCTCAGTCCCTGTGTATGGTTTCAAACACTGTTTAACATACAACATTAGAAATTAAAAGAAATTGCTGACCATTCTTAGTGTACTTGCACTGAGCAGATCCTGGTTCTTTCATTTTTGTGATAATGGAAGCAGATAGGACTGGCTCGTGCTGCCCAACATAAGGGTTGCACTTACTCACATGAGCAGTCCCATTATCTTTAAGGCAACTACTGCATGCTAACCAACGTGACTAATGCTGGCACAGTCTAGCCCTTAATATTACTCCTCTGCTCAATTCTAAAAGTGCCTTTCTCATTAAGAGCCTTCTCCAAGATTTCTCTCATATAATTTTATAGTAAAATCAAAGTTGGTTATATCCCTGTAACCCAAATAGAGGTTAAATAATCAACTACATACAGCCATTATTGGAAATGTAACTCAACAGTTTATTCTTAGTGGCTTACATGGAAATAAAACATTGCTGCTTCTATGATAAAATGGTAAAAAGGAATGAATGGCGTAGATAGATTTGTCAATTTATGATGTATCAAAAAAAGCAGCCGATGAACAATATATTGATATCAGTACTGGGGAAAATATTCTGTAACTTGTGTAAGGTTTGTTGAAAATTTCTGGAATGATAGTGACTTTACTGATGCTGCAGTCTATTTTATTTTGGTAAATGACTTCACAGAATAAACATTATATCAATATACCATAGTCGAGTACATTTTCTAATCAACAGCATAAATGAGTTATCAGTAGCATGTGTTAGATTTAAAAAGTAATTCCTCCTGCTGAGAAAATTGTAACAAAACAGTAGAGGGGCATCCCTTCAAAAGCTGAAGTGAAAAGGCAAAGTTCAAGATCCCTTCAGAGCTCTTCAGACAAACATTGACTGTGTATGTTGCTAGGGAAGATTGATGCACAGAGAATGCACGAGCTGCTAGCTTCCAAAAATGATATCTGGGAAGCAAGTAATAAGGCCCACGGACAGTGGAAGAGAATGGAGAAAGTCATATCAGTAGTTAAAAGGAGAGCTTGGAAACATCAGAAAGTACCAGCAGGTCCAAGGATTAATGAGAGAAGATAAATTATCAGATAGAAGGCTAAAATATTATCCAGAAGAGGAAATGGTAGGATATGTAAGAAGGTTTGAAGAGCATTAGAAGAAAGTGGAAGAGGGTTGCAGAACATTGGAAAAGATTGTGCAAAATCTAGGAAGAGACCTGGAACACTAAGGGTATATGGAAAAACAATGGAGTATTGGAGAAATCCAGTCTAGAAGCTGGGAGATCTAGAGACCACTGCAAACAGACTTGGCAGTTTATGCATAGTGGAGAGGGCCAGAGAAGGTGACAAGAGGTCTGCTAATCCCTACAGAGAGTCAAGGGAATATTTAGGAGTGCAAGACAGGCAGATGGAGAGGCTGGAAGAGCAGATGGTAAGGATGGGAAGATCAGTATGAACTACAGATTTGAAACTACAGCCCCAAATTGAATATTTATCTGATATGTTCTTCCTTCCATACATAAAAATGCCAGAAACAGCAAACAATCTTTTCACACTGTGCATACCGCTTGGTGCCAGTAACCTTTTGTTTCAACGTGTTATGACATTATATATAGTTGGCTGCTATCATACTGCGCTTTCTCTGCCCAGTAGGGTGGGAATCATGTGCCCTTCCAAATCCACTGTCCATGAATTAGCTGGAAGAGAGTGCTAAAAGAATATTGGCTGGCTTCCTGCTGCCCGGACAAAATACATTCCCACTGTACTGTGCATGAGCAAGCAACCAAGGCTGAAAGCCTAATAGGTAAAAGAAAGTGAACCTGATCCTTCTATATAGTAGGAGAAACATTGCCTCAGCCCCGTTTATTTGGCTATTTGTGTCTTTTCAGATATAATGTATAATTAAACGGCACAAATAAATATTGAAACTTGGAAGATAGCTTGAATGATCTCAAATACAGAAACAAATTAATATTAGCTACCTCAATTCATCAGACTTGTAAGTAAAGTTGACATTGATTTATTTGTGATAAACTACTTGGTTGTCCATCCCTAAATCCAGAACAATAGCTATTGTACTTGCAATGTGTCTTCAATTTGTACTGATGCCAGCACATCTCTGTCTCTGTGTCTATCTAAGTCTCTCTTTCCCACTGCCTGCCCCCACCCCCATGGCTCATTCTGATGACAACTATATGCATAAATAATTCCTTTGTTATTTTGGAATGATTCAAAAGTCTATTTACAAGTTCATCAATCATGCTATTGAATAATAATAGGCTTATAACATTCCCTCGTGGAGTGCCATTTTCTAGCATAAATTCATTAAAAATACTAGCTTCTTGTCTCACTTTACAGCTGAGATGTCAAACCATTTGGTAATTAGAGGCCACTTAAGAGAACTAAGTAAGCATAAAGTGCCACCAGCTGCTAAAGGTACATAAACATGAAGGGATTCAGGTATGAGGGCTGAAAGCATTTGCATTTTACAGTATTGGCAAGCTAGTCGGTATGTAGTCTTATTAACTTTATTAAAATCATGTCTCCATTAGTGCCATTTGGGTAGTCAAAGGAATACTGAGAGTGGAAGAGACAGGTTAGACATTTCTACTTAGAAGAAATATTGTTTCTAAGTAAATCCCTTTCTTTTTTGTGTAACGATTTTCTGACTATTAATATAGCAGTACAAGTTAAGTTATTTTCTACATTTTTAAACTATAGCTGCCTATTTGTGTCTGCAACCACTAAGTGCTTTCCAGTTTCTGATGCTTCTGTTCATCTGTTTTGTGATATGGAGAAGATTCAGGCAGATCAAATATGCCTCCTTTTAGAAATAAAATAGTTAATTTGTTCTTGAAATATGAATGAATATTCACAACAATTTTCTCTATTTGCCTTTGTCAGCTTTCAGACATTCTTTACAGTATAAAGGATATAGTTATATATTTCAAATACTCATTTTAACCTTTGTCTGAAAATAACTTGCATAATTTAACTTGCTGTGAAATATGTAAGGGAATTTGAATCTATTAATTTCTTTCTAAGTCTTGTTATTTCATCTGTGGCAAGCAAAATATGCTACGAAAAGGGGGCGGCGCAGGGGGATCCTCTAGCCTTTCCAGATAGAAATACATGTCTTCTGACTATATATCTTTTACTATTTGTTTCATATACCATATTATGGGTAATCACATGACTCCATGTTTCAACCAGGATTCTAGTCATGTGCATACAGAATGGCTTATAGTGCCTTCTCCAAATTTTTCCCTCCCTCATCTTGTGTTCTTCCTTCCTAGTTCCATGTAGGTTTTTATGCTATTCTTCAAGTTATATTGAGTAATTATCATTCACCATAGCAAATACCTTTCTTATCATTTTAGTGGTAGACATACATTGTTTAATAAATATCCAGAATATCCCATATGATACAGCAGTTACTACATCTCAAAGAATTTGAAAAGGGGAACAATGTCACTGGAAGCAAAGAAAATGATTGTAACAACCAGATTTTGAATGGACTGGAAGGGAAGTGAGATGAGATGTAGAGAAAACAGGGAGCAGAAGGTTCCTGCAGTTGATGTGTGAGGTGACTAAGGATTGGACAAGAGTTTTGGCACTAGGAATGGGGATAAAGATGGACTTGTAGAGACAGATTATGAAAAATTATTGTATTTTTTATTTTACTATTGAAGTGAGCAGATATGGATGTCATATGTTGCTTGTTTTCCATTTATTCCTCTCATCTTAAGACCTTAGGATTTAAAACCTTAACTATGAGAGAACATTTTCTGCCTTGGAATGAAAAATTAAGAGAAGTCCCACTTTTTGTTTTCAGAGGCTACATATAACTATTTTGGAAAGCTCTAGAGAGTTGGAAGGGATGGGGGACTAAAGTACTTACAAGCTGTCTTGCTGCTTTTCAGATAGGTGAGATAAACAAGCACACAAAAGATACAAGTATTTACATTTCTATTTCTTTTCTTGCCTGTACACCTGGCTCTATTTAGACTGACTTTTGTTGAGCTAAGATTAGATGTGCTTTCATGCTGTTTTTTCTTATAATTATACCTATGTGACCGTATTGTTTGGGAGATACATGCGGACTGTTCCAGCAGAGTCAAACAAACCTTTGGCCTCTAAGTAGAGGTAATGAAAGTGACTGACTGGATTAAATGTACAGAATATTGAGCAGATGATAGTGTGTATCTCACAAGGAATTCACTGCGAGAACTGCAGTCAGCATGCTACATAGGGAACATGTTGGGCTACGTCTATGTTATGAACTAGTGGTGTGATACCCCTGCTAGTGTACACATACTCCTCTAACTCTCATCGACCTAGCACGAGTATAAATAGCAGCATAGCCATGGTAGCATATTTAGTTGTGATGGAGGCGTGGCTTAGCCACTTAGTATTTACCAACTAGTTTCAAGCGGGTTTGTACTCAAGATGGCTAAGCCCCAGTATGTGGTGTTCCCTGTGCTACTCAATAACAGCTAGCCCCAGTATGTGTACATGAGCAGGGGAATCATATACCTAGATTGTAGTATAGATATAGCCTAAGGGTTATGAGTGTGAACTTGCTTAAGGTACATATTATTCAAGGGTTTGGCGTAATTATTATAAGTCATAACATTTCTTAATACCAACTACTCCCGAATAGTAGATTTTAAGGCCACAAGGGACTGTTATGATGATCCTAGTCTGACTTCCTGCATAACACAGGCCATAGAACTTCATCCAATAATTTCTACATCATGCCCATCACTTTTGTTTGCACTATAGCATATCTCTTAGGGATGTTTTGGAAATCCTTCTATGTACATTGTTCCAAAGGTTAATTACCCATTCTGTTACAAAAATTACACTTTATTTCTAGTCTGAATTTGTTTAGCTTCAGCTTCTGACAATTGGATCCCTTTATTAGAGCAGAGCAAGTACCTGGTTTTGGTTAAGTCTTTTTGTTTTCGTGGTGTGTGTGTGTGTGTGTGTGTGTGTGTGTGTGTGTGTGTGTGTGTTCAGGGAGCCAACCAAAAAATCTGGGCTGAAAAAAATTGTTTCGTTGAGAACCAAAACTGAATGATTTATTCTCCTCCCCTTTCCCCCCCCCCCCAACAAAACCAACTGCGGGGAGGGAGAGAAGCAATCAAATGTAATGGCTATTTCTAAATGGAATGCCTAAAACTCATTGTCAAAATGGGATGGTTCGGGTTTTTCAAAATTTTTGTTTTCAGGTGTTTTTTGGACAAAACCATTTGCTGAACTTGACCTAAATTTGCAAATAGTTTTGGTGCCCAGAAAAATGCATTTTTCAGTAAATTTACTGTTCATTGGGGGGAAAAATTGCCCAGCAATACTCATTCTGACCATTTTTGCTAGATTAAAGTGCTGAATCCCTCAAATCACTTTTAGCTCTTTTCTGCCCCCTTTCAATTTTTCAACATCCTTTGTGAAGTGTTAACACCAGAACTGGGCACAGTATTCCAGTAATGGTTTCACTGATGCCAAATACAAAGGTAATACCACCTTGCTGCTTGTGTGTGTGTGATAATCCTATGCTTATACATCCAAAGATTGCCTTTGCCATAGTCAGTACAGCATTGCATTGAGAGTTCAATTAATTATTTACCATAGGGGCAATTCCTGAGCAGGGGAAAGTCAACATAGATCCACCAGCACACCCACAACTTAGCTCCTTAGCAGGACTTCACTGGTGCTGTACTGTATGCCATGGATGAATTAACCCTGGATAAGATGACTTGTTGCACAAGAATATCTACCATGGATCAGGCTGACATATTAAAACTATTCAACTTAGTTACATCTCTGGTGTTAAAGGCTATTATATTAACCTCTAAACATTTTTAGATGTATATCATTTAAGTTTGACTACCCTTGCAAAAAGAATTATAACCATTAAAATATCCCCCATGAGAAAACACTGGGTCTGCATTTATACTAATCACATTTAATAGAGGAGAAAATTAGGCTTCACATCATGTATGCTAGTGAAATAATTATGAGAGCACACAACAGTCAAACCATAGGAAAATTAAGCTTTCAAAAAGGCATAAAAGGCAAGAAATGATACAAAGCAAGTCTAAACAGAATCTATTTTGAAGTTGGAAAAAGTTATTTTTCATTCTATTTTTTATTTATATTTATGTGTGTTTCTGTATTTCCTGGTTGTCGCAATAATAGGAAATACTAAGATCAGGTAAGAGAGGTATTCTCACAAAAATTTTCCTCGCACAGCCCAACCTAGAAAATAATGGAGAAAGTTCTATACTGTGGTATTTACAAATGGGAAAAATTCAGATAATTGATGATGCTTTAGCCAAGCTTTTGGATGCTAATATGAATTGAGCTGCATCTACGATATTAGTAGGGCTGATGATTATGGCCCTACTTTAGCAAGGTAAGAACATAAGAACGGCCGTACCGGGTCAGACCAAAGGTCCATCTAGCCCAGTATCTGTCTACCGACAGTGGCCAATGCCAGGTGCCCCATGGGGAGTGAACCTAACAGGCAATGATCAAGTGATCTCTCTCCTGCCATCCATCTCCATCCTCTGACAAACAGAGGCTATGGACACCATTCCTTACCCATTCTGGCTAATAGCCATTTATGGACTTAACCACCATGGATTTATCCAGTTCTCTTTTAAACGCTGTTATAGTCCTAGCCTTCATAACCTCCTCAGGTAAGGAGTTCCACAAGTTGACTGTGTGCTGCTTGAAGAAGAACTTCCTTTTATTTGTTTTAAACCTGATGCCTATTAATTTCATTTGGTGACCCCTGGTTCTTGTATTATGGGAATAAGTAAATAACTTTTCCTTATCCACTTTCTCCACATCACTCATGATTTTATATACCTCTATCATATCCCCCCCTTAGTCTCCTCTTTTCCAAGCTGAAGAGTTCTAGCCTCTTTAATCTTTCCTCATATGGGACCCTCTCCAAACCCCTAATCATTTTAGTTGCCCTTCTCTGAACCTTTTCTAGTGCCAGTATAAGGTATTGATGCATGTGCCAATTTTAATTATGAGAGTAGTTCTGCTGAAGCCAATGAAACTTTTAATGTGCTTAAGGTTAGGACCATGCTTATGTACTTTGCTGAACCAGGGCTCATCATTGCTTTGTGCTGTTCAGATGGTGGATTAACTGTAGTGTATTGAAAACTGTGTTTAATTGTAGGCTACTATTTGAAATTCACAGGGGTTTTCTTGATCCTGCTTACAGACTAGGAGGCTCTGTAGGAAAGCAGGCAATCTGAGTCTAGCAGCAATCAGCCTGCAAAGAGTTAGCCTAGAGTAGTGGTCCCCAACGCGGTGCCCGCAGGCAACCTGGCACCCGCCGGGGCATTTATGTGCGCCCACCTAGTGCCCAGCAGGGGAGAGCTGCCATGGCCCCGGCCTTCCGGGGACAGAGAACTCTGGGGCTGCAGGCTTCATTCGATGTTAAAGTAAGAATAATAAATAAAACATATTTGGACCAGCAGTTCAACAATGTTTAACTTTTTAAAAATAAATAAGATGAAAACTGTTTACGATATTTATTTTGTAAAAATGTCTTAATTTTTCTTACAGGTAGATAAAAAAGAGCAAATTCACATGGCAAGGTGAAAGAGTAATTGGCAAATAATTTATTAATACCTTTTACATGTAAAATTACCCTTTTTATCTTATGGATTCATATATTATGTATATTAAATATGGGTTTTTTGTATTATTTAATGTGCAAATACAAAATAAGCCTTGAAAAATTATTGGCGCCCGCCACACTCCTCTGAAACCATGAATTTGCTACTGGCCACAAAAAGGTTGGGGACCAGTGGTCTAGAGCAAGGTGAGGTGAGTTGTGCCTCACTGCCTGATATTTCTCTGTTTTTGGCTCCTGTGTTAAGATTCTGGAATTTAAGGAATAAGATAATGTTACGTTGCAATGTTCCACAAAGAGTGAGTGTCTGTCTGTCTGTCTGTCTTTTAATTTAACTTCTGTGTCTGGATGCCATGAGCATAACATAAACCATTAAAGGTTTGGAAATTCAGTTTTGATTGGTCAGCAAAGCATCCAGTCTCTGACCTATACTATAAACATCCTGCTTAAGTAGTGGTTAGGCCTGACCAAAGAAACCAAGTTGAAACCATGTCAGTACCTTTTTGGAAATATATATATTTTAAAAGGCTCTGGCTTAGTCAGTTTCCAGTAGTATAAAAAGGGCCTAAATGTTCAGCCAGTAGACAGGAGTCATACCAAATGGAGGATGAACATAGGATATTACCAAACATGGAGCTAAATCCAATGTCTTTGAATTCAGTGGAATGGCTCCCATTGATTTCCATGGGCATTGGATCATCCCTGCTGGGCCAGCATAATTAGTCATTGAACTCAGTGGAGCAGAGCGTGCCATTAATGAAAAGTCCTAAAGAATTTAATAGAAATGCTAGACTTTTGGTATTTTTAAGGGTTTTTCTTTCTTTTAGAACTAAATAGACAATGTTATCCCTGCTCTAGAATTCTATAGGAATGGTCAATAAACCCACATATTAGCCACTATTCTTTATTATATTCTGTATGTTTTAATATAATGTCTATAGGACCCTGTTTCATTTCTACAGAAAATTGCTAGGGCTGTCCCTATTAAATTCTATAAAACATTGCCATACTCTCTTGTTGTGTATTTGGTTGTCATGGGTTTTGTTACTATGGCAACTGAGTTAGACTATTAAGGGATAGCTCAGCCGGTTTCAACCGGCTGAGTGAGCTCTCTGTATCTGTAAATAAAATGGAGGTTTTGGTTAGCTGTCTGCTCTCTGGCCTCAAGTGATTGCTTCCTACACCGGCTGCCCCAAGGATATAACATCTCTGTCCTAGCAGCCCCAGGACCATGAGACATCTCAAAGGGGGCCAGGAGGTTAGGGGCACAAGGTGGGTCCATCTTCCCAGCTCATTCGGGTCCAAAGAGGAGAGTAATGTGCACCATTTTTGGAGAATGCATGTGCTGCATTATCAGGCTGAAATCTTATGAATTGTATGAGGGATTATGCTGAGATTCTGTACCAGGCTCAATATGACCTTGTTATTATGCACAATCAGGCAGTATACGTGTAATTATCACGTATACTATATAAAAAAAACCCAAACCCTTAATCTATCACATGCCTCTGCAGTCAAGCTTTTTTTTCCCCCCTAAATGGGGCGTGTGTGAGCATGCCACATATTATACCACTTAAATGATGGTGGAGCACGATTTGCATGTTCCCTTTGAAAATAAGGTTCAGCCACTGATTTTTTTTTTCAAAGCAAGATAAGTTTTGTGGCACCTAAGGTGTTTTGTGATCTGGTCTAGGTCAATGTTTTCCTGTGTTTTGACAGACTAATAATTAAAACAGAACCTTGGATAAAGCTCCACATCTTTTCAAATAGAGGAAAATTAAGATTCATCTTATTCCACTGGTTACTTACAAATTATCTCACAATCCCACATCTGTTTTCTAAACAAATCAAGGAGTTCTTCGCTAGCTTTTTATGGAATGTGAAGCCGGAAAGATTTAGGTTGCAATATTCATTCACTCATAATAAATAGCAATGTATAGTACGGTCAACTTAAATTCCTATCTGCCTTTATCTTCTGGGGGAAGGTAATATTAGTTCTGGTAGTGTTTTCTCAAGAGTATTGACCTCATGAGAAATTCTCAGCAAACTCAGTGGCATTGTGTTAATAATACTGTACAGAACACTCATGATGTATTGTTCACAGAATCGCATATAACTAATTATACCTGGACTTGCTTGTTTCCATTCTATTTGATTGTATAGCTCCAAAAGTAATGAAGAGACAGGAGTAAGTCACTAGGCTAGGATTCAGGAGACCTAGGGGGAAATCACTTAAGTTCAGTTCCTCAAAAGTACTTTGGCTTTGCTTCACTTAGCATTGCAATAACCAACCCATCGGCAGCCCACCGCCTAGTAGGATAATCAGTCTAGAGCTTCGTGCCTAGGCTCCTCATACATGTGGGGAGAGTTAGGAGCCTAGGAAAGGTATCCTCAGAAGCCAGCAAAGTGAGTAGGGGTCCACCCTAAGCTACCTGGAAATGAAATGCTGAACAAGGGTCAGGGAGAGGAAAGAATCCTCAGCCATGAACCCTCTCCTGGAGTTAGGCACCTAAACCAGGTCAGCTCATCACGTAGCCCATTCTCTAGCAGCCAAACCACCTCTCTCTCTCTCTCTCTCTCTCTCTCTCTCTCTCTCATGACCGTACTCGATACCTCTCTCATCCTCACTTTATGTTTCCCTGTGCCCCCAGCTGTCCCTGCCCCTCCTTCTGTCAGTTGCCTGCATCTGAGCCTCCTGCTGCAGGGTCTTTCAGGTATCAGGTCTTAGGCATGTTCTGAGCACACCTACAGGATTGGGCCCCGTTTTGAGATAGGCATTGCCCCACCTAGTTTTGGAATCCTGCTTCAGGACCTCTGGGACTTTGGCTTTAGCAAGGGCAGGAGTTTTGAAAATGTCAGTAGCCCCAAAAGAGACAAATAAGCACCAAAATATATCTTGAGGCTGTGGAAGGGAAGTTCTCAGTACCTCTCTTCCCCTCCTGTAAAATGGGGATAATGCTATCTTCGTCTCTTATCTGGTTCAATTGTAAGGTCTTCAGGAAAGGGACTGTCTCTTACTGTGGGTGTCCATAAGTGCCTAGCACAAGACTGCCCTGATCTCAGTTGGGAACTCTAAGTGCTGGTACCTGCAAAACATAAAACGTAGCCTTCTCAGACTACTCAAGAGCTGCTTGTAGACAAACTGCAGTGGTGTTATGATGTTAACATACTGAGCCCCTGACCAGGTCAAAGCACTTTGCTCTTATTTGTTTTTATATAGTGGCTGAATAACCAACTAAAAATAATCATGTACACTGGGAAATTTGAAATACTACTTTATTTATGTAGTGATCTGGGTGAAGAAAAAATTTTCCAATGTGAAGTGATGTAAAATGCATGTTCAATTACTGTACATTGACATTGTTATTTTCCCATACTTTTTTTTCCATGTTGTGGGTCTTTTTATGACCCTAGAATCTGCAATAATAAAAGCTGAGAGCTTTTTTTCCATCCTTCCATTTATCCATTTTTATCATGTACAGCATGACTCTTACAGACTGGACTAAATCCATGTTTCAAACTCCTAGGCAGAGAGTACGTGCCCACTTTCCTAATAATAATAATAAATAATGCCTTTTCTGGCTGCCAGAAAATCAGCTGCCAGCTACCATACCATTTCCTACTAGCTGGATGAAGGTTTATGGTTTTATGGCTTTTCTCAGTTCACTAAGTAGAGTTTCTTAGTGAACTGAGAAAAGCCACTTTAAATCAGCAGTTTACACATTTATTGTTCTTCACACTTCTGTAGTGAAACCTTTATAAACACACCACATTAAACAATTATACAATAATGTGACATCAGCATTAGGCCTCTCTCTCAATGTGTTTATATTATTACATGAATTACAGCAGTGCCGAGGATCCCATCTGTGGTCAGACCCTCAGTGTAAGGCAGTGCACAAACATAGTGAGGTTCAGGCCCCAAAGAGCCTATAATCTAAATAGACAAGACAGACACAGGCTGGGAGGAGAGACAAAGGCACAGAGAGATGATATGACTTACTCAGGGTCACATAGGCAGGTAAAGACAGAGATCAAGGTCAAAGGCAGTGCCAGTTGTAGAACCCTGACGTCATAAATCCTAGACCTATATCTAGCCACTACACTATTTTCTACACAAAACTCACTGCCTTTATTCATATGTAGGGCCAAGTTTTCAGAGGCTTGACTGAGCTCAGCCACCACATTTATGTGATCTCCTGTACACTTTCTTTTGATGTCCATATTTTGATGCATATGAAATTTGTGCTTGAGCAAACTTCATAGGAGTTTAGGACACTGAGCACTTCACTGTAGAATCTCTGTACCTGACAGGATTAGGTCCTACCAGCAGCAAATGGGGGTGAACTTTAAGACTTAATTAGGTTTTAATCTTGCTTTGAGATCTTTTAGCAGGCACCCATACATTAATAAATACCGACATAGGGTCCCATAGATTGCACGTCTATCTCAGGGATGTTTATGCAAAATATGTAGCTCCCAAAATTTAAGGACTTGGAGCTTCAGTGCAAAATTTTAGGAGTCTGTAGATTAGGAAGTCATTTATAAAATTACCTGGAAACTTTTGATGTGAACATATTTTCTCTGTTTTCATTTTTAAAAAGGTAGACGTGAAATAACTTTACTCCATCAGTTTTCAGTTCCACAATAATTTGAAAAATGTCCATAAAGCACATGAATAATTATTGATTCTATTAAGCATTCTGTGCTGCACCAGTGGCACAAAATACATTCATTGCAAATGTACTTTCTTTGCAAATTCATACATTATTATTTATAGCCCTTTTTACTAAGTCACTGTTAGCTTCTCTAATCTTTGTTGTTGTTTTTCTTATGTTCTTCATCTTCCCTGTAAGAATACAAAAGAGTCTGAATATGCAGATAAAAGGCTTTTTTATATAGGGACAATAGGTAAAAACCCACTGATGAAATGTGATATTCTCCATCTTGGTTTGACACTGGTGACAACTCCAAATTCTCTAGGGTTTTCCTGAGTGTTTAAAACTTGTTGCATAACTTTAACATGAAGAAGCAAAGAAAATCATTTCAAAACCAGAGGAATAGCTGTGCAGAGACTTTTTTCCTTCTCACACCTTCTGACTGATTTGTAACTTGTAACATAGGAATCGCCAAGTTCCCAGAAAAATCAGAGCCATCCATTGATTTGTATGGGCACCCAATACAATGGACATTGAAACTCAATACCTTTGCATATCCAGTCAATCTATTTCTTTACACTAGAATGGGTGAACTCATTGCTGTATGACAAGTTTTCATACAAGTCAGAACCCATCGGAAACCAGACTACATTCAGTTTTTGTAACTCTCATGAACTTTAATCAAAGGTCAGTAAAATCCTTGGGCAATGTACCAATATTATGGCGGTGTCTCTGGAGCTAGTTCAGTAAAGAGCTGTCTAGCAATAGGAGCAGGATTGTGTTACAATTCACACTGCCACATGCTGGGCTAAGGGTGGCAGGTGCTTCTTACTCTATGAGACAAACCTCTTTTTTTCTCATAGGCCTGGTCTACATTACACGTTTAAACTGATTTTAGGACCGTTAAACCGATTTAACGCCGCACCCGTCCACACTAAGAGGCCCTTTATATCGATATAAAGGGCTCTTTAAACCGGTTTCTGTACTCCTCCCTAACGAGAGGAGTAGCGCTAATATCGGTATTACCATATCGGATTAGGGTTAGTGTGGCCGCAAATCGATGGTATTGGCCTCCGGGCGGTATCCCACAGTGCACCACTGTGACCGCTCTGGACAGCAATCTGAACTCGGATGCAGTGGCCAGGTAGACAGGAAAAGCCCCATGAACTTTTGAATATCATTTCCTGTTTGCCCAGCGTGGAGCTCCGATCAGCACAGGTGGCGATGCAGTCCGAAATCCAGATCCAAAAAGAGCTCCAGCATGGACCGTACGGATGTAATCACTGTATGGGCAGACAAATCTGTTCTATCAGAGCTCCGTTACAGAAGACGAAATTCCAAAGCATTTTTAAAAAATCTCCAGACAGAGGCCACAGCAGGGACTCAGCACACTGCTGCGTGACAAGCGTTAACGGAAAGCGAAAGAATCAAATGGACACTCATGGAGCGAGGGAGCGGGGACTGAGGACTCCAGCTATCCCACAGTTCCTGCAGTCTCCGAAAAGCATTTGCATTCTTGGCTGAGCTCCCAATGCCTGTAGGGTCAAACACATTGTCCGCGGTGGTTCAGGGCATAGCTCGTCAATTTACCCCCCACCCCACTCCCAGAAGGTAAAGGGAAAAAAATCATCTCTTGACTCTTTTAAATGTCACCCTATCTCTACTGAATGCTGCTGGTAGACGCGATGCTGCAGCAGTAAACTGCAGCATCCTTGCCCCCCCTCCTTGGTGGCTGATGGTACAATATGACTGATATCCATCGTCATCATCAGCCTTGTGGCAGATGGTACAGTACAGAAGGACTGGTATCCATCCTCATCTTCAGCCCATGAGTGCTCCTGGCTGGCCTCCTGGTCATTCCCAGTAGATGGTACAGAAGGCTGGTAACCGTCTTCATCTTAGCAACAGGGGGCTGAGCTCCATCAGCCCCCGCCCTTCATGTGTAAAGAAAAGATTCTGTACTGCCTGGACTATCATAGCAGTGGCATGCTGGGCTCCTCTCCCCCACACTGCTTAATGTCCTGTCTGGACTATCATAGCAGCTGGAGGCTGCCTTCCCCTCATTTTATCTCACTAACAAGTCACTATTTCTTATTCCTGCATTCTTTATTACTTCATCACACAAATGGGGGGACACTGCAACAGTAGCCCAGGAAGGCTGGGGGAGGAGGGAATCAACAGGTGGGGTTGTTGCAGGGGGACCCCCTGTGAATGGCATGCAGCTCATCATTTCTGCAGGATCTGACACGGAGCGGCTGTGCTCTCTGGTTCTCTGATACACTGGTTCTCTAGTACACTTGCCCCATATTCTAGGCAGGACTGATTCTATTTTTAAATACCAAAAAGGAGGGATTGACTCGGGGAGTCATTCCCATTTTTGTCTTTTGCGCCCCCGGCCGACCTCAGCCAGGGGCACCCATGACAGCAGCAGAGAGTACAGTACAGAAGGACTGGTAACCATCATCTCATTTTCAATTTACAATGGAAGCAGATGGTACAGAACGGCTGATAACCATCTCTGCTATCATGCAAAGCAAATGAATGCTGCTGTGTAGCGCTGCTGAATCGCCTCTGTCAGCGGCATCTAGTACACATATGGTGACAGTGACAAAAGGCAAAACAGGCTCCACAGTTGCCATGCTATGGCGTCTGCCAGGGCAATCCAGGGGAAAAGGGCGTGAAATGATTGTCTGCTGTTGCTTTCCCAGAGGAAGGAGTGACTAACGACATTTACCCAGAACCACCCGCGACAATGATTTTTGCCCCATCAGGCACTGGGATCTCAACCCAGAATTCCAAGAGGCGGGGGAGACTGCAGGAACTATGGGATAGCTACGGAATAGCTACCCACAGTGCAACACTCCAGAAATCGATGCTAGCCTCGGACCGTGGATGCACACCACCGAATTAATGTGCTTAGTGTGGCCGCGTGCACTCGACTTTATACAATCTTTTTTACTAAATCGGTTTATGTAAAATTGGAATAATCCCGTAGTGTAGACATACCCATATTTTCATCTACTCTTATTCTTTTCCTGTCATAGATTTCCCTCATACCCCCTCACCTTCCTCTTAACCTACTGAGCATCAGGGCATATGTTTCTGATTTTACATATAGAAGAGACTACTGCATAGGAGAATAGAATTTATAGGACATCAAAAGTCATTGGGTCTGATTCTCTACTCCTTACATCAGTTTTATGCTGGTGTAACTCTATTGAAGTCAGTGGGTGTGCACATTTGTATTATATCAGTGCAATAGAATGGAGAATCAGACCCCAATAAGTGCATATATTCACGGGCAAATTTTTCTTAAGATAATATTATAGTCAGCCATTATTCTCATAATTCAACATATTGTAAATACAATTTAATTTTTCTATATAAAATGCTGTATTGTTACAGCCAATTAAACACATTCACTTTCATCCCTTATTTGTATTATTATTGGATGTATAATCAATAAGCGATGGCCGGGCGCAATTTTTTTCTCTTTTCAGTGATACTGATCATAACAACCATAAACAAAATGATGCACAAAAATGCTGTAAAACTGCTACATGTCTCACTGTTTGTTAATAATTTCAGTTGTTTCACTGAAGACTGAACATCTTTGCCTGAATATTTTCACACTTAAAATCTGTTTAATTTTTTTCCCTGATAAAATATTTTCATGGAACAGAAATATAGTGTAAAAATAACAAACATATGTTGGCATTAAAAATAACAAGTTCAAAAGTATTTCTTGGTATTCATTTTGGTTCCTAGGTAGGCTATCACAATGTTAATTTTAGAAACTCTAGCCCAGCAACAGACACTTAAGAACAAAATGATGTACAACAAGCAGTAACATTTTAACTGTAGATGATAGGTTTATGGTCTTATTTATAGCTCCCTTATTAGGTTTTAGGAAATGTTTATTCCTTTGGGGTTTCCCTGTGTATATGCTATTTTAACCCTTGGACCTAGATTTTAGGCTGTATCCTGTCAGTTTTCCTCAAATATTTAATTTATGAAAAGACAAAACATAAAACTATGTATATGTAGATTTAAAATGTCTGACAAATGAAATGATTATAACTAATTATCATTACATTTAACTTCCAGCAATGTTGGCTTCTTTTTCTAAATAAATATACAATTTTTTTTTTTAGTATTAAGCTTGAAGCAAATACAAGGAATCATTAATACTTATGTTAGAGGTTATAGGGAAACAAAAACCCAAAGTTTAAAGATTTATTAATATTACACATTTTAATAAGTAAAATCTAATAATGTTGATTTGTTTTGTACCAATAGAAATTAAACATAGAATGCCTAATTCTTAGCCGGTATAAATTAGCATAAGTCTGCTGAACTCAATCAGCAATGCAGGTGCAGATTTACACCCATACTTAAATTTAAATTTAATTCTGCAATATAGTTGTGCTTCAGTTTTTACTTTTCATACCCCCTTTTGCAAACTCATCCACTCTTTACTTAAAACTAGACCTAGCTGGAAAATGCTGCTTCGTCAAAATCAAACCTTTTTTCAGGAAAAGATTAGTTTTCGACAATTTTGTTGACTAAAAATTGATTTTAAAAATTCAAAATTGTTGAAATGTTTCATTTTGACACTCTTTTTAAAAATTAAGTTCTGGTTTTTGGATTTGAAATGACTTTTTGTTTAGAAACCTTTTGATTGACCTGAACTAATTTTTTTGCATATTTTCAGTTCATGAAAAATTGAGATTTCAATTTTTCATTCTGATTTGTGAAGGAAAATCTTTTTTGATACATCAGACATTATTTGTAGTTTGGAAATACTGCTTCCTGCCCAGCTCTATTTAAAACACTGATTCCAAGAGCTATGTTTTGTCAGAAAATCATACTGGCAGGAAAAATTATGAATATAAATGGTATTCCTCTGAACAACTGTGAAAAGCTGTCAACTCCAACAATGCATTGTGTTTAGAGTACAATAAAAGTATAAACTTAAACTATTTCCAGGTGGCTTTTTATTTGAGTGGACTCTTAAAGTGAAGAGTCCTGTCATTGACTTATTGTTACTTAGTGTAATGATCAAGTAGGCAAGAACAAAAAGAGAATGTTTTCCCCTTTTAAACTACTTCATATGTAGCCTTCTTGGTTTCCTGACTCATTTTCTTCATGATGTCCTTAATTCTGTATTGCTTTCACTGCTATTATTATTATTAATAACTTTTCCCATATATGATGTGCTAAATCATTTTAATACAGCTAATTGGGTAGTGTGAAATGTAAATCCCAATAACATGTTGAAAAGAGAAATATGTCAAAGTCCTTTTGTCTTGCTGACAGGTTATAAACCCAGACTGGTTCAATCTAATAAGGTTTAAATTTTAATGAAATAAGCAAAACTCAGGCTCAAGTAGATAGCTTTCAGTTATTACTTCAGATCACTCAGCTACAAGGAAGAAGTACATCATCATTTATTTATTGATCGCATTGTTTGAGCTATTTTGCTCTTAACAGCTGTTCTGAAAAAAGTATTTTAAATGATTAACAATGTTTCAACAGGAATGTCACAGTTACAAGGCTAACTGAATCTCTGTCCCCTCTTCTGGTCTCACTGTGTGCACCCCTTCTCATGTTAGGTCTTCTGCCTTCACCTCTTCTTAGGTGGAATCCTATGATTCTACCACTCTTAGACCAAGCCTCTGGATTACAGCACTCTGCATATTAACTGTGTTTACACTGTAGGTCTGAATGGATTCAGCACCTGCAAGTCTTCCCTTTGGAAACTTGTGACCAGTGATTAATGCTGTGACCGGACAGCTTTCTTAAACAAAGTATAACATAAAATAGAGGATTTAAACCAATAAAAGGGTTACACACACATCCATTTTACCCTAAGCCCTACCATCATGTGATAGTGAGACAGGCAGGTTTTGCTTCTTCAGACCCTCCAATCTGTCTGTCAGTCTGTTCCCCACAAACAGGCCCTTGAGAACTGCTTCTAGGAAGTGCCTTTTATCTGTTTAGTGCCTTTTGACTTTTTCAATCCACACTTGGCAAAACAAGTCTTGTAAGTTTGGCTGAAGCCTGGAAGTAGCATCTTCCCAGCTAATAGTATAGTGTTTCAGGACCAGGAGGCTGCTTATCTGGAGCTATTGTGTTGCTTTCTGCATAGTTTCCTAACATGAAATTGTTATTAAACTAAAACAACATATGCATACAATAAGCATCATCATAACCCATTATAACCTGGCTGTAACTATCCCAATAATTAGATCACCTACATTAAGTTAATGCAGGGCTGCATGGACAGCCCTGGAGGGTAGAGAGGTTCTTCATCCATTGAACAAGTACAGCACAGGCAATGGCAGGCCAGGCTTCCTCACACTGTTAAAATATCGTGTCTCCTTCCAGGTTCAAAAGAGGACAACAATGTCAGATTGTCAACAAAGGGAAAACTTGTGGTTTTAGTTATAAGTATGGATCCTTCAATTGACGCTACCATTTCATTTCATTTAAGTAACTATCAAATGATAGCAACTTTTGGTAACTCTTTCACTTGATTTCATAGCAGAGTCTTAGAGTTTAAAGGCTCTTTATCCTGTTGTCAGTCTCCTGAACCACCTAATACTTGGACATTTAACATCACTAAGCCCTACCACCTGCTGAGTCAGAGCCACTGAAGTAAAAATAATAGTAATTTTCTATTTATGTACAAATGATACTGGTAAGCAGCCTCAGCAAGTGTATTACTTATGTACAGCTTTCATCCAGCTCTTTAAGCGAAAGACATCATGGACTGAACAGATATCTCATATTCGATTGCTGCTTTCTATAACAAAACATCAGACGAGTCCCTTGAGTTCTTTATGACCAGCCTTATGAATTAAGTATTAATTCAGTTGTCTGTCTGCTTTCTGTACACAGCCACCAATCAGTGTTACATTGCCTGCACTGTGAGGCCAACAGGAAAAGGTGGAAAATGTGGACCCTCTCCTGTATTCTGGGGAAGGAGTGTATTTTTTCCAGGTGTAGGGGACTAGTTGACTAGTTCATTTAGGGAGGGATCTAAGCAGCAATGTTCACATCTTGATCAAGATCCACATTTTTACAAACCTCAGGAGCATTCATATGGGTCAGCAGCAGAGTTTGGCTCCAGATAAAACTTATAAGAGTTCAGGAGATTTTTGTATTTTGGGTTTTAGTTCAAGTTCTCTCCTAAAGAGATGTGTCTCCTAGAGCTGTCACAGTCAAAGTGTGCTTGAGGATAAGCTCTCATTTCCTAGAAAAGGCCTCAAGTGGGCAGCATAACATATAGCCTCTGACAGCTAAACTCCGACCACTTGCTTTTTTTTGTGGTGGAGGTTTTATTAACTGAAAGGGGGTAAGAGGAGTGTGAAAAGTGGGTGTCTGGCATCTTGTACCCATATTGCTCCAGGCAGATGGGGCTCATTAGCTGTGGTAGGCAGTCTTCCTAGGAGAAGGGTCTCTGTTTTCCAGTTTGTGTGGAAAAAGGCTAGTTGGGACAAAAGGCCAGCTGTAAAACAAAAGATAAAGTGGGGAGGCTCACAGATAGGGAAGTCAGTCTGAGATTTACGGATGACCAAACCAACCATGATGATAGCAGAGAGATTTGGGGGGAAATATCCAACACATTACAGAAAGAATACAAGCTGCTTGTGGCCAAACAAAAGGAGAAAAATTTCAAGGAAAGGAGATGTGGTGGTGGTCCAGTGATGTGCAGAAGGCAGTAAAGAATAAGAAAAGATTTAAGTGGTTGGCAGAAAGTAAGAATGTGGGGAAGTTATAGGTGCTAGGGGTGCTTCTACACCCCCTGGTTTGAAGTGGTTTCCATCATATACAGGATTTACAGTTTGGTTCAATGGCTCTCAGCACCCCTACTATACAAATTGCACCAGCACTCCTAAACAGATTACCCAAGGTGAGACAAAATAGGACTTGGGACCTGTGATGTGTGTCAAAGATGAAATCAGAAGTGTCCTGGTGAAATACAGTGAAATCAGGACGTGTCTGCAGATTTATGAGAAACTGCTTAATGAAAAGAATGCAAAGGAATCATTGAGGGGAGTATGTACAAGCAACCTCGCAAGACATCACCTTGGTGGAGACTCAGACAGCCCAAAAGATGATGAATGTAGGATGGAATTCTTAATTCTCTGTACTGGAAAAATTCCCAACAAGTGGTTCAAGAGCACAGTGGTCCATATCTTTAAGCATAAAGGAGATGACAAGAATGTAATTACTGACCCATCATTTTAATGTCACCTGATGATGTTTGAAAAGAATGATCAAGAAAAGACTTTCAAACGAGCTGGAGCATCAAGGAAGTGACAATTAATTCAGGTTTATTCCAGGAAGGTCAACAATGGATTCAGTGTTTGCAGCACAAGAAATGCAGGAGAAGTATAAGGAATTTGCTGTGTGTGTGTGTGTGTGTGTGTGTGTGGCTGTAAAGAAGGTTTGACAGAGTTCCTAGAGAATAATTATGGTGTGCCTTGGTAGCACAATATGCTGGAGACGTGATCAGATAATCATGGACATGCATGGGTGTAGCACCACAGTAGTGAGAAACAGCTGAGGCTACAGTGAGCTACTGTTGATGGTAGGTTTACATCAAGGATCATTAAGCTCATCCCTATTTGTGACTGTAATGAACACCTTGATGCAGGAGATTAGTGAAAAGCATGCTCTCTTAATGACATGTTGTGCCATGAAGAGAAATATGGACTGAAAAGGGACCTAGAGCTATGGAAGGCTGCATTAAACAAAAATGGCTTATGAATCAGCTGACAAAAGATGGAATACATGCATTGCTTCACTGAGAGGGACAATGAGAAGCCAGCACAACTAGACAGTACAGAGTTTAAGTATGTGCAACAATTTAAATACCTCAGTTCAGTCATAATGGGAATGTGGATGCAGTGAAAAAGAGCACTTGGTGTAAATCAAGGGAATTTTTCTGAGATAAGAACAAGCCAAATAAATAAGAGGAAACCACATGAGATCATGATTGGGCCAGCTATGACATCGGGTCAGAATGGTGGCCAATGAGGAAAAGACGAGAACAGCTATTTCATATTGCTGAAATGAAAATGTTCATGTGGATGCTGGGTAAGATGAGAGCTAATATTAATGAAATGGTATGAGCCAGGATGCATGTAGCCCCCATCATGGAAAAGAGGGAGTATCAGCTGAGATGGCTGGGTCATGTGAGATGTACACTGCAGCTCCATGCCAGGCATCTGGACACATAAGCCCCAGAGAAATTCATAAACTGCAGAAAGATAGGCATTTGCCTACTTAAATTGCCTGCAAGGCCTGACCAGTAAAGATGCTCTGAGTTGCCTAGCAGGATTGGGCCCTTATAGATGAGCTTGCACAATACAGTCAATGAGTGAGAGTGGTGGAGGACCTCCCTCATCACTTTTAGCCCAGTGGTCAGAATACTCACCAGGGGGCCCCTGGTTCAAGTCCCTCCTCTGCCTAAGGGAGAGAGAGGATTTGAATTGGAATCTTCCACTTCTCAGGTGAGTGGCCTGAACAGTAGGCTATAGAATATTTTGATGTGTAGCTCCCTTCATATCTCCTGTTGAAGCCATTCTAGAGTAGACTAAATAATGGAAGAATCAGCAGGCAAGAGAGAGAGAGAATGCACATGAGAATAACTGCATACCTGGCTTTTTAGAGCACTCGTGTAAGAGACCCAGGATCCAGTCTCCTTGCTCCAGTGACTCTTTAATTAACTCAAGTGAGTACCCTAAACACAGGACTAAAAGCTATGAAGTCTTCTTTGCCCTCTCCCCTGTCCCGCTTCGGCTTCTTGACAAAATGGCATAGATGCCTAATTCCAATAAAGGGTATGCAATGAGAATTCCAAGCTCAGAGAGGTGACTCCCTGTGAACCAGATTTTGCTGCCTATCTCTGAGAGAAGGGTGAGGCTTAGCACACCCTTCCCAACCTGGCATCTCCCATGGACTAGTTTAGGTGGGAAGCTGTCTAGCACACTGGCTTTTGTGAATCCCATTCAGAGGTGCCCATTTCTCTGCATTCATTGTATACAGTGCCTAACCTAGGTTTGTGAATTCCAGTGATTTTTCTAGACACATAAAAGTTAGGTGTGGCAATGCCTGTTGTCACCATGCTTACGTTCCTTTCTGAATCTAGCCCAAAATGTATAATGGGTAGGACAATTTAGGAGCTTAAACTGTCTGTAGATGGGACTGGTAAATAATTACTGAGGAGTGAGATGTTGCACAAAACTTTTGGAATAGAAGAGTATTTCATACCCTGCTTAAAAAGCATGGTTGGGATAGCAGCTGAGCATTGGTTGCTGTTTTGTTTGATTCTCTTTTTTTTTTAAATTGGTTGTATACATCAGTGAAGGGTCTTGGTTTCTAATGGAATGACCACTTTATTCAATAAAGTAGAATACCACCGTGAGGTATTTCTATTTCTAAATAGGAGCTGCAATTGTAAGAATACTTGGAAGTTTGTTGTAAATGAAAAGGCAGCTGGAAGATTATATAATTTGTTCTTGTTTTGTGTAGGAGCTGGAAATTAAACAAGGAGGGGGTGATGCAGTGTCCTTTTCAACATATTGAAAGGGGGCTGAATGTGTGTGTGTATTTGTTTTTCTGCAGAAACAACATCACACAGCACTGAGGCCTGCTTATCAAGCGGTGGTGAGTCAGATTTATCCTAAACAAAGAATAAATCTATGCAAAAAAACAAGTGACAGGCACATCTGACATGTTAGAAAAGATATTCTTAAAAATGTAGATATCTTTAATTATCTACTAAGCTAGTTTTTCCCAAACAGAAGACTATAGCTGGATTGTGTGGCTGGCATGGAGAGGCAGCCGTGGGGATGGGGGTTGGAGAGGGAACCCATTCTACTCTCATCAACAGTGGATTCTCCTGTCCTGCAGGGCTGGACCCAGCTCCCTACTCTGGGCGTTGTGTCCTAGCTCTTGGGGTCATGGTGCCACTCAGGACCAAACCTGAATAGCACTGCGACCCATGTGCCAGGTCATAATGCCTGGGTGGGGAGCTGGTCCCAGTCCAGCAGGACAGGAGTCACCACTGTGGGATGAGTGTGGGACCAGCTTGCTCTGCGTCCTGTCTCCTCCCAGCACCTCCCCTCTGCACTGGGCCAGGATTATGGTAACAGTGCCAATGCATAGGGAGCTGCTGCGAGTGGTCGGTGCCCCCTTGGTGCGGGGAGGAGAATATTGCTGGCCTTTGACTTTGGGCCCCTTCCTGGATCCTGAATGGGTTGCAAAAGAAGCAAAATGCAGTTGGTGGGTCACCTTAGAAAAAGTTTGGGAACCGCTGTTCAAAGCAGCGGTGTTGAATTAATACGTAGGATTCAGAGTCTGGACCCCCTGAATCTGCAAAATTGGGATGGAAGCCTTATGAAAAGAGTCAGATCTGTTAAGCATTCTCTGTTTCCCCAGGACACTCTGACTTTTGAGCACATTCTCATAGAGCCCTTTGGATTTTCTGCACAGGCAGTTGCAAAAGTGAGCCTGTGCAACAGAGTGTGTGCCCTTAGAGATCCACAGAGGAAAAGGGTATGGAGAGAGTAGCCTCCGTGTGGTCTCTACAATAAGAAAGAGCCAGAGACCTGCAGGGAGCAAGATGGTGAGAATGGGTCATGGCACCTCGGTAAATTCAAGTGGATCAGTTAGGTAGCAGGGAATGCTGTGCTGTGTGGGGTGGGGGATAAGAGGACAAAGGAGGTTGTTCTCTGTGGAGCAGGAGGCATGGCAAACCATAATTACAGTGCTTTGTGAGGAGATAGGATGCAATTAACCTTCAACTGTAGGGGGCAATTTTAAGTGAAGGTTGAATTACCCAAGTTGACCAGGACATCTGGATTCATTCCCTATTTCTTGGACAGGAGACATTAAACGCCCCATGAAATCTTTAACTTCCCAACATTCACACCACATAGCACACTGGTTTCATGTTTCATAAGAAAGAAAACAAATATTTCATTTATTTATTTTGTATCGTATGTAAAATTTTGATCCGGATTTGTTACAATTTGCTCAAGCTACGATTCCGATACAAGTAATGTCCAGGTGCCCTCTCTGGGCACCAGCTGCTTCCTCTCCATTTTCAAGTCACTCCTTTGGTCTCCTTCTCTTGCAAGATCCCAGAGAGCTAATGATTCAGGTGGTGAGAGAGAGTGAGAAAGAGATGGATAAAGTTAGAGAGTGAGTGGTGGGTTCTAGACTCTGGTGTGTTGTGCCCAGTTACCTTCTGCCATTTATGTAAATGAGGACTATCATGGTCAAATATATAAATTAGGGCAATGGGTTATTTGCATAAAGCATCTGAAATTCTGGATCTTCAGATTTAACAAGTTTAGAAAGTCTCTGATACTAAGATATCTCTTCACACCTGCTAGGTGGGAAATACTATGAGAACAGACACTTAATCTTTATCTTGGCATTTGAGCTCTTCCGAATCTGGTTTTGGTGAGGACTTGAAAGTGAAGAGGTGAAGAGTGCACAAATTAAAAATAATTTATGGGGAAGTTAAGCTTTTTCACACCTCCAAAACGTCTGATTCAGGATCCGTTTGAGTTTTGAGTCATGGGTACAGGAATTTCTTAATTTACCTTAACTATTTCACCCATCTCTCTTCATTACAGAACACACCTAATTTAATTACATGAGGAGATGAGGGTTTGTAGATTTTGTGTGAAAACAACAAGAGCATCTTAGAAACAGATCTGAATTCCAAATGTTAAAAATAGGGGGTGATGTTGGCATAATTTTCCTCTTTCTGTTAAATGAATACCAACAATTCTGTAGCACACAGTGTAATTTACAAATATGGAATGGTGTTTTGCATTTTAAATATGACTGAGAGATGTTTGTTCTCATGTGAGCAGAATGAATAATATATATATGCATAGGGGTGAATTTCATCTTACAAATCCACCAAGAACTAGACTGCCATCTATCTGTGTGTGCTCTCCTCCCATTTATGTTTGTATGTTTGTATGTGTTGAGTTACTAGACTGGGTGATTCATAGCAATACCAAGATTACATTTATAAATGGCAGCTCCACCACAGTTCAAGCAAAAGTACTGTGTATAGATTTAAAACTGCATCTACTGTCATTTCTGAATTACCTAGAAGTTTCGTCTATCAATTTATTTCTTTGAGCTTCACTTTATTAATTAACACATATTTAATATTATCATTCTTAAGGTACTGTATATCTAGCTTCTGTAAGAACTAGAACATGTCAAATACTGAACAATTGGGAGTTTTCCAAATGCTGATGTGATTAGAAAAGTCTTCTCTAATAAAATAATACAGACAAATAAAGAGCAGATATAATGTGTCATCTCTACTGGCTTTGCCATAAACTTTTCTCCCTAGAGATTGTATGACATTATCATCTTTTCAGGCTGCTCTGACCCAGTCATAGAGACAAATAAGTTTCTCCACACAGATGGGGGAAAATGACCACTGAAGGAGGCTATAAATAATTGCTAGTGAAGAAAAGTATAATTAATGTTAGTCCTAGCTGATGATTTGCTCCTGATAAGGAGATCAATACAAATATTTTCTCTAACAGGTCAAATCACAGAGCTCTTACTAAACTTAATTTATTGTGTCAATTCCAAAGGCTGACCAATTCCATTTCATATTTATTCTTTTCTTTGTATAGATTAATTGGAGATCTTTGAGGCTGATTCTGAGCAAGTGCCCTTGGAATTCTCTGAGCACATAATTTTAAAAGAAGAGACTTGGGATTAATTTGTTTTCACCAGTTTAAAGTATGACTCCACACTAAAAGGAGTCTGTGTAGAAATAGCACTGAAGGATTCCCTAGTCACCTGCTTTATTGGTTTCAATTTCATGTGTACTCAGTTGGCAAGGTATGATGGGCCCTTTCTGTGGGGTGCACAAGGGAAATGAGTCTTTATATGCAATCATTACACATCCTTTTAAATGTGCTCCCACATAAAAGCCATTCATGATTTGGTCCATCATGACAATTATGATATCTCCATGATGATTCAGCTATTTCTGAATACCTGAAATGCTGTGCAGTCCCTCCTAATGGAAGCCTTTTAACAAGGGTGATGTCAGGTTTCCTGCTATCACCCCACAAGTACTGCCTTGGAAGTGTCTGTCCCTTACATTAAATATCATTATTTGCAGTGTTATTGTAGCTGGGTTGTTCCTAGGATACGAGAGAAACAAGGTGGGTGAGGTAATCTCTCTTATTGGACCAACTTTGGTTGGTGGAAAGGATGATCTTTCAAATTTCACAGAGCTCTTTTTCAGGTCTGGAGGAGGAAACTATAGAGTGTCCAAGCTAAATACAAGGTGGGACACATTAAGTGTGAGGGGTTACACATGTTGTAGGAGACCACTTAAAGAAGGTGGGCAACTAACTCCTCTGCAGCTGTAGGACAATGGAGGGTTACTAGGCAGCAGGGGGTGGTACAAGTTGTTGTAATGAGCCATAACCAGAGACAGTATCTGCACCTACATGGTTATTAAGGCGATTGTATGGGTTAAGCTCCGTGTTTTGCCCGGGGTGGAGACTCTCAGAGAAGCCAGTTTCTGTAGGTATTGTTTATAGTCAAACCTGTCTGAGGATTCATATTGTAGTTAAGAAAGAGGAGGTTTTAAAATCTTCCCCTTAACTAGCCCATGTTCTGTATTGAGGACAAGAAGGGTCATGTGTCTTTAGAATCAGGGGTTTCTCCTCCATTCACAAAGCATAAATTCCTGCATGCAATCCTAATTTCAAAGGTGATCAGATCTTTGCCTGCCTCATTTGATTTGTCATGACTCAGGAGTTGGGAAAATCAGTCTCCAGGGCCATATCAAGCAGGGTATGTTCCCATATAACATATACCACCTCTGTTGCAAATACTGTAACAGTAATGCGTAACATTTTATTTACCATGAGAATTCATGCAAAGAAAACTTCATTACATCAGTGGAAAGCAAACGCAAAAGGGGCACAAGCACATCTGAAGCAAATTCTTTTTTATATTTGTGTGAATACTCGAAAAAATTTTGTTCCAGCTTTCTCACAGTTATAGCAGAATTATCTAAGTCAATAAAATGTTAATGGTGTTTTAGTTTGCTTAATTTTGCAAGTCTGATACTCTGACCTCTAGGGCTTTGCAGGAGAAGAAAATGTCTATATAATAAAAAGTACTTGCTGTTTGTAAATATTATACCATTTCATTCATAGAGACATAACTGCAATTTAACTACTTCCTGGGACCAGCTGTTTGCAAGAACTATGTTGAAGCAGTCTTCAGGGCAAACATATCATAGGCATGTATTCAGTCCCCAGAGGAGATGATCTATGCTTGTTTGTCTGTACAAAATAGGATAATAGAATCATTTTTCTTTGTGGTTTAGCCAAGTGGCTGTTCATTTCCTTTGCAGGGAGCAAGGTTTGAAAATCTTTCACCCAGACTTCATTTGCATAATAAAAAGTAGGTAGTCTTCTGAAGGGGACATGATTATATAAACTAATTATGATTTGTATGTTGTACCATTTGAAGCTTAGAGGGTTCTATTATGTTTTCTTTTTCTGTAAAAGAAACTAATCTTGGCAGTCTAAAGTATATATGCATCATCAAGAATGTAGAAATGATTTTTTTTATAAAAGGGAACAGTAATTAAATATTGCATGATGCTATTCTGGAGGTTTTTCACAATGGTATGAATTAAGAGTGGAGTGTCTGCTGTAAATATGAATTTTCTCCTTTTTGACTGCATGACAGCCGTTGAGTTTTGCATCTTTGGGGGTTTTCCTTTTTTCTGTTAAATGTGATCTGAGACTAGGACAAATTGGGTCTCGGGCTATATACATATCCTATACACATTGTGATCATTTTTATGCTTTTATATACATAATGCATATATACACCTCTACCCCGATATAACGCGACCCAATATAATATGAATTCGGATATAATGCGGTAAAGCGGAGGGGCGGGGCTGCGCACTTCGGCGGATCAAAGCAAGTTCGATATAACGCGGTTTCACCTATAACACGGTAAGATTTTTTGGCTCCCAAGGACAACGTTATATCGGGGTAGAGGGAGGTGTGTGTGTGTGAATGTGTGTGTATATATATGTATAAATAAATAAAAGAGGTAGCTCCCATGTAACCACTTCCTGGGACTAGCTGTTTACCACAACTGGCCAGAACAGAAACTGCAGAGTAGACACTTCAGCCAATATTTGAGGCTACAGGTGTGGGAAAGTATAATCTCTTGCTAGCAGTTTTTCTGCACTGCTGGTATATTGTGCCTTCTGGGATTACAAGAATTGCTAATGCCCAAAGCAATACACTTCAGCAGAGATTCTGTTGTACCTTCCTGTGGTGTCCAATTCTGTCATGTGATTCCTGGAGTCACATAGCAAGGGGACAGCACACCTATGTATGTAAGCGCTCCAATTTAAATTGATTTTTGGTGGCTTCCAACAAAGGACTAGGCCCTGTTAATAGTTTTGTAGTAGGCAATATTTATTTGTGTTTGATCTGCATAAGAGTGAAGTAGTCCTTCTAGAACACATAGGCCTGATCGTGCTTTCCTTGGGGATGGGGGTGGGGAGGAACAATGGGAGCAGGCTAATGGGGGGGAAATGTTACCTGAATTGTTCTATCTGGAGAAGATTATGATTTGCCCCCAATGGAACAGCCCCTAAGTCCAGGGTATCAGCAGGGGCCAGCGGCATCTGCCTCTGTACCAGATCTATATTCCCAGTGCAATTTCACACTCCCTGCTAGCCTTATTGGAGCTAGGCTGTCAGGGCTTCCACAACCACTGGCAGCTCCCAGGACTTTCCTTAATGGACATTCTCTTCTTTAGGAGGTGGGAGACGTGGAAAATTAGTATAGCTTCTGACTTGGCTCCATGAGCTTTGTTGACTGTGGAGTGGAGTGAGAGGATGGAAACTGTCCTGTGTTGTTAGCACTCTGCCTGCTCGCTCCACCCATGAGGATCCCCTGGCTGGTGGGAAACTTTCTACAGGATGTGGGAGAAGAGGAATGCTGCTATAAAGGCACTCTTCCTGTGTAGGCAATCTATGCACTGAGGGTCCCATCCCTGTAAAGCTCTCAGGGGCACAACCAGACCCCATAATATTTACCTAACACTGGGTCACTGCACTGGCTCCTAGGAAGCTGCCATTTTGTATTGTGCAGTTACACACTTAGGCATGTAATAAAAATCTTTAACATTGGCAAGGCTATTCAGCTGCCTCCATTCACAGCATTTATGCCCAGGGTTTAATGTTTTCCCAACAGGATATTAAAATCCATTGAAACCTTTTCTTAGCTTTGCCAATGTCTTTTTAAACTCCAAATGCAACTTGTTTTGAAACTTGTTAATGCTTCAGTAATTAAAACCTAAATAATTTTACAAAGAAATTTGGTTTAAGTGTTTGCTCCCAGCTATAGACTTGGTGTACCTCATTTTTCCACACACCATACTGTAGGTCTGAAGAATAAACATTGAAAATAGAGGAGAGAGGAAGTAATGGAATGGGTTTAGGAAGAAAATTAGCCATACATTTCCTAATTTACAAAGAGTGACCTCATGATATTTTCTCAGCTTCTCTGTACCCGTTGTTTCCCTCAATAAGCATTTGTGTTAAACCTTGACCTTTGTGTGACTGGGGAGAAGAAAATGCATTTAGGCCTCAGTTCAGCAAAGTGCTTAAGCATGTGCTTCTTTTTGGAAGTAAATGGGAGTCAAGCATACGCTTAAGCACTTTGCTGAATAGGGACAGATTTAGGCCCATACTTAATAATTTTCAACTGGGCCATCAGGGCCTGATCCAGAGCCCACTAATGGCAATGGAAGTCTCTTCATTGTCTTCACTAGGAGATGGCTCAAGCCCTTATACAGGTGGTTCTAGCTCCATAAGAAACGTTAGCAGGACCTGTAAGTTTTGATCGGTGGCACAACCTTGAAAAAAGCTGGCAACAGATGAGTTGTAAAAGAACAGCCTGCCAGTCATTCCCTGTACTGTCAATTTTTGGTGCCTGATGTCTTTGCTATTCAAAGTCTATAAAAATTATGGGTGTTTTAATGTTATTTAAAAACACTAGTTTTAGTGCTGTCACTGCAAAAAATAAATGTACTCATTAGCAAGAGCTAAAACCCTTTTACAGCCCCAGTATTTAATTTTATCCTCAGCAGTACCTTTCCAAGATGTGTCATGTGCTGATACAAGCAAGAGTTAGGGACAGTCCTCCCGGGACTAAAGTACTCTAGACAGGATATTGGTTGTCTTTGTAAGTAATGAAGACAAAGGAACACAATGCCTAATCAAGCATTTACTCAGAATTTCTAATAGGTTTTCAACATAATTAAAAACCACTTTTTATCAGCATTTCCTTTTAAGGGGCTTAACTATAGATAACCATGATAATATGGCCTCAAATTACTGCTGGACAAATGTACAGGACCTAGAGGGCATATTTAAGGATTAGAAGTGCTCCAGCAGCAGAGAGGTTAAATCTGAAAGAGTTCAGAGATGCAGTGTAGAGCCCACATCATAAAATCACTCAATCCTAGCATCTCAGGGACTTGTCATTATTCACTGACTCTCTAAAAAGCCCAGGCTTAGCTGCTTTAATTGTATTGTGGATAAACAGGGGGGTTCAAGTAAGGATTACTCTTTGGAACAGCATATTTCTTTGACATGAAGCAGACTAAGGTTTCATAGTATCTGAGACTCTTTGTAGCACATCACAGAGGTGACCTGTGCAACACACGGATCAATTTATACCAATTTTAGAACACTCAGCCCAGGGGCCTGGCTACAATATGTGTAGACACTTACAGAGCTTTATTCTTTAGAGCTGAAGTTAAAGGTAAATGTAGTCATTAGCAATAGGAAACAGGATGGGAAACAAACACACACCCTAAAAATGCCACTATGGCCCAATACTGCACACCTAACTCAGACAAAACTTTCATTCTTGTCACTGGGGATTTGGTGTATGGAAGGACTGAAAGATTAGTCCCCATAACAGGAATTTACATCTATCAAAGGATGGAATAATATGAATTCCATCCAGTTCAACTCCTATGTTCCCTCACATACTGAACTGAAACCATCCTAACTACAATTTATATGACAAACTATTCAACAATATTTTAGTGCGTTATGTTAATATTGCATTTATTTTCTGTAAAGTGTAAATACATATTTACTGACATAACTTACTAAAATTGTATTTTTGATTACATTTCTTTCTTCATTAGTTTTACTAAAATTGCATATTATATTTAGGTAGATTGGAATATACTATTTCTGTATAGGCTGGAATTGTTATGCATATTTTAACAAATGTGTACATATTATTACCTATGGATTAGAACAGATTCACGGGAGCCTTTCAGACAGGGGCGGCTCTAGAAATTACACCGCCCCAAGTAGGGCGGCGCGCTCGCCGCCCTTCCCCGGTCCCGCAGCCGGGGCAGAAGCGTCTGCGGCGGGTGCGTTGGTTTGCGGCTCCGGTGGAGCAATCGCAGGCATGCCTGCGGGAGGTCCGTCCGAGCCGCGGGACCAGCGCACCCGCCGCAGTCATGCCTGCGGCAGGTCCGCTCATCCCGGGGCTCCGGTGGACCTCCCGCAGGTATGCCTGCGGAAGGTACGCCGGAGCCAAATGCCGCCCTGCCGGCAAAATGCTGCCCCACGCGCCTGCTTGGCGCGCTGGGGTCTGGAGCCGGCCCTGCTTTCAGATCTATCGGGTACATAATACCCTTTGGAAATAGCTGTCTTATTATTATTCCAGTTTCTGATTCATAATCATCTGATTGATAAAAAAGAAACACAAGTTTGTTCTTTCTTTCACACATACAAACATCTAGATTGAAATAACATTAAGCTGTTACATAAACTGACAGAAGTCAGACAATGCAAATTTAACGATGACACTTCTGGCTGCCTGCTTAACTCATACTGTTATCTAGATTTTTCTTTTCTTTTGTAATTGAAAAGGTCTCAGTTAAGGCGGGAGGCCTACACCCTCAAAGTATTCAGGTGCCCTAACTCCATTTGCTTTCACCAGGAGCAAGGCACCAAAATAGCTTAGAGGATCTGACCAAAATTAACTCTAAATCTCCTTGCTTTTGCACGATTTATCACCTTGTTAACATTTGCGTACTTGTATGTTAAAATAGATTATACCAATTTAAAACTGAATTTTAATAAAACCTTTGCTTAACATTTTTTTGCTCATGGATAATACAGTAGCCCAGACAAGGAAAAGGAGGATTAAATAAATTCTGCCATGATGTAAATGGTAATACAATATCAAGTGTAAGTTGATCATACATAGGGGTAAGATGTAATTTAGTGTGACTTGGTATCGTTTTCTAGGAGCAGCAGTATAGTAGTGTGCACATTATATATGGTATGCAATATCTTGACACATCCAAGTACAGTGAGAAAGTTCCTGACTCAAAGAACTTGCAACCTAAGAAGACAAGGGACAAACAATGTGGGGAGAGGATAAGTATCTTTTTTGGGTAAGTCCAGGCAAACACACAAAGGATAATGTTGTTCAGGCAGAACTCCAGCACTGTACTCCACACACACTAACAGCTTGTGCTCCAAACTAACTTCCAGTAGTCCTGGGATTCTTAAATTACAATAGTTGCTAACCTCAACTGGTCCTCTTCCAAAGCCATACAGAACTATTTAATTTGTTGTAGGCATCAGGGTAGGAATGACTCTTGGGTAAAGATTGGGAAGAAAGTGATCGTGACTTTATGGTGGGCATCCCACAAATGAGGGGCAGTGTGGAAGAAAGCACAAAACTGGTTGTGGGAGAGGTGGACAATTAGTCAAGGCTATCATTACCAGCAAAGCAAAGGGTTGGGAAATCACATAGTCAAAGATAAAAGAAAATAAGTAGAGAGTGTCAAAGTTATGAAAGGCTTTGAAAGTGAGGTCAAAAAGCTCTAACCTGAGGCAATTGGGAGAATTCAGAGAGGGGATGTCATGTTCTGGTACCAGATCTCGACTGGCTACAGAGCTTGCCTGTATACACCAGATGAGTTCATCATAAGATCCTTTAATGCACTGCAAGGTATGGCTGAGATTAGCTTAAATAAGGTATTTTATATACAGCATCACCTAGAGACTGAACTTTATAATGCAGTTTAGCATGCCATTACAGGGGATGAGAGCAATGCACAAGAAAGATTATTTTAATTCCTGAATTGCAAAGATTGGTGTGTGTGTGGCAGGGGGGGGGGGCGGTAATGTGTGGATGTTATGCAGGCTATAATGTGTTATAGAGGATGCTGCAGTTACCACAGTGAGAGATCTGGAAGGCCTAAATAGAGTGGACAGAAAAACAGTCTGGAATTTACAAGTGCTATGGAGGAAGAAGTGGGAAGATTTCAAGATGTTCTGGATGTGTGAGGCAAGTTTGAGAATGAAGTTTATGATGACACCAAAATTATGGACCTGAATTGGTAGAGGGGGGATTATGGTGTTGTCTACAGTAACAGAGAATGGGAAAGGCTTGATATGAAAGATAAGTGCTCTTTTGGCCATGTTAAGCTTAAACTGACAATGAAACTTCATGGGGCTGATTCCAGAGATAGGCCAAGATATGGGATTTGAGGGAACCAGGTCAGGAATGGAGAAGGAATTGTACAACTCATCTCCATAAACTTGGTAGCTGAAGCTGCGTGAGCAGATGAATTACCCCAAAAATGGTTGTAGAAAGAGGATTTGACCATGGAGCACTCTAGAGAGCAAGAGAGGAGAGAATTTGCTATTCAGTGCATTAGCAAAATAACTAATTTACATACTGCTGTGACAGAAGGTAGTGTAATAAACAAAACGACTAAAAGGAGAGTGTAAGATAAAATGAGATACGTAGATGCTTCTGCAGAAACTGTCTAGTGAGCTGTGTGGAAAAATAAAATGCAGTGACACAGCTGGTAAATGACTTTTCATGTGACGTTGGATGTTTTCTTCGAAAATGGGATACTGAATTCAGCTGTAATGTTCAAGCAAAGACTATTTTTCTGCGCACAATGAAGCAAGTGTATTTAGTCACCCAAAAATTCAGAAGTTTCATATAATTTCCTTTTTTACTTCAGTATTGCTGCTGCTGTTAGGATCCATTGTAAAACAATCTGAGTGACTCCTGGCGATGGTGTGGGGGGGGAAGGAGAAGTGAGCTGGGGCACAATAGTGGTGTGAGTGGGAGAGTGTTCAGTTGCTGGTGACTATGGTGGGGGCCTGAGTGGGAAGTGATTGCTGGGCACACTATAGAGTACTGGAGGTCTGATGGGAAGGTGTTTGGTGGTGACTGAATAGTGGTGGGGCTGAGGCTGCAGTGGGAGACTGATGGCTGGAGCAGTGCTGTGAGGGTTTGCTGGGGGAGTGAGGTTTTTATTAAAGCCGGCAGTTAGTTAAAGAACAATCTCTGGTTACCTCATTGTAGTTTTCATTATATTCTATTGATAAAATATTTAGAAATAAAGGGGTTTGTCCGCATAGCTCAGTCCTGCCAGTGGTGGTGTAAATGACTCATCCACTGACATTCAGAGAATGTCAGAACATACTGTAATTAAGCCATGTGCCGCTGACTGAGTCGTGTGCTGTACAAACTCCACACAAACCAGCCGAGACTAAAACCCTGATCCTTCAGTTCCAAAACCACAGGTCTCTAACACTGAGCTAAAGGAGAACTAATATAGTTGCCACTCGTGGTAGTGGTCCCAATCCAACTTCCACTACAAGCAATGATTGCAAATGGAGTTGCACCAGAGCCATAGTCAGTACATTACAATGTAGTACCGTGTACATTAAGTAGTATGGATTTGCCAAGCATACATGGTGCATGTTAGGGCCTGCAGCAGAAGTCAGGGCCTACCTAAAAACACTTACTAAAACCATCAAACCTCTCCTCTACTGGCTATTTCTACAAAGTGTGGATATCCCAGATCCAGCACTGAGGAAGGTTTTGTTCAGAGCAGGGAATGTGCAGTATTGTTGTAGAGTTCCAAGAAGGGTTGCAGCTGGTAGTGAGGATAGCTTGGGTCACTGAGGAAAGAAGCCTGCAATACATAAAATAAGAACACGGAAGACATCATGTAAGACAAAATGGCTGACTCACAGCCTGGCTAAGCACGCTATCCATTTGGGCTTGAACAGCCTAACGAATGCTGATAGGCCCTAAAATTTTGTACCTCATGCCAACATTGGTTAGCTCTGGTACTAGAGTAAAGTGCTGCATTGGGAACAGCACAGAGATCAAAGAGTGGCAGTGTTTTCATTCTTTTTTCATAGAGCCAACTCTGCTGCAGCTATCTCTTCAGTCCTCCTCTTTTTCACGATTCTCCACCCCGACTGCTGCCTTGGAGTACATCAAGAGTGTAAAAATAATTAAAAATAAAAAGATTCTGTGCTCTGCCATAGACTTTCCGTGTGACCTTCAGCAAGTCACTTAATCTCTCCGTAAAATGGAGATAATAGCACTTCTCTATTTCTTGGGGTGTAATGAAAATAAGTACAGCAAAGATGGTGATACTCTGATAATGGAAGCATATAAGTACCTAAGAGAGACTTTAAAAAAAGAAGCAGCAGAAGCAGTGAGGGTAAAGAATATAAGTGTTTCCATCTTCTCTAGAGAAACAAAATTATTTTTTACAAGAATATCTCAGTTACAGGCAGCCTTACATAGCTGTAACCAACTTTGCATTTTTCTTGCTGCCCTCATTTATTACTATTTTAAAATTATTTTAATACCTCCTTTGGCTTTTGCCAAGCTCTCCCTGCACCTGACAGTTTGCTTCAAAGTAACATCCTACTGATATACTGTTGACCTGAGAGAAAAATCTCCTTAGGAAATGTATAATCTGCTTTTTACAGAGCAAGAAGGTGGCTGAAATTATTTGCCTGATGGGCAGGTAATATTTTAGTGGTAAAGTAAAATTGACCATCAGTAAAAGTAGATTTTGCAAACTATTTTAATTGCAATTGCATATTTCACAAAAAGGCTATAGGGGGCGTTTTATTGTCAAGTTAATGTTCCAGGAAGGCTGTTGTAGTTTCTCCTCATAACTTTTTACAATGTTCTTAGTTTGTTTTAATGTCAATAATGTAGCTATTAAATCAGTCCCTTGGCAAAGTTTTGCTGATTGTTTTCCTGTACTAAATCATTAATCGATTGTATTTAGAATATATTGCCTCTGTTTTAAGTCTACAGTTATAAAGCCAAATTTGTCTCTGATTTTCTGGCTGCAGTTTTGTATGTGCAATCACTTGTAGGTTCAGTATTGGGGGTGAAATCAATGGAAGGTGACATTTTGCAGACACAATCAACAATAGATACAAATTACGGAATTCAGACATCAGTCTGTCTATAAATCTCAGAGAGACATGTACATTCTGTGGTTTGTGCCCACAAGTAATTGCACCCACAAAATTGCAGGTGCTAAGTTAGAGGTCATTTTAAAAACTTTGATCCAAAAAGTAACACTCAGCCTACTATTGTTGCCTACTGTGGTTATTTAAAAGGTGTTTGAATCCTTGTGGTGTCATACAAGATTTTACAATGTTTCTTGAACAAGGTAGATATTTAACATAATGAGTGATGCAGTGTTGTATAAATTCTGTAGGTGCCTCTCAAGAGTTGACCCTATATAGCATTTGTTTCCCCTTGAATTCTGTTGCCCTTCGTATTCTCTAAATGTTCACTGATCGTTGAGGGCCAAGCTTTGGTTAATCCATTGTACAAAAAGAAAGGATGATGGGAACGAAATTAAAGTTGGTCACAAATGCCCTGTGCCCTCTATTAGAAGAGGTATATGCCCTGTTTCAGTGTGACAGGAAGAAAGGAAGCTGAAAGGGCCCAGAAAATAAATATATAAATAATGGTTCCTCCCCTCCCCAACATCTAAGAGTGTCGCTGAGATCAGGAATACTATTTATGTAAGGCTAATAGGTATTGTACATTTCTTTTGATCCTTTTAGGTAGCATAAGCAGCAGTCATCACCAGCTTAGAGAACAATGCACGTCAAATAAGATTTTATTATAAAGTTTTCAACAAAAGAATCAAGGATTTTCATTCTCTGTGGTAAGGAAATTGCATGTTTCCAAAGAAACATTGCAAAGTGACTTAAGATATCTGAGCATTCTTTCCACCTCTTTTCCTGGTACAGACATGACATCTAATTGAAGAAAAAGAAAGGAAGACTGAATTTGTGATCTAGATCTCAAGCCAAACCACTGGAAGCCATATTCAGCCTTCATTGTACACCCTTGCATTCAGTGGTGTAACTGGAGGCAGAATCTGGCCCTAATCTTGTTTCTGCCCAATTTAATACAAAGCAGCCCACCACATTTGGGAGCTGATGGCCTCCTGTGAGATACTGAGCCCTTCAACTTGTAATGATGTCAATACAAATTGAGGGGGCTCAGTACCTCACAGAATCAGGTCCAAGATTATTAGGCTTGATTGGCAAATGTACTACATACCTGCAGTATGACATGAGAACTGATAAGCATCTGCTGAAGTGGTCGTATCTCAACCTTTGGCCAAGCTCTGCAGCAACTTTACATCCCACTTTAGAAGGAAAGATGCCATTTTGAATCCAGCACATCCAGAAGATCATCATATAATTGAGTCATAATAGTTTTTAATTGTCTTCATAATGTGAATTTTATGCTGAGTTCCTCATAGTCAGAAGACATTATTTATAATTTGTATTACAGCAGCAGCCTGTCATGGACCAGGACCCTCATGTGTTAGGCACTGTACAAACACACAACAGAAAGACGGTCCCTGCCCCAAAGAGCTTAGACATTGTTTCAAGAGTTCAAATAAACAGGTTAGAGCAAAATACTTGCCGTCCTAAACAGTGTGGACGACTGGCCATAAATCTGATTGGTTAGAAGCTGGTACTTCACATCTAGTAAGTAACATGGTATAGTTGTTAGAGCACAAGATGTTCCTAATTCCTGTATCTCATTGTTTGACACTGGGGAAGTCAGTTAAGCACGTCAGTTTTCCTACTGTGTTTAGGTGGGATAATACTGGGAGTACCTATCCACTGCATGAGGGTGTTGTGAAGCTGTCATCAGCGGCTATCGGTGTGGTGCTCTGCTCTTGTTCAATGATGATAACAGTTGGCTGTGTGCGTGTTCCCTCTGTGTGCTGCCCCGGCTTTGCGCAGATAGCTGACAGCAAACCCCGAGAGAACCCCCAAAGACCACAGACTCTAGTAAGGTACAAAGGAACCCAGCCAGGTTTATTGTCAAACGAAGCACAGTAATAGCTTCCTATAGACTCTACAGGACATACTACGAATATGTGCCTCCTGGCAATGGACACAGCTCAGTCAGTGGTGGGACACTCCACTGCCCCCTAGGCTGGACAAAGATGTGCACTCCAGGACCTACTTTTATACAGTTACAGGACAGATTACTCATCCCTACTGCCATATTGAGGTACAGCCCCTTGACTCATTAGGGTGCTGTCTCCCCCTTTGATCATATTGTTTCAAACAGATCTAGCCATCATGCTGTCCTTTTGACCCTGTCTTTAAGATGTACCTGCCTGTTCCTTGTTATGTCTGTGGAGTGTTCTGAAGCCATCTTGGCACAAATTCCTCTTATTAGCACTTGTGTAGATGAACCTGCTTCTAGCAACCATATTCTCGCCAACTTCTGTGAGTGGGGCCTGCCGCTGGCTCACAGCCCAGCTTTTGGTTAGCAGTGCCTGGAAGTACTTTGGTTCAGGATTCAGGCCTCAGACTGAGCCTCTGACACAAGAGTTTATGTTTCAGGGCCTCATCTTACTACAGAAGCTTATTCACTTACAGCGTGTTTCTGAGTTTGCACCAGTGTCAATCAATAATGGCACCACTGAAGCCCAAGCAGTTATACTTGCCTTCACCTGGTGCTGCTGAAATAAGAATCAGCTCCTTATTGTTTCTGAAGTGCTTGGAGATGGAAGGAACTGTGAAAGTGCTAAGTAGTGTTAGTTTAGTTTATATCTAGGCACCATTTCTGTACTGGAAAATCCATATGAAATTTTAAGAGACAAGGGGCGTGGATGTTTCAGTACTTTCAACCTGTAGATAGCTTGGTGGTTTAAGCATTGGCCTGCTAAACCCAGGGTTGTGAGTTCAATTTTTGAGGGGGCCATTTGGGGATTGGTCCTGCTTTGAGCAGGGGGTTGGACTAGATGATTTCCTGAGATCCCTTCCAACGCTAATAATCTATGATTCTATGAATTAGTAGCATTATGGCAGGCATGTATCTAAAATCATGGTTCTCTCACAAGCACTGTTGCACTGTACCAGTTTACCACTAATACACATTGGCTTCTGACCAGACCGATGCCAAATCTATGTGGCAGTGAGCTGAATTACAACAGGCATCTGTTACTTTTCCCAGTAAGGCCTTCCACCGAGCTGCTGCTCTGTCTAGGAATTCTGCTTAGAGTCACCATATTTCTGTTTGGCAAAAATGTACAGAACTTTGTGTACCATTATTATTTGAAGTTTTTAGGATTGTGAGGGGCCAATGGAAAAAAAAGCGATAGAATTATCTTGCGGGAAGACTGAATTAAATTAACCCAATTGAGACCTGTCCCCATTTTAACAATGCAATACATGTTATAGGCGGTTATATTAAAATTCAATTTGCTTTTCTGCAGATGACTATGAAAGCGAATGTCTCTCAGCTAACCTGCACTCCACAAGGGGCAATTTTTCCTGAGGCCAACAAATCCAATACCTGCTTCATTTTCAGTTATTTGATGATAATTAGGTTGGTGTAGCCAATAACAATGCCAGACATATTTAACTTGCACTTGAACATCATGAGTTTATAGATATGTTCATCAATAACTCTGATAAATGTGTAAAATTATATTTTAGGCTCCATGTAATGAATTGTTTATTCAATTTTCCAGTTAATGAAATGCACCCATTATCTCTGGGTAAATGTGCAGTAAATGACTTACAAACCAAAACACTTCCAATAATTCTTCCCTAGTTATATATCATTCTTTCACCCCTCTGTCAAGAGCCTGCAAACCTAGATGGGACTTGAATCCTTTCCTAAACCTAGACAAACTCCGGCTCTGTGGAATCAAGAGCTCTCTGATAATATTACAGGTTGTGGGACCTGACAGTTATACCTGGGACTGTTAGCTGTAGTACTTCATCTACACTCAGCTCTCAGTGGTTTGTAATGAGGTAAGCAGTCTCTCGGGTAGTCAGAAACCAAGCCATACAGAGCTTTACCGAGACTTCTCTACACACTGAATTTTGTATATACTTAGAGTGTTAACACTTTGAATCTCATCCAGAAATAATAGAAAGCCAGTGACACCGGTGAAGAAGTGGCATAAAATGTTTCCTGTCAGTAATATTACCAGGCAAGGAGCCAACTGTCAAATGCACTAGCTGAATCTTCAGGGGCATCTCCATGAGGATCATATTTCAATAATCAATTTTGGAGATACCAAAGACAGAATAAAGAGTTGTAGAAGCCCATTTTGAAAGTGACAGCTGTAAATACTAACCCAGGCATGTATAGAAAAAGGCATTCATGCCCACCAATACCACCTGAGATCTCAAGGGAGTTGTGGCCTTAAAAGCACTCCCAAATTGCAAAGTTCTTGATCAAAGAGACTCAACAATAGGGAGGAGAGTCCAACTCCACTATTTCTTCAGGATCCTTCTTACCCTACTAGCACTACCTTCATTTCTCTTGGATTAAACTTGACTTTTATTAATGTCCCAGTCTCTCAGGCAATGAGCTAGAAGGCAAAGGAACCATACCACTTGCATCTGATGAATAGGAGACAGTTTTGTGACACCCCAGAGCAAAACATCTTACTATCTTGCCACTGGAAGGATGGATGAGATGGATTAAAGCATTGGAAGGGGACATGAGCTGATCTGCTTCAATTGATGGTTCTGCAACAGACCACTTGTGTGAGATATATAGATATAATATGGATATTTTAGGCAAATCACTTAATGTGTTTCATTGACTTATCCCCAAAATGAGAATTATGTTCCCCTATTTTGTATGGGGGGGGGTTAGCAATAAATTATGCTACACAATATATTACAGTGATAAGGGCATATAAATAACTAGATAGATATTGAATAAGAGAATCTGGCAGTACCTTTCACAGGCTATTTCTCAGGACTGAAAATTGTATTAATTAACCCAAAATGTAGCTGAAGGGCAGAGGCTATAATGCAAGACAATGTGGAATCTGATATAAAGATATGAAAAAAATGTGGGCATCTTAAAGCCTTCATGCAGGACGTTGATGAAAAAAAACAAGTTTTGTACTTATTTAAAATATCAAGAAAAAAAAGGGCTTCAGTTCTTATTTCATTTACGCTTGAAGTCAATATATCTACTCCTCATTTACATCAGTGCAACATTTGACTCAAATTATAGTTCCTATATGGTACTTTATAGAATTAGCTTCCCAGATCAATATTGTTAGATATTTTATATAAAAAAAAGTGCTTACCAGGTTTATCAAACAGATAAATTGCACTGAATAGCAGGTCATACATTATACATACAGCATATGTTGTAAATAGGGCCACTCTCAGTTGCTAACATTATTTTAGCACCAAGCCTAACAGCGAATTCTTAATTAATATAGTGGCTCATGAGTGCCTACAAAACATTAGTACTAAGAGATTGGTAAACATATTTTTTTCCTAATTAGGATCACGGCCACAATTTACTCTTAAAGGCAAAGCATACAATACAATGACAGTTAAAATGTGTTCCTTATACATGATCAGTCTTCATCAATTTTGAAGGACACCACATGGATATAAATTATAAGGTCTGACAAGGGAAGGTTCATAGATGGATGAGGTTCAGTCACAGGAATATTTCTTCCCAGAAGACTGTCTGCTGAGCAACTGTAAGTTGTCGGAGTTGGGAACCTTATAAAAGCCAAGGCAACTCAATCATCACTAACAGACCCAGTACTGATAGTGGTTCTCATCTCTTAGAGAGAGGGCATCATACACAAAAGCAAAGACGTGTCTCAGATTATGTTCAACAAAATCAGTCTGATGGATTCAATATGCTCGCAGATTGGCAACTTGATATTCAGCATTGGCTTAATCTGGCAAGTAAACAGGACTGACTTTAAAGCTTGAGAATCTTTCGGTAGTCTTATCTAGTGCATCAAGCACACACACAAAAACAGCTGGTAGAAGTAAATTTATTTTCTACCTTACTCTTTGTCACAATCTGAAAATGTGACGTCTTCCCTGTGTGTGAATGTATGTGAGTGTGAATCTCTACCATTGAATGTTCACATAGAGAATTAATTGCATCTTTTTCTGAAACACTGGAGCAATCTTTTTCAGAATGTTCAAAACAGGATAGCTAATGTAGGCTGTACAGTAATGAATAGGATCAAAATCACTTGTTTATAGAAATATCTATATTACTGTTAGGGATGTCAACTGCTCCAGTGGCTATTCTCCACCTACATTCTCATCCCTATTTTAAAGGCTTTAAAATATTGACCTCTGAGATGTTATCTAGATATTTTTGTATATTGTCTTCCATGCAAATGCATAATAATTATGAACTATGGAAGAAAATACCCCCCCTCTACATGAGTGTTAATTCCTCTACTCAGGTAGTTTCATGGATTCTAACCAACACATTTCATGGACTGTAAAAGCAGCAAAGAGTCCTGTGGCACCTTATAGACTAACAGAAGTTTTGGAGCATGAGCTTTCATGAGTGAATACCCACTTCGTTGGATGCGGAAAGCTCATGCTCCAAAACTTCTGTTAGTCTATAAGGTGCCACAGGACTCTTTGCTGCTTTTACAGATCCAGACTAACATGGCTACCCCTCTGATATATTTCCTGGACTGTTTTCCTTTTCCGTTGTTTTTTAACAGAAGGGGATGATATAGCCAATCATAGGCAAATTATACTGTATGTATTTTACCATACAATACCTAGTTATTAATTCAGATACAAGTTTGGCATGACAAGATACAGTGCTTCCACACTCAGTAGTTATTTCAAGGTCTTCCTTTGAACCAATAGACCAGCTTAAGTTTTTTCTACAAATGCTAAATATTTCTAAACCAAATTATCCAGAAGAGTGCACAGGATAAAGACAAAAACATAATGTTGTTCATGCAAAGAATTCTATTTTACGTGCTCTAACATTTTTTGAGGGTACAGAAGTTGCAGTATAACTACAAGTATCTGTGCATTTGTTTCTATTTTCTTCAAGGGCTTGGGCAAATTATGATTTATGACTCTAGGCTTGTCTTCACTACCACACTAAATCAGTCGATTTAGCACATCTGGTGAAGACGCACTAAGCTGATGGGAGAGCATCTCCCGTTGACATAGTGTGGTGTAGACACTACTTTAAGTTGAAGTTATGTTGCTCGGGGGGCGGAAGGGGAAAGGTGGTTCACACCCCTGAGAGAGGTAACTTACATTGACTTAAGCAGTAGTGGAGACAAGCCCTTAGTCTATGAATGGGGGGAGGAGGAAGGAGAATAAGAGTAGAAAGAGAACATGGCTTGAAACAATTAATTAATAAGAAACTTCTGTCTGGTAGAGATGAGCTCCATTTAGGTTAAGGTGTAATTCTGTCAGGAAGTTTGATTTAGTCCATTTTACAGAGATGACACATTTTATATTCACTTCATATTCATATTCAATCTGTCCCTAAAAAATTTGGGGATTTTGATTTAAGCCCATTACTACTACTACTAATTGAACCACAGTATAGCTGGCTACTCTGAAAATATTGTCTTGGTTCAATTCTGGTTCAAGAAATGGCCATTAACTTTTTTTTTTCTATAAAGTATTTTTCTTATACTGGAATTTGTGTCATATGCAAGGATAATGATAGTAGTTTTCAATTTTATTTTATTAACACTACATATGATGTTTATCCATGGGGTTGGGATTGCAGAAGGATTGCAATGTCAGATATGCCAGGAATTTATCCAATTTATCCAAACAGCCCCAGAATACTTCTCAACAAACCCATTACACAAATATTGTTTATGTGCATCCCTTAGAGCTTGCTGGAAATGGTTTCTGAAAATTTAGAATTTTGTTGAAAAATTGAAAACCAAAAACTTATATTTTCTGAAAACTCTCCAATGATGCACCATGGCCTCTCCTCTTGCCGAGCTGTCATGGTACATCAGGGGCGATGTAGTCCGATTTGGAGCCACAGAGGCAAATGGTGGCTTGAAGCAATCAAACTACAACTCCCACAAGAGACCATGGCAACATTTCTTAATCAAATTTTCAGCTGAAACTCTTTGTTTTTTTAAGCAAAAAGTTAAAATATGCCACACAAAGCAGATTTTTGCAATGAGTAAACACATTCTTTTAATCAACTCTACTATCTGTCCTTATTTCAAACGTGTTTTTTCAAATGCTCAAGTAATTGGAACATACACAGAGATACAAAAAGCATAGAGATGTCTTAACACACTGAGGAAAAATTCTCTCTCAATTAAACCAAAATACTAGGTAAATGAAACCATAATAATTCTTCTAATAGATTTCTCCAACAGCTTTTGTAGGTTTCTCTTTCTCAGCATAGGAGAGGGGGCGTTCAGGGAAGGTTGCTCACCCTCTTGTTTCAGGCAATATCGCCTCTTCTGTAAAAGCCCATAATAACCATCATTATGTTATTTTCCAAAGGGGTGTTTTTCTTTGCAAATAGCAATTGTTTGTTGTTACAAATCTCCTCTGTAAGAATCATATTTTTTTCCTTTCTTCTTATCTAGATCAAATAAGATGATTTGTCACTGGAATGTGTCTTTTAATTCTACAAAAACAAAACTAAAAAGGTTAAAAAATATTCCTGGTGAACCCATAACATAATTCATGTTTTGGAAATTACATTGAATCACCCACCCCAAATGACTCAGCCAGTGGGGAGCACCACCCTGTCATGGCAGGTGCCTGTTTTTCAAATACATGATTAGATTTTAGATTTTACTCTGAGCTGATTTTCTTCTCACCGTAAGAGGTTTACATAGGGTAAAAACCTGGAGGTCAACACAAGGAATGAGGAGGGTCCCAGAGGCAAGATATGGGGATAAGAGAATAGTTGGTCTCCATACTTTTACTGACAAGATCTGCTGTGATTCACTTTCTGATTAGAGATTGTAGCCATTGAAACCACCTATTTCACCCGCTGACATCAGTGAATATTTCCCCTGACTTCATTGTGCATGGATCAGCCCCTTTAAACTCCTGGGCTATGCATACATTATTCTATGTCCTACTTACAAAGCTTGCATCTGAAGAAGTGGGTATTCACCCACGAAAGCTCATGCTGCAAAATGTCTGTTAGTCTATAAGGTGCCACAGGATTCTTTGCTGCTTTTACAAAGGTAATAAAGGTAATAATTGGAGATATACCAATCTCCTAGAGCTGGAAGGGACCTTGAAAGGTCATCTAGTCCAGCCCCCTGCCTTCACTAGCAGGACCAATTTTTGCCCCAGATCCCTAAGTGGCCTCCTCAAGGATTGAACTTACAACCCTGGGTTTAGCAGACCAATGCTCAAACCACTGAGCTATCCCTCCAACCTCTCCAGGTGGTCCAATGGCTGGGATGCATGCGTGCCTGGCTGAAATTTTTTGGACAAAATTTATTTGCCTTAAAAAGGCAGTTTTGGTTGTCCCAAAACTATTAATGAATTTAACATGAATTAACCAAATAGTTTTGGTCTTTTTTTTTTACAAGGCATCTGGTGCCATTTGTAAAATGGATGGAAGAAGAAGATGCATCTCCTACCTTATAACCGTTAGCGCAATGGTGACTGTGTTCACTCAGATATAGGATTCAGAGTTTCAATTCCTTCCTCTGTGTGATGTGTAGAGGAATTTGAATCTGGGTGTCCCACATTGCAAGAGTGTGTCCTAACCCCTATGCATAAATAATTAAAGTAGCCTTTGGATCAGCAGGATCTCCCTGAAGAGTGCCCTGACCGCTAGGCTAAAGAGTTATTCTAATTCTCCCTCTGGCCCAATATTTATTCTTACACAGTAGAACAGTTTCAACAGGAAAGACTGAGAGAGACCAGCCCCAAAATACCCCATAGCCTATGGGTGAGTGCCCTCACTGATGAAGGGGAGACAAGTTCAAATCCCTTCTCCACATCAGGCAGTGTGGGAGAATTGAACCATCTCTCCCCTATCCTGGCTGCATATCCTAACTACTGAGTTAAAGGTTATAAGGCAGCTGCCACGGATTCTTGCTGTTTTGTAAATCAAGCCTGGGTCAAACAAAATGTTTCATGTGACCAAAAAACAAAATTTTTGATGGCTTTTTTGACTTACTAAATTTTCAGTTTGACCTGACCCAATTACATTTTTCCAAATTTGATGGAAAAATCAGTTACTTACCCAGATCTACTGAGGAATCCCACAACAAGGACCTCTGAATACCATAACTCAACACACTAGAACCATAGCAGTTCAACTCTGCCATGATCCTTCTACAGCCTCATTATGATTTCCTAATATAGAATCATTAATGCTTCTTTTATATATTACTAGACTATGGAAGGAGTCTCTAGCAGAAATGAAACCAGTAATAATCGTAATAATGTTACACAAAAAATGTAACTTTTTGTGGGGTTTTCATTGATATTTTTGTTCTTTTACTTCAAAAATCAAAAGCTAATCAATTGGACCAATTCATGAAAATGTTACTGCTTATGATATTCTTCCGTGTGCACAGTGAAATGCTGCCTTCACCAGCAGAAATTGTGAAACTTCTTTTTCAAACAAATACATCAGTATTCATAGAGATTCTCATGGAAATTTTGGGTTTCTCTCAATACTGAGGAAAAACCAGTTGATTCACATGGCTGTAGTTGCACAAATATTAATGGACACTCCATTATCATACTGAAGACTTGGTGGAATAATTGATATTCTGCCGTGAGTGCCAAACATTAAGATTTTAATACAGTAATTTAACTTAAGACCTTAATTCTCCAACTTAAATATTGTATCTTTACATTTGGATGTTCATCCTCAATAACATGGAATAAAAGGTAATTATTCAAATGAGTGTATTTAGATGTGCATTTCGATATTATTAATTTATTCTTATATTTTTACTGTTTATTTTCATTATTGGGAGTTGTCCCTTTAAGAACATAATTCATAATGGCTGATTTTGAGATATCTCAGATTGGTGGGTAACAGATTCTTGTGTGTGCTTCCAAAATTTGTGAAAGACCCTGTTTCTGTAAGCTCCGAAAAGTCAGAACTTAGTTTAATAAACTTACTTTTCCAGAAAGCAAGCCTCAATCTTGAAGGTGTTACAATATAGCATGGAATAATCTTCCCTGAGCAGCAGAAGAAGCCCTCGCTTTCTGAGTTTTGAAGTCATTAATAGTTGATCAGTAGGAACGAGCACACTGCTGTTATGATTAATGAATGAATTTTAAATGTTTATGATAGATTATGTATTTATGTAAAAATGACTATATTTATGGCTGCTTATCGTATGGTGCTCACCAGGATGCTGCTAAAAGAAAGAATACAGAAATCCTTACATCCCAGCGGTATATTTCTGATTAAACATTTCAGTACAACAGGGAAAGTAATGCAATTGTCTGTTCTACCCCAAGACAGACACAGGGTGTGATCCACAAAGCTATTTGGGTACCTAAGATCTGATTTTAGCCACAAAACCGACTCTTGGTTGCCGCCTAACCCAGTAGGAGCCTAATACTTTTTGCCTCTGGGCATGTACGCTGCAGCCTCGCTCTAGGCACCCAGATGCCTGTCTCCTGCCTAAGCCCCAGAGGGATTTATAACCTAGGGAAAATGGACATTTGGCTGCCTACGTTGCATGTGGATACCTGATCCAGTAGGCATCCGCAGAAGCCTCCTACCATATCAGGCTCTTTCAGCGGAGTTCAGCTCGGGTGGGGAGGAGGAGACAAGACAGAGGGCCTCCCTTATAACTTGTAGCCCACAGGTTAGGTTACTTATGCTGTTGAAGACAACTTCCTGCACCTGCTTCAAATTTTGAGGGACAGAAGGGATTGACCAGGGCTGAGTCAACTCTTAAGTGAGTTATCTAGTCACTAGGCTGTAGGATATTCTGAGGTGGAGCTCCTTCAATCTCTCCTATTGAAGTTGTTTCACTTTGGTTAAACAATGGAATAATTAAATATTAATGGGGCCAGTGAAGAAGTTAGAATGACTCTATATTCTAGCGGTTAGAGTACTCACCTGAGAAATGGCTGAGCCCTGATCAACTCCTTTCTCCTCCTACGGAGAAATGGGGGACTTAAACTAGGGGTCCTCTACTTGCTTGGTGACTACAGTCCTTTTCCCTTCCCCGCTGTGGTTTTGTTTCAGGCCCGCAGATGACTTACGGTAGGTGGCAGAATGCCTATCTTCCCCCAGTGTATGGATCACAAGTAGAGGGGTGGGGCTTAGCACATACCCCTCTGATTAGCATCTTCCATTGGCTAGTTTAGGCAGCTCCATGCCATGCTGGTATTGTGGATTGCATTTAGATCTCTTTCTCTTCCAATTCATTGTATAGGAAGCCAAGGCATCTAATTGAGGCTCCTGTGATTCTTTTTTTCAGGAGTTAGAGTTAGGTACCACAATACTCAGCATCGCAACATGCAAGTCCTTTTTATGGATCTGGGATAGGGCTGCACCACTGGGGTACAAAAAAAAGAGGGATGTCCAAAATGATCCTGAGCCTCTAAGGGCAGATCTACACTACGGGGGAAAATCAATATAAAATACGCAACTTCAGCTACGTGAATAACGTAGCTGAAGTCGAAGTATCTTATATCGATTTACCTACCGTCCTCACGGCGCGGGATCGATGTCCGCGGCTCCCCATGTCGACTCCGCTACCGCCGTTCGGGTTGGTGGAGTTACGGAGTCGACAGGAGTGCGTTCGGGGATCGATATATTGCGTCTAGATGAGATGCGATATATCGATCCCCGAGAAATCGATTGCTACCCGCCGATACGGCGGGTAGTGAAGACGTACCCTAAAACTAGACATCTGGAAGTGTGTCCTAAGCACCTGTATGGATTTCCCTGGACTACTACCTCAAAAAAGTGACTAGCCTGAGAAAAATCTGGAGAGAAGTCAATCCTAATCTTGGCCCTAGAGCTAATTTTACAGATGGCCCCAATTTGGCCTCCCTTTTTGGACCAGCAAAATTACAGATGCAAATACCTGTGGGTAAAATTAACATCACTTAAATGCTTATGTATCTCATATAGTGGGCAATTAAGTAGTTGGGTGTCTAAAAGCTATTAATTGTACCTGCAAAAAACTGTGGGTGCAAATTTGAATGCAAAGAGACAAACTGGCCTTTAAAAAAATTACCATTAGGATGACCTGATTTTTTTTTCCCCAACGAATGCTGATAATTTCATACTGCCATGTTAATTCACCCCTCTGAGGGTCCAGTTCCATAACTACACTTCTGAATGGCTTTGCTCATGTAAGCAGTCTTGTGTTTGCAGGATTCAAACACGTTTTAGTGGAGTTAGGTCGGGGATTACTTTGTCCCAATATTTATCACCAAAAAGCAGCAGAATCACTTCACTTTTTGGCAATATGCAGCCTGCTAGCCAGAGTGGGAGTTTGGTTGCGATTAGCCGGGGATAAGGTGGTGTTGTCTCAGCTCCATGGCAGTTGAGGGGAACACAGTTAGTGTAGTCAAACCTGACACCATGAAGGTGGCAATCTAATATATTGTTTAAAATAATTAAAACTAATCTGGAACCACACTGACTAAAGTGCCTTAATCATATGGATATTGCAGGATGTCAATACAGGTTCAGAGTTAGTTTGGTCAGGTGGCCTAACTGCATATTGCTGTACCTTAACATCTTTGGATTTCTTTATGTTTAATCTTAACACTAAATTCCCTGGGTCTATAATGTTTAGTTTAGAGATAATTACAGAAATTTCCTGACTTTTTTTTTAAATGATGATTCATCTAAACCAAAATGTTTGACAGAAACATTTCAGTTTCAACAAACTTCTGCTCTTAGGAAAAGATGTAGGCAGTATGGTCTAAAAGTCAGAGCAGGATTTGGCATCAGGAGTCAAGCCGCTAGTCAGAAGCAAGGTATGGAGCAGGAGTGAGACTGGAACCAAGAACAGGGTTGGATGTAGATTGCAGAAGACAAGCAAAGATCAGGGTCCAATACAGCAGCAGCAACAGGGTGTCTGCACAGTTGCCCAGATAACCTATCTAGCTTCCTGATTTAAGTGGTGGGTGTGATCCAATTAGGTGCCCTGGACTTGTGTGTCCTGATAGTGTTGCCTGTGGGGCCTGACCTTCCAAGGTAAGTGAGGTGGTGCTTCATCTGTGTCTCTTGGTGGTGATGGGAGAGTAGCAGTAATGCATTAGGACTTTCATAGCCTTGTGTTGTAGAGGAGCCAAATCAAAGACCTCCACCTTTGGATCCTTACATCTACCCAAACACAAGAATGGTTCTAATAGGGCCTTTCCTGATGGGCTGCCGGAGAGCCTGGGTATATGGGGTCAGTAGCCCCGCCATGCAGTTTTGAAATGCCAGAATGTTCTTGACATGGAAATTCCAAGCTTTGCCCAGCTGTAAGTACAGTATTCTGTAATACATCTCACCCTAAATTTCTGATATATGCTCTCATCCTTAACTCATTTTATTAATGTAGTTTTTTTATCTAGGATATATAGTAGAGGACTGATCTAAAGTGTATCAAAGTCAATAGAATGATTTTGGATCAAGTTGTAAATGTGCAACTCACTTCCTCATTATAACAACAAATAATACTTCTCATTTATCTATCTGATTTACTATCTGATTTATCAAATAATACTTCTGATTTGTTTTTAAAAGCCTTAAAATTCATATTATGAATTCAGTAAAAAGGACTTCAGTTTTGAAAAAAAAATTTTTTAAATTGTTTGGTAAACTTTAAAAAGTCTCCAAAATTAGAAAGGCTATGAATGGTTATTTTGCTTTGAAGGAAATATATGAACTCAGTCGCTAGTGTTAATTACAGACTAAGTATTACCAGATTTTAACATTCTTAGCATGCTTTGAAGATTGATTAATAAGAATGCTACTCAGCTGACACACTGGAATCATTTTCAACATCATTACTTTGTCCCTTGAACAAGTCAAGCTCAAACCCATGGGATTTGGCAACACTTATTAAAACAAACATTACCAAACACATCTTAATTTCTGAAGGACAAACTTCTATAATAATAAAAGCATTTGCATGGGCTACACTGGGAGGTGATGCAAACCACACAAAGGATATAGGAGATCAAGGTTAGAAGAATTATCTGCAGGAAATAATAAAATGAGATTTAACCTGGAAAATGCAAACTAAATTAAAGCACAGATATACAATGGAAGGTTGATGCTCAAGAGCAAAAATTCCATAAAAGAAGTGGGGTAATAGCAGTCAGCAAATAAGATATGTAAATAAAATTTTCAGAAACATCAAAGTCTCATTTGCAAAGGGTCCTACATCATTTTTGAACATTAGACTTCTGCTTCTAATTCACCTATGCCCAGATGTTTACAGGTATTTGTGTTAGGGGGCTTTCCCTTCACCCCTGGTTCTGGTCACACAGACAGAAGGCAGAAGTCTGAAGTGCAGGCAATGTGATGTTTATTGGGGTTAGTTTCAAGCAAGCATGCAGATAGCTCTGATGCTGCAGAGCCTTTTCCCAGTGTTCCAGTCATCCCTCCCACCCCCTTAGCAGGCATAATTGTAACTGTAGTGCATGCCCTCGGCACCACCCCTTACATTTCTGTTATGGAGGGTAGTGAGTCTGGGGTCTTGGTACCACCTCTTTTGTATCCCATGGGAGGGGTAAGGAGTGAGGTTGTGCTTTGGTCAGGGACAGGCATTCCTTTGGCTTTTAGTGTTTCTTATACCTTCCCCCCATTCCCCTTGCCCCTCCGGACTGGTTGCTTGACCTGGGTTTGAGAGAGCAGCCAGGCAGCCTTCCAGTGCATGCTCGTACATTTCACTCCCACCATACCTAGCAACACTTAGCTGTATCCCTTATCTTTTCTCATTATACTAACAAACCCATCTGGCTGGGCAGAAGCAACACAGAGTGTCTTTGTTCTTTGTTCACACATATTCGTAAGGATATAAGAGTATCAAAAATCAAACCCAAAAGTCTATCCCAGGGCTAACAAACAGGCCTATATATTAACAATTTGGGTGCCTAAAAAGTGCAGATACATGCCTAGTTGGATTTTCAAATGTGCATTGTCACCTAACTCCTTAGATTTCAATGGTGTTTTTGAAAATTTGTGCACCTATGTACATCTTTAGGTGACTAATTACCTATTTAAATATGACCCTTAGGCACCTTTATAATGTTTATCCATGATCTTTCAGTAGACATTAACTATGACAGCAGAAAAAAAAAAGCTAATGTAATTGTGAGCTTTATACACAGAGGAAGTTGAGGAAGGTGTTAGTCCCTCTCTGTATGAGATGATGATGCTACACCAAGAATACAGCATTTGCTTCTGGTCAACTCAGATATCATAAGAAAGTCAACAAATTGGACTGAATTCAGAGAGGAATAACAAAATAATTAAGAGACCAAAAGGATTGATGTACACAGAAAGGGAAAAAGAGCAAAGTTCAGATTTTAGAAACTGACTTGATTTTTGCAGCAGTAATCTTACACCCTCAGTTATTGGCAGGCACAACTAATGTAACTTGGACAACAGAATACTAGATTAGAGGGGCACAGTGGGCTTGGTATATCTTCAGTTCTGTTTGCAATTGCTGAAGGGGAGGGGGAACAGGCGGAAGGGGTGGAGCCAGGGGCTAGCCTCCCCACAGGGGGGCTCCTCTCGCTGCCATGATTTCACCCACTCTCTCCTGTTGAAGTTACTCCACTGTGGATAAATAACTAAATAATCATTGAAACAGGTCCACAAACTTGGGCCTTACCACTGCTGAGGAGAGTGCCCTAACCACTAGGCTGTAAGGTCATCCTCTCTCTTTGGAGGGATGATAGTTAAATTCATTATTATTTAATTACTTACACAAAGCAGAACAGCTTTAGCAAAAGAGACTGAAGACCAACCACAGACTCCGCCGTAGCCCAGGGGAGACCCACTTTCACATCCCTCCTCCAATTACTGTTTGTTTATACACAATGGAAGAATTTCAACAGGAGATATTGAAACACCCATTTCAGAATATCCTCTAGCCTACTGGCTGGGACATTCTCTTCCTATGTAGAACGCTGTTACTCCACAAGCAGAGGGAATTAAATGACTGTCTGTTATGCCCCAGCTGAGTTCCCTAACCTATGGGCTAAAGCTTATCAGGGAAGTAGCACCGCACCCATTTTGTGAATGTAGTCTATTAAAAATGTCCAGAAAGAAAATGTTTCAGGTAGAACAAAATGTTTAGTTTGACTGGAAATTAACTTTTTTAATTTACCAATTTTGGGGGGAATTTACAAATTCAGTTAGACCCAACCCCATTTTTCTCCAGAATTGCCCTCTGACTGAAAAGTCAATTAGTTGCCCAGCTCTAATACCAAGCCTCATTTTAATTATCAACTACAGACACTCATTTGGATGAAGAACTAAACTAGCTAAACCCCAGACTATCCTGTATGCACTGATAAATAGCCATGTGGTAGTGAGAATTGACTACATGATCTGGGATTTTTTCCCAGTTCTAATTTCCATTTAAGACATATTATTTTTAAAGGCTCCATAATGTAATTAGTGATTATTATTATAATTGGCTTTGTCATTAGTTCACTAAATATTTTGATGACTGACATCTGTAGTATGTGATATTCAAAGCAAGAATTAGTCCTTAAATATAGCTGTAAAAATGTTTTAACATACTTACATTGTGAATATAAGTAACTTTTCACATTTGTAAAAGCAATGCAGCGCTGGGGTCCTGCCTGTGCAGATCAAAAATTACAGTATAGTACAGTACAGGGGCAGGACATAACATACAGTATGTTGTAATTGCGTGATATTGTAACACATTGCTCTGCCCCTTTAAGGTGCAGCCAGCCCTGTTCAGAGGTAGAACCACTTCAAGAACAGGTGTTTGTGCTTGGTAGAGGGGATTGCCTGATCAGCACTTGATTCCTATAAAGGCTGGATGACTGTAGTTTAAAGAGTGGAGCAGTAGGAAGGAGGTGGGGGTTTGAAGCAGGAAGTGTATAGCAGGATGGGGGAGAGCTGCCAGAAGCAAGGCGGTTCCATCAAGGAAGGCCCTGGGTCAAGGGAAAGGTAGCTGTTTAATTTTTCTATTTTGGGGTTTACTCTAGGTTCTCAATGCAGATAGTGCCTGGGGAAAAAAGGTGTAGGGGTGTGTGTGTGAGAAATCAATCCATTCTGGGCTGGAGACACAGGCCAGCTGTCTACAGACTTATGAGCTAATGTGTGTCTCCTTTCATGTGATAGCCCCCAAAAAATGCAGCTTATTTAAAGAATGAGCAGGATACACCCATGAAACACATTTCCATTCAACATGCATAGGTTAGTCTTATTCCCCTGTACGTATTCTGTAATGTATTACAGTTCACATTAAAATGCAGAAAGCAATCTGACCCAGTAAGTGTTTTTGATGTACCTTATGTACAAGGTTGCTAATGTTGGAAGTGAGGTAATAAGATCAGAAAATAGTATGTTATTAAAGCAGATACCAATGGTAGATAGTCAAAGGATACAAAAAGATCCTCAGTCCTACAAACATATAACACAAAAAAATCACATGTATGACTACAAAAAAAGAGAAATAGAGATACTCCTATAATGGTACAATTTTTCATTTAATAAATTAAAATTGTATTGCGAAAGCATTTTGAATATTTTCTCATTGGCCCAAATCCTATTGTCTTCCTCATGTCACTAGACCCATTCAAGTTAGTAGGATTACTCTCATTGAAAGCAAGATCCTGGAAATCCGACACTGGCCAAGCCAATAAACTGTTGCCTGTTACCATGTAGTCTGAATGGACAACTGACTTTCCTGAATAAGACATGCAGCCAAATATTGTATTGGGGAGCAATGCAAAGGACCAAATCCTCTTCACCTTAAGCATGAATAGTTGCATTCCCAAGGAATGTTGGCTCCCTAGCACTCTCCAAAAAATAAACAAATTATATGTTTTTTGTATTCCCTGAATATTTCTATCACTCATCTGTCCAGTGCTGCTCTTTCTAGCTGTCCCATAGTGATCTGCATCGTGTGTATTTAATGTTGTATATATTTTTGTTAGGTTAAGTGGTCCAGTCCTCTAATACACTTGTTCCCAACTTCTTTGGCAACCCAAAACAGTACTAAAGTTGGCTTAACAAGCTGAGTGAGAATATCCTGTGCCTATTGCCTAGACTTCTCAGAATGGACCCTACTCCACACCCTGGCACAGGAGCCAGGACTGGGGAAATGAGGACATGGCCAGAATGTCTGTGGAAACCAGCAATCTCTGGCTGCTAGAATAGTCTTTATTGCCACATAGTCAAGTGATGTCAAATAGAATAGTTCTGTGGCAGCCTAAAATGTACTGAGGACAGGTCTGTCTGCTGGATGGCCCCAGGATTGGGAAGGCACAAAGACAGCTTTGCATTCACCCCTCTTGTGGTTTACTAAGTATGGATCAGAATCTGAGCTTGTATTTTGGATCTCATTTGTGTTTTCCCCTGGAGTGCTTTGCTCATCAATTTCATTTTGCTATTTCATAAAGTTTTTTTCATTTTATTATTGTGATAAATAGATTAGAAAAAGAAACAATACTGAGAGGGTGCTTCATTTAAGGCCAGCGTCGTCTATCTAAAATACAATGGAGTAAAAGTGGGTGAGCATACTTGAGATTACTAAAAGCATAAATAGACTGTTAATACACATCATGGGCTCTTAAACTGCAATCTTTTCACCTGAATAATTACAGTAATAGAAGGTTGCTTATTTGTGTTCGTTCCAAGTGCCTGTGATGATCATGTCTATTCCTTGCAAATACACAGGAAAAATAGGCAAGCATTCTGTATGGCAGATTTCCTTTCTGATTAGTAGATAACTGGCATTCTGGGCAAACTTTCCTTTTATAGGTTAGGGTAGATAAACACTTGAGTTATACTCAGGAAGATTTTAATTCCCAGATGTCTGTATCAGAGAGTCCTCTAGTATTTGAGTTGTTGAATAAGAAACATATCTATCTTGATTGTTCAATGACTTTTTATTAGCAAGGACATTTTGCCCCTTCCCTTCTATATGTAGTAGAAATACAATAATTAAGTGCCACTCTTTAAAATTCTAGGTCTCACCCAGTGAATGCATTCAAAAGTAGTAGTTCATCTCTCTCCCTCTTTCCTCCCCTTATTTTCAAATTCCCACTGCTGTTTTAGATTGTGAAATCAAATATGGTCTAAAGGCGCATAGATCTGGCTAATCATTGGGTTACTCACCCTATCAAGTTAGGTAGTTTAGACTTCCCATTCGTAATGTACCAAGTCTATTGATGTGTGCATGTGTTTGTGAGAGAACTTGTAACAAGACTGTCTTTGCACTGTGCCAGGGTGTGTGTGTCCTATATAGGGCTCCCTACATCTTGGGGGGTGGAGGGCCCTTATCACAGTAGAACCACAGTGGGATCTGTGAAACCCGCTGAGGGCAAGCATGCTCCCTGAATGCCAAAGCAGCCAGAACTCATGACATTTTTTTGTTATGGGGGGAGCATTGCCCAGGTGAGAACACTATCTTAAGACCTCTGAAAAGGCTGTAGCAACCAGGTTTAAAAGCATGCTACAACAAATGTCACTTGTCTCTACTTGGCAATGTTCAACATCTGTACTTCTGCCGCCTTATTTTTGCCTATTTTGAAAGTTGAGAAACATTTTGCAAATCTAAGGATAGATCTTCAGTTGGTGCAGACTGACTGGTCAGTGGATCTATGCTGACTTACACCAACTGAGGCTCTGGCTCATAATTTATATACCCATCATTTAATGAAGAAATTTATATATAAAGTGGGAAACAAACAAAGGGGTTTGCCCTGTTTTCAGTAAAGCCAACAGGAGTTTTGTGATTTATTTCAATAGGAGTCAGAGTGGACTTCTGAGTATGAAATACAATCTGAGAGAAGACAGGCTTCAGTACTATAGATCTGAAATTCATTGTCATCTCTGAATCCATTCGGGAACATATCTACACGCCACAGTAGAGATGGAGGAGCTGTTTGAAACCAATAATCATATCAGCAAAATCTGGCCTCTTGTCTATTTGCAAACAAATGTTGATATTTTTGAAATTATTCACTTTTTTGTAATAATCTTTTATTGAAAATGTTGGCATATTGCTGCTTTCATGACTTTTCTCATCAACTTTTTCATGACTCATTATTTCTAAATGCCACATGGTGTTGCATGCTTTTCTCCTTCACTCTCAAAATGAATGTTGTTTTGTGACCATAGGAATTTTGTCTTGTTCAGCACTTTGAGCAATATTTCATTCATATGAACGTTTGCAAATAACATGTAAACTTCAAACGAAACAAAATTTCTTATTTACTTCTCTGAATAGTCATGAAAAGTGCTCACCGCTCTGTTTTGTTCCATTTTACATCCTTTGAGCAGTGGGAAAAATTTGTAATAGTGATGATGGTCTGTATCTGTGGTGCTGTATCCTTTCTGATGCAAGAGGAGGGGGCCGAATCAGGCCTGTATGGAGGAAAATTGTGAAAGAACCTGGAAGAATGGAGAGCCCAATCCCTGTGCACTGATACCTCATTATATAGAGACTGGGGTTCTCATTATGTTTCTCCCTGGTGCACAAAGACACAAAGGAAGCAGTCCCATGGGATATGCACCAAAGCATCAGTGTATAAATGGCTCCCTGTAGTGCCTCTGCACTGGCTTCCTGGTAAGTCAAGGCGCAGCACTGTGAGGACCCTAATGTCTGTGTGAGGAGACATTGGCATCGATAGTATAGTGGTTCTCCTTGATGCCTCAGCCCCAAGAAAGTTGGATCCTCCTCCTTAAGATCATTCTGGTCAGCACTGAGTCATCTCAATGAGCTATTCATGGCCATGCTTCTCCCAACTATAGACTCCATATTTAACAACCTTGCTTGAATATCCATGGATATCCAATGACTCAGTGCATATAAAGGTGGAATCTCAGTGCTTCCAACAGTAGCACCATGGGAGTTGCTCTTTGTTATGAAGCATCAGTGCATGATGGATTCCCAAGGGTTTTTCTGTTTGGGTTCTACACACAGACAGTGGCTGTTTCACAAGGAGAATCAAGTGTGTAGGTTGATGCCTTATTGTATACACAATCAGTTCCCACACTCCCCTATTTCCATCTCCCTTCATCTCAGCTTCTCCCCTTGCCTCCCTATAGCCCTGCCTCTCTCCTCATGCTACGTGCTGCCCAGCCTGCCTCCCTGGATCTTCAGAGTTAGTGTGTATATGGAGGAGCTGGTATGAAGAGAGGGAATAGATGCTAGAATTTGATTATTCTCTGCTTCTCTTTGTATCAGAACTAGGGTGTGAAGAATAAATAACTCTACTTCTGTTCAAGCTTCAATTGTAAAAACTACCCTCCATCTGATGTAAATGTGTATAAGTATACACACACTTTGGGGGGTTCTCATGGTGGTTAAACTACAGGGGTCTGGAAAAAATGTGATAGTCTTACAAGAAATTAAAAGGGGAGGGGGGCTGGGAAGGGACTCATTTTTAAATCTTTCTTTTGGCAAAAGTTATTGAATCTTTGACCAAGAAAGTATTATGGAAAATCAGTTGGCTTCTGAAGAGTGTTAAATTTGCAGATTAAATCCAACATTTAAGTGTGAAACAGAAGGACTTTAATCCTGTTTAAGTACAAATCAAATCAGCTTTAACTATGGACACTGGTGTACCTCTGTAATACAAAATACTATTGTGTGCACAGCTGACTGCATGACAATTAGCTGCATCTCTTGTCCTCCCTTTTCTCTTGCCTTCTCTACTGTCTGATTCTCCATTGTAGTATCTTGTTTAAATGAAGATCCTGGAAACCTTTACACACTTGAGTCACGTTGTACATGAAAGTGCAAAAGGTGATGCAGGATGGATAAAAATTGATTACAAGCTTCCCCTCAAATGGTTAGCAAATTATCGGCTTAATCTGGTTAAATGTGAAGGGTTTTACCCATACATTTTATTTTCTATTCCTGCTGCACCATAGTCTCTGTGGCTCCTTACAGACTAACACAAGAACACAAAGTTGTTAACCAAAAGACCTTACAGGCTAAATTCTAATCTGATAATGTTTGAATATGGATGTCCAACCACAACTTTTTCAGGTGTCAGCTGGCTCCTATATACTCATAAATATTCTGGTAATACCTGTGGTACATAAAGCACTTCAGCACTCATCTATAATAACCAGTTACGCACATAATGGCATAACTTCATTTTCCTACTAGAATTAACTTAGTGTTGAGTTTATGCAGCTGGAGCCTACAGATGCCCCTTTCTGTGCAGCAAGGAAAATCTGGCAGAGATTAAAAGCAAAATGGAATAAAAGAACCAAATTCTTGAGAGACTGCCTTTCAAAAACTAAATCAAGCATTTCCTCAATAAAACACCCTGAGTGTAGAATTCCAGTGGAACAGTTTAAATGTGAGAGCCTAAAGACTGGCCTTCAAATCCTGACCTTAAAATTAAAAGAAAATATGCACAAGGCTAACAGATTTCTAAATGTACTGGAAATATAAAGGCTGGCGATGATGGGGGATCCAACTGTGAAAAAACATTGCCAAGCAACTTTTCCGTTCATTCTTTAATGGGTCCAATTTATAGAGCTGTTTTAGTAGCAAAACCACACTCTTGGCAGTAATTGTATGTGATTCAGCATTGCAGGAGTAGAAGATATCACATTTCATGTAGTTGAATAAATTCCAACACTTTCTAATTTTTCTGCTGGACCACTAGGCCAGTATTTACGTTGTGTGACCCTTGTCCATGTTGGTTCCCAGGGATTCCTCTCTTTAGGTTTTGATTTGAGAGCGTTGTATTTCTCCAAATTTCAGTTTCAAACAACTCATGCATGGACCAAACCCAACTATTTTTTTCTTGATTTCTGGCTATGTGAATCCTCACTCCTTTAATCTTATGTGAGTTAGGATCTCATAAAGTTCAGCTAACATTTGTAACTTCATCCAGGTTTGCCAAAAGGTTCAGGAATCTCAGCAAACCTACTGAGCCTGGGCTTTGTTCTGGGTTGCTAGTGAAATCTGAAATAAATGAGTTTCACTGTATAGACTAGGTATTTATATTACAGTCACTACTATCTAATCCTGTAAAAGCACCTGCATATGAGTAGTTTTGAACTTGATGAGATTATGCATGGGTTGCTTTGCACAGCGGAGTAATTATTTACAGGATTGGGTCCTAAGTGTCTGTTTCACCCAGTCACAAGTTTCCTTGCCAAAGGTCTTTATAGCTAGTATCCTTGGTCATTGACAGTAATAGCCAGCAACTTGCTAGTGTGTATCCTACGAGGACAGTGTTACAGTATTCGAATAGGAAATTGTCAGAATACCATTTGGGGGATGAAATTCAGTAGAAACTCATCCTTCATTGTTGGTGTTTTGGAGAGAAAACCAGTTCTTGCCTTTCATACAAATAGACACCCTTTGTTTGGGGAAAAACTTCCTACACTCTCAAAGAAAGGATTGTGTAATAGGGGATACTGACTCTTGAAAGCAGGCCTCCAGCTGAGCTCTTCTCTGCCCTTGGCAGTAAGGTGCCTTGGAACTTGCAGTTCAAAAGGATGCCTGGGTGCTGTAGGCTACCACAAGGCATGCTGGGAAGGAGAGCAGATTATATAAACATCTTCACTTCCTCACAATAGTGACCTGAAGAGAGCAGAATTTGCTGTTGGGTGTTTTCAGGCTAGCCTTGAGTAATGAATAGTGCAGTGGCATTGTTTATAGAAAGCCTAGACGCAGGAAATGTTCATTTATTTTTTTTATGGGGCTCAGGGGATTTTGTTTGGGGGAGTACTACATGAAGAAAGTGACTGTGGGCAATGAAATAGAAATTTCTAGAAGCCCAGGGTGAACATCTGATCAGGGACTCAAACTGAAGATTCTAGGAGAGAGGGTTGAACCTGTGTTGTCATAATGTAGGCAGAGAGACTGGGGTCATAGTGGCTGAAGATAAGGCTGAATAGGTTTAGTCAGGATTCTTTCATTGCTGAAGTCTGGTCATTGAACACGAGTCACTGGGATAGTTTGGGGTCCTCACTATGGAAATTGGATCTCGCTGAAGAGATAGTTATTTTGTCATACTCTATGGCCAGGTCACCTGTTTTATTGTGGATGTTTGTTACCCTTCAAGAGGTAGAGTTTAGTTTAGCTGAAGGCCTAAACAATAGAGCTGGGGGTGGGATTGGTTTTTTTTAAGCATTTTAACAAAACTCTTTTTCTGTTAAAAATGCTGTTAGTTTTGAAACCAAAATATTTTGCATAAACATTCATTTTTTATGAGGGATTTTATTGGGAAGGTTTTGAAGGTCCAGGATGGAATCTCTGAGGGAAGAACAAGAGACTTGTCCACCCATAGCCCAGTGGTTAGGACACTCACCTGAGATGTGGGATATCAGGTAGATCTTGCCTTTCATACACCTGGAAGACACTTGTTCGCTAGGGCAGGGACTCGATCCTAGGTCTTCCACCTAACCACTGAGCTATTGGTTATTTGCAGGAGGATGGGAACTGCGGAACTCAGTGGTTTTCTTTACTTTTATAAGCAAGTTATGAGGTAACAGGTATTTCTTGTAACTGCATTATTTTACATTATATTATACCCGCATAAGGCTAGAAAGAGGATGTTTTCCTGATTATTCTCTTCTGCAGAAAAAGGCATTTACTTTATGAGCAAAGGAAAGAATAAGTAGATAAACAGAGCAATAGAAATCAGAAGGTAGAGAAATGCACAAGTAAAATGGGATATGGCAGTTTCATTCTGGTCTAAAAAATATTAGTGGACAGAATGAGTAAGAATTGGAACAATTCCATCATATCTCACTGTAAAATATTAAATTAGTCTTGATAGTTCACACCTCACAGCAACTCATTATAAAATCAGATCAAACTGAGTGGTATCCTGGTAAAGCCTCTAACCAGATTCAGACAATGTACAGTGACAAATTAGGGAAACTTGAACTGGCTCTTAATCCCCGATAGCAGTGCTGTCTTAGAAACTTGTCTCACTCTCTCACAGTTACGCTATAACCTCATGCCTGGTACTATGGACCTCTGTGTGGATAACTTTTTAGAATGGACAAATGTCAGTGGTAAATTATTATTGTTTGAGAATTTCATTAATGCTTTAAGTTTGATCCAATAAATAGAGACATCATTTTAAGTGATTTGATTATGTAAAGCACTGTGCAATGCTAAATTAATACCATATTATTAAAATGTATTCTTTAGACCTGACTTGCATAAGAGGGTTCCAATTTAATAGCATGCTGTGACTGGGCGAGGTCCCACTCCTGTCTTCTGCTCTGTCGACACAGACTATTTGTAGACTTCAGTTGTTTAAACACTACTGTGTAGTTTATTACATTGCTGTACCCACCCCTTTACTTGTTGACACACTACAGCCATAATGCCAAGGTAACCAACTTGTTGCCTCTCTTTTGTTAGACTGCACTAAAATACAACCCATATTCTCCTCTTGATATGCAACCACAACTGACATTACTGGGTCCCAAGGAACTTATTATTATGGCTGGTCAGAGAATGGAATTTTCCTTCCATAGAAAATTTGTTTCCATTTTGGGATGAAAAGTCAGACATTTTTAATGGGGGGAAAAAAATTCTGGAATGTCCATTTCAGGAGACCTGAAACAGAAATTATTGGATTGTTTCCAGCTACTTAGATAGCTGCCTCTTCTCTCATGCATTCACCAGGCAGCAAGCTACCATGTGGAGTTGAGCGGCCCAGAGAGTCTGAATGGCAGGGAGCCAGGCAAGCAAGTTCTGTGGCCAGCTTGCCTGCCTGGTTTCCACTGAAACCTTTGACAGAATCTACATATTCCCGCAGAACATTTCAATTCCATCAAAGTAGTATTTTTGACAGAAAAGCGTTCCATCAGAGAATTTTTGAACTGTTTTACCTAGTATATATTTCTTGCTCGCTCAAAAATTACTCTGGTTTCCCAAAGAGTTTAGGGTGCACAAGGTACGCATGTTCAAGCCCAGTATGTGATTTTGCCAGGAGAACTTAGCCCTAAGAGCTGAACTTATGGAATGCTAACGTGTCAATCCAGAATACAAAAAGACAGGGCATGATTACAGTTAGCAGCATGTGGATGGTGAGAGTGTTAAACGAACACTTCACAAGTGGGCGAAGATGGAAAACATCTGTTTCTCTCATTCCTTGTGAGACTGTCTCCTGGGATGATGAGTCAGCCACTCTGAGCTAAGTGACCCCCCCTGAGTCTTAAGCACATGCTAAACCTGCTGAGGAATAATTGTGAAAAAAAGAGTATCGTGCTCAGTCTCCAGTGACAAAATAAAGGAAAATATCTGTGTAAGTATAACTTACTGACATAGGCTATATTTGGCTTTATAAGAGAACAAACCATAAATATGTTGCCTATGTACATATAACTTGCTCTGAGAGGAAGCATGATGGTCTTGCAATGAAGGCACTGACCTGGGACTCAGGAGATCTGGGTCAGATTCACAGGAATATCATAGGCTACTTGTGTGACATTGGACAAGTTATTTAATCTTTCTGGGTGAAATCCCGGTTCCACTGAAATCAATGGTAAAACTCTCATTGAAATCAAGGGAGCTGGGATTTCACTCTCTGGGTCCTATAAAATAGGAACAATGTTACTTTTTTTCCTTCTATCTTCCTGCTGTATTCTAGATTGCAATTGCTCTTACTATTTCTGAACAGCACCTAGTGCAATGGAGCCCTATTCTCAGTGGGGCCTTATTTATTAATAAAAGTTGATGATGAACAGGGTGGCGATATGCAATGCTGCTATGAGATGAGAACCTTGCTCAGTGGGGGTGATAAATGGCTTAACTTCTAAAAGAGGCCTTCTTGCATTCTTTGTGAACACAAATAATAGCACTTAGGTATCTAACTTTCTGAATTCAGATGTAGTCCAGGGCATTGTTTAAATGTTATTATTTAGTCCCACACTAAGTTGTGAATGAAACACCCGTTGATGCTTTCTTGGATGGGGGCAGGAGGGAAGTAAGTAAATATTGGAGGATCAAGTTTCAAGGTAGAATTCCCTTCTCATATTTGCATAGCTCTTCCGGCTCATGTGGCTTTTCTGTGTATGCGAGAAGAGCAGAATGTGGGAATTGATATCTGCCTTGCAGATCTGACGATAATTTTCTCCTTAACTTGATGCAGCTGACCCTTACCCCTCTTCCCCAATGGAGTCCACTGCTAAAATCTCTTATTCATGCAGTTAATATAGTTCAGCATTATTATTTTGGGGGTGTTGACCTTAGTGCAGCCAGCTGTTGTAACCAGGCTTAGAAAACTTGTATAAATGAGGTGAGTAACAGAAGGCATCCAGTAAGCCTATACCATAACAAATTCTATGAATTTTCAATGTGTTGAATATTGTACAATTTATATGTGCACAGACCAAAGCAAAGCACTGAAATGTCAAGGTGTTGATACCGTTTATGTTTGAAATAAGAAGGCACAGTCAAAACAGACAACTAGCTTTTAAACATAACTACACAGAAGAGCAGTCACATACAATCAAAGTCACTTGGGTTCATTTCTTAAACAATATTATGCTTTCCATACTGGTTGCTTAGACACTTTCTACTTTCAGTATGTAAATGCTGTTACTGTTTCTGCAGGGCTCTCTTCCAAAGCTGAATGTTGTTCTGCCGAACTACACTCTTCTGACTTTAGGACATAGTCTCACCTTTTTGTCTTAATTTCACCATCTGTAAAATGGAGCTAAATACCTTCTTTGTAAAGCACTTTGAGTTCTATGGATGAAAACTGTTTGATAAGAACTATGTATTATTATTCTCCCCATCTTTTTCATAATCATGTCTTTCAGGTAATTCAAATTACCTGAATTACATCTTTAGTATGCAACACCTGAGAATTAAACGTTCATGGTAAAACTGTAAAATTATTATTCTAGAAAATATCAAATTGCATAAAGAGGGAGTTTATAAAAGGAGATGGGCTGAACAACTCTGAGATTCAGGATGCCAAGACCTGAAGTTACCCTCCCTGAGACTACTACTGAGTATTCCTGATGTCCCTAGAGATCCAACTTTCAAGAGGGTATGGTTCTATTACCCTTACACTGAGCAGCATTTACTTACCTGAGTAGTTCAATTAGCTCCATGAGGCTACCCACAGAAGAGAATGCTACTCATCACTGCTGTGACATTATCGCCAATGCACTATTAAGAGTAAATATCTTTTTATCAGGACATTTCTCTGAAAATGTATTTTCAACATGGATGTCATTTCTGTCTGTGCCTGCTCACATTCATTATTACCACTGATGGAGAGAGAGGCAATGTAGCTTTATATTTAGAGTGCCAAGCAGGTGTGCACTATGGCAAACATATCGAAAGACGAGGTCCATGCCTCAAGATGTTTCTAGTGTGACTCTGATGAATAAACAGAAGAGCAATCGAACCCACAAGAAAGGCAGATAGTTTAGGAGGAGATAAACTTTGGAAAGTTCAGCAAATGTAGTAGGCTTTAAGGAAGAATTTAAAGGGCAAGTGAGAGGTCACTTGGGATGTGGGAATAGTAGAGAGTGGTATAAGTGTGGCACTGAGAGTGAGAGAAGAAGAAGAGTTGAAGGAAATGAGAGCAAGTTGTAAATGAGGGCAGGTTGCCTTAAGATTTGTTGACATTTTGTGTATAGGTGTAAGCGTTGGTGCTGTTTTACACGTTAACACTGACTTCTTAAAGCGATAGTCCCAGTCTTCTGTTGGTGTAAATTAGTGTTGTTCTATTGACTTCAGGCTGATTTATGCCAGCTGAGGATTCAGCTCTTTAACCATTAAAATAATCTCATATTGTTAAAAATAGACTATAACTCATTCTTATAGCAATCTAATTTCATATTTCTTTTATTATTTGCTGTGCAGTAGTATCCAGTATCAGCACTAGGACTTAACATGTTTTACTGAATAAAAAATAATTATTATGACAATACTGCATTCAACTCTGAAGTAGCTTACCATCTGATTGCCTGTGACAAGAAAGAGGACAATGCATCTAAAATAACATCAAACATGTAGTTTAATAATTAAATGATCAATATGTAATTTTTTCAGTGTATATGGCATGGGAACCTTCAGCAGGAGCCCATTCTGCTAAGCTTAGTTTCCTATTTTTTATGTAAGGCACCAGTTGTAAATTATCTAGTGCATAAGAAGAAAAGCAGTGGGATTTGAATACATGCCATCTGACACAGCATGACTGAAAAAGCATGGCTGTATCCTATGAGCTCTCCATTGCTCTGATTCAGAAGTCAATAGGACTATTCAGATGCTTGAGCTCCTTCCTGAACCAGGACATGTATGAAGCCCAGTTACGTGATTAGGGCTCTGACACTAGATAAAAGTATAGATCAGAGGCCAAATTCAGAAGTGATAAGGTGAAACTTCAACCTCTTTACACACCCTTAAGTTTCTTGGATATTTTCCTAGAACTACTCACCCCCATGCTTTGCCAAAGTGGGAGAGTGTCCAAGTGGGTATAACCTGCATGCTGAGAAGTGGGACAGTATAAATTACACCCAATTAAATTTCCTTAGCTATTGGCAGAGTCAGTGTAAGGGACCAGATTCTTAGCCCTGCCTGGGATGCACCCAGGGCAGCTGTGGAGGTCATAAGTGACATTACACTACTTTACATCACACTCTGCCTTTCTCTGGGATTGATTCATCTCCCGTGAGGCTGTTCCAACAACGGGGGTGTGCCAGAATGCTGCAGTACTCCAGCCAAACTCCCTTCCCGGGCCACATCACCAAAACACCCCTAGTGTCAGGGCCTATGAAGAAGTAGCTAGGCCAATTCTATGCTAACTAAGAATTCTCTTACAGCTGGGGAATCCCCCAATAGCCAGTTAAAGCTCTCTTTAAGGCTGCTTTGAGCCAAAGTTGTGCAAAATAGCCGTGGTGGGCTCTGATTTGGCCCTCATGCTCTCATCTATTCCATCTAAAGCGTCACATCACAATTTGGCTCCACTTTCCAGTAATGCTCATCCCCATCAGAGTTCAGGGCATCTTTTACCTACCCCCCTCTGTTTTCTGTTCAAGAACACCCACTCAGTTCTCAGGCCTCTAGCCTTCACCTCTCTGTGCAGGGACCTGTATCCCACTCCCTTCTGACCAGGGGTTTTAGGCTGCAGTCCCCACCCCGCTCCTTGCTGTGATCATACCAAGCAGGTCTGACACATGTTTAGCCCCCTTGCTCCCTAGTTTCTCTCCAAGGACAATGGAAGTGTCATTACCAATGACTGCACACCCATTGCAAAGTAAGCAAGTTTATTTAAAGACAAACGCATACAAAGAAACCATATTAAAAATAAAGAGATCTACATGCATACTAAAGGTACCAGCAGTAGCTCAGCATTCCTATGGCACCCTGGCATGCCAAAATCCTTTGAACAGTTCAGCAAGGGCTGGGAGACCCCCCCCCCCCAACACTCTTGGACATAAGGTCATGCCCATTTGCTGGATCAGAAAGAAGGCCCTGAGGCTGTTTAAACTCAGCGTTTTATACCAAAATCCCTTTCTTTGTTTCCTTGGGCCTCCGGTACCTGTTTGAGCAAATATATGCAAACCACCTCAGGGGTGATACTTTTCTGGAGCAATTTACAGTCTCGGTGACCTACTGTAATAACCCTCAACTGTTTTTAGTTCCTTTAGGAGCTGTGGTAATTCTACCCCTTGAAGTAGAACATGGGTTGGCAACCTTTCAGAAGTGGTGTGCCGAGTCTTCAGTTATTCACTCTAATTTAAGGTTTCACGTGCCAGTAATACATTTTAACCTTTTTAGAAGGTCTCTTTCTAGAAGTCTATAATATATAACTAAACTATTGTTGTATGTAAAGTAAATAAGGTTTCAAAATGTTTAGAAGCTTCATTTAAAATTAAATCTAAATGCAGAGCCCCCCAGACCGGTGGCCAGGACCCAGGCAGTGTGAATGCCACTGAAAATCAGCTCGCGTGCCGCCTTCGGCACGTGTGCCATAGATTGCCTACTCCTGAAGTAGAATATAATTCCCGAATTGCATTGCATATGGTTGAAATATCTGTCATCCATACTGGGGTGTGGGTGTGTGTGTGTGTGTGTGTGTGTGTGTGTGTGTGAGAGAGAGAGAGAGAGAGAGAGAGAGAGTGTAGTTATTTAAATTAAATGACAATGTGGGCACAAGAACAAATGGATATAAACTGGCCATGAACAATTTCATGCTGCAAATTAGAAGATGGTGCCTAACCATCAGATGGTTGAGATTCTGGAACAGCATCCCAATATGCGTCGTTGGGGCAAACCGTTTAGAGAGAGTTGGACAAATTTATGAATGTGCTCGTATGATAGGGTTGCTTGTGATGGTAGGGTAGGGCTCAAAAGCCCTGGGGCTCACTTCAGGTTTATGTCTTGTATTCCCAAAAGCTCATGCTTCAGGGTTTCAGTTGCCACCTGCAGGCATCATGTATTCTGGAAGGTTTAGCTCCTTCCTCTGAAGCATCAGGGATAGCTGCAGCTGGAGAGGGGACATCAGATAACAAGGGCCAGGGCTCTGAGGTGGCACCAAGCATTCTCTCTCTCAGGGACTTGTCTGGCTAGTTTTTGATCACATGTTCAGGGCCTAGCTGATCACTATATGTGGGGCTGGAAAGGAATTTTCCCCAGGACTGATTGGCAGTGACTTTGGGGTGTTTTACTTTCATCTGCGGCATGTGAGTATGGGAATCTGGTCCTTAAGTACTTCATGAAACAACATAAATAAGGTTGCATGGAGGTTTGGGTTAGTGCTATATAAACAGAATCCCATCCAATTCCATTTGTGGAACTGGGTGGATGTTCACAAATACTATCAGATGGGTTGAGGGTGCTGAACAAACCATTTCCTCAATGCAAGTGAGTTTCATTATTTATGTGAGCTATACTCTGCTTTGAGTAAATGGATAACTTCTTTCCCCAGGACTGTCAGTCTAGCACCTTCTGGAGAACTAAATTCACAAACAAATAAAAATAACAAAAAAAATCATTTTCTTGTGAAAAATAAACATTTAAAGTGTTACACAGTCACATTAAAAACATACACATTATTAATAAAATAACGTTAAGCATGATGAAGTCCTTAGCATAAGGTAGCACTCACAATAATGACTAGAAGTTTCCGAGTGCTCCTGTGAGAGTGCATTAAATAGCATTGGCCTGCTAAACCCAGGGTTGTGAGTTCAATCCTTGAGGAGGCTACTTAGGGATCTGGGGCAAAAATTGGTCCTGCTAGTGAAGGCAGGGGGCTGGACTCGATGACCTTTTGAGGTCCCTTCCAGTTCTAGGAGATTGGTATATCTCCAATTATTACCTTTTTTTCAAGTACTCCTATTGTTTGCATTAGCAATTTTACATATGAATCCTGATCTAAAGAAGGATCTGAGTATGTAGCAAGAAAAATGCTTCCAGTAATGTTTTTGAAACTGTCAAGTTCAGTCTCTACTTCATCTTGGCGCTCTTGCGCGCTCTCTCTCCCAAAAAACCCCAAAAAAACCAGAGAGAGAGAAAAAATCTTCAAACTGTAAAAAAAAAACAAAAATGTAAATGTCAGGTACTTACAGTAAATTCTGTCCCTATAGGCAAGAATTTCTTGCCAACTAAATGGGAAGAAAAAACAAAAGTCTTGAGAGTCTTTCAAACCAAACCATGATTTACTTGCAAAGGGAGTTAACTCTGTCTCTTCAAAAATGCCACTTTGCAATTATGCTATACTTGGCATAGTGAGCAAGAGAGGAACAAGGCAAATAAACACAGTTCGCAAGAGATGTGAGAACACATTTTAAGTACTGTGCTACCCAGGGGCGGCTCTAGCAATTTCGCCGCCCCAAGCATGGCGGCGTGCCGCTGGGCGCACTCTGGCGGTTGCCGGTCCCGCGGCTCGGGTGGACCTCCCGCAGACGTGCCTGCGGAGGGTCCGCTGGTCCCGCGGCTCCGGTGGAGCATCCACAGGCATGCCTGCTGGAGGTCCACCGGGGCCGCGGGACCAGTGGACCCTCCGCAGGTGCGCCTGCGGGAGGTCCACCGGCGACGCCTGCCGCCCTCCCGGCGACAGGCAGAGCGCCCCCCGCGGCATGCCGCCCCAAGCACGCGCTTGACGCTCTGGGGTCTGGAGCTACCTGAAGTAAAAAGTAGCCTCCTGTACCTACCCATAATGGAAATGCACAAACTATCATTGTATCCCTGGACTCATGCTCCTCCCAGAATACTTACTTTTCAGCCCCTTTTCCTTGAATCTGCTAGGCTAATCATTTTTGCAGAGTTTCTTTCTTTCCAGGAGGCTTTCAGAACATAAGAATGGTCATACTGTGTCAGACCAATGGTCCATCAAGCCCAGTACCCTGTCTTCTGATAGTGGCTGGTGCCAGATGCTTCAGAGAGAATTAATGAAACAGGACAATTTATCTAGTGATCCATTCCCTGTCATCAGTGTCCAGCTTCTGGAAGCCTGAGGTTAAGGGACCCCCAGAACATGGGGTTTCATCCTTGACCACTTTGGCTAATAGCCACTGATGGGCCTGTCCTCCATGAATGTATCTGACTAATTCTTTTTGGAACCTAGTTATATTTGGCCTCCTTGCAATGGGATCCACAGGTCAACAGTGTGTTGTGTGAAGAAATACTTCTTTGTTTTAAACCTGCTGCCTATTCATTTCATTGGGTGACCCCTCATTCTTATGTTATGAGAAAGGGAAAATAACACTTTTTGTCCACATAATTCATGATTTAATAGATCTCTATCATATTCCCCCTTAGTCCTCTCTTTTCCAAGCTGAAAAGTCCAAGTCTTCTTAATCTCTCCTCATATGAAAACTGTTCCATTCATTTTGGTTTCACTTCTCTGTAATTTTCCCAATTTTTTTTTTTTAGATGGGGGCAACCAGAACTTCATGCAGTATAAAAGGTATGGGTATGCAATGGATTTATGTAGTGGCATTATTATATTTTCTGTCTTATTATCAATCCCTTTCCTAATGGTTCCTAACATTCTGTTAGCATTTTTGACTGCGCTGCACACTGAGTGGATATTTTCAGAGAACTATCCACAATGACAACAAAATCTTTCTTGAGTGGTAACAGCTAAATTAGACCCTATCAATTTTGGATAATGTTTTCCAATGTCCATTAATTTGCATTTATCAACATTGAATTTCATCTGCCATTTTGTTGCCCAGTCACTCAGTTTTGGGAGATCCCTTTGTTACGCTTTGCAGTCTACTTTGGACTTAACTATCTTAATTTTTTATTGTCTGCAAACTTTGCCACTTCACTGTTTACCCCTTTTCCCTAATGATTATGAATATGTCAAACAGTACAGATCCTTGGAGGGGTTCTGCTATTTACCTCTCACCACTGTGAAAACCGACCATTTATTCCTACCCTTTGTTTCCTGTCTTTTAACCAGTTACTGATACATGAGAGGACATTCAGTCTTATCCCATGACTGCTTAGTTTTCTTAAAAGCCTTTGGTGAGGTACCTTGTCAAAGGTTTTCTGAAAGTCCACATAAACAGTGTCCACTAAATCACCATTGTCCACATGTTTATTGACCTCTTCAAAGAGTTGTAATAGATTGGTGAGGCATGATTTCTCTCTACAAAAGTCATATTGACTCTTTTCCCAACAAATCATGTTAATCTGTATCTGATAATTCCATTCTTTACTATAGTATCAATGAATTTGAATGGTTTGGAAGTTAAACTTACTGGCCTGTAATTGCAAGGATCATCTCTGGAGACTCTCTTTAAAAAAATGGCATCACATTAGCTATCCACCAGTCATCTGGTACAGAGGCTGATTTAAGTGATAGGTTACATTCCACAGTTAGTAGTTCTGCAATTTCATATTTAAGTGCCTTTAGAACTGTTGAGTGAATACCATCTGGTTCTGGTGACTTATTACTGTTTAATTTGTTCTAAAACCTCCTCTATTGACATTTCAGTCTGGGACAAGTCCTCAAATTTGTCACCTACAAAGAATAGCTATGGTTTGGGAATCTCCTTCATGTCCTCTGCAGTGATGCAAAGAATTAATTTTGGTTTTCCTCAATGGCCTTGTCTTCCCTGAATGCTCCTTTTGTACCTTGATTGTCCAGTGGTCCCACTGATAGTTTGGTAGGCTTTCTGCTTCTGATTTACTTAAAAAGAAATTTGTGGTTGGTGTTTCTTTTTCTAGTTGCTCTTGAAATTCTTTTTTGGCTTGTCTAAATGATACTTTTATACTTGACAAAGTTTGTTTCTTTCTATTTTCCTCAGTACGATTTGACTTCCAATTTTTAAGAGGCTCTTCGTCTTTAACCACTTTTTGTTCTGTTTACCTACGGTGGTACTTTTTTGGTCCTCTTACTATTTTTGTGGTGTTTAATTTGATGTATACATACAGTTTGAGCCTTTATGTGGTGTTTTTAAAAAATTTACATGCAGCTTGAAGACATTTTACCCTTGTGACTTTCCTTTCAATTTCCATTTAATTAGCCTCCTCATTTTATGTATTTCTCCTTTCTCATGATAAATGCTACTGTGGGGTGTTTCTTTTGTATTTCTCCACCATATTTCACATTTAATTACATTAAGGCAGTGGTGGGCAACCTGTGGCCCATGGGCAGCATGCGGCCAGTCAAGGTAAGCCGGGCCGCAGGGACGTGCTGGTCGCCGCTTCCCGCAGCTCCCATTGGCCAGGAACAGCGAATCATGGCCACTGGGAGCTGCGGGTGGCTGTGCCTGAGGAGGGTAAATGTAAACACTGTCTTGTGGCTCGCCAGCGGATTACCCTTACTGGCAGGCTGCCCACCACTGCATTAAGATCTTTATCACCAATCAGTTAAGCTATATTCACCTCTTGGGCCAGATCCTGTGTGCCACTTAGGAACAAATCAAGAATTGCCCCTTTAACTGCTCCAAGAAGCAGTCATTATGATGTCTAAAAAATTTCTCTCTGCATCCCACCCTGAGGTGACAAGTTCCCAGTCAATATGGGGATAGTTGGTATCCCCCATAATTATTGGATTATCTGTTTTTTGTAGTCTCTCTAATCTCCCTGGGCATTTCACAATCACTGTCACCGTCCTTTTCAGGTGGTCAGTAGTATATTCCTCCTAGTGCTGTCTCCACTCACGTCTCTGCTTAAGGCATTACCGCACGATGAAGCCCACAACTAAGTTTATTCTTTCCCAGATATTCCTTCCAGACTTCAGTATAAGCATTTCATAAAGAGCACAAGGCTCCCTATTATCAATACATAAATAAGGAACAAATACCATGAAAACATATGCAATGAAACAACCATCTGGCTCATTTGAACATTAAGACAAATCACCATGATCCAGGACTCACTGAATAATATGACATCGGCACAAGTATTTAGCACATTAGTATCTGATAATCACAAATAACAATATCGCAATGGCGGGGGAGGGGAAAACAGAATACCCACAATGCTGCAAAGGAGTCGAGTGGAAAAAATGTTGCCATTATACTCACAGTACTCTTTAGGTGGAGACTCGGAAAACATTAAAATTCAATTATTCCAGGCAGCATTTAGTAGGGAATTAACTTGTGAAAGGTGCAATCAGCCCCAAGAAGAGTACTATAAATGCCAAAAGCTTCTTGTGCCCAGCAACATTAGATCCCATTTGAAGGTGTGAATCCATTAAAGGAGAGCTAAATCCTTCAGGCAAAGTTAGGTTACTTATTAGAACAATTTATTTCTCATTAGCCTAAACCTACCTGACCTGTTCATCTGTTTAGGTCCTGTAAAATTTCATTTTAGTACATGTAGATGTAATTTTAGAGGATGGAATTATATTGTCTCTTTAACCCTAAGAATTCTGAGTGTAAATCAGTGAAAATAATCATATTCTCCAGAACCCTGACCATCAGTGCTGCTCCACTGGCTGTTAGAACTACTTGTTCAGAAAAGAAAGTCTGCAGGACATAAATAGAATTGAAGTTGAGATATTTAGGACATTTTATTCTAAGGTAGTCAAAAGTGTGTTTAAAAGCAAGGAGTAAAAGATGGAGAATGCTTTCCAAAAGAGCTTTAAAAATGCAAAGACTGAAAGATCTCAAAGCAGTGGATTGATACCCCATGTACCATTTTAAGTAGAATTGGTATAACTGTATTTTAAGGCTGTTAGCATAACCTTCCTGCTTACCCTGTTGAAAGAAGTGTTGCCTTATATATATAAAAAATGTATATACCTAGATCGAGGTTAAGATAGAAATAGGAGACGGATAAAAAGACCCAAGGATGATGTCGTGGTAGGGGTTTACTACAGGAAGAAGAGGTGGATGAGGCTTTTTTTAAACAATTAACAAATCATCCAAAGCACAGGACTTGGTGTTGATGGGGAACTTCAACTACCCAGACATCTCTTGGGAAAATAATATGGCAGGGCACAGATTATCCAACAAGTTCTTAGAATGTATTGGAGACAAATTTTTATTTCAGAAGGTGGAGAAAGCTACTAGGGGAGAAACTGTTCTAGATTTGATTTTGACAAATAGGGCGAACCTGGTTGAGAATTTGAAAGTGGACAGCAGCTTGGGTGAAAGTGATCATAAAATGATAGAGTTCATTATTCTAAGGAATGGTAGGAGGGGAAAGAGCATAATAAAAATAACAGATTTCAAGAAGGAAGACTTGGTAGGTAAGATTCCATGGGAACCAAGTCTAAGGGGAAAAACATCTTGAGAGTTGGCAGTTTTTCAAAGAGACATTATTAAAGGCCCAAGAGCAAACTATCCCACTGCTTAGGAAAGATAGGAAGTACGGCAAAAGACCACCCTGCATTAACAGGAGATCTTTAATGATCTGAAACTCAAAAAGGACTTAAACAAAAAGTGGAAACAAGGTCAAATTACAAAGGATGAATATAAACAACACAAATGTATAGGGAAAAAATTAGAAAGGCCAAGGCACAAAATGAGACTCAACTAGCTAGAGACATAAAGGATAACGAGAAAATATTCTACAAATACATTAGAAGCAAGAGGAAGATCAAGTACAGGGTTGGTCCATTACTCAATGAAGGGGGGGGGGAAATAACAGAAAATGTAGAAATGGCAGCAGTGGTAAATTACTCTTTTGTTTCAGTTTTCACCAAAAAGGTTAGTAGCAATTGGGCATCAAACATAATGAATGACAGTAAAACTGAGGTAGGATCAGAAGCTAAAATAGGGAAAGAACAAGTTAAAAATTACTTAGACAAGTTAGATGTCTTCAAATCACCAGGGCCTAATGAAATACATCCTAGAATACTCAAAGAGCTGACTGAGGAGATATCTGAACCATTAGTGATTATCTTCAAAAAGTCATGGAGGATGGGAGAGATTTCAGAGGACTGGAAAAGGCCAATATAGTCCCTATCTATAAAAAGGGAAATAAGGACAACCTAGGGACTTACTGACCAGTCAGCTTAACATCATTACTTAGAAAAATAATTTAGCAATCAATTTGCAAACACCTAGAAGATGAAGTAACATTCAACATAGATTTGTCAAGAACAAATCATGTCAAACCAACCTAATAGCTTTCTTTGACAGGGTAACAAGCCTTGTGGATGGGGGAAGTGGTAGGTATGGTATATCTTGACTTTAGTAAGACTTTTGATAGTCTCACATGACCCTCTCATAAACAAACTAGGGAAATTCAACCTAGATGGAGCTACTATAAGGTGGGTGTATAACTACTCTCTGGGAATGGTGTTCCAACCAGTTATCACTGGTTCCATAGTCAAGCTGGAAAGGCATATCAAGTGGAGTACCACAGGGATCAATTTTGGGTCTGATTCTATTCAATATCTTCATCAATGATTGGGAAGATAGCATAGAGAGTACACTTATAAAGTTTGTGGGCGATACCAAGCTGGGAACATAAGAACATAAGAACATAAGAAAGGCCGTACCGGGTCAGACCAAAGGTCCATCTAGCCCAGTATCTGTCTACCGACAGTGGCCAATGCCAGGTGCCCCTGAGGGAGTGAACCTAACAGGCAATGATCAAGTGATCTCTCTCCTGCCATCCATCTCCATCCTCTGACGAACAGAGGCTAGGGACACCATTCTTACCCATCCTGGCTAATAGCCATTTATGGACTTAGCCACCATGAATTTATCCAGTCCCCTTTTAAACATTGTTATAGTCCTAGCCTTCACAACCTCCTCAGGTAAGGAGTTCCACAAGTTGACTGTGCGCTGCGTGAAGAAGAACTTCCTTTTATTTGTTTTAAACCTGCTGCCTATTAATTTCATTTGGTGACCCCTAGTTCTTGTATTATGGGAATAAGTAAATAACTTTTCCTTATCCACTTTCTCAACATCACTCATGATTTTATATACCTCTATCATGTCCCCCCTTAGTCTTCTCTTTTCCAAACTGAAGAGTCCTAGCCTCTTTAATCTTTCCTCATATGGGACCCTCTCTAAACCCCTAATCATTTTAGTTGCCCTTTTCTGAACCTTTTCTAGTGCTAGAATATCTTTTTTGAGGTGAGGAGACCACATCTGTACACAGTATTCGAGATGTGGGCGTACCATGGATTTATATAAGGGCAATAATATATTCTCAGTCTTATTCTCTATCCCCTTTTTAATGATTCCTAACATCCTGTTTGCTTTTTTGACCGCCTCTGCACACTGCGTGGACATCTTCAGAGAACTATCCACGATAACTCCAAGATCTTTTTCCTGACTCGTTGTAGCTAAATTAGCCCCCATCATGTTGTATGTATAGTTGGGGTTATTTTTTCCAATGTGCATTACTTTACATTTATCCACATTAAATTTCATTTGCCATTTTGTTGCCCAATCACTTAGTTTTGTGAGATCTTTTTGAAGTTCTTCACAATCTGCTTTGGTCTTAACTATCTTGAGTAGTTTAGTATCATCTGCAAACTTTGCCACCTCACTGTTTACCCCTTTCTCCAGATCATTTATGAATAAATTGAATAGGATTGGTCCTAGGACTGACCCTTGGGGAACACCACTAGTTACCCCTCTCCATTCTGAGAATTTACCATTAATTCCTACCCTTTGTTCCCTGTCCTTTAACCAGTTCTCAATCCATGAAAGGACCTTCCCTTTTATCCCATGACAGCTTAATTTACGTAAGAGCCTTTGGTGAGGGACCTTGTCAAAGGCTTTCTGGAAATCTAAGTACACTATGTCCACCGGATCCCCCTTGTCCACATGTTTGTTGACCCCTTCAAGGAACTCTAATAGATTAGTAAGACACGATTTCCCTTTACAGAAACCATGTTGACTATTGCTCAAGAGTTTATGTTTTTCTATGTGTCTGACAATTTTATTCTTTACTATTGTTTCAACTAATTTGCCCGGTACCGACGTTAGACTTACCGGTCTGTAATTGCTGAAGGGATGCAAGTGCTTTGGAGGATAGAATTAACATTCAAAATGATCTGGAAAAACTGGTCTGAAGTAAATAGGATAACATTCAATAAGGACAAATGCAAATTACTCCACTTAGGAGGGAAGAATCAGTAGCACACATACAAAATGGGAAATGACTGCCTAGGAAGGAGTATTGCGGAGTGGGATTGGGGGTGGGGGGGTCATAGTGGATCACAAGCTAAATATGAGTCAACTGTTGCAAAAGTAATTCTTCCACTCTACTCCGTGCTGATTAGGCCTGAACTGGAGTATTGTGTCCAGTTCTGGACACCACATTTCAGAAAAGATGTGGACAAATTGGAGAAAGTCCAGAGAAAATTAAAGGTCTAGAAAATATGACATCTGAGGGAAGACTGAAAAAAACTGTTTAGTCTGGAGAAGAGAAGACTGAGGGAAACATAACAGTTTTCAAGTACATAAAATGTTGTTACAAGGAGGAGGGAGAAAAATTGTTCTCCGAAACCTCTGAGGATCATACAAGAAGCAATGGGCTTAATGTGCAGCAAGGCAGTTTAGGTTGGCCATTAGGAAAAAACTTCCTGTTGGGGTGGTTAAGCACTGGAATAAATTGCCAAGGGAGGTTGTGGAATCTCCATCATTGGAGGTTTTAAGAGCAGGTTAGACAAACACTTGTCTGGGATGGTCTAGATAATACTTAGTCCTGCCATAAGTGCAGGGGACTGGACTGGATGGCCTCTCGAGGTCCCTTCCTGTCCTATGATTTTATCCCTGAAAGGATGACTTGAGACCCTTTCTCACTTCTGGCATATGATCTCTGTGGAGTCCATCTCGTGAACTTTTTAGGTCATGCAGGCCACTTCTCACCCTCATGTGACAGTGATAGGATCCAGTTTATCTTTTAACCTTGCTACAGATCAGTACTTTGTGCTGCCACCATGCATGTTCTGAAGCAAGAAGCACTTGATTACTTGACTACAACAACAACAAAGCATTCCTGATCATCCTTTGAGTAAAGTCCATCAGATAAATCATGAGTACATTTGTTGAAAAAAAGCTGAACATAATTAATACTGCTTCCAAACATAGTTAAGATTTAGTAGGATCAGCATCAAGATGCAAATATGTCTGGGGTAATGGTTCAAAAATGATGGATGGGTGGATACACGCAGACTACAATTGTTTTCATCAGAGTTTCCTATTGTAAGATTGTGAAATGCTGCACAACACAGAAAGGTAATATGACATGACCCTGAAAAAATTGAGGGAATGGGGTTGTAGTTTCATAAAGTCATATAAAGTCTGGACTAAATAAGAAGTTATAAATTTATCCAACATGAAGTGTAGTTTTTTAGAGGGAACTCCAACATTATTAATCTTCCCACCAGTAATTTCTATAGTAGTATTGAGAAATAGAAAATCCCAGATGACGGATGTGGTCTTGAAAACTTGTAGCCTAGCAGCTTTCCTGGCTCCACAGACAAGTTTGACGGTTCAAGTTAAAAGCACATAGTGTTGGTCTAAAATAGCAAATATGAAATCTCCAAGGTTAGAGACATACTGAAGAGAAGCTGTGAACTGTTTATTTACCCCTTCAATAAAAAAGGAGAACAGGTTAAGGCTTCTCAAGTCTAAGCTTACTAGATGCTAGATGGGACAAGATTCTGAACTTTCTTACAGTCGTGTAAATGCAGCATAGCTCCACTGATAACATGGAGTTACTCTGGATTTGAACTGGTGTAAACAAGATCAGAATCTGAACTATGGTGCTGAAAAGAAATATATGTCATTGTAACAAATAAAATTTAACTTTTTGCATCCAGTTCTAAGAATAATCCTCCGTGTACATTGACAGTAAAATAGGATTTGTCAGATCATGAAGGAAACAATTTTCTCAGGAAAAAGTAAACATTTGTCTTCTAATTAACATTTTCTGCTGAAAAGTATATTTTACATCAAAAGTGAAGATGTTTCAGCTGTAATTTACATATCGCCTCCTACAACATTCCTCTGCTGATTTTTTTTCTTTTGTACCCTTAAATTCAATTATGATTTAGAATTTAAATTTTCTATTTTGTGCCAGTATTAAAAATCTATTCTCCAACTTGACAACTCTTTAGTTCATAAACAACACTTTTTAGAAGAATAACGTGCCAATTTATTTAAACTTAATGAGTTAAACAACTTGGCACTTTTGACCACTGCTGGTGTATTAAAATAAATAAATAAATAAAAAGGCGACCAGGTGCAATTGAAGTAAAGACATGAGATCATATTTTAATAGCTATAAAATAGGCCTTCATTTAGGGATACTAAATGCCAAAGTACCTCTATGGGCAGGTTTCTGCAGAGTAGTCCTCCAGTAACTTGTGAAGCAGCACTAAAAAACAATTAACTTAAAAAATACAATGCCATAATGCCACAAGAAAAACATATCTGGTAGATTTAAACTGCAAAGTCCTTGCTTTCTAACAAGAAAGCTTGTTCTTTGATTTTTCTTTCCTCGGAAAGGAAATGACAGAGGTGGTTGGCTACTGGTGGTTGTGAGTCATTTAACATCACATTAGTTTGCTGCTGGGCTACCTACCTGGCTCAGAAGAAGCAGATGTCCCAAACAAAATTAAAGGGCAGGGGGAAAAGGAACATAGGAGGACAAAGCAAAATTGAATCATAATCTTGCCAAAGTCAAAGAGGGAGTGAAGCTGAAATCCACATCTGGATTTTGGGTCCATCATTAATATGGAGAGATCATAAATAACAAGTTGTTTAAGGCCCGTATTTAGCAAGGTATTTAAACTGCCGCTAACATGGTGCAAGAGAGTCCTATTGACCTGTATTCTTAAAGACTACTCAAATGCTTCAAGTTAGGCACAAGTTTAGTCACTGTCCAGAGCTGCAGGAGAATCCAAGTGCAGCTGCTTGTGTAAATGGAGGCTGTCTGTGCCTTTAGATGAAATGCAGGTTTTATATAGTGCACTAATCATTACAGATCCTGATGAGGTGCTAGGCAAATATTGTCCCCACCTTAGATATGAAGAAACTGAGGCAGAAAGGGTAAATTAATTGATTAAACCAACAGTCAGTGTTGTCTCAGATTAGATTAGAATGGAGATCTCTGCTTTCACTATGATGCTTAGCTCACTTGGTCAAGCTACTGTTTTTTTGTAGGCCTCACCCTGCAACGTTTGAGCAGTTTCATTGATTTCCATGAGAGCTAAGTGTCCAGTTCCTCACAAGATCTGGCTCATAGAAAATAAACATGTCAGACAGATAAGGCCTGAAGAAAACTTTTAATCTTGGAAAACACCAATCCAAATGTTACAGGTCAGGTTGCCTTGTGTTTATATTCTATTGTCCAGATACTATGTGGCGTGAGTTGGATCCATATCTGAATTTTGCAGCATAGTCTCATTGCATATTAATTCCACAAATGTACTCATGGTAGGAAACTGACAAACTCAAGCCTACTTTATACAGTAGGCAGAGTTATGCAGATAACAGATTTTTCAGTTTGCTGAATGTTCTGTTTAAAAAAATTGAACCAAAAAGTAAAGTTTTAGGTTGAAATAAACATTTTGTTTGACCTGAAACAAAACATTTCATTTTGTTTGAACTCTTTCTAAACGTTTTCATTTTTAACTGAAGTAAATTTCAAAACAAAAAGTAATTTCAAATTGAAAAATCAAAACATTTCATTTTGAAAATGTTTCCAAAAAATCAAGTTTGTTTTTTCTTAATTTCGGGGTGTGTGTGTGGGTCTGGATGGTGGTGGGGGAGGGGGTTTCCCCCTCCCTCACCCAAGAGGCAACTCAGCAAATTTAACATTAATTGGTTTAATGTTTTGGTTAACCAAAAAAAGTTTTGCCCAAAAACCTTTGCCCAACTCTATTTGTAGATCCATTTTCTATTTGGTTGACGTTTTGGGTGAAGACAAGAGGCTTGGCTTTTATTGTATTCAAACTGGCTCATCCATTCCTAATGCAGCATCTGTCTCTGAACCGATGTTATTTTTCCAATTTTCATCATCTGTCCCGTGGAGACAAAAAAAGAAATTAGAAAACCTAATTCTAATACAATTAAAACAACTTAATTATAAATACCTACACTGAATTTTAAATGTAGCAGTATTTCATGTATTGTAAGGTTCATGTACCACAGAGCTCTATTTAAAATGAGGTTTTTTTCCTCCCTCTATTAACTGAATTTCATTAGCAAACCCGGAGATCAGCTTACTTACTTTGCACTGCATATAATTGCAGCCACTAAGATCTGGGGTAAAGGAATGATATTTAATGTGTGACATTACCTCTACTCCCTTCCTCTGCCCCCATCTTGTATAAAGGCAAATACTCTATTACATAGATGGGAAAAATTCCAAATTTTGCCCTGCTGAACTATGCAAAAGGGCAATCTTCTGGGTGCTCATCCATCCCAAGCCACGAAGTGGACTTTCTCACAGGGGTGCTGCAGTTCTAAGGAATCCATATGGAAGAAAGCTGTGGAGAGCTGTATTACTTGACCAGCAGAACCCTTTTGCATTGTGAAAAATCACATGCCCAGGAAGCCAAAGTGATGCAGGAGGCCCCAGAGCTGCTGTAGATGGACTGGCTCACTCTACAGATACTGAGGATCTCAGAGTATCCATACGTGGGGCTTAGGGACTGAGCCCCTTGTGTATTTTATAGGAGGATGCAAAGCCTGCCTCTTTGACAGAAGAGATTGTGAGGTTGTCCTCATAGTTTCCTTTAATTTTCCTCCCTAGGGATCCCTGTGCAAAGATGTGGCTCTGAGTAATAGCTTTAGGACTCAGTATTAAAGACGTGTTTTACAGTCCAAGCCTGAGTTCTTTGTTTCTCCCACAAGGGTGACAAGGGAGAGCAAATGCAGATGTTGATAAACAAGTACCAGTAAGGGCCCGGGCCCAGTGCCTTCAACTCTCATTCCAGCTAAGCACTTCACCAGATCAGGCCCTAGAGCAGGGTATTGTATTTAGGGTATTGCATTTTATTTTAAAATATACTTCTATTTGCTTGTGATGTTTAATTTTGTACAGAATACAGTGCTGTATATTCTCTTAAGGTTAAAAAAAACCTGTTTTGTATTAGTTAGTATATTAAGTTCTTCAGTTCAACTTTATTAACCAAAAAAATACGGTTTAAGGGTGATAGGGGAATGAAGCTTATATAGCAAACATATGTTTGTGAGACTATGGAATGAGTGAATTGTTAGTGTCTAACAAAATTTCAAGGATGCATAAAAATCCCACAAAGGCCTGGGATGTGGAGTTAATGCTGACAGTGTATTGTGCAGTATGTGAACAGTATCTTTATTGTAGACATCTGCAGCCTGAGGATTCTCGTAGGATTGCCTGTGGAATTTTGTTGACATGTTAAATGTCGGCATCCAAGAATTTTATGGACTGGAACAGAAGGGGTGTTTCCTTCCCAAAGTTTTATGTACCAAATCTTCAGTTTGTGATGTAGCAGTTGGAAATGTCCTTGGATCAGGGGACCAGTGTATAACTGTGGTCTATTTCTTTTGTGTTGAGAGAAAGCAAGCATAGCATGTAGGCTAGCCATAGTATCTTTGACAAATCATAGATGTTTAGTGTTAGGTTAAGATAATCTGTGCTAACGGTAGGCTAGTGGAAGACTACAATAAATATTCTTACACTACACTTAAATTACAGAGAAATTATTATAGAATTGCATTCTACATCAAATAATGCCAAATGCCTCCACCACTATTTAATAGCATACTAATGAATACCATATGAATTAATAATGATCGGCTACTTTTTGAAGTCTCCTCAGCTTCCAGCTGTCTGTTAAATCACTTCAAATAATTCATTGCTTGATGCTTTGTCCCTTTAACAGTCATAAGTGAATGCCAGATTGTAAAGATCTGTGCATCTGTGGTAAAAGCAATTTTTGGCAGAAATGTGGATGTTTGCCACCCACCCCTTAGTTGTAGAAAGAGATGGCACCATACCTCATGTCATATTGATTCTTCTGCCTCAGGTACAAATACATAGGTGTTGGCAGCTGATATTGTGATTCTGCCAGAAAGTCTCTCTTTGGCCCATGATTTTTAATTTGCGAGTTCTTTTCTCATGGAAAGTATTGGATTGATAGTTCTAAAGTTTCAAGTCCTCTACTTATCTACAGCACAGGTCTGGTCTGTGGCAGCACTCTTTCCCTATAATGCCTTGCTATATTGTTCATTAGGCCACTGCTCAAGTGGTTTGAAGTTAACGTTAGTGTAACTGTCTGCTGGAGGACAGTTACTGTCCTTGCGTAGGTGCCCTTCCACCTTCCCACATAGAGAGGGTTGGTTAAAGGGTGTGTGGCCCAGGCATCCCTACACTCCCACCATCCCCAGATAGTGTAACTTCCCAGGGGAACCATTAACAGCTGATACTGAGAAGCCCTCAAGATGCTCTAATTTATGATAAGTTTGCCCTGCACCTGGAGAGCCCAGGAATGGGGATTCCCAATGATACCTCTTCAACACTCTACTTCCTTCGTCAGTCAAAGCTAAGGATTGGATCCACTTTTTTTCTCCTCCCTGACTTGGATGGATATTCCTGATGCATAAGGAAGTAGCTCAGGCTCCATGCTTGTCCTAATTTTGACCTTTCTGCTAAAATGATGGCAATGGCGTTAATTGATTTGTGTAGTGATGTCACTAAGGACTGGACTGAGTGTGCCAACCTCATGTCAGCCCACTGACAGTAGCAAATTCTGGTCACTATTGGCCTGGGATATGTTTGAATTAGAATGACATAAAGGTGACAGCGTAATCTCTCATTATTAATATCTTGAACTATCCTGTTCCAAGAGAGTTTTCTGTAGATTTCTATTTAATTTGTAAAAAGAACAGGAGTACTTGTGGCACCTTAAAGACTAACAAATTTATTTTAGCATGAACTTTCGTGAGCTACAGCTCACTTCTTCAGATGCATAGTCCATTCTATGCCTCCGAAGAAGTGAGCTGTAGCTCACGAAAGCTCATGCTAAAATAAATTTGTTAGTCTTTAAGGTGCCACAAGTACTCCTGTTCTTTTTACGGATACAGACTAACACGGCTGCTACTCTGAAACCTATTTAATTTGTGGATACTAAAGGACTCAGCTGCTTAACTGCCTGAATCTCTCATCTCAGCATCTAGATTCACAGCCAGTCTGACCACTAAACTCTCATTTCACATCTGATGCCCAAAGAACACAGTACAGCATATGGTATTGGAAACAGGCTGTTATGGTCCTTTCCTTTTTTCTGACAAAACAATTTGAGAAATGATAATTGCACAAATGAGAGATACTGAGTTTTTTCAAATGGAAAAAATGCAGTTAAATAGAATATTTTACTATCCTAGCATTGGATTCATGAATGGTATTACTGTATATTAGCAGTGCTTGAGTTGGAGATCAAACGGAATATCAGAAGAAAAAATGCTGGCAGTTGAAGTGCCTGCTGAACTTATAAATGTCATGGTGAGATAGCTCTATTTATAACTTCTTTAGCTACTCATGTATTCTTCAACTATTGCTATGGACTCACGGCGAGCTGAGGGGTTGGGGGTTCTGCAAGTATATAAGCTTCAATGCCTGTCTCCATTAACAATCATGTAGAATGGATGCTGATATGGAAACAGGCATTTTGTAGCTAAAGGGACTAATTAGTTGCTATAGCAGAATTTAAACTTTGTCATATAACCTTTCCTCAGCAACTTCTCTTAAAATTGCATAAAATCGCAGGTGCCAGCATACAGTGAATGCTTCTTACACACACATCTATCCTCCACGTTTAAGCTGTAATGTTAATGGGGGGATTTTCTATGCATTAAATGGTATTTTTCAACAAACACTGAAAAATTGAGAGTATCAAGCATTTTCCTCTTCAGAGAGAATGATAGTTTCCAGACTAAGATATTTAAAAATTGGGGCCAGATTCTCGGGTGGGACGTGGCTCTTTGCACCACTCAGATGGTACAAAGTGGCTATAATCTTGTTCAAATTCCTGATAGCATAAACGATCTTTCTCCTGCATATGACTACGCTATACACAATCCTGTTCCCCTTTCCTGTAATGTAGGGGACATGTTAGGGGTGAGAGAGGGCATTATGGACCTCTGTTATATCTGTTCTCCATCCATTGGCACGGAAGTCCATTAAGTGCACTACATCAGAGGCACAATTTACCACTGCCTAGCAGCAGCAGCTCTAAAAGGTGTCAAGAATGGGCTGCACCCTAAAGTCAGAGCCCCATAACTGGCTCCAGGACACACAGCGTAACTTTGATGTAGGAGAGTAAATGGCCATTTAAGTTGATGAAAATACATACAACTATGAGCCAAATTCTGGCCCTGTGTACACTGGAGTAAGATGTAAACCTTTTACTCCCATATTCAAGACATTTAAAAAAGTTCCTTTTATTTTATCTAGGGTATGAAAGTATAACAGGTATGAGCTGGTATTCGCTCAGGACTAGAGGACACATTTTTCAACAAAATTTAAAATTTTGACAAAATGGAAAAATATTAAACATTAATTCCCTTCTTTTTATAACCATTCTATACTTAGAGTAGAGAATACCTGCTGTACCATTAATGCTATCTATTATCTAACACAGGAGTTGGCAGCCTTTCAGAAGTGGTGTGCCGAGTCTTCATTTATTCACTCTAATTTAAGGTTTTGCGTGCCAGTAATACATTTAAACATTTTTAGACGGTCTCTTTCTCTAAATCTATAATATATAACAAAATTATTGTTGTATATAAAGTAAATAAGTTTTTTTTTAAATGTTTAAGAAGCTTCATTTAAAATTAAATTAAAATGCAGAGCCCCCAACCGGTGGCCAGGACCCAGGCAGTGTGAGTGCCGCTGAAAATCAGCTCGCGTGCTGCCTTCGGCACGCATGCCATAGGTTGCCTACCCCTGGTCTAACAGTAAACTGCAAGAGGTAACTTAAGGACACCCACTATATATTGTCACTCCATGTTGACCTGACTGATTCTGAGTAACAAGTATTCAGACACATCTTGCAAATACCTGGCAGCTCACTCTCCTAGTATTCATGACTGCATTTATTTCCTTGTTTGTGGATGCTGGTGAACAAGGTTTTTTCCCCACATAATGTTCACAGGTATGTCCTGGATGTTAGCATAAATAAATATCTATAGATAACCTACAAACAGAAGGAGCATATCCTTTAAAAAAAGCGTAGGTTATCAATCAGGGTGTTGAAACAATGCTACTTGATTTAGCTGACCAATCCTATGGCAGGAATTGTGAAGAGTAAACAGTGAATACTCAGTGGCCAAGTCCTGAATACAGCCTTAGTAGAAGAAATGAATTCATAGATGTCATGACCTGTTGGTGGATAATTCATGAACAGAAAAAGGGCCTAATTCATTACAAATTATTCTGAATGAAAATTTGATCAGCTCTGGGCCTACAGTGGCTGACCTTGTGTAGACAATACTTGGGGGGAAAAAGCAGGAGAGAGAGATGCAGGATGGGGAACGAGCATTGGGAGTGAGAGATAGTAGAGGGGATGTGAGTAGGGAAAGCAAACGAAATAGGGTTACATCATGAGGACTGAGACAATCCAAAACTTTGCAGGGGAGATAGCATTAGAGGGGAAGGAAAGAGACCTGATAAAAAAGGGAAAGCAGAGGAGAGAAGGGAAGACCTCAAAGGAAAGAGTGAAATATGGAAAGCAGAACCAGAAAACTATATACAGAAAAGAGAAAACAATGAGAGAAACAGGACAGGAAAAAGAATGAGAAAATAAAATAGGTGAGATGCAGAAACTAAATCAGGGCATTAAATCAGGCATGTTGGGAGGCCTGACATGTTGGCCCATTACAAAACAAGGACTCTAACCATAAAAAGATGACAACTGCTGTGCTAAAACAAGAGGCAAGATTTAATTATGCTTGAAACCATCATGTTAAGATGGATATTCTTGTCTTTTTATGCAACCATTCTCTTTACCTGTGTGCAGTGAGGAGAGATGTTTAGGAGTTGTAGAGTATGAAATATATTTGATTTTCTGATCTTGAATAAATTTGTATTTTATCCAAAAAATTCTTTATTTTCCTAGGCATGCACCTGGTAAAGTCTTTATTTCCTAGAAGTATTTTGTTCTGGGTAATAGTCCAATGTCTTTAAATTCCAATGAATTAATCTTCACTTTATAATAACGTGTAATATAACTGCACTTCACAATGAATAAGTGTATTAATTATGAGAGAAATCACAGCAGATAATGTTTCCTGCTCATTTCCCTTTGAATTTCAATGAATAAGATTTTACTTTAAAATAAAGGACATTTGTTATATACCCAACAATGATTAAATGGACTAATTAGAAGTAATAAACATATATTTTACTGAAATCTGAATGACTACACTTATAACACACTTCCATAGGCCAATCCTCATTTGAATTGTATACCTGTATGTATATGAATTGATTATAAATTTGTCTTATTACTAATTTAAATAAACAATTTATGCAAATGTATTCAGCGGACCCAATTTTGCCCACAGTTACAAAGGTAGAATGCCCTTGACTTAAATGGAAGTTGTATTCAAGTATTTGAAGGCAGAATTGACCCATTTTTGTACAGCTTGAAAGCCATCTCCTTTTCTGAGATAAAGAACATGTAAGCCCACAAGTTAGAGCCAGTTTAATTAAAATCAGTGACAAGAAAGCATGGAGAAAAAGAGAACCTTGCTAAGAGTGACACACAACTATTTTTTGCTTCTTATATGACTCTAAACCACAGGGTTTGGTTCATACAAGTCTGCAGGGCATCAACCAGTCCTGTTCACTTAGAATTTGGGGATCACAAGGACATACAATGTCAAAACCAACCCCTGTCCAAAACTGTTTGTCTCACTTAAATGGCATAGAACACTGTAGAGCCTGTCTGATTCTAGAAAATATTATTTTCATCAACAAGGTCTGGTGCCCCCTGCCCGCAAATCTTCTGTAGCTCCTGCTCTTGCCTTTTCTCTTGAGGGAGGGGTGGCATGCAGTCCTAAAGTCTTGAACAGGGATTTTAGGGACACTAGAGACTCCTTTGCATGGGTCTCACATACCCCTAGACTCATTCAGTTACTGATGGCAGGTGACTTCTAGTCGCACCCTAAGGGGCCCATCTTCAGTGTTGGGGTGAGGAAGCAGGCCTGCCAAGTAAAAAGACAGGGGAGTGGTTGTTCAGCACCCCTTGAAAATACCAAAGGTAAGGGGAGCTGTAGAGCCTAGTAAGCACCTGGTAGGCCAGGAGCTTAGCAATGGACAAACAGGGCCCATGCCTCACAACATTTTCAAAGGTAAGAAGCTTCGTTGGTGGAAGTGAGCAGCTCTGTGGAGCAAAGATTGTTTGGAGGTGGTCTCACTTTAAAACTCTGGACAGCTTTTGTACCATTCAGTGGGCCTGGACCAAGTTTGTCCAGGTTTGTTGCAAACCTTTTGTGCACCTCTAAGCCACCCAACACTTATTGAGTTCTTCCTCTGTCTTTGAAGTGGTTATTTTAATCAATCCTTCCTGTTAATGGGGTTGAGCAGACCACTGGACAGCCCCTCTCAATATTCCATGTTATTTCATAGTCCCTGCTCTGTTCTTCCAGATGTGAATTAAGGATGTGACTGTATGGAAGGAATGGTGGCAAGGATTTTTGATCGCATGTAAGAATCTTCAAATTTAGTGACAGCTGTAGAGGTTTATGGCTTTAAGACCCAGTAGTGGCCCATCTTAGCAAGTTAACTGTCTGTATCCCAGTGTGATGCATTCAGAGTGATCTGAGTTAGCTGCAGTAGAGATCTGTTTGTTGGAACTTCCTTGTTTGTGTCTATTTTACCACTTTCATTATCTACTGCAGAACCAAGGACATTAATATCCTCAAGTCTTGTGGCTGCACATCGTTTTATTTTTTAAATGCTGATCTTTCTATCCTTTTCTGCTGAATGCTTTTTGGGCCAAAGGGTGTGTCATCCTTTGAGTCTTTTACTAAGTTAATGTTCATCTGCCTGAGACCAACATTATTTTCAGCATCACGTATTATCTTCCTGCTTAATCTAAGAAGGAAATATTAAAATGCAGACAAGATACATTCCAACTGCCAAGTTCACTTGTAACTTCTGCACTACACACGCTAGTTTTAATTTTCTGTCTGGTGTAAGGCATACAGATGTTTGATTCACTGGAAGTTGTGTGTATTTCCTACATAACGGTTGGGGGCCAACATCTGCTTGAACTCAGATAATTTAATATTAAATTGTAGGCCACTGTCACTTGAGCTAAAGGAGTAACTCCATTAAATAGAAGCAGTAATAGGCTCTCATCCTCTTATGTGAACCAGCCACTAGAGTGGGGGACACAGCACACATTGAACCAATGGGTTACACAAACCTATTTCACAGATTAAATTTCACAAACTGTTCAGTGCAAGAACTGGTATTTTGTATTTGCAATGTGAAATTCGATTTTTTTATTTTTTTTTATATTGGGTTAGATCTTCCCTTTGCTCAAAACAGGAAAAGACGGAAGGGATGTCAGGGGAAGGTGCAAGGTCTGGCTGTGATGCAGATTCACCAGTTGGGAGTTCCCCTTTAATAGGGAAAATCTGTATTGGGCATTTGGAACTGGTTTCCAGCCCTTTGCATCATCTGAGTGGCAGAAAGTGGCTGTAGACAATCATGCACAATGTTTATTTCCTGATTACATGACCATAAATAATCAGTTTAAATCTGTGATGAAAAATACTTTTTACTAGCAGACATGCCTGCTAATCAATTCATTTGATAGGATAATAATGTAAAGAGAACACAAAAAGGAACATACAAAATGTATGAATTAGTTTCAAAATGAAATTAGATCCTATATAGTGTTTTTTCCAGTACTCACCCAGTTCTAATGGGGATGCCACATCCATGTCCACTCTTCATGCTGCATATTTCAGGTAGCAAATCTAGACTTGAGATGTCTGGAAACTTGAAGGGAGAGAGAACATCCCACTGCTAGAAAGCAACTTGGAAAAGGGATTGAAAATAATAAAAAATCCTGAAAAAAAATTCCAGAGACAAATCAGTTCAGAAGTGTGATACAAATAAAGAGTGTGAACATAAATTTTCTATAATATCGATGGAAATAATAAGACTCTGTTTTGGATATAGATTAAACAGTCGTTATCAAGGATACAGGAGTCTGGCATTTGACTGGCCCTCACCTTTAAGCTGTGGGAGAGGGGTTGGCTGGCTTGCCTGGCTTGCCGAATGAAGGGAACAGTGCTTTATGGCAGGGGGAGGGGGGAAATGAAAACTGATGCAAAAGGGTCAGCATGGTTGCTGGCTTATCCCTTAGGAATACAAGGTTTTAAAGAGGGGTAGCCGTGGTCCTGAAGCCTCCCTTTTACATGGAGCAGTCTTAAAATCAAAACAAAACTAAGTTACAAACTTAAAAAGAGTGAAACAGTACCAATTCTACAATGTATTTATTATAACATCCTGTGGGGAAGGATGCTAGGTAACATACAGCACACATGCCCAAACTGGCTTCTGTAACTGTAGTGTTGACTAGTTACAGAGCATTTGTCAGGTAATAGTATAGCTATAATGGTATTCAAATCCTTCACTGTTTCTGTAAGTAGCTGGTTAATCTGCTGGCCTTATTTCAAAAAATATTGTTCACCAATTGGCAGTTCTCATCTGGCAACAGAAGAAGGATCTTGGAATGATAGGTATGTGGATATTTATAAACCAACATACATGTGAGGCTGCTATCTTGGTCTTGGATGTAGCATGGGAAATAGAAGAAAGTATCTTGCTTTTTGTGGTATGATGAAGCATAGTGTACAACATGATGATATGGCTGTACTAACAAGAATAAGATGCAGGTGGCAACATGTTCCTTCTATGTAGCATTTTCACTACCCTGTCCATTCCTCCCATCTGATGGTCCTAAGGTCAATTGCTATAAGGAGATGCTGCACACATTTTTTGACAGGGGATACTGTGTGGAATTACACAACCTGCCCAGTAGTCCTCTCAACACAGAAGTTATATTGGCAAAGCTCAACAGCCTTGTGCTGGTATCAGAAGCTGCTGAGAGATCTCTCACACACGCACACACTTGATTTTCACCTATTGCTAGAAAGTGATAATCAGGGAACCACTATAGCTTCTATCCCCTGGTGTAATAAACACAAAAAAACACTTACAGATGTTTAGATAAGCTAAATAAAATGTAGGATGGAGTGGCAGTTTCAGAGAGACCATACCCTATAGCTTGTATCTGGGTTGGAAGGAGTACGGATTTTATCTCCGTCTGAACTCTACCGAGAAATGAAGAATAAAGCCTGATCACCAGGGCTTGAGGAGTGTTTTGAGAATTTCACCAATATGATTAGAAGTGTCTTATTGAGCCATTTTTCTCACTTGATTGTCTTGTTCCCAATGGTGAATAGTTCTTATTCATTCTGATCTTCTATGGCGTAACATTTTTTCAAGATGAATTAATTTGTTAGCTAAACAAGTGTAATATGTTCTTCATTGGTATGGTAGGAGAATATGCTATCTCCTCAGGAAAAATAAATGAAAAATGGGGGAGGGAGGGAGAGACACATAACAGGAGTTAATACTACCATCTGGAGCAGAGAAAGATATGTGGCAAGAAGCATCCAAATGATTATTTAACTGTGTCAGCTGCTTGGCTCTGCCATATTTAAAGGATCAGCCTTTGACAGACATGCTGGGAAAATCCTATAAGAAAGGAAACATCCTCTGAGGAGAGCCAGTAGAGGATCTAGCAAAGGAAGGTTAGTGGACTGGCTACTGTGACTGTCACAAATGTATATAGAAAGGTGTCTTAGAGTGAGGTCCTAGTCATGCGGTATTCTAGTCCCGTTCCAGCCATGAAATGTCAGTTATGGGAGAGACTCTCAACTCATTCTAGAGACTAAAGAGAGGTTTCTCTGTTACAGAATGTCACCCCTTTGGAAGTCACTAAATATCTTAAAAATCCATGTAAATGTTCTGTGGATAACAAATATCTAATTCAGTTTGTTCACAGGAAATGGATACTACTTATATTAAGTTTTTTTCAACTTTGGGTCTTTATCATAGAATGTCACCTATATGTCAGATACAACCCTTTCTAATCTTCTAAAATTATGCATCACCAGGAAATTTAGATAGGCTATGCCAAAAAAGTGTAGTTAACTTGTAATAAAATAGCACTTTGTACTTTTTTTTAATATAAAGACTGCACCATCCCCTGAAAGTTTTCTGGTTTCTTGGATGCTTCTTTCACTTTCCAGTATCTATGGAACCATCTGGCCCATCTTTGTAGTAAGACATTTAGATGTAAATATATTTTGCAGTCCTTCCCACTTTAAAAGTAGTTGCCCAGCTGCTTCACAGAGAAGGTTAGCTATTGGTAAACTTGTCTGTTTTGCCAGCCTTCATTAGTAATCCAACCAGGATGTAGTTTAAAATAATACAAATCATATTTCAATCTATTGGACAGACTGTGATTGCCACTAATCCAGAGAATGCTTTTGTTTTCTTGAGGAGGGAGTTAGGATGAGATTTTGTTCCTATGCATGTATGTATCACATGTGCGTGTTCAGACATACTGAGTTCTGTTTTAGTAGTGTTATTTTTACTGATGTACTGGCATGAATCTAAATATCAGCATTGTACAAGGTAACTTTTATGTAATGCTGACTGTGCTTTTGGATTCCAGTTCCCTCTATTTCATCAGATTAGGTGAAATTTTAATGTTCGATTCAAGAGATTGTCTGTAGGACAAGACTTTATAATGTAATTCCCATAAGAATCAGTGGAAATTTTCCATTGATGTCAATGGGCTTTGGAACAGGCCTCTAATGATTTTTTCTCAATATACTATCTTCTGTTCCATGTATCAATAACATCTTGTTAAAAAAAAATCAGCAAGCATTGTTAGTTAACATTAAAAAGTGTGGCAGTTAGCCACCATATCTGGCATTTGCAGTGTTAAAGAATTACTTTGAACAGAACTATCTATTCTGGTATCTACATCTATATTTTATAAGTGTATATACATGCACAAAATCCTGCAAATTTTGGACTTGATTGTGCAACCCCTAAATGAGTGGTAGCATTAATTAATTCTTGTAGGTCAATGCTTACCAGTGTGAGTAAGGCTTGTAAAATCTAACCATTTCCTCACTAATATGTTTCACTGTTGATCACATCTCAAATTAAGAGCACCTTCATTTGAAACATTTTCTAGAAACGTTTGCCCTTGTAAAGCCCCCTTCAGTCAAACAAATCATTTTTAAGTGGAAAAAGCTCTTCATTTGAACTGAGCTGAACAGCCTTTTGACTACTACCAGTCAGATATAATATAAATTGTGCAACAAAGCTTTTATCAATAATATTTTATATGAATATAATTAAATGAACCTGTACGTAAAGCTGTGAAACTATGAAGAAAGATGGAAACTTTATGTTAAAAATCCATGAAACATTCATCTACTGCTATTGGCTGAATTGCAAATTTCCTTGATGCAAGACAGCACAGCATCAGGTGAAATGTTAAGAGAGGAACACAATGCCAGAGAAGTTTGTCTAGACCATATTTGTAAAAGAAATTTAGAAACAGGCAAAGTGTGAAGACAGATGCTGACAGACAGCTCCACAGTGATAGATAAAAGAAGATGAGCTTCCAGACGGTTATATCTTCAGGGAAATATTCAGTTGACAGTTAAGGCAGAGGGAGTTATAAGAACGTGCAAGTGAGTTGAGGATAAGAAAGAAAAAGAAATTGTGTTCAGAAGCTGAAGTCATTAAAATACCAATTCACTAGTTTTTGTCCAACTTGTAATTGAATCGTAGTGCGCCAAAAAAAACCCCTAAAATTAGATGGCTGGGTGGCATGAAATTAACTTAAATATCAGCAAATGACTCCTCCCCTCTCCCTTTTGAGTGCACTCTGATAAAAAAAAATCTGTGTTCTGGGAGCAGGAGGGTCATCTTACAGTTCCCTGTATGATTCATTCATATCTTCCAAGCAATAATCTCATTTGGTTTTGGGGAGAAAATTAAGGAGTACTGGAAGTGACAAGTATCCATTATCAGATGTTTGGTAGCAGTAATTCTCCTTAATTAAACCTATTGTTTATGGAGTCATTGGCATTCAGCCATTAGAAAGCTCTGAGAGAGCTACTTTTCTCATAAACTAGTTACATGGTATTATTTTATGAGCAGTTGGTTGTTTTGCTAAATTCAAAGACTTCTGCAGTTTGTATTTTATGTATCTTTTCATCCTTATGTGCTATCAACATGATCTGTGAAGAATTTTGATTTCATTTGAAATTGACAAAATACCCCGGGTCTGTTCACCCTGGGGAGGTTTTGAAGGCCACTGTGACAGATAATTACACATTTCATGGCACTTTTATGAGCCTTTATTTCATAGCCCATGAACCTCTGTATTTCCTGGGCTTTATAGTCAATGAAATAAAGGGGTTGTGTTACAATACATTAAACAATTTATGTATCTACTCTGAATGTTAAATCAGAGGAACTGAGATTACAGACAAAGGATCTGATTTTTTTCCTCTCATACTATTAAGTATTAGGAATAGCTTCACTAAGTCAATGGAATTGCACTAGTATTAAATGATAGTCCAATCAGGCCCCAAATGCCTAGTAGCTACTAATGGAATTATCTCTTTATATTATTAGAAAGAACATCTTTATATTTTCAGATGTTTATGTTGATTAAAAGAACCCAATAAAAATAGAAAATAGACGAGCAAAACCAATCAACAATATACAATAAATTTGCCACAGGTGAAACATTAGTAGTAAAATTTCATTGCACATAATCAACGATAGGAAAAGTAAACAAGAAGAAGAGAAATAAGAAGTTGTGTGTGGAAAAATAAAAATTGGGAAACCACTCAAATTATCTCAAAATTATGCTAAAGGGTCTGTTGCTGTGAACTCACTAATATAAAAAAATACTTTGCATGTTCATTTGAAGGTTTCCATCTTTCTGTTCCTGTCTGCAGCTACTCTTTCATGTTTAAATATTAACCTTACTTTTGTTTACCTATTCAGTAAAGGATGGTTATGACATGTCTTCCCAGGTGGATATAATAATTGATCCTTTTTCAGATGTTAATAAAATATCTACCAGGATCTTCACTGAGGTGGTTGTTTTGACTGGTAATATAGAGGCCTTTAGTAATATCAATGCAAAAGAAAATGGAGTATTTCTACCTGAGAGGCCATAGATCAAATCCTATATTTACATGGCACTAGAAGGATGATCTTGTGGGAAAAACAGAGAACCTGAATTCAGTCACATACATTCTATTCCTGGCTCTGTAATAGACTTCCTTTGTAACCTTGTGTTGGGAAAGCTCTGCATGGAACACCAGAGCACATCAAAGAAAGGTGGAGTGTAGCTTCTTTCCCTGTACCCCTTCATCCGTCACTTCTCTTCTGGGAACAATTCTGGTGACGAAAGAGAGGAGGAAAATGAGGGAAAAAAAGATTCCCCAGATACTCACCCTTCCTCTCTGCTGCCTTCTCCCCTTTTGGGTCACTGATTCATTGTACTTATATTGCAATGTTGTTGCCTGACAATTTAGGACAAGCTTTGGCCTTGAACAGTAGTTAGTGCAAAGCACATGTTTTCCATGTGTTGAGGGTGTAACAGAAAGAAACATTTGTATGAATATAGTGATAGGTCTTTTACAAACATTTTGAAGTTATTAAAAAAAACAAAAACATTTTCACTTTCGAAATGAAAAGATGGTATATTTCAGTTGTCCCAAATGAAATGAATGTACGGTCTCTCTCTAAAGGTGTGTGATTAGGGTTGACAATTTTGGTTGGATGTATTCCAGGAGGTTTTATCACATGACATAATCTTTAATTAAAGATTAATCTTTAATTCCTGGAGACTCCAGGACAATCCTAGAGGGCTGGCAACCTTATGTGTGATGAGGTGTACCAGGCTGTAGTGAGGCTGAGTGGCCTACCTCCAACCGGGAAGGGGAGGGAGCATTAGATGCCCTTCGGAGGGCGGAGCCTAGATCATCCCGCCCCCCTCACTGGAAGTACTGGGGCGGGGCCGGAAGTATAAAAGGCCGGCCCGGCAGCTCAGTTGAGGGAGAGCCTGCAACAGAGGAGGATGCTCGGCCTGTTCTCCAGAGGCCCCAAGAGGAACCTGTGCCTGGCTGTTCCTGATCCCCCGGTGACTGGCCCAGAGTATCTGCTGCCGTTTTACCCCAAAGAGCCGGAAGAGGCCTGGAGGCCGCAGGTACCAAACCCCAGGGAGGCAGGAAGTAGCCCAGGGGCAGCCACGGAGCAGCCGGCTGCAGAACCCGGTGTGGCTTAGTCGGCGTGTTGTGGCTGGATCCCCGCCGACACAGGGGCAGCCAATCCTGCCCCTGCCAGGGCCCTGGGCTGGGACGCAGTGGAGTAGGGTGGGCCTGCATCCCCCTGCCACCCCACCCCGGGGTGGCAGACCCCATACCCGGTGCAAGGAGGCTCTGGCCCAGAATAGGAGCTCCTTCACCACTCACCTTAGAGATTGTTTGCTTGTTCGCTGCCTGAGCTCTGCCCAGGCCAAGTCAGCCCTGATAGACTGTAGGTAAGGGCTGACCACCAGAGGTGACCCAGTCCAGGTTAAAGCTCAGTAGTAACTATTTGCCTGTCTTACAGACTCTGGTCCTGACCCCATAGGACTAGCCTGAGCAACCTCCCTCTGACCGGGAAGGAGAGGGAGCATTACACAGGCCGTTTGAGGTCCCCTGCTGGAGGTCTTTTGGTCCTACCACACCCCGCTCCAGGAAAGGAGCAGTGAAGGTGGGTCCTCCAGACCTGCCTAAAAAGGCTACAGGGAAGCAACCAATCAGTGCCCAGTAAGCTCAGTTCCTGGCTGGGACCAGAGGACCAGAATAGGGTGTTCTTTGGTCATTGGAGCTCAAGGGAAAGCCAGAAGATGGGTTCTGGTGGCACTGGGATTCAGTGAGGAAGAAGAGGAATTGAGAACGTTAGCCTTGTGTAAATGCTGAAGAGAGAGTGGCTATATGGGAAGCAGCCCAGGGAATGCAGCACCAGCAACTACTAATGGAAGCAGTAGTTGCTGTTTGTAGGGGGCCTGAGTTGGGACGTGGAGTAGTGGGCAGGCCTGTGTCCCCTTACCAGTCACTGGTGAAGTGGCCAGAGCCTGAGCAGAGGACAAGTTTAGTTTTGGAGCCCAAGCAAAGAGCTGGAATTTATACAGGCCCAGAGACAGGGCTGAAGATCCTGGACAGGACCAACCATTTGCTGGAATTTATTACCCTGAAAGGGGACTGAAGTTAAGGAATAACCTGGCTGGAGAGCTGGGACATTGGAGAACTGCTGAGGACAAATGGTCTCCAGGGAGAAAACCCTGAGGGCAGTGCTCCCTAACAGGGCAGGGACAGACTTAAAGCTAGTACAGAAGGGGCTGAGAACTGAGCCCAGAGAAAGGGCTACAGACAACAAGAGCGTGGTTCCTTCTGAACGTTTGTCATCCTGGAAGGCATTCACCTATTCATCCAATTTAAACAGTGTATGACTTAGCTGGAGGGCTGAACCACTGAAGAACCACATGATGATGGCAACAGTTGACAGGGGTCACTGGGAGAAGATAGTGTGCAGGATGGCACCCAGCCAGCAGGAGCACCCTGCCACCAGGTGCTCCAGACATGCAAAAACATTATTCTATTTTAGTCCAAAAGTTATGGAAAGCAGTGTATTCACAAAGTAGATATATGAATGTTCCAGTGTTACCATTGCAGGACCAACAAACTTTAGATAACGATAGTTCTGAATTGTTCTATATTACAAGAGTTCACATTTACAATGGGCAAACCTCAAGTCAGTCAGATAGTAGTAGACTACATTGAGTGGCATTTTCTGAATCTTATCCAAACTATCTCAATCTGTAATATTTTCAGATTCTTACTTTCAACGGAGGTGATGAAAACAGCCCTTGTCATGATATTTTGGCACTTCTTTCTCTAGTCTGAGCCTTAACCAAGAAGTGGTGAGGCATGTGAAAATGAATAGTAATATTGTGCAAGATGTTATGTATGCCTTTTTGAAACTCAGAAGAGAGCTGTGTTTCATTTGGCTAGAGTTTTAGAGAAAGATTCAGGTCTTTTCTTACTGTATTCTCACTAATTTACATATTTCTGATCCAAATACCGTGATGAATGGTATAATCAGACACTGAGATGGTAAGTAACTAGTATTCTATCTGAAGTGCAGGAAGATTTATTTCCACTGAGTAGACTACATCTTGATGTTAGAGTTGAAGGATTGGAGGTGTTATCAAAATGGCTGTTAGCTGAAAAATTTTAAATAAATGAGATCTAGAATTTAGCCATTAGTTTAGCTGAAGAGATCAAATCAGTAAGCTCCATGGTTACCTTCATTACTATCTTATCACATGACTGGAAGTGATCAAAAATGGACTGTCATTTACAGAAATAGGCCCTCACTGTTTTACTTATAATTTTGAAGATCACTAAGAGCCTATGTAAATAACAAAAAATATAGAAGGAAGTAAAGTAAACATTGAAGAGACTAGTGATTCTGATCCTGATTTCTAAACTTATAAAACAAACTTAGATTTAGAATGTATTGAACGCTAAAACAACTGTTTTTCCCATTTGGAATAGGGAATGAATGTATGTAATAACCAGTACCAGGACTGAGTTTTTTACTAGCGTAATCAGTGATTTACATATGTTTCTCTATTTTGGTGGTTTATTTTTAGTGCACTGTTTGAGTTTATTGTATAAAACAACTCTTTTACTAGTCTACCTTTAAAATGATAAATTAAAATATATTATATTGGAGGTTTATAAACTATAAATATACTAACCAACTGAAGTTAATTTAATATTCAAGGTTTGGTATGAACCTGTGGCACTTAGAAAAAATCTGAATCTAAACCATGTACAACAGGACATCCATTGATTTCTGGGTTTTTTCATTTATATAGTGGACATTGATTTGCATTCCTAATAAGGTCATTAATAACAGAGTGAAAGGAAGAGCAATAGCCTTCCGGTATATCAGTGATAAGCAAGAATATCAGTCATTAACTAGCACATCTGTAGTCATCCACACAGTACAAAACACCAATTTTATACACAACTTTGAAAAGTATAGTACAGCAGAACAAGAAATAGTCATCTTTACAAAATGTTTCCTGGAAAGCAATGGAAATCAATACTGACTGCAGATATTACTTTCCATTTGTGCACAGATTAGGGGCAAATCAGGAAACTTCAATCAAATTTAGACTAAACCTTTTCATTTACTATGTTCCATTTGAAAATGAAAGGATATATCTACAATACAGGAAAAAATGAATGGGGTGTAAACCAACAGACACGTGAATGTGAATTACCAGATGAGAGGTGCAAGGGTGGAGTTGCAGCAGTTGTATTTGTAATGTAGCTAGCACACTGAGGCTTGATCTTGGTTGGTCCCTTTAGCTGCTACTGCAATACAAAGAATAATAACCAATAGTAGGGTTTATGGTGTATTTGAAGCTGCTCTGAGCTTTGTAATAGTAGAAAGTCCCAGGTGACGTGGATTAGTGAACAAAGCGCAGATGCAGATGATAAAAGCTTCTTCATCAAATGGCTACCACCACAACATATGTAATTATGGCCACAAGTCAGCAAAGCACTTAATAACATGCTTTGCGTTAAGCACATGAATAGTCCCCTTGAGTTTTCAGAGTGCTCTGCGCTTTTCAGAATCATGCTCACAGAAAATCATGTACTTTTAGCACTTCACCTGCAGTGTGCCAACCAATATATTTTTGTTACAGGTTATTTTTGTAACCTGTAAACAATTTTTATTTGGTGTTTGATCAGCAAATTCCACCTGTGTGTATCATGCAAGTTAGGCACAATTTATAAACCCATTTTGTAAGAAGAATCACCATTGTAATTTGAATATCCTTTGTATTTGTATGAGAGTTTGAATAGATCATAAGATTTACTGTGCCAGTTTAATCTGTGTACCATACACCAAAATGATCTGATCCTGTGTTTTTTATATAATCTATTGTCTTCAATGGGAAAAATGCAGGATCAAGAAAAGGAGGGTATGTGCGTAGACTGGAAAGCAGTTAAGTCAAACTCACATCATTTTCCTTTCTAACTTCTTTGGAAGCATACATGCTGTATTGATGTATTTGGGGGAATAACTCATTTTTGAGGAAAGTGTCCCACCATTAATCACTCTGATGCCTTCTGTCTTTGTGGTTAAGAATGGCATTGAAAGGAAGGTAATGTAATTTTTGAAGTTAAAGAATAATATGGGCCAGGAAAACTGGGACAGTAATGAGGAGAAATTGCTGTTGATTGTGCAAAGTTGAATATACCATGGGCCACACCATGAGATATCAATGGGGAAAAAAGATTAAATTCTGCAGAAATTCAGATTAGCACATAGATGTCTGAGCATTTAAATAATATGTCATTGGCATAAATTGAATAGTAGCAATTGACACCTGTCAGAAAGGAAGAGTCTGCTATAACAAGAAACTTCTTACTGATGTTTCCTAACATACTTTTTCAAGTTTGTTTATATTGTACATAAATGGAAATGTGAAGATTTCTTTAATCTGCATCAACTTTCTTGCAATATTTAAGGCCTCAGTCGTAATGCTTGTAACCCATTGACTTTATCAGGGCTTTGTGCAAGCACAGACATCTGCCTATTTGCATCTCATTTCAGGATCAGGGCCTAAATCCTTTAGAATATTCTGAATTAAAACTTGAACCTGCACTCATTTGCACTGGCAAATAATTTAGCCTTTAACGTTCAAACTAATTAATAGTAAACTAATCCCTTTGAACCTCAGTATAGGCGGCCTGATAGAACTATGGAGACACCCATGTTTGTATTCAGTTGGGGTGTTTTTGTTTGCTTGATTTTAAAAAAGAATCTCAGAGAACTAGGGTCAGATTTCTGAGCTTTGCTGTGTTCTGCATTCTGACTGCAGGAATGGAATGGAAGAAAAAAACAAACCTTTAGTTTTACAGAACCTTTAACAAGACCATGTTTCATTAGGGAGACAGGGAAGATGACTTCTGCTATTAAGTACTCCGACGAATGCTAAAGGTAGGGTAAGAACATTAATATTAAACCAATTTATACAATTTTCAGATAACCGTGGAAGCTATAAATACCTTTCTAGTTCTCAGAACTCTCAGAATGATAGACCATGACCTCCTTCACTTGCAGCAAAGCAATATCCATCTTCTACTATCAGCTGTCTCTGATATCAGGTCAAGAACCCTTGTTACCCTGATCTAGTCCACTTTCAAGTGAATGAAGCAGTCACAAAGTAAACCATTGCAATAAATAAGGACTCTGATTTGGGATTTTGAAGTTAGAAGGATTAGATTCTCTCTTTTTTAAGACATATATTTGTGCAGCACCTGATCCTGAATGGAATCTCTGGACCCTACCATAATACTAGTACATAATAATTAATAATATGAAAATCTTCATAAACATAGAGTTGGAAACAGTCCTCTTTGCTCCCATTTGTTCCATTGTCCTTTCACCTGCAAAACACTCTTGACTGGTTAAAGGTTTTGCTAAGACAGATTTTAGAAGTCCTAGCTTTGCTCATCCTAGACTTTCACCTGGCACAACTTTCTATTGAACATGTATCATTTATTTGTGCAGAAAGAAGAGACATGTAACTTCTGTTAACCTTTATCTAACTATCAGGAGTTCACCAAACTGTTAGATGTGTTTCCATTTCATATTAATCATGTTTAGTATTGAATTTTATTAGTGAGTTATTTACACTTTGCCATGGGACAAATCCATTAGTATGTGCCTACACAAGATTGGCCGAATGCAGCCATTAACACCTTTTTAAAAAATATTATATTTTATTATTATTATTATTATTATATAAAATAATATAATTATTATAATATTTTCAGTTTCCCATTGTGGTATCATTCATTTTATCTGCAGTTTTTAGGCGCTCTCTTGAGGAGAATGAATGAGAAAGAGGTTAAACTTCGATTTGGAGAAACCTTTGCTGAGTGCAAAAGCAAAATTCCAAACTTCTCTCATCAGTAGACTGAAGAGCTGAGTACGTAGCCTAATAGGGTTATGTTTCTATCCCACAGAGCAAAGATCAGGGCAAGCTGTGTGGTTAATTGAATGGGCTAGAGAGGGGTGGCATTTTCAAATCCCCTGCAGAAAAGTGAGGATGATATAATCTTTTATGAAAACACAATTGTATTCCTGTATTTGTAAATAAATGTTAGCTCTTGTACTACTGTTCATTTTTTTTAAGCCTATTTCAAGTTCCATTTTTAACTTTTTTTGTGTCATGGTCTATAATCTTGTGCTAGGATTATAGTGCTAGGGTCAGTAAATAGATTTTTATCATTTTATTTATTTTCCTGGTGGAGACTGTTATGTTAAAACAGGTACAGTACAATGGAACCTGACTTTTACTAATTTACAAAATTCAAGTCTCATTAAAATGCTTATACATGTTCTCAAATGCTAATATGTAGTTTTATGTCCATAACCTTTACAACAGCATCTTCAAAATAAGTTATCCATTAATTTTCATTGTGACTTGCCTAAAGTTCAAATCTTATTTTGAAATCCCATATTTTTACACCAAACAATGTAGATATGTGGCAACATTATTCCTTCATCATTATAGCTGTTATAATAAGTAAGACAATTTATTCTTGAACACAAAAGACCAAAAAAGAAAATAAGATAAATACAATCTCATGGGATTACATAAGGAACAGCAAACAAGCAAGGTTATTTGTACATGCTACATATCCCACCTACACCATTCGTTGAAGAATAAAAGATCTCCAGGTTCTTCAGATGTTATTAAAAGCAAAGACTATTAGACACACATACTTCCATGTATCAGCGGGGTGGCCATGTTAGTCAGGATCTGTAAAAGCAGCAAAGAGTGCTGTGGCACCTTATAGACTAACAGACATATTGGAGCATGAGCTTTCGTGGGTGCATGCATCCGATGAAGTGGGTATTCACCCATGAAAGCTCATGCTCCAATACGTCGGTTAGTCTATAAGGTGCCACAGGACTCTTTGCTGCTTTTACAAATTTCCATGTAAGTAATGTACATTTTGACACATGCCAATAAAGTAAGGAAACTCCAAGTTAAACATCTTGTTCCACTGAATCAATGTATGTCTCAGACCATTGCCTGGTGGTCTGTCCATATTTTCTGGAATCAGTAGCAACACGCAACACATCCAAATACGGCAGGAATGTCTGCCTATAGTCACTGTATCTGACAAAAATACAGCTGAGACTATGGAAAAAATTGTTTGGATTCATTCTGAAGCTTTTCTATATTTTTAAAATTTCTTTTTTTAGCCTCATTAATGCAGAAATTGGCTTTTGAAATGACAATAAAAGGAAGTTTTAGGAATTCAAAACAAAAAGTGGGTATTTTTCTCAGATATAGGGAATAAAGGATGGTGGTGAATACTAATTCCTTGCAAGTACCTTTAAAACTATAAAAGCTATGTTTCTGTTGGAAAAGCTTATATGACTGTGGTCTATCACTAATAACGTTTTCACTGAGACTACCTGAGGACTTTAGTCTTTTACTGTTCATCTGGTACTTGGTACAACTAGCTGCTTAAAATCACCATTTTAAAGCAAAAGTAAAACTTGTAAAGCTTCAACAGCTGCAAGGATTCATTCCTCAAAAAAGAAGTGGAAACCAAAGGATTTCTTCAGTTAGTCTTATGGATCCATTACTCTTGTCAACTGATAGGATTTCAGATCCTGTACTGTCAAATAACTGGCCTCAGGTGACTTCCCCTAGATTTTAATAGTTGTTCTTTTGAAGTGGCTTAGAAAAGCATGACATGGGTCAGAAGTGAAGGTGAGTAACATAATTTTAGTGTATTAATTGCACTGTGCATGGATGGGTATAAACATCATTTTAATTGTGATTGGTCAAATAAATGGTGTGCCTACTTTGAATGAAATTTACTGGCAATATGCCGGAATCGATATCCTTCTACAGTAGGTTTGTATATACTAAGGTACCATGCATGCTCCTAATGGAGAAATATTTATTTCAGACTCATGTAACGGTATAATCTATAAATTCCAATGAAAAGTTTCTCAGTGCAATACTGTACTCAACAACTTTCATGTACTGTAGTTCACTGTGAATCAATTCACTGTTTTGCAGCCATACAGGTGATTAATCATCTTTCTTATTAAATGCCTATTACAATAATTGAAACCCAACAATAGCTCCTAATGATAATTAAGGGGTATTAAATAAGGCTTTTTACAAGTATATTTTAATATGAAGATGTTAACATTCAGAAAAGGTGTTGGATCATAACACTGAAATCAAAGTCATTTACTGAGACACGTAACAAGTAATCGCATGGAGAGGGCAGCGCCATCTTCCTTACCATATATACTGTAGTTCTGGGACACCTATAGTGCTAGGGAAGAGTGAGTGGGTAGCCTTCAAGCATATTCAATCCTTGGTTTCACTGCAGAGTATTTTAGGAACAAGCTAACCTGTTTGGAGCCTGAAGTTTTAAACAGCATAAGTATACCCATGCACCAAATTTCCACACCTTGTTGGCACAATAGGGTTTGGGCTGATCTCTGCTGTAAATAAAAGCAGCCTCAAAGCTTCTCAACTGATTGCTGGCAGCCAGGAATCACAGGGACATATTGATATCTAGGCCATACTCCTTTTCCTCAGCTATGTCCCCTATCACAGGGGCAAAGACTGGGGGGGAAGGGGGAACCCTACGGCAGCTCTACACTGTCCCTCTATATCAAAGAAATCTCAGGGGGGCAGATTCTCCAGCTTTAACCTGACCAAAGCCTATGATCTGGCTCTTTATCTTTGTCAGTTTTTCAGGGTACTTCTCTTTACTGATCAGTAGCTGTTCCATTTTAAATGCACTGCGCCTAAACCAGGGACCATTCTGGCTCTGGGAGGAGCTTAAGTGAATTTATCCCTCAAGAGTACTGAAAACTTCCAAGTTATGCAAATTCATTTTCTTTTACTTGGCTCAGGACAAATAAATACAAAAAGGAATTTAAAAAACTAATTTCACTTATAAAATGAGCAGGGAAAAAAAATCTATAATCAGTGTTCAAAATTTAAATGGAAAGGGCCCTCCCAAAAACAATGGCATAGGAAAGATTTGTTGACTTTAATGCAAATAATAATAACTAAGATTATGAAGTCAAGTAAATCATTCCTTATTCCTGCACCTATTTCTGTGTATGCTGGAGGGCCTTAATTATCTCTCTATTTATTGGCCATCACATGCAAAAAAGCAGAAACGTAATAAACCAATAGTCGTGCTATAATTATCCCCCTTCTTGTCTGGAGTGTAAAAGTGAAAAAATACAAACAGAAATGTTTCTAATATACCCTGACACAGCTACAATACTTGCTCCCTAAGACCAAAGTGAAAATCAAATTTGTACTGCATCACTTTGGATATTAGCACATGGACTACAAACATACTAGTAAGATGATAGCAAAACTATTAAGGAATTAAAAAAAAAAATTACTCAATCCAAGAAAACAGGAGAACCACCAAGTAGTAATACTGGGGATGTCTGATTTTCATTTTGCTTCAGAAAACTTTTACCCTTGGCCAGATTTTCGTGAAAGTCAAAAGAGAGAATATGTAGTTTTACTGGCAACAATAGCCCTAAAAGTGAGGTAGAGCAGAAGGAAAACAGGATTTATGTATCATAGGTCTCAATGACCTCCAAAAAGGTGTAATAGTTTTAAAAGCAAAATCACAATGCATAGCATATAGGTAATGGCAGCAAAAGCTTTTTTAAGCAATTCCATTAAATGCTACTCAACCACCTGCCTCTACAATTGATCTGCCAGAACAACTGCAGTTATGTATTTTTCCCATCTTGGTGCTCATCACTTAGATGCATCTGTTGTCAAAGCCAGAGAAACTGAAGGACTCTTGTGGAAAACTCTTGTTCCATTACAAGAAGAAACCAAAATCAACAAAGTGAAACACAGACCATTGTGTTTTAGCCAGTGTAATAATCCAGAAGTGAATTAAAGAGACATTAGATAAATTTGATAAGAACTTAACTGAACTCCACAAGAGGAAAGGAAATTCGGGGGTTCAACCAGAATTTCAAGAGGTTATCAAGTGACAATATACTCAGCCAACGAGCCCCATCATCAGGAAAAATAAATAAACAAACTATTGTCACTGGCCGGTTTTACTCAGAAGGGGAGAGATTGTTTCTGGCAGCTGGAGAGCTGCCTCTTTCTGAATTAAAGCCTCCATGAATGTGTCATGCTGCACACAGCCCTTCACAAAGACATGTGCTGTTATACATACAGAAGAACATTTGAAAAATAGCCCTCCCAGCAGCTGGCAGGACATATTCAACCCTAAAAATGTATTTAATTTTAATGATATTCCTAGAACCGGACATATCGATTGTCCTAAAACAGGAAGGTTGTCAGTACTTTTGCAGCAAGATATCGTCTTCCCAAAACAGTCCTGCAAACAGCAGCAGCATAAAAAAAAGTATTTATAAGATTCTTGCGGTAATACAATAGAATGAGGAAGTTAGAGCAGTGGGTCTGAGTTCTGTCATCCAACAATACTTCATAACCCAAAGGACGTGGTTTTAATCAGTAGGTCTGAAATGTAAATGCAGTGAAATTCTGACAGTCTTAGATCAAAGGCGCAGAAAGGGATGGAAAGTTTCTCAGTTAAGTCTCTAAGGGAGCAGTCAGAGTTAGTCAGATAAACAGAACAAAAGTAAAATATATTCACATCCAAAAGTTTACTACATTTAGCTTTGATAGGAGAACTCAGAGGTTGCCTTAAGCCAGTGTAATTAACTGGTTAAGAATGTAGCAGTGGGCTAATGCATTTGACATTATGATAGCAGATTATATGCCCACTGAAAACTTTGCTAATAAGGTGTGGGCTAAAGAGACGACAACATCAAAGGGATTTTGAACACTTTGATGGGCCCAAGAGATGTAGTTCCTAAATGGCATTCAGTTACTTAGTGATTGGTAATTCAGAAAAAGCGGGTTAATATTTCTACATCTGAAAAGACTGAATTAGAGATGGCTGTCTTAAGATTCATTAAAAACAAGCAATGAGATTGGATTCTGACTTCAGAACATTGATTATTATGGAAAACAAGAATAGTGATGTTTGGGTGCTCATTCCATTGCAGTTTTGTGCCCAGAAATGGATAGCAATTCATTTACCATTAAGAGTCAGGTTAAATACGGTGTCTGAATCTCAATCTTAAAAAGGATATTTAATAAAATTGCCTAGATCTGTGGGCCAGAGTAAAACAACCAACCAAATGGCATGGCATGGCATACTCCATTCATTTCAACTAGTTTACATTAAGTATAAAATTGGAGCAAATTATTTAGTGACAATCAAGATCATTGCTACTTCTCCTGGTTTATTGGGCCAGAAAGAAGGAAACATTTAGGAATTTACAAAACAGACTTAAGAAAATCCATTCTCAAATTTAAATTTAAAAATTGTCATTTACTGTAGGTATAAAAAGAATTTCTATTAGACTCCAGAATATACTTCAGTTATAAAGTATATTCTGTAGTGAATTTTTACCATACAAAAATGCAGAATCATGATTTTTAGTATCATAATGAAAATGTTTTAATGTAGTTAGGAACTCAGACTCAATTTCTGATATTTATATCCATTGCCCCCCTGTGCTGTAAGTCTCAGTGAATCTCAGAAGCTAAGAAAGGGCAGCTTAGTCTAGTACTTGGTAGAGAAGCCCCTGCCCATCCCAGGAACACACATCTCATAGAAAGTGATGTTTGTGAGTCATTAAATGACACAATGTCACTGTTCTTTCTGAATTAATATTGAATCTCTGCCCCAGCCCCACTGTTATATCCCCAAGAGGGATATAAATCAAGGTTGACGTGGCTACTTTAGGTCATTAAAGATCCCATGGCACTCTCACGATTTAAGAAATATTAACCCTAGTTACACAGACACATTTAACTCAGGTATTATGGTTACAAGGCTGCTTGCTCTGTATATCCTTTCTGATTTCTCTGAGTGCAGCCCCTGACATGTCCTGCTTAATATCCTGCAGTCAAATTTCACAATTCTCCCACTCTTCGATTGGGATCTGTGTACAACACTAGTTTATGCCAACCACTTATAACCATGCAGGTTCAGCAGTGTTTCTTCCCTTTAGGAGTCTGTGACCAGCACTATCCAGAGATGAATAACATTCTTAAAACAAATATATTTATTCAGCAAAGAGAACAAAGCTTTAGAGGTTTGTTTGTTTGTTGTAAACAGAAGTCTTTAGATGTTTAGACCCATCTAATTTTACACTTCACAATAAGCGAAGTTTAAAAGACTTCTCCCTTTACTCTGTAGTTACAGGAACAGAACAGGCCCAGCCTACACTCTTTTGTGTCAGTGGGGAAATGGCTAGATTTTTTTATCCGTTTATTCCAATGTTTGGATTTTTTAGAAGATATAAATTATTTTCCCAAGAAAGTTCAATATTGGTTTAAAGTGTCATAAAAAAAAACATTAAATCTTAAATCTTTTTAATGGCTTTTGTTTGTGAATATATTGTAGTTTACAATCAAATTTTAAAATACTTCCTTCAGGATGAAAGGTGATACATCAATAACAATATTATTAATTAATTAATTTCAAAAATTCATTTATGGACCTAACTAAACATTTGAAAATCTCATTATTTTTCAGATAAAGAGTCTCTTTTTTTTTTAAAGAGTCACTGGATAATGTTGTATTGGAACAAAATATGAAAAACATTCAGATTTCAGACTGAGACTACTCCACATATTAAAATTGTTTTAGTTGAAGACACACCTTTTGCAGCATATCTGACTATTTTTACTGGGTTTATTAGAAAAACAAAGGGCTCTCACTGAAATAACCCAAATAATCCATCATTAAATTAAACAATGGATGATTAGTCTAGACATTTTTTTAAATATACATTTATGAGAAAACTGTCAAAAGAGTAACAATAATGGGATGCCTTCTCTGTGACCCTGATCCAAACTCATTGAAGACAATGGAAATCCCCATAGATTTCTGTGGGATTTGAATCAGGCCATACGTTACCTTATAGAAAATCATGTTTAAACAATTGATACGTTTTAAAGAGAGAAACATGTTTAAGTATCAGAGGGGTAGCCGTGTTAGTCTGGTTCTGTAGAAGCAGCAAAGAATCCTGTGGCACCTTATAGACTAACAGACGTTTTGCAGCATGAGCTTTCGTGGGTGAATACCCACTTCTTCGGATGCACTTGCACTTGCATCCGAAGAAGTGGGTATTCACCCACGAAAGCTCATGCTGCAAAACGTCTGTTAGTCTATAAGGTGCCACAGGAAACATGTTTAAGTATGTAATATAGTTTTACTGTGCCTTTAAAATGATTTTGGGAAGGAAGGAGGTTTCTAAGCTGTTGAGGGCTCCCATTGATGTTATTAGAAGAAAGAAGTGCCACTTGGATATCGTAAGTACAAATATAGGCCCCAATCCTGCCACAAAATAAGTTGTCAATTTCAGTATGTGAGTAGTTCCATCAGCTTCGTTGGGACCAGAGTTAGGCATGTTCATAAGTGTTTACAGATCAAGGCTTTAAGTCGTTAAGTGTGGGCACGCACACTTGAAGCTACATTCTACCTATATTGTGAGAGGGGAAAAAATAATCAATTTTGAGGCAACAAGTGAGATGTGATTTAAAATGTCTGGCCCAGAATCTTCAGATTACTGTTGCTGTGCCATGGACAATAATTTCTCCATGGCAGCTGGATCACAATGTATAGCTGAGTCCTTTTCATAACTGATTCTGCATTTATCTTCTAGAAGCTATGTGTCATCAACATACCAGAGCCCACAACTTGGAATATTTTATATATATTTAGATTTATATTTAAAATCCCTAATACCCAAGCTATTTGCAGTGCTTTTTGGTTTGGTGTTTATGTTTGTTCAGTCCGGTAAATCCACTAATAGTTTTGTCCACTATAAAGACATTGGATCTTTCCTTATGACAGTTGTACTGTGTATGCCCTTTTGATATGTAAGGAAGGATCTTCTCTAGATCTTTTAGGCTTAAGCTTTGCCTTCATTTTAAATCAATGTATTTGAAAAAGACTAAGTGTTTTCTAGAACAGAACTTCACAGAACTGGAAACTAATATCGTATCTTTCAAAATAAATGGACTTGCCTTGATTTATGGAAGAAAGAAAACCCTATAAGCCCAGCTTGGGCCTGCTCCTTCTCCAAGTGAAGAGAATGGAATATAAAATTTGCATCAATGAGATAAAAACAGAACGACCTGGTACAATCACAGGGTGGTGATAACTTCAATCTCTTATTTAGGGCTAGATTTAATCTTTAGAACAGGCACATGCAAGCATAGCATGTAGCTCTGTCTCCCCAGGAGGAATCCAGAGCCTCGCTGTTCCCCACTTGCTTCTGAGGGAAGTAATTTGTTCCTGCTTCTTTACCAGTAACACGTCTTCCCCACCTTGGTCAATGGTTCAGCCACTCCCATATCACCTGCATGGAGCAACAGTGACTCTGCAGAGCTTGCTCTTCTCCTAGCACCTGAAGCAACAACCTGGGGAAGAGAGGGGTGGGTAGGTAGGGGTGTGTGTGTGTGTGTGTTAGCCCACATATGGCATAATAAGACTGGTCCACCATGTAGCCCATTGTCTTCCTGCACAGTAGAGTGGTTCAAGGAGAAAGTTAGATTCCACCTGGAACCAGATACTAATGCATCAAGCCTGCCTAAGGGCAACTGAATAATCTGATTTACCAGAATACACGCAACAAACAATGTGGCATGAATAGAGTCCACATTTAATTCTTTGTAGCCCTTGTAGATTAAGTTATTAAAACACATGTTAAACTGTAGTTAACATCATTTATCACTACTTCTTACCATTCCAGACATGACACATTTTTACTACAGTTTTATCTTAATTCACAATATGTTGAACTTTCGTTTGGTTACTACTCAACTACAGAGCTAAAAGAAATATAAAAAAAAATCAGAGGCGAAGATTAAACTAGAGGATTTATTCCCTGTTTTATATTGTGGAATGTTAAAAGCAGTAAACAGAAGTGGGGAAAAATAAAAACGATCAAGCATTCGTGTTTCATATTTACCATTTGTGAGCATCATAGATTTCAGGGAAGATCATAAAATAAAACTGGGTCAGGAAATAGAAATATAAAGTTAGAAGGAAACCCGTATGTCCAGGGACTGGAGGACTTAATATAGGTCCTGTCCATCTATCACTTCTATGAGTATAGATATTCTAAGAATGTTAGACTTGGGAGCAGCTTAGGATCAAAAAGTCATTTTTACATGAATGAAAATATTTACTCTTTATTAAGCAATAGCACCTTTCTTTCTTTTTTTTTAGTATGTACCAAATGTGTTTAGTTTTTAACTGAGAAAAATATCCAGCTGTCAACATTTTTCCATTCTGAGCTGTTGTCTCAAATGGTAAGAGCATGATTTTCCAGGATTTGTCTAATTAATTATTGTTAATTAAGCATCGCTCTACTAAAAGACAGCACTTTTTCCTCATTAGAGTTTTTGCACCAAAATGTTTCCCTGGACGTTGGTGGTAGAATCATGGCAGCTTAAAAACAGAGGATGGAACTTGAATGTGCAGCAACTGGAGAATTCATTAAATGCATTGTCAGAATTGCAATGCCTCTTGACAAGCGGGATGGCAACGAAAAATATTTTCCTCCTAGGATGAGTTAAGACTGTTTGTATGAAATATTCTGTTGGTGGGCGAAGGTACCATCATGTGCTGAGCTGGAAAAACAATGTCACCATGTAACCCTGTTCTTCAACTTCTTACTGATTCAATCTGTGAATTTTCTTATATTTGTTACATTACACCAATGAACAAGTGTAGCCCACACGCCGCCTGCGTGTGGTGTTCTGTCCCATCTAGTGGCACCAAAACCACTTAGAGAGTGAGATTAATGAGTCTGCTCTACAATCCCCCCAAGAACAAACTAAACCTCATCAGGGCTATGGCTAGTATCTCATGCAGTAGAGGCTCATGCACTAAGCTCCAGAGGTCCCAGGTTCAATCCCACCTTATAAAGACTGGGGTCTGTCAGTGTTACTGAAACATCGTGTCCCTTTTAAATCTAAAACTGGAGATAGGGGTGGGAAGCTGAGAAGCAAAGTTCGCTATCATCTGAGTCACTGGCAGCCCATTCGTGTGAAAAATATGCAGTTGGTGCCCTGGTACATTTCTGGGGGAATGCACACGCATATGGGGGCAGGGAGAAGTTGGCAAGAAACCACTCTGGAGTGTTTACTTCTATACAAAATTCATGTATTTTATGGCAGAAAATATTGTGTGTCTTAATAATGATCTTTGCAGCATCAAAGGTTCCATGGTTTCTATTGTTTTTAGAGTACATAATTCACAGCCGTGGACCAAGGGGTCAGCACTGTCAAATAATAACTATGCTTTCTGTGAGGAATGCAGAGCAGGACATTATTGAGAGAACAAGGCATCCTGCACTGATTCCTTGAACTGGAATGTTGAAGCCAGGATTTTGGGTTCAGTATAATTAGCCAGCCATACTGCCATACTGACTCCATGCTTTCCAGGCTGTCATGAATTCTTCCCCTCACCATGCAATGATAAATTCAGTCTCTTTAAGTGTGTGTATGTATAGCTATAAATATATTTTGGACTGGAATGTCATACCAATTACTTTTTACTAGTCAGGGAGCTAAGACCTGGGCCTGGGAAGAAATGGCATAAGGAGTTAAAGAGGGCTTCCTGCTATAGGGCCAGCTCCATCTCCCACGGAGTCTTTCTACTGACTTTAATGAGGGTTGAATTGAGCCAATAATAAAGAGTTTTAATCAGTTCCAAACTAAATCCTTGTTAGCTGCTCAGATCGCGATATTACCCATACAGCTTGTGATAGAATTTTCCAATTCCAGAGAAAGTGTGAGAAAGGCAGAAGAGATGATATAAGTATATAATAAAAGTTAATCTAAATATATATATATATAGTAATTATTGATGTTTAGTAAAACAGAATAATTAATTGAGTATAATTTATTCTGTCTGGTTTCAAATGAACTTTTGAATTCCGATGTGCATTCAGGTCTCCCGCTGTTGACTAACATAAATCTGTTGGGTTTGGTTGGTTGGTGTGTTTGTTTTTGTTTTTTTTTTAAATGTGCTCTAGATTTTAATGGAAATGTATATGGCACTATGCTGATTTTGCAGCAGTTTGGTGAGCTGTATTGTTGGATGAAGAATTTTATGTTAGTGGGTCCTCTGTGACACCACTAGAAATGTTTTCTCTGTGCTTTACTGACACATTGCAGAGCAGAAATGCTAAAACTGGAGCCCACTCAATATAAAAGCAATTAAACACACAATTAACTTTCTGCATGTGTTTAATCCATTCCTATTCAGCAAAGGTCTTCAACATATGCTTAACTCTCACTGAATTAAAGTAATCCATAGGCTGAAAATTGTTCACATGGCTTATGTTGTGAATAAAGAATGAATATGTTCATGGAAATCAAGGATGGTTATTCACAAACAGAGAAAAGGACTCTGTAACCCTAACCCGAAAACTTATTTATAACCAGTATGTCAACCAGCTATAAAAATGTGATGTAAGAATAAGGAAAGCAGGAAAGGAAATCTGGAGGATAAACATAAGGAAGATGATAAAATAGCATTAAATAAATATGCCAAAAAAAAAGAGAAGGCAGGAGAAAAAAAAAGTCATACATATAGAACAGATTCAGACATATAAAGAGTTGCATGAAGGAAGGAACCTTGCAGACTAAATCAAGAAACAGCTGGATAAGCCTCACATATTACTGGATCTCTGTCATGACTTTGGTAGTATAATAATGGGGACGGTGGGAAGAGTGCATTTTTCCTCTTCTCCTAAACTGGTATCTGGATTATAGTCATAATATTACTGTAAAATTGCTGAGAAATACACTGAAGAATGCACCGTATTAAACTAATCTTCTTTCTCTGCCAAAACTGAACAGTCAGTTCAGTAATAGCAGCAATAATAATACTAATAATTAATAATACCAATACCCTCAGCTCCTGACATGGGTATGCTAGGAATATTTGAACAGCACTATGTCCAAACTACTCATTCTTTAGTGAATGTAGCCATTTCAGACAACACAGCTTGTAAAACAGGGTTCAAAATTAAATTGGCCTAGCTGGATAGGTAAAGGGCCCAATAATCTGCTCTCTGTAAAGGGGTGTTGCCAATTACTCTCTTTCCCTCCATCAATAGGGGAGCAAGGAAGGCAATGGCACCAGTGACAAGCTGGATTTATCCATTGATCCACCGCCAAATGGAGGCAAACTGAGTTCTACATGCATGACAATGGCAAGGTAAGTACAGTCATCTCTCAGTCCTCACTCCTAGATCTTTTAGGTATTGTACAAAATAGATTTGTCATCTTGATACGGTATGTATTGTACCTCTCTATTGAGATATAACATGTGCAGCAGGTTTAAGATAATTCCTACAAGGTTCCAAGGGCCAGAAGTCATTCTGTATCCTACAGCATCAGGGTTCTAACTGAAGAAAGCTTGTAGCAGGGGGTTTATTTACAGGGACATCACAGTAACTGAAAGGGATAATGTAAATCAAAGCAAGATTAAAGCTTAAACATATATATGCAGCATGCGATCATTTTTGGGCTTATTGGACTTTGGCCAAATTGAAGAACACTGAAACACACAATGAGATTATGTGAAGGGAAGTGGAAAGAATACTACACATTAAGGCCACTTGCTAACGTGCATTCCATCTGGGGAAAATAGGAAATAAATTAAACGTGACCCCCCCAGGCCTATGAAATTCTTAGGGAGACAAAAATTCTAATATTGGGAGATATGAGAGATCTTGTAAATTTAAACAGAGCACGGGGGCGGGAGGGAAGGAATCCTTTCAAGAGGCACTGCAAATGGTAAAAGGATTATAGTAAAAATTGGATTTGGCTATAAGATAGAATGGTAAACTGTATTGAGAGAGCTAGTACGTTTTGAAAAAAAAAGGGGGGTGCGCTTTGGTTTCAATGAGACTGGAAAAGACTGAGCAGATATGATCAGTACAGAGCCAGTCCTATGAGGAAACCAGCCTTCTGCCAGGTGCTGATGACACTCAAATTCCTTTAAAGTCAATTGCAGTCAAAGGTACTCATTGCCCAATAGGTTCTTGGCATCTCAGAAGTCAGAGCCAACAGCCAACAATACAACAGCAAATATAGAACTATTACTACACCACAAAATCTGAAATATGTTATTTCCTGTTCAAAGTACTGATAAACAGGGACATGTGGTGCCAAAATAATAGGCTGGAGCTTGTCCAAAAAGATTCTTTGAACAAATCCACATCACCCATTAAAATAAGGGCTGAGTCTGGATAAAACATCTGACATCGTCTCGGACAGGAAGGTCCAGAGGGCGAAGGAGCGAGGGTACATATTCTGTTCTCATCCATCCTCCCAGTTGAGGGTCAGGGCTCACGCAGGGGCACATGCATCCTGGAAATGACTGAGTGGCTGCGCAACTGGTGTCAACCAGAGGGTTTGGGTTCCTGGACTGCGGGATGCTGTCCTAGGAAAAAGGTCTGCTCAGAAGAGATGGGTCACCTGATCTAGAATGGGAAGAGCATCTTCATGCACCATGGTGAGGAGGGCTTTAGATTACATTCAAAGGGGGCAGGTGACAAAAGCCTGGATGTAAGCATGAAAAAGGTGAACTTAACAAAGAGCTAGATGTGGCGGGGAACATGGAAAATGACAATAGGGTCATAGGAGCAACAAGAAGGATATTAGTAGGGGATGACTTAATTGGCATCACAGATTGCCTGGAATATTGGTAAAGAGGGGTATAGCTTGTTCAGCCAGGACAGGACGAAAAGGGAAGAGATGCTGAGACTATACATCAAAAATATATACATTTGTTCTGAGATCCAGAAGGAGAGCAGAGAGCAGTGGAAAGTCTCTGGGTAGACAAAGGGATGGGGGAGGGAGAAATAGGGATGACATGGTGATAGGGGTCTACTGTAGACCACCAAATCAGGAAGAGGGAGTGGATCAGGTATTACTAGAACACATAATAAGTATCTAAAACACCAGACCCATGGGGGACTTTAACTACCCAGATATTTTCTGGAAATGGAGCACAGCAAAACACAAAATGTTTAATAAATTCTTAGAATGTATTGGGAACACCTTTTTGTTTCAGAAAGTGGCAGAAATACCCGGGGGGGGCAGTCATTTTAGACTTGATTCTGTGGAATTGGTAGCAAATCTGAAGGTGGAAGGCAAATTGTGTGAAAATGATCATGAAATGATAGATTTAAGGAAAGTAAGGAGTGAGAGCAGCAGAAATCACACTTGAAGAAACGCAGAGAATTGGCAGGTAAGGTCCCCTGGGAAGAAAATCTAAGGGAAAAAGAGTCCAGGAGAGCTGGCAGTTTCTCCAGGGGACAATATTGAAGACACAATAGCAAACTATCACAATGCAAAGGAAAGATAGGAAGAATAGTAAGACGCTGATATGGCTCCATCAGGAGCTCTTTAATAACCTGAAAATCAAAGAGGAATCCTACAAAAAGTGGAAATATGGACTAATTGCTAAGGAGGAGTACAAAAGAATAGCACAGACATGTAGGAACAAAATCAAACTAACTAAGGCCTTGGCTACACTGGCGCTTTACAGCGCTGCAACTTTCTTGCTCAGGGGTGTGAAAAAACAGCGCTGTAAGCTAATCCCCTCGGGGAGGTGGAGTACCTGCAGCGCTGGGAGAGCTCTCTCCCAGCGCTGGCGCCACGACCACACTCACACTTCAAAGTGCTGCTGCGGGAGCACTCCCGTGGCAGCGCTTTGGAGTTTGGAGTGTAGCCAAGCCCTAAGGCACAAAATAAGTCATACTTAGCACAGGACATAAAACGCAATAAGAAGAGATCCTTTAAATACATTAGGAGCAAGAGAGAGAGAAAAGAAAGTGTATGTCCTCTACTTGGAGGAGAAGGAGAGCTAATAACTGATGACAACAAGAAGGCTGATGGGTTTAATGCCTATTTTGCTTCAGCCTTCACTAAAAAGGTTAATGGTGACCAGATACTCAATACTATTAATACTAACAACAAGGAAGAAAGAATGCAAGTCAAAATAGGAAAGAACAAGTTAAAGATTATTTAAATGTATCCATGTCTATGGGAGCTAATAAATTTTATCTTAGGTTACTTAGTGAACTAGCTGAAGCAATCTTGGAACCACTAGCAATTATATTTGAGAACTCATGGAGGAGAGGTAAGGTCTCAGAGGACTGGAGAAGTGCAAATAAGATCTGGGAATTATAGACCAGTCACCCTAACTCCAATACCTGCAAAGATACTGGAATAGATTATTAAACAATCAGTTTGTATGCACCTAGGAAATAATAGGGTTATAAGGAACAAATCATGCCAAACCAACCTAATTTCCTTCTTTGACAGGGTTACTGGCCTAGTGATGTAGGAGAAGCGATACATTTTAGTAAAACTTTAGTTCCACATGCCATTCTCATAAGAAAACTAGGGAAATGTGCTCTAGGTGTAAGTACTATAAGATGGGTGCAAACTGCTTGAAAAACCATACTCAAAACAGAGTTGTCAATGGTTCACTGTCAAACTGGGAGGAAGATTCTAGTGAGGTACCACAGGGGTCAGTCCTGGGTATGACTTGGATAATGGCGAGGAGAGTATGCCTATAAAATCTGCACATGACACCAAGCTGGGAGGGGCTAGGAGTACTTTAGAGGACAGGATTAAAATTCAAAATAACCTTGACAAATTGGAGAATTGGTCTGAAATCAACAAGACAAAATTCAGTAAAGATAAGTGCTTCACTTAGGAAGGAAAAATAAAACGCACAACTATAAAATGGGGAATATCTGGAAAGGTGGTAGTCCTACTGAAAATGATCTTGGAGTTACAGTGGATCAGAAGTTGAATCAGAGTCAAAACGGTGATGCAGTTTAGAAAAAAGCTAATATTATTCTGGAGTATATTAACAGGAGTGTTGCATGTAAGACGTGGAAGGTAATTGTTCCACTGTGCTTGGCAATGGTGAGGCCTCAGCTAGAGTACAGTGTCCAGTTCTGTCCTGTAGCTACTGTGCCCACATACAAATCAGGGAAAAGGGAAACATTACATATTTTCATATATCCCATTTTCATTTATTATCAGGTTGGGTTTTTTTAAACCATCAGAGGATATCTCCACTTCAAGTTAAGGTCCCAGTCATATAGAAATGTATGCACATATGTAATTGTGAAACAGAACTTTTTGGGGGGAATTTCTATGGCCTGTGTTATGCAGGAGGGCAGATTAAATAATCACAGTGGTCCGTTTTGACTTGGAATCTATGAACTTTACTTGTCTGAGTGGTCTCGTTGAGTTCAGTAGGACTACTCATGCGAGTAAAGTTGTGCACATGCATGTGTCAGTGGTCTAAGTGAGCATGGTTATATATTGGTATTAAGTAACAAATATTCCTGACAATATGCTAAGATTCTCGCATCAGGGTGTGCCACCTGATCAGCACTCACTCCTTCAAGCCTAGACCTCCTCAAGCTATATGTTAAAATCATATTATTGGTTATCGATCAAATTTTACAAAAGTTTATCTTCAAGCCAAACACAATAAACTACATATTTTGTAGAGTTCCCATCTTGAACCCAATTATTCTATTTGTGTGAGGAAAGTTATTTACGTATGTGAGTGTTTGCAGGATTTGGCTTTAGCACCTGATTGTGGAATTTTCAAAATCTCTTAACCTGGTCCTAACTCTGCTCCCATTGAAGTCCATGTTTGGCCAACTTAAAGTTCTTTTGATTTACCTGAGAACCATGATTTAACAGAATGCCTAAATACCTCAAAGAGAAACTGTCTATTTCATCTGGATATGTTACGTTCTTCATTTGTTTAATGTCTTTAACAAAATGTATATAAACATGATTAAGAATTGGACATTGTGATTTGCAAGCATATCTGTATTTTCTTGCATTTAGAAATAGCTGAAAAAATAAAATACTTAGTTGGAAACCCACCATTTAACAACAACTTGAAAGCCTAAATCAGACATGGATTTTTTTTAAATTTAAGGCTTTACAAAATTCTCTATTTCAAACCATCCAGTCCTGGGTAGTTTTGTTCCTTTCAAAGCTGTTGAGTTCTTGTTCTCAATTTCTGTCTCTCACATGGAACATTTAGCATCTGAAAGGCATGATGAACTCATATTTTGAAGATCATTTTCAAGTTCTAGACCAGGGGTTGGCAACCTCTGGCACACGGCTCCACCAGGGTAAGCACCCTGGTGGGCCGGGCCAGTTTGTTTATCTGACGCATCGGCAGGTTCGGCCGATCGCAGCTCCCACTGACTACAGTTCACCGTCGCAGGCCAAGGGGGGCGGCAGGAAGCGGCGCGGGCCGAGGGATTACCCTGCTTACCCTGGTGAGCCACATGCCAGAGGTTGCTGACCCCTGTTCTAGACTATCTGCTATAAAAAAAATCTTAAAAATTCTTGGAATATTGGTAGGTTTTTATACTCTCTTATCTACTTTCTGGAACATGAGTCTCTTCTTTCATGAGCTGACAAGCAAACCATTTAATACATTTATCATTAAATTCACATATCTTTGCTCTTGAGTTCAGAAACTGTATTTGGGATTTATGCTGCGAAAGCTTAGTAAATTTTAGGGCTGTCGATTAATTCCAGTTAACTCACGCAATTAACTCAAAAAAATTAATTGTGATTAATCACAGTTTTAATCGCACTGTTAAAAAATAGAATACAAATTGAAATTTATTAAATATTTTGGATGGTTTTCTACATTTTCATATATATCATATTCTGTGTTGTAATTAAAATCAAAGTGTAGATTTTTATTACAAATATTTGCACTGTAAAAATGATAAAAATAGTATTTTTCAATTCACCTTATTCAAGTGTAATCTCTTTATCGTGAAAGTTTACAAATTTACAAATGTAGATTTTTTTAATTACATAATTGCACTAAAAAAAAAACCAATGTAAAACTTCAGAGCCTACAAGTCCACTCAATCCTACTTCTCCTTCAGCCAATTGCTAAGACAAACAAATTTGTTTACATTTACAGGAGATAATGCTGCCCTCTTCTTATTTACAGTTTCACCAGAAACTGAGAACAGGCATTTGCATGGCACGTTTGTAGCTGGCATTGCAAGGTATTTATGTGCCAGATATGCTAAACATTCATATGCCCCTTCAAGCTTTGGCCACCATTCCAGAGGACATGCTTCCATGCTAATCATGCTCATTTTAAAAAAATGCATTAATTAAATTTGTGACTGAACTCCTTGGGGGAGAATTGTATGTCCCCTGCTCTGTTTTACCTGCATTCTGCCATATATTTCATGTTATAGCAGTCTTGGATGATGATCCAGCCCAGCACATGTTGTTCATTTTAAGAACACTTTCACTGCAGATTTGACAAAACACAAAGAAGGTACCAATGTGAGATTTCTAAAAATAGCTACAGCACTTGACTCAAGGTTTAAGACTCTGAAGTGCCTTCCAAAATCTGAGAGGGATGAGGTGTGGAGCTTGGTTTCAGAAGTCTTAAAAGAGTAACACTCTGATGCAGAAACTACAGAACCTGAAACACCAAAAAAGAAAATCAACCTTCTGCTGGTGGCATCTGACTCGGATAATGAAAATGAACATGCGTTGGTCAGCTCTGCTTTGGATTGTTATCGAGCAGAAACTGTCATCAGCATGGATGCATGTTCCCTGGAATGGTGGTTGAAGCATAAAGGGACATGTGAATCTTTAATGCATCTGGCACATAAATATCTTGCAACGCCGGCTACAATAATGCCACAAGAACAGCTGTTCTCACTTTCAGGTGACATAAACAGGAAGTGGGCAGCATTATCTCCTGCAAATATAAACAAACTTATTTGTCTGACTGAACAAGGAGGACAGAAAAATTTTAGATTATTTTATTTTTGAATGCAGTATTTTTTGCACGTAATTCTACATTTGTACGTTCAACGTTCATGATAAATGGATTGCACTACAGTACTTGTATTAGGTGAATTGAAAAACATTTATTTTGGTATTTTTACAGTGCAAATACTTGTAATCAAAATAAATATAAAGTGAGCACTGTACACTTTGTATTGTGTTGTAATTGAAATCAATATATTTGAAAATGTAGAAAAGATCCAAAAATATTTATATAAATGGTATTCTATAATCGTTTAACAGTGCGATTAATTGTTATTAATCTTGATTAATTTTTTTAATTGAGCACTTAATCGCGATTATTTTTTTAATCGCTTGACAGCCCTAGTAAATTTGTATCATTTTCCTCCATACTATGGAAACATCTTAGCTAACACACATTGCTCTTCTGCTTCCTTAATATTTCACTGTATTATTCTGTTTCATTTGTTGTATTTAAGGCTTCTGTAAATACTTACGCATATGAGTAATCTGATTAAGTTCAGTGGTACTACATGTCAGTGCTTTCCAGATTGATTACCCATAGGTGCAGTGTAATTATCAATCACAAAGAAAGGATTCCATGGTGTAGCACTAAAATAATGGAGAAACCACAGAAAAATACAGTCATAGCCATAAATTTGAATTTTAAGTTTATTCAGAAATAAGTTATTTTTAATAGTGAGTTTATTGAAGACCAGTAGTCTGATTCTCAGCTGTGTCAATCAGTGTTGCTCCAGAAAAGTTAAAACAGAACGAAATAGTGGACAAAAAAAGTCATAACAGACAGAATGGTTGAATACAAAAATCTGCCATTTTTATAAGACTTCCACTCCTGTCCAGGTAGCTTAGCATCTGCTAAATGAGGGTTTAGCACATTTGGATCAGCTTGGTTGGAATTCTCTAAGAGGCGAGGTGTAAAAACAGCAAGAAGTTGACATAATTGTAGTATCTAAAAAAGTAGATATAAAAGTGTGTCGTCCTAACTGGTTAGCAGCCTAGGAACTCGTTTGTTAAGTTTTACTAACAAAAATGCAGGTCTTTAGTTTGGACCATGTGTGCCCTTTTGTATTTGCGAACTAAATATGTTTTTAAGGTGAATCACATAGTAAGTGCTTTGTGTTTCGCTTCTTTAAACCTATCTGGGTTTTATCTCTTGATTTTTCGGGGTAGAAGGAAACATCACTTCTTTGGGTTACAGGTAGTTGGGGAAAATGGCAACAATCGTGGTTGGTTGCCCTGGAGCAAAGCAGCTCTGACTGCTCCCAGTGGAGAGCCGTGGCTTGTGTCACAAGAAAGCCCATGCTGTATCTATTTTTTTTCTGCATTAATTCTACTTTCTAACAAGGCAGGTTTATTCCAGCAAGTGCCCTGAAAACAAAGATGTTGAACTATATCTAAAAGGTAAGAGCTGCCTGCAGGCACTCTGTGTGAAGGCAATTCCTTATCACACAATGATTAAGCACACCTTTACCCACAGTTCGGTAACAATGTGTCAATGGGGCTTAACCCCAACTGGTCGACCACAGGGTGTACAATGTCTTTTTCACATAGAGAAAAGGCAAAAGAAATAGGCTGTGAAACTAATAGATCTGTCTGTATATCACCCCTCACTGAGCAGGGCATAGGCAAAGATAAGAACACAGAATGTTCATATCTCTTTTAGGCACAGTCATCACAAGACAGAAGTGTATTGGCATGGTGGGTTACACAGCTGTCAGAGCCAGAGTCCATAAGTGCTTGTTAGCAGAATTCAGTCCAGCATAAAAATCCTGTTTCAATTTAAAATCACTCAGTTGCAAGGGTTTTGTCAGTCTGCCTCTTTCCCATGTGTCAACATCATTGATCTTTCTAAATTTGCCCAGTAAAATAAAAATTATATGAAGTATAGTTCTGCTTCTATGTATAAGTGTGAGCGGGGAGGGGCGGGAGAAGAAAGCTTCACGTGGCCTTTTGCTCAACTGTTCATTGGCTTGTTGCCAATGTCCAATGAAATGTGTGTGTATAAATACTGTGTAAACATTTTTATTATGATTGTGAAACTAAGGGAAGCCCCTAACCACCACCTTCCCATCTGTCATTATTGGCTAAATACATTTGAGAGTTCTCATTACCTGAAGTTAAACTGTGACTATTAATGTGTAATCTGATAAACTTTAATTATCTTTAATTCATCTTTGTAATCTGATAAACATTAATTATCCAAATCCTAATCTTTAAAACAAAAATAGGTTTGATGTCTGTCTATCACTATTTTTTTTAAATAGCCATAAAGCTAGAGTTAGGAGTAAGATGTTTTGTCCTTTTTACATTATAAACTGAGGTGCCATGTATTTAGCTGAGACCCCTTTCCTATGTGTCAACATCATTGATCTTTCTAAACTTGCTCGGTTCTCCAAAGAGAATTTTGTTTGTCCCTTCATGTGGGAAATGTAAAATATTTTTGTTAATGAAAGTAGGGTCTGTTTGTTGGTTTTGTTAAAACTAAAGATTTTTAGTTACACTATACATTTTTATTGCCAATATAAGGAACAGTGAACAAAAAGATGACTTGTGACACAAACATAAGCAAACAAGAGGTGGAATCCTGGACCTACTCAATGGGAGTTTTGCCATTAAATTGAATGTGGCCAAGATTTCATCCATAGTACTTTTACTATGAATATATAGACCTAATTCTATGAGTCTCCTTCATTATGTCCACCTACAAGTATACCAGGCTTCCCTAAGTATTTCAGTTGGTATTATCAATTTCACTTATTGTGAAATTTCGTAGTGATTAAACAAAGACACTTGAGAGTAAATAGATTGAAAGTTTTACTTTCACTAATTCCAAAAAAGAAGACAGGAAATCAATAAAAATAAATTCTGGCTCTTGAATTAAGTTTACTAAATAACATTGTTAATATCTTAGTCGGTTTTCTATTGAAATAATTGAGCTGTAACACTTGCGTAGAGTCAGATCCTCAGTGTACACTACGTGTGATGTTTTGCATACAAAGTATCTTCTAGTACTTGACTATATTCAGGTTATTAAAGCATGTCAAAACAAATTATGCACCTGAGTTTAGTTGCAGTTAACATTTTATACTGAAAAGTACTTTTCCTTTTAAACATTCACCAAAAATATGTTTATGATAGAGATGTCTTGTTTTGTTCATCTTTCCAATATCCATTAAAGTCATGTGTTGTTTATTCCTAAGGGAGATCTCATAGAAATGAGGGAAGCTGCAAACAATTTAGGGAAGGCTCAAGCTAGGAAACTAGTACAAAAAATTGTGAACATTTTAGGGATTTTTAACATACTCACACCCCCTTTTATGCATTTTTATGAACACTCATGGGAGTGAAGTCTGGTTCATAACAGTGATTATGAAAGGTGAATTGGGTCCCATTGCTATAATTACTTTAATCACCAAAGTTTATTTTTTTGGATGGAAAAAAATCCCTTCAGAAATGAGTAGTTTATAAAGATTATTCTATTCCTTCAAGGAATAGAAACAATGCCTCGTTGCTTAGGTGACCAGTCATACAGATCTGACATCATGTATTCAAAGGAATACTATCAGCAAACAGTTCATGAGCCACTCATAGTCTGAAATACCTTCACCAAAAATAACATCTCATATACTGAACAAATCCATGAAGACTGCAGTCTTATAATGGACAATTCCTGAACTGGATCAGGGCAGGATTCACTAGTTATATTGCTTGTTGACAATTGTTTGCCCATTTCTAAGAGGGGTAGAAGAGCTGGTTCCAGTGAGGGTTCCCTAGCATCTTGAAGTGTTTTCCTGAGTTCGAAATGCAGGATTGTGTTCATAGTTGCTGCTTTTACTTCAACAAACACTTCACAACAATAGAACTCTCAGTATTTTGCTTTATCCCTCCCTATTATGTCTCTACCGGCTACAATTGCCAAAGAAATTTCACATTTGTGAAACTAAAAAAATAGTGGATTCCACAAGCCAATTTGTGGAAAATTTTAGGGCCTTTACATTTCACAAACATGGAAGAGTGAGAGCCAAAGTGAAAACGTTGGAGCAAAATTGTGTGGAAAAATGTTCATCAGTTTCAGTCAGCCCTGAAAAAGGACCTACTAAAGGAATTGTTATGTGCCCTATCACGTCGCATTTCCTGTTGAGAACGGGTCTGTCTTAAAAACACAGTAATAAACAAATAAATAACATAAAATCTAATTAATACATAAAGTAAATAGCAGCTGACAACATATTCAAGGGAAAGCAAGGACAAAATTCATAAATCAAGATGGTTAATTATTATTTCCAGTACTTGTTACGAGGAAAGATGGCACTATCTAGGCCATTTCTCAGTAGGATCTGTCATAAAAGATGTCCATGCCTTGGGTGAACATGTGCAAACTGAGAAGTGTCTACCAAGTGCATCATTAGTTTCCTTCTGTTTTTAAACCAATGAGGCTGAAGAACAAATTAGTCACCTGGTCCTTGCCAAACTCTAGTTTTATTAATCAAAAGTGGTACAGTCCTTAATCAGTGAGGGGTCAGGAAATGCTAGAGCTGAGATCAGTTTGGATAACAAACTCCGATTAAGAAGGAATTTGGCAATTTCAGATTGGAATAGGAATTTACAAATTTCAGAGTCTCCCCCCCTCCACCCCCAGATGTAGCTTTATTAGTGTATCCACTTAGGACATACACTTTGGATATATTCAAAATGTGGATATAGCTGATATTCAAACAGGTAACATTCAGGTAAGAGAGAAATAGGAACAATGAAAAATTCTAAACGATCACCAAACTTACTGAGAATGAAATTCTGTGGGGCATTTGAACTGCACTCACACTTTTTCTTCTTGGTCATATCTAATAAATCCAGTGGGCCAAATTCTGAGGTTCTTGCTAAAATAAAGCCTGAAAGTAATAGGAGATGATAAAAGTATATGTGATATTGCACAGCAATATTGCAGCAGAAGAGGCCAATGCAGGTTGAGGGTGAACAATATGCGGAGATGTCTCACAGCACAAATGTGAGATGCCCTCGCTACACACCTCAATATTGAAATCATCCAGTCAGTCTTGGACACCTGTCCTTCTTTTGCAGTCACTTCAAACCTGTGTCTGTTTAGGCTTCATCCCTATGACACAGCCTTAACCCTTGGTTTCTTTACAATGGTGCCTACTTCCTATCTGGACATAAACAGCGATACTCCATTGGTGATGAGTCTACAATTTAAACATATTCTCATTGCCCCAAGTGATAAAGATTTAATTATTGAACCATAATGGATGTATTATTGTAACATTCCTTCACCAGGCACACTAACAATTTCCCTTACAAGTTCCCTTACAAGTTCAGACAAAGGGGATGTGTAGATAATGGCCTGATATGCGAGTATATCAGTCCATATTCTTATCAGGTATAACTCCTTTTAAATCAGTGGAATTAATTAGCAAAGAAACTGACCAACTCTGTATATGTGTAAAACAAAACAAAAAATAACCTGTCACAAAACCTCAAAACAGAAAGATAATGAGTAGAATATTGGTCCATGGGGAATTCTAAAATTTCATTTTATTTCAAAATCAGAATGAAAAGCCAAAATTTCCTATGCAACAAAAATTTGAAACTATAAACATTTAATTTTGATAATTCTGAAATGCTTTCTTTTGTCTTTTATAATATATAATATACGTAATTCATGTATTATGTATAATATACATTATTAAAATTGTTTTAATAGACAAGTCAAAACTAAATTCATTTGGAAGTATAAAGTTGATATGAAATATTTTACCTTATCAGTATGAAACATTTTGAGATTTTCAAAATATGAGAAAGCTGAAACAAAACATTTTGAAGTTTTTTCCAATGGAAACAAGATGTTTTGATTTTTCCCCCCAATCAAAAAATTCATCAAAATCACCACTTTCCTCCAAACCCCTTCAATATTGATGAAAGACATTTTTGATAGAACACTGTTTTATCAGAATTTTTTTGACCAGCTTTAATCATCATAAAGTGGAGAAGATTCAAAGACAAGCAACAAAAATTATTTGTGGAGCTAGAGGAGTTGATTTATAATGATAGATGAAGTAATCCAAATATGTATAGTGTAATGTAGCGACATTGCAGCAAAAGTGGGCATCATAACCATCTACAAGTACTTTCTTTGAAAAATATACTCTCAATATCAACAAGAAAGAGGAATTGTTTAGGGTACAGTATGATAAAGGGAGAAGTAATGAGATGAATTATTATTATTAGGATAGAAAACCAACAAATTACAAACTGTACTTACCAAGGAGTGCTGCTATATGGTCAGCAACCATGTGATCTCCTGAAGATTCAGTGTTGTGATATGATAACCAGTGATGGTCATAAAATGAACAGACCATCTTAAGAACCCAGATAGAGAGTATGATCCAGGCAGCGCTTGATTTGCAGGGAGGCTACACCTCTTTGGGATTTGCCATGATGATGATGATGAATGGGATAAAATTAAGACAGATAATTTAGAGTGGATATCAGAAAGAACTTTCTGACAGTGGAAGCTATTAGACTGTGAAAGAATCTTGCAAATCAAGTAATGGAAGATACTGAAACAACTATTTTTGTTTTTAAAAATAGTCTGGATAAAGTCAGAGCAAATGAATTACAAGGAATAATCCTGCATTAGGGGGCATATGAATATATGACACATGATAGGTCTTTTCCATCTCTAGTTTCTATGAGTCTATGTTTGTGGGGTCACAGCATAGCGTTGCAGGGCCAAAAACTAATCATCTAAAACACAAATGTTCTTAAGAGAAATTTCCAGTTAGAGGACTCCCCCACTCTCACACACACGCTTTTGCCTTTAAACTGAATAACATTAAAAGATTCTGAGGTTAAATGGAAAGGCATGAAAACATGTATATAAAAGCATGAAGCCAAATTCTCCCCTCACTTATTCTTGTGAAATCACGCTGAAGCTAATGGAATAGCAAGCTATAAGTGAGCAAATTATGGCACATGGATAGTATTACAGAATGTTTCTTCCACTACATCAGAAATGAAATTAAACAGGACCTGCTTGCATCTGCAGACATTTTGCTCTAATGGCTTTAATGGGAGTTTGCCTGAGTAGAGAATGCATACAACCTGAGTAAGAGCCCTGGGGTATAGTGCCTTAATGAAGAATGGTGTCCTAATGCTGTAGAAAGATTTTGCCATTGACTTCTATAGCAGAAGGATTGAGCCTTAAGCATCTTGCTCCTGAATAGAAATGGAAAATTTACTATGCTCAGATTGAGGCTTCTCAAACTGTTTTCTTTGTCTAGTGTGAGACAACTCCACAGTTCTCATCATTTTGTGAGTCTTCTCCATTTGACCGCTTACTATCTTAGTATTTCTTTTTTTCCCACAGGGCACAGTTGCTGAATTTATCAACTTGCATTTCAGGCTACACAATACATTAAGCATGTAAAATGTGCACCAAATTTTTTTAAATGACATCCTGGATTACAAATTCCTTTATTCTTCTTTGTCTTATGGTTGTGCATTGTAGGTAGACCTACTTCTAAAGACAATATTTGCTTTCTAAACTCACTATCATTATAAATATTAATGAAGCATGTTTAGAAATGGATTTGATTAGCAATTTCATTAGCTTTGAATAGACAGCAAAGTAATGTCAACATTAAATTTAACTTTATCTTGCACGCTATCGTAGTTAAAATAACAAGAAGCATTTTAATTACAAAAAAGCCAACACTCATTAGATGAAAATAAAAGTATTAGTTATTTCTGTATCTTTGGCCTATTTCATATTTCTCAATAACAAAACAGGACTAATTGGATAACAAGATAACATCTTGTTAGAGCCTTTTGAAATATATTGAAGAGTTTTGAAAGAACTATATTTAAAGATAAGGAAAGTGTAAGAAATGTCATTTTAGGCAATTAATATATATAGTCTATTTTTGAGACAGGTGGGATAAAACAAATCAGTAAGATATTTTCTAGCATCCACCACACACCTACAACTAATTTCAACCCAAATGCTGCAAATGAAATGAAAAATAAATATTAAAAAAATATAATTAATAGGTTTTAATAGCGTCCTGTTAGATTTTTTAAAATAAGGCTGTTTTTAGCTTGCACTGTCACTATTGTGGCAACCACTTGAAGTTTTATCACACCACCAATCACTTTTTATCCAAGATAACTCTTGGCCCTTTTTATTCTACTGAAAACAAGTCTCAGAATATTAGCTTTTCAGATCCAATCTAAACTGAATGCTTGAACTCCGATTTTTTTCTACAATATCTTTACAACTTCTGTAAATATATTTGTTAATGTGTCTTAGCTATTATAATACAGTAACCAGATATAATAAATATATAAGCTAACACGTATTAACAATTTCAGATCAGAGAAAATGGCAAATGAATGTTTAAAAAGAACTAAAGTCTTTGAATTTTACAGAGTAAAAAACCTATAATTTACCAGGCTCTTAGAAGATTAGTGTATTAAAATATGCACATACTTAACGTTTTTTAAATATTTTTATCATTACTATTATTATCTAAAGCTTAGCAAGTATATATTTTTCAGCGTAATAGAGTAATTATTTCAAATGATATTTCACATAACTGAGCTCCAGAGTGAATCTGAACTCCAAGAATAATCTCTCTGCCTCTACCGCTATAGCTCTAGTGCTATATAATTATTCCAATACAAAATAAGCCCACCAGTTATACATTTCATACCTTTGGTAATTCAAGGCCTTCATATATTCCAGGCTCACAACTAGAATTATGAGCGAAGGCTTCTTATGAAAATATGGACCTCCCAATAGTAATTTCAGGACCTGATTTTTTTTTAAAAAACTGAATACAACAATGCAAGCAAGATTTGTGTGTCTAATTGTATATGCAAGTTCTTTCATGGCATGTCTTTCTGGACAACATGACAAAACTCTCAGCTGAGGATTATATTAGAATGATTCTAGCAATAACCATATTAAACTTTTAACCTCAGTAATACTTAACACAAAAGAGAAAAACAGTAGCCCTAATTTCTTATGGACTTACTGCCATTTGTAAGCCTTGGTGGTCTGCGTGTGCAGATACTCTGAGGAAGTTCTAGAGTTGTAAATGCCTCCTGGACCTATTTCTGCTAGAGAATCAGGCTTATCAGAGAATACCTTATATCAGGAATTGGCAGATGGCACAAACACCATTTTTGGTTTAGCCTCCCTGGATTCCCAAATCCAATTTCAAAGTTTGAGACAATAAGTGTGATGGTTCAACCTAAGGTCCTATTCTGATCTTCATATGGAGATCCTGTCAAATTCACTCTGTTATTCCACAGATCAAGATCCTGTTTTAGGCACAGGCATAATTTGACTTCTATATTTTGTGGGAAGGGGAGCAGCTCCAGTCAAACCAACGGTGCTACGTGTGTGGGGGGAATTCTATGCCTGTCCAAGGCTTGCAGAATGGGGGGCAGTGAACCCTACCCCCTCCCACCCAAACTAGGCCTGCGGTTGTAAGTCTTTAATTATTCTATGAAATGGTAGTATTGCTAACTGCAAAGCACTCAGAAATCATGGGTCACGACTCCTTCAGTCCCCCAAATTCAGGAGATTAACTTAAAAATCATTATCTTTAAAATAAGAAATGTTTGGTTACTTATATATATATATATATATATTTTAGCCTTTCAGGTTCACATTCTCCAGGTTTTCTTTGCAATCATGAAACTTAAATGAACTCTGAAATTCCCCTGTAATCACAGGATTCTAGCAGCCAATCATTAAAGAACGATACCAATTATTGTGAGACTCTTGATAAAATCATCTAAAACGGCAACACTATGAGGTATTGCTACCTGACTCAGTTAGTTGAAGCAGCAAGATGGAAGCAAAAAGGCCTGGAGTCCTACCACCTCTTTCCTTGAAACCTGGACAAGTTTACACTAAATATAGCAGGAGTTTTCCCCACAGATCAAGCATAATTTCAAATTAAAAGTCATACACCAAAGATCTATTTTTTGTTCCACTTCTTCCTACAACCTCGAGAAAGTACAAAAGCTGGTGTCAAAAGAAAATGTAAAAAGTACTAGGGAAATTGCAGGTGTTAGGTGGGAGAACCTGAACATTATGATAAAATCGCCCACATTCATGCTTACTGTTTACAAAGCAGGACAGAAAATGTGACAGCTGCTTAAACTAGGGATGGAAAATGATGATTCTAATAGAAAAAAGAAGGAAGTAGTAAGAGACAACAGATTCTCAAAGTACCTACCCATATGCGGAGGAGTTTGTCATCTGGCACCAGTCAGGACGTAAACCCAGGCAAGAAGTTTGAAATGAAATGAAATAAATCCTGGGGAATATATCCAGTACTTCAAAGAAACCCAAAGTAAGTTCACATGTCTAGTTAGTGGTGGGCAGCCCTCCCAAAGTTTCAGAGTAGAAATATTAGAATTATTATGTGTGAATAATTATTCAAATAATTTAGCCCCATTTTTTCTGTTGGAGAATACATTTGTAAAAATATAATCCTAATTGCTAATGATTTGCAATTATTTCTTGATGAACAGTTTATGCAAATGCATTTTAGCCTATGAGTCACTCACGAACCATTTAATTTGAATGTGTGTGTGTGTGTGCGCGCGCGTGCTTTATCTGAATCACATGCTATTTCTGATTCCTGATTGAAATGTTTTATTTATCTAAACTAGAGAAAAACAAATGACAAATAAGGAATTATTTTGTTTGTGTATGAATGCATCTCTCTCTTTATCAAGTGCATATAGGTATTTGGATATACTACAGCAATTCCCCAAACATTCATGCAAACAGAATGATGATAGTCCAGATGTGCATGAATAGTAAATAAAAAGCAGCGGCAAAACATGAATGAACTGAACAGCTGTTCAAAATGCAAACGAATGTTTGCAAACACTATTTTGCAGTATTCAATCAGCCCTAGTTCAGAGGAACAACTTGGGTAACCAGCCAGAAATTAGTATGCAAACATATCCATAGCATTATCTAATTCAGTCTACTTTGAGACTGTACAACTAATCTAGAAACCTCATACTCTCTTGAAATAGCCACTCTTTTTTTCTTCCAGCTGGACCAGAAAAAGAGAGAGAGCAACACTGGAAGGTGTTGACATATGTGACCTATATGAACACTTACCCCATACAACACGCATAAACAATGGCCCAAAGTGCCCTAGTGTGCTTCCATCTGACTCCAGCAGCAACAGATTGCAACAGAGAATAAATTTCCTCGCTGCTTTTCCTGTATTTCCTGTTTGCAAAATTTGCTTTGTCCATGTCTGTGACTAGTCATGTTAATAAGCTGATAGGATTTAATCAAGTAAAAGACAGAAGGTGGAAAATGAAAAACAGCACAGAGAAAGTAGGAGGATTATTATTTTACTTCTCATTAATAGCTTCTTATACCCACCACTTTACTGTGGGTGTTTTTCCTTATATTATGGCAGTGATAGTACTAATGATGAGGAAACCTGAAGCTTGTTCCTTCTCTTACTTACACTGCTTTAAACCAGGTGCCATCCCACTGAAGTCAAAGGAGATTCAGTGGTGTCAAACAGCGGTGGAAGAGAATCAGTCCCAATATGCGGTTTTGCACATAGCAACAGATAGTGAATACTGTACCCCCACACTCTTCTGGTACCAAATGTATCTGGATATCTGTAGACACTTTGTTGGTATCTGAATTTTACTAGATGAATTGCATACTGCAGTTTCAAACTTTTTCTAATTGTGTTTAGTGAGCCTAATCTAAAGCCAATTGAACACAACAGAGAGATTTCCATTTAACTTCAGTGAATTCTGGATCAGACCCTGTCATTTTAATCAAACCATAAATGGAGAGAGTACTGCTCTTCATAAACATGAGTAGAATACATCATAATAGATCTCAAGAATGAATGAAACAGAATGAGAAGCCCACTACCACCTACCATGGATAAATACCCATCCCTGCAGACCCAGGGAAATTTATCAAAGGTTTTATAACATTATAGTAATTTTCATTGTATAGTCTCAGTGTAAAAGCTGGGTCCCACTGAAATCAATGTCAAAACTCTCATAGAATTCCTTTCAATCTAGACTATCTGAACATTACACTCAGCTGACACCAAATGTCATCAGATTGTAATATTTAGTGTTGGCATTACCATTTTAGGTTAGATACAAACCTTAATTCCAGCCCTAATGCAGCTGTTTTTACCTAGTAACAACTCAGAAATTTTCCAGATGTCTATGGGAAATAAGTAGGCTTATCTGCTATCATCTCTGTTATTTTCATTAGCCTTTGTAACTCTGGCAAGTTCTCTCTGTCAAAATAAAAATATACAAAGTGTTTGATTTGGCTCCGCAGTATCAAAAATTCTGTTAGCTTAATGTTTTCCAGCTGATATCTCATTTATTCTTATAGATTTCACATCATCTGTCTGATTCATCCTCTCTAAAATTTGGCTGAACAACTTGTACACTTCCAGAAAGAGATTTTAAAAAATCCTTTTTTCACTAACATGAAACATTTATACCAAAATAAACAAAGGGACCAACTTTGTTCATAAAAGCAATGAAATCCAGAGCAATAGCAGAAACTCTTTGTTTCTCAAATGATCGCAGCTGATGAGCCAAATTTTGCCTTCCCTTCCACTGGAATTAGCCCACTGAGATCATTAGCCTAAATTCACTTCTTATGCAAGTTCACCAAAGTTGGTAGAATTATACCAATGATGAATTTGGCCAGTTGACTTCAATGGCATTGCATCAGTTTAAATGAGGGCAGAATTTGGCAACATATAGTCATGTCAAGGACACAAAAGATGATGATGTACCTAAAACACAGGACTTGGTCAGGAGTGTTAAGGTTTATTCCTGGATCTTCCACAGATGAGATATTAGCCCCAGATAAGCAAAGGCATTTAGATAACTAACGCTCATCAAAATCCATGGGAGTTAGGCACTTACATTCCTTTGAGGATCTGGACTTTAGTCAATTAACTTAGTCCAAAATGTTCAAATTAAGAGTTTAATCTTCAATAGAACTATGTGTTGGCCTAACTGCTCTTATTGACATAAATAGTAAAAATCTCATTGAGCTCAGTAGGAGCAAAATTAAGGCAACACTAAGTGGCTTTCAAAATCCCTTCTCAGGTGTTTTAAGGCAGGCATCTAAATCTATATGTAGGCAAAAAAATGAAAGTGGCCTGATGTACAGAGTTGCTGAGCATCCATAATTCCCAGTGAAGCCAATGACAATGAGGGTACTTTAGTGCCTTTGAAAAGAAGACCATTTTTGTTTATGCGAAGCGCAATAGAACTACGTAGCATCATTCTTAGATTATTAAGAAACATCAGAATAATTATATGTAAAAACAATGGTAAAGTTTGTCTTACTTTTTCATTTCCTTCCCTTTTTTGTGCGTAACTCATGTTGTTTTAAGCCCACACACTTTTGTGACTATTTTAAATAGTGCAGTACACACTTCAGCATCAGTTAAACCACATTACGCTTTTGCTGAAAGTACCCTGAGTTTACTTAAAACAGCATGCATTTTGCAATAGTTCCCTTTGATTTCATGCTTTGCAGGTCTAATGCCTTTGCTTCCACAACTTAATTAGAGGATGCTGAATATTATAACAATGAGTAGTCAAAGGAGCTTGTCATTTTCTCACATTTGGGATCCCACATGCTGTACTTTCTACATGAAAATGGATGATTGAAATATGATTGGTAGTAAAGCTTTTCTCTCTCTCTCTCTCTCTCTCTCTCTCTCTAAGTACACTGGCCTAAAAGGGTATACGTGTGGAGCTAACTGTTTAAAATGAGATCTATATGGCCAGCTTCAAAACTGAGAACAATGGACTGAAAGTGGTCACTAATGGCATTGCTAATGATGGATAACATTACCTAAGAACAGATGTCAAACTGAAATAGCATTATAGCCTTTGCGATACAGTGCATTGTCCTTCTCAGAAGATCTATTAAAGTACCATATGAAAAAGGAAACAGTGGTATTTTTTCTGAAATGTGAAACATATTGTTCTCTAGATGTATCACATTTACCTGCTACAATCACATTTCAAAAAGCTCAAATGCTTTTTGCATCAAATGCATCACCAGATTTAATGCAGGCCCAAATTCTGAGAGTGGAAAAATGGGTTGGAATGAAATATTAAGGATTACAGACGGAAAAAAAAAAACTAGTGCAAATGTATTTTAAATCAGTGTAATTCTGACCAAATTTTATCACAAATCCAGTTAATCTAATAAAAATGAATTGTTAGAACATTGTCCTACTGATTGAGTAGTAGTAATCAGTATTTTGCTTTGAAATGTCAGCTATACATACAGACTATGGATAACTCTGAACAGAGGTAGGACTTGGGGTTGCCTTCTAGGAAGGTTTAATTTTAGGTCTGAGGATTCCCATGTCAGTATGCAAGGAATATCAGATAATGTGCTTATATGCAGAAACACAGCCATGAATTTTTCTAATATACCAGTGAATTCTCTAATATGCCAGTGATACATGCCAGTGCTGATTAAAATTCAACAGAGAGAGAAAGATTAAATCTGAATCTCATTTTATTTCATTATTTGTATTTAGTCACTATAACCGTTAGGATGAAGTGGGTTTATAGCTGCTAATTTAATTCTATATAAATACCAAAAATAATGTACAGGGTAAAAAAAAAGATTCCAAAGCACACATGAGAACAATGATGCAAGAAAAGCTTTGAATCTGTTTCATATCTATCCATACTTCAATAAAACGTATTGCCTCCATATGCCAGATGTACCCTCCTCAAACAAGTGAATCAAATCAAATGCATTACAATGGAATTGCAGGCTCACTAGTTACTTGGCTCTCTGACAGGAGTATTTCCTTGTCATTACGATCTGCAAGAGCAAGTTACGTAAAAGACAAGATTAATGTTCCCCTCAAATGTCCATTAATTAGGATAGCTGATCACACTCTGAAAATAAAAACATTTAGTTGCAAAGATTTGTAATATGAAAAATTATTAAATTGATTTCTTATTCCTTCAGCCTTGAAACAGTAAACTGGTTTTACCCTAGTCAGATAAGTTAAGCACTGGCTAGAGTTTTAGCATCATTTTTGTCCCTTTTGAGCATGAAGGGGAGGGGAGAAATCAAACGATACTAAGTTATAGACAGATAAATATATTTTTTGAAATATTCCTTCCCTGTATCTGCAGGTTTTATCTACTACAATATTTTTGTCTATGTATGTTTGCAGCCTCAGTTGGGGTAGTAAAAATGGCAAGTAAGTGTGTAGAATCTTGTGGACTGATTTTAAATTACCATCAGCTAAACTGAGCTACCTTTATAAAGAAATACATGAAATACTTATGTCCTCATGCATATATTTTATCTGAACGATGTTCTGGCAGGACATTTGGAACATAATTTTGTTTTGTAGATCAGCTTTCAGCCTTGTGAGCTTGCAAAGCACTTTACAAAGTCATTTGTGTGATGTTGATATTAGGAGGATGATACAGGCAAAGGTAATAACTAGTATGTTCTCTGAAATTGTTCTCCATAATTAAAGGCCTGATCCAGAGCCCACTGATGTCAATTCTCTTAAATATGAGTGTTAATTTTGAGAATGTTGATTATAATGATTTGCCCCAAAGCCCAGTAAATACAATGAGAGTCTTTCCATTGACTTCAGCAAGCTTTGGATCAAGCTCAGAGAAGTAGGATCAAAAAAAAATCCTGGATCTTAATATGCCCATTGCTAGGGGTGGAGCTGAGTATGAATCACATCTGAACTTAGTTCCAAATTTTACAGCATTCCTGCTGCATGAATCAAAGGAATATGTAGGTAATCTAGGTTGCTTCATACAATAGTTAATAAAGAGGGAGAAATACCTCACTCCCCCTTTTGTCCCATGTCCCAGTTACACTGTCTTTTAACCATTTTCCCCTTCTGCTGGTGTACAGGTGCTGTAAAGGGAATCAGGAGAGGAGAGGTAAATTAAAGTCACTATTCTTGCATTCAACAATGCCTGTACTAGCTTGACATGGGGTGTAGCTGAGGTTGCCTGAAACTAGATGTGGGAACTTGGAGAATATATTAAGAAACACTGAATTTAGTCTGAGCAGGTTCTTCCAAGTCCCCAAATCTTCTTTTCAAGAAGAACAAAAGCATTCAGCACAGGATTGAAGAGGGATCTAAGGCTAGACACAGCGTCAGGAAGACAGCAAGTGCAGGGCAAAGTAACAGCAAGGTATAAGCAAATTGAATGAGAGTGTAATGCGTGAGCGGGGTAAGCCAGTGATTTCCTGCAGCCCTATGGGAGCCTGTTTGCTTGAGTCTGAATCTCTGATGAAGAGCTTACTGCAGCTATGTTTATTGTTAGCATCTCTATCAGAGGTTGCTTATTTGGATTTCAATTCAAACTGCACCAGGAAAGGGGATTTGGCTTTGGACTTGAAGTTTAACATTTTTTCTATAGGTTGTGACACTGCACCAACCATGTTTGCCAAGTAACCAGGGTTTCAAAGTAATTCTGACAAGAATTACAGTCCCCAGGGACAGAGAACTTCCATGAAATCAGATGTATTTTTATCCTCCAACAAACAGTGGAGTACATGCAAAAGTAACAAAGACTTTTATAGAGTTTGTTTTAGAAATAACAAAAAAGAAATAGAGTCCAGTCTGATGCTTCACAGCATACAACAGAGAAGTTAGATAAAAAAATAAAATACTCTTCCTGGGAGGTTGCAATGTAACATTACTTTATTTCTTCAAATTCAGAATAATCACTTATTCTGGCTTTCTGCCTTTTAATTACAACAGTACAGGCAATTGCAGTGCTTTAGCTATACCTTACATATGATTAACAAAGAGGTATTCACCCCCAATTTACAGCATAATCAGAGTAATACTCGATATCATCAAAATGATCAGAGGAAGAAAACTTGAGTTTGTGGACATGTGTGTCAGATGAGCAGAGGAAGATTGTTGAAATGAGTTTGGCAGATACTAGTGCCAGGTGCTATGGTTAGGGGCACTCACCATGAGTGTGGTTCAGTGACGTGGCTGACTAGATGGAATGTGGGATGACATGCTTCTCAAGGCTGTCTGAACACCCCAAAAGGGGGAGGAAGATTCCTGGCCAATGACTCCCGTGTGTTGTGTTTATCGTTCATTGTGATGTGACTTTATGGTGCTTTACACTATGAGAATAAATAGTAACAACACAGAAGAACCCAGAGAGAGAGAGAAGGCAGGCTACTCCTATAACCAGAGAGCACTATCACTCCAGCCTACTCTAGACTGGCTGGCTGGCTGCAGACTAACTCTGAGTGCACACTTCCCTACAGAGCCTCCCGACTGCACGCAGGAGCAGGAAATTCCCTGGGAATTTGAAGTGATAGGTCACAATTTTAAGAGTTTTCCATATACCACAAAGTTGCCCCAAAGTAGCAAATGCTTAGGCAGCCTTGCATAGGCCTGTGCCAATTATGATTGCTTGTCCTTAATTTTAAAAAAATAGTATATATTAACAGCATGAGCACAATAAAGAATGGGATCTATAAACAGCATTATCCCAGTGCAAAAATAGAAACACAATAAAGAAATGAAATAAACACAGCCTGCTGTAAACAAATCAAGCACAGATGGGACCAATCTTATTTAATCTTTCTATTACTGACCTTGGCACAAAAAGTGGGAATGTGCTAATAAAGTCTGCGGATGACACAAAGCTGAGAGGCATTTCTAACACAGAGAAGGACCTGAATGTCATACAGGAAGATCTGGATGACCTTGTAAACTGGAATAATAGTAATAGGATGAAATTTAATAGTGAAAAGTGCAAGGTCATGCATTTAGGGATTAATAACAAGAATTTTAGTTATAAATTGGGGACACATCAGCTGGAAGTAACAGAGGAGGAGAAGGACCTCGGAGTATTGGTTGATCACAGGATGACTATGAGCCGCCAATGTGATATGGCCGTTAAAAAAGCTAATGCAGTTTTAGGATGCATCAGGCAAGGTATTTCCAGCAAAGATAAGGAGGTGCTAGCACCATTATACAAGGCACTGGTGAGACCTCATCTGGAATACTGTGTGCAGTTCTGGTCTCCTATGTTTAAGAAGGATGAATTCAAATTGGAACAGGTTCAAAGACGGGCTACTAGGATGATCCGAGGAATGGAAAACCTGTCTTATGAAAGGAGACTCAAAGAGCTTGGCTTGTTTAGCCTAACCAAAATAAAGTTGAGGGGGGATATGATTGCTCTTTATAAATATATCAGAGGGATAAATATTAGGGAGGGAGAGGAATTATTTAAGCTTAGTACCAATGTGGACACAAGAACAAATGGATATAAACTGGACACTAGGAAGTTTAGACTTGAAATTAGATGAAGGTTTCTAACCATTAGAGGAGTGAAGTTCTGGAACAGCCTTCCAAGGGGAGTAGTTGGGGCAAAAGACATATCTGGCTTCAAGACTAAGCTTGATAAGTTTATGGAGGGGATGGTATGATGGGATAGCCTAATTTTGGCAATTAATTTGGCAACTGATCTTTGATTATCAGCAGGGCCGCCCAGAGGATTCCGGGGGCCCGGGGTCTTCGGCGGTGGGGCCTGAGCTCCGTCCCGCTCAGAGGTGAGGGGGCGGGGCTGAGCTCCACGCCGAGCGGAGGCAGCTGCCCCGCCCCCTCCCCACGGATTATCAGCAGGTAAGTATGCCCAGTGGTCTGTGATGGGATGTTAGATTGGGTGGGATCTGAGTTACTACAGAGAATTTTCCTGGGTGCTGGCTGGTCAGTCTTGCCCACATGCTCGGATTGACTGATTGCCATATTTGGGGCCAGGAAGGAATTTTCCTCCAGGACAGATTGGCAGAGGCCCTGGAGGTTTTTTGCCTTCCTCTGCAGAGAGGGGCACGGGTCACTTGCTGGAGGATTCTCTGCACCTTGAGGTCTTTAAATCATGATTTGAGGACTTCAATGGCTCAGACACAGGTTTGATACAGGGGTGAGTGGGTGAGATTCTGTGGCCTGCATTGTGCAGGAGGTCAGACTAGATGATCATAATGGTCCCTTCCGACCTTAAAGTCTATGAGTCGATGAGATGGTTCTGAGAGTGCTCGGCACAAATAAACCTGACCACAAGCGAGGGAGATTGGGCCTGACTAGTCATTACAGAGAGAGTAAAGCAGGTGGTATGGCTTGGGGACAGAGTATGTGCTCTGGCAAACCACACCTTTTCAGTGGGGACACCACCATGCCAGGGGAGGCTGGATGGACTTTGCCTGAAGCTCATGTCTCTGATTCAGACTATGTCCTATGGCAAGAATATAACAAAGGACATGACAGACAACACTGAAAGGGAGTCACTGGTGACTAATTTCTTTGCACCCATACCTCCCTTATTCATTAACACCACTAATTTAGTACAAAGGAAAATAGAATTGTTGCTGTCCATTGCCCAATTAGTAGCTGAGCAACAGGAAATTGTGAACAATACTGTACAGGCAGTGGAAAAACCCTTGTAGGCTGTAATGAAAAAGGTCATGCTGTAAACCTAATATTAATAGTAGTTCAAATAGTTACAACTACTATAGTCTTATAAATGGATTGCCAAAGCACATATGCATCATGACATGAGTATTTCTTTATAAAGGTAGCTCAGTTTAGCTGATGGTAATTTAAAATCAATCCACAAGCACAAAATCCCAAAAATAGAATGCAAATAAAACAAATATGAATATTATAAAAAAGGAAAGGAAAGGCAGTAGAATGTAGGCCTGGCTTGACATATGCAATTAAACATGGGGGAGACCTCATTTCTTAGAAGACTGGCATGGGGAGGTAAATAGTTCAGCAGACTGGAAACAGAATGTTGGTGCTGTCTAAGATAGGCAAATGGGTCCGTGACATAAGAGACTGAATGTCTGAACTACCTAAGATAAGAGGAGGGAACACCCAAGAACAAGATAACAATGGACAAAATAAGTTGAGTACATACAGCTGAAGTAAAGAGTAGGTCAAACATGGAAAGTGCGTGGACAGAGCATGCTGTACAGGGATTGAGTTCTACAAAGTAACCAAGCCAATCCCAAAATGAGTAATGCAATGAGTAGCAAATGCAATGAGATGTGTAAATGTATATAAAGGGAGAGGGTTTCTGTGTCATGTTGGATATGTGATATATCCTGCATCTACCCCCTGAATTTGAGTCTGATCAACTCAGTGTATTGTTGCTGTCTGCCAAATAAAAATACCTGAATGACAAAGTCTGGATTTGAACTGAGATCTTGAAAAGCTGAGTGGAAAGGCATCTTGGAGGACATCCCAACACCCTGACAACCATGTGGATAATCCAAACCCTTAACTCTTTACCAGAGATAATAATGAGAAGCAGTATGTAGAGGACCCCAAGTTCTGTCCTTTTCCACAGCCATTGAAGGACAAAGGTTTAGAGGATGACTTGAACTTAATATTCCCCCCCAATATTAATATATAAAACAAGCCTGAGACTACTTTTCCCTGAACTAGAGTGGAGGGGCTTATAAAACTGTACCCTTCCCTTCTTTACACATAAATACTACAATAGGGTGTAGCTGGCCCTTTGATGACTCCTGCTGGAGGCCCTATGGTCCCACCACACCACACCCCAGGAAAGAAGCAGTGAAGGTGGGTCCTTCAGGCCTGCCCAGAGAGGCTGCATAGAAGCAGCGAATTAGAACCCAGCCGGGTCAGATAAAAGAAGCTGATGGGCCTAAACAGCTCAGTTGTTGTCTAGGATCAGAGGAGTAAGGAAGGGTGTTCTGATTAAAGGAGCTTGATAGGCTGCATTTGCTGGACCGGAGAAGTGTAACATTAAGGTAATGGGTGAAAGGAAAGGGGTTATGTGGGAAAAGGCCCAGGGAATTGCAGCAGCAAAATGGAGGTAGCAGTATGTGGTTGTTGGTTAGAGCATTGCTTCTCAACCAGGGGGACATGAACCCTGGGGATATGCAGAGGTCTTCAGGGGGTACATCAACTCATCTAGATATTTTCTTAGTTTTACAACAGGGCTACATAAAAAGCACTCTCAAAGTCAGTACAAACTAAATTTTCATACAGAGAATGATTTGTTTATACTGCTCTATACATTGAAATGTAAGTACAATATTTATATTCCACTTGATTTATTTTATAATTATATGGTAAAAATGAGAAAGTAAGCAATTTTTCAGTAAGAATGTGCTGTAACATCTTTGTATTTGTCTGATTTTTGTAGTCAAGTATTTTTAAGTGAGGTGAAACTTGGGGGGTATGTAAAACTAATCAGAAAGGGGTAGAGTAATCTGGAAAGGCTGAGAGCCACTGGTTTAGAGGATCCATGGGTTGTGACCTGGAGTAGTGGATGGACCGGGGTTCCCCCACTGGTCAGCAGCACAGTGGCCTAAGCCCCAAGAAGGGGCTTTAGAAGTTTCCTTTAGAAGCCTGAGCAAAGGGCTGGATTTAAAGGAGCCCAGGAGGAGCTGAAGAGAGAAGGCATCCTCAAGAAGGAGGGACTGAGTCCAGCTTGAGGCTGGGATTGGAAGACATTTGTTTTGTTTATTTTGGACTTGTATATACTGGAAGGGGTTCATTAATATTGACTGTATGACTTGGCTGGAGTGCTGAGCCACTGAAGACCTGCCTAGTGAGGTTGGCAACAATGGGGGTAGTGGAAATGGGGGAGGAAATTGCAGGACCATGCCCAGTCTAGAGGAGGCACTCGAGGTGTATTCTCTGCCACCCTATATATGAAATGTAGGCTTTTAGCAGGTCCATCCTGCTTGGGGATGTTCAGATCAGGGGGGTTGACTCAGGCTTACCTCCAGCCATCCTTCAATACATTGCCCTGGAAAGGCTGAGTTTTCTTCTCAGCTGCTTTCCTGGAAATTAAAACAAAATGGCTGACAGCCAGTTGATGCTCACAGATCATACTTGTTTGCTAAAGAACACTCTGTCTGCCTAACAAACCTGACTATTCTAATCATAAATTTTATTGCAAAATTCAGCTCAGCCTTAACAAAAGACCCTTGAACGGTGTCTCTGATAATATTGATATGCTCCTGCTTCTCCTAAAAAGATAATCTCCTAGGGACCTGTTAGAGCATCACCTGTCACTACCAAGTTATTTTTGAGATACCAAAATAATCCAGCCTGCCTTTTGATTCATCCAAATAAGTAATTCAGCATCATGACCAGTCTCCCTAATTCCTACTATCAGTTCTTTCCGAAATGATATACTTCCCTGAACTGCTGTGAACACAAAACCAAAGCAGAGGCAAGGAATTAACCCTTTTTGCCATGCAAAAGGAACCACAGCTGAAATAGGAGGAAAAGATAAAAGGAAGCCTACCCTGAAGGTTCAATCTTTAGCCCCAAGAACATTCTAGGAAGGAAAGTTACTGGGTTGCTCAGGATTAAAGACACTTCCCTTTCCTAGAGACTGCTTTCTTGCCCTTGATGACACAACACATCAGCACAGTCTGTCAGAATAATGTACCTAGTAGATGTATAAAGGTAGCATCACATAAGGAGGTTATTCATTGAGATGGGTGACAAAAAAATAAAATTAAAGAACAAAACAATCACATACCTGTGTCACAAGCAGAGATGTGCTCAAAAGAGATTTGAACCTCTATAAAATAGTCAGTGGGGGAGGGGAGGGAGGTTGATTCAGGCTTATCCCTAATATTAATAATTAACATATATTGGCTCTCCTAAATATAAGCACTTATCTTTTTGAAAAATCATATAATCTTGAGAATGTACCATTTCCTTCCACCACCTCTTTGTCTTGTTTTGCATATTTCTAGTGAAACAATGGAACCGGATCATTATGACCAAAGCTCTCTTCAGTCGCTGCTCACATCTGTCAGATCAATCTATATCTTTTATCTGAAATTCACATTATCTTGCTGTGTTGATTTAAAGACAACTTTTTTTTCCCCACCCAACATCAGATACTAAACTCAATTTAAATATATTTTTTCCAATTTGATAAAATTTGGTCTTGACATTTTTTTTTCCTTTCAGTGATATGGCAACTATGCATATCTGGAGAAGGCCACTCAGAAGCAGTCAGAAATGGAGACCTTGATATTTTTCATGGGAATAGAAAGGTTGTAACTCTCACCATAGACACCAGGGCTTTATTTCTGGCCATGATCAAGAGAATGGCAAAAATCCCAAGATGTCTTACAAAGAGTTGGATTTTCAGAAGGAACTGTGACACTCAGGAGTATCATTTTCATTTTGTTAGGACTTTTGTTAGGACTTCTGCTGCACTAATTTGCACAACCAATTATACAAGTAGCAGGGTTTGATTTGAGAATCTGTAGAAACGTATGAATTCTGTTTGATATTGGGGACTCTGATTGTATCTGTACAGGCTAAAAACTCCATTTTGAATGTGGGGCTAGTTGACTTCCCTGTTGTGATATTGCCCCATAGTGTAGCTGAGGGTAAAGGCAGGTAAATCCACTTCTTATCTGGGCAATATTGAGGTTAGTTTACCCACTTCTGCATGTATTACTACACCACTGATGCTGACTCCATATTGGAAAGAAGTTCCAAGACAAAGTAATACAGGGATTTAACTGAGAAATAGCCCTCTATTTAAATGGAATTGCTCTAGACAATAGACTAGCTCCTACCCAAGGGAACTGGTTTGTCGGGGGGAGGTTATCTTGGCAATGAAGTCACTTGGCAGGGGTATGGCCTCTCACAGGACACTTGCAGGGGTACCACCTGATAGAAAGAGCTAAAAATTATAAATAGGGAGGAGCTGATTTATCTGGATCTTTGGCCATTTTCTCCAGCCCATGAGGAGGAAGCAACCCAGTATGTAGCATCTCCTGAGGGATGTAGCATCTCCAAGGAAGCCCGCCTTCCTGACTGAACCCACAACTGGTCTTCCAAGGACTAACAAGGGAAGGGTGAGTTAGTGGAGGACACTGCAGTTTGATGCTTACTGTTTTGTATGTTCTGTATGTGATTAAGTAGAAGAGCAAATGTGTTCAACTCTCTGGGCAAAGTGCCTCTCTGCATGTAAAATGACTTGTTAGCTACTGGAGAAAGTTAAACTGTAAACCAAAAGCTTCACACCTTTGGGGTAGAGCTCTGGGAGAGGAGTGTGTTTTTAGTACAGGAGGATCTGAAGGGTCAGCACTGCAGCCAGGGTGAGGGTGGCTGGACAGTGGGTTCCAGCTCTCAGAAGGGGGTGCCATATAGAAGGTCTGAACCCCGAGCATGTGTGAAGGAACCCAAGGTTGGGGAAGTGGCTGGACTCCATTCATACTCTAAGCTTAAAACACCCAGGTAGCCAGGGACACACAAGCTTGGATTCCCCTCACAGCAGTCTGGTAGGTGGCCAGAAGGGTTGTGGGAGATGTGACAGGGAGCAAATAGAATCTTCAAATATTTGTACTGGGCAGTTTCTCTTTCAGTTCTCATCTGGCCACTCCTTACCTGAATGTTTTTTTAGTATATAAAGGGCCAAATTCACCTTTCTTTGAAGTCAGTTGGGTTACACTAGTGCTGAGTTTGGCTCACTACCTCCAGGCTCCCTTTCTGTACTATTTCACCCTGTGTGACTAGTTATATTGAGAGATTTAGTACGTTTAATTATCTTTTTAAAAAGGAAACTAACAGCGTATACAATATGCATGAAAAATAGGCTACTCAGGGAGTATTATATACATCTGGCATATTTAAACATATGCTTCCACTTGTCTTTGTCTTTTTTTCAAATCAGTCCTTAATAATAATACACAATATATTTTGCATGTGCGGTTCTGGGAATGTTTCTCATCCAGGGTAAGCATGCCATTTCCAATCACATCTTCATTTCACTTATGAGGAAAGAAATGATGTTTCTGTTCTGGCAGGTTTGTCATTTGAAGGCTCAGTCAGTTAACTATATGAGTTCACTCTCTGATCCTCAGAGCGGAGAATAATACCCTGCATTCTAAATATTAGGCATGGCTTTCTATTGCAAGTTTCTAATAAAAGAACAACTCTCATGATTGCTGTCTCTCTCCCCTTAGGACCTTTTCAGCTCATCTGCATCATAGGTTTTTTGTTTGGGAGGGTTTGTTTGCTTGGTTTTTCATGTTGTTTTATTCTTCCCTTCCCCTCTTCATGGGTGTTTTGGCTACACTGACCTGCACTCAGCTGATTGTTTTAATTGCACCTCTGCTCTCTTCATACCTTGGAAGAAATTCTCTTCCCCAATCTAACACCACTGTGCTATTCAGGACGTGCAAAGGGGTTGAATACTGGCTGCATCTGGCTAGCTGAGAATTCTTCCCATTTGCTGTAGCCCACCACTTCTCCAGCTCTGGCACGGCAGCATGCCAGGGGGTGGGAAAGAGAATGGCCAGAGTGCTGCTGTGCTCTGCCAGTTCTCAGCTGGTGGACTTTGCCCTGGAGAGGATTGCCAGCTAGCATAGCTCAGAGCAGACAGGGTCAGAACCAGAAGAGCGTGATGCTTTGCTCCCATCTTCTTTACCAAACATGATGGCCCATTAATGTTCAGACAGTTCATTAACAAAACAGAGTTATTCTCATCATGACTAGTTTTCCCAGTTCTAATAAGAACTATTTATTATTTTATTTTATTATTGCAAGTGAACATACAACAGGCAGGAGAAGAGCAGAGTCATCGTTCCATTGGCACAATGAGGGCATCTAAAATGTAGTCTTTTCCTGCAGAGAAGGTTTGCAGCTCTTGATTTCAATGCATTAATTCTGCCCCATTGGGCCTTTAAATTCCTTTATAACCTACAGGAACTGTGAACAAAGTTGTAGCCATATCTAGTGTAGCTTGCAAGGTAAGGACACAAGTATGTCCATTGCAATTAGACTTCTATGAAGTGGCTCTGGATTTACACCAGTATACATCAGGTCGGACCAGTGTATACAGAACTTGAAAATATCTGTTTCATTTATGAGGCACCAAGTGTCAATTTAATATATTCCAGGAGAGAGAATATAAGAAAATTAAACTGTAAGAATTTAATGTAGAGGAGGTGGTGCTGTGTGAATTCCTGCAAGTAAATATTTTTGTGCAGAATTGGATGGCTTAATAAAGTCATTGGAAGCCTAATGAAGGTTGACAGTAAGCAAGTTCCTCTTAAATATTTGTTTATGGCAAATAGCATCTCTTGTCTGTCTCTTAATCAAAAGGAAGTAATGTCAACCACTGATCCAACTGAGCTGGGTAAGCATACACAACACTGCTCAAATCTCAAACCCGCCATATTTTGAATTACACACTAGGAAATGCCTATATATATAAAAAATCAGCTTGCATATTCAGCAAGCTGAATATCCCAAACCAAAAGTTTCAGATGAGAACATTAAAGAGCCAGATGTCTTATCACTTTTGGGGTGACTGAAAACCAGAAAAAACATGGATAAGGCACTTCATAATCACAATAATTAACTGTGACGTTCCCCTTTGGTGTTATCTGGACCAGTGATCTGCTAGGTCATTCCAATCTTTGACTTTGTGAGCCAGCCCTGCTGTGAGAACCCCCACTCCTGGGCTGTTCACGCACAGCCTCTGGCATGTAAGCTGCTCCTTGGATTGTGCAGCCAAATTACATTAGCCAATATCTCTGGTACCAGACACAACCCTAGGAACCTCCGTCTTGCAGGGTCCAGTTATGCCGCTGGACACTGCAAGCTTACATGAGTTTGTCAATTTAACAAAGAAATTGATATGTACCAGGCTTGTTACCCCAAGGGGAGTCTCTGACATGCTTCAAACCAAACACACTGCTTCAGGTAGAATAAACAAACAAATGTATTAATGACAAAGATTAAGTGATTATAAATCAAAGCATAACAAGTCGGATTTGGTCAAATGAAATAAAAGCAAAACATATTCTAAGCTGATCTCAACACCTTCAGTGCCCTTACAAACTTGGATGCTTCTCACCACAGGCTGGCTGGTTGCCCTTCAGCCAGGCTGTCCCCTTTGATCAGCACTTCAGTCGCTTGGTGGTGGTGTCTGTAGATTCAGGTGGAAGAGAGAAGAAGAGCATAGAAAATGTCTCCCCGTAGTATCATGTTCTTTCTTCCCTCTTGGCTTTGTCCCCTGCCCCTTCAGGATCAGGTGAGCATTACCTCATCGTAGTCCCAAACTGACCAAAGGAAGGGGGGTGACTCACTCGAGAATCCAACATATCCTTTGTTGCTGCCTAGGCCAGTGAGGCTGGGCTGGGTTTGTCCCATACATGCCCTGATGAGGTGTGAACTGCCCCTCTTCTCTTGGAGAGTTTTGCCTGGGCCTGTTTTAAGCCATGAGGACACATTTTCAGCCTCATAACTATATACATGAAATTACAACCTATAACATTCCTTTAACAGCAATTACTATAACATTATTATAACAACAATGCTCAGTGAATCATGAGCTTTCCAAAAACACCTGACATGACACACTTTGCATTGGATACCACACAATCATATTATGAGGATAAACATGGGGTGTAGAGTGTTCCCTGGAAGTACAGAGCATCACAAATTCCTATCTGCGATGAGGTGGCTGCCTCTCACTGGCAGAAAAGGGGTTAAAAGAAGGTCTAGGGAGGCTGCGCTGGATTGCAGCTAATTAGAGAGGAGTAGCCAATCATGGCCTGGCAGGCTCATATAAGAGGGTCTGCAGGGTAGGGCAGAGCACAATAGCGTTCAGTAGCTGACTGGATCTTGACCAGGAGAAGAGCAGTCTCCTAGCAGGAGGAAGGAGCACCAGTACCTGGGACAGAGCAGTGCTGCAAGCAGGGACCGGGGGAGCTAGAAAGAGCTCCTGGCTGGCTGCTAGGGCCTGCAGGCTGAGGCCCTGAGGTAAAGGCAGAAGAAGGTGATGGAGCCACATGTGAAGAAGCCCCGGGACAATGGACTTCAGTTGCCACTGAGGGAAGTTGCTGTCCCTGGAAGCGGGGGAATACTGAGTGTGGCACAGCTGGAGGGCAGTGTCACTGAAGAGGAAGCCAGAATCATGGCAGGTGCAAGGATGTTTCGCGCCCTAGACGAAACTTCCACCTTGCCCCCCCTCCAAGCCCTGTGGCAGCTCTCCGCCCCCTGCCCTGAGGCACCCCCCCATGGCAGCTCAGCCCTGAGACATGCCCCCCCTCCCCCCCCCGTGGCAGCTCCTCGCCCCAGCTCACCTCTGCTCCACCTCCTCCCCGAGCACGCCGTCGCCACTCCACTTCTCCCGCCTCCCAGGCTTGCAGCACCAATCATCTGTTTGGCACCGCAAGCCTGGGAGGGAGAGAAGCAGAGCGTGCTCAGGGGAGGAGGTGGAGCAGAGGTGAGCTGGGGCGGGTAGCAGTTCCCCTGTATGCCGCGCCCCCCCTTACTTGCTGCAGGCGGCCCTTCCTGCACCCCCCTGCCCCAGCTCCCTCACCTAAATGCCGATGACAACTGGGGCAGCCAAAGATCTGGTCCCCACTGAAGGACCCTAAATGCCACCCCCCAAATGCTAGCGCCCTAGGCGACCACCTAGGTCACCTAATGGGTTGCACCGGCCCTGGCCAGAGTCCTGGAAGTATCAGGGGAGCAGAGCCAATGACCTGTCTCCTCCTCACAATCTTTCAGGTGCTCTGTTCTCCCACAAGAATACAGACAGGAAGGCTTCTTAATCCTTTTTCCTTTCCCCCCATTACTACATAAGTGTCAAACAGAATCTGGCCCTAGATGATTTAAATGGACTGCTGGATTGGGAGCAGTATGAAATCCCACCACTGTTATGAGTATTTTGTAAATAAACGGAGACATTTAGTATAATTAGATGCCATCTTAGGAAATTGAAAAAAAAATTAAAAAACTAATTTAGAAAACCATTTGTTAGGGCACATAAAACATGCTGCTCGAATGTGTTTCATAGTGATTTCACTGCAGAAGTACATATGCCAAGGCATTCATGAACAATTGCAATTATTCAACAAATGATCACAGAATCTGTTTGTTCCTCACTCAGGGCTGTTCATATGGCATTTTGTCATTGACATTGTTTTAAGAGTTTCACTGCATCAGAAAAACCACTTAACAGGAAATCTCATATTATGAATCTCAGCTTGTAATCGTAGTCAGTTTCATGTGTCCCAAGTGGCTAAGCATTTCCAGCCTTATATCAAGAAGTGAGCATCTCCTGAGAAGGGAAGGGAGGTCAAGTACTATAATAAACCAGATTCCATCAGGACTGTGAAAAAATGCAACTCCAACCAACGCTAAATAGAAGTGTAGCTGGCTGGAAATGTGACTTGAAAGTATAATGAATAAGATGACGCAATTTCTAGAGTTTATGTCCACTGCTGTTGATTCCTCCTCATTCTCTCTGACACTGTTATTTACTCTGAACAGCCCTGAAAACTGTTTACTCAATACACGATATATTCAGAAAATCAGGACTACAGCAGTTCAAATGCCATAATTTCACCACACAGCTGTTAGACTGTATGTCTTAAAAATGATAAACTCTAGGAAAGCTTTCAGATAAAGAACAAACAAGGAACAGGCATTGTGATGGGGTGTTCACCCCCACACAATTCCTGAAGGGGTTAAGATAGGCTAAATGGGCCAATTAACTGCATAGGTTGCACCTGGAGGAGAGCCAGGGATCAATAATCCTTAATTAAGGATGAAGCTCACCTTGGCAGAAACAGGCAGGGCATCTATAAAGCTAAGAAGCTGAGAACAGAAGCAGGCTGAAGGAGTAAATAGTCTTCAGTCACTCCCTCACAGGAGGGAGATTTGTTAGAAATGACAAAAAGCCAAAGGGGGAAGTAGCTACAGGCAGTGGCGGAAGCTCAGACAGGTAGTAAACCCAGAGGTGCCAGAGGAGGAGGAAGAAGTAGGACAAAGCCCAGGGAAGTAGCAACTTGGAGTAAGTACTCAATAGTTGTGGAGCACAGGGTCCCTGGGCTGGAACCCAGAGTAGAGGATGGGCCTGGGTTCCCCTTACAACCCCTGGGGAAGTGGAATGGAAGGTTTCCTGGAATGGCAGAGGGACAATTTGTCCAGAGAGACATTGACAGACCTGCAGAAGGGGAGAACTAAAATGACCTGGCTTGAGGGCCAAGTCACAAAGACTATGACTACCCTGAGCCCTGGACGGGGAGATTGAGACAACTGGCTAAGTGACTGCAGGCAGGGGTGTCTGATCAGCGATAGCTAGTCCTCAGATGAGCCACAAGGGGGCATACCAGTGGTGAGTAGTAAACACTGTTACAGACCCCAAAAAAGCTGATGAGGAACAAGATATTGGTTTGAATGGATGTTTGGTTTACCACTCTGGTCAGGAAGGAAAGGCAAAAATGCATCTGCTTTTCCCTAATGGTATATAGGTGAAATGTAGCTCCCTTGAAATCACTGGAAAAACTCACATTGACTTCTGTGGAGCCAGGTTTTCACCCATAGCTTATTGTATTTCAGAAGGTATCTCCTTTGTATTTTGAGGAATCGCTACCAGAGTAGAAGAGGAAGTGTTGTTAAGGAAAGCCTTGATTCACTTACCCACACCAGCAGGCTACATTGGCTTGCTAAAATCTAGGGCTGATCAAAAACCTAATAAATCTTTTGTATCATAAATGTCAAACAACTCTTGTGTGCAAATCAAAGGGGTTTTTTTCCACAATTTTTCTGGGGTTTTTGTGTGTGTGCACACAACTTGCAACAATCTGTTTCAAAATCAACTGAAAGTGAAAAATTGTTCTGCTTCAGATCAAATGGAATAAAGATTATTTTTGCCCCTTTGGTATTTTTTTCCTTTATTACTCTCTTTGGTGGAAAAATTTCAACTACCGGTAGCCCTACTAAAGCCTTCCCTTGGTGCTACACAGGTAAATGTATTCTCCCCACTCAAACTGCATCTGCAGTGATTGAGGGGAAAAGTAAGACGAAGGGTGATAACTGTCCCATTGCAGGTAATCAGTAAAAGGGGATGAGATGAGGCATGTACTGTAATTTAATGGGAGGCTTTCTTAGAAACTATTGATCAAGATATGGAGGGAACATCCGATTGATAATGAAGAGGACAATTTGGAATTGCCAATTATTACTGAGACACTGTTCTGAAATATTATGGTACACCAGACCCCTAGATGTACTATATCCTATAACAGAGAAAGAAAGGAAATAATTAAAATTACTATACTAGACATTGACCTGAGTTTCTTAGAGTACCCTAAATGCATTGGGGCTGATTCTGAGGCTACATTTTAATAACAATATGTGCAAAAGAAGATGAATCTAGATTGCAGGCTCCTTAAGGCGGAGTTTGTAATTCCTCTTGCCTGTACAATGCTATGAACAGCTATATTACTAGATCTTAAAGCTGGGTTTAAAAAAACAAAACAAAACTGTCCTCTGAGAGTTTTGAAGATTGACATTAGGCTGGGAAGTCAAACTTTCAAAAATGTTTGAACTGAGAATTTGAAAACATTTTCACAATTAGGTCAATAGAAAATTTTCATTACAATAATTTCAAAATGTGTTGATTTCAACCTTTCAGAAAACTAACCTTTTTTTAGCAAAAATGAACAAAACTTGACAAAAGTTGGATTGGACTGGGGGGAGGGGAGAACTTTTTGTGTTGACAATTTTGAAACTTCCCCCCCCAAAAAATCTGGAGATTCATGTAACCATCCATTTCTTGTGAAGTGTTTCACTTGCAACAAATTGATATTTATTGATTTAGAAGTTTCACTGGAAAATTCCTGACCAACTCTCCTATATATAAATAAATATGAAGTTTTCCTCTTCTGGAACTGGAATACATTTTCCCAGGTAAATATAGAACAAAACCAGCTGTGGATATGAGTTAAATAGGAGAATGATGAGGTGATATGGATAATTCTGTTTGTAAAGCTCTAGAGGTTTCTGAATCAGGCCAGTTATCTGAAGACTCCTGCTATACTTTCTTCCTCCTCTGATTATAAAGATCATTTTTCTAAATATTTCTTCAGTACAGAAATAAACATAGCATATAGTGAAAAAATATTCACCTTTTCCCTCATCTTCCACCTAGCACAGGATTAATTCTTGGCTCAGTTTTTACTTTTGTGTCCCAGCAAATAATAAATGAAATTCCAAAGGAGTAATACTTACACCTTAGAAATGGATCAATTTGCAGCATTTAGTAGAATAAATGCCAAGGTAGAAGCAATTTGATTTATAATATTTCTCCACTGGAGTTCATATGGAACTTTTTAGTATAGCTTTGATGACAATTAGAAAAGAATGTTTCAGAGCTTAATAGACTTCAGCACAGACAAAATCTTGAACAGCATAACCTAGTATTGTGAAACTTCAGATGTTCTCTGCATGTGCCCTTTTAATTTACAAAACTGTGAACTAATGAATATTTAAATATGTGTGCCTGTTTATTTCAAGTTATGATTAATAACCATCAACTAATTAGGATTTATCAAAAACATTTGAAACTTTTTCCCATTGGAAAATGGGCTCTAGTCAATCAAAATTTTCCATTTGAAAAGATCAATTTCAGTGCGATTTTCTGTCAGGAAAGCAAAACAAAAGGTTTAGTTTGACCTGAATAGAAATGTTTTGTTGTGGTTTGGGGGGGGTTCCCTTTTGAAGAAATGTTAACCTCTGCTCTTGAGCTACCAGAGTGCCTTATGGGAGCTCTCATTCTGGGTCCCTCATTCTCCACAGGAGAGAATCAGGACATGGCACTCAGCTGTGGAACATCTCCCATATTGCACTCCCCCTGTGGCTGAGTCATTGAAGTGTCTCATGGATCCCCACTGACTGTGGCCAATTTATGCCATCCTGGCAGTATAAAGGGGGTGGATATACAAATTCGGAGACTGTTCTAGCCTATACTAGGATCCAGGCAGGCACCAAAAAATGGAAAAGTCAAAGGTGACTTAAACTACATGGATTACCTTGGTAATAGGAATTGGAGTAAGCACTACCCAGACCTAGAGAAGTGTGGGGGAAGTTATCCCTGTTTTTCTATAAAAGGACTGACTATGCCTACCTGCCCTTACTGCAGGGATCTTTAAGGGAATGCCACAGAGTAATTGTTGTGACCACTGACTCCTTTCAGTGCTCCTAAAAATGGAGCAGAGAGACAGGCTCAGAAGGAATTGAAGGATGGTCCTGGAGTTAGTGCCCTGAGATGGAGCAAGCCCTACCTAAGGGAAAAGCTGAGATAAACTGAGCTCTTTCCCTTTGTATATGAAAACCTTATAGAGTCAGGACTCTCTTGATTTTGTTAGTTGCTTAAAATAATCTCTGCCCAAAAGAATGCTATTCAGTTTTATGGTTTATTTCCAGAACTTGTATGTTCATGTGTCCTACCCGCTAGGTCAGGGTGGGATGGAAAATGGATATAAATCTTCCAGACCTAATAATTAAGTTGCAGCAGCAGCACTGGTTCCAGTGGCAGCTGGCAGCCCAACAGGAACAGGAGGCCCTGAACCAGCATCGCACACAGTTGGAACAACTTATGGCTGGTGGGCGTTCTTGTCCATGGTCTGACTGGGCCACCCTTCCTATTCCAGAATCAAGACCCTTGGCAGTGTTAATTTCTTTAGTCAAGATGGCCCAGGAGGATGAATAGTTTACTGAGTAAACACCTCAGCATTGGACCCATTGTTGTTAAATACATGAGTGAGATGTCTTCTTTCCAAGTGTGTGTGTGTTTATATATATATATATATATATATATATATATATATAAAATCTCAACATAAAAATTCCTCATAGAGTTAGGGTGACCAGAAATGAACTTGGTATTCCAGGCGAGAGCATACTATTGATTTGTTTAATGGAATCATATCATCTTTTTATCATGGTTTGGCACAGAAATAGTTCTTTGAGCTTGTTCAAAGTTTGTTGTAAGGAATACAGAAATAGTTATGGTTTGTTTTCCAGCACAATAACAAAAGTAAGTCTCAATGTCAGGAGAAAAATACAGACTCATGGGGCTAAATTTTCTAAAACACCTCAATGCCTGCACAAAATTCCTATTCTTGCATATCTTACACTTATTAGGCCAAATTCTATTGCGTTACTCACACAAATAGCTCCATTGATATTAGTAAGGCAAGAAACATTTGGTCCTTTATGTAAATATGTACATATGAAGAAACAAATAGACATAGCCTAATGTATATCTGACTAGCTGAAAACTCCTGTGCTCAAGGAGGGAACCATAAAAGTTGGAGGTGGAACAGCATATTAGCTCCACTCCTACTTAATTGTCTTCTATGCTATCATGGTCCAAAGTTTGCTTCCATGCTTGGGCAAAAGGGGGCATTATTTAGACTATAAGCTCTTTGTGTCTGCACTATGCTTGTACAGTACCTGGTACAATAGGGCCTCACTCTTAGCTAGCCCTTAGCCAGTGTGATAATAAACATGTTCAGGGGTTGTCTATGCTGCAGTGTAAGCCCAAAGTTCAAACTCAGGCTCAAGTCTACCCTCCCAATCTAGATCTAAATTTCACTAATCCAGGGTCCCAGGACCCCACAGGGGGTAGCGGGTCTAAGCCTGAGTCTAGCTGCCATCCAGGTTTCATGCCCTGCTGCTTTGAAGTGTAGCCTCATCCCCCATGGATTCATGCTCTGAGAATCCGCAAAAGGTGTCCCACAATCCTAGAGGCTGACTTTCTTTGGCCCGTGGACAGTCATTTTGCCAAACTACACCACAAACAAAGGGCTAGAGCGGCCACATTTCATAAGGGTGCTAAAAAGTCTGGAATATGATTGGTTGAACTTAGTAGCTGTGTGGGCACTGAAGGCTTGGGTTCACACTCAAGTTAGAAAATTCTTTATCCGAGGGTTGACTATGTAAAGATGTTCAAGTCCTGGGTTCTCTAATCCAGGGTCCGCTGATTTGAGTTGCACTAACCCTAGGCTTATACTGCAGTGTAGACCTCAGGCACCCATTTGCATTATTCATGAGCTTGTCATACTCTGGGTAAGAGCACAGGGCGATGTAGTCTTCACAGCCAGCCACCCCCGCCCGCCAAGTCCCAACACATAGAGGTGGGATTGGACAGAACCTTGGTCGCACCTTCCCCATGTACTAGCCAGAACTCCAGGGGACATACACTTTGCCTGATACAGACCAAGCACACTATGTAAGCGGAACCCAGAAGTCAGAGTTGGAGAGTTAGGATCTGCTTTCTGGTCCGCTTCAGGAGCAGCTCAATTCACTGTTCCTTCTTCAGGGCTCCTGGCATGGCCACAATTTAGCCATATATTCTTAGGACCCAATCCTCCTTCTATTGACTTCTTAACATTGGGTCTAGTCTTGCTTGAAAAGTACCAAGTGATCAAATGATGTAAAATAAGACAGGACCTAAAAGCAATCTTTGTGGCACCTGATTGGAAGTTTCTATATCTCTTTTAGAGCTCTTAAACCAAGCTCTCTGTTGCAAACTCACGGGAGCATGATCTTAAAAATCATTCTAGCTTGCAAGAGAATGTTGCTATTTCTCACCTTCTAAAAGCAATTCAATCTTCTCCATGCAGCTCTAACTATAAGACTTTTCTGATGGATTAAAGACGATTGCAGAAAATAACTTGGCACAGGGAAATGTAGCATAATTGGTAATTTGGCAGAACAAAATGCAAAGACTTGACTTGTGACATTGTAGGGCAGCAAGTGCACTTCCCTAAAACATATAACCAAAATGGAGAGGCTCAAAGGTTTTGTTTTGTTTTGTTTGTTTGGTCTCACATACCACCACTTTTATTCTGTTTTGCTATTTAAAATCTTATCCTCATGAAATTCATATTTCCTTCAAAACCTTTAATACCTTCAGCCCAGTTGTTCTGTTTCCTAGTATTTGTTAAACTTCTGGCCAAAATCCTCTTCCAGATTCTCCCAGAGGTAAACTGGTGACAAAAGCAGTAGACAATGCTAGGTATAAATAGGCAGAATATGTGCATATTCCACAAAGAACTAACAGACTGGCCTGAAAGATTAAAATACTGATTTCAAGAGATGAATGCTATAAATAGTCTCTTCTGATTTCCAAATTTACAGGATCATCTCTCTTACGGTACAAGAGTTGGCACAGACATATCTGGCATTACTTATAATAATGTCAGTGACTTGTGTAGTTTACCAACTGCCATTGTCATTGTTTCCTATGATTATAATGGTTACAATTAGGGCCTGAATATCTGAAGTGCCAAGCCCCCACAGGTCCCATTTCTTTCAGATGGAGTTGTAGATGTTCCACACCTCTGAATATCAGCCCCTTAGGGCTGTTAGGACAGGCATACAAAAATTACATACCACATCATAGTAGCAAGGAAGATAAAACACATTACCAGTCCTTTTGAAAGTAATATTGAAGATGTGAAAGATGGTGCATATGAAGGACCCTATAAAAGTAACTGTGCAGTAAGCCTATGCACACATCAAAGGGATCCAATGATCTATTACCTATGATTGTGAACCTGAAATAGTAGTGATGTCATCAGAACCTAGAGAGGCACTCACACTCCAAACAAGACATGTAGTGTAAAACACAAACAGCCAAATTCTGCCTCCTGTTACATCTGGGAGACACACCACACCCCTTCCATTTGACTTCAAAGTTGCTTCATGAGTGAAGGGCACGATTGGCCTGACAGTATTGAATGCTTGAATTATTATATAATTAGTAGTAGAAAAATAGCAGAGCAATGCCTGTTTAGGGCTAAAATGGTGGCATGTAACTACTGCCTTGCAGTAAGTGCATTAGGGAGATGCACTGCCCAGGGATAGAGCTTGGGGAGAGCTTCTGCCTCAGGGGTACCTCTCTAAGTGTCTTGGTAGGAACTGTGCAAACTATGCTGTCCTTTAAGTTGCTTCACCCTGGTGGACCCAGCTCATGTCTCATACCAGCCATGTGACAGACTGGGGATGTCTGTCTCAAATTGTGAACTCCACTCTTCACAGAGTTGATTTTTGTATTGTAAACTTTAAAGTGAGACTTTCATGCTGTGTTATACATCTTGTGGATTGTATCGTTTGTGGTGGTGATTTAACACCTTGTGGAAATCCTGTCTCTGAGAAGCTCTGATAGAACAATCAGGAGCTATCAATGTTGAATGGCTCTTCCCTACTGGAACAATTGGTTCTTTTACCCATAGGCCCATTTACTTTGAATGGCAGCGGGGGAAGGATAGTTCAGTGGTTTGAGCATTGGCCTGCTAAACCCAGGGTTGTGAGTTCAATCCTTGAGAAGGCCACTTAGGGATCTGGGGCAAAAATTGGTCCTGCTAGTGAAGGCAGGGGACTGGACTCAATAACCTTTCAAAGTCCCTTCCAGTTCTAGGAGATTGGTATATCTCCAATTCTTTTCTTTCCTTTACTTTCCATAAGGATGCTTCTCAAACCCAGGACTCACAGTATGGTGCAGAACAGACCAGGACATGCTGCATTCATAATTTTGTATTTTGCAAAGATTTATAACTTTCTAGTATGCTTTGTTAAATGCAAAGAGCCTGTAGTCCATGGGTTCTCAAACTGGGGATCGGGACCACTCAGGAGTCATGAGATTATTACATGGGGGGTCACGAGCTGTCAGCCTCCACCCTATACCCTGCTTTGCCTCCAGCGTTTATAATGGTGTTAAATATGTAAAAAAGTGTTTTTAATTTATAAGGGGGTTGCACACAGAGGCTTGCTGTGTGAAAGGGGTCACCAGTACAAAAGTTTGAGAACCACTGCTCTAGTCAGTACTGCCAACGTCATATATTCAAAAATCACTAGGTAGGCTCATCAAAAATCATGAGATTGGCTTTAAAATCATGAAATTATGTCAAAATAGATTTGCCTTCTGCTTTTTGCATATTTAGGGTGCACTGGGATCACATTTCTTCACAGCCATGAAGGCTAGAAACTTGATTATTCTTTAAGATTGAAGGCTAAAATCATCACACATTCACTTGACTCCAAGAGCTGGGTCTTTAAAGAAAACAATTATCATAAGACTCACGACAAAATCATCAGAGTTGGCAACACTGAGTAGTTAAATTCCTTTGCTAAGTTTTGCTTTCCTGACATGATGTCCCTGAAGGCATTAATTGAGATGCTCAGTGTGCCAATGCTGAGGTGGAACTTTGGAGGGAGTCACTGGGTTCAGAGTCTGACAGCCAGGCTGTGGGATCCCACTGCTGAAGAATGTCAGAGATGGGTTCTGTACCTCGGAGTGTTCCTGGGAGACCAGTCACTACCCAGATCGAGGGGACTTAGAAGCACATTGGATCCAGCAGTTGGGTTCACTCAGAACAAACTCATGATGGGGATCTCAAAGGTACACAGAATGAGCAGTCCCTGCGCTCTACCAAGTGTGGGGACTACAAATCCAAGTGAACCTTGAGCTGAACATTGAACATGAAGGGAAAGCTCCTTAAACACTCCTCCCACCAGGGTCGGTGCAACCATTTAGGTGACCTAGGCGGTTGCCTAGGGTTCTAGGATTTGGGGGGTGGCATTTTCTTTGGCAGCGACCACAGTGGCTGGATCTCCGGCCGCCTCGGTCGCCACCGGCATTTAGGCGGAGGGAGCTGGGGCAGGGGAGCGCGGGGAGGGCTGCCTGTAGCAAGTAAGGGGGGGGCGGCACGCAGGGGAACTCCCCGCCCCAGCTCACTCCTGCCCCGCCTCCTCCCCAAGCACACCATGGCTGCTTCTCTTCTCCCGCCTCCCAGGCTTGCAACGCCTAAGCTGATTGGCGCCGCAAGCCTGGGAGGCAGGAGAAGTGAAGCAGCCACGGTGTGCTCAGTGTGCTTGTGCTCGAGCGCAGAGCAGGGGTGAGCTGGGGCAGGGGGGTGCCTCAGGGTGGAGGGTGGGGGATGGGGAGCTGCTGCGGGGAGGGTGCCTCAGGGCGGAGGGGGGGAGCTGCCGTGGAGGGGGGTGGCTCGGGGACAGGGGAGGGCGCAAGGTGGAAGTTTTGCCTAGGGCGCGAAACATCCTTGCACCAGACTTGCCTCCCACCCATGCAGTTGTGTACATGCTAGTCACAGACTTGTCCTTAATAGTTCAAAAATATGTTCTGCCTTCCGTTTCACCATGCAGCCCCACTGACATGAATGGGATTGCACAGCATGTTATTGAGGGCAACGTGTACAAACTACAAGGGAGTCAAGACTGCAGATAGCTGACTGAACACAAAAAAGACTGTGCATAACAGCCAAATTCCCACTGCCAGTGACTACTTTGGTTACTTTATTTCATTCATTATTTTTTAAAATAGCATAAATACACTCAAAATTTGTGTCTGCAATCTAGAATCTGTGATGTAGCTGATAATTTTTCAAATTGCATGGGCTATTAGCATGAATTGTTTTTTGAAGTGTATATTATGTTTTCCATATATCAGCAATATTCTTAAAAATATAAAGCATTGGCCTAATATTATAAATGTTAATGCAATGTTAAGTGGTGGTGTACTACAAGCACATTAAGATTTTTTTTCTAGCAACATCACTCTGAAATCTTGACATAATTTTGTTCCTGTGCCTTTTAAAATCCAGAAATTTTAACAAGTATATTAAGAGCTATAATATTGTTATCATTAACACCTGGTACATGTACAAACCTCTTCTCTCTTCTTTTCTGATTAAGGCAGTACTTAAGGCCAATATACCAGATAAAAGCTACCATACAATCCTTTTTAGTACAATGTGTTAAATATGCAAAATTGTTAAATTAAAATCACATATATCATGTGATGGCCATATTAATTTCCTCTCAGAATGTTATCCCCAAAGGAAAATTGCATTACCTTGTTTAGCTGTAGCAGAGAGAAGATATTAGAAAACTTGCATTGTTTTGTGCAGCAAAGGAACAGCTATTGTAATGGAGCAGCATTTTAATTTATGTCAATTTCAATACAGACATAGAAAAAGAAGACTTTTATGCAAGACTCCAGGTAACCTACTAAATTTAAAATACAACAAAACTTATGGCAGGAGTGGGGAGTGAAATGTTAGAAAGTCAACAGCCTGTTCCACGCAAGTCAGCACATCCTCAAATTAAATTCCCCACCCATGTTCCTTTAAATTGCTAGTCCATCCCTCTACAAAATGTCATAACCATCCCCAATCCAAACCTCAGCCATCCCCAAATAGATCTCTTGCCAAACGCTTGGGGTTTTCAGCATGACCCAAAGATCAACACACTATGGATATTGTAGATGACAAGATGGAATGCATTATCACACAGGGATAAAGATGGTCTCTCAGTTAGGCAGCTTCCAAGCAATTTAGAGCTTTGTAGTTCAGAAGAATCACATAGTGCTATGCCAGCAGGAATTCTAACATCATATGCTCACAACAAGAAGTATCTCTTAATGTGAGGGTCACTGCTGTCTGTATCCCCTTGTTTCTAGGCTAATTTAGGTGCAGTGTTCAGTAGAGTAGTAGTGACAAAGGCAGGGCCGGCTCCAGGGTTTTTGCCGCCACAAGCAGCGGAAGCGGGGGGTAAAAAGTAGCTATCGGCAGCCACTCCACCATGCCGCTTTCATCGTCGGTGGCAATTCGGCGGCAGGTCCTTCCCTCCGAGAGGGACCGAGGGACCCGCCGCCGAAGAGCCTGATGTGCTGCCCCTTCCCCTTGGCCGCCCCACGCACCTGCTTGCTGAGCTGGTGCCTGGAGCCGGCCCTGGACAAAGGCATGGATGATTGTAATAAAGGCTGTATGTTAGTGAAAGGATCAGTCTGGCCACTACTGCCCTAGGATCATCTAGCAGCAGCTGGTGTTTTACAAGGCACCCAAATTACAAATTCAATTAACAAACGATGGACAAGTTAGAAGGGCTATTATCCTGATTGGGGGAAGCAATCTACCAGCATACTGTCAGTCTTCTCTGGGTTTAGACACTGTTTGTGCTCCTCCATCAAGTCACTACTTGACTCTGAGACCAAGTGGAGAAAACTGAGCATCATGAACACACTGGAAACTCTTCAACCCGTGCCTCCTTGTTAACCCTCCCAAGGTGGAATGTTGTTGAGCACATATGAAAGAGTCCTTAAGGTGACAAAGACCCATAATTCTCCTCTGGGATCTCTTTAAGAGAAAAGAATGATACTTACTTACATTTAGGCTTACATGCATCTGAACATCACCTAATGATCAGCTGTATTGAAAGCATCTGATAGCTCTATTGGCATAGACATGCAGGATGAAATCCTGGTCCCATTGAAGTTGATGTAGCAGAGCTTCATCTTTGAACTTTGTCCACTGCCAAAAGACTATCCCCCGACACCAGTATTGCCATTGCCAAGAACTGATTCTCATTTAGGTTCCCTTTTTGTATGTTATTTTTAAGATTCTGGCTTTTCTTAAAATTGAGACCTTTTTGCAAACTCACATTTTAATATATATACAGCTAATTTTTTCTTCTAAAATATCTAGTTTTTTCCTACTGTTAAAACTACAACCAACTGCAAAATGCAAATCCTCTTGATTTATGCAGATTTCATTTAAATTGTTTTTGCTGTATAACTTAACTACAAATTTAAATGTACTTTTTTAATAATTATGCACTAAATTACATACATGGGCTGTTATACCTTACTTTTCCATAGATTTACTATTTAAAACATGTCCTTCATTTCAGAATGGTTATTTTTAAGGCTGCCACAACCCCAAAGTCAGGATATCTTTCTAAGGATGGCACCGGCGAAAGTGGAAAACTCATATGGGAGGGATTTTGTGACCCGTGGTAGGAGACCCTGATGTCAGGTGATCCTGAGAGGGTTCTTGGTAGGTGAGAAGTTGACTATTTTGGAGGAGGGTGAAAATGGACAGTTTTATGAGAAGATGCAGGTCAGTAGGGGCATTTCCTGATCACCTCCACTAACTCATCCAGCCTCCAACATGCTTTTGATAGAAGTTTTCTAGTGCAGTGAGAGACCTGGGTTGGAGATTGAACTTCTCTCCCCGACCAGGAAAGAGAATGGAAAGATGATTTTCAGTATGCTTAATGATAACTGACTCCCAGAGGAAGCTGCTGATGCCTTGCCTTCCATCATTCAGCTATGGTTTGTTCCATGAAAGGGCTTTTGTGGAAGATGATAGGTTAGGTTAGTTTTGTGATGAGTGGCATTTTTAACCTATTTTGTTAACTGAACAAAGCTGTCATTACAGTGGTTGCCATTAAGAACTCAAAATCTATCAACGGCTACCTCACAATGGTTTTTGTATTACCACAATTTTCCATAAATTTGGAAAAGGAAACAACTGTGGTGTCTCAGATATTGTGATGTGTTAATTTAAATGTGGCCAACTTCTTTGCTGTTTCTCAGCTCCTACTTCAACAGGGATTTATTCCACTAACTTTTCATTGAAATCTAGGCATCACAACACTATTATGGACTTGGTACTGGTACATTCAGCGTCCCAGAGGTGCATTCTGCAGAATGGCTGGACGTACCAGATACAATATGTTTGGCAGCAGTCACGCAATTTATTCATGAAGTCTTTTGAACTGGGAATTCTGGCATAATTGCATTGTTGTAAATACTTAAAAATGTGTAAGCCTAAATGCAAAGGGAATTGCATACAGTACTTAGTGACAAATGTTCCATGCAATATACTAGATTTAGCTGCCCCACTTCCCTGATGCTCTATGGAATTGAATGGTTACATTTATGTGCATAGCAATGAAAATATTACATGCAGTGGCAAGCTAAGGACTAATATCTCCCAACTTTTATAATAAAAATATATTTAAGAGCTAATCCTGTTGGAAAGCTGCCCACAGTCCTCTGCATGGTGGAGGACTTTTTGGCACACTGAGAGCAAAGAAAGAGCTCTAGCCCTCATGACCAAGCTTCTTGTACCATTTCACACTATGACAGTCCAGGAGACCCCGCCCTCACGTTCATTGGTTGAATGGGTCACGATTTGCCCTGCTCCTTTTTGACAAAGGCAAGGGTAGATTGGGGCGTGAAGCACATTGACTCCTGTTTTCCTGAATGATCTACTGAGGGTGCTTCTATGAGTTGCTGCAGTTGATTAGGAACAGGGAAAATGATACTCATTGACTTGTCTATCCTCTATGACATCTCACAATAGCCACTTCACCTCTTTCTTTGTTTGGTGTTCTCTTATTAATCTCCTGTGAATAGATCTGTTTGCACTTTCTAGGATAAGTACAATATTGTGAAATATAGATTTAGCCTACTCCATATTCTACAGCTTGTAAAAGAGCTATTACTTGGTTGCTTAAACTGATGGGGGGTAGGGAACACTAGGAAAAAGTACAGTTGTTTATGGAATTGATCATACCTGCATGCATGTGGTGCACAGGCAACTAGTCAAAGGTCCTGCATTGGCTGCTACCAAACTCTCCTAGCCCTAAACTAGAGTGCTGCATAGCATGCTAAGTTCCAATGTAGTGCTGTCAGACTAATAACTTATTTTATATATGATTAGATTGTTAAAAGATATAAGATTGCAATATCAAACACAATCATATATTTTTTAAAAATGGAGGATACAGTCCTACAGTATTTAAAGCGAATTTAGAAAGTATATGAAAAGGGAACACTGACTATTTAACATGTATATTTCACAAGAGATAATATACACTATTACAATCTAATGTAGTTAATAACATATAATCTACAGTCTGTATAATAAAATTACTTAGCTCTTGTTTAGCACTTTAATCTGAAGATCTCAAAGCACTTTACAAAGAAAGGTGGTGGTGGTTGTTATCCTCAGTTTACAGATGAGGAAACTGAGGCTCAGATAGTTGAAGCGACTTGCCCAAGGGTGCCCAGGAAATTGGCAGAGCCGGGAATACAATCTCCTAGTATATCAATGGGGAGAAAATACTGGGTACTAAAGGGCTCTTTAAACTAACAAAGAAAAGCATAACACGAAGCCAATGGCAAGAAGCTGAAGCCACACAAACACAAATTAGAAAGAAGACACCACTTTTTAACGGTAAGGTGATTAACCATTGGCACTAACTACTGGGGTCAAGTGATTCTTCATCTCTTGATGTCTTCAAATCCAGACTAGATGCATTTCTGGAAGATATGCTTTAGGAAAACACAAGTTATGCTTTCATTAATCTGGGTGAAATTTAATGCCTTGTGATATACAGGAGATCAGACTAGATCTAATTGTCCCTTCTGCTCATAAACTCTATGAATTTCCTATGTGACCCTGAGCAAGTCATTTAGGGACAATGGGTCTGTTACATTTACTCAAGCTTCCTACTACCTTACTCCAAAAACAGTCTCACTGAAGGCAATGGGTTAGTCAAGGGATCAAGTACTACTGACTGTGAATAGCTGTTCACTTCCCCATAACTCTATACCACTGTATAAAATGAAAATACTTCCCTGCTTCAAAGGGAGGTTGTGAGGATGCATTAATGCTTTTGAGGTTCTCAGTTTCTACAGTGATGGAGGCTATATAAGCACATAGGCCCCAATTCAGGAGAGCATTTAAGCATGAGTTTGAGTACTTTCCTGAATTAAGGCCCTAGAAAAACCAGACAGAGACACACAGGCAGAGATTAGGTTATGTGAAGATGAAGGATCAGACAGGAGCTCTGTGGCAAGACCAACAATAGAAACCAGATCTCCTGACTTCCCTAGGTGTGCTTGTTTTTATATATAAGTATTCTGAACATACCCTGGAAGTGATCTGAAATCCTGTGGAAAACATATGTGCAGATTCACAATTGTCCTTCATTATGCAGTACTTCAAATTGTGTTTCAGAGCAGTGGGTAACAGAGGTTTTGCATCTAGTGAATATTTTATTACCATACCATTACCAAGTTCATAATTGGCATAAGGAAATAGAACTCTCACTGACTTCAGTGGGTGATTTACCTGCTTATCGGGGGGGTTGAATTTGTCCTCTAGAGTTCCAGAAACTCTCTTTTACAATATTCCACTTTACTGGCTTCAGTGGAAGTTGTGCACTAATTACTGTAAGAGACAAAAACAGAGTGAGACTTGCATTATTTAAAATACCAACTGTGATAGTTTCATGAGTGTTTTTTGTGGGGGTGGGGCCCTAGGGATCTTTCTAGCCTCCAGCTAGAAGCCTGAGAGACAACAAAACATCAGAATAAACAGCAGTCTCCCTTTCCGACTTCCTCGGAAACAGTGACTTGTTCTGGATGGCTGTCCTGCTATGTCTATTTCTATCTCTTTCAACTGAGTCATGAAAAAAATTATGTAGGCATTTCTAGCACTTTGGTTTATTAATACAGCTTGCTGTAAAGAACCTGTTTCTCATTTGATCAGGGCAGTCTCTTTAAATCTTGCATCTTTCAGAACCTAAATGTCTGGCACAAAGCATTTTAACCTTTTTTCTACCCAAAATAGGCACCAAAACCTTCAATAAAGGTTCACAAACAATTTTCTCCATGATATTCTATTTGCTAAGTTCATTGTGATAGTGTCACTAGATTTAAGACAGAGTGAAATCCTGGCCCCATTTAAATCAATGGCAAAACTCATATTGACTTCAGTGAGTTCAGCATTTCACCCCTAGTGCACTAAACTTGTTCTATGCTGTGACTGTAAGTACTAGTGCTGAGAAATAACATTTCTGTCCCATGGGAAATTCTGATGATTCAACATTTCTTTTCATTCAAATATGGGTGAAACATTGGAATATTTGAATTTTTCATAGAAGAAATATTCTGAACAATTTTGATTCCGAAAAGTCAAAACATTTAGTTATGACACTTTCGATAAGATAAAGCATTTCAACATTCCAAATAGAAATTATTCACTTCAGTAAATGCTTCATTTGAGTTAGTTGAGAATTAATCTACATTTCCCTTTTAACTGACACACCCCCACATTACAGTTGTAGTTCAGGAACTTAATTCCCTCCCCCGCCACCACCACCATTCTATGGACTGAGTCCTAGCAGGACTATATATCCCATGATGCACCACCTAGCTTGGTCAGAGGGGAGGTTGCATTGAATTATGAGAAATGTAGTCTTCCAAGAACCCTGGCCTATAGAAGTGAATTGGGACCAGAATTACAACTTCCATGAGGCAATGTACCACAATAGGCAGTGCAGTTTAATATTGATCTGACATGAAACACATGTTTTGGGTCAGTTCAACAAAACAAAATGTTCCAATTCAGGTTGAACCAAGCCAAAGCAAAATATCATCTTTTGTTTTTTTTCTGGAAGAAAATAAAAAATATGCAGCAAAATTGAAATTTTGTACAAATTGTATTTTCTATCAGAAAATCGTTCTGATGAAAAATTCCCCACCAACTCGAAGTAATGTTTTTATGAAAAGGAAATGCTTTAACAGTACATGCTACTCCTGATTTCTGTGACATTATGCTAATATAGGGCCTTATTCTACATGGTGCTGAGCTTCTATCACACTATAATTCCAAAATAAAGTTTAATTGTTTTAACTGGAATAAAACCCATGATTTTAAAATCATGCTTCAGGGATATGATCCAAAGCTTACTGAAGTCAAAATAAAGTCTCCAGCACCTGCTGAAATTACCTGGATTATGTGCAAAGTCAGCAGAAATGGCCAGGCACCAGTAAATGAATAGGAGTGGGGGGGGGAAGGGCAGGGACTTCACCATACCAGGTATCATGTAGCCTTGACTCCTGTTTCTTTTTGGTTGAGATTAGGGAGAAAGTTTGAGAATTACACACTTTGTAAATCACACGATTAAGCCCATCCCTGTTCACTCAGCACTCAGACACCCTTAGCAGACTACTCACATGAAGTTCAATGGTACTGCTTAAAGTTAGGCACATGTGTAACTGCTTTGATGAACTGGAGCCTAACAGAGAATATAGGGCAGGCATTATGAACAAACTGTAAGATGCTTTCTGCTATCCAAAACTAAAAGACCTCAATTCTAGCCTAACAGCTGCAAGTTCCTTTATTCATGTTTATAGAAGGAACTGTATAACAGCCCTTTGTGTTGGATCACATGCACAGAGGAAAAACAAAACAGCAGAAAAGGAGCAATATGACAGCTAGAGCAGTATATGGGTATTTTGTCTAGCTTGTAAACAACGGGCCAGATCCTGAGATTCATTTTCAGTGCAGAACTCCCACTAAAACTCAAGTTTCGGTGTCTCATCCTCTTCTTCGTGTCTCTTTTTTTCTTTTCTCTTTGTTTCCTTGAGTATGTTTCAGACCAGTTGTGCATACTTGAAGAGTAGATTAGACAAAATGAGCCAAATTCTGCACTGACCCCCACCTCCATTGACCTCAAAGGGACTACATACATCATGCCTCTCCTGCTTTAGGTCCCTTCTTTCAAAAAGACTAGAACAACTAGTCATCTCATTTAAAGAAATACCAACACAGTAGGCCGGGGCAGGGAAACCATCTCTATCCAACAATCATGGAATTAAACAGACAATTCCTAATTTCTATGCTCAGTCACTTATCTATTGATTCATCAACTGCATCCCCATCCCTCACCTGTCTGTGAGCCCACGCCTTGCTGTGAAAACCGCACCTTTCAGGGGTTGCCCCACCAGTGGGAGAAGCTCCAGCAGGGCTCCTCCACTACAGCCCCACTGCTAGGGAACCAGAGGGGTAGCCAAGCAGTCTCATCCCAAGAATGGACTTTTGTGACTTCTGAACAATTGGCCCTGTCCCACCTGCAGATGTTGGGGACTCTGCAAGGTCTGGAACCTAAAATGCCTCCTTCCGCAAGGGTAAATCCTACTGGTAGAAAAATATTGAGGAAACTGTTTCCCATGGCCCTCTCCTGGAGGAGGGGCTACTCTGGCCCAATAATAATAATTGCAAGAAGTGTAAGCCAGTGAAGAATTTAGCCCACTGTCCTTTTCATAACTCTTCTTATGAGTATAACTCTTTCCTTGCTGGTGAATATACCTGCAGCTCAAGGAGTTTATCGAGATAAGGAACACATGACCAACAATCATTGATCCTGATCTAGCAAAGCACTACAGTGTGCACTCACTTAGGCAGGTGAATAGTTCCACTGAAGTCACTGGGATAACTCACCTAGTTAATTATGCACATGCTAAAGTGCTTTGCTGAATCAGGGTTGTAGTGATTGTGAATTGGTTTGATCACATGAAGGGTGAAATCCTGGCTCCACTGAAGTCAAGTGAGGGCATTGCCTTTGGCTTCAATGGGGCCAGGTTCTCACCCACTGTAACTATGTTTAATATTTGTAGTAAACATTTCATGTTGTTAGGCTAACAGTCCCAAGACTAGTATAGCTGCACCTTCAGATACAGTATGGCAATATGGTTATTCCCTCCCACTCCCCCCCAATTCCCTACTTGTTTGGTTCTGACCACAGATAATTGTTTTGTTCTTACAGCAATTTAGTCCTGAAAACATTTTTCCAAAATGTATTTACATTTTCTTTAGAGTTTTGAGTCGCTGCTACTTTAATAGAAAGTGTTAGTGACAAGTACACCTGTACACCATTTTAGGTAATGCCATTAAATGCAGCAGTGACAAGTTAGCAAGCATGTAATATCCTAAGGCAAATAGATTTGTATGTTCTTTTTCAGACTGGATGATTATGTTGCACTCTGTAAAGACATTTTAGATCAGTAAGAATGTCTCCTCAGGGAATCATAGTGATAACTACTTTTGACAAGTAGTAATAACAGAAGTTTAGTCCAACCATGAAATGAGACTCATGCTGCAGCCAGGCTTACTGGTAGTGGACTGCAGGGGCACTATAATTATACATCATTCCTCTTAGTGATGGCACATCTGCCTTCACTCGGTGTGTACTTGTGAATTCAAAATTGGCTGTTGCATAGTGTCATGCAAAAAAGCAGAGTACTGATTTGAAAGGTTCAAGCAAGAGGATTCTTTTAACCTACTAGTAGCTAAGATTAAAATCACACCTAAAAGTAATTACATTTACTGTACAGGCACTGTCAGAAATACAAAAAAAGATGTTCACAAAGCCTGTGTGTTTGACTGTATTGATTTACATTATTGGTATCCAAATGCTAGCACATAGCAATCAACTTGGTCATTAAAAGGAGTTGTAGAGAGCCAGAAAATAAACCCATCGTGATATTTCAGTGTGAGCCTTTGCTATCATTATAACATTCTTTCAGTAGGTGATGACACTGAACCATCAAAAGTAATTATATATTGACATAACACTATGGTGCGGCAATGTTCTTCCTTCTGCAGAATAACTTTGTCCATCCAGTATTACAGTGGCCACCATTAAAAGTGAATGCTTATCAACAGTTACCCTATAACAATGGCTGAGAGAGTGAAATTACTTCTTGTTCTAACAACAGGAAGTAAAGGCCTGCCCCAAAGCTCACGGAAGTCAATGAAAAGACTTGCATTAATCCTTAGCTTTGTATCATAGAACATTAGGGTTGGAAGAGACTTCAGGAGGTCATCTAGTCCAACTCTCTGCTCAAAGCAGGACCAACACCAGCTAAATCATCCCAGCCAGGGCTTTGTCAAGACGGACCTTAAAAACTTCTAAGGATGGAGATTCCTCCACCTCCCTAGGTAGCCCATTCCAGTGCTTCACCACCCTCCTAGTAAAATAATGTTTCCTAATATCCAACCTAGACCTCCTCACTGCAACTTGGGATCATTGCTTCTTGTTTTGTCATCTGCCACCACTGAGAACAGCCTAGCTCCATCCTCTGTGGAACCCCCCTTCAGGTACTTGAAGGCTATCAAATCCCCCCTCACTCTTCTCTTCTGCAGATTAAATAACCCCAGTTCCCTCACCCTCTCCTCATAAGTCATGTGCCCCAACTTCCTAATCATTTCTATTGCCCTCCACTGGACTCTCTCCAATTTGTCCACAGCCCTTCTGTAGTGGGGGGCCCAAAACTGGACACAGTACTCCAAGTGTGGCCTCACCAGTGCCAAATAGAGGGGAATAATCACTTCCCTCGATCTGCTGGCAATGCTCCTACTAATACAGCCCAATATGCCGTTGGTCTTCTTGGCAACAAGGGCACACTGTTGACTCATATCCAGCGTCTCATCAACTGTAATCCCCAGGTCCTTTCCCGGCTCACTGCTGCTTAGACAGTCGGTCCCCAGCCTGGGATTCTTACTTTCCAAGTGCAGGACTCTGCACTTGTCCTTGTTGAACCTCATCAGATTTCTTTTGGCCCAATCCTCCAATTTGTCTGGGTCACTCTGGACCCTATCCCTACCCTCCACCCTATCTACCTCTCCCCCACAGCTTAGTGTCATCTGCAAACTTGCTGAGGGTGCAATTCATCCCATCATCCAGATCATTATTAAATATGTTGAAGAAAACCGGCCCCAGGACCGACCCCGGGGCACTCCGCTTGATACCGGCTGCCAACTAAACATCGAGCCGTTGATCACTACCTGTTGAGCCCGACAAAATAGCCAGCTTTCTATCCACCTTATAGTCCATTCATCAAATCCATACTTCTTTAACTTGCTGGCAAGAATACTGTGGGAGACTCTATCAAAAGCTTGGCTAAAGTTAAGATATATCACATCCACCACTTTCCCCATATCCACAGAGCCAGTTATCTCATCATAGAAGGCTATCAGGTTGGTCAGGCATGACTTGCCCTTGGTGAATCCATGTTGACTGTTCCTGATCACCTTCCTCTCCTCCAAGTGCTTCAAAATGGATTCCTTGAGGACCTGCTCCATGATTTTGCCAGGGACTGAAGTGACGCTGACCGGTCTGTAATTCCCTGGGTCCTCTTTCTTCCCTTTTTTAAATATGGGCACTATATTTGCCTTTTTCCAATCATCTGTGACTTCCCCCCAGTCACCACAAATTTTCAAAGGTAATGGCCAGTGGCTCTGCAATCACATCAGCCAACTCCCTCAGCACCCTTGGATGCATTAGATCTGGAATCAGACCCATGGACTTGTGCACATCCAGCTTTTCTAAATAGTCCTTAACCTGTTTTTTCACCATTGAGGGCTGCTCGCCTCCTCCCTATACTGTGTTGCCCAGTGCGGCAGTCTGGGAGCTGACCTGGTCTGTGAAGACTGAGGCAAAAAAAGCATTGAGTACTTCAGCTTTTTCCACATCATCTGTTTCTTTTTGCGTTATTTAATCTATGTTTGTACAACAACTAGCACAATGGAGTCCGAGGTTGGCTAGACACAGGTGCTTTTGCAATATAAATGTTAAATAAGAACAACAACAGTATGTTAAGTTGGCTTTTTGCACATAATGTTATGCATAAATTGCATACAAAATATAGACAAATACATTTACATCCAAAATATTACAAAAGTTACAATGAGATGGCAATTTAGAGCAACAAGTTTTGAGTCAAATTGAGATGAGTTGCCAACCCTTCTCCCCCAATATTTCAGTGCTTTAATTGAAGAGTAGAATATTTCCTTAAGAAAATTTTGTATTGGGGCTGCTGAGAAAAATGACTGAGCCAGATATACAGCTTTTGTCATTAAAAAGTCAACATTTTAAATTAGTGTTACAGCATAAATGTCTCTTAAAATGATGAAACTTGCATGTCTGGCTCATACCAGCTCAGTTAGTCATTCGCTTTCCTGAGCAGCCCGTAATTAATACATACTATTGTTTTTTTAAAGAAATATACTACAGGGTATTAATTGAAATTGTAGACTAAGGAATTAAACTGTTTTTGGTTTATAGCCTTAACTTTTGCAATGATTACATATGTTCTAATGGAAAAATACATTAATATTAATTGTATTATTCAAATTGTTTGAGGAAAATGTTTGTTTGGAGGAGAGTCTGAAAAGAGCTCTTAAGTGCTAAAATTAATTCAACCAGAATTGCAAAATGGAGGCTCCTGCGGTCCTCACAAACCATTGGCTGCCTTTCCCACCAATATGTTATGCTGAGAATACACTCAATCAATGAGGTATAAGATAGAAACATTGATTATAAGAACATGTTTATGGGCTCAAAATATCTTCAGGGAAGGGCACTGTCACCTAGCAATTAGAGAGAGATTAACTCTCAGACCAGAGTATCTGCTAAATAGTTGAGTTCAATAATAAAAGTAAATACTGAGAGTGCCTATTCATTGAAATAAAGGTTGTTACTATTTTAGTGCCTAAATTTTACTCCTGTATTGAACCCAGTAACTTGTGTTTAACTAAAGTATAACTTGTGTTTGGTTTAAGTGCAAATCTTTCCATTCCAGAATGGCCTCCAGTCTTGATTTAAAGACATTAAGAAAGGCAGAATCCACCATTTCCTTTGGTAGTTAGTTCCAGTGGTTAATCATTCATGGTTGACAACGTAATGCCTAATTGCTAATTTGAATTTGTCTGGCTTCAGCTAGGTCCTTGTTATGCCTTTCTCTGTTAAACTGAAGAGCCCTTTAGTATCTTGTATTTTCTTCTCATGAAGGTCCTTATATAAGGTGATCAACTCACCTCTCAATCATCTTTTTGATAAGCTAAACAGACAGTTCTTTAAGTCTCTCCTTTCCAGACCTTTTTATTTTTATTTTTCAGCCTTCAGACCATTTTAGTAGCTGTTTTCTGCAGACTCTCCAAAATATCAAGGTTCTTTTAAATTGTGAATACTGAAACTGCACACAGCATTCCAGTATCTGCTCACCAATGCTGTATTTTCCTTTCAGGTCACCGTGTGTGGAAATAACTCCAATAAAGGGAGGAAAAGCAAGGGTAATAGGTCAGAATTAAAATTTGACTAGTTCTAGGCTTTTTCATTTAGGATTTTTCTTGTGTGTGTGTGTGTGTGTGTGTGCGTGGTGTTTAACTGTCCTATATCAGGTGTAATGATGGTCCTGGATTTCAAACACCATTTCAGCCACCATTGTCTAATTTCCTTTCTTTTAGACATTTGGCTCTTTTTTTTTAATTTATTTTTGTGACTACAGTGTTCTCATAATATTACTTTAAATGACTGCATAGCTATTTACAACCGTCATTCTATCTTAATGTTTTTGTTTTGTTTTTTGAAGGAGTATCTTAATGAAGTCTTAGGACTAAAACTAAACATATTTATTTTGCATTTGTGTTTTTTTTCCCCTAGTTCATTATATGGTAAATAACTATAGAATAAATAAAAGCTTACATGCAAACTAGAAAAATGGCTAATACAGCAAAAGTATCCTTTACGTTAGTGTGTTTAGACCAAATTAGGATGTGATTATGATTTTTTTAATGGGTGTGAACAATTAGAGTGATTTTTCTAGGCAATGAGTCTGTGTGTTATACAGACTTAGAACCACATAAAGCTAAATGTTCTGAAAAAGCTATAGACTTTTACTGGTGCTGGAATGCTTGTAAAAATCTATACAGGAAGCACAATTTTTCATTTAAAAATAAATAAGTACTGAATAGCCTGCACTAAACATACCTAAAGTCAATGGAGTAATTAAAAAATAAGAAAATTATATCTTGATAAGCTGAAATAGATAGATTTACACAAGACAAAGCATGAAACTGCTAAGAAACAGTTTATTCAATGTATTAGATGGGCCAGACTACAGCTTCATTCATGCATAGGCCACAGGTTTTTTGTGCATACAAACTGCATACATATGGTGGAGAGTGTCAAATTCAGGATTTCCTGAACCATGAGCTAAATTATGTGTTAATTATTTCTACTAGTAGTATTTATATGGCACCAAGAGTGTGGTTTAGTTCATAAGAATGTGGAGCTCGTATGCTGAGCTTGAGTCCAGGCAAATAGACCTTTGCACTCACGTAAATGCAGTCAGACAAAGGATCAAGTTTGGATGCAACAGTCAAAGGAGGTCAGATTGAGGAAAAGAATCCCTATTCAAGAAAGCACGTAAGCACAATTCTAACTTTAAATATGCTTATAAGATGTTCTAAATAAGGATAAACTTAATCACGTGCTTAGGTGCTTCCCTGAATTAGGGCCTGACTGAGCAATGGACCTTAGCATGTAAATTTTGATGCTGTATCGTTTTATATAATCATGGGTGAAATTATGGATGAGGGGTGGGTAAAATCATTAGTAGAGTGGGTCAGAACAGAAGGAAGAAGCCGTGATGAGAGACAAAAGTGTAAAAGCCAGAATAATCATGCTACTTGAACAGAATGGGCGGGATGTGGGGACTGCTGACAAGGCTAAAATGAGTCTCTCTAGTAGCTCAAACAATAGAGAAAATATGCGTAGATCTGAAGAACATTTGTATAGAATGAAGTAGCAATGACCTCCAGAAGTCAATACATCTGTCACATACTGCAGAATATTACTTAACATCAGTTTCTTTACATGGGCTGGTCTTCTGTTCGCACTTTGCACTGCAGTATTAAACAAATTAAGATATTCCTGCAGTTCGAGAAATGTCAAGAGATCTCTTTGATTTTTGAGGAGTGTTTCTTTGGTTTTGCATGTATAAATATTATTCATCTAAGACAGTGGTCCCCAACGTGGTGCCCGCGGGCACCATGGCGCCCGCCGGGGCATTTATGTGCGCCCGCCTAGTGCCCAGCAGGGGAGAGAAGCCGCGGCCCTGCACCTGACGGGGACAGAGAACTCAGGCTGCGAGCGCGGTGTTCTCTGTTTCCAGCAGGCGCAGGGCCCGCCTAGTGCCCAGCAGGGGAGACAAGCCGCTGCCCCATGCCTGATGGGGACAGAGAACTCCAGGGCTGCAGGCTGCGGGGGCCGGTGTTCTCTGTCCTCTCGGCTTCGCTCTTCTCTCTGGATTCATATATTATGTTATATTAAAGATGTTATATTTGGGGGCGGAGGGATAGCTCAGTGGTTTGAGCATTGGCCTGCTTAAACCCAGGGTTGAGAGTTCAAACCTTGAGGGGGCCATTTAGGGATCTAGGGCAAAAATCTGTGTGGGGATTGGTCCTGCTTTGAGCAGGGGGTTGGACTAGATGATCTCCTGAGGTCCCTTCCAACCCTGATATTCTATGATGTTTTTCATATTATTTAATGTACAAATACAAAATAAGCCTGGAAAAATTGTTGGCGCCCGCCACACTCTTCTGAAAACATGAATGTGCTACTGGCCACAAAAAGGTTGGGGACCACTGATCTAAGAGGTTTATTATTCAGCTGAAAAAATACTAACAATAAAAGCACCCCAAAGCCATATAATATGTGAGAGAGACTTGAATAGAGTTGGTTTGAATGGGAAAGATTTGTACACTATAGTTAAAAGCATTGCCTGTGTGTTAGAGAACTGTCCTTGATACAAGGCAATAAATAGGATAACTTACTAGACCTTTTCCATCTCTAACATTAATGATCCTATGAAGTATTCTTATTTACAAAGAAGATAAATTAAGGTGTGAGCATCAATAGTATCCCCAAGAGAACATAAAAGAAGAGAAGTAACTAAAAGTTACAAGATAGCAAGACAAAAGTGGGGATGGGTTGTTTATGTTCCTTACTGCATTAAGTGTTTTATTTCTAGGGCATCTTAAAGTTGAGTGACTCATCTTTATAAAAAGGTTTTCTCCTTTTTAGCTTGTTTGAGTCTCATGAAGAAGTTCTACTTTATATGAAGTATCAGGATTTAAAAATTTTCTATTGAAGTCAATGAACATGATTGTTTTTGTCTATTCTGAATGTTGTAAAGTCTATTCCTCTTCAGATAAATCATCTAAAGTCTTAGTTACTTGAAACCCAAGAGATAACTAAAAGAATCTTCCAAAAGAATATTTGAGAATATTTCTGACACTGATTAACTGCCAAAGTTAATCCCCCCTCCCTCTAATCTTAAGGTACCTGGTGTGCAATGAACATAGGACACAATGCACAACCAGAGCTATCCGAGCCAGGGCTTAAGAAGTCCCAGTCACCTTGTTCAGAAGTCATTATAACATTTCCATATGTTTGTTTTTCAATTTAGCTATCGTTTCCACTTATGACACCAGCTTAAATCCACAAAATCACACTGGTGTATGAAATGTACCCGGGAGTAATATTGTGTCCTAATAATATCAACAGCTGTCTTCCAACATTTCACCATGTAATAATGAACCCATTTGGAGAGAAAAAAAAGAGTTGAACATACACAAATGACAAATTCAATGTGACCATCAGGCAATCCATTAGATCGCCATAATGCTCACAGCTGGAAATGTGTTGAGAGATGGCATTTGATATCATCATTGTTAGCTTTCATATAATGCAATATTTATTACAGTAAGAGAGGAGGGGAGTATTTTTAGCTGCATCTTGAGTAACTTATCTCCATGGCAACCCCTTACTTGCCTGCACTGTTGCTGTTACATAGAATGTTGTCACGTTAATAATAAATGTGACACATCTAACACATTTGGCTGCTGATTGGCTTACAGTCATGGATTTTTATTGTTTAGTTGCAAGATTTGCAAAGCTTAGGGTTTATAAGAAACAAAATGAATGAAACCTGCTTAAAACACATTGCCTTGGAATTATGTTAACTCACTGAGATATCAGCAATATTTGTAATGTCTTGTTTGTGTGTGGGTTTTAGTGCCATTTTAAGATGCCATGGAAGTCAATGATCAAATGCCATTAGGAACCTGGCAGGTGTGTAATAACTTTATTTAATAGATTTGTAAGGATAAAGAAATGTCATGTATGTAAAATTGTTTGAGGAACCTCGGTGACATATTTGAGAAATGGCACTTTCAGTAACAGAACCTAGACATGAGCAGAACTCCAAGTGAGACCCCCACGCTTCCCAATCATCCACTCAGCTACATTAAAAACAAACAAAAAAAACCCAGTTACCATTAGGCAACACAAATTCTTGGTTATTATATTTGGATATAAAATTTTGTAACTGCTAGTTACAAAAATAAAAAGTCAAGAAAGAATGTACATTGAACTTCAAGTTAAAATGGTCATGACTTCTCTTGCCAGAGTTTCAACTCTGAGCCATTCCATCCCATTTGCTTGCAGAATTTCATGTATTAAAACTTGGATTTCACCTGTTTGGCTTTCTGTACAGAACAAGTTAGAGCTGCTTCTACTGATCTTAAATCCCACTAAATGTTTTAAACCATCCCAAGTAGGGTAACTGTTGGTTCCTTACAAAAACATACTGTGTGGTATTTGAGCCATATAGAAAGAAAAAATCAGGGATAAGCAAGGGCAATTTAGTAAGAATCTAAATGAAAGTTTGCTTGTAAGAGGTGGAAGGACAAAGTCAAACCAGTAAAGAAATTTGGTGGAACTTTCTAGAAAGATTGTAATGTATATTATTACAGCCAATAGATCATCAGTCCAGAATGACATAAGGATCCAATCCTGCAAACATTTAATTCCATTCTTTTCACTAGGATTATGCATGTGCACTGGTGTAAATAGTCACATTTCACATCCTCTTCCTCTGCTCCTACCTGTCTCTGGAGGAAATCCCAGAACACAATGGAAGTTCAACACCCACATTGAGTCGGATCCCCACAACCCACCATTGCCTGTTTATCACTTTTGACTCCAGCCCTTGCCAATCTCTCCATTAATCACCTCAATTCTAATTCCTGCCAGCCACCATACTAATTTACCTTGATCTCTCCCCAACCCCACCATTCCTCACTCTCACCATGAACAGTTCCTTTTTCCTCTGGCTTATTCCCAACTGCCCTTGAATCCCCATCCTTAAAAAAATAAATAAATAAATAAATAAATAAAAAACCTCTTGAGCCAATCTCTCTCCCTCTGTTATCCTATCCTTCACCTTCACATTTAACATTTACAACTGTTGCATTAGCTCCCTCCCATCTGCTCACTCAGGGAGTCGCTCCAATCTGTATTTCACGGTCTCCATTTCACTGAAACCACTCCCACTAAAGGCTTGAAGAACCAATTCCTGGCAAACTCTGAAGGCCTAGTTTTGATCCTCCTTGGTCTTCCTGTTACCTTTGATACAATGGATCACTCCCATCTTCCTTGCAGTTATCCCTTGGCTTCTTTTTTATTTGTTTGCCCTTGTGATGTACAAACCCCACACTGAGCAACAAAGGCTTAAGGGCTCATTTTAGTCTCAGCCAGCCCCACCCCGCCACACCTGCAGCAAATGCTCCATCTGCTGAAGGAATTTAAAGGCATTCAATTAGTTCAGTAGGTGACCAGACCTGCAGCCCATAGCTAGAGCAGCGTGAAACCTAAACGCTCTGACGCAGCTGCCCAGAGGGGCCCTTCGTGAGGGAAAAGAGGACCCTCCACAGATACAAGCAGAGAGGGAATTATCCTGTAGCCCTGGACAGTGGCAACTCCCTCTTGTTTCTTTTTATTTGGATTTTCCCACCAGGCCAAGGCCTTAGACTGAGGTGATCCCAGGCCGGGAGACGAGAGGAAGAGGCCCAGGGAGGACAGCCTTAAGTGGCCTTGGTTGCCAGGTTACTGGTATCCCAAAGGGCCCTGGAACGGAGGCTGGTGGAATGGGAGGGCTCGGGTTCCCCTGCCCACAATCCCCTTGGCAGTCCCCTGCCCACTTCTGAACCAGACCCTGAGTGAAGACCATTACAGTTCTCCTAAATGTCTGACCGCTTTCTGGCATCATGTAGCACTTGTCTGCATCTCTGACTTGATCTCCCCTTTCATGTGCCTTCTAAAAACCTGTGCCCTTCAACAAAACAAACAAAAAAAAAGACATTAGTAAGTTTACATAATTGTTCAGCTTTAAAAGAAATACTCAACTATTAATGAAGTAACAAAAAAAATTTAAATAAGGTTCATGATTCATTAAGATTAAATTATTTAACATGTATAACAAGTTTAAATGTCAGAATTTTCACCCATTAACTCCAAATCAATATTATAGCATTGGTGTCTAGATGCTATAATTAAGGGTGTTAAATAATTCTAATAAACATAGGTTCTTGAAAGTGGGATTTAATAACTTCTGAACACTGCAATCAATGGGAGACTTCCCTTTAACTTCAGGGGACTTTGGATCAAGCCCTTAGTGATAAGGCTGGAAGCCAGCAAAAAGGTTCTTAGCCCAGACAGTAATTTTTGTTGTAAAATGGGGGAAAACACAACATCTTTCTAATTATTTTTATCTAAACATAAGCAAAAAGCAATTGTCTTGAGGAAAATAAATTGGTGACATTTATAAAGGAGCTAATAATACTGAAAGCCTAAGCTAGTGAACACTTGCAACACTAGTATTAGTGCAGTTCTTTGGAAAATCCTGATTCCCAGTAATTGAAGATTAATTTGAGATCTTCTGCGATTTGGGCCAGGGTTCACTGTCAAGACAGACTTACTAGTCTTATCTTTGATAGAAAGACATGGTGGATCCTTGGAATCCAATATTTCTTGTATCTCGGGCCTATGCTGAGTTCAAGGCCTAGCTCCTGGTGCTTCAAGTTTCTATAGTGAATTTGTTTTTGAATATTGGAACCCATTTGGCAGATTCTGCAGAGAGGCCAAGGAATGAACATGGAGACTAAATGATCCTCTCACACCTAGGGGTATCATTTCACCTTTATCTGAAGGGATGATTGGCCAAGAAGTGTGGCTGTTTTATACACACTTTGCATAGTTGCAATTAACAACACAAGGTTCAAGGTTTGTCTGCTTGGGGTGCTACATTCTGAAAAGCAGAAAGCTGAGTTACTAATTGAATAGCTAATGTTTCAAAAGTTCTATGAATATGAAAATTGTTATTAACTATTCTTTTTAGGCTGATTAGAACCTTCCCATTCATGGTCCCTCTCTGCTGGATATAGAGCTACATCAAGGGTTCTCAAACTGGGGGTTGTGACCCCTCGGGGTCACAAGGTTACTACATGGTGGGGGGAGAGCTGTCAGCCTCCACCCCAAACCCTGCTTCGCCTCCAGCATTTATAATGCTGTTAAATCTATAAAAACATGTTTTTAATTTATAAAGGGTGGTCTCACTCACTTTTAGACACTTGGGATCATGGGAGTCTTAAGCAGCTAGACTTAAGGGAAGCAGCCTGTGTCATCAGGGCCTGGTCATATAACCATTGACTTCACTGGGGCCAATATCTGGCACTCGGAGAAGTTTAGGCTAAGCTTCTTGCTGAAAATAGGGATTCTTCCTCACTTCATATAAGAGTCTCCCTCCATTATAAAAGGACTTCTTGTCTGTTTTCTGTTTGTGACAGGTTTCTGTGATGTCTATCCTGAAGCCATGCTTCCCCCCCTCCACCCCCCCCCCTCAAAAAAAGCATCACTATTTTTGAGGATACCAGAAATATAGCTGCCTTTATCATCCGTGGAGATTTGTTTCTCAGTTTTATACTTAGAAAACTTAAAAGACTGAAAACAAAAACTTGCTCTGATGTAGTGTTTAGTGGATGTATCTGAGATATTCCCCATTGCAGCTGGGATTACATTTTATTTTGCAGGGAGCAGATCCTTTATTACAGATATAAGGTTACATGTTTGGAGATGCATTTGAGAAATGCTTCTACCCGTTCTCCCTACACTAAATATCTTCCTTATTCATCTTAGAAGTATTGCACTGTAAAACAAATTAAATCCTTAGCAAAACCCCATCAGATCATTTCTGAGAATGAAGTCTGGACAAGCAGCCTCTTTTCAGAATTACCTGACATTATTTCACATGAAGAGCTCTGTGTAAGCTCAAAAGCTTGTCTCTCACCAACAGAAGTTAGTTCAATACAAGATATTACCTCACTCACCTTGTCTCTCCATTATTTCACTAACTTCATTTGTTCCCACCAGCTTGAGGGCACAATTTTTTAACTTTATTTTTAGACTCACTTCTTGTCACTATCCTAATGAGCTACTTTAGATTCAGAAGGAAGAGACAGCCCTACCAGGTGACTGGCTGTTAATTTGTGAATTTCCAAGAACTCAAATCTTCCATGTGTCATCTCCCATTCTCCTTGGGAATTTTCCCCTTGCATATCTAATCCACACAGAAATGCTTGTAAAAACTAAACCAGTATGAGACAGATGCACGCGCACACCCGCACATACCTCACAATAAGACAAACATCCTCCAGCTCTTCACAGTCCAATTTATTTTTCACCTGCTCATTTAATGTACACCTGTCTAATGATGGCACTGCTCCTGGCTGCAGTAGGGATGATTCTGAGATTAAAAACCAGATTTGTTTGCATAATTATTTCACAGGCACACAATAAAAACTGTTGTGTGCTCAGTGAAATGCAGCTAAATAAAAAACTTAGGTGCACCGTGTATATCATTCTTTGTATATAATAATAGTTAGGTTTTGGCCCTAAATAAGTGTCTATAACAGACTTTCTGTGCAACCCTTTGACAGTCCATCCCAGGTAAGGAAGGGAAGATGTTGCAGACTGCTGAACACTGAGTTTTCACAGTGGATCCGCACAAAGATTTTTAGCACAAGTGTTTCTTGTGAAATAATGATAGATTAGGAGCCTACCCAGTGTTCAGATGGCCTTCAAACTAATACTTCCACCTGAGTGGCAAAGTAGTTTACCATTAGTATGCTGGATTCCCATACAAACCAAGTGGGAGAGCCAGCTCAAGTTGTATAAAAGACTTCAATTTTTTTGCTGCTTCTTACAACATGTAGGTTGGGATTTTTTTTGGTTAATCTCTTTTGTGCTTGTATTACATATCACCCAGACACTTTATATCAAAGGTACATTTATAAATAGTTTGTAATAGGCTAATATATAAGAATGGCCATACTGGATAAGACCATGGTTCCACCCAGCCCAGTATCCTGTCTTCCAATAGTGGTCAGTGCCAGATGCTTCAGAGGGAATGAACAGAAAAGGGCAAATATCGAGTGATACATCCACTCTCCGCTTCTGGCAATCAGAGGCTAAGACACCCAGAGCCTGGGATTGCATACCTGACCCTCTTGGCTAATAGCCATTGATGGACCTATCCTCCATGAAATTGTCTAATTCTTTTTTCAACCTAGTTATACTTTTGGCCTTCAGAATATCCCCTAGCAATGAGTTCCACAGGTTCACTGTCCGTTGTTTGAAGTACTTCCTTATGTTTGTTATAAACCTGCTGCCTATTAATTTCATTGGGTGAATCCTGGTTCTTATGTTATGTGAGGGAGTAAATAAGTTACTTTCTCCACACAATTCATGATTTTATACATTTCTATCATATCCCCCCATCAGTCATCTCTTTTCCAAGCTGAACAGTCCCAGTCTTTTTAATCTCTCCTCCAAATGGAAGCTGGTCCATACTCCTAATACTTTTTGTTATCCCTCTCTGAACCCTTTTCAATCCTAAGATATCTTTTTTGAGATGGGGTGACCAGAACTGCATGCGTACTATAGATGTATATAGTGGTATTATGATATTTACTTTATCATCTTTCCCTTTCCTAATGGTTCCTAACGTTTTTAGCTTTTTTTTGCTTGCTGCTGCACATTGAGCAGATGTTTTCTGAGAACTAGTCACAATGCCTCCAAGATCTTTCTTGAGTGGTAACATCATTTTGTATGTATAGTTGGGATTGTTTTCCAATGTGCATTTATCAACTTTGAATTTCATCTGCCATTTTGTTACCCAGTCATTCAGTTTTGTGAAATCCCTTTGTAACTCTTCAGTCTGCTTTGGACTTACCTTGAGCAATTTGGCATCATCTGGCAACTTTGCCTCATCAGTGTATACTTCTCCCAGTATAGATCCCTGGGGATCCTGCTATTTACCCCTCTCTCTCCACTGTGAAAACTGACCATTTATTCCTTCTTTGTTTCTGATCTTTTAACCAGTTACTGATACATGAGGTGAATTCTCCTCTTATCCCATGACAGCTTACTTTGCTTAAGAGCCTTTGGTGAGGGACCTTGTCAAAGGTTTTCTGAAAGTCCAAGTACACCATATCAACTGGCTCATCCTTGTCCACATGTGCACTATTGGGTGAATACCATCCAGTCCTGGTGACTTATTACTGTTTAATTCATCAATTTGTTCCAAAACCTCCTTTATCAATACCTCAACCTGGGACAGTTCCTCAGACTTGTCCTCTAAAAAGAATGTGTCAAGTGTGGGAATCTCCCTCACGTTCTTTGCCATGAAGACCAATGCAAATAATCCATTTAGTTTCTCTGAAACGACTCCGTCTGTCTGTCTTGAGTGTTGCTTTAACATTTCGATTGTCCACTGGCCCCACTGATCATATAGCAGGCTTCCTATTTCTGATGTACTTGAAACATTTTGCTATAGTTTTTGGGTCTTTTGCTAGTTGATCTTCAAATTCTCTTTTGGTCTGCCTACCTATACTTTTACATGCAACTTGACAAAGTTTATGCACCTTTATATTTCCCTCAGTAGAATTTGACTTCATTTTAATCAATTGATATTTTAATGGAGGGTTAATTATTTTAGCATTATCAATTATAGAGGGGAAGGATAGCTCAGTGGTTTGAGCACTGGCCTGCTAAACCCAGGGTCCTTAAGGGGGCCATTTAGGGATCTGGGGCAAAAATCTCTCTGGGGATTAGTCTTGCTTTGAGTAGGAGGTTGGACTAGATGATCTCCTGAGGTCCCTTCCAGCTCTGATATTCTATGATCCCAACAGCTCAATGAGTTGTTTATAATACTTTTTAGTGATATGCTTATAGCTATTTATTTCCATGTGATTTGTGGCTCAAACATGTACACACACCATCTCTTAAAAAAATCTATACATCTAACAGATTCATATCAGTACATCTTGGATTGTATATTATGTAGTTGTATTATGGTTGCAGAAGTAATATCATAACTCTCAAAATAATATAGGTTGTCATGGAACAAAGTACACTCCCCTTGTTGCCCAATCAAATCCTCATTTGTTCAATACATTTTAAGCACATGCTTAAAACGTAAGTATTACTTCAGTGGGACTCACACATGCTTAAAATTATGACCATGCTAAAGTGCTTTTTCTGGACCTAGGTTTTAAGTTCCATTCATGCTCATTGTGTCGATGGAGTGCATCCTCATTCGCAGTGTTTGCATCAATGCAGAGAGCAGTGCACTGTGGGTAACTATCACACAGTGCAACTAGATGCAGGGAGTTTTGAGAAGGGCATGGAATGCCTCATGGGCCCAAAATATTGTTGCAGGGGGAAATGGGAACATGGCTATAAGAATACAGTTCTGTTCAGAAAACTGCAAGCAGGGACTCTTCCAGATTGCAGAACAACAATTGACGACATTGAAATGCCAATAGTGATCCTGGGAGACCCAGCCTCCCCCTTTCTCCCATGGCTTATGAAGCTGGACAGTAGTAAGTTCAACACTAGGCTGATCAAGTGCAGAATGGTGGTGAAATGTGCCTTGGGACATTTAAAGGGTCACTGGCACAGTTTGCTTACTAGGTTAGACCTCAGTGAAAGCAATATCCCAATTGTTTTCACTGCCTGCTGCATACTCCAGAACATCTGTGAGGCAACAGGAGAGAAGTTTCTGCAGGCTTGGAGACAGATAGTATCTGGCTGCTCAAAATCAGCACACAACCTAGGGCAGTAAGAAGAGCCCAGCAAGGAGCTTTGTGTCTCTGGGAGACTTTGAAAATCCATCTCAGTAATGAGACACAGTAATGTGCACTGCTTAGCTGCAGTGTGCTTTCCCATACCATCCCCTCTGTTGCATCAGTTTCCCTGTACCTCCCCTTCCGCTCCCCCCCGCAAAAAAAAGCCCACGTTTGTGCAATAAAAGTCAGGGTTTTGAGAATGAAATGTCCGTTCTTTATTCCAAACACACAGAAACAAAGACCAGGAAAATAATGTAGCCTTGGACATGTGGTGTGATAAAATTGGGAGGGGAGAAACCAAGTTAGCTTGTCTGTAAAAGCACAGTCTTGCCCATCAAAGGTCTTTGAATAGCTCCCTTTTGTTCTTAGTATCCTCCTCCACTGTTGAGTAGAAGGGATACTGTACTCCCCAACCCCCCTGCCTCCTGGAACATTTGGGGGAGGGGGAAGGGATACAGTGATGTTTCCAGGCCATTCTGCAGTGGTTACTTTTGAGGGTACTGGTGCGATTGTCACTGAGAAACACATGCAGCTCATTGTAGAAGTGGTATATCTGCTGTGCAGAACTAGAACAACTGTTTGCCTCCCTTGCCTTCTGGTACACCTGCCGAAGTTCTTTGACTTTCACGTGGCACAGCGGCATGTCTCAAGTGTAGCCCTTTTTCCCCATGCTCTGTATGATCATCTCATAGATGTCTAAATTTTTCCAGCTGGTTTGGAGCTGTGACTGCACAAACTCTTCTCCCCACACAAGATCCACCACCTCCTGTGTACTCCAAGTTTGAGTGCATTTGGAGCATTCAACCACCACGATCAGCTGGGCTGGCAAGCTCTCCATGTTGATAAACAGGAAATGAGAATTCAAAAGTTCCCAGGGTTTTAACAGGAGAAGGGCTGTTTCCTGTGTACCTGGCTACTGTGCAGTCGAGTTGAAAGCTATCAGCAGCGCAGTTATAGCAACGATGTGTCTATACTGCCTCTCTATGGACCTATCAACATCGAATTAAGCCCTTTGCCTCTCTTGGAGGTGGAGTAATTAAGTTGACTTAAGGTGGAAGGGACCTGGTAGTATAGTCACATACATTATTAAGTTGACGTAAGGCGGCCTCCATCAACATCAGTTTGTAGCGTAGATAAGGCTTCAATCCCTGAATTTAGGCTCTCCCCTGACAGCTTCCTCATTCCTTCAGGGTTGCATAATTCATTCTAGTGTCTCTCTAGCTGAAAAATCAGTTCCTAAGGGCTTGTCTATGTGAGGACATCCAGGGAACTTAATCCAAAATAACAAAAGATGTGACTGTGAAATGGATTAATTAAACCACGTTTAACTCCTGTGTGAATATCCTCATTCAGAATTAGAGGCTTGAGTTAGGTTTAACTTAATTTACTTGCTGTAATTTTGAATAAACATTGTCCATACAGAGATTTAATGAGGCTTTACTAATCCACTTCAAGTTCTCTTATTTTATTAATTTGGATTTATTTTCCTGGATGTCCCTGTGTAGACAAATTCTAATTCTCCTTCAACTCTCATTATGTGGGAAGTTAAGTGTTAAATTGGTGAATTATTTGTTATCACAACCCTTTTGTGACTATTATAACTCTTCAGTTTATGAAAATGTTTGCTAAGTGAAATACTTCAGAGACAGCCAGTCCTATAACTGTCTTTTTTTTTAACCTAGCTTTAATAGGAACGTGTTGAAAAATCAGTCCGTTCTAGCTCTGCTCTTCCACCCTGAAGAACGATGCCAAGTATTGTTTTTCCATGTTAGTCTTATTGAACTTTCCAGTGTGAATGGCTCTATATGGCATGACTCCTTTCAATATCAGAGTGTATTGAATTATGTAATCAAGGACATAGCACCACAGAACTAATTAAAAGAACAAACATTGAACAATTGGACAGCATAATTTATTGTGCAGGCTAGAAATGAAGCAACTATGATGCATACAGAACGTCAGAGAGCCTTCAAGGGTAAATCTTTTTAGGCCATTTCCATGGCTACAGTATTATTGGATATGCTAGAAAAGTCAACTCCTCACCCTGCCTACCTTTGGGTGGCAGTGTACCCTCAACACCAATTCTGTGTCATTTCCATTTTCAATCTCAACCCTCAGGATGCCTACAAATGTCTCCTTGACACATTCAACTGCCTGTCAAATGGAAATACAGCTGTGGGTCATTGGTTAAGTATTCCCAGTCACACTTCTGTTGTCTGTATTTCAGATGACACTGTATAATCACAATCACATCAGTAAAAGGAGGTTGACTGTCATTCATCCATACTTTATTATGATGGAAAAGCATTGGAATATCATTCACTTTGATGCAACATCCAATCACTTGTTATTGATCTGACCGGCACCACTCCATATAAAATCAAAAGTTGATTCTGTTACATCATGATCTCAATTAGCACTGGTATATATATCCCATGTTACCATTTCTCTCACTCTTAGGATGTTGACAAGTGGAGTACATATTTTGTTTATGCAATAGTGTTCAGCCACAAATGTAAGATGGAAAAAGGATATTCTCCTAGTTCCAAATATATGTCAGATATGTTCAGTATTCAAACTATCTCCAACAATCCCGGACACATGTTTGCTCACATTCTATTTTTATGTACATGTAGTATACTATTGTGCAAAAAGGTTGTGTTATTTCTAGGTGGTAAATTATACAGTAGTAATTCGGATGCTACCAAAAATATGGTAAAATATTCTACCTACCATATCTGAATTTTACTGCAGCTGGAATGGCCAACATTTTCAGAAAATGAGTAGTGATTTGGAGTGCCTCAACTTTGGGGTTTGCAATTTGAGACATCTTAAAGGGGCCTGCTTTTCATAAGGTGAATGCTAAACCCTTTCTGAAAAATCAGGAGTTTAAGGTGTCTTGGTTGCAACATTCAAAAAAAAGCACTCAAGATTAACAGGCACTTTTGAAAATGTGCTTGTCTATATTTTCAAAGTAATGCATTTTTAGAGAAATTTTAATGGTCCACTTCTCTGGATGTATACACTTGCATTTTCAGATGCAATTATTCTAGCAGAGAGCGCTGAATGGTATCAGTATTTGATTGGTGATCTTTTATTATTACTGAAGTAGTTACTTGGGAGTAGGGATGGAGGAAGTTTGGGTAGAAAAAAGGGGTGAAAGTTTTCACTAACCTACTTATAGTATTCATTAATTGATTGTATTCTTGTGGTTACCTCTCAGTTAAAAACCATTTGAAACAAGAGTGCTCTTGTCTAAATTATTACATTATTCAAAATTTCATTTGTGATTCTGCAAAGTCATCATAAATATCATTGAACTGATAATCTATATATCAGACAGTAATACTGGTTGAAATTTTTCAAAGCCATCAAGGGCAGTTAGGTTCATATTACATAATTTCCATTCAAATTAATGAATGTATATTACCTAGGTTGCACTGAAAAGCTCAACCATTGACCTATATTCTTCTCTGTTTATTAGCTGTTTCCACCACTAGAGGCCATTGTGGTAGACCAGCAAAACACTTATTTTTTCTCTTTTCATTATTTTAAAAACACTCTTTACTTTATAGAGTGGAATGTTTAAAATTCTGCTCCCAGATTTTTCTCAGAATCCTCAGTCAAGGGTTAGAGACCCGGGTAAACATTTGGAGGATACAGGACTTGGACTGTTACTGAGACTGTAGATGGACACTGGCCAAAGAAGCAACAGCAGCAGTTAGAGAAGTTCGCATGCTTCTATCACTTCTGTCTTCCAAAAATAAATGCATCATATTCTAGTGGGATAGAGTCAACATTCCTTATGCATGTAACTCAATAGGATTTGTATTCTTAAATCCTTTAGTTCTCTCTGAATATCTACCTCTTATTCTGCAGATAGTGCCATTTATTTCAAAGGAGCTACCTGTAAATTGCTACTCAAAGTAGTAAGTTTAGGAGAATTTCTGTATCCTGGTCTCTGGCTTCTGCTCTGTCAGACTGGAAATAAGGCATACATTTTTAACAGTAATTAACCATTGGAACAATTTACCAAGGGTACTCATAGACTTTAAAGGTCAGAAGGGACCATTATGATCATCTAGTCTAACCTCCTGCACAATGCAGGCCACAGACTCTCACCCACCCACCTCTATATCAAACCTGTGTCTGAGCCATTGAAGTCCTCAAATCATGGTTTAAAGACTTCAAGGTGCAGAGACTATTCCAGCAAGTGACCCATGCTCCACACGGCAGAGGAAGGCGAAAACCCCACAGGGCTTCTGCCAATCTGCCCTGGAGGAAATTCCTTCCCGACCCCAAATATGGCAATCAGCTAAATCCTGAGCATGTGGGCAAGACTCACCAGCCAGAACCCAGGAAAGAATTCTTTGTAGTAACTCAGATCCCACCCCATCTAACATCCCATCACAAGCCATTGGGCATATTTACCACTAGTAGTCAAAAATCAATTAATTGCCAAAATTAGGCTATTCCATTATACCATCCCCTCCATAAACTTATCAAGCTTAGTCTTGAAGCCAGATATGTCTTTTGCCACCACTGCTCCCCTTGGAAGGCTGTTCCAGAACTTCTCTTCTCTGATGGTTAGAAACCTTCATCTAATTTCAAGTCTAAACTTCCTGATAGCCCGTTTATATCCATTTGTTCTTGTGTCCACATTGGTACTGAGCTTAAATAATTCCTCTCCCTCCCTGGTATTTATTCCTCTGATATATTTATAGAGAGCAATCATTTCTCCCCTCAGCCTTCTTTTGGTTAGGCTAAACAAGCCAAGCTCTTTGAGTCTCCTTTCATAAGACAGGTTTTCCATTCCTCGGATCATCCTAGAAGCCCTTCTCTGTACCGCTTCCAGTTTGAATTCATCCTTCTTAAACATGGGAGACCAGAACTGCAGACAGTATTCCAGATGAGGTCTCACCAGTGCCTTGCATAACGGTGCTAACACCTCCTTATCTTTGCTGAAAATACCTTGCCTGATGCATCCTAAAACTGCATTAGCTTTTTTAACGGCCATATCACATTGGCGGCTCATAGTCATCCTGTGATCAACCAATACTCCGAGGTCCTTCTCCTCCTCTGTTACTTCCAACTGATGAGCACCCAGCTTATAATAAAAAAATCTTGTAATTAATCCCCGAATGCATGACCTTGCACTTTTCACTATTAAATTTCATCCTATTATTATTACTCCAGTTTACAAGGTCATCCAGATCTTCCTGTATGATTTGCTGGTCCTTCTCTGTATTAGCAATACCTCCCAGCTTTGTGTCATCCGCAAATTTTATTAGCACTTTCCCACTTTTTGTGCCAAGGTCAGTAATAAAAAGATTGGTCCCAAAACCGATCCCTGAGGAACTCCACTAGTAACACTCCCTCCAGCCTGACAATTCACCTTTCAGTATGACCCGTTGTAGTCTCCCCTTTAACCAGTTCCTTTCAATTTTCATATTGATCCCTATCTTTTCCAATTTAGCTAATAATTTCCCATGTAGGACTGTATCAAATGCCTTACTGAAATCAAGGTAAATTAGATCCACTGCATTTCCTTTGTCCAAAAAATCTGTTACCTTCTCAAAGAAGAAGATCAGGTTGGTTTGGCACGATCTACTTTTTGTAAAACCATGTTGTATTTTGTCCCAATTACCATTGACCTCAATGTCCTGGACTACTTTTTATCTTCAATTTTTTTTCCAAGACCTTGCATACTGCAGATGTCAAACTGACAGGCTTATAGTTGCCCAGATCACCTTTTTTCCTCTTTCTTAAAGAGAGGAACTCTGTTAGCAATTCTCCAGTCATACGGTACATCCCCTGAGTTTACAGATCCATTAAAAATTCTTGCTAATGGGCTTGCAATTTCATGTGCCATTTCCTTTAATATTCTTAGATGAAGATTATCTGGGCGCCCTGTTTTTGTCCCATTAAGCTGTTCGAGTTTGGCTTCTACCTCGGATGTGGTAATATCTACCTCCATATCCTCATTCCTATTTGTCATCCTACCATTATCCCTAAACTCCTCATTAAAGTATTTGTTTAGATATTGGGCTATGCCTAGATTATCTTTAACCTCCACTCCATCCTCAGTGTTTAGCGGTCCCTGTCAAGGTGTCACCCCCACTCTGAACTTTAGGGTACAGATGTGGCGACCTGCATGAGATAACCCCTAAGCTTATTTACGAGCTTAGATCTAGTAGCTGCCACCACCAAAAAGTTTAAACAAACATTTGTGGGAGAGTCATTTGGAAACTCTGTCTTCCCCTTAAATATTTCCCTAGTTTTTATCCCCTTTTTCCTGGCAGGATTGAGACTGATTCATCTCCTACCAATTCCTGGTGAGCCCAAATCCAGAAAACCCTTGGATCTTAAAACAAGGAAAAATCAATCTGGTTCTTAAAAGACTTTTAATTAAAGAAAAAGGGTGAAAGGAATACCTCTGTGAGATTAGCATGCATGCTACTCTCACAGACAACAGATTCAACACACAGATAGATGTCCCTCTGGGCAAAAACTTAAGGTTACACAAAAGAAACCCAATTTGATTCTCCCTCTTATGCAAAATGAAGTCACAAAAGAAAATAAACATAATCTAATACATTCCTTCTCTAAACACTTACTACTTTTAAGAAATGTTGGATGGCTGATTCCTGGATCCTTCACTCCAGCCAAAACTTTTCTGAACAAAGACTGATTTCCTTCCTCCCTCTTTGAAAACATCTTGTCCCCTCATTGGTTCTTTTGGTCAGGTGTCAGCTAGGCTATGTGAACTTCTTAACCCTTTACAGATAAAAGAGAAATTAACCCTGGACTGTCTGTTTATGACAGTCCCACTTTCTTGGTTTTCTTCTTATTTATATGGCTATAGAACCTTTTACTAGTGGTTTTAATTCTCTTTGCAAGGTCCAACTCTACATGGATTTTGGCCTTTCTAACTTTATCCCTACATGTTCTGACCTCAATAAGGTAGTTTTCTTTGCTGATCACTCCCATCTTCCATTCCTTGTAGACTTCCTGCTTTTTCTTAATCACCTCTCTGAGATGCTTACTCATCCAGCTTGATCTACAACTCCTGCCTATGAATTTTTTCCCCTTTCTTGGGATGCAGGCTTCTGATAGTTTCTGCAACTTTGACTTGAAGTAATTCCAGGCTTCCTCTGCCTTTAGTTTCCCAAGTTCTTTAGTTAGGGAAGTGGATTGGACTGATATCCTTAATTCTTTAAAGTTAGCCCTTTTGAAATAAAAAACCCTAGTCACAGATCTATTTTTGTTTATCCTTCCATTTAGTTTAAACTGAATTAGCTCATGATCATTCAAACCAAGGTTGTCCCCTACAACCATTTCTTCTATGAGGTCCTTGCTGTTCACTAAAACCAAATCTAAAATGGCATCCCCTCTTGTTGGTTCCGCAACTACTTGAAGGAATCCATCAGCTATTGCATCTAGGAAAATCTGAGCCTTATTATTATTAGCAGCACTTGTCCTCCAGTCTATACCTGGGAAGTTAAAGTCTCCTATAATCACACAATTCCCATTAGTATTTACATCATTAAAAGGGTTTCTATCCATATCCAGATCAGATCCCAGTGGTCAATAGCACACCCCAAGCACTATCTCAGGGGAGGCTCTAGTAGCTTTCTTCCCTAATGTGACTTTTTACCCAGACAGACTCTGTCTTATCTATTCCATCCCTTCTTATTTCTACCTCATCACTGATATACAATGCTACTCCACCACCTTTGCCTTTATGTCTCCCCTGTTTACAGCTCTGTTTGCTGGCTCTTATACTGCAGCTGTCTATGCTGCTGCCTGACTGACTGGCTACCTTTATAGGACCCCTAGTCAGAGAAGCCCCGCCCCCTAATCAGGGCTTAGCTTCTCTCCCAGCACACTGCCCCTACCAGCCTCCACACATACAACTACAACTAGCTACAAATATCTTCTCCTCCAACAGAAGTCCCACTCAAACTCCCTTGCTTACAGTTCTGGTTGTGGTGGATTCTCCATCACTGGCAATTTTAAAAATCAAGATTGGATGTTTTTGCTAAAATATATGCTCTAGGCATTTGTGATGGGGTATTCACACCCCATGAACCTGAAAAAGGTTAATGGGGTCTGGGAGGGGTTCGATAACCTGATAGCCACACCTGAGGGAGAGTTAAGTTTGATAAACAAGCACTGATTAAGGATGGAGCCCAGCTGAACAGGAGTAGGTAGGGATCTTGTATAAAGCCAGGAAGTGAGAGGCTGTAGTGTGGAAAACTTGCAGTCATTTATTTGGGCTTTGAGAGGGAGAGAAGACCCAGGGGGTGAGTAGAAGCTCTGGGATCCTAGCCCTGAAGAAAGAGTTTACCCAGAAGAGTGGTGGAGCAGAAGCCTGATAGTGACAGAGTAGGAACAGACTTTTACTGCTAGTTGTAGGGTTTTTGGGCTGGAACACAGAGTAGTGGGTGGGCTTGGGTTGCCCTACCAGCCACTAGGGAAGTGATACAGACTGGAAGACCGCCTGAGACAAATTGTCCAGTGAGACATTGATACCCTAGAAGGAGAAGACTATAGTCACCTGGCTAGAAGATCAAACCACAAAGAGGGAGCACTGTAACTTTTAGCACATGAGAGGGGTGTCAGACCAAGCAGTATATTCCCCAGATTTTTCCACAAATAGATGCCCCTGTAGTGAATAAAGAACTCCATTACAGAATTATTTGGAGTATGTTTTATGGAGTGTCTTATACAAGAGGTCAGACTAGATGATTGCAATGGTCCTTTCTGGTCTTTGAATCCATGAATCTGACAGTTATTTATTGCTACTTTGCAGTACAAGTTTCATGGATCTCAAAGCACTTTCTACAACCTGAACCAAACTCATATGAATGTGTCTCATTATTTCTTGTTAGTTATATAGTGTGTGTGTAATCATGCCTTCGTCAGAGGAGTTGTCCTGTTTTTAACAGTATATCTGGCCTTATCAAGTTGGCAGATGGCAGTTGCATTGTATACAGTGTTTGTCATTTTAATGAACAGTGCCTCTGTCACTGGATGAAGGCGCACAGGAGCACTAGAGGTGGTAGCATATTCTTCTGATGAATTTGATTAGTGAACAAGAACTTGTAGAGCTGATAAGTATTCTACCTACTGCATATGACTACAGTCTGGATTAGTTTCTGTGACTTACTTACATTTGAATAGTTCCTTACTCAACAAGTGGTCCCGTATAAGGGCTAGATCTTAGTTTGGCCTACATGGACAGGAATGCTCATAAAGGGAGAATAAGACCATCCCTTATGCCCCTTCACAGCCACACCCCCCAACTCCACTAGTGAAATGGATGGGAGAAGTTAAGGATAGATAGGGCACTGAATACTTATCCTTCTACATGTAAGTAGGCAAGGATGGGAAATAGATAGAGTTGCAAGCACCGGCAAGTTATTAATCTGCTACTGGTATCAGCCATTGGGAGATAGCTACCTTCTCCACTACAAGGCATGGTTCCTTGCACATGGTGCTCCTGGGGTGGTGTACAGATGCTCTGCCCCATGTAGTAGACTATAAGAAAATGCACACTATAGTCCTGTATCATTGTGGGACAACTCACGTTGTAAGTTTAATACTCAGCATGAATAAAAGTGACAGTCTAGCCCTACAAATGTGTAAAGGACCACAAAGGTTAAAGAGCTATATAACTGTTACGTTCATCCCTTAATATCAGGTAAAATGTAACTACATTTTTCCTCCAACAAAATGTTACTTTTAAATCATTTTATTTATGAAGGAGTGAAATGTTCTATAAGTGTTATACAATCAGACGTTTTTGTCACACTCTAAATTTGTAATAAGAGAAATCATGTTGATTTCATGTTATGAAGCACCAGTCATTTAAATCTCTACATTAAAACTCCTGAATAATTGATGGCTTTCTGTTTATAAAGACAGACGGGAAAAAATACAACTTTTACATCATATAATCCATCATAACAAATGATCTGCATCAGAGAACATAACATCCTGGCAAAACCTGAAGTTTACTCAGAGGAGAAGTTATGGATAGCCTGTCAAGCCAAAGTAATCCCAGAAACTATTCACACCTTATTTATCCCTAGTGTGATTCAGGGAAACCATGAAACTTGCTAGCACTGTACCTTCATGCATTTGCTTAACCAAACTGGGGCTAGTTTTTCATCCTCCCCAAAAGAGTTATAAGCATGTCTATCATTGTGAGGGATGGGAGACTTCTACAAAATCCCCAAAACAACAAGGAATATAATAGCCTTGACTTGTTTCTCAACTTTAGCCAAAATCTTCCACAACTTTGGAGCAAAGAGAAGAATTATCATGTGCAAAAATGAGACTGTGTCCACATCACCTCCAGCAGTCAAACAGATATGTTAAAGCAATATGCGTAAAGAAAGATGGGGCTGTTTTAAGATGATGAATCTCAATTCTCAGCTTGTGGTCAGTAGCATAATCACATGATACGATTGACTTCAGTGAAGCTATGCCAGTTCACACCCGCTGTGTATATGCCATCATAGGCAGAAATAAGGGAGCAATACTATATAACCTACTATACTATAACAGGCAGTTTCCATTTCTATAATACTAATCAGACAAAGTTATCTACTTTTTATTACAAAAGGAGGTTCTAGCATCCCTGTCTAAATGCCCAGCCAAATGTCACTTTAAGAACTTCTGTATGTGCGTACCCTGGCTGAATTGATTTATTCAGTGAATAATACTAGAAGAGCAGGATCTCCATTCATATTAAGCATACCTGAATAAGGCACTAGATTCTCCTGGGAGTAAAGCCCTCTGAGAAGGATATTCTTTCCATATATGTAAAACATTGATGTGAACATCCTGGCAGTGATGACTTGAGTCACTGCCTCTGATGGAAGCACTGGAAACTGAAGAAAAAACCAAGAGTTTCTCTGCTCTCCTGTCCAAATAAGTGTTAAAGATGGAATTATCCACATCTCTCATCCAACTCCCTGCACCAAAAAATTCAAAGTGGTAGGAGGATTTGTCATTTAACCCACTGGGGATCTTGGGAGAAATCCCTAATCCTTAAACAGGGCTGAGGTGCCGACTGCACAAAAAAAAGGACCAGGTGTATCTTCAGTTACACCATCTAAATCCATTGACATGGGACTGCATATTTTAACTGAGACCAGAATTTGGCCCTAGATATGTGAAAGACATTAGCTATTAGCTGTAATCTTTGGTCAACATAGGTAGGGGTGACATCTGATTTAAAAAAAAAGTCATGCAAAGGCATCTCAGAATATTAGAACAGCTGTGTATAGTGCCCAGCACAGTCCCTTATCAGGCCTCTAAGCACAACCATAATAAAAATAAGAGTGATCTATATAGTGTATTCCTCTCCAAAGCCCTTTAGGAGCAAAGCTGGATATTAAATCAACAAAAACTCTTCCTGCAGTGCCTCACCTGCTTTCCCATTACAACACCTCATAATTAAATATTGATTGTGCATGCGCAAGTGGTGTTTTCCAAATTAAATATTTTGGTCATTTTGTTTAAAGTCTTTGATTGTAAGAACAGCCATCTGAGCCAGACTAAAGGTCAGTCTAACTCAGTATCCTGTCTTCTGACAATGGCCAATGCCAGATGCTTCATGGGAAAACGAATAGAACAAGCAATCATCGAGTGATCCATCCACTGTCAACCACCTCCAGCTTCTGGCACACAGAGGTTAGGGACACCGAAAGCATGAGGTTGCATCCCTGCCCATCTTGGATAATAGACACTGATGGACCTATCTTCCATGAACTTATTTAGTTCTTTTTTTAAAACCCCGGTATAGTTTTAGCCTCCACAATGAGTTCCATAGGTTGACGGTGCATTGTGTAAAAAAGTATTTCCTCTTGTATGTTTTAAACCTGCTGACCACTGGTTCTTGTGTTATGTGAAAGAGTAAATAACATTTTCTACACGCCTGTCATGATTTTATAGACCTTTGTCATATCCCCTCTTTGTCATCTCTTTTCCAAGCTGAAAAGTCCCAGTCTTTTTAATCTCTCCTCATACAGAAGTTATTCCATACCCTTAAACATTTTCTCTGTACTCTTTTCCAATTTTAATATTTTTTTTGAGATGGGGTGATCAGAACTTCATGCAGTATTCAAGGTGTGGGTGTAGCATGGATTTATATAGTGGCATTATGATATTTTCTGTCTTATCTCTCCCTAATGGTTCCTAACATTCTGTTAGCTTTTTTGACTGCCACTGCACATTGAACAGATGTTCTCAGAGAACTATCCACAATGCCTCCAAGATCTTTCTTGAGTGGTAAAAACTAACTTAGACCCCATCATTTTGTAAGTATAGTTTGGATTATGTTTTCCAATGTGCATTACTTTGCATTTTTGCAGCATTGAATTTCATCTGCCATTTTGTTGCCTAGTCACCCAGTTGTGTGACCTTTGTAAGTTTTGTTCTAAGAAGGGGAGAACTCAGGGAATTTCACCTTCTGGAGTGGCCAAAATGACTAGCAAATCTTCTACTGGTCTGGGGATTGGAATTCCAGTGAGATGAGAACATAATATGGGACAAAGTTGCATTGGTGTATAAATTCAATTACACATTAGGTTCATTAGTCAAACCATTCAAACCCTAGCTTCTTTGCATTGTAACAAATCTGGGGCCACTTAGAACCCCAGGGTAATCTGTTTGTTAGACAGTAGTGGTCCCTCACGCTCTAGTCAATTAATTAAAATATTTTGTTGTAACAAACAGAATCCTATTTGAAAAATCACAATCGATTGACCTCTTAAACCAGCAATTTGCTTTAATTTGGGAGAAAATTTGTGTCTGGGTGGAGTTTTGAATATCAAGTTGCATCCTCCAGAGGGTGGTGGTGGGTTTGTTTGTTTTGTTTTTAAATGTTACCTGATCATACGTTTTGTACTGGCTTAGTTATGAAATCTAAATCCCCTCAAGTGTGTTTCACTGCATACTTGAAACTTGACCCATGGCCCTCAAAATGTTCCCCGGGAGGCTGTTTTGATCCAGCTGGCACTGATTTAATGTTGTGACATGATAGTAGGTGATGTTTCAGTGTTGAGTGTTGCTTTGAGATTTAGGGTTTGCTTGAACATGAAACTGAGGAGGTGCGAGCCTATTTTACTGAAACTTAAGAGAGGTTCACCTAGTAGCCTGCAAATCTGACCCTCAGTTTTACACAGAGAGAATTGTCAGCCACTGAAAAATCTTACTAGAAATAATGTAAAACACTTGACCACAGTATAGTGAATAGCAATGATATAATTCTTTCAAACTGTTTTAATGTAAGACTAATAAATGACTACAGTATTTCTGGCATTTGATTTCAGGAGCGCTCACCAATTAATCTGTTTGTGATCTCATGTTCTCATTGAATCTTGAGTCCTTATGCACAGACCCATCTGAGTTAGAATATTATCTGTGGTCAAAGACTGTAGGGGCCTTTACTTGGCTCATGATCAGAGTACAGCTAGCTTATCAGAACTTTCAAAAGCCTAGCGATTCATTTCTAGATCTTCAGCAAAATAAATCTCAGCCTCCCTGATAAGAAAATCAATTAGGAGGCATAAGGAAACAGATATGCCCAGCGTCTATTGACTGAAATTGTCATGTATGGAAATGAGCAGTCTGAGTGTGATCAGTTTCAGGCTACAAGCAAGTAAAAACTATTTTTAAGGATAGAACAAAATCTCACTGAGTACTTTAAAAACACCACAAATAACTGACGCACACCGTTTTCAGACTTAAGTTTCTTCAAAGTGACCTTCAGCTGCCTCAATCTCTGGGGTTTGCTGCAGGAAACAAAGAAGAGCTTTAAACAATGGATTTGGTTTCAGTATTATAAAACTTTGCTCCCCCATTGGCTGTATGAAAATGTTGAGCTGTCAAAGGAGGATGCATAGAACACCCCTGTATGCCACTGCCTGGACTGCCCCTACTGACGGCCACAGTGCAAGCAGACGGAAGCCTGCACTGGAAGGCTACTCCCTATCCTATGTAGGTGGATGGGGCCTGGGTAAAGCCAAGGCTCTATTCCTCCACCAGTGTGCTGATCAGAGCAGCTGAGCCAGTGCAGAGGAGAAGTAAACTGGTCCAGGTACAGTACTGCCAAAGATTTCTTTTCCCTTGGCGCAAAAGGACAACATGTTGAGTCAAAATCTGGTGCTTGACTAGCACAATAACTTCTGACCCTTGCTCAGAGCGTGAGGCAAAGCTACAGTCTAGCCCTAGACAGACGAGACAAACAAAGGAAGTGTTGTTGTACTTGCCGTATAGCCAGAAGACAGAGGTACAGAGATTTATTGACTTGGCCAGATTCCTACAGGAAGTCTGTGACAAAGCTGGGGAATTGAACCGAGAGCTCCTGAGCCCTCTCCTGTGCCTTAACCATACAACTATCCCCTATCCCAATTCTAGCCCTGTGATTTTGCATTTATTTCGAGAGCAGACACATCTACTTGAAATTCAGCACAGACTCAGCATACAGGAGCTCTGTAAACTAAAGAGCTTTGCTGGGGGGGAATCAAGAGGGAAAGCTTTATTGAAGCTTATTGTTCTGGCTCGCAATGATGATGGTTACTGTATACCAGATATTGATTTACTTAGTGTGTCCAGTATACATTAGATATATTATATCTTATCAAACAAAGAACCGATATCATTAACACCTAGTGCAATAGTTGAGTAAATAGCTTATGTGCTGCAGAAAACAAAAAGTTGGTAATATTAAAATAACAATTCTGTCTCAAAGTGAGTCATAGCTACTACTGTTGAACATATGACCTTCAGGATACAAAACCTTCAGAGGCCATTCAGACTCCATTTTAATCCCTGATTAGTAGATCTTGAATAAGACTGTGACTCTCTGGTTTTCTACCAACCTTTACCTGGAACAGATTACTTCCTTCCCAGGCACTGGCCACAGTAATTTTGGAAACAGAGCCTTAGTTCCACCCACATGGTCTTATGCCATTTCCTGTTCTTCTACTGCTTTCTGTGCAAGAGAACTGTTATCACAGCACTGCAAGTGCTACTATTTAGAGCCATCAAAGGCACTTTTTGGTTCGGTCCCAGCAAAGCCGCCTGAAATACAGACACATTAAAGCTCTTTTTGAATCTTACAGCCAAGCTAATATATGTGTGTTCTGTATCCATACATACATACATACTCTTGCAAACTCTCCTGCATGGTTCTTGAAGTCAGAGAATCATTCTTGTAATTCCTTTCTCAGTTCAGTAATTTAGCGCGCACACATTTCTGTGGCATCACACAGAGCCCCATCAGTGTCACATAGTGATTTCAAGGTGGGAAAATGTACCAAGTTACACTGGGAAACTTGCCCTTCAAAGCTGAAAGGAGCCCATTTGAACAAAAGAAGAATGGGGGGAAAAAATCTGTCTGTTTGGCTTATGGAAGAATTTTAAAAGAAATACTAAACCTTCTGAGGTATTTCCTAACTTAATGTCAGTTTATTTGTAAATCCCAACTTTAAGAATTGGACATGGGGATCACTTCTTCCCCATAAACTATCATTCCAGCTGTTGGAGGATACTGTAGTTAATCAACTGTTAATGTGGTGTCAATCTGTTTTCCCCTCTAAGACATCCAAGTGGATCATGAAACACTTTAAATCTGTAAGTGGCAATGGGTGATTAATATATTCCCCAAACTACTGTAATCACTATGTTTTATGGCTGTGATTATAATAATTAATTTATCAGCCATACCTCTAATAATTGTATTGTGTGATCATGTGAATCGTATCACAGCAAATCCATCTGTGCTTGATGGGAAACAAAAAGAAACAACAAAATAAAACCTGCCACAGGAGAAACCTGTACTTATTGCTCAAGTCAAAGACCCTAGGAAAGAAATTTCAAGGACACCAACTAAATTAAGAGTACACAGCTTTGTTTTGCCAGAACAACCACATTTAACTGATGGCCCACTTTGGCCAGCTTTCTCTCTGCCATTTGCTTTTTTGATTTCAAAATTTTCCTTGTACTGTGCTTTAGTATAATTACTCATTTCTGCAAACAAGACAGAACCCAGTGATCAATAATCCAAGCAACAATAATCCGCAGACTTATTAAAACAACTGGCTCATGATAAAGAACCCATGCTGTCACAGGACTAGATCAGGTGGACTTTAGCAGAGCCCAGTTTCAAAAAACAATTCCCATAGCTCAGAAGAAAAACTTTTATACAAGGTTTAAAAGGAGGATGTGCTGAAAAAATAAATAGAAATAAAGAGGGGAAATGAAACAGTTCCATTTTTGCATGAAAACACAGAACTAGACTGAGCAGCCTCTGCTTGCCTACTCTCACCCCTGGCCAGATGGGTGATGAAGTACCTATCTCCCTTGGGAGGCTGCATGATAACTGTCTGTTCTTCTTGCTGTAAAGGATGAAGGTACTTTTTGCTTCCATTGTTGACTAGGACACTGGAAAGGGGGTGGGGGAAGAGGCAGAGCTATGTTCTTGCCCGCCCCTCTGCAGTGTCAGGGATGTAGGTTGTGTTCTTGACCATCCTCCAGGTTGAGAGTAAGGGCCAAGGCAGGGAAATGTGCATCTTGGACATGAATGTATGGCTTTGCAGACGGTGTCAATGGGAGGGCTCTGGCTTTCTCAACCATGGGGTGATGTTCCAGGAAGAAGCTCTGTGGGGAAAAGATGACCACCTGCCCAAGAAGGGGAAGAACATCTTCATGCACTGATTCACCAACCTAATGAGAAGGCCTTTGAACTAGGTTCAAAGGGGTCAGAATACAAAATCCCACAGGTAGGCATAAAAAAGTGATCTTAACAGAGAGCTAGATGTTGGAGGGGTCATGAAAATTTATAATAGGGGTCATAGGAGCAACAAAAATAAAATCAGTGAGGGGCATCTACTCAACATTATAGACATCTATACACAAATGCAAGCGGTATGAGGAATAAGCAGGAAGACCTGGACATGTTAGTACAAGAGCTAAATTGTGACTTAGTCAGCATCACAGAGACTAGGTGGTATAAATCTCATGACTGGAAGATTGGTAGAGAGAGGTATAGCTTCTTCACAAAGCATAGGCAAGGGGAAAGGGTGGAGGTGCTGCATTGTATATCAAGAATATATGTACTTGTTCTGAGATCCAGAAGAAGATGAGAGGCAGACAAGTTAAAATTCTCTGGTAAAGAGAAAAGGAGAGAAAAATAGGGGTGACATCATGGTAGAGATCTACTGTAGACCACCACATCAGGAAGAGAAGGTGGATGAGGCATTTCTAGAAAAAAAAACACAAATATCCAAAACACAAGACCTGGATTTAATGGTATTAGCCTCCCAGACATCCTTTGGAAAAGTAATACAGCAAAACGCAAAATGTCCAATAAGTTTTAGAATGTACTGGAAACAACTTTTTGATTCAGAAAATTGAGGAAATAACCAGGGCGACAGCAATTTTAGACTTCATTTTGACTGTAGAGAGGAATTGGTAGTGACTCTGAAGGACTGAATGGCAATTTGGGTGAAAGTGATCAGGAAATGATAAATTTCATGACCTTACAGAAAGGAAGAAGTGAGATCAACAAAATAATGACAACGGACTTCAAAAAAGCAGGCTTTAACAAATTCAGAGAACTGGTACTGGGACAAAAAGCTAAGAGAGAAAGTAGTTCAGGAGAGCTGTCAGTTTCTCAAGGAGGCAATATTAAATGCACAACTGCCAATTATTTTGATGCAAAAAAATAGGAAGAGGACAATTGGGCTCCATCAGGAGCTCTTTAATGACCTGAAAATCAAAAAGAAATCCTACAAAAGTTGGAAACATGGACTAATTGCTGAGAAGGAGCACAAAAGGATAGCCCAAGCATGTAGGGACAAAATCTGAAAGGCTAATGCGTAAAAGGTAATAAGAGTTTGTTTTGCTTTGTTTTGTTTTTTGTTTTTGTTTTTAAACACACCAGAAGCTAGACAAAGCTGAAGGAAAGTGTAAGTTCTCCTCTTAGTGAGGAAAGGGAGCTAATAACAGATGACATCAAGAAGCTTGGGGTATTTAATGCCTATTTTGCTTCAATCTTCACTAAGAAGGTTTAACAGTGACCAGATACTCAACACAATTAATATTAATAAGGGGGACGGAATGCAAGCCAAAATAGGGAAAGAACTGTTTAAAAAATATTTAGATAAGTTAGATGTATTCAAGTCATTGGGGTCTGATATTTATCTTAGAGTACTTAAGGAATTAGCTGAAGCAATCTTTGAACGATTAGCAGTTATCAAGAATTTATGGAGGACAGGTGAGTTTCCAGAGGACTGGAAAAGGGCAAACATAATACCTAAGTTTAAAAGGGGGAGCAAAGAAAACACAGGGAATTAAAGACCAGTCACCTTAACTCCGCTACCTGGAAAGATACTGGAACAAATTAATAAACAACCAATTTGTAGGCAACTAGAGAATAATAGGGTTATAAAGAATAGTCAGCATGGATTTGTTTTTAAAAAAAAACACATTAACCCAACCTAATTTCCTTCTTAGACAGGGTACTGACATAGTGGATAGCAGGGAAGCAATAGACATGGTATCTCGATTTCAATAAGGCTTTTGACACAGTCCTGTATGACATTGTCATAAGTAAACTAGGGAAATGTGGTCTAGATGAAGTTACTACAAGGTGGGTGCCCAACTAGTTGAAAGACTGTACTCTGAGAGTAGTTCTCTATAGTTTGCTATCAGACTGGGAGGACATATCTAGTGGGGTCCCACAGGGGCCAAGTTTTGTTGGCAAAAGTTATGCCACTTTAATTAAAACTGGTTGCATGTCCACACGATGCTCCTGGTGTCCGCAGAGTGCATCCACACTAACAGCTCTTGTACTGACACAGAGAGCAGTGCACTGTGGTAGCTATTCCGCTGTACAACTAGCCACAGGGTGTTTGGGGCACGGTTTGCAATTCCTCATGGGGCAAGTACAGCGTCACATGATACAGGTTTCTCAATCCCATCCTTCCAGGGGCATCCTAGTAGATTGGCAGCTGCTTTTTCAACTGAAATGTGTGGGGAGGAGGCAGAGGAGAGTGGTGTGTCTAGGGCGGGGGAGACAGCAGGTTGACTGACCTAGCCTGAGGCAGGGAGAGGGGGACACCCCGCCCCATATCAGCCCCCAGCTCTGCTCCACACAACAGTCTCTCTGGAAGCAGCCCGCTTTGCCGGCCTGCCTGCCTATGGGTCTGTGATTTCCTCTGGAGTTCTCCCACAGCCTCCTCAGCTGCCAAGAGCAGCATCCTCAGCAGCTCTGTGAGCTCTCCCGGCTGAGCAGCACAGCAGTCCCACCCCACCCCTGCTCCCTGCAGCAGCAGTCTACCTGCTAAATGGAGCAGCAAGCTCAGCTGTCAAATACTTCCTGGAGCTTTGAAAGGGGATGGGGGGCTCATGCCTCCAGGGCAGCAAAGATCAAAACAGTGAGAAAAAGGGTCATGGCAGGCATTGTGGGATACTTGTGGAAGCCAGTTATGTGGACAAAACAAACAGCAGTGTCTACACTGTCACTTTGTCACTTCAACTTTGCCGCAAAAAGCTTTATGCCTCTCATTGAGGTGGTTTTATTTTGTTGGCAAAACAGCAGAAATTTGTTGACAAAACTTTGTAGTGTAGACAAGTCCTATGATTGTTCTCTGGAATGGGACTAGCATACGAAGGAAGCAATCTGTTCCATTTTAAGGATGGAGCAGATTGCACACCCCAAAACGAGATGGGCAGCCCAAGGACATTGTACCTGCCTGAGCGGTGTACTGATTTGCCCCTCCCTGTGATGTGGGCTTCTGCAAGCTCCCCTAAATGCCACAGCATAGATCACTGAAACCTGGATGTTTATCTCTCTTACACAAAAGTAAATGAAGACTAGCTCTACTGAAATCAACGGTATTATACTGTATATAGTGAGTTCAGAATAAGGCCATTTTTTTCAACCTAAAAGCTGTACTTGTTTTCTGTAATATATTGTATTTCACTCCATGTCATTTTTATCTGGCAATTCACCAAATCAAACACATAAGCTTGAGGTGTTAACAAAGAGACTGCAATTGTTTGTAAACTTTCCTGAGTTGAATTCCTTCAGGTAAGAAGTGTACATTGCTGGGTAGTACACTAGAGTGCATCCCAAGTAAATCTGTCCTCCACTGAGGAACTGATACACCAGTAACATACACTTCTGATGCAATACCTGCTTTATTAATAGTCACTCTTATTAAACAATGAATCTGACAAACATTTTAAAGCTAAGTGGTGGAGGAAATAGTCAGATACTGTAAGACCAGAGAATATACTGCACCAGCTTGTACAATAGCAAGTAAGACACTATAAAGTTGTTATATGCATGAATATATCACACAGTGCTTATAGCAAAAATGGTACATTTGATTAACAACATTTTTTCATAGAAACGTGTATCTGCTCTTAAAAAGAGCAATCTTATCCTCCATCTGAGCCTCATTCTGCTTGCTGGCTATATAACTTCAAGCTTCTTCTGAAAAAAGTAAATTGAATTTCAGATATCCTGATTCTGCATCTAGTTTTTTGTTGGCATGTTTGGCCACTCTTGTTCTCTACATTACAGAAAATTCTCTAGGAATTTCCTTGGTAACTGTAGACCCAATTCTGCCACCCCTAGTCATGTGGAACAGTACTTGACAGCATGTGCAGTTCCCTTGTTCATGGAGCAAGGCATTACTCAACACATGTTGTGGTGGCAAATCAGAGCTTATAGAAAAATCACTACATTTTAAAATATACTCTATGAATAGCTATTGCTGCATTACTTAGATTGTAAGCTCTTGGAGACAGACACCATCATATTGTCCTGTATTTCTATAGTGCCCACACAATGGTGTCCTGGTCCATGATTGGGCTCTTAGGTACCACGACAATACAAATAATAATACTTTCCAAGACACTCAAATTAACCCCAATGACAAATGCATTTGCTCTCCTTCTCATGTTTAGGAGAAAATGTGAAAACATATTGTTCTTGAGCTAAGATCACAGTTACCAAAATGCTACGTGACTTTACTTTCATACTCCTACATTCCTACAGCAAACTTTGTTCTTCTTTACTTTGCCTCCTGGCAACACTAACATCGTATGGAAAAAATAACAGCTTTTGAAAATATTTCTCTGAACCTGAATTGTTCTTCAGGCCATAAAGCAGATAGCAGTGAACGTCTTCTAGTAGAGTATGGGGAGATTTGTCTGTCGGCAGAGTTGAAGAAGTGGTGAATCCCACATATATATTTTGCTCATAGAATATGCCCACTGCAATGTACGTGTAGGGGGTGGCAGGCCTTTGTCTGTCTTGCTGGAAAAAAAGAGTAGTGCTGCCCCTTTAAGGGCTCCCTTACAAAGGGTGGGAAGCGGGGAGAGTAAAAGGGATGGGCAGGAACCATTTGGAGCCTGATCAAGAGAAGGTCACTGTACTGCTTTCCTACTACCCAGAAGAGTGGGGTACGTAGTCCCAGGAAGGCTCTCTTTTACTGGTATCAGCCTTGAATTTGGCAAAAGGACTGGGGTCTCTCCTACTGTGCGCCTTATGCTAGTTGTTCTTTTCCTTGGGGTGCTGGGAAGGAATTTTACCCTCACTGCCACGTTAGCTGGGGTAGGGGTGGGGGTTGCCTTCCTCATGGTCCTGGGATGGGAGTGGGGGTGGGGCTAGCTTGTAATATTGCAGCTTGGTAAGGAAAACTCATGACAGATGTCCAGTGCAGGTACTTGGTATGGAAGGGATACAGTTAGTGTATAAAATAGATTGGAAAATTATTTGACAAAAAGCTACCCGATGAGTAATGAGTGTTCATGGCTCCTACATCAGATACAGTGGGCATCCAACCCCGCTTTTTATAGCCACCGTTCACCTTATATAAAGGGAAGGTGCCAGGGTCCCAGTGATGTGATGGCTGGGTCCAGGTTAGGGATTATGTGGAATTTATTAAGGAAATGATGACCTCTCCCGTACAACTTATTACTGGGTTCTCCCAGATATGAACCAACAAAACTTTGGTTTTAACCTTTAAATCTGTATGTCTAGCATGTAACCTTTGGAAACCATTCTAAGAACAATAATTGCAAAGAATAAAAAATGGAAAGGAATTTAATCATTTACTATGTAACAGTTCTAGGGCCACTTTAGAGACATAGGAATACCAGTGTAGTATATTTGCTAAGTGCTCTTAGTGTGGACACAGCTATAGTGGGAACTCTGCATAGTAAAACAGCCCCCCTGTGAGGGAAACAAGTTATACTGGTAAAAAGACAATTTTCCTAGTATAACCACATCTGCACCAGAGGCTCTGCCAGCACAGCTGGATTGATCAGGAATCCTGCCTCTTCAGAGCCCTGACCAACATAGCTGTGCTGGCAGAAATCTGTATTGTGTAGACCAGGCCTCGCTCTAAGGATCAGACTCTTGGGTATTGGGCCATGGTACAAGGACGAGGGAATGTAGCAATACACCATCTTACAAAGCAAAACAATGTCAGGAGGGTGAACCAAAGTATTTTTGTTCTCATACACAGTAAAGAAGGTTCATCACTGGAAAGGGAAAAATCCCTCAAGACCATGAAGTAGAACAGTACAGTAAAATGACTGTGTATGCTTTTGAGAACAAGGTAATGGAATTTGCAACTCTTTCAAAAGATTAAGAGAACTAAAGAGAAGGCTGGATCCTTCTCACCGATTCAAATGTAAAATTGAGAAATGGACATTGGGTATTGAGAACAAAATAATAGTTTTCATTAATTAATAATGTAATGAGCACCCTTAAGTTTGACCAGTTTGAAATGTTGCTATTAATTCAAATGAATTTCCATTTCACAAATGAGTAGAATCTTTCATGCTGGTTGCCCACTGGAATTCTTTTTAATTTAATAAAAGCATCTGTAATTGTAATTATTTTATTTAGTTAAAAATTCTGCACTCAATTCCACTCAGTTGCACTATTTTCAAAACGACACACACTCCGCTGCACAAAGTCAATGTCCCTTCTTGTAATTTTTCTACATAATGTGGGGGTTGGGACTCTGCTGAGTCCCCAACAGACTCCATTACAAGTTATGTATAATGTCATTCCCCTGGTTGTAGCACGGGGGATGGGGGAAACTTTTCTCTCTCTTTCCGTGGAGAGAGAGGGGAATCAGAATAAAAGAACAGCAAAGATTGTCTGTTTCTAGGCAGTCCTTTAGGATCACCCCCTTTGGGGCTTGGCTTGCCAGCTATTATAGTGTCTCTAATTAGGGCCTACCTCCAGCCCATCTTCTTGAAGCACCATGCTTTATAGCTGGCCCATCCACTTTTAGGAGAGTGAGGCCTGTGACCGTCTTCAGGAACGGGTGGTGAACAGGAAGAAGGCTGCTGTACCTCAGAGACTGCTGACCGTAGAGATAGATGAGCTAAAAAGAGGTCCTTTTTCTCTCTTTCCCTTGAGAGAGAAGGGGGAATCAGAGTAAAATAAAGCAAAGGTGATCTGTCTCTTAGGCAGTCTTTTGGGGCTTGGCTTATCAGCGGGTAGTGTCTTTAATTAGGGTCTATATCCAGCCCCTCCCCTTGGAGCACTTTGTTTTAGAACTGGTCCATGCTGTTTTAGGGCAATGAGACCGGAGACTGTCTCTCTCTTGGCTGATTTATGGTCAGCAGTCCTCTTCCTGTTCCCCATCTCTTCCTGTGCCAGTATTTCGCCTTTTTAAGCTTCCACCCTCCAGGCAGAGCAAGACTTACAGATACATCTGGTCAGTGCAGAATGAGCCCAGAAGAGCTCATTAATTTCCTCTCTACTGAGTGAGGGTGTGTCCCTTCACACATGCTATCATGTCCCATAGAAGATTCTGAATTAATTTACATGTAGATGTACCTTTTGTTTTAAATAGGCTGTTATCCTGAAAGTTGTATGGCTGACATCCGGGTATATGTGTTGTATCCAAAGACAATTACATAATTTATTAAAGCTAATTGGTGCACCAAGCACTGTCTTCTAGGTTCAATAGAAGGACCTATCGATCCCCTCTATATAGTGAAAACAACTATAGACAACGGGGGTGACCATGACAGGGAATAAGTTGCATGACAGGCCAAAGCTAAGCCAGGTGGTTTAACCGTCTTCCCTGGTTGCAAATGCATGGGGCCTAGGATATTTTTGCAGGCATTGTAAAAGGAGGGGCAAGCCAGCAAAAGGAGTTGTGAGCATGCCCTGAAAGGAAGCAAAGAGAGAGAGCTCCTTGAGCACAGAGTAGTATGCTTGAGGATGCCTGAACAAGGAAAATGCTGTTGTTTGTTTCTACTGTGTTCAGGGAAACAGGACTTTGTGTGCATTTTTCATGAACAATGAATGAGATTACACCAAGAATATACCTGTCTCCTCTGATGGATTTCTCATCCAATTGGATTCAATGTCCCAAATTCTGGCAAACAACACAAGCCAAAAGTGGACTGAAACGCCTCCATACTCCTTGTTCCTCTGCTCTGATTGCCAATTTGCACTTTTTCACTTCAGTGGCTGGCATTCAAGTGTTTTCTGTTTGCGTGTGTGTGTGGTTTGATGTTTACATTCATCCAAAAAGACACTCACAAAAATAAAGTGAAGCTTCTCATAGGGGTATTTTGCTGAATAAAAAATGCATAATAAATACACCGTGACATAGAATACGTTTCAGAGATGGGCTCCCAACACGGGCAGAGAAAATGACAAGAAAGGCAATGAGACCTTGGTGAAAGGTAACTAACACAATTTTGTGTGTGTGCGCAGTTTGCAAAGGCAACTGGATATTGTGTACTTCCTCCTATATTCGTTTCACCAAATTCAAGGAGTGTAAATGGGAAGCATTCACACAAGCAATTAACACCTGAAGTTTATCAGCACCCAAATTCTTTGCAGATGGATTAGCACCTCTTTAATTAAAACCCCAAACCAGATGCATAAGCAATTTTAAAAAAACCACAAACAAACAAGCCATTCTTGAAAAGTTTAAAACACTGGTACATTAAAATGACTTACATAATTATGGCTGAACCTCCAAGCCCCATGTTCAAGTGACAGAATTCTCTAATGTCACACACATGGCAGTCAGTTTAGAACAGTCTGAACAAGCTGGGCAGGATATGTGCTTAAATATACAACTAACCCCAATGTACAACTCACCCCTATTTTTAACTAGAATTGTCTATGACACCTCAGTCACTATATTACTTTACCTCTCCATATGTGTACTGCAAGTTACTGTTTAGCTTTGGTTTATACTATATTGGTATATAGTATTAAATAATAATCATGGCATGGCATTACATTACCAGACACTATCACAGAACGTGTTATCATGATATAAGCCTAATGTATTTCAAAATGCCTGACATTCTGGGTGAAAGTTTTGCCCCCTTGAAGTTAATGGCAAAAAAAAAACATTGACTTTAATGGGGCCAAGATTTCAGAGAGAGAAAGAGAGAGAGAGAGTGTGGCACTAGCTAACCTGAAATAGGTGTAACTTGTAACAGCATTATATATAAAGTGTTCCACTGGAGTATATGCTTTATCTTACCACCACTGCAAGTGCCCTATAATGCTTCCGACCCAAGAAAATACAATGCTGTATCTTGTGAGAGTTAAATAATATACATAACCAGAGCACAGTAAACACACTGAAAGCCTCAGACAGCAGGATGAGAATAACAGCAAATGTAGAGGGGAGGCCTGTTAAAGGCAGAAGGAATTGTGGGAGGAGGAAGAAATTAGGAGAGGGAAGTTTGATTTAAGAAAAGGAGTAAGGCTCAAACTGGTTCGTATCTTTCCTCCTGGACAAAGGAGGACAAAGCTGAGCTTTACTAAAATGCACCCAAGATGATGATATCCCATTGTTCCTGTTGTGTCCTATTGCCTACAACTTATAATCTTACCCATTGGTCTGTATTCAGAATGCCTCAAAACTCTGAAGTGCTCCAATTCTGTTGAAGGTAATGTCCCATGGAGTTCTCAGAACCTGGGGCTATGTTGTCCGACTGTTGTGAAGGATCTTTTTGCCTTTACTGAAATATTCCTTCATTTCAGGCATGTTGCCTAATTTAAAAAAATAAAGTATAAACAAAAGCAATGCAGAACATCATAACTCCAGAACAACAACATAAACTGTTCATAATTTAACTAACTCACTGTCTGTGATTCTTGGTCATGTACAGCTTTTTCAATACATTCTTTCTCCCCCCTCTTTGTTCCCTTTAAGCAAATGAGTCCGGACCAAGAGAAAAGGCATGGAGACAGTCCTGGCAAAACTTTCGTTACACTGCTGTTTTACTCTTTAACGGTGAGACTTCTGGATACTGACTCTTCTCATTGTCCATCATAGAAACACTTGTTAAGAACAGTGTGCTCCAGCATCAGTGTTGGATGCAAAGCTGAAAGGTGTTATTTAAACAATGCCAGGAGTGCATTATCCTCTTCTAATTTTTCATGTCTTCCAAAACTGAACTAATGATTGAATTAGCAAAAGCTATTATTCGGATAGCAAGAATTTAAGACTTTGCTAGGCATTGAGCATCTTAGTAGTAACTCTTTTGTTTATCCATTTAAAATAATCTCCTACCCAGCAAACGAAAAGAGTAGTGACTCGGGCACAGGGAGGACAGCAGCTCTGCCTTCTGATTTGAGCCTATTATTTTGGAAGTTTAATGTCATTAGGCTTCTTTCTCTCTCACCAAAACCTAGCATTTAAACTCATGATTAAAGTACACCTCTACCCCTTTATAACGCCACCCATTATAACACGAATTCAGATATAAAACGGTAAAGCAGTGCTCCGGGGGGGCGGGGCTGTGCACTCCAGCGGATCAAATCAAGTTTGATATAACGTGGTTTCACCTATAAAGCGGTAAGATTTTTTGGCTCCCGATGACAGCGTTATATCGAGGTAGAGGTGTACCTATGCTGTATGGTCTGTTGTATTATTACTCAAATGCTACTGCTAATAGATAAAGCATAGCATGTGATCAAGTAAACTTTGTTAGAGTAGTGCCTTAAATGTTTTTTTATGGACAGCTGCTCTACTAATACGCATCACAAGATAATTCTAATATTCTTGTTATTGCTACATTGTGAGCCTGTATTCCATGCACCCAGATTCACAGATGAACTGAAGCTCAGCAGTTTCTCTTTGGACACACAATAGTAAATCTAAAGGTAGCCATCCTGCAGCAAAAAAACTTCAGGACCAGACTTGAAAGAGAAACCGCTGAGCTTCAGTTCATCTGCAAATTTGACACCATCAGCTCAAGATTAAACAAAGACTGTGAATGGCTTGCCAACTACAAAACCAGTTTCTCCTCTCTTGGTTTTCACACCTCAACTGCTAGAAGAGGGCCTCATCCTCCCTGACTGAACTAACCTCGTTATCTCTAGCCTGCTTTTTGCTTGCATATATATACCTGCCCCTGGAAATTTCCACTACATGCATCCAACAAAGTGGGTATTCACCCACAAAAGCTCATGCTCTAATACGTCTGTTAGTCTATAAGGTGCCACAGGACTCTTTGCTGCTTTTACAGATCCAGACTAACACGGCTACCCCTCTGATACCAGATTCACAATCGCTCACACAGATCTGTGCTTCCACAATATACATATTTCATATACTCACATTTCTCTTCTCATGTCTACATATTTTATACCAGAACAGAAAAATACAGATAACTATTTAGACATATTCAGAGACCTACTTAGTCACCCCATATTCCTCCAGGGCCTTACAGATGAATAGACTATATGAATTGGCTGATCGCTGACCAAATCATTGCTAGGTGATAAAGATATTTTTTTTCCAAATGAAAGAACAATGACAGCTGATTTCAAATTTGCTGGTATAATGCTAACATAGAATGAAGAATGAACATGTGTGATAAAAAGAAGTCAAAGTGAAAATGAAATATAACAAGAGCATACTTAGATTAGGGTCACAGAAGCTAGTGCCTGTCTCCAAGTCAGAAATGTTCTACAAACCCTTGTTTCCACTAGTTGAGTCATATTCTGATAAACTTGTGATAGAGGAGTTGACAGGATTGAGAAATGGTCTGGAAAGAAACACGGAGATCAGAAGAAATAATTGTAAAGCTAGGAAAACTTGAGCAAAATTCAGTGTAGTTAAAATTAAAAAGTCTGCACTACTTCACAGATGGCTAATAACAGAAAAAGGTAGGTCAGAACATCGTAGTAATTACTCAAACTTAGAACACCATTTCCCGCAGGAAAATAACATAGGTTTTAAATAAGTCACAAAGAACAAAGTTGGTCTAAATCTACCACCTTAAATTTCCCCAATTTTGTTCTGGTTTCCAAGGACTTCAGACATGGTGTATATACTATGCATAAAACCTACTCCTCAATTATATGTCCTGCTAAATTGATTCATTGAGATGACTGGCACCATGGGCCAAATTGGTGCCTGCTATATTTCCAGTTAAGTCAGTGGGTCAAATTCTGCTCTGTTACACCACTGTAAATCCAGAATAAAACTACTGATTTTAGTGACTTACAAGTGACCTATACTGGTGTATGAGAGGACAGCATTGAGCCCACAGACACCTTCTTGGTGGGATAATTCAATTTAAAATAGGATCTTCATGTTTTCTTAATTATAACTGATATACAAATCAATAGCAAACTCCTGTTAGACTAACTCTAAACTGTTCAATTACTTGCTGTCCTCTTTCAAACAGTCAGAAGGCAAAGTTTCCAAGCATGACTCTGCAAACTTCATTAGAGCTACATCAGGGATGAATTTAGCTTTTCATATTAATCTAGGCAATAATCCTGTAACTAATAACTTAACAATTTTAACTCTACTATTTAGACTCCATTCAACCATTTTAGTAAGTTAACATACACTAGTCCTGATGTACGGAGGTCCTTCTCTACATTTTCTTGCTGAGTGCTTAATTCCTACTTTGGCATCTAAGTTCTACCAGTAAAATACGATTTGTTCCTCTGCAACCACCTATATCCAACATACATAAGATGAAAAGTGCACTTAACTGAGTTAATAACAATACTAGAACTCAAGATGATGAAGTGGTTCAATGCAGAGCGTGAATGAATGTGATCAATATGGTCTTAAACCCCATCTAGTAATACAACAAGGCAGGTTTAAATGCTCTTCCAGTTCTGTGATTCCATTATTTTTGCAGTATTAATGAATGGTTTCCGCTACATATATCATTGCAAGTATATGAATCTTAAATACTTTGCTTGCAATTTATAAGATACTAAACTATTATTAGAGGTTAGCAAGCTTTTACAATTAATTTTATGCTCTCAGTTTGTCTCCATTTATTTCTCTTCCTTTAAAGACTCTTCCAAATGAAGGGAAAGGATGACCTTTGAAGCTCCTTCATACTATCCCTTGGCCAGTACAAATTATGTTCCAATGCAGTACTCTAATTAAAGATGCAAGACAAGGACTCTAAAATGCCTTTTATAGTTCCTGCTCCTCTCCACCATACAATGCAGTGCTGTGAATTCTAGAACAATATGCTTACTGGAATGATTTCATCCACCTCAGCAGTCAGAAGAATAAAAGAAATGTGTTAGAGGAAATGTATGTAGTAGTAGTAGTATGCATTAATTGGTTACTAGTTTATAAATGGCACAATTAAATTAATAATTTCTATTCATTATAATTCACCCTTGCTAATATTAGGATAATTCACTAATGGATAGTTACAAATATACATTGTTTGGAAATTTAAGGCAAAGTGTTAATCTTGCTGGGATGAAGTATTAAAATTAATGAAATGATGGCATCTCAATCTGCATATGCAAATGAGGATAAATGGTCTTCCCAACAATAGCATAAGCAAAAGATTATGATAATAAATTGTGTTATCTGAATTAATGACTGGCTAACCCCACTTGATAAGGTCATAGGAAGTCCCAGTGCACTTATTACTAAAATTTATCATTCAAGCCTGTGAATCCTTTTAATTATTACAGTCTATCTTAATGAGCAGACAGAACTGTAAAGTTTTTCTGTCAGAGTACAAGTCTACCAAAGGAAAACTTCATTTTTCTTCATTCAGAGTATTCTCAAATTTTCATTGTTACCTTTTATATATTCTGTATTATGTACAAATCCAATAAGGCTGCTGCAGTTATAATCATACCAAAAAGGTTATTAAAATATTTACTCAATAGTTGTTCCCAATTCCCCACTCTACTATAGATGTCACAATTTCTGCCATTTCTGACAACACATGAGAGAATCAGAACTGAAATAGCCACAACCAAAAATGCCAGAGTGTCTACTTTATTCACACATCCTTTATTTAAGGGCATCTCTTTCCGTAGGGTACATTCCTGGAGATGATGTTCTTAGGACAAGGGCTATTTCTTCTTAAGTGTTTATACAGTGCCTTGTACAATGGGAATCCAGTCTCATATGAGGCCTCTAGGCAACACTGTAATAAAACTAATAACGACACTTAGTTCTTACCAATGCTTTTCATCTATAGATCTCAAAGCACAAAAGAAGGTATTATTATCCCCAAAGTATTTTCTGAAAGAGGTATCATGAGCCATATTTTAAGAAGTCTGACTGTACATATTTTCTGATTTCCATCCCTAAATCAGAATTAATTACATGCATACAATGGTGAGTGTGCCTAGCATGCCTCAAATACCAAATGTGTGCATTCAAGTCAGGTATTTCAGCATGGATGAAACCAGTCAAGCAACTGATTGCTCATATACATATACCTGACCAGCATATATGCATCTTTTCTTTGTATCCATAAATTAAACAGGTACAAATGTATGCATGCAGCTGTGTTCCCCCGGATGTTGAAAATCTGATGCTAAATGTCCAGCTTCTCCTCAGATTGATCTATTTCACATCCTGGAAGGGTAGACTGAGCCCACCAGAACGAAAGGTCCATCCCCTAAATTGGGGGTAGGCAACAGAGCCAGGTATCAACTAAACACACGGGACAACCAATAAGAAAACAGGAATGGGAATGAGGTCAAAGTCGTAAAACAAGGAAACTGGATGGGCATTGAGCAGAGAATCCGGACAACACCCCGTGCTCTGGGAAGGAGTCAGTGGACACTGCTGAGAGGAACTCTGCCCAAAGATGTGAAATGACCAGAGCATGGAACTAGGCCTCACATTTACATAGGACCTGCCCATCAAGCCTCCTCTTCCTCCTGGACTGTAAGATGATCATTTTGGCCGGTGCGTGGGGGAGGCTGAAAAGGAGGTCTCACAACTTTGTGCTGTCATAGATAGGATGTACATATAGGACTAGCTATAAGGCAAAGTGCAACCAGAACCTCAGCAGCACGTTCTGAGGAACTGAAAAAATGGCTTCAGCCTGACATACTGAAGGTAGACTTGCACTAGAGACACTGAACAGACAGGTGTCAAGGGACATCATGAACTTTACTAACAACATGCCCATGCTCACAGCTCCATGGAGAAGCCACCAACTGATGTCCCCATTTGCCACAGCTTGGATGAACAGGCCTTTTTGTCATATCCAAAAATAATCACATTTTCATGGGACTTTTGCAAAATAGAGCTAAAGCCTTGATTTTTTTATACAACTGCTTTTAGAGAAAGCTCAGTGGCCATCTAACTGTGGAAGTGCTTCAGCTTAAAATTATTGCAAATTAACTGTAATAAACCAAATTGTAATGCATTAACGATGGGAATCCATATTTTACTCCTGAAATAAAATAGGTTTGAGCCAATTAACTAATTTCTGCAAAGGCCTAAAATTATTTTATTAGTGCTTTCAAAAATGGTTTCTGCAAAGCAGCATTTATTGTCTGTTTGCTATAGTTATCAGACCATGCTGTCTATAGCCTGCTGTTGAGGCCTCTGCTGTCCCTTATCACATTAACTGTGACATAAACACCTTTGATTAAATGAAATGGTGAGGTGCAGCAAATGAAGTAAGCGCTTTTACCAAGCTGTAATACCCCGCTTCATACTGGAGATCTGATTTGCTGGCCTTTATTGACAGATGATAACACATTTTGTGTGAGTGCCAGCCAAAGATAGCCATTTAGAGCTTCTAAATAATTAAGTATTGATTAATCAACCCAGAAATATATAGAACATTTTTCAAGATATTGCCCATTCGTAAAGGTCTTATTATTTCTGCCACAACAAGCAGGGAAAGTGCAGACCGTCCGTAACTTGTTTGAGTTTAAAAAATTACAGGTCTGCACTGTGGTCTCCAGAGATAACAGCACAGATGAGCGACTGCCATTGAACAAATGCATGTGCCTTTCTGCCTTGCTGTGCTTGTTGTCCCCACTGTCAGCTGCCTGTCAGCAAGAACGGGTTTCAACTGCCCAAGTGTCATAAGTAACAAAGCAGTTAGTGATGGGTGAAACTCAAAATGTTGAGAGGGTTTGTTCATTTCAAACTAATCTAATTATTATAGGAGCGACTCACAGTTTGTTCTTATCAGTCCAGGGGGGATATAATCCTCCAGTGATGTCAGCTGCTTTAAGTCCCTCTCTTTCCTCCAGCTATCAGCTGGCTCTTGGTAGCCTGGGCTGGGAAGATCTCCCCTATATCAGCCTCTGGCTTCTTTGTTCCCTGGCTGGGAAATGATCCAGCAAGCAGGGTCTCCTACTCTTATGAAGGGGTGAGCCTGGGTGAGGCTCAGCTGTCTGTGTTTCTCCCACTCTTTCTGCTCTGCAGCCTGCCTGGCTGTTTCCTTCCTTCTCTTTTGATAGGCACTGATCCATCTTCTCTCTCTCTGTGCAAGAGGACTTCTGATTCTCTGTCTGTGGAGAGACATGGGGTGTGCCTAGAATCTTCCATTCTAATGAGCCCATCTCTTCTTTCCTCCCCCTCCCAGTGCCCACACAAGTACCATGTGCTCTTTTCACAAGGGAATAGGATGAGGCCAGATATTATGGAGTCCATTATTCTTTGGATGTCCTTTTGAAAGCCTCTGACTTTAATTCCATCATGACTGGGGAAGGGGGTGGGTGCGGTCAAAGGGCCTTCAGCTGCCATCTTAATTGTAGTATTTTCATTATCAGAGTCTTGGGTGAGAGGAATCCAGAGGATTATGTAAGCAAAATATCAAAACAAGTGTTTTCATGTGTTATCAACAGATCAGAGGTAAGCTGTTCCCTTTCTTCATTCTGACACATTCTAGAATGTTCTACAAAAATCATAGTGAATATATAAAACCAAGTCACCAATTAAATATTTCAGTATGCCAGAGAGTATTGTGCATTTTTTAAATTCTGCAATCCTATCCCATTTTCACTAGGGTGAGTAGTGACAGAGTGAAGTTCCAAAAAGTATATTTCAAGGTGCTAAAATGAAATGACTTTAAAACATGGCTGATTAAAAAGGAGGAAACTAGACTTCCAACAACAAGTGGAGCAGCTTCTGCTGGTTGGAGTATGGGGTTGTCTCCAAAATCACCTGCAGTGGATGCCAAATACCAATTGCCTGATACTGTTAACATTTCTGAGACATCTTAGCAACTGTGATGGAAGTCTCTATGTGTGCTTACCTTTGGAAAACAAGGCCACTCTTTCTGCTCATGTTAGTTTGATGATTTTCCATAGCTCCATTAATGTGAAACTAATAACAATGTACTTTGTTTCTATTGTTTTACAGCTTTCAGGCACAAACTACTTTTGACTAATTATGCAAATGAAGTCTGGTTTCTTAAACTGGAAAAAGGCTTGAGACAAATTCAAGAGGCACTAAGCTTCTTCATAGTATCACAAACCATTTGATTGTGTTCAAAAGACAATAAAAATATTGATGTCATCCTAAGTTTTCAGTACTCTCAGAAGAGAGCGGGAAGACAGTAATGAAAATATTTAGCAATATGTTTTATCTTGCCAGACAAATACTTGTACTAAGGCTATTTCAATGACCAGGCTGAAAATATGCCCTTAAGTGCAGAGGCTGACTGCAACATTATTCAACTGCTTTTTTGCTGGTTGAATATGATCCTTATATTTTAAATTTGCAACAGGAGGAACTGCAATCTACAGCCATTCGCTCAGCTCTGTTCCCTAAATCATGTGGGTGTTGTGAGAATAGATTTATGTATGTAAGATGGTTAGAATCTACCATGATGAGTATCATAGGAAAAGCCCATAAATAAACTAGCCAAACTGTTGTTTGAACATAATAAAAGTTAGTTTGGGGGAGGGGGGGTTGAGAAGGGCTTTAGTAATATCAGACCAGATTCAGTCTGCCACTATTGAAAAAACATTGCCATATTGAGGTCACCCAGTTTCAGGTTACTGTCTGGTACGATTACTGGCTTATTACCAATCACTTAAACTACATTCTATGGGGTTGTGTGGATTTTGAAGTGGAGGGGTATCATGTAGATGACATGGGTTCACTTTGGATAGGAGGGGTTGTCAGACTATGTGTAAACCAGAAAGTGGAATTGTTTCATTTGAAAAGCTAAACAAGTGCCAGTGCTGTTGCACTATGAAGTGCCTGGGGTACAGTGTAGAAACCCCATGCAGCTGGAGATTAATAGGGCTTAATTTCATCAGGAAGAGAAAGGAAGTGGACCAGCTGGAGGCAATTGTGATCCATTATAAGAAGGCTTGTTTTTCCACTAGCACTGTTTGAAGGAAGAGAGGAAGCATTTCTTTCTGAGTGGCCTGGTGAAAGAGTTGAAGGCTGTCAAGCTGCAGGATCCAGCAAGTTGAAGAGCCAGGTGCTTGATGGATTAGTCTACATTTACGGACAATTGGTTTTGTTTATATGGAGGGAGAGGAGAGAAGTAAGTTACCTTCTTTTATTTCTCCCCTGTCCCCTTCCCCCTTTTTTTTTGACTGGGCTGCAGAAAGCCCCAAGGTGCTCCTATTTTTGTGGAACTTAATTTTCCTCTGTGATTTTTTTTTTTTTTTTGTAGATTGGCTACATGCTAGAGAGAAATTGAGGTAGTAACTGCACTCTACAGGATGAGGTAAGGTGCTTATCCATAGAGCTATTTTCCAAAAGATTTTAGAGATCATAGCTATGTCTAGCATGCTCGTTCTCAAGGCAATGAATATGTGGCCAATGGGATAACTATGCAGCAGTTTTTCACAAAGGGTCTGTTCCAAAGCACACTCCAGTCAATGGAAAGACTCCCATTAATGTCTGTGTGCTTTGAATCAGTCCCATATTTCCCTTTGGGAGCTAGGACATCATCAGGAGCACATTTCATGATTGCAGCATGTTCCATGTCCTTACCAGAATAGACAACCCCCACAAGCATCCTCCTACATAGTCAATAAGCAGATATGTTTTACTTGTGATAAGCCAAAGGCTGTCTCTAGAGCTCAGGGACAACACATGCCATTGTGACACATTCCAGGAGACTCTGAACCCATAAATCAATGACTAGCTTGTCATAATTAGAATAATGTCTCCTAATCTGCAACAGATAAAAGGGATGGCACATATTCTTCATATAAAAATAACCTAATTATAATTTGCAAGCTAATAGTGCAATCTGATATTGTGCGTGTTCATTAACAGTTTCAAAACACAGGGTGGTGTGACACAACAGAATAGAAATCTCCTGCAGCAAAGATTGCAGCACTGCCTGGTATATGACAAGTCTCTCAGTAAAATGAAAGGCTTGTATGTCTATGATGCTAGCAATAACCATGATTGTTGTTGACAGAGTTTGTAGCTAATATTTCAGGAACTCCAAGCAAACAAACTTTATGAGTGATACAGCACATGGTAGCCCTAGCTCCTAACAAAACGTCCCTTAATCCTAAATCATAGGTTAATTGTGTCTTTAGTTGAACGAAGTGGTATACAACACACCAAAAATAATGCAGCTTTAACTGCAAAATGGTACAAAGTGAATATTTTACCCTCTGCCATCAGAGAGCAAGAAACCTCTTAACGATTGTCAAAATATATAAGAGTGGATCATGATTTTGAGTACACCTTAATGTCTTGCAGCAGCCAGGGTAAAAAAACTGTCAGGTTGAGGTAGTAAGACAAGGGAGTCTTCTGTCATAGTAGCTGCAGTTCTAGTTTCTTATGGCTGATACAGAAATGGGTTAAAAAGATTGTTTTGGACTAGATTGTCAGAATGAAGTTTGTGACGGACAATAAATGAAACGTGGATATACAACATTCTACAAATAGAGGCTCCCTATGAATTTAGTGGTAAAACTGCAAATAGTCTGAAGGGAGGTCCCTGAAGTTACAGTTCATTGCACAATGTTTGTAATGGTTGAATAGGAAAAAAAAAAGGTTGAATCAAAGGTATTTTATGAAAAAGAATACTTAAAATGGTGAAATTCTTTATATAGTATTCTCTGACTACTGTCTAGCCAGCTGTAGTTGCTGTCATGAGTAAAATGCTGACATCATAAATACTAGGTTTTCACCCAGTGTTCTATTCAGAAGGACCATTGTAATTTGTGCTTATCTTATTCAAATTGGGGCAGAACTGAACCACTAGAATTACAACACTGTTTCTAGAAATGATATCATATACACACTGTTGGTTACAGAAAATTAGTTGCAGTATAAAGCAAAATTTCAACCTGGGAAAAAAAATCAGGGCACAATCCTGGCCCCTGGTCAATGGGAGACTTAGTCGTCGATTTCAATGCATCCAGGATTTCTCCCCTAAACTGGTTGCTGGAGTTGATCAAAAAGTGGCGGTGGATGGAATTTTGAGCAAAAACTTTCACTTGAAACTTCTCATATGACATTCAAAAAATTGTTTTGAAATTTTCAAAAATGTGTTTTCTTTATTTATAGTTTCTCCCTGCCCCCACTAAATATAACAGAACAAATGTAATTTAGGCTATCCCCTACTTTTTCCTTTTCCTCTTTTTTCCATTCAAATGTTTCCCAACTTGAGCATACTTTGAAAAGTTTACAGTGGCAAAAGGGAAGAAAAAGTGGAAAGTGGGTGGCAGGGAAGGAGGAGGGGCTTGGAGCTAGACACCAATCATTCTGCTGCATTCCATGGCAAAACTAGAATAAAAGGTGGAGGAAAGTGAAAATAAATCTGAAATTCTGGAAATGTTTTATCATTTTGAAAACCAAAACATTTCAATTCAACACAATCTTTGTTTCATTCTGAAATTTCTTATTGGAAAAAGCTCATCAGTTTCCCATGAAATAATTTTTCACAAAATCCCATTTTTTACTGGGAAAATCTTCCAGGAAATGTTGACCAGCTTGCTCTAAAGAGTTAACAGTAGGTAAGACCACATGAAGAGGTGTGGAACATGCTGGAGACATTAGGATTTGTGTCATCAGTGAGTGAAATAGCCAGTACACAAAGGAGTGTGTTCTTAGGTGGCCTAGTTTGGGACAGTTTTAGAAGAAGAAAGAGCTTTTTCTTGTTAATGATAAGGCAGAGAAGTCCTACTCTATGCAGGTAGGATAGATGGCCATGTGACCTAGATATTTTATTAACAATGGTTTGTTCCATTTACTCAGTCATATTGGTTATTTGTTTTTCATTTAAGTTATAGAACACAGTTAATTCTAATTTGAAAATAATAAAGTTCTCTATAGTACCAGGTCCCTTGGTTATTCTTGTACAGTAGCTTCTATTGATTATATCACTAGTGCTTATTTATTTTTTATGAATGGAGTTTCCTTGTGCCACACATTTTATTGGGCTCTGTTTCTATTTATCTCTACTGATTGGGCTCCAAGTTTTCATTAACTTATATTGACTCCATTCCCAATGTTCCTCTTAAGCTTTGTCTATATTGACCTGCAGTATGAACTATTAGGGTGTCAATAACAGTGTGCACCAAAGTGCTGCACTGTAACTCCCCCATGTGGATGCTGTAGGCATGAATTAAAAGGTTCCTAATTCCAATTAATGTAGTCCTGTTAGAAGAGGACTATGTTAATGTGAATTAGGATATTTTTAGTTCACACCTGCAGCATACACATGGGGAGTTAGAGTGCAGACAAGCCCTTGGTCTTCATTTATTCTTTCCCAAAGTTTTCCACAGGGTCCCTGCAAAATGGTCTTAGACCCTTAGTCCATTAGTTCATGCTATTTAACTAAAACCATGGCTAAAGATGTTTAGTATTAAAACAATATTTTGCTTGTAAAATACTGTGCAGTATTTGGATGAGTTATAACTGCATGTGAAGATTCATGGTGTCACACTTATAAAAACATAGACCGTTTTCCGTGAATTACTTGCAGTTCTTTTCTTCCCTTAAAATGGCTGATTACTGAAGTAGAATTCTCTTATATTCCCATCTGAGGTTAACTACCACACAGGGTAAAATTGTACCTGGATTTACACACACTACTATTCCAGCCAACTCAGCGAGGGTGCGGTGGGTAGGTGGGTGAGGAGTATATCAGTGAAGGTCTAGATCATAATGGTTCTCTGGTTTATGCTATTATAGACAGAATATCTACAATTTGTCAGAAGATGACTATGTGTAAGTACAGCATGAACAGGCAGGAATAGAAAACTGATTTGGATACTGTGGAAAAATGTGTATGCTGCCAAATCCTATTCTCTCTAAGCACCACTATAAAAGGGGGGAGAGGGGAATTGCACTGAAGTTATTAAAATTAAAATTTAGGCTGCTGCAAGTGAGATCTGAATTCAGTCCATCTCCTGAGATGCACTTGGTTGTTATGACCAAAAATGTTATGGCACAAAGGACTTTAGTAGTGGAGTGGTCAGACTGGGTGTTGAGGAATGAAGGGCTGGGGAAGAGGGAGTTGTAATAATGGATGATAGTGATTTGAATGGATTTGGATGCACAAAGATGAGATGTGGAGGGAGCAGAGATGCCCAAAGACTTGGATAAGTATTAATGATCACAGTACCTGTTCAGCTAAATTACGAACCTCCTCTTCAGCATGGAACCTTTTTCATCTCAGAGAATTAAACACAATCTTTCTGAAGTTTCTCAAATTCTCTTAAGAAAACCTTCCACTCTTGATTTCCAGCAGTGACTGAAACCTGATGTGCCAAAATACTGAATACTGGGAAGGACTATCCTGTTGGTACTTCAAACTATCTCACGGCTGGATTGTAGCACAGGTTGCCGTAACTTTGCCTCAAGGAAGCAAAGTTTGCAAGCCATCAGCTAAAGAAGTGTAGGCAGGGGACAGGTCTGTTGGACCCAGAGAGTGGATAAAATATGGTGATGAAAGGATGAAATAGGTGAAATATGTGATGAAGGATGGAGAATTGCTGGGGCCTTTTGGAGTCCCACCCTCTCCCCAAACTCCACGCATGACCCCTTCCCCAAGACACACAGATATTCTAGTCTACTGTTTATCTGGAAGATCATCTATCACTAATAAGCATCCAGAATGGAATTGTCAAAAGCACTTGGTGTGTGTTAACTCTGCTCCAGCTGAAGTCAATGATAAAGCTCCCACTGTGAGCTTCAGTGGGAGGAGACTTCAGCCAAGATTGAGCATTCTTGAAAATCCCACCCTGGAAGAAATCTTGAGGTTTAAATGAATCACACCTTTGTATTTTGGTGAGTCTCATATCTCCCAATAAATATAGATATTTGATAAAGAGAATCTATATAATGGGCCTGAAAATTTTCCACTTAAAATAAATTAGACCAAATTGAGGGAAAGCCCACATCCCCATCGGACAGTTCTTTATACCGCTCTTTATGCAGGAAGATTTATTTGTGCTAAACTGAAGCATATGCAATCTTGTTGTTCAGTTGTAAAAATGAAATATGTCACTTCGATCTGTTACCTTGATACTGATTTTTTTTAGAATATATAATTCTTGATGCTCTTTACTTTTTAAAGGGTTTGAGATATGAAAACTAGTAATGTTATAACAATTGCATAAAGAAAATTAAGGATGAATAATGAAATCCACTACTAACATTGATGTATAAAAATTGATTTTTTTTAGTCTCATTTAAATACGCCAAGTAGCCACCTTAAATATTGAGTAGAATCATAGATGTGGTAGTTTGGTTATTTTCAAGATAAAATTGTTTCACAATAAGTCTTAAGTATGTCTAGTAGGGCTAGGGAAATTGGTTTGATCAATCAAAGTATTTAATTCAACTTCTAGCTCCCCCAACATAATCTTCAGCCTAGCAGGTATTTCATATTTACAGTCCAGGCCGAACAACTGGATTTATTCAAATCTTTATCCACTGTAGATATAAAGTAAAATGATTTTTCATCCTTCAGCAGTTGAGAGAGTCCTCTTTCAAAAGAGTGGTGGCAATAAAACTGAGGCACTTGCACTTTAATATTCAGTAAAGGCTAACTAAGTGCATTTGAAGTGCTCTAAGGCTGAGTGACCTTCAATGACTTGTACATATAGATTATCAAACATCGAAGCTGAAGTAACAGACCATGAACAGTGTCCGATTCTTTTCAGGCTAAATAGTGCAGATAACCATAATTATTCTGGGTGCCAGGGTCAAAAGAACTGTTTATCACTTTTCTGCCTTATTGAAGCATCTTTCAAAGTACTAAATGATACATCATGCCTGTCAGTGTGTTATAAAAGAATTAAATGAAGCAAGTTCTAGGCGAGATTTTTGACAGCATATTATTGCATACATCTCTGTTCTTTCATTCAAGTATTTCTCCACTTTGTAATGCAGATTTGAAACGTTAAGTCTCCATTTTGTTCAACTATTTGGTTTACTTTGTAATGGGTTGGTTCTCATCTTTGACTGCATTTCTCTGTATTCACTTAAAGGGACGCTTTTAAAAAAAAATAGTAGTTAATGGATTCAAATTACCTGTGGGTGTAAAACACTCATTCAGTAATTTAAAGGGAAAAAGTGCCAGGGTACACCATGGAAATAATCATAAAAATATCTTGCACACTCAAATTATACAAGAACTAGAAAGCGCTGTTAACTAACATGTCTAAAAAGTTCCATACCTATAGCCTGTTTTATATGCAATGTCACGCAAACCTACATTAACAAGAAGAAATTGATTTCATTTAAAATAGCAACTTGAAGACAGACACTTTCTGATGAATTATGAGTAACTGAAATGCATCAGGAAAGAATAATACCTTGTAAGCTCTTATTTATTATTTCTGCAGTGCCATCGATAGGTGTACATGGCACTTCAGACATGTTTTTAAAAGCTGGTTCTCTGCCAAGAGAATCTTATAATCTAAGGGCTCAATCCTGTGAGGTACTGATTCAACTCCATGAGAACTGAGAGCAGTGGAAATTGAGGGTATTGACATCTTGCAGGATCAGGTTCTCAATTAAATGTAGTACAACAAGGGGTGGGGGACAGAGGGAGGAGGGGAAAGGAGCAGAGGAGTAAGAGAAGGATTAGGGTGAGAACAGTGAAAGATAAGATATTCTTCTGTCAGGTACAAACAGAAAATAATAGACCAAATCCTGAAGTGCTTGGTCAGTTCTTATTCTATCTGTACCCTCTCTACCTAACGAATCAAAAAATGCTTAATGCCAGAGTAAGGGCTGTGTAAAACCAGTAAAAGATCAGCAAGGACCTCATGATCTGGCAAAGTATAAACTATATGATTAAACTAATGTTTAAATGACAAAATCATTCATATCCAATATAGTAACTCTTTTATAAAGTTAAAGAATCTAAACAGTCCCAATGGACAATAGTTTCATAGATGTTAGATCAGAAAGGACAGATAGTCTTTGTGTGACCTCCTGTACAGCACAGAGGCCACAGAATTTCATCCAGTGTCCTCAGTGGAGGGAATTGGTCTTGGGAGAGCTTGAAATAAATTGCATATAAAAGGCTAATGCAAATACCTGTGTACAACATGAAGAAAAAAGCTTTAATTTGATAAAATAATTTTTCTAAAAAAACCAAAGGTGTACAACCAATTTGTTCTGCGCAACACTCTGAATATCTATCATGGCACAAAAATGCATCTTCTCCTGTGTAAACTGTGAGTTCTATTTGAAAATAAAATTCATAATTCAAATTGGCATTTAGGAGCCTCCAGCTGGAGAATGTTGTTTTGCTGGAGTGTGACATCATTCCTGACACCCACAGTATGGTAACTCATACGCAGACTGTTTGCCAGCTTCCCACAATTACAGTCCTTTAGATGTTGCAATCTCCACAAAATGGTGCCTGCCAGCAGGAGGCTCACAACTGTTATTTCAGTTTATACAGGAAATGCTTTCTCTCAGCATGGGAACCTGGTTTTTTTTTTCCTCGTAAACAATATTATTGACTTTCATTTGTGTGCTCAAATCAACCAGCCTCCTTTTCGAACGGCACTAACTGCTGTTCCAAAATGTTTGTATGTCATATTGAGTGGGGTGCTTAGACAATGTAGCATAATGACTGTGCTGTATATAAAAGACAAGAAACAAAATTCTGAACATCAACAGAATGTTAAAGATAATGGACCAGATGCTCTAGTATGATCTGCCCCTTTGTGGTGTGGACATGTTGTAAAGGCGACAGATTCAGAATGTAAACAGTCATATGGGAATTCAACTTCCAGAGGAGACTTTACCATTGGTGTAACCTTAGCAAAGACTTGACTTCTAAAACTACTCAAATGAGTAAAATTAAGTATGTGTATAAGTCTCTGCAGGACTGGGACTTAGAGCTGTGAAGAAACTGATTTCTGCTTCAGGGAGAATTCTGTGATTCTGAAATTTGGCTTCTTTCTAAAATGAAACCAATAAAATTTCCCACAAAACACTTTTTTTAAAAAAGAGAGAGAGCTGTTCTGGATCAATGTTTTGTTTCAGCTTTGATTTGTTTTTTATAATATACAATAAAAAAAAAGAAACAAATTTTGGAACAAAAAAAATCAATATCCAAAAATGTTGAAATGCCTTTTTCAGTTGCTTTAACCAAAATTTTGTTGAAATTGACACATTTCTGCAGGAAATTCTGGTTTCAACAAGTGTGAATTTTTCTGACAGAAAAGCATTCCTTTTGTAAAATTTTTGACCAGTTCTAACTGCTATGTAAATGAGGGGAAATCTAGCCATTGAACCACTACCTACTAATTTTCAAGGAAAGCTTTGATGGATTATATATGCAACAGGCATTGAGTTTATTATTTTGTACTGCAGTAGCATCTAGAAGTCCCAGACATGGCCCTTAACCACTTTGTGCTAGATGCTGTGAAGAGCAAAAATACAGTCCAGGCCCCAAAGCATTTACAATCTGAGTAGTTCTGTTAATCAATTTTGATCAGTATGGTAAAAAAACAATGTTAATGTCCTAGACCTATCTTTACTGAATGTTTGGCAATAAAAATAGAACAGTATGAGAGACAAGCTTTAGATGATACTTGGTGTTTCTGTTTAAATGGCTTTTTTCTGTACCCTCGGTACATCCTTCTGGAAATACATCTCTTCATAATCCTGTCCTTGAGAAGCAGACAATAGCTGCAAAGCTGTTTTTTCTCAGCAATAGTATTGCTAGGTGACAATGTAAGAATCACCAGAAAATGTTTCATGGAAAAACACCACATATTGCAGGTTCCTGTGACCTTTTAATGCTTTCAGCTGTGCCCTTATACAAATTTGAAGAATGAGATAATTACACCAGCTTGAAGGCTCACAGTGTAAATTAATCTGGGTAGTGATTAGCCAGACTCCTTTAGTTAGAACGAACAATGAAATGAGGAGATATTTTATAGGCTAATATTCTTAAAATCACTCATTTTTTGTAATGCCAGCACAAAGCAAAGATCAATTCTGGCACATTAACTATTTCAAAATATTATGTTTTCCCATTCTAGTAGCTTTTTTTCTTTTTGCATCAAAATTTAAGAGGCAGAGTATTGTACAGACAGGGATCAGCAACCTTTGGCACGCAGCCCATCAGGGAAAGCTGCCGGGAAGGTTTGTTTACCTGCAGCATCCACAGGTTGGGCTGATAGCAGCTGCCACTGGCCGCGGTTTGCTGTTCCAGGCCAATTGGGGTTGTGGGAAGCAGTGCGGGCCAAGGGATGTGCTGGCCACCTCTTCCCGCAGCCCCCATTGGCCTGGAGTGGTGAACCACGGCCAGTGGGAGCTGCGATCAGCTGAACCTGCAGACGCTGCAGGTAAACAAACCTTCCCAGTCTGCCAGCGGCTTTCCCTTACAGGCCGCATGCCAAAGGTTGCCCATCCCTGGCATAGAACTTCCTAATCACCCGTGGCTCTGTGGTTGCCACACATACATGCAGATAATCAGATAATCAACCCAAACTAAGATAAGGGGTGCCTAAACTTGCTATTCTCCCGGCATCGCTGACAGCCTGAGGTTGCACCACGTATTGTTTCATCAGTATTCACAACTATCATTATTGAAGTAGAAAAATAAATAGGAACATAAGACAATGAAATGAAGGGAAAACGCTAGGCAAAAGCTTCATGCCATTTCTAGTATTTCCCTTTGCTAATCCGCCCCAAATCAGTCAGTCTGCAGGTGGGTCAATAATGGTGCATAATACAACTATGCACACTTCATACACTTGTTTACATTTGAATTAGCATTTTGCTGGATTTTTTGGTGGGGTGGGGAGAGTATAGATTTTCATATAAAGACCATGGAAGTAATCCATCTTGGATTAACCACCCATAATGCCTCAGTACATAGGTGTATGCTGGAAGATCATGGGTGGGTCTGGACGTTTCTGCAACACTTTTTACAGCAGTTTACAGGTCTGAATCTGAACCAAGTCATTGGTGAGCAAAGAATGACTTGCATAGTAATACAGTTTACCTGGAAATAATGTACAGTGCAGTGCAAAGAAATAACTTGGATATGTCTCTAATTCAGATTTAAAAGCTCAGCATTTGTGGTCTTCCTTAATCAACAAAATCCCCAATATACTGTCCTCTTTTTCCTATTTATGTTCACTTCCTACTAAATGACCACCCCGTTAAACTGTACAGCTGCAGTGACTTTATTCTCAGAATACTCTATTATTCTTACATTAGCCTAATAATGTTGTAGGAAAGACTGGATATCCGTGAATTTATGTACAGAAGTAGAAGGTCCTTTCTCTCAATTGTTGAGTTAAACTACATAATCCAGAAGGTACTTTCCAGCCTCACCATCCATAATCATGACCTTCAATGGTTTGTGTATAATGAATTGACTGCCTCAGTGCCATTCCTGATCATCACAAGAAACTACCCTTACAACTGGCATCTTTATTGCCAGTCTCGGTAAACAGAGAAATGATTAACTGGACATGGGAATGAGCTACACTCACATGCTTTATTTTAGGAACATTAGCATGGCAGCTTGGGGAATCTTGTATGGGAGTGACTATTCTGGCTCTGTTCTGCTGTATACAATATTCTAACTGCTAAGCTGTCACTTTTTCCTAAACCATGTTGTTATAGCAGCCAAGTTGGTTCTAGGATTTGGATGGCCCAGGGTGGTGAAGTAATATCTTTTATTGGACCAACTTCTGTTGATGGAAGGTACACATTTTTGAATTACTCAGAGTTCTTCCTCAGGTCTGGAGATGGTAACCAGAGTGTCCAAGCTAAAAACAAGGTGGGACAGATTAATCAGAAGCGGTTTGCATGCTGTTGGAGGCCACTTATGGGGAAATGAAGACTCAACATTTAGCAGCAGTAGGGTGTGTTAAAATTGTTGTGAAGAGCCCCAGTGTCTCTCTTAAGTCCATGGCTTTTAGTGTCCAGCAGAGTTATGAATTTAAGTTCCTAGGCTTATCTTTTGAAGGTGTTGTTCTGGTCTCCTTTGAGAATGAGGACTGAGAGGTCAGATATGGAGTGATCATTTTGTGAAAAGTGTTCGCCCAAGGGTGTTGTGAAGTTGAAAGCAAACCTGAAAAATTAGTTAAGCCTTTTTTCCATGATGAATTCTTCAACTGACAGTCTGGGGGTGGATAATACATACAGACATATTGTATATTGTAGGGGTCACTGAAGCCTCTACTCAGCTTCCTTTTGTATGCATACTATTGTTGTGCAAAAAGATGTTTGTGCAGTCGAGTGATACTTGAACATTTAAAAAACAGATAAAAATAACGAGGAGTCCAGTGGCACCTTAAAGACTAACAGATTTAACAGATGCATGTGAAGAAGTGGGGGGGGTTTACCCACGAAAACTTATGCCCAAATAAATCTGTTAGTCTTTAAGGTGCCACCAGACTCCTCGTTGTTTTTGTGAATACAGACTAATACGGCTACTCCTCTGATATTAAAATACAAATGAAATTTGTTCTTGAAATCCCATCACCTGCATGAGCAGCTGTTAGTGCACCACAGTAGCACATCCAAGAGAAAGCATCACAAGATTCACACAAGAAAATGAAGGCCGGGTTCTGGAAATTAAGACCAGTGTTTCTTTACATATGGGAGGAGGGGTGCAATGGTCAGAGAGCATTAATTCAATGTGAAGATTGAAAAATCAAGCACTGAACATTCATGACAACCCAAAATTTTGGGCCAAATCGTGGAAGTAAGAAATTCAAGTTACTTGTCATGGATTTGTGCCCACTTCCACAAGTGGTGATTTTTGCCCAAGGTTTCCGCAACAGTTCTAAACTCGTTCCATTGCACATCTTGAAGGAAGAAAGGTAATAGGAGTTACTAATGGGACCAGGTCTGCTATCCATCATAAGGTGAAACATCTCTAGTGGGAAAAGAGGAACTGAACCCCTGAAGGGAGGGTACAGTTAGAACGGACTATGGGATAACTCCTCTGTCAAAGGAGTTAATCATTTAAATTACTCCAAATACATATATTTTTCTATTTCCACAATAAATACTACTGTTACCGCAAGGATTTTATTCATTTCTCAATTGGAGGGGAAGTGGCCCATGCAGTTGCACAAAGGGAGATAAGTGGTCCATGACACACATTCTAGTAGTATGCAGCAACGCTATGAAAGTCTGAGGACTTCCGCCTTAACACACACCCACACTATTCAATGGGGACAACTTATTGTCATACTCATGTTAAATATGTGCATTTCATGACTTTTTTTGTAGATCTGACTAAAAATTTTCCTTCCAAGTGTCTTGGATAGAAAATCCCCCCTTTGGCTAAAATAAGAACGTAAGAACGGCCATACTGGGTCAGACCAAAGGTCCATCTAGCCCAGTATCCTGTCTTCCGACAGTGGCCAATGCCAGGTGCTGCAGAGGGAATGAAAAGAACATCAAGTGATCCATTCCCTGCTGCTCATTCCCAGTTTCTGGCAAACAGAGGCTAGGGACACCATCCTTGCCCATCCTGTCCAATAGCCATTGATGGACCTATCCTCCATGAATTTATTCAGTTCTTTTTTGAACCCTGTTATAGTCTTGGCCTTCACAACATCCTCTGGCAAAAAATTCCACAGGTTGACTTTGTGTTATGTGAAGAAATGTTCTCACTTCACAGTGTAGGAAAAAGTCCCATTTAATAAACTGAAAATAAAGAAATTAAGAGCACAGGAAAAGACTGAGGGAGGGAAGAGACATGGAAAGGAAAGAAAGGAAATGACCAGCTCCAGTGAAGAGCCCTTGACAACTTGTAAGTGACCTAAAAGCTACAAACAGCAACTGGAGCTAATGCATAAATTCTACATGCATCCGCGGAGCTCTACCAATAGAACTAAAGGAGAACTCCTGTGCTGCTGTTCTATCCTCAGGGGGCCTACCATGGAAAGTAACATCACTAGCTCTTATGCGAAAGACAGTATACTGCAAGATGATCCATGTCTCAACTTCCTCCCTTTCATTAACTGATAGGCCCCCCTAGTTGGCTATATCTCTTTTAACTTTGCACACTTTCTAAATGCCTAGTCAGCAAGTAATCCCAGACAAAGCTGCCAGTTGCTCACTAGTTGTAAACTGTGCTGCATACGGTTTACATGATATGGTGATGCTGAGAAATTCCTGATATCTGTGTAAACAGCTATAGCTTCAAGGCAAATCAATGGAAACATAGAGTTTCCACTGGACAAGTTCACAATTTTCCATGTGTCCTATTTTATTAAATGAAAAACCTACAGGAAACACATGGCTGGTACCCCTAGAGGTATCTCTTCTATTAACTTTACATGGGAAATTGAATTGGCTTCAAATACTTCTAGAAAACTTGCATCATTATTTGCCAGTTTCCTTCTAGTGGTCTCCTGAGAGATGTAGATAGTATGTGTTGCATATTAAACTTTAATTACAGATTTCTGTTATAAGAGTGAGATAACATTCAGAAGGAGGCATCTGCACCATTGCTTGTGAGTTTTTTATACTAAAAAAAATCCATAAAGTAAATGAAAAATGAGTCAGCAACCTATCACCAATCTCTGTCAGCACATACAGCACCTCCAGCTTCACAGTAGGCTGCCAGCTGGTCTTCTATTAACAGTAAATTGAAGATTTTTATTTATTTATAAGTGTTATTAATCTGGTAGTTGAAATGCAATTTGTTTTCCAAAATGGAGAGCATGCAAGGTTTCTGGCACTATTAGTGCAGATAGAATGGGGAGTTTGCTAGAGATCCCACAATATATAAACCATACTAGCCCTGCTGTTGCAAGAATTTACAATATTGAACTTAGTACCACAACATACAAAGTAGCAAGTCCTATGTGTCTGGGACCTGACTTTTCAAAAGGGCAGGATCCTAGGGCCACATATAAAATTGCATGCCCTACACAGGACCACTTCGCAACTGTCTGCAAAATAAGGTATCTGCACTTGCAGATCTTAAAATTAAGACACTCTTGTATATCAAAGTGAAATAATTTTACATCCTACTTCTAATTTATTACCACTAATATTTCTGCTTCACTGGTACATGTACATCTGGATTCACGGTGCTAAGACAGCTTGACTTTATTGGCAGAGAAGTATGAAAGATATAGCAGTGCCAATAATTTTGTTGTTTACCTTCTCTGAAAATAAACACATTTTTGTAGCAAAATACATGAGTGTGTGGTGATTTACACATCCCAGGGATGAGACTGGCACAACGAGGTGCCCTACACATATACTATACCTTCTTCTCTCTGCTCCTCACTGCTGCTTTCTCTTACAGTCCCTCTGTATTAGTCTTCAATTCTGCTGCTGGCTTCTCCGTCTTCACCTCGTATTTTTCCACTCTGCTCCATCCTAAGTAGGATGCAAATACAAAAACATTTGTGTCAAATGTTTATGCCCATTCGCTAACAGATATAATACAGGTGTGTGTGTGTGTGTGTGTGTGGAGAGAGAGAGTATATTTCAGTACTTGAGTGTGTTTGGTGAGGTTTGAGAATTAGATCCTGGCCTTCAATGTGGCTAGGGCTTCATCCATGCTCCCTGTTGGAAGGATTTTCCTCCTCCTATGTCACAGTGAGTGAGTCTGAATGAGGCTTTGGAAGAATAAAGTTTAGGTGCCTGGAGCATGAAGAATAAATGATGAACTTTATATACCATGCTTTAGTGTAATCCATGTTATCTTTATAATCTATTGAATTATAATCCAAGTTGAAAAGTTCTCATTGTGTAATCATTAGAGATGAATGGGTATGATGAGATTTAAACTGCAACGTCACTACCTATTAATTCCCCTGCCTACCACCAAACCCTCATTTTAACACATAACTAAAAAACTGATAAACCAACTTATTACACAGTGATTTGATTGACTAGATGACATTGATACAACAAAACAATAACTTTGCTTAAATTTTAACAAGTATGAATTACTCAAGAGTAAACCTGAAATAATTGATTTGTTTTGTTTTTTTGATTTGGTGGCTGAACTTGGGGATGGAGGAGATTGGTTCCTTTTAAACCAAAACTGAATCTTTTCCGTTTTTCTTAACAAAGCAAAAACATTTCTTGCAGGTCATATGAAATGCTTCAAAAAATATTTTGAAACTAAACAAAGTGTTGGTTTTGAAATAAAGATTTGAAAGGATTTTTTTTTAAACAGTTCACTTCAACATACTGAAAAAAAAATTCAGACAAAACTATTCACTGAATTTGACCTTAAATTCACAAAAAGTTTCAGTGCCCTGAAAAATGCACTTTTCAGTTAATTTATTCTTAGCTGAAAAAAATTCTCCCAGCTCTATTCAAGAACCACCAATCAATTGAAAGGAGACTATTGTCAGGGTTTAGAGAGTATGATTCATAATTAAGTAATCTGGATGGTATGGTGACTATAATGGCGAGGTGGTGAAGAGAATATGACACCATTCTATGGCTGGGATAGGGACTAGAACCCTGTACAACACTTTCATGGTGGGTATGTGGCTACTGTTTCAGGATAATCATGTATCCACTGGTTATACCCCTGGCCCCTTAATTGGCCCAGCCCTGCATCCCACTCTATTAGTCTATGATGACAAGGCTACAGAAAGTTTGTTGAAAGACTCCATAACAAACTTTATGCACAGAAATGATTGAAAAACATTCTACGGGGAAAACAAAGGACTTCAGAGTATATGCAGTGGAACAATTCTGCTCACCTTACTTACATGAGTATTCCATTGCTTTCAATGCATTCACTTGCATGAGTAAAATGAGATGATGAATTTGGATGGTGGTAGGCATAGATCTTGCAGATATCACAAAAATCATCCTTTTTCAGTTGTCACCAGTCTAAACTGTTATCATTAGTGAATGCTTCATGCTCTATAAAGAGTCACTATTAAATACAAACAATGATATCCTCTGAGCTTATCCATGTATCATTTGGTATTAGTCAGTTTTATCTGATAGACCTCACTTTCATTTTGGAGCACTTTCAAAGAAAGGTGCAGGAGCATGAAACATCTGCCTGTCTGAATCTTGTGAATCGATTTTTTTCTTAAAAAATCAAGTATTTAAGTTGAAAATATGGGAGAGAGGAAGATTTTTTTTTTTTTTTAAAAAAAGGTTAGATTCTGTATAAATAGCGCCTTAAATAAATTGAGGGTGATTATCTGGAGAATTCCAATGATCAATATGCAACTCATCTTACTCATTTGTGTCATCCCACAGAAGTCAGTGGGACTACTTGCATAAGTAAACTGAGCTGGATTTTCCCCAAAGAGGGTAGGTAAAATACTACCAAGCAAGCAGTAAGCATTACTATAACAAGGTTTGATGGTTTTTCCATTTGCCTTGTATTAGTACATGTTAGAACCCTACAAAAAGCTACAGACATTCTGCTCACTCATTGTAGCATGTGTGACTTATTTCCTGGCTACAAGGGAGATGGGAATGGCTCTCTAAGGAGAAGCAACTAGGACATAGACCTTAGGAACTGCCAAGCTCACAGGAAGCCTGGATTGAGGTTTGGGTTGTCTAATAAAGCCAAACCCCAGAAGGGGGTGAGTTTGGACACCGACTCATAGTCTGTGCACTCATGGCTGACTATGCTATGGAGGCTTGGCCCATTCACAATTCTAAACCAGCTATAGAGAGCTGGATCTCACAGGAAATTCCCCCCCATTTAAAAACAGCCCAGACTGGTAGCAACTAAATTCTATCTAAAGGCTGTTCTGTGAAGCCAGTGTGGTAATGGTTTCATATTAGTTTGTAATGGATGGATGTTTACAGAATAAAACAATCACCACATTTCCCACTATTGCTGGCTATTTTAACAGAAAATCAAAGAGCACATGAGAAAAAACAGTTCAGTCAGCAGGCTCATCCCTGGCAGCAGTCCCTAGAGGACAAGTGTGAGGTATGTTGGCAGAGGTAAGAGGAAATTCTGCCTTGTCTAGAGAAGCCAATGCAACCATTAGTGTGAACAGTGAACTTTGAAGGGATGTGCTCCTTCACCAGTGAGTCATGAAAGGAAGTAGACATTACCCTTTCCAGGAGCAACCCCACACCACTGATAGCAAAGAGAACATTAGTGACTTGAATGGCAATGCAGTGTGATGTAAAGCAGTATTAACTTTGGGAGCATAAGAACTATAACTGTACCTGGCTTCTACAGATACCTTCAGCTATCTACTACCCTAAAGCTCAGCCTTGAGCAAAACACATGGTTGTGTCCTGGAGCAAATGTTTGCCCCATCTAGATTAGTACTTACAAAGGTTATCAGGAATTAATTGCCATTCAATTAATTTGATTTTTTGATGACCAAAAACTCTAGATATTCCCTTAACTATAGGAGTAACTGGTGCAAGTCGGCTGATATACCCCATGTAGACCAGCCCACAGATGGAGAGACAACACTCACTTTGTCAGTTGGTTATAAGACCATATGTGAAACACTGGAATGTTGGCTATTGGGATTTCTGGGTTCTATTCCTGCCTTTGGTAGCAAAGTATGGTCTAGTTACAGTACTGCCATACACCTTTCTTCCAAAAGACAGATGGGTTTGTCTTTTGAGACATTTGGGTACTGTTCCTGCTTTGTCTGAAGTGAAACTGTGCAACCTCTGTGTTATCTGTAAAATGACTGAATGATGGTTCTACTCTATAGCAGGGTTATAAATCATTGTTTAATATTTGTGCTTATTACAACCCTCATTGCAAATAGCAGTTGGTGGTGGAAGCTAGGATTAGAACTCTTTTTTTCTGCCTGGCAACTGAGTGAACACTTCCTTCAGCTACAGATTTGGGGGAGGGAGGAGAGAGAGGTGTCTTGTGTTTATATTTCCCCTGGAATAGTAAACAGCTCTCCCGAATGACTTGGCAGGTCTTCATACAGAAGGCAGAAATTGCCCTAGGGAAATAGTACCTCTGTAAAGGGGTTCCCCAGCTACCAGACAGCTATCAAAATAGCTGTCCACCAGTCCCCCTGCCAACCAGAGAAAGGGAAAAGGGCATGATCAAAGATCAGCACATTCAGGGTATTTTTACCTGGCAGATATTCCCTAAGGACTGTGCCGGCTACTCTAAGTTACAGCATCCTTGGGATTCTTCTAATTTATACCCGGAACTAGGCATGCCCCAGAATAGCATGAAAATTCAGGAACAAAAGGAAGTTTAATGTCACACTAAATCAGATGCAGAGCTGGTATTTTAAATGCCAAATCCCCTTGCTCCCTGCTTAGGCTCCTAGATAACACTGCCTCACATCTTTGCAGGAGTGTTTAAGATAACTCTTAGAATGATACATTTGTCTAAAAGTTTTTTCTGTTTAGTTTTATTTTAAGAGTTAAGTAAAATGAACGTACTTTCTAAGATTAACCTAACATTTCAAGTACAATACACTGTAATAAGAAATGCAAATGTCATATCTTGTGTAAAAAGACACAAATAGCTGAAACTAATTCTCATACATCTCCTCCAGTCAGATGTTTTTTTAAATGAATAAGTAGAGTTCCATTTCAGAGCAGAAGCCAAAACAAAACAACTCCTTGCACAACCCACTGTGAAAACCCTAAAATCTGGATAAGGCTTCTTTTTTTTTCTAACACCTTATCTGCTTTCTTTTTATTTAGTGGGATATTAAATTGTTTTGTCCTCTGTATTTGAATAAAGCTTGGATTTATCCTCTTTAAAATAAATTACTTTCTTAATATTTATAACATCAAATATTTCCCCTGTGCTGCGGTTACTGTCTAGTCTTTCATTTCATTTAGATAAAATTATTTTGTTTCTAAAACAACCAGATACTTATCGCATTAGATCTAGGTGTGAATGCATAATTTAAAATATGGTGAAAATTTGTTTCAAAGGTTACTTTTTACATACCAAACTATAAGGTTTCCATATTGAAATACTGCATCTCATTACCAAAATTTCCATTATCTCACATAGTCATACAAGTATGACTATTTCACATATATTATATATGGCATAACTCTGAATACTACTATTGAAAAGGAATTATGATATTTATTATACTCTGTCCACTCACTCACTCTAAAAAAATAATTTTCTTATCATACTTCTAACCTTAAATAATCCCAAATAAATATTCACCAGTGTAAACTATGAAACCAATTATCTTCCAAAAGTGAATATTTTTCATTATTTTGTGGAGCAGTGAAAAGAAATCCTAATATATTTCCTGGCCTGTCTCTTAAATCCTTTCTCACTTTTAAACCATTTCTAGCTTTCTCAAAGTGTGCTGGAAAAAAAATAAGCTATTGAAATGCAGTAGAGTGATTTATATTATGTACTGTTTTTATTAATACACTAGTATAGGGGGAAGAGTCAAACAGCAAAATACCTCTGAAGTTTAAAAACAGTCATTCTGTAGCTGAATCGTTAAGTCATCATATTCAAAGGAACAGGAAAGGTTGGCTTGCAATTAAAGGTATGCCGTCAATTTGACTGTCAATCTGAAATCTAGTCAGTGGCAAAGTGAATTAAACATTGTTGGAGGCACGGTGCATCTACACGAGTTCCTCCACTTTACTCTTGTATTTTCTACTTTACTAATTGTCTATCCTCCCTCCTGTTACTGCATGAAAGATCCGCAGGAATGTGGTTAAGGCCCTGATCCAGCAAGGTACTAAAGCCCAACTCTAAGCATGTAGGCAGTTACTTTAACTTCATTAGGACTACTGTAATGCTTAATACTACACATGGACCTTGCTCAATGTACTCCACTGAAGTCAATGGAAGCTGTTGGATGCTCAACACTTCTACAGAGGGAGAGACCAAAACTACCTACCTAGCCAAGCCAAAATTAAGTTAACAGGGTAAAACGTACCTGTTGGGAACAGAGCGGTAAAGCAGAAAAAATGCTCAACAAAAAACTGTGTTTGATCCAAAGGACATGATTTAAAATATTCTATGGCATTAAGGTCTATATAAAATGGACAATCTGACAACTTTGAAGGACTTCCTTTTAATATCAAATTCTTAGAATAACTTTTCAGTCATAAATAAAAGATTTAACAGACAAATACTATATTTTACAATTCTATTAAGGTTTACAGTATATATTATCGAAAGTTGATAGGGCAGACATTTGAATGCCGCGGCTGCTGACACCAGACTTGCCCTCCAATGGAACCTCGTAAAAATAACAATACAGGACTCTTTCGAGGCCCTGTAATTGGAATGAGTATATATTAGTAACCTGGGGGAGGGGATTTACAGGCATATTGTAATTATCCCCAAATCAAGCATTACTGCAAGGAAATTCAGTAATGGTTATACTTTAAAGAAATTCAAATGCATTAAGTTATGGAAAGGCACCTGGACAACTTCAACTCTGCCCTGTGGTTACACCATGCAATAAACATAGTATTTGTGCTCTCAAATTAGATTAACTGATTTTTAAAGACACATCAGTTTTTTTTCCTTCTACCTCCCACCCTGGTGCCATTTATAAAAGCTTATTTATAAAAATATATTATGTAAAAAAGTATTTTGATGGCATCAGCAGTAGTGTAATATGTATCTTAACCATAAGAAAATATTAATAATTATTTAAAATCCCTTCAAATGTCGATGTTAATAAAGGGCTGGATATCATAAATTGGCTTACAAATAGTCAGATGGTTACATTGATTAAATCTAACATGAGTGGGGAAAACATAGTTATAGTACTATGCTAAGTGCATATGGTAGCTATATAAAACTGTACCAGCTTTATGTATCTGAAACTTTTGTAGAAAACAAATGTATATAAACAGTGTTTAGCTTTTTCCATCTTCTCAGTCTCTCAAAAGATTTGACAATTGATTATACTGTATTTGTGCATCCTTCTGTTCAGGGAAATATAAATTCAATATGTCTTGGCACCTCCAAATGTAGACTTACTGTTTTCTGGTTACTTTACATGATTCAGAATCAGTGTGACAGGCTTAACTGAAATATTACTCTTAATTTTTACAGCAAATGGTAAAAATGAAGTTGAAATCCAAAATGTAAAGAATGCAATTCCTTATGATTATTTAGATATTCGAGGACTACAAAAACTTTAGGAATGACATTGCATTTGGGGGCAACTGTATTGATATACAATAATTAAGTATCGTTATCATCACATTTTGGCTACATGAAACAGACAATCTTAAGTGAAACCTGAGTGGTTTCATGTTTACTATTAACCAAGACTTGGCTCGGGTTTGTGGAAAAAGTTTGCTGTGGTTTTACCAATCACTTCAGTGAATCTGGGTTGAATTTTCTGCTATTCTCTTCCACCCCATATAGGAACTACTTCTGCAGCCGTTGATGTAATCTACCAAACTCCCACTGATTTACATTGTAGATGGATTGGGCACAAAATTTACTTATCCTAAACAGGGCCGGTGCAACCATTTAGGCGACCTAGGCGGTGCCATTGGGGGGGTGCCATTTTCTTTGGCAGCGATCACAGCGGCCGGATCTTTGGCTACCCCGGTCGCCGCTGGCATTTAGGCGGAGGGACCTGGGGCAGGGGAGTGCGGGGAGGGCCGCTTGCAGCAAGTAAGGGGGGGGAGAAGCACGCAGGGGAACTCCCCACCCCAGCTCACCCGCTCACCCCTGCCCCGCCTCCTCCCCGAACACGCCATGGCTGCTTCACTTCTCCCGCCTCCCAGGCTTGCGGCACCAATCAGCTTAGGCGCCACAAGCCTGGTAGGTGGGAGAAGTGAAGCAGCGACGGTGTGCTCGGGGAGGAGGCGGCGCAGGGATGAGCTGCTTCACTTCTCCCGCCTCCCAGGCTTGCGGCACCAATCAGCTTAGGCGCCACAAGCCTGGTAGGTGGGAGAAGTGAAGCAGCCATGGCGTGCTCGAAGTGCTTGTGCGCAGAGCAGGGGTGAGCTGGCGCGGGGTGGGTGCCTCAGGGCGGAGGGTGGGGAGCTGCCTCAAGGGGAGGGCGTCTCAGGGCAGAAGTGAAGCAGCCATGGCGTGCTCAGAGTGCTTGTGTGCAGAGCAGGGGTGATCTGCCACGGGGGGGAGGGCGCCTCAGGGCAGAGGGTGGGGAGCTGCCTCAAGGGGAGGGTGTCTCAGGGCAGGGGGGGGAGCTGCCCCAAGGGGAGGGCGTCTCAGGGCGGGGGCGCATGGGGGGCGCAAGGTGGAAGTTTCGCCTAGAGCGCGAAACATCCTTGCACCGGCCCTGATCCTAAAGAGGCCTACAGTCCCCATTGAACTCTTATTCTCTTCTAGGGGGTTGTGTAGCTGATCCAATCACATTGAAAAAAGGAAAGGTGAGGAATAATATTAGGGATAACTGACAAGCCTGGACCTGTAGATGCAGAAAAGGGATAGAGAGTGGGAGATATTGCAGAATACTCATGGAACAACAAACTGTGGCTTCTACAATATTAGTAGTTGAACATGAGGGGTATGATGCGCCACTTGGTTATACTGATTTTGCAATGGTGTAATTCCATTAACTGCTGTGGATTGGAAAATTGGGCCTATGGTCAATTTTTCGATGAGGTCCAAGGAATATTGCATGGCTGTAACCAACTCCATTTTCTCCAAGGAAAAAAAATATTCATAAACTTTCCTTTCACACAGTGAGTATTATGCACATAACTTATGTATGGCAATACTTACGGCGTTACAACGTATAGTCATCACAGAAAAATATCTTAGGGACTGATACAAAATCTCTTGAATTTTTTTAATAGCCTTCCATTGACTTCAATAAGCATTTGATGAAGCCCTTATTGAACACTCCAGCTGCTTGTTAGTGCAAAATCTGTCATTTCACCTACAACATTTTATGCATATATAGAGATCACATAACTGTTGTATCTAATGCTCTTCACGTCCACTTCCATCTACAAGGAACATAGCTGTCCTCCCTTAGTCATTTATGTGAACGACAAGACTTCAACTAACAGCAGGGCAGTCCCAACCAACATTTGCGCAAAGATTGGTCTTGCACTATCCCCTGAAATTTAGAAGACTATTCACGTTTGTTAATTATCTGTGTGCTGATGAAACACTCTGTATGTGACACTGAATGAAGACAGACCATGTCCCTAAGAGCTTTCAATCTAATACACAAAAATAGGGGAGATGGGATGACCAGGAAGGCCCAGAGAAAGGAATATCTTTGTTTTTCTTCATTGATTTGGTGTAGTTCTCATGGAGGCACTGAGTCTTTTGACACTAAGGGTATGTCTACACTACCCGCCAGATCAACGGGGAGTGATCGATCCCCAAACACGCTCCCTGGGCGAGAGATGGAAGCGGAGTTGACGGGGGAGCGGCGGCCATCGATCCCGCACCACGAGGACATGAAATAAGTCAATCTAAGTCGATCTAAGATACGTCGACTTCAGCTATGCTATTCTCATAGCTGAAATTGTGTATCTTAGATCGATTTCCCCTTCCCTCCCACCCCCCCAGTGTAGACCAGGCCTAGGACTTTACCTGATCTCTGACAACAAGTTTCAGAGCTACAGGTCCTCCATGAACATTGCTCTTCTTCTGGGCCTGACAGTTTGGTTAGCTAATAAGGAAAATGCCTGGAGATCTGAGATGTATGAGCCCCAGTCTATTTTAGATATAGTACAGGAGGGAAAGGATCTTGATTTGGACTTTGTCTGGGAAAGCCAGCTAGTGTAGATCATGAAACGTGGGCAGGATTTGTTCTCCTCAGTCTACTTTGCTTAGCAGGGGAGCTGCTCCATGCTGTGCCTGCCTCTTTCAGAATTCTTGTAAAGGAAATGCTGCGTGAGGGATCCTAATAAGTGATATTAGGCTAGAAAACCCATGAATGCTGGGATGGTAATGTATAGAGAAATGGTTGGGGACCTCAGATGAGGCACTGCTTTTTCATGATCCGCAAGGTTTCACCCCAGGGGTTGCATAACGTGTTGATTTATATTTCTAAGTTATTGGAGTTGCAAAACTGAAGTGCGACATTTATCTGTAAATGTGTGACTTCTCTTTTCATGGTTATTGGCTAGAAAAAGTAATTTCCTCTTCTCCTTAGGTACATTTATATTGATGCTTTTGATGTAGTGGGAATGGCACCTCTAAATACAACTCATTACTCTGTAGGCTATATGACACTGGCAGAGCTAGTAAGAGCCTTGAGCTCCTGCAGTGCTACAGCTCATATTGTACCTCAGGCATAACTCAGATTATTTTTGTTGTTTTTTGTTTTTTGTTGTTTTTTGGGGGGAGGATAAAGACACTAAATCACTTGACTTCAATGGAGTTAGGCCAATTTATACCAGCTGAGGATCTACCCCTTAGTCTAGTCCTGGTTCAGAAGTTAGTCTGATCATGAAATCACACAGATCTCACTTTGATTGAGTTCTACCTGAGTAAGGATTGCAGAACCGAGACTTAAATACTGTCCGTTGTGTCAAGAACGATGCTATAATGCCATCCTTAAATATGAAAATATACAATGAAACATATCCCTTGCTCCTGACCATTTTCCCTATGAATATTAGTCCATGCTTTCCTTTCCAACATTATTGGAAGTTACCAGCGGTGCCATTGCAGATGGTCTTGATAATTTTGTTTGTTATATAAGCAGTTTGGGGGCAGCCTAACATAATGGGGTCCTGGAGCATGATTAGGACTCCTACATGCTCTGGTAACACAAATAATAATAAATAATTGTTGTAGAACAGTGTTCTGGAAACACTGTATATTGCCAATAAAGTTTATCCTACCTGAATCTCTAAGAATTTGTATATGCATCTCTTATCTACGTGTTTCCATATAATGAAACATAGTGTTGCATGGTTCCAAGACAGTGCAACCCCCAATTTCCATTTTAGAAACAGTTTGATTGAAAAAATCACTTGTTTTTCCCCCAGTAAAATCTTTATTGGATCTATTTGAAAACTATTGATATAGAATTACTAATTACTAAACAAGAAAATAAACTTGAGTGTTTGAACTGCTGATACACTGAGCTATTTTAAGTCAAATGTTTAAAGAAAAGTTTCTCTTATTTTCTTGGCTATAGCAAGTTGTTACAAATACCTCTCTTAAAATAAAGAAGAATAGAGAGAGGTTCTTTAGAATCCTTCAAATTACCTGTAATTATTGGCCTATCAAACACTTTTAGAACTAGATTAGTTAAATATTTTATTTGCTGTCTGAGGAAGTAATGTTACTGACAAGTAATACTAAATTTAGACTTCTAGCATTTTGTTTACTATTAGATGGAAAAAAGTGTCCCTTGTACTAAGGACCTTATCATAGCATCAATTTTTTAGCAGTACTTCCCACTGACTTCTATGGATAGCTCTGCTTTTTAAAATAAGTCATGATATGGCCATAAAACAGCATCAGCTTCTTTGAGGTGTGGGGGATGAGAGAGGATTCTTAAGATAATTCCATTTCCATTCAGTATTCACAAGGGTCACTACTGCTCTAAGCTCAGCCCTAAAGTAGAATGCACTTCTCTGGAATGAGAATGAGGGTGAACTGGAGATAACTATGCTGGAAGCACAAGTTGCTGGTATTAAATTCCTTGTAGCTTTCCATTTAATGGTATGTATCTTTTGACGTCAAGAAACAAAGGATAAAAATCCCATCAACACACCCAGAATGGTCTCAGTTATAATGCTCCCAGGAAAATGCAGCAATGGAGAACTGTCAGAAACTGAGGTGAGAGTGGTCTATCCTAGAGGTTGGAGCAGTGACATTCAGAGCCGAGGGTCAGAGCTGGAATCAGATGTCAAGAGTAGGACTGGAGCCCAGAGCTAGGCTGGTGCAGGACTAGGGGTAAGACTGGGATAGGCTGAGGCCTGTGGAGTCTGTTACCCCTATCAAGCAGGTGAGAGCTCCAAGGTATGAAGTGACATTGAGCAAACTGAGCTGCTGTTTCTCGTGTGAGGCTTGTATGCCTGCTCTGAGAGTCTGGGTCATGGGTTGGCTAACACAGGAATGACACTTCCTCTCATGTGGCTTAATGGTGTAGTTCAAGGATGACTCATCACTTCACAAATTGGTTTTAGAAATAAAATGGCTCCTCTGGACTAAGCATTGGACTTGGAGGAAGAAACATCTTTGTTGTAAACCTGATTCTGGGATTGCGTCAAAAAAAGACCCATGGGGCAGCAAGTCTCCGAGGCTGGGTCAACTGACTTTGGCTCACGCTACAGGGCTAAAAATAGCTGTGTAGATGTTCAGGCTCAGGCTGGCACTGACGCTCCAAGATTCTCCCATTTCCAGGTTTCAGAGCCTGGGCTCCAGCCCAAGTCTAAACATCTACATTACTGTTTTTAGCCCAGCAGCACAAGCCCTGAAAGCTCAAGTCAGTTGACCCAGGCTCTGAGACTAGCTGCCCTGCAGGGTTTTGAGCTGTGTAGATGTACTCCAAGGGTTTGGGGCAAGTCACATAACCTCTTCGCTGTTTACCTATTGGTATACTGGGATAACACAATATTTGCCTCCTCAGAAATGTACTAATCTGTTTTATGGTGGTTTGTGACTACAGAGCTCTGTACATGCTAAATAGTAGTCGTTTTCTGCTCTCTAAAGATCAGTAGAAAAATACTTTCCATTTTGTGTTATATTGTAAAACAAGTTAAATGAAGATTTTTTCTAATTAAGGGGAAAATAAATTAAGTATTGATTTCCCTTTGCCCAGACTCTCCTACAGCTTTGTCAGAGGCTTTTGGAATTAACATGTAAATCTATGGCGAGCTCTTCTGTTGGAAACTTTTGCAAGATGATTGACATCAGAGATTGATGCTGGTGCAGTGTGGCATCTCACTGTTAGCATACAATGCAGTACCAGCACTCTTGGATCTGTCCTGGCTGCTCATAGATCTCTGGGTGAAGTTTAAGGTGTTGGTTATGCACCATAAAACCTTAAAAGGCCTGGGATTGGCCTACCTGAGAGCCCACTTTTCTCCCTGTGCTATACTGCCACAGCTGTGGCTAGTGGTGGCACTTGAGCTAGTTCCTCCCCACATTGAGAGGGGACAGCTGACAGGATGTTCTCTGTGAAGGCTCTGAGACTCTGGAACTTTCTCTTCCTTTTGAGTCTGAAATAGCCAGAATTTGATGATCTTCCAGGCACACTGCAAAAGTATCCCCTGGAGAAGTTTGGGGAGAGGGCTTGAGAGCATGATTCCCAGAATGATGAAGCAGTGGAAAGCACTGGTAGGTGGGTGTGTCACGGAGTTCACAGGAGAGGCTTTGGAACTGCTCCCCACAAAGCCAGTCAGGACTTTGGGGAGCCTCCTCTCCCTTGGAGCAGACTGTCTTCAGGGCAAGAAGCTCACACGGCTTCATCTTCCTGGGTCTGACCTTGGAGCATTCAACATATGCCCCTCCGTGCACTTCCCACAGTGAGTCCGCCCAGGCGGGGTCCCGGGGAAGCCACAGGGTCCTGCATCCCCACTTCACAGTCAGACGTGACTCTTGGCCAGCCAGTAAAACAGAGGTTTATTAGATGACAGGAACATGGTCTAAAACAGAGCTTGTAGGTACAGAGAACGGGACCCCTCATCCGGGTCCATTCTGGGCCCCAGCAAGCCAGACAACCCCATATGCCCTCACTTCCCATCCCCAGCCAGCTCCAAACTGAAACCCCCTCCAGCCGCTCCTTTCTGGCCTTTGTCTCTTTCCCGGGCCAGGAGGTCACCTGATCTCTTTGTTCACCTTTAGCTATTCCCTTGCATTGCAAATGCCCCAGCCATTTGTTGCCAAGATACTGCATGTCAGCCATTTATGCACACTGGAGACTTAACAAATGCATAGGGGAAACTGAGGCACCCACATAGTATTCACAGAAAACATTAAGAACAGTCCCATTTTGTCACAGGATGATTGGATGATTTCCTGTTGAAATGATTAATCAATGCTGCTGAGACTTTATCGTGTGTTACTGATGGTGGGGCTCTACAGCCTTTTTATAACTTTAAGTCTAAAATAAATAATTTAGACTATTTAAATTCCAAAACCCTGTTAGTGAATTACTACTTTACTGTATCTAAATGTGAGTTATACTAGTTTTGGCTACATAATCCCATATGCTCCCTGGTGCTGTACAGTAAAGCAGTATTGTGAAACCCAAGCATTTAGAAAAAAAATCTCGTGGTTTTTAAGCCAGTCTCAAGATTTTTGAAGGGTTATTTTTGTCTTCTAGTTTTCTGAGCTTTTAGTGTTTGCCTTTGCAAGACATTTCCAAATGTATGCTTCATTTTTAAAAACACACTGAGGTTCTCGTGAAATTGCATAACTCCAGGAGATGGGAATCACATATCATAAGACTCTTGAAGAAATCTCAAGAGTTGGCAGAAAAGTAAGGTAAGAGAGTTTGAAAAGCCCTATGTACACAGCAGTGGGAGTGGCATCTTATGCTGCTACCCTACTCTTTTCCATAGAACCAGTGCAAGGTTCAGGATCCATAGGTTTGAGGGGGTGAGGTGTTCTCTCACCATCTGGGTGGTGGAGCAGGGATAGCCATTTGATGTAACATATCCCCTTTAAACTCAGCAAACTTCAGAAGCTGTACAGGAGTTAATGTTCCTCCTTGCAGCTGTAGCTTCCTGCTCTATTGTTTGTATGCCTGTCAGAATGGAGAGTGATGCACAGCCTTTGAGAGGGGGAACCAATGGAAGCATGGACCTAGCTGGAGCCAGGATATTTGGAGACAGGGGATGGTCCAACAAAGAGAGCACAGAGAGCTGAAGGTCTACTACAGGGATGGCTCTGAATTTCCTGGTGAATTTCTGGGTAGCTTGGAGGTCACATCCACTGCCCTGCATGTGAGGACAAACCTTCCTGCTTCCAGAGAGAAGCATCCTGTGTTTTAATTCTAAATTTTCAGAACACTTCTCTCCCCCTATCTACCCCATGAGTTTTCTGCCAGAAGGGAAAATGTCTTACTCTGATTTAAAGAAAAGACACTTCAGTTCTTGTGCCTTCCTCCTAAGCATCTGGTGCTGGTCACTGTTGGAGACAGGTTACCGGACTAGATGGACCTCAGATTTGATACAATATGGCAACTTCTGTGTCTCTGCATTCCTGTAAATACTTTCCAAGACTCCAAGTTCCCCTGTCAGTAACTGCCTCAGATGATAGTTTGATTTAAATTCAATTTGGTTTAAATGGGTGTTTTACTTGAACATTTTATTGAAACTACAAATAGTGAAACAAGTAGATGAGAACTATGATGGCCATCATTAAATAGATGTCTAATTTGAAGTTAAAGTATATCCAGATGATCTAATAATATAGAAGAAACCTGCCTACTCTGCCTCTGATCGGTCAGAGAAAGAATAGAGTGATAGGTTTCTAGTATGGGGTGTACCTGAAGAGAGAGGATATAAGGTTAATTCCAACAACTCAGCTCTCATGGCCAGTTAATATTTCCATCTCTCCAGGGCCAATTTCTTACACTTAGCATGGTACATTAGTGTTTTGTAGTATCTATCTTCTGTCAACATACTGTCTGTCTTTGATCAAAAGACAATATTATTTTTTCCAAATGTATAAAAGACGTCCTTTTTTTTCCTGTTTACCAGCCTCTCTTGCATTGCTGGTAAAATGAAGTTTTAGTGTTCTATCTTTCACCCGGAATACATAATTTGACATAACCACTGTCTTTTCCTCTTTTAATTTTCACTGGTGAAAAAAATATACTAAATGCATTTTCTGGTCCAAAGAATGAATCCATTTTGCTGTTTGAAATAAACTGCCAGGAATATTTTTTCTATTAGCAGTATTTGAGATTTAAAAAGTTGTTTATCTAAAGACCCATCTTCTCTTCCTGTTATCTGGATAAACCTCACTTTTGACACCGTCTTAAGAGATTTTCCCATAGAGTATCTATGATTTATGACTCATTTGTGTAAGGAAGAAAGTTAGATCAGACATGATCTGATCCTTCAAGGACTCTATGCCTGGAACACCCACTTGTATCACAAATACAACTATGGCAAAGATTAATAATGTACACCTCAACACAGGAAATCTAAATACTACATAGAGATGATTTGTCACAGATAACTAGAAACCTATTGTTGCATCTTGATTTGCCTCAAATGTTTCTTTCTTCACAAAATTGGTGTCCTCCTGTTTCTTGTACCCTATCATGAACCAAAACTTCTTGACTTCAAAACCCATTAGACAAGTTTCCTCCTGGAAAGATCTTTTTAAAAAAAAAAATCAGGCATTACATACAGTTGACAGATCTTGCAGTGTAACAGCTGGCTAAATTTTTTGCACAAACAGACTTTTGTTGAAACGTAATCTTTTTCCCCACACTGAAAATGTTTGAAATATTTTGCAAATCATTCACTTTTTGTTCTTTCCTTTTTTCTTTCCTTTCCATCCTGTCCTTCTGTCACTTCTGAAAATGTGAAAATTGTTGAGAACAAAACAAAAGCATAATTTGGTGGAATCCATTTATAATGGTCAGATTTTATGTGCAGAGTTAGTTTAAAATGTTGAGATTTAAAAAAATCTTCATTTTTAAGTTGGTTACAGTGCTTGAAATGGATCAAATTTTTTAGATTATTTTTGGAAACATTTTATGAAGTTGCTTCCCACTTCTTTTAATCTTTCCTTTACTTGTTTTTCTCTTTCTATTTTCCTTTTTAGGTGAACTCTAGACTTAAGAAGTGAAGGGAAATAGGATGAGACCCAATTCCCTGACTCTCCTTTTCTCCAGATCTGGGTGCACAAGTGAATCTGGGCCCACAACCAGATCATCTTTTAGAAAAATATCTTGCAGCAAGGAAGAAGGGAGTGGTAAAAGATTGGGAGTCTGTGTAGCAATAGATTATTGGAATTGTGGACCCTGGAGACAGTGTCTGGAGAAATATTACTGTTGTGACCGAGATAGGAAAAGGGGGTGTGTTTTTCTTTTCTATCTTTCTGCATTTATATGCAATAAAAAGATGGTGGCCTATTTTTTTTACATGCTAATTGCATGAAGTAGCATGATCCAGTAGCAAAAACAGTGAAGGGTATAGATAATATGGAGAATCTCTTTAACCTTGCAATTTCTTCCATGGTATGAAGAAACTGTTTAATATGTTCTAGTGATTAAAATACATTGTTGATGGTGTTGATCTAAAGCCTCTAAGTATTCTCCTTGCTGGAATATTAATCATACTGTAATGGAAAGCAAAACCAAGCAAGTGATCCTCTTTCTCCCATGCCATTAGCTCTGTGATAAAACCAAACAAAGCAAATGTTGCTAGTGAGAAACATTCAGCACAATTCTGAATATCAATGCACTTTCAACCCTGCACCCTTGGGATCTAGGGAAAACATTTGAGCTGCGCTGTGGATGATTGTATAACTTCTAGAATACTTCTCAGATGATTTCTATCATTTTGAAATATGTAGGCACTTTATGATATTTCTGAATAGGATAAATCCCCACACTGCAAAGTACACCACTATAGAGCACATTTCATAATGTGAAAATTGCATTTGGCTTTGTAAGCACTGATTCATCTGAGCTTTAGGGCTGAATCCTACTGCAAACTACCTCAGAAGACTAGATTTGCTCAAACATTACGTTCATAAATGGCAATCTTTTTGGATGCTGTCTTCTGGGAAAGTGACAGCACAAATGATCTCATTGTGAGTGGATGCTCCTACAATATGGAGTGTCAGGAAAGAAGTATCAATTAAAGTTGTTGCATTAATATGAGTAGGAGGTGGTGGGGAGATGAATAATGATATGGACGTCAGACACTCATACGTTTAATTTTGCTCACTCCGGGCTTTGTATAAAGCCCAGTGAGGCCAATGAGTCTTCCGTTTGATTTCAGTCTACTTTCAGTCAAACCCGCTAACATCACCGTAAAAAGTTTAGCTTCTTTCATTAGAGGGGCTCAAAAGTCATTGCACATTGATTACCTTGAGTACCTTGTGAGGTGAAGCTGCATTGTCCCCCTTAACAGATGGTGAAACTCGGGCAGAGAGTATTTTGCCTCAGATCATAGTGACTAGTTTGGCTCCCAACTCCCTTCTTGAATAACTAGACAATCCTCCCTCGTTAAGTGCTTACAGTGTGCCTGGTAGTAAGCAAGTGTGCACATTAGCAAGTGTAACACCCAACACTGAGTATCTCTGGTAATATCATAGGTGATCCAGAGCTATAAAAAATAAAGATGACCACAAAGATGAGGTGGGAGAAGGTAGGTACTTTAGTTTCTCCTGTTCTTTTAAGTTCAGACTGTTCTTTGAGTGGAAAAAATAGGTAATTATTATCTTTGCTGTGTTACATTGCTGTGCGTAATTCACCTCAAACGCATAAAGAAGAAAATTCAAATGATCAAGTGTAAAGCAATCAAAATCAGTGGCAGTTAATTATGTGCTGCCTTTAATGTCATACATATATTTACTCAATTGAAGCTCTGTTCTTGCATTGCTGCTCTCAGAAGATTTTTTGGTGCTCGTCTTAAGCAATTCTGTGTTTACATCACATGCAATCGTAGGGAGGTGGAGGGGTGGGAGGGATGCCGGCATAGACTTCCAACTTGAACTTTTCCTTTGACTTGCACCTTACTCCTGAACTGAAGATTCTGCTCATCTTTCATCTCACAGGTTTGAAGACCCATCATTATAACTGTTTCCATTCATGACCAGGCTTAATTCCTGAGAAACCTTCATTACAGTTGTTCTGCAGTGTATTATGGGTCTAATACAAAGGTAATGTGAGTCTTTCCAATTACTTCAGTGACCACTTGATCAGGCCCCTATAGGCTTGATCCATCAAACTCAACTGAAATATCCCTGTTGATTCAATGAGCTTTGGATCAGGCCCTATATGAATAAACTTGGATTCTCTACCACAGTCTGTAATTGAAGCGCTGTAGCATTTACTGAGGCAAATCCAGTGGACCATGACAGCATGTATTCTGTACCTTCTCATCTAAATATGACACCAACAATATTTTCATGCTGTGAAAAGGGATAATTGGTGGTAGTACCAGCCTCAATATGGCTGAAGGTCTGTTAATGTTCCCATGGAATTCAAAGGTGTATAAAGTGAAAGAAAATTCCCCCAGGACTGCAAAATATCTGCTTTGGAACTATTTTGAAATAACAGTCAGTCAGTTGGAAAATTACCTCTAAAAATGACCCTTTCCCCCAACTCATAGCACTGAAACTCTTCTTCCTCAGTCCCAGATCTGCAGAGTGGAGGAAAGTGACTCGAAGTCTTGGCCTGCTACATCTGAAGAAAACTCTTATCTACCCCATAGTGTTGTCCATGGGTCCATCTCTAATTCATCCGAGGGTGCCGAGGAAGTTGGCTGATGTGATTGCAGAGCCATTGGCCATTATCTTTGATGGTGATCGGGGGAGGTCCTGGACAATTGGAAAAAGGCAAATATAGTGCCTATCTTTAAAAAAGGGAAGGAGGAGAATCTGGGGAACTACAGACGGATCAGCCTCACCTCAGTCCCTAGAAAAATCATGGAGCAGGTCCTCATGGAATCCATTTTGAAGCACTTGGAGGAGAGGAAGGTGATCAGGAACAGTCAACATGGATTCACCAAGGGCAAATCATGCCTGACCTACCTGATTGCCTTCTATGATGAGATAACTGGCTCTGTAGATATGGGGAAAGTGGTGGATGTGATATACCTTGACTTGACCAAAGCTTTTGATACAGTCTCCCACAGTATTCTTGTCAGCAAGTTAAAAAGGTATGGATTGGATGAATGGACTATAAGGTGGATAGAAAGCTGGCTAGATTGTCAGGCTCAACAGGTAGTGATCAATGGCTTGATGTCGAATTGGTAGGCGATATCAAGCGGAGTGCCCCATGGGTCAGTCCTGAGGACAGTTATGTTCAACATCATAATTAATGATCTGGATGATGGGATGAACTGCAACCCCAGCAAGTTCGCGGATGACACTAAGCTGTGGGGGAGAGGTAGATAGGCTGGAGGGTAGGGGATAGGGTCTAGAGTGACCTAGACAAATTGGAGAATTGGGCCAAAAGAAATTTGAGGTTCAACAAGGACAAGTGCAGAGTCCTGCGCTTAGGATGGAAGAATCCCATGCACTGCTACAGGCTGGGGACCAACTGGCTAAGCGGCAGTTCTACAGAAAAGAACCTAGGGATTACAGTGGACAAGAAGCTGGATATGAGTCAACAGTGTGTCCTTGTTGCCAAAAAGGCTAACGGCATATTGGGCTGCATTAGTAGGCGCATTGCCACCAGATTGAGAGAAGTGATTATTCCCCTCTATTCGGCACTGGTGAGGCCACATCTGGAGTACTGCTTCCAGTTTTGGCCCCTCCCCCCTCCAACTACAGAAAGGATGTGGACACTTTGGAGAGTGTCCAGCGGAGGGCAACGAAAATGATTAGAGGGCTGGGGCATAAGACTTGTGAGTAGAGGCTGAAGGAACTGGGCTTATTTAGTCTGCAGAAGAGAGGCGTGAGGGGGGGATTTGATAGCAGCCTTCAACTACCTGAAGGGAGGTTCCACAGAGGATGGAGCTAGGCTGTTCTCAGTGGTGGCAGATGACAGAACAAGGAGTAATGGTCTCAAGTTGCAGTGGGGGAGGTCCAGGTTGGATACTGAGGAAAAACTATTTCACTAGGAGGGTGATGAAGCACTGGAATGGGTTATCTAGGGAGGTGGTGGAATCTCCATCCTTAGAGGTTTTTAACGTCTGGCTTGACAAATCCCTGGCTGGGATGATTAAATTGGGGTTGGTCATATTTTGAGCAGGGGTAGGACTAGATGACCTCCTGAAGTCTCTTTCAACCCTATGATTCAAGGGGAATTAATTATTTCAGACTCTTTAGAATGTAATACTGACACTAAAAATGCTAAGGAGTATTTCTGCCTAAGATACTTGATGTTTGTGAATTCATATCAGATTGACAGCTATGAAGAACTGTTATCTACAAAACAGATACAGCATAGATAGCATAGTGAAACCTTCCCCAAGTGCCTTTGCCCTAATTTGGGGGACCACTCCTAGAGAAATTAGTTTAGGGCAGCAATGAAGCTCGTCCACTCCTGTCTGTTTCTGGCAAGTCTTTCAATGGTTCCCCAGGTGCATCAGGTTTTTCAGCTCAGCTTTTTGCCATATTGTTTTTGAGTGACCTCGTTTGCACTTGTCTTCAGGTGTCCATCTTATTGCTATTCTGGTGATGGAATCTGAAGCACATGACCAATTCATCTCCAACACCACCTGGTAATGATGGTGCTCTCATCTTCTTGGCTGCACTGTGTGTAAAAAGGTATTGATCTGAGATTGTTCTGAGCCAAAAGATATGGAGAATTTTTCAGGTAGGTTGTATGGAATGAAAACAGTTTGAACATATCATACTTTGACATTCTGCACTATTCTGCTCTGATAAATACTGAGTTTGGTTTTGGTGTTGTATTTTGATGATTTCCAGACTGTTTTTCTGGCCTTGGTTCTGTTCTGGATGTCCTGGCTTGTTCCACTATCCTCACTGATGGTGCTGCCCAAGTATGTGAATGTTTCTACATTATTGAGAACATGATCCTCTGTCTTAATATTGCCTCACCATCACCAGTATGGAGTCATATCTGTCTTACTGCATTTGATTTTCAATCCAATTTGCTGGCTGAATGTGTTGAGTTGGGTTGTTTTTTCTTGTATGTGGTTGCCCAGGGGAATGAATGGTTTGGTAATGAGCTAGAGCTTTTCATCTTTTTGCCACATAAAGTCTAGCCTAGCTTAGTGATTAGTTGTTACTATCTAATGGTTGCTTGGTGATCCCAGTCTAGCTCCTAGTCAACAAGAGAGCATCCAAATCTTGCCACCACTTCAACATTTTGAAGATCTGACTATTCTCTATCCCAACAGCTAAAACTCTCATCTCAACTATGTTTTGATCACTTTCCACACCGATAGTCACAATTTCTTCCCCTCACCCCTGTTTCCCAATGCAATCTAGCAAAAATTCAGCCACCAAAACTTTCTTCCTTGGCCAATATGACCGCTAGATCCTCTCCTTGTATCTCTGATCTGGTTCCTTTTTTCCAATGAATTCAAATTTAATTTTTTAGATCTTGTCTTCAAGGTTCCAGCCTACAACTCTGACCTAATTTCTTATCGTGGCACCACCCAACACCTCTACTTTTGTCAATGATCCCAAATTTGATATCCTGTCTGCCTGCTTCTGCCCTAACTGTCTCTATGCCATGTTGTCTATTCTAATTCATAGCTCTGTGTAAACTTCCTGGATGTCTTTGGGCAAGTTTAAAGTTACAACCTCTATCTTTATTCTCTTCTGTAAAATGGGGAGAATACCTACCCACTTAACAGGGTGTTGTGAGGCTAAATACATTGTGAAACAGTGAGAATCGGAGATGGAAGGTGCCATATGAGTGATACTTGCAAATTTTTCTCTCTTTAGTTGTCTACTTGCAATTTTCATTTGAAAAATTGTTGCCCTGTTCTATTATATCCACTCAGTGGGAAATAATCAGCTAATGTAGAAAATGGATTTTTGTATTAATATAGATACAACAAGTTGGAGGAAAGCATAAGCAGGAATAAATCAAATGTTTGTTAGCTTTGTTGGCAGACATCTTTTCTAATACTTCCAAGAACACTCTGGACTCCATGGAGAATAGACAAGCCAAGTTTAAGAGACTCTGATGTGTGCTGGTCTTTGGAACCTGATACAAGGACACTTACACTTACACTGATGCTGTTGCAGTGCCCAGTAATTAGGCCATCTGGTTGCTGAGACAAAATAATTCAAGATCATGTTAATTCACACTGTTAAATTTCTTCCTTTCTAACTCTTCTGAAGGGAACTGAGGATAATGGATGATTGTCATAGAATTAATAGAGCATCTTGTGGATGGTCTTATGGTGCTGGTGACTAAATTAATCATAGGTGCTCATACCATGATTATGAGCGTGGTATGACTATCTGGAGAGATGACAGATGAGAAAGAAGAATGAAAGAAGCCCATCAGTTGTTGAAACTTCGCTGTCAGCTTAGCTAAATGTGGAGCACATAATGAGACATAATTTCAGATTTCCCTAAGAAGTCAAACTCCTCTCTCACAAAATTGAACCAGAAATAGCCGAATGGCTAAATTATGCACTGCTTTACACCCTTTGCCAGTGTTTTCCAAAGTGTGGTGTGTGCCCTCTGAGAGGAATGCAAAGGACTTGTCAGAAGTGGGGCAGGGGGGCAAGGACACACATCTCAATTATTCATCAAAGCCTCACTTTCATTTAAAAAAAGGCTCTAGTTCAGGAGTTTCCTTTGCATTTGGTGGTGTTTTGATTCTAAACCATTGTCCTAGCCCCCAGCATAGGGCACTTGGCTGCATGAATGAATGTTGCCACTGTCTCTGTGCTCTGGCTATTTCCAGCTGCTGGAATCTCCTTGAGGGGCTGTGGGCAGGTGTAGGGAAGTTAGAGTGGCCTTTGGACTGCTTTACTTTGCATCCAGGACTGGATAGATCTGCAGCCAACACCAGATTCTTTTTTGTATCTTCCTCCAACCTTTCAAGCTGCGACAAATGCTACACCTCTACCTCAATATAATGCGACCCAATATAACACGAATTTGGATATAACGCGGTAAAGCAGTGCTCCGGGGGGGGAGGGGCTGCGCACTCTGGTGAATAAAAGCAAGTTCGATATAACAGGGTTTCACCTATAACGCAGTAAGATTTTTTGGCTCCCGAGAACAGCGTTGTATCGAGGTAGAGGTGTACTTAGATGAAGCTCAGAATCTGAGTTCAGGAGTCCTCCTTACTCCTATTCCATTTGACAGGCCTGCTTAGACTTCATATCAACAAAATGCCACAAGCTGCTTTACAGCTATTTATTTCCTTTCCCGGGGAAAGGAACAATACATATTTTGTCATGTCTTATTATACTAAAAGGCTATTAATGAGACATAAGCTGTTTAAGTGTTCAAAATAGACATTTTTTCCAGAGAATGTTTCTACGTTTGAAGAGGATTTGCCGTTTGATTGAGGAATATCTCAATATATACAATGCTACAGCAGTAAATAACATGACATTTTAGAATGTATTTAAAATTACCTATCTTCTGTATATATGAAAAATGAAGTGAATTCATATTTCTATCAACCTCTGTCTCTGAGTTTCCAGATATATCTAGACGCTTCTGTTGTAAGAGCTTTAAAAACACAGCAATTGATTTTTGGATTAATCTTGTAATCTCCACTCTCATGGTACAAAACTGCAGAAAATATACACAGTGCCACCCCAAAGCAGGGTCAGCCACTAGAGCTGGATTCAGTTTTAGAGAAGGGCTCAAGTAGATTGAGAGAAAAGTAAACCTTTTAACTTGCTTAAGATAGCAATTCAGTATGATACTTTTTCTCTTATTAAATGCAGCTCTGACAGTTAAGGAAACTTGCAAGCAGAGAGTATTCAAACAGAGTAGTGCCTTGCCCTCCGTACTCCCTCCCCTCCCCACCACTCTCCATGGTGTCTTTCAAGGGTCTGTCATCAGTTCCACTCACTGATATGCTCTTCTTCCTCAGTAAACTTACCCTCACCCAAGACCCCAACTACAGTACCACTTCTTCCTCTGTGACATTGCCTTATGTCTCATCAGGTTAATTCCACACAGATTCCAAAGGAGGCAGCAAAGTAGAACTCTTTCCAAGCCAAAGTACTCGGCATGGACAGATGTGTTAAAACTGGATAGCAGGTCTCTAGAAATGAGGCTGCGACCCAGGGGAATCTCCAGGAATGTAACCATATTAATCAAGTGAGCTTTCTTCCTTCTTCCCCTTCAGGATGTCCTTCACATCTCCCATGCTGTTTACCTTTCCCCACCCCTAAAGAACCCATAGTGTCATCACTCTTCTTTCAACAAAGGAGGACTGGATTTGCCAATCTGTTCCACTAATTGGGTCGAGGTATCATTGCTGACACAAAGCAAATGATAGCTCTTCAGAAGTAACACTATTCCACCTTCTTTACTCAAGACAGGGAGAACAGGAAAAAAAATGTACAAAATGATGAATTGACTCTCTCTATTTCTTTCCTGACTCCACTGATATGGGTTTTTCCTCCCACTCTGAAACATCTGTTTAGTCTCCTCATGTCAGTCACCTTACTATGTAGTTTAAATGTATTGTCACAGTGTAATTGTCAGTACAGTAGATGTTAACAAGTGCAACAGTAGTTCTATTAAACACTGATTGCCACCATGTAAATAATGCTTAGAGGTCTGGACTGTGTTTTACAAGACAAAGAAGGGTTATTAGGATCAGTCTGTGCCTTGCCTGGCCTGGTAAGCAGGTAATGATGCATGCCGGACATTGGCACTTCCATTTGTTTTCCTAATGCACCTGAACTTTGAAATTTCTCTCACATACAGTGAAGGGTTTTTTTCTTTCAAATGACACAGCCACTCAATCTTTTATTTCTCTTATATATAACATGAAGAAACATAATTAATTATTTGCATCAGTTTTCACTGCAGAGGATGTGAGGGAGGTTCCCATACTGGAGCCATTCTTTTTAGGGGACAAGTCTGAGGAACTGTCCCAGACTGAGATGTCCCTAGAGGAGGTTTTGGAACAAATTAATAAATTAAACAGTAATAAGTCACCAGGACCAGATGGTATTCAGTCAAGAGTTCTGAAGGAACTCAAATATGAAATTACAGAACTAGCTGTATTATGTAACCTATCGCTTAAATCAACCTCTGTAGCAGATGACTAGAGGATAGCTAATCTGATACCATTTTTTTAAAGGTTCTAGAGATCATCCTGGAAATTACAGGCCAATAAGCCTAACTATAGTATCAGGCAAACTGTTTGACACTATAGCAAAGAACAGAATTATCAGACAGGTAGAGCAACATAATTTGTTGGGAAAGAGTCAACATATCTTTTGTAAAGAGAAATCATGTCTCGCCAATCTATTAGAATTCTTTAAAGGGGTAAAAAATGTGGACAAGGGGGATCCAGTGGATATAGTATACTTAGACTTTCAGAAAGCCTTTGACATGATCCCTCATTAAAGGCTCTTAAGCAAAACATGGGGTAAGAGGGAAACTTCTTACATGGATCAGTAACTGGTTAAAAACAGAAAGCTAAGGGTAGGAATAAATGGTCAGTTTTCACAACAGAAAGAGGTAAATAGCAAGATCTCCAAGGATCTGTACTGGGACCAGTGCTGTTCAATATATTCGTAAATGATCTGGGAAAAGTGATAATTAGTGCAGTGGCAAAGTATGCAGATGATACAAAATTCTCTAGGATAGTTAAGTATGAAGAGATACAAAGAAATCTTACAAAACTAAGTGAATGGACAACAAAATGGCAAATTAAATTTAATTTTGATAAATGCAAAGTAATGCACATTAGAAAACATAATCCCAATTATACATACAAAATGATGGGGTCAAAATTAGCTGTTGTCAATCAAGAAAGAGATCTAGGAGTCCAGAGCTGTAACCAAGCACAGGTGAGCAGGTAGCTGCCCCGGACGCAAAGCCACAGGCGTGGAAAAATTGGGTGGGGGATGCAGGGTCACATGCACCCCAAGATTTCTGCTTTCCATTTAGCACAGAGGTTTTCAAGTTATAGAACATGCCCTGTGATCTCATAGCAGTTGGGCTCTGCAAGAAAGGGCCGGCTCCATGGGGTATCGCTGGCTGGCGCTAGCTTCCTTTTGCGGGAGAAGAAAGAGCACATCAGGGGCACAGCTTGGAGTGGTGCCACCCGCTGTACTGGGAGCACCTGGCCATGCAGAGGTGGCCCGGCTCGGGAAGCAGAGCAGCTAGGGCTTCTGGCCATTCAGTGCCCCAGATCCCACAGTGCAGAGAGCCAGAGGACCGAGCAAGCAGGGCGGCTCCTAGCAGTTTCTGATCCACTGGCTCATGGCAGGAGATGTTTTCAAATGCCCCTCTAGAGGGCGCAAATATGCTTGCTCACCCTGGGCGCTAATATGTCTAGTTGGAGTCATTGCGGAGAGTTCTCTGAAAATATCTGCTCAATATGCATCAGCCATCAAAGCTCACAGAATCTTAGAAACCAGTAGTTACCAATGCAAAACCGTTAATGCATTTTACCCTCTGCAACAAGAGTGCATTGACAAACTAGCAATGAATGAGGATGCAGTAAGTTATTCAGCATGGCTCATGAAATAATTTTAATTTTACGCTGTCTGTCTGAAAGCATATCCCGGCTCCTTAGCCAAACCCATCTAGGAATGACTGTCAGGAAAGTCAGAGAATCTGATGGCAGCCCCATCGCCTTTTCTTCTCAAGCGTGAGATGAAATAGACACTTGGGTGAAAAAAGATATTTTTTTTCCAATCAAGAAAGATTGAAAGCAAAAGTGGAAATTTTCAAGAAAATTCACCCGTTTAGGACAAGCTTGTGAAGTGCCAAAAGGCAGGTTTCCATTGGGAACACCAGTGAACTTCCACCCTGGACTAAATGGGCAATCTCTGGTGGAGATGAAATGTAGGGTACGTCTACACTACAGGACTATTTCGATTCATCTTAATTCGAATTTCTGGAATCGACCTAATGAAGTCGAAGTTGTGTATCCACAATAAATACACTAATTCGACTGTGTGAGTCCACAGTAACGGGCGAAGCGTCGACTTTTGAAGTGGTGCACTGTGGGAAGCTATCCCACAGTTCCCGCACTCCCCGCCGCCCATTGGAATGCTGGGATTTCCCACCAATGCATGCTGGGGCGGGGGAAATTGTGTGGAGGGTGGTTTTGGGTAACTGTCATCATTGAACCGTCAATCACGCCCAGCATCCCTCCCTGAAAGCGCCAGCTGGCAATCTGTTCGTGCACTTTTCTTCTCAGTGACAGCGCGGGCGCCACAGCACTGCGAGCACGGATCCCGCTGCAGTTGTGGCCGCTGTCAGCTCCTCACAACTTATCGTCCACCTCTTCCGCAGTCAGCTGCTGAGAAATTTGGCTAATTTTCAATGGTGCTGCGAGCAGTGGTGGACCATGGGGGACGTTTTACCAACATCAACGTCGGGTGGCCAGGCAAAGTTCATGACGCGCGTGTTTTCAGGAACTCTGGTCTGCTTAGACGCCTGCAGGAAGGTAGTTTCTTCCCGGACCACAAAATAACGCTTGGGATGTGCAGATGCCCATACTGATCTTAGGGGACCCAGCCTACCCGCTAATGCCCTGGCTCGTCACGCCCTATGCAGGCACCTTGCACAGCGACAAGGAAGTCTTCAAGTACCAGCGAGCAGCGAGCAGCGTGAACTGTGACTGTTCAGTTTCTTCACAGAGAAGCTGAACCTGCCCCTGTTTCTTTACCAAGTTACTGTTGACTAGCCTCTGCAGTTACATACCCCGTCCACCCTGCTTCCCCAACTTCTAACACACATTTAAAAATTAAAGTACGTGCTCCACTGTAGCTTTACAACGGTGTCTTTATTGATGACTTTGCGTTAAAGGGTTGAAACTGGGATGCACACTGTGCTGGGTAGGGTGTGTGGTCATGTAAAGACTGCCTCTAAAGTCGAGGTTTGACATGCTCCCGCTCCCAGACCGGTCAGCAGTGCCGGACTGGTTGTTTCAACGGATCCTGCCATCCCTCCTTTTTTGGACTCTGTGTGCGGGGGCTATGTGGCCTTGTTGCGGGGGAGGACGGATACAGATTCCTCTGCTGCGTGGCTCTGCGGTCCATTACAGGGACCGTTGCATGACATCTGTAACCCCCCTCCCCCGCTACAAATGCACGTACCACCCCCAACGACAGAAAACCTGCAAACCACCTCCCATACCAGCTAACCGCCTACTGACTGCACTGTGTGTGTGACATGCTGCTGATCCAGCCCCCGTCTCTGTACCCTGCTAAAGGTGACTGTCCTATGCATTACACTACCCCCTCAACCACCCAACGACCCACCCAAGACATCTAACACAGCGTTGTGTAAAAAACCATGACGGAAAAAGTAAGTAACAGAAAACTACTTTTAATAATCAACAACACAGTAAGGGAAGGACTTTTCAAAATTTAGTGACTGATAGTTTTTGGGTAATTTAACACTGTCCTGTGGTGCAGTGACAGTTTTCACGACCCCTGGTGACCCTCCTTCTTGTTATTTTTGATGAGGGGGGGATTGGAGTTTGAGGCGGGGGTGGGCGGTTGCAGATACAGTGCAGGGGGGCTCTGTCTTCCTGCCTGAGGTCCTGCAGAACATCGACAAGGCGCCTGAGCGTGTCCGTTTGCTCCCTCATTAGTCCAAGCAGCGTTTGAGTCGCCTGCTGGTCCTCCTGATGCCACCTGTCCTCCCGTTCGCAGAGTGAGCGGTGCTGCTGACTGAGGTTCTCCCTCCACTGGCTCTGCTGGTCCGCCTCGGCTCTGGAGCAGCCCATAAGTTCAGCAAACATCTCGTCCCTTGTCTTTTTCTTACGCCTTCTAGTTTGCGCCATCATCTGTGAGGGGCATGATGGATCAGGTCATGATACAGTTGCACCTGTGTGATGTCAAAAAGGTAGTGAATTTCTTACAATGATACATTTTTTAAACAAAGAAACATAGTCTACTCGGTGTCTGTGAACAAGAGTATGCACAGCACCTGTCTCATGCGCACTCACTAATGGAAAGTTCGAGTTCTCTGAATGCGCTTTCATTGCCTGAGGTATTGGGCTGCAGATCAGAGAACCTTTGCAGGAAAGAAGAATTCGTGTAGCAGCAAGGCATGGTAAGCCAAACACTTTTGGATTCATAGAAGTGAATGTACAGCTCTGTCCTCTTGATGCAGGCAATCCTGAAAGCATAAACTCGGCCCCTGTTGCACCCCTCGCGGCTGTTCACTGGGAAAGATCCTTGTATGCTGCCACTCTGTAGACTGCAGCACGTGGCTGTTAAGTGAGGCTTCTTGTTATGCAAAGGAACAGTTAAGCGCTCCCATTACTAATAGTACCCCAATTACTCTAATTTCATGCAGGAGTGTGTGAGAGAGATCATCCTGAGGAGAGTCTCACGGGCAGAGAGAGCGCGCATGCTTGAAGAAAGCCACCACAACCCAGGGGCCTACTCTGCCATGCTCGTGAGGGAAATGGTCCCGGAGTTCCAGCTTATAGCATGGCACGGCAAAGTGTGCTACCTCGGGGCACACGATAAGCTAGCTCTGCCAAGGAACCTCCTGCATAGACTTTCAGATTACCTCCAGGAGAGTTTCCTGGAGATCTCTTATGAAGATTAAAAGTTCCATCCCCCTGTATGTAGACCTTCTGTTCTCCTAATGTCTCTCCCTGTTTAGTTACTAAAAAAATGTTAACTCGTTGGTCTTAGCTGCTTTTAATAAATAAATGTTAACTTGTTTAAAGCACTTACGGACTGATCCTTCTCCCAATTCAGGGTCCGTGGTAATGGCTGGGGAGGGTTGGTAGGGGATCTCAGTGAGGGTGAGGAAGAGATCCTGGCTGTCGGGGAAAGCGCCGTCGACTGCCTCGTCCTCCTCATCTTCCCCGTCCGCGAACATCTCCGAGGAACAGTTCGTCGACACTATCCCATCCTCAGAGTCCACGCACACTGGTGGGGCAGTGGTGGCAGACCCACCGAGAATGGCATGCAGTGCCTCGTAGAAGCGGCATGTCTGGGGCTGGGCTCCGGAGCGTCCGTTTGCCGCTCTGAGTTTCTGGTAGCCTTGTCTCAGCTCCTTGACTTTCACGCGGCACTGCATTGTATCCCGGCTGTATCCTCTGTCTCTCATGGCTTTGGAGACCTTCTCGAAGGTCTTTGCATTCCGTTTGCTGGAGCGCAGCTCCGAAAGCACAGACACATCGCCCCACACAGCAATCAGATCTGAGACTTCCCGGTCAGTCCATGCTGGGGACCTCTTTCTAGTCTGAGATTGCCTGGACTCCTCTGCTGGAGAGCTCTGCATCGTTGCCGGTGCTGCTGAGCTCGCCCCGATGAGCAACCAGGAAATGGGATTCAAACTGTCCAGACAGGAAAAGGAATTCAAATTTTCCCGGGGCATTTCCTGTGTGGCTGGTCAGAGCATCCAAGCTCCAACTGGCGTCCAGAGCGTCAACAGAGTGTTGCACTGTGGGATAGCTCCCGGAGCTACTAAGATTGATTAGCATCCACACCTAGCCTAATTCGACATAGCCATGTCGAATTTAGCGCTACTCCCCTTGTCGAGGTGGAGTACCGAAGTCGAACTAAGGAGCCCTCTATGTCGAATTAAATGGCTTCCTGGTGTGGACGGGTGCACGCTTAATTCGATTTAACGCTACTAAATTCGATTTAAAGAGCTAGTGTGGACCAGCCCGTAACTGTTGTCAGGACAGAACGTTGCCAGTTTCTATTTATTTGTGCAGCTGTTGGTTTTTTAGGAAAATGGCAAAGCTGGGAAGCATGCCAGCAAACCCAGTCACTTTTTAGATACCGCTCCACACCCCAACGCCCTTCACTGTTTCTTCTCTCCAAAGCCAAGAAGCACCTGAGACTGCAAGGTGACTTTTGCCTTCAATGCTGCTCCACGGAGTCTCTGAGTCTCTGCCATGCCAGTGCAGAAGTTTGGCTTAGCCCAGTCTTTGCAGTGTGACTGCAGGGCGGCGATGCAGCCAGTCAGCTGTGTGGTGGTGGAGTGCACAATTGATTAGAGGGTGGACTGCGACATCTTACTACTCTTGGGGGAAGGGATAGCTCAGTGGTTTGAGCATCAGCCTGCTAAATCCAGGGTTGTGAGTTCAATCCTTGAGGGGGCCATTTGGGGAACTGGGGTAAAAAACTGGGGATTGGTCCTGCTTTGAGCAGGGGGTTAGACTAGATGACCTCCTGAGGTCCCTTCCAACACTAATATTCTATGATTCTATTAGGAAAGGGAGAGATTATGATATTTTCTGTCTTCTTATGACACTATCTAAATCCATGGTGTACTCACACCTTGAATACTGCGTGCAGTTCTGGTCATCCCATTTCAAAAAATATATATTAGAAAAAGTATAGAGAAGGGCAAAAAATATTAGGAGTATGTAACAACTTCCATATGAGGAGAGATTAAAAAGACTGGGCCTGTTCATTTTAGAAAAGAGATGACTAAGGGGGGGGATAAGACAGAGGTCTAACCAGTCATGAGTGGTGTGGAGAAAGTGAATACAGAAGCGTTATTTACCCTTTCAGCAAACACAAGAACCAGAGATCACCCAATGAAATTAAGAGACAGCAGTTTAAAAAAAAGTAAGGAAGTACTTCACACAACGCATAGTCAACCTGTGAAACTCACTGTCAGGAGAGGTTGTGAAGGCTAAAAGTATAACTGGATTAAAAAAAGAATTAGATAGCCAAGATGGTCAGGAGTGCAACCCCATTGTCTAGGTGTCCCTAAGCCCCTGACTGCTAGAAGCTGGGACTGGATGATGGGGGATGGATGACTCAATAATTGCCCTGTTCTGTTCATTCCCACTGAAGACTCTGGCACCAGCCACTGTCAGAAGACCGGATACTGTGCTAGATGGACCATCAGTATGACCCAGTATAGCCATTCTTATGTTCTTAACAAAGAGCCTGATTTTCCTCACCTCTGCCCCTTGTGTAGTTAATTACATGAGTGTGTGGACAGTTCATCTAGATCAGAAGGGTACACTTTTGAATATGCACTGTGCACAGGACAAAATGACTTAATTTTCCCAACATTACTTGCACATCAAATAATTAATATATTTGTCTTCGCAACACCTCTGTCGGAGGGAAGTACTATTATCCCTAGTTCCCAGATAGGTAACAGAGGCACAAAGCCTAAGTGAATTGCCCAGATCATATGCAAAGTGTGTGGTGGAGTAGGGAATTGAATCCAGATGTCCCAAGTTCCAGCCTTGTGCACTAAACACTGGACTATTGTCCATTACTAAGTAACGCAGGACCCGTTATTGTGGCTGTGGTGTTCAATATCACATTTAATTGAGTAAAAACTTTAAAATGTAAATGACTCTTCTGTTGAATTTGCAGTCTGCAGTGTCATAGTAGTACAGATGCCAGGAATCCTGATGCAAAACATAGGCCCATTTTTGTTGTAGAGGATGCAGGCCTTGCATACATATACATGGTGTTAAAGGACTCAGTTGTGAGCCTCATGTGTCCGCCCAAGAGCTGACCTCTTACTTTCTTGTGTGGTCATCCACAGCAGGGGTTGCCTCCATGGCTGGCTACTCCCCCTCATGCATATGTGGGTGGGCAGAAAGCATGAAGTGTGTGGTGTTTCATTATCACTCAGAGATCTGCTTCATTCAGTGTTTCAGTTCCAACTGCCTCTTCATTGAGTAACACGAGCTGCTACAAAATAGAATTCCCTACTATATGCCAAACCTTGACTATGTCTCCCAATGCACTAACCACCATAGCCAGGAAGTAACCTATCTCAAGTACGGAGCTGAGGCAAACTCTGTTTTGTTTTTCAACAACATGTATATTTACTTTCTTCAATGTACTCAGTTCTTTAGGGTTACATAGAAGTAACGTACAGTGTGGAAAACAGTCAAAATTCCCAATGCAGCATAGTGCATTAGATGTGAATAATACTAAAGGGGCTCAGTCCTTTAATCTAACAGTTGAAGAATAACCAATGAGCAATGGAAAGGAATGAAGTCGTGAAAACTGCAACCTAAAGCACAGGAACTTTACAAGCAAGCAATAAACATTACAAGGCAAGTAATATATTGCCCCCGGTGGTGTCTGAAAAAGTACCAAACATTCAGCACAGTGCTAGCTCTTACTTTGCTCTTATGCACCCAACATATTCCCTCATCCCAATGTACCAATTAGCCATAATTATCTAATTACATTCCATAAAAGTCTTCCAAAGATGAGGATTTTGCTGCTTGGGACTCATTAGCCCTTTTTAACATACTTATTACGCTCTTTATTTCTGACCACAAAGGGGGAAGAAAGTCCTTAAATATTCTGTACTATTCAAACTATTCTGCTTGTCAAGCAAAGCCTGCAAAAGGAGCCAGTCTCTCAGGTATATGTTAGCTCTCTTTTGAACTGAAAACGACAGGTAACAGTTTGAAAAGCAGGCTTCCATAGGACAACTAGGATTCATAATACAGGATATTTACTAGAGCTGACCAGAAGGTGACAATTCTGTTTCACAGCATTTTTTAGACTTTACATTTTTCATTCTGTATTGGAATGAAATGAAACCTTTTGAACACTTTCAGGAGAACAGTGTGTGTGTCCATGACTTGCTTGTGAAGATACTGACCTGAAAGGTAAGACCCCCAAGTTTAAGTCCTTGCTCTGCCTGATTCAGAACAGAGTTCTTTGTTTCAGATAACTACAACTGAGGCAAAGAGTGGACTTGAATCTGGGTTTCCCACATAATAGGTGAGTGCCCTAGCCATCCCAGACTGAAAAACCTTCCTAACTATTGTTCTGTGGTAACAGATTCATAGACGCAAAACATTTTGAGTTGGACAAAACATGATATTTTGTCACAAAAAAAAAACACATTTTGGTGAAGATGTCACCAATGGATGACTTGATTTTTCAAAATTCAGGCCTGGCTGTTCTCCAGAACTAAGGTCATCCCAATCATCCATAATATGTAGCATGCTCACACAAAAGACCAAATGCTTACAGTTGACTTTCTATTCAATTAAAACAAGGTGACCAATTTGATTATTACCCTTTTTTTCTTAATGAGTCAATGGTGGAATCTGTCCTTTTTTCCTCCCGGTAGGGACAGTCCTTTTGTTTAGCTATGTTCCTGGAGGGTCCTTGGTTTAGCATCTCCAATTATCTGGTCAAAGAAGAGGAGTAAGGCAGCTATGTAAGAGAAGTCCAGTAGATCATAAGTTAGACCACTGAATTATACTGAATATAGTTTTTCTAACCTCTGATTCTATGCATAATACCATTCACGTACCTGGAGAAGAAAACTGGCAAGTAGAATTTTTCCATCATGGAAACAGATTCTTTAGTTTGTCTGAGCTGTGCTTGGTACAGGATCTGAGGAAGTGGCATTGCATCACCTTGGCTTGAAGGAATGCAAAAGACCAGTTCAGTCCCCAGAGCAGGGGCGGATCCAGGCACCAGCACGCCAAGCGCGTGCCTGGGGTGGCAAGCCACGGGGGGGCGCTCTGCCAGTCACCGTGAGGGCAGCAGGCAGGTTGCCTTCGGCGGCATGCCTGCGGAGGGTCCGCAGCTCTGGCGAACCTCCCACAGGCCTGCCACCGAATCCGCGGGACCGGGGACCTCCTGCAGGCAAGCCGCCGAAGGCAGCCTACTTGACATCCTTGGGGCGGCAAAATACCTAGAGCCGCCCCTGCCCCAGAGTAAGTTAGAGCAGCACTAACCTTTACCAGCTGCAGCAATCCCCTTCTGTCCTCAGAGCACCTTCTACACCAGGAGCTCCTGTATAGATGGTCATGACAACTTTATTCCAGTTGGGGTCAATTCCCCTATAAAAGAGGAATCCCTAGCTAGCGTCTAAGCAGAACTTCCTTTGACCTTCCAAAGCAGCACAAAGAAACCACTGCAGGGCCAAAAATTTGACACTCCATTTTTGTTTCAAATATTAGATGTTCCAAATCTGCCTCTTTTGCAACTTTACTATCGTGAATTGGGTAGAGCAGGACTTCATGAGCATTACATGATTTTTCTGCTGGATGTGCTGTTCCTGAGATGAAGCCTTGAGAAAATAAAATTTTCTTTCTTTAGCTGCAATCAAATGTTTATAAAACACTCCCTGCCAACACACTGCACAGCTAAAATGTAACAGCCTCCAATATTTAAAGTAGCATATAGTAGGTAGTAAAAAAAAAATTGAGTTAAGCTGTATCTCCTTCTAGATGCAGAGTTTTGTATTTACTGTCGTTCCAGCAGAATTGGAAGGACAGTCACGTCAGGGTTATATAATTGTTAAAAGTCATGAAAAGTGCTTGCTGTCACATTTTTGAAGACTGTATTTTGATAATGAATGGTAATGTTTAATGAGAACATTGTCAATATAACAGCAGCCCCAGCTGTCACTGCTGTAGGGCAGGAATTCTGCAGGGGTAAGAGTCTAATGATAGGTTGGTTGGTGCTAAGGGGTAGATTAGATTAATAAAAGATCAATAGAACGGTTCTCTTTCGCAATTGTGATGATTATGTTCTCAAACTGTTGAACTGAAAGGTTGTTTTTGATTGATTCATCAGACCACTGCATGATCAGACATAGATCACGTTACAGTCAGTGTCAACATACTGAGAGCTCCAGCCTTAAAATGCTAAGTAATCCCACAGCTTTTACTTTGAGTTGGCATTTAGCTGCATGATTTGGTCTCTATGAGCCAAAAGTTTTCCTTAGTATGTTTTTTGCTGAGATTATTTTTAACCTATGGACAGTTTTGTAAGTAGTATTGCAATTGATCTTGTGCATTAGCCATGTGCCAGTGAGATTTGTCCGACAAGACAGGTATTGTAACCAGTGGTGAACGTAGCTCAAGCTCAGAATGTAGATCGAGCCATTTGTGGAGCCACTGTCACAGGTCTCAATATTAAGGGGATGATGCATGTAAGTTGGGGATGAAGGGATGCAGCAAAGGGAAGAGAACTGAAGGAAAAAATAGTATGTAGGAGTTCCACAGGTGAGCCATAGCCAGAAAAACATACCTGTGTGCTCACATAGAGTGCATATGTAACACCGACTGACCCCGGTCCTCGGTGGACGGGATCAAACCTGGGACCTATGGAGCTTAGTGCATGAGCCTCTACCGCATAAACTAAAAGCAAACTCCCTGTTAGCTAAGGCTGGAGTGCAGATTCATTTAACTCTCTCTAAGGGCTTGGCTACACTTACAGTTTGCAGCGCTGGTAGTTTGCAGCGCTGGTCATCCAGCTGTGTAGGAGCAGCGCTGGTGTGTGGCCACACTCACAGCTACCAGCGCTGGTGTGTGGCCACATTTGCAGCATTTCCAGCGCTGTTGGGAGTGATGCATTATGGGCAGCTATCCCAGCATTCAAGTGGCCGCAACGTGCTTTTCAAAAGAGGGGGGTGGAGTGGGGTCTAGTGTGACAGGGAGCAGGGGGAAAGAGAGAGTGGATTTTTGGAGCCAACACTGTGTGTTAGCTTCCTGACTTGAAAAATCAGAACATTTTTCCGACCCCTTAGTCTTAACTCTTAATTGCAAACAGCATGTAGGCAACACGACTCCCCGCTGTTTCCCTGCCTGCCTCTCATTTGATTGTTTACAGCCAAGTACAGATGATCACAGCAAACAGGAGCTGTGTTTGTTTTTTAGATAGCAGCAGCAACGGAGGAGCTCCACAGAGCTCGTTCACAACAGGGAGGAGGATCTCATTTGATTGTTCACAGATTGATCACAGCAAACAGGAGCTGATAAGCAGCTCCGGTAGAAACGGAGCGAAACGGAGCTCCTCCGGAGGTTCACAACAAAACAAAGAGAGGCTGCATAACAAAACAAAGGGAGTAATTTAGTTTAAAGCATTCTGGGATATCTCCTTATTCCCTGGAGGCCAATAAAAGCGCTGGTGTGTGTCCACACTTGATGAGCAGTGCTGGATCACCAGCGCTGCAATCGCTACACCCCAACCTGGCCAGGTGTACAGCCAGCGCTGCAGCCAGGGAGTTGCAGCGCTGGATGTGCCTTGCAGGTGTGGACAGTTACTAATTGCAGCGCTGGAAAGCCTCTACCAGCGCTGCAACTTGCAAGTGTAGCCAAGCCCTAAGTGTTCTCAGTGCCACTAGATGGGACAGAAAACCACACCCAGAAGCTGTGTGGGTTACACACAGATCTCCAGTGCAGTCCACTCCCATCCCTATAAAAGCCACCACTTAGCTTTGATCAGGAGGGAAAAGTCTCTCTAGACTTCAAAACAAATGAAAACTGTGTTTGGAGGGAGAGGAGATATTCTTTCCTAGCAATTTATTAAAGACCTAATATAATTCCCTGCCTGGTAAGATTTTTCTTAAGAGTCGTCATAAATGTGTGCTGGTTAGAAGTCCCTCACCCCAGAGGTGAGAGGGAGTTGGCAGCTGCAGGTCTTCTTCCTTCTCACTCCCTTTGGAAGAAAGTGGGAAGTGGGGTAGCTGGGACAGAGTAGACTCCTGATAAGGAAGATGTTTTCTTCTCCCCTTAGTTACCTACTGCTGGAAAGACTGTGAGCCCCAGAGCTATTCACCCAGGGCCGCCCAGAGGGGGGGCAAAGGGGGCAATTTGCCCCGGGCCCCGGGCTCCGCAGGGGCCCCCAAGAGAACAGCTGAGGCTCCCGCCTCCGCCCCTCTCCTGGAGCCCTAGCGCATCAAGCAGTGTGTCTCTGCCGGGGCCCCTGAGCTCCGCCCCGCTCAGAGCCGCGTGGTGAGGGGGCGGGGCTGTGAGCTCCGGGCTGAGCTCAGCTCCCTCCGCTCGGCGTGGAGCTCGCAGCTCCGCCCCCTCACCACGCGGCTCGGAGCGGGACGGAGCTCAGGCCCCGCCGGACACACGCTGCGGCTGTCGGGCGAGGCGCTGAGACTCCGGGTGAGGAGGGAGCCGGGGGTAAGAGGCTGGGGCCGGGGGGTTGGCTAAGGGGCAGGGAGTCCCGGGGACAGTCAGGGCACAGGGAGGGGGGAGCGGTCAGGGGGCAGGGAATGGGGGGTTTGGATTGTGGGTGTTCTGGGGGGGGCGGGGAATAGGGTCAGGGCTGCCCAGAGGGGGCGGGGCAAGAGGGCGCAGGAGCGTCTTCATTCCCAGTCTTCGCCGGCGGGGGGTCCTTCCGCCCCGGAGCGGAAGGACCCCCCCAGTGGCGAATTACCGCCGAAGCGGGACCCGCCGCCGACGTGCAGCCCGGTCTTCGGCGGTAATTCGGCGGCGGGGGGGCCCTTCCGTTCCGGGACCCGCCGCTGAAGTGCCCCAAACACCCGCAGCGGGGACACCCCCCCCCCCGCCGCCGAATTACCGCCGAAGACCGGACTGCACTTCGGCGGCAATTCGGCGGCGGGGGGCTCCCGCCGCGGGTCTTCGGGGCACTGAGGCGGCGGGTCCCGGAATGGAAGGGCCCCCCGCCGCCGAAGACCCCGGGCCCCTGGAATCCTCTGGGCGGCCCTGTATTCACCAGCTCCTTTTAATGACCCCACTTCATGTTCCCTCTCGTGGCGAGTCCTTAGTTCCCTAGCCAAGGAGGAAGTGGCCTGCGGGAACGCTGCTCCCTTCAGCCAAGGAAAGCACGGAGAGGGCTATCTGTTCCCAATCAGGTGTCCTCTGAGCTGTTCTCCCTCTCTGCCACACCCTTGCTTTTCCCCCTGCTTTCATATGTGCCTCAATTATACATCAAATAGAGTTTAACTTGCTATCCAAAAATGCTAGCTACCTTCTTTAAAGTTTTCCTCATGGAATCAGCGAAGAACTGGTTAGATCCTCATTAAAGATGATATTTTATACTTTTTCTCCTCACCTCAGGCTTTTGCTGTATATCCCCTTCTATCTTTTCCAAGCTTGCCTGAGACAGGGAGAAGTGGGGTTGGGAAATGTACACATGTTTTTACAGATCAAAGTCTGATAACTGCAACCAGCATGCAGCACTCAGTCTCTTGTCGTAACCCAGGTCTTTCAGTTTGCTTTAACCTTGGCCCTTAACAAATCAAGACTAATTATAAACAATGCTGCTGTAGTAGCTATGATTTCTCACAAAGGCAACAGGAACATGCTTAGGGAGAGCCCATGTTTCATTGTGCTGCATAGCAGGGTTTTGCTGATCAAGAGGAGTACTGGATAAGACAGTGTTTCTAACACAGCTACGGTTTTTAATGTAGTTGGGCATCATAAATCAATGAGCCCAAAAAAGCACCTCTGTTATATAAGCCTCCCACCCTTTTTTCAAAAAATATTCTAGGTTGATCATTTTATAGCCAGTTTTATGGTAATCTGCTTGGCAATGAAGCTGATACTGAAAGTCTGCTCAATCCCAGTATGTTCAGTGTGCTTTAATAATTTTTAATGTGTGATCTCATTATACAATAAATAACAGCATAATCCCAAACTATCCACATTTTAAAGTGAATAATGGATCAAAAACAGGGAGTTAAAATGCAATGTGATTTCCAAAGCATGGATATTAGGAGGGTTGCATAGTACTTCCTGAAAATCAGGCTCATCTAAGGTGTGTCAAACCAGGCATCCAAAATACTAGCCACTCCTGAAAATGTAGGCTGACTTTCTACTCTTGGGGTGGTTTTGCTCCAAAAATTTGGGTTTCAGACCTTCAACTGATTCAACATAAATGGGTGGTACTAAATTTCTGTCTTGTTTCATGTACGTCAATGCCCCACACTGAGACAAAAATATTAATTCTGATGCCGGTCGACTCCATTTTGTGCACCATGGTTAGTCTAAACCCTGACTAGAACTAGAAGCAAGAAGGCAAGTGTTCAATGCGCTGCTGCTCCTAAGCTGACTGGAAGTAAGGGCTATCAGAGGCTCATGTCATGTAACTTAGACCAATTTTGCAGGCTAAAGAAGTTAATGGCCAGACTGTGCCCCACACACTTGTGCTGACGACTCCAAGATGAGTCTTTTTTTAAACTAATGTCAACACTTGAAGAGCAAGATATTAGTCAACATAACAGTTGTACAATCTGGCAGTACATTTGCATTCATAGATTGAAGCCAGAAGAGACCATTAGATTGGCTAGTCTGACATGTATACGATAGGCCATTAAAGTTCACCGGGTTCCCCATATATTGAGTCCAATAACTTGTTTGATTACAGCATATGTTCCAGAAAGGCACCCATTCTTGATTCACAGACCTGAAGAGGTTGGGAATCTATCACTTCCCTTGGTATTCCCTTTGCCCTCAGTATTAAAAGTGTACCTTCTTTCTCACTTAAATTTGTATGGCTCCAGCTTCCAGCAATTCATTTTCATTGTACCTTTCTCTTCTAAATTAAAGAACCCCTTAGTATCTGATATTTTCTCCCCATGAAGGTACACTGGGGTGAAGTCTTCTATTTTCTTTTTGATAAGCTAATCAGATTGACCTCATTAAGTCTCTCACTGTAAAGCATTTTCTCCAGCCCTTGAATCAGTTGAGGTTCTTTTCTTGCACCCTCTCTCCCATTTTTCTCCACATTGTTCTTAGAACTGTGTGTTGTATTCCAGTATTGGTCTCACTAGTGTTGTATGCAGAGGTGAAATCACCTCCCTACTCCTCCTCACTACTTCCTTGTTTATACCTCCAAGGATGCTGCTATTCTTTCTGCCACAGCATTGCACTGGAAGCTTATGTTTAGTTGTCTGTCCTCTATGACACTACTTTCCATGACACTACACTATTCTGTATTTCAACCTTGCTGAAATAAAACACGTCAGGTAACTTTTCATGCAATGAAATATTCTTAGATTCCTACTTCTCATTCCAATGTAGGACTACATGAAACTTCAGGATTTCCTGTGGGATGGGAATTCTACTTTTAATCCATCTCTACTTTGAGTCCTTATTTGAATCTACGCTCTGAACCTCCTAAGCCCATCACTACTGCCAATACTACTAAACAGATTCTAATACCATTGTATCCTGAATACATTGAAGTAATTGGGAACTACTTGTGGACTAAGGGGTTACTCATTGTGAGTAAGGATATCAGAATCTGGTTCTACATTTTATTTACTTAAAAGAACCTGGGTAGTTGCTTCATGGAGTAAAGACCATTTACATGACCTCTTTGCCTTGGAAGACAAAACAATTCCCTTTATATAAGAGACTAATAACCAAGAAGGGAGGCATTATCTAGAAGTTGATAACTCTGCATTCAACAGCTGGCTAGATGCACTTGACAGAGGTTTGCACAGCATTAGCTTTGCAAACGAAACAAAAAGGGACACTTGAAGAGAGATTATCTGCCTGGTGATGGTGCATTCAACACACACGGTAGCACAGCATAAGTAAGTAAAGATAAAATAGACGATGAGAAAATGTATTAGACTAGCTCAGAGTTCCTCACAATTGTAAATAAGTGCTGAGATGAACAACTTTGTGCCAGCTTTGAGTTTATTTTTAATATAGGCTATAGTGAGGATCCAGTGCATTCTGCAATTCTATGGTTGTGAAGTTTGCTACAATTTTGCAGACTGACACCTGGAAATGGCAACGTGGTTGCTTATTGTAACTATACTGTTTGTTAGGATTTCACAAACCATATTGTGGAGGAAACAAATGCTATCTTAGGCCTGGTCTACACTAGGGTGGGGGGTCGAACTAAGGTACGCGACTTCAGCTACGCGAATAGCGTAGCTGAAGTCGAACTACCTTAGTTCGAACTTCTTACCTGTCCAGACGCCGCGGGATCGAAGTCCGCGGCTCCCCCGTCGACTCCGCCACCGCCGTTCACGGTGGTGGAGTTCCGGAGTCGACGGGAGCGCGTTCAGAGTTCGAACTACGGCGTCTAGATTAGACGCCATAGTTCGAACTCCGAGAAGTCGAATGCTACCCGTCGACCCGGTGGTAAGTATGGACGTACCCTTAGTCTTCCTCACTTCTATAGTATAGGAGCTGATCAACTCCTTAGGCCATATTCAACTGGTTTCACATTCAGTTTTCCTCCCGTCTGTGGTACCCCAGGCTTCACCTCATACAGCATTTAACCATGATGACCTGTGAGGATGATGTGGGCCAAAGACAGCAAATGTCTGTAACATTCTAAATGCCCATCGTTGCACTGGTATAGTAGATGAGCCGCATTTACACCAGATATATATGAAAAGCTATGAGATCCATAGGTCTCTGAGGGAAGACAACACACCCCAATAGTAGAGATGGAAAGTCTTGCCCCCTATTTGGAGTAGGTGATAAAGACCATGACACATGTTTTATTGCACTGCCGTGTCCAGCTGTGAGAATAGGCCAAAAAAATCACCTAGGAGAACCCAGTGTTTGTAATTATGGACGTGAAATTGAGTCAGTGAACTGAAGATGCCTGTATGATCAGGGAAATCTCCTGAGATGAGTCCTGATGTCAAGCCTCGTCAACAGGAAAGTAGTGGGATTAAAGTGGACTGAACACCACCAAGATTCCTACACTGACTTTGTACCAGGATGTATATACTCTAGTGACATTTGAAATAGTCTGTTCCTGGGACCAGACCTCAGCTGTATCCTGGGTTGGATACTGAAAGTATGGCTGTCTCTCTAGTAGCCACTACCTTCTATCCTTTCCTCATAGACACAGGCCATATAGAGGCGATATCACTCCAAATTGGAAGAGGGAGCTAAATGATATTCAGGTGACATCAGTCTTACCTATGAATAAGTTTTCTCAGCCTAGATGTCTGAACAGCAGAGCAGTGAATCTGTAACATAGTGAGAACAGCCTGTTGCTCCTCCAAGTGAGGAGGAAGTAGTATCTGTAGGGAACAGGTCACTGATGGACCAGAAGTCTTGATTGTGGTGTTGCTGCTGCTTCAGTGGAGTTGGAAGGCCCCATTGGGAAGGGAAAACTGCTGGAGTGGGAAGAACCTGGCTTTTATTGCCTCCCCATCCTGGAAGTCCTGAGTAGCATAGTGAGGCTACACAGGGAGTAAGGGGCATGGAAGGGCCTGCTGAGAGAGGAGTGGAGAGTATCTATTATGAGTATCTATTACGGATTTTGAGGGTATCTTCTGTTTAAAAAGTGTGTGTGTGTGTGTGTGTGTGTGTATATGTATGTCCAAAGAGAATTCTAGAATAGGGACTTCAGAAATGTTTTTATTTTAAAAAGCCCCACAGCACACACAGTGTCTAACATTTGGTGCTAGGCACATGCTGGGCAACTGAGACCACAGTTGCACAGAAGGAAGGTTAGCATACATTGCAGACAGACGATAACATACAATGTATCCTGGATGGCCAAGTCCTTGATGCAGCATTAGAATCAAAGCACTTTGGAGCAGCAGGGTCAAGTGCCTCTGAGCAGTAGTATCAGTGATATCACAGAACCTTAGCAACAGAACAACACAGTCATCTCTGTAACTGGATTTCAGTTGATATAGAGAATAGAACTGAAAGCTACCTGACAAAGCTTCAGCACAGTAGTGAGGACTTCAATAACTCAGACATAGGTTAAGGGTTTGCTACAGGAGTGGATGGGTGAGATTGTGTGGCCTGCGTTGTGCAGGAGGTCAGACTAGATGATCATAATGGTCCCTTCTGACCTTAAAGTCTATGAGTCTATGAGTTGGTACAGCTGAGGTTCAGGTTTCAACTATCTGCATTAGGGCGTGTTTGCTTTTTTAGTTCGTGGCTGGGAAGCTGACAACTTCTCCCCAAGATGTTGCTCCTGTCAAAAGGAAACAATGATCCTGTTTAAATTAGCAAACAAAGTGTGACACTCTGAATTTTCAATGTGGATTTTATAAGCACGACATTTCTGATAGAAACTAATGACACTGACAAACAGCCAGAAAATGAATCGAATGCACTGGGGGGAAAGGTGCATTTGGCATTGCACAGTTTTTCTCTGCTACGAAAAATAAATACATAAATAAAATTGCAATGTGTTATCACAGTAGGATTTTTGGCTTCTTTAACCAGATACTTATTTAACAATCTGGATTCTTAGAAAGCAGTAACTTTACATATATAATTGGGAATAATGCTAACATAGCAACAGGCAGCCTGTACCATTAGTAAATTATTTGGGTTAGTTCAGCTAGCTGTCTTTAGGATTTTAAAAAAAAATAATATTGTAAATGCACTGAAAGGTCTTCCCCTACAGAACAGAATTATCCAGCACTGGATACCTATGCAAACATTAAATATTTTTATAGTATATTGTAATGCATTGGAATACTACTTCAAAGATGAGCTATGAAAATTTCAGCTAGTTTTACTAATAGACAAAATGTACAATAATTGTAGTGCATCTGGGTCTGTGCATATGTATGTACAAGGGGCAACAGCTCTTTATGGATGCAGGAGTTCTGTAGTGCAATGGTTCTCAACCAGAGGTATATGTACCCCTGGGGGTACACAGAGGTCTTCCAAGTGGTACATCAACTCATCTATATACTTGCCTGGTTTTACAATAGGCTACACAAAAAGAACTAGCGAAGTCTGTACAAACTAAAATTTCATACAGACAACGACCCGTGTATACTGCTCTATATACTATACACTGAAATGTGAGTAAATATTCCAATTGATTTATTTCTAATTATATGGTAAAAATGAGAAAGGAAGCCATTTTTCAGCACTAGTGTGCTGTGAAACTTCTGTATTTTTATGTCTGATTTTGTAAGCAAGCAGTTTAAATGAGGTGAAACTTGGGGGTACGCAAGAAAATTCAGACTCCTGAAAGGGGTATAGAAGTCTGGGAAGGTTGAGCCGCGGCAGAACAGCATTCAAGATGAAGGCTTAACCTGGCCAAATTTGAGGGGCTGATGAAAGGCCAGTATCACACACGTTTATATTTTACAGTATATTGCACTTGCTAAAACCTGGGAATAAGTTGGAATGTTTCTGTAACAGCTTCCACGTCCAACCTACCTTAAAACACTCTGTAAAGATGGATGTCCATACTGATCATGCAGTGGAGCCACATAAAATTCCACTTTCACTTCATCTATTTAAGGCAATGGGGGGAACAAAAGACTCACTCCATTTTAAAACAAAAACAACTGTGAATTGAAGACTCTGAACTAAGGGATTTGCTTTGCGCCTCGCCCCCACTGTAAAGTAGGAAGCTGCTTTGAGTTTTGCACTTGGTTCAGCAGTATTTTTTTTTTGTCCAGATGGTCTTTTATATATATTGGGTTGCATTACGGTGATGTGGCTGATGGAAGCCTGCCAGAAGAGGAACAGGGGCACCAAAGATGACTAAGGTCTAAATGAGTTCATAATACTATCCTCGGTCAAAAGCATAACACCATGTCAAAGCAGTGTTGCAGGTGCATAACTTACATTCTAGCCCTTAGCATCAGCTCAATCTCTGTCTCTTTCTCAAATGACAATAAAATGTATTCCCAAGCATCACTTACAAAGTAATTGATCATTAGATGGGAGAGCTTTCACTGATTAACTTCACATCTGGTAGTGGTGTCTACTGTCTTGATGTACCGTACAGGAAATAATGAAAGCTCTCTCTGCCACAATCTCTCTAAATGGTTTCCATCAACTTAAGTGAATATTCCATCAAACTGTTTGCACAACAGCACTTTACGCATTGGTTGTGATATAAATCAAAGTTTTAAATCCGCACATGATAGGGATAATGGTGCCTAAAGTGAGACACCTCCTTGAGCCTAATTTTTCAGAGATACAGAGCGGCTCCATTGATTTGACTGGAGTGGAGGCTGTTCACTTCTAAAACTGTGGGCCCATGTTAGCTTACATTTGGCTCCCAAGAACTGAGAAGCTGAAACTTACGGCCTCTTTTAAAAACTTGGACCCCACTGCCAAGATGGTCACAAGATTATTTTACAAAGAGACTCCCTGCTCCTTTGTGGTCTGGAAAAGGGACCTGGGATGGATCAATGAAGGATACCTAATTCTATGATTTTTTAAAATATGTGGCTACCTGTAAGCGTGTGCCGACTTACCCGGCGCCGCCGCCTGCTGGTTGTCCTCGGGAATTAGCATCCAACCTCCAGAATGCCTCTTCAGGCTGGTGTCTCGCTGCCACTGCTGGCCCCCGGGTCCCTCCTAGGACCCCGGTGCCCCTTTCACTGGGTGCTGCCCCTGGCAGTACCCCGACAGTTCTGGGTTTCCCCCTCCCTGAGGCAGACTGCAGTATAAGCCACTCATCACAGGCAAAGGGCTTCAGACCTGCTGCCTCTGCCTACCCATGAGCTGCACCATTGCAACCCTGCACCTATTCGGTCTATAGTCAGGCCTGCAGCCTGGGGCTTTCCAGGACGGAGCTCCCAGCTCCCCTGGCCCTTCCCCAGCCCTGCTCCCAATCTAGGTGTCTTGCTTAGGTCCCTGCAGCCAGGCCCTTCTCCCTCTACAAGCAGAGGGAGACTTACTGGCTCCCAGCCTCTTATAGGGGTCAGCTGATTGGGGCATGGCCCCAGCTGAGCCTACTTTCCCCAATCAGCCGGGGTTTTGCTCCCTTCCCGAGCCCCAGCTGGGCTTTTCCAACCCCTTCCGGATGGAGTGGGTGCTCACCCCACTACACTACCCTACCTCTGTGTCCTATCTCCTACTCTCTGCTGTAGGTAAAAGGTAGGGCAGAAGATGGAAGAGAGTGGAAGATTTGAGGAATGAGCAGTAAAAGTGACAGAAGCCAGCACTTGGATGCTCCAGCCATGTATGGGTAAACCATCTGCAACTGGTCCTACCTTCCAGGGAAATGACTGATGGACTGTAGGATTGCCAGAATTTTCTTCAATGACAAACACAAGACTGAATACACAAGTTCACACAATGATATGACTGTTACTGAACAGACTCTTGTTCTAAGCCATTTGCTTTTCTTGCACAGAGACAGTACAATTTACTGGTGATAGAAAAGAAAGAAGCTGGGAGCCATGGAAAACCAGGATCCACATCTGGGGGCTGTTAACTCTTCACTAACTTGACTTGTTCTTACTTCAGTCAATCCAGATGAAAACAAGACCTTGCTTAAGAAAAACAAAATCAAAAACAAAAAAACCCCTAAAATTAAAATTATGCATCTGAATTCCATTATCCAGGATAAACAGTTGACAAAACAGGTTCCTCGGGGTGTCATCCAGAAGACCGTTTATCGCCTTCCCACTATTGACTTTGTGTATCCATTGTCTATACATTTACAACTTAAATATTTTTTTCACTTCAAGGTCCAAGAGAGACAGACAAGGTTTTCATCTTAAGGCCAAAAGACCAAAAACATCAAGACACTTGATCACGGCCTTGGATAGGCCAAGAGTCTACTGACACTTGATCTTAGCTCATAGAGCTGAGAAGCTATTACATTTCGCAAATTTGCATCTGCCTGAACAGAGGAAAAGGGGCATTTCCTTTGGCATTGGAATCCTCAGTCAGATCCAAATAAGCTCACTCCCATACAGATGTAAGCAATTGTACTGAAAAAAACCTGGCCCTTTTTGGAACTGCAGATCTGTTTCTTCCCACCCACTTTTTTGAGCCCCTTCAGATCATTTATGGAAGGTCATTATTTGACCCCTGCAGTCAGATCCATACAGGCAGGCCTCTATATCTGTCACTGTCCCTTTGAAGCGAAAGAAATGTGAACCTTTGTACCTAAGTGGTGCCCAAGTGAAACAAATTACAGGTCAGGCCATAGGACCTGACATTTCATATATATTCCAGTCAATTCCACTCCTGTGACGAGAATCTTGGAGGCTGAGAAACTTGTTTTGAGCAGGGGTATTACAGGGATGAGGGTTACTAAAATAACCAGTAAAATTAATATTGCCACTCTTGGGGCTAGTCTACACTTACCAGCCGGGTCGACGCGGTGAGTTCGACTTCTCGGAGTTCGAACTATCGCGTCTAATCTGGACGCGATAGTTCGAACTCCGGAAGCGCCGGGGTCGACTTCGGTACTCCACCACTGCAAAAGGCGGTGGCGGAGTCGACCTTGGAGCCGCGGACTTCGATTCCGCGGCGTCTGGACGGGTGAGTAGTTCGAACTAGGGTACTTCGAATTCAGCTACGCTATTCACGTAGCTGAACTTGCGTACTCTAGTTCGACCCCCGCTCTTAGTGTAGAGCTGCCCTTGTTTGCAGCCTTGTAATCCATTCATATCTACTTATCTAGAAGGAAAGGCTATTAGCTCTTAAAAGGTTAAATTGAAATAATACTGCTCAAGCATTAGTCAAAGTCAAAGCAAACATAACAAAACTAGTTCATGGCCACTTCTTCAGATGAAAAGAGGTATTTTCTGCATAAACTAAAATTGGCATAATGTAGAGGTGAACCAATTAAGATTGAATCAAAATAGTCAATACCCCAAACCACGAAGGGATGAATCAATGCACAACTGTATAGATTGATCTCTCTCTACATATAGATCTCTGGTACATTTTGCAGTTGCTAAGGTTTGGATCATAGATTTCAAGGTTTCTTTCAAGGATACCAAAGCATTACATTAATAGCATTCATTCCACTCAAAAAAACCCCCAAAAGAATAAATATCTTTAAGCTTTCTATTTATCTTTTAAAAAGAGGGGGAAGCAAGGGCTCACTCCTGGAAGTCACTGAGCATTCTCCTCCTGATTCAATAAATGGCTTAAAAATGTGCTTAACTTTAAGCATTTGAGTAGGTATGGTCAGTATGGGTAAGGAAGTAATTCTCATTTGGGGCTTGATCTCTTAAGGCACTGGGCATGCTAATCCCAACCTAGGAAAACGTAATCACTAATCTAATTTAAAAAATATGACTTCAAAGGGACAACTTGTGCAAAATATCTGCTGAATCGAGTCCAATAGTGTGTTCTCAGAGTTCCTGTGAACGACCAGGTCTGTCTTCATGTACTCGACGAAACCAATTCTTGTGATCTATCCCCATTCTATTTAGAAATTCCTCATGTGACCCTGTGGGCCTGGGGCAGCCCTCACTGGTAATGCCACGTTCAGTGCAGGCTGCAAAAGAGAGAGCAGATACTCCCAAGACTGGGTAACACTGAAATTAAATTCCCCAACCAGTCACAAACTGTGCTTCTGATCCTTCCACACTGGTTATCAAGAAGCAAAAATGAAATCACACAGCCCCCTTTATTGCATTCCAGTTCTCTGTCTCCCAATCAGCACCCAGGGCCAGTACAGGGAGAAGTTATTTAAAAAAAACCTCTACTCACCTATACAAAATGTTCTTCTGACCCCAAAGGGTCAGCCATGTTACCAGGTCAGTATAGGTTTGGATCTTACCCAAAATACCACGGTGCCAGCCAATCCTTTAGTGTCTAAAATTAAAGATTTATTATAAAGAAAAAAAGAGGAGAGATGTTAAATGGTAAAACAGTCACATACATACAAAGACTTCAAAGTCCATCAGGTTCCTAGCAGAACTGGTGAATTTGCTGGCTTGAAAGTCCCTCTGGAACACATCTACAGCTTGTATGGGTCATTCAGTCCTTTGCTCAAAGCCGCATTTGTAGAAAGGTTAGTCCAGAGGTAAGAAGCAGGACTGAAGACAAGAAGCAGAAGATGCAGCTGCCTTTTTTAGGCTGTGGCTACACTTAGCACTTCAAAGCGCTGCCGCGGTAGCGCTTTGAAGCGCTAAGTGTAGTCAAAGCACCAGCGCTGGGAGAGAGCTCTCCCAGCGCTGTCCGTACTCCACCTCCCTGTGGGGAATAACAGACAGCGCTGGGAGCCACGGTCCCAGCGCTGGGGCTTTGACCACACTGGCGCTTTGCAGCGCCGCAATTTGCAGCGCTGGAGAGGGTGTGTTTTCACACCCTGCTGCAGCGCTGCAAATTTGTAAGTGTAGCCAAGCCCTTAGTCTCTTGCCATGTGCTTGTTCTTCCTTTGTCCCAAAGACAAGCTTCCCAGCACATGGCTTGGAAGCCTTACAATTCAGCCCATAGGCATGCCCCTGCCTGCTTTGCTGAGTCATAAAGTATATCCCTTGCCTTCTCTCAATGGGTCAGCTGTATAGCTGATGGCCCTTGATGGGCCATCAAGCAGGCTAGGCAGTGCTAATTCCAATCTGCCTGGGGGGTCACCCAGGTGCACAGCACAAGTTTGGAACGACAGACATACCATACATATAACTTACCATACAAAGGTGATACAAACACACAAATGAGATCATCATACCTGGTGAATTCTAACATTTTTGCAGATACCTTACATGGCATATCTGGCAAAACTGATTGCAATTTTACAATATTGGTATTTATATTATCCTAAAGTGTACCCCAGATTCCATATAGTGTCGCACCTCACTGAAGAGAAAATGTTAGTCACAAAACCCACAGGAGAAAAGAGAGAAAACAAAAACCCCTTCTCTAGTTATATCATACTAAGCAGATCCTCAGCATAGAACAGAGGAACTCAGAACCTAGATTTACTGATAGAGAGGAAATCAACTTGTTTAATTCCCGGCATCAGCACACGACTAATGGTAGGGGGCAGCACACACCAAAGAACACTCCCATGGAAAAACAGCAGAAAAGGCCATGTCCACATGAAGATGGAAACTGTGCGAGCAAAAATGTCCAAACATAGCTTTGTCTGCGGTGAGGGCAGGGCCAAAGTTTCTTCTCTGGGAATGAACAAAACTCAAGGTAACAGTCCTGCAAATATCAGCTTCAGGAGCCTCTCCACCATCCATCCCAAAGCGCTCATGTGAGGGGGCAATAGACAGCTTTATCAATTTAAAGAGGTGCTCACAGCTCTAATTGACTTAAGTAAGCACGCACTCTGAATGAACACAGATTCTTTATTCCAGCAAACTCAAAACTCCAGCCCCACTTTCTTCTTTCTTTTCTGCTCCTCCCCCCTCAAACTTTCTCTTGTGTTTTCAGATATGTACTGCATTAACAAACTCCTGTCCACTTAGCATTAGGTCTGTAGAACATTCATCTCAAGCTTGGGGCTCCTTCTGGTGAATGGCTGGGATTCTCTGCTGAACCTGCTGGTAAGACACAGCTTCCTGAAACGTGCTGTTGGAGTGAAGTGCACACACTTTCTGGTGCTTTTCATTCCTCGTCTATTTTTCATGGGGGGAGGAGGTTGCAGACCCAGACAGCAGAGATGCAAACAGCCCAAAAAGTCAAGAGTATTTATTTGCCCAAGTTGTCCATATAAGTAATGGGTTTATAGCCTCAAAATTTTGGATAATAGTCATGTATTCAACAATTAATCATTTGTTAACTTTTTATAAACTCTTCATAAATGAACTCTTTATCTAAAGCGTGACCAATGATGTTTTTCAAATTATGCCATTTCTTTGGTATAGTGTCTCATTTAGATCATTGGAAACACTGAACTCTAATTGAACAATTTGTGTGTACAGGATATATATGATACAAATCAACATTTAAACATCTCTTACAGTATTGTGGATATCACCATAATTTCCTCCATCTTGGCTCCTGCACTGGACAGTCACTTCCTTTTATACAGAGTCTTTATTTATCTTTCTAACTGTTCCTCAGCTTTGTTGACAATGCTGCAGCCCTTCCCAGCCCTCTTAAAGGCAAAAGCCTCTTTCTCACGCAGTAATGAACGTATTTCAAAGGGTGATGTTCTTGAATGTAGGCAAATAAAAAATGTCACAAGAATCAATTTCCTTTTGTTGGTCAACTATTAGCCACCACTTAAAAAGTCTTGATCAGTACAAAAGGGAAAACTCTGTCAGTGTTAACATGAACCCATTGGATCCAGCTTTCTTTGCTATTTACAAATATTAACAATGCTCTGGAAGTGCAAACATCTTCCAGAGCACTTCCGCACTATGCAAATTTAGGATGCTCCCTAATCTTGGTGCCAGTAAAGCAATACAATCCAGAAAAAACATCTTACAAGACTGTATTTTTCAATATTAGTCTCTACATAATTCCATTGGAAGATGCTTTGTTATGAATACAAGAATCGTATATCCATTATTCACTTTGAGTTTTCATTTAACACTGAATAAAATATGGCTACTAAACAAAGAATGCTAGACATTTTACAATAATCTCTTCATAATTCCTCTATAAATCCTTAAATCCAGGGACTAGAAAATGATATAGGTCCAAAATCTGGGATTTATTATATTCAGTCCAATAAGAAAGCACAGCAAGATCAAGGGAGAAGTGACAATTTTAAGGTCCATTACTCATGATCCAGTACTAGAATGGAATGTTTTATACTTCTGGGAAACCTAGCTTTCCAGTGGTATACATCATTCATCTGTAACTAACCATCTGCAAGGCATTGGCTGTTTGAGCCATGCTACAACTGAAGGGGTTAACAATCATCATGTGACTTTCAGATCTGCTGTCTTATGACCTAGAAGGATTAGAGTTACATTGATAGACCAGTGAAAATACTTTCTGAACTAACCAGCTGTTCATAAATACTGATCCTAGAACACTGCCTAGTTACACATTGTCCACTTTGACTTACTCTTTAAAAGCCTCATCCTGTTCCCATTCTTACACAAGGCCAAAACTTCAATGAACCAGAAAAGAGTGGCATTGACAGCAGTTTTGATTAAATGAAATACTGTATGTACACTCCCTGTTGTTCCAAAATCTTGCTGCCTGCATAATACATAAACAGCATCAACGGCTATTCACAGTATGTGTTTAGGAGGAAATTTGAAGCTGTGGAATCTTACCTATTCATGCTGGAGGTGAATTGTGGAGCTAATCATGAAAATATTCTCAAATGAAATACTTTACATAAAATATTTTAGCTAATACTATCATTCCCCTCTCTTAAAAAAAAAATCCTGCAATAGTGCACATTGAATATATTCTTTACTCATTTTATTAGACTTTCCATAATGTTTTCCAGTATGCTGGCTATTTCTTTGACAAACCCTGTCATAAACTGTCACTGAAAATTGCTTCCAATATCATGCAATTAACACCAGTTTCTGCAAGTAATGAGTGAGGTCAAGTTTACCTGTCAAAACAATGCATTTTGTCAAAGCCAGCTGGGAGAAATGGGCAGCACCTGTTTCCACATCCTGCCTGCCTAATTAAATACAAAGAGCCTGATTTTATTCTGATACCATTTTTAGAGCAATGCAACTCCATGGACTTAAGTGGTGACATTCCAGATTATCACTAGTGTGAAAACAGCATCAGTTCCTAAGCATCCGGTCACTGAAGCAATTCTCACAAAATAAGGATCGCCCAGACCTGGAACTGAACTTGAACCAAATGCCTTTAACCATGGAAAAGGTAAGATCTGGATGTGAATTTTGCTTCATGTCCCCATCTCCACTTAGATGTTTACAGGCAGGATACCTCCAAACATTCAGATATTACCCCCCTTCTACAGTCTAAGGCATATATTATAGTGTGCACAAAAGTAATATTCTCCTCACTTTTAAAAGCAAGTTTTGTTTTAAATCAAACACAGGCAACTTTTTGTCAAGTGATATGGCTAGATTATTTCAATAGATAATAGTGTAACATTCACTGGGTGGAGACAGATGTTTGTTCATTCAGTCACCCAGCCATACTTATTCCAAAGTCTCTCATGGCCACTTACCACTAAGGGTCAGTACCAGCAGCACACATGTCAAGGCTGAATTTCCACTCTGTCACTCCGAGTGCAGAAGTGGGGGCCCGCAAGGATTTAAAAAATTTAATTCTTGCCACTCCAGGCTTGTATTACACTCCCAAGGTTACAGCTTTTCTCTGAACTTTGGTTGGTAAACGCTGCCACCACCCAAATGCAACAAAAACCCCTTTGAACTCAGGAAGGAGCACTTGGGAATTCCTCCCTGTGGGGTACCCTGAAGCCCTTTCTCCCCCCTCTGGGGAAGAGCTGAGAAGGAAAACAAAGGAAATTAGCTGTTGCTATCAGCTAATCAAACAACATGCACAAACCTCTTAGGACACCAAAATCCAATCCTGTTCTTAAAAAAGGGTAAATTTTATTAAAAACAAAAAGGAAAAAAGTACATCTGGAACTTAGGCTTTTGCTAGATTTTAAAAGATCAATTCCAAAAATTAAGCACCCAAACTAGCTTTCTTGGGGGTTCAGCTTAAAGGTTACAAGCAAGCAAAAGCACCTGGGGTTAACACAGAGGAGATCCACAAGCCAAAATAAAAAATAAACCTGATTGTGCCTTACTAAACATTCCATATCCAAATAATTTCTTCTAGGTATGGAAGATGAATTTTCATACCTGGTTCAAGCCTTACACAGCATTGCTGCTCCATCTCTGCAGCCCAGAGAACAACAGACAAAGAGAAAGTTTCTTTCCCAATTTAAAGAAGTTCTACCTCCCCATTGGATCTTTTGGTCGGGTGCCCACTCCTTTTCTTTTACCTGTAGGCTTGTTAACGCTTTACAGGTAAAGCAAGCAGAGAACAGACCAAGAGGGATTTTACAGCTAACTGGCTCACTGGGTGGCCATCAAAGGGAGCTACTCTTTCCCCAGCCCCCCCATGTATCACAATATATCATGACTCATCCATGGAGTTGAAGCCACAGTGGTTTTGTGAGAATTATCCATTTTGGAAATGAAAGTGAGAATTAGGGACTGATACATCATGTGTAATCCTTTACATCAATGTAAAATGGGCATAACAAAATATAAGTGGTAGAATGGTTTACACTGGTGCAAGTGACTACATATTGTGCAGGGCAACTGATTCAGATCCCTTTTCAGCTATTACGGTATGTACTATTTCCAATAATGTGCTCAGAAGATGCAGATGCTATATTTTTGCATTGTGTGTATTGCACATTTCAAAGTAATTTCCTATTTATCACATTTACATAATAACTCTAAGTGATGCTTTTTAGTAAGACATTATATAGACTACAGTACATTTCTGAGTTTTGTTGTTTTCATAATTCCAGAGTACAAATGCGGTGAAACCTTTGTTTGGGGACATTAAGCACACTAAGAATATCTTGCTTTTGGTTTTGAAATTGTCAATTAACAAGATTTATAATTAAAAGAAAGGGGGGGATGCAATTAAATTTGAGTCACTACGTAAATTAAGTGCTTTTATGTTTTTTGCTTTTCTGATAATATGTAAGGTTTTGCAGTATGTGAGAATAATTAATTTAACTGAAGCTCGAATATCACATACAAGGAACCTAAAAGCCTTCTAGAGATTTATAAAATTGTAATTAAAAAAGAAAGTGACAAAATAGTTATTTTAATACCAGCTCTACAACTAGCTATAAACAACTAAATCAGAAATTCTGTGATTTCCCTTCCCCTCTTTGGGAACTTAATTTTAACTAACACTTGAATTCTGATAATGAAATCCCGCTTTCAGTTCCTCTGCTGGTGCCTGACCTCAGTGGAATTATTCTGGATACACACTGGTGCAGCAGAGGAGAGAATTTAACCCATTCTCCATGGAAAACTTGATTTTTTTCCAGAAACTTCTTCCTAGGACTATATGAGCTTGATCTTCAGTATGTGGAAAATGGCATAAAGCTCCACTGAGGTCCATGGTGTTGCACTGATTTACATCACTGGAGGATCTGAACCAACACTTTTTCCAGCTGCTGTCTGTCTACAAATAGTCCTAGATTTCGCTCAACTTTATGTACAATTTAACCCAAACTACACAAAAATGTAGGCACCCAATATTTGAGAGACAGCTAGACACTGTAACTCTGGATGCCAGTCATCAAATAGTAACAACTCTTGGTTGCTACCAACCTTCTTCCTGACCCAAATCCCATTGAAAGGCTTCAGTTTACATCTGTGGGCTTTGGACTATGCCTTAATGCTGGATTTTAACCAGTAACATAAAGAATTTGTATACCATTGCCAGTCTCAATCACCCTCTTGACGAAGGTCTAGAAGTGGGGAAAGAATGGCCTACAGTATATCCGTCTCTGTGTTGAACTCCAGCTAAGTCTTTTTACACCACAGAATCTTTTCTTAACACATGTGAAGGAAAACTGACCTTTTTTTTGTAGAAAGTTTTTTTTTTTAAGTTTGTTATAGAAATACAGAGATTAGCGACCTGAACTGTACTACCAACAGTGCTGACATCCATTATAGATTTCCATTCAATCTTAGCGACACTTGTGACGTTCTTTCTTGTACTGCAGCAGACTTGATTCTAAATTGTCCCCACAGAGAACAGCATTGCTTGATGTATTCAGGATTAGATTGGCTAGATGATCTTAATTCAAGAAAGTACTGAATTTGTCTGTGGTTCATCTATAATGCACTAAAAGGAAAAATCCCCAGCTAGACAAGTAAATTATTAAGTCATAAGTCTACATGTTATAATTTGTATATAGTAATAACTTATCTAAGTAGGATTGAATATGCTTATGGTTAAAATGAGGGAGTGAACTGAATTGGAAATGGTTACTTACAAACACAGGGCCAAATTCTGACCTTAGATGTACATCTGAGGGCAGAATTTAGCCCACAGGGTTTCCTGCCTATCCATGGATAAACTGAAAATTTGACTGTTGGTGCAGTAATTACCAGCTGCCCAGAACTTAATCTCTGTGGTGATAATATTTGGATTTGGGAGCAGTAGAGATAGACATTGCCTTCCTGGAAAGGTGTAATCAGGAAGAAGAGGTAGGAAATCACCATTCATAAACAAGGAAGCGGATGAGGCCCAATCCAAGTGACAATGGCGGTCTTTCTGCTTACTTTAAAGGGGTGAGTGGACACACATATGAGTGCCTTAGATACACTGAATAGTTGGTTGTAATCAGTTCATAACACTTTGAAACCCAAAGAGATGCTAGCACTTTTTATTAGCAGAAGCATACTGTTCTCATTCTAAACCCCAAAACATCTTAATGGGTACTTCAACCAATAATATATCCATCCTCCGTGTAATAAACCTATGCATGCTATACCAATCACACATGTCCATGAACTATTCTAAAATAATCATGAGTTTAATATACAGGTTTTTATAATACTGGTTCTATAGCAGCTTGTTGCATATGCCGTCTTGCTCCCACTGAAGTACTTTGCACTTGGGTAGGTACTTGCCTATTTGAGCTGTTTTATAAGTCCAGAGTAGCCAACAAAACCCTCAATTTAGTACAGACTTCTTGATGGTGTGGTTATTTTCCCCTTTGGCCCTGCTAAAGCTGAGTCTGCTGTAATGGATCAGTCTGATGCTGGTTTTCCTGTCTGTACACTTAGCTAATTAAAATAACAAATCTTCACAGCTGTCTGCTTTGGATTCATCCTTATCACCATAAACTAATTAAAATAACACAACTGGTAGCAACTCATTAAGCACCAATCATACTTTTCATATAATTATAATACTAAAATTTAACTTTTCAGGTTTTTCTCTTCTTTCTCCTTTAGCTACTGTAACTATTTTCCTTAGGTATCTACCTACTCGTAATGATTGTTTTGTTCTCTGATACTTTCTTACCATTATATGTTCTTTATCTTTTCCTCCTCTTTAAGATGTTTAAATGTTCAGGGATTCCCTTCAGTTTGTATAAGCACCCCAATTTTTATAAACTTATCCTGAACTCTGTCTGCTTCATGAACTAGGAAAAATATATGACAAGCATGGGCCCTGATTCAGCAGAGTACTTAAGCACATGCTAAATTTTAATCCTAATGGCAAGACTACTCATCTACTTAAGTGCTTTGTTGAATAAGGGCCACAGTCGTGTGTGTGTGTGTGTGTGTGTGTGTATAGCTGTGCCCAACCCGGTTACAATTATCGTTCCAATATAGAGATTAGAACTGTTTTATTGTACACCTGCAGTTTGATTACAAAACACCATTTTCCCCTGCATACATACCCATGATTGCAAGTGGGTTAGGTGACACCCTTATTGTAACCAGGTTTTCAGACCTGGTTGCATTTATAGCATATAAATCAGAAAGCCTTTGAAAAATAGGGAGGATTACACATTCCCTGGAAACCAATGGGAGGGATGGAAGCAACCTTGCTTCCCTTCCTTCGAAGTCAGAAGAGCATAGCATCACAGAGTGAGGTGGGCAGTAATCTTCTGGCTGAGCTGGAAAGAAAGGGGACTCAATGTGCCCATGATATTCTTCACCATTCCTCTATGAAACCCAGTTTGGCCTTTTGGCTGATTTGTAGGTCAGCAGTAGAAGAACTTCTATTACTTCCCATGTATCTACAGAGGCCAGGAGTGCTGGACACCAGCTACAAATCTTTTCTTCCTAGTAAGGAGCTGGGGGGATGCCTGATCTATTGGCCAGTCAGAATTAGGAAAGTGATATAACACTCTGGTATATGACTAGGCACGCTAAGGGTTGGCACATATTGGCTTATTTGATATTGGGATATCCAGCTATAACAAACATTCAGCAAATATATTTGCTTCAGTCATCACTAATATTAATGTCACGTTAGTTGAAATATATCCATACACATTTTGGAAACATGTAATTCACAGATCTCAAAGTGAGAATTCACTTCTGGACATTATGTGCTATATGCCTAGTGTACACTGGAGGTGGCATTCCAAAAACTAGGTCATATACGATCCCTTCATAACAGGGAGAACATGCTGGACCAACTCATGCACAATAAGAAACTCTGATCTCAAGGGCTGATTGCCTTTTTTACTTAGTCACTCCACTAATCAGACGTGAAATTCTTTAGATATATATCTAGTTAACTTGGGTCAGATGTTGGTAGAGCTGGTTAGAAAATACTATATATTTTCTTCGGAAAACTGTCATTTTGTTCATATTTGCTGCAGAATTTTTCAACAAAATAAAATATTCCCCCACACCCTTCCCCCCTCAACTGGAAAAGAAGGGAAGTGCAATGAAAAAAGGGTAAGAGTGGAAGAAACTTAAAAATTGAAACCCTGCGTTTTTTTCTTTGAAATTTTTTGACCAAAACAAAAATATTTGTTACTTGAAAAGTCATTTTTTATCAAAAATAAATTTCAATGAAAAAAGCATCGATTCCTCTACATCTAGGTATTGGTATGAACTCTTCCTACAGTCCCAGAAATGCCTAGGAAATCTAATAGAACTGATAAGGCAGGTATGTAAATGCTTTGATGCTCCACTTACACAACAGCTGGAATTCAGTCTTACCATGTATAAAACAAAACTTCTCTCCCACCGATTTTACTGGGGCCTTTTCCTGTACTGCAACTTAATATTCATCTCAGGGAATAATGTTTCTACACACTTTTGAAGCAGGTTTAATCATTTATTTACTGCAAGACCTTCACTTTTAATTGGGCCTTTCCTGTCTCTTCCTCTTTCTACTTGCTCCCCAGGAGAAATTTTTCTTTCACGGTTCCGAGCTGAACTCTACTTCTGTTTTGGCAGACTTATTTTTAAAGCGCTCTTTTACCTCTTCAACAGCTGACACTTTTTTCAGCAGAAACATAATTAATATGCCTGCTTTTCTTTGCAACGTTTCTGCCCAAAGACTATCTTTCCTGTTCACTAACTTCCATTTCTAGAAAAGGACTAGCAGAACCTGGTCAATAATTTATAACAAAACAAAACAAAAACCAACTCCATTTTATCCCTCTCTATTGTCTTTCGTCAAATTTGAAAGGATGTAGGAAATGGTCTCAGGATACATCTGCAAAGCAAGAGTGAAATATAAGAATTACTTCACCAACTACTGCAAGGTTACTTCTGATGCACAGCAGTTGCATACAATAATACTGCACAACATCTGAGAAACCCCAGTTCAGAAAAACACTTAAGTGCTATCACAGTTTCTGGGTTAACTGCACCTTGGAGAGACACGCCCGTGATCTTCTCCAGGACACCTATTTAAGGTTTCAGGTGCCCTCACCATCACCTCTCTCAGGCAGGGACCTGTGTCTGTCCCTTTGCAGACTGGGAATTTAAGCTTGCTGTCCCTCTGCATCTTGCTGTGACTTCCCCAGCAGGTCTGACTGGGGTCCAGCACATGTGTTTTTTAATTTCTGCAGTGTACGCCAGTTATCAAGCAGCCTTCACAAAGCAAAATATAATATTCTTAAGGCAACCGCATTTCAGAGAAAACATACAAAACAATAAACAGACTATATGTATGCTAAAAAGCTTACCAGAGGTCATTTAATCTACAACGTAGGGGTCTAGTAGGTGTCAGTCTACCAGTGTGGGTTTGCTGTCTTGGTTACAAGTTCATGTCAGGTTTCACATCAGGAAGAACAGCTTTGGAACAGTTCAGCTGTCACCTTACACAGTTTGAGCCTTTGATCTTCAGCCTTGTGTAACAGGTAACACCAGCCAATGGCCCTCTCCTCAGGTGGAGAAGCTTCAAAATCTGGGCTTTTGCGTATCCAGTGCTGGGAATTTGCATTAATCTCACTCCAGGGGGGATTTCCCAGGAAGCCAATTTAGCAAGCCAGGACCCCAAAAACTCATTTAACAGTCACTGTCACAAAAGACTGTGCCTCTCTAGTACATTTCAATACAATTGTTTTGTTGTGGTGGTGGTAGAGGTTGTTTGGTTTTTTTTGTTTTGTTTTTGGTTTTTTGGTTTTTTTGAAAGCCGCATGTTTCACAGGTCTTACATCTGTGCTTTCCTGAATAGGGATCATTTCCTGAATTGGTGCCTTAGGCATAAAGCAAGAGATAGCAATTGTGAGCCTAATTTGGGCTTGCAGTTGCTGGGACTTTGTGCACAAACTGGGCTATTGCATATACAAATAGCCAGTTACATATCCAACTATCCATTTGCATGCACAGTTATCTGCTTTGCATAGCCAGGTAGGATAATATTGCTAGTAAACATGGTGCACAATTGAAATTGTGTGCAAAATTGTAAATTCCTAATTTTGAAAACTGGACCTGATATCTTTACAACATTCTTAGACTGTTCACTGTCTTATGTAACATCTCTGTGGTTTGGAAAGAGACCATTCTTACTGCAAACAAACTAAATAAAGTATTGGAACTTTTTAATCATGTTAAATAAATCAGATGGGAGTGTTCTGAGTGGTAAGGGGCTGTGACTATAGTTTAAAGCAGGGGCTCCCATACCTTTTATATCAACTAATCACCTGATGTTGGAAGTACACCATGCAAGTTTCTCTGTTTGTGAACAGGCTTAAGTATTTCCAAACTCTGTAATAAAATAAATGTCTAAGGAAGACTAAAATGTTTGATTTACAACATTCTTTTAAAACACCTCCTATTACTAGACAGTGAATAAAAAGGAACCCAAGCAGCCATTATTAATGTCTTTTGTGTTACTCAAATAACAAGAAACAATTAAGTGTCATAAATTATGTCTTTATATATTTTGGTATTCTGCTGAACTACATCAGTGGCTGGATTTTTTTTAATTTGTCTAATTTACATTCAAAGTTCCTGCTAAATCTTATCTGGATTACTGTTCAACATGAGCCAAAGTTCACTTTGCTTATTTTTTAGAAAATTTAAATAAAGACTAATACCATTTTTAATAGCTCTTGGTGAAAATGAAAAAGGTGCCATCAATGAGAAAGTTGTGCTTGCTTCACAAAATGAAGTTTCCTTGCCAGGTTAGGTACTGGTGAGTTTCAGCCCTCTGAGAGACTGGTCTTTCTGTCCTGATCCCCAATATACATAGTGCTCAAGGGAATCAAGAAATTCAAAGCTCTGTTTGATACTAGGCTAAACTCACGTCTTCTCCATTAAAAGTCACTGAGCTGCACTTCACTGAACTTGAGTCCACCTTCACACGACAGTTCAATTAACTCTTCCTTTTCTTTGGTCTGGCAGGGTATCTTTTATTGAATATGGATCTATGATCTAATTCTCATTGGTTGTGAGGTCAGGAAAGTATTCATTACATTGGTGACTCACTTCAAACAATTTTTCTATGTCACCAGTAAGGTCAGGATGAATTTCCAAGAAGGAAATTTTCCATGGTTTTGGGAGTGATGGGCAATTTCACGTTCCTCCTTTTCATATTATAAATGGCAATTTCTTTATTGCCATTGTTTTGTCATCAACATTAATAGGTGTTTTCAGTCCCATCAATTGGCAACCAGCAAACTGAGAAGTGTGAACAAGTCGGCTAAATAGGCTAGTCTTGACAGCCAGACTTCATCCATAAAGTAATCAGTATACTCAAAACTAAAATCAATAAGGAAATCTTGTAGCTCAGAACCGAGTTCGGAGACAAGAGAACACCTTCCCATGCAATAGCCATTGCCCCTCTGCATGGAGGAGATGTTTTTGATGATCACTTTCTATTTCATTGCGCAAAACTGAAAACAAACAAGTTCAGTTCTGAAGCTTGAATAAAGTGCACCGACTTCACAACCTGAGCCAGGTTTCAGATGGACAGGCTGCTTGCTGCCCTTTTTTTGCAGCGGGTGCTTCACAACGATTACGGAAGTGAGTGAACTTAACATTAGGCAGCACGTCTTTAATTTTTGCCAAACCCCATCAAATTCCCCAGTCGCTGTTCACACTCCATCACAACGCGCTCCAAGGCAATTTTGCTCCTCCTCACCATTTACTGTGATGATCTCATTCAGTTTGTTTAAAATAAAAATTCTGCCATTGCACGTCTTCCTACAGCTCCACAGAACAAGATCTCTTCAACTGTCATTTCTAATTCAAATCTTACATGCGTAAGAAGCTGAGCACAATGAGTGATATCAGTACTTTGTCTATTTGCAATGAAAAAAACCGTACTCTTTGACACAGTCTGGGTGCGAGGGTCAAAGAACATGAGGTTAGAGGTTCTGTCTGGAACATGGGGGCGCTTAGGTAGTGAAGTGTGTATGTAACAGGAAAGATGGAGAGGTGGGAGTCTTGGCTGGAAGCAGAGGGGGGCTTTACCTGGGCATCAGGCAGCTTCAGCTCCAGGAGGCCTCTTGCTTTTCAGTAGCTCCAGCCCCTCCCAAGCAGGGTCCCTGGATGCCTACAATGCTGGGCACACTGCACAAGGGCTCCCTTTGCTGGGAGAAGGCAAAGGTGTGTCAGCGAACTGCTCTGCTGCTGAAAAGCCAGTAGGTCTCCTTAGTCCTGGACCCAGCTTTTATCCACCAGACCCAGCCAACAACCCCCATCCCACCATTTCCTTACAGAGACAAGAGGGAATTTGCCATGTGCTGTATGCTGCCCAGACTGGCAGGAGCCAGGCTGCAGCCTCTGTAGGCAGAGAATGCAGGGGGAGCTCCTGCTCTGTAGCAGCTTCCCCGGTGTGGAGCTTTGAACTGAAATCGGCCAGGAGAATGCATTTTGCTGGTTACACATTTTCTGGTGTGCTGAAGTGCATGAGAACTATTCATTTGCAACTGAAAGATTTTGAAGTTTTTGGTGTATCACTTCCAATATGATTGCATGTCAGTAGTAGTACACCTATCCGTTTGGGAACTCCTGCTTCACAAGGTTTATATGTACAGTATCAAGTTGTTTGTACCAATGCTTGGGAACTGAAAAAATTGTCCTTCTGCTGTAGTTGATTGGTCTATAGGTACCAGAAAGATTAATGGTCAGAATGGAAAATGAATCCAAATTTCATACTGTTCAAGATAGTCTAGCTTTCCTTTGATCAGAATATGTAATCCAAACACTTCTAAAATGAAAACAAACAGCATGTGCAAATTTTAGGCAAAGATTTGCTTGCTCAGAATTTAATCAGTAGAAATGAGCAAAGCACATATTTGCCAACTATATTCAAGCACTAGAGGAATAGAGCAAAAAAACAAGTATGCTATGCATATACTGTGCAACCAGCTAGAAGGTATCCTTGATCATGTAGAAAGCTGGTGACATCTAAGAAAGATGCATTTCCTTGGAACTTGCATTTTAAAAACAGGATTTTTTGCTATTTCTTTTTAAGTCACAGAAATTAGAGCTGGTTAAAAATTTTCTGTGGAGACCTGTTTCTGACTAAAACAACTTTTCAACAAGATGGAAATTTTCATGAGTGAATTTGTATTTTCATTGAAAATGTTGGGTTTTCATCAACAAAACAAAAATGTGCTGGGTTTTGGCAGCCTGGACCTTTTTCAGTTTTAAAGTGAAATATAAGGGAGGGAGGAGTTGTGGCCAAAAAAATTGTTTTCAAGTTAGAAAAATCAATATTTTTGTTTCATTGAACTCTTTCTGGGAGAGAGAGTTCCCAGCCAGCTCCAACTGAAATATTGAAATGCATGTTTGAAGCACAATTTTTCAGTGATTAAACAGTAAAGAGGAAGGTTAAAATGTAAAATAAAATTAAGCTTACATACTACAATAGGGTAAAATCGCAATTATGTGGGAAGTTTGTACTGTACATCTTAAAATAAATCACTCTTATGTTACTTACACACACACACACACACACACACACACACACAATTGGCTTTTGGACCATAAAAAAATTCAAGGAAGCCCAGTGGCCTCTCTGTTGTGTTCTAAAATAATATATTGTTGCATATATACAGAAAAAATAGTGCTTGAGAGTAATCCAGAATAAGGTAGGGTGTGAATTTAATTGGGAATAGTTAATCTGCTTTAACTTCATGTATGGATGCTCCTATTCCAGGAAAGAGTGTCTTATTCTAAATGAAGGGAGTAAACTAATTCCGAATAAAGTGTTTCTATTCTGGGATAAGATCATCCACACATGGACTTAATCAGGAATAACCACCTATTTAGACCAGCTTTAATATGGTTCTGTTGAAGGGCTGGCTTCAACTTCTCAGCCCTAGTTTGAGTAGTACAATGCCGCCAGAAAGCTGTCCGGCAGGGGCAGTGAAGAATTACATCTGACAAGTGATGGAGGACTGGCTTTGACAGCTCTATGTTCCCATCCCTCTCCTCCCCAAGTTAGGGAATGTGTTAACCCAGAGTAGAGGAGAAGCATAATGTGCATTGTCTGATCTTCAGCCAGGGCAGCAATCCCTAAGGGACTACCACAGTTTGCAAATCTTAGAGCAGCCCTTCCCTTAAGCTGCTCTAAATTATGCCAGGGACCAATGGCCCCTGACTGGTCCTGAACTGGGGAATGGAAAGATGACTTTAGAACGACCTTTTCCTCCTCCCCATCCTCAGGCGCAATGAGTGTAAACTTGCGACACGTCTACATAGCCCTGCAGTTTGGACTATGGGGATGTAAACTGTAGTGCTCACTAGCTCATTAAATCATCCCACTTCCAGAGAGACACATCAAACCGGTGTGGAGAAAGTGAGGCCTGGGAAACGGAGGTATCTGGGTTCAGGAGCAGTAAACTGCACCCTTGCAATAAAAAAAAAGTGGGGGAGATTTATTATCTGTGGAGTTTTAGAACATGTAGATGCTCACTTGGCTCCTTGGGGTATCCATGTCATCAAGTTCAGTGATTCCTTTAACTTTTGGTAGGGGTAGAATCTCAATGGCCATTTGAAAGCCTCTTGTTCGGAAACTATCGAACACCAACCCAGATAACACGGCTGCTGGCCATGTGGGGAAATCCTTATTTTAAAAAGAAATGAGGGAGAGGGTGGGCGAGAAGGGAGTTAACGACAAGTGATTTTACAGAAATCACTTTCTGATGAGAGGAACCGTATAAATATAGCCCCTACCTTGCACTTATGGGCAGGGAGCGTCATTCACTGTATGTTTGGAGCCTCTTTGTGCTAGGGGCTGTACAATCTGGTTGAAGCTTCTAGGTGCTAATGCAACATAATCACTATGGGAGATTATAGCATAGCATCTAAGGGTATGGCTACACTTACAAATCTGCAGCGCTGGTAGTTGCAGCGCTGGTCGTCCAGCTGTGCAGAGCCAGCGCTGGTGTGTGGCCACACTCACAGCTACCAGCGCTGGTGTGTGGCCACATTTGCAGCATTTGCAGCGCTGTTGGGAGTGATGCGTTATGGGCAGCTATCCCAGCATTCAAGTGGCAGCAACGGTGCTTTTCAAAAGAGGGGGGTGGGGTGGGGCGTAGTGTGACAGGGAGCGGGGGGAGAGAGAGAGAGTGGATTTTTGGAGCCAACACTGTGTGTTTAGCTTCCTGACTTGAAAAATCAGAACATGTTCCCGATCCCTTACCCTTAACTCTTAACTGCAAACAGCCTGCAGCCAACACGACTCCCTTTCTCCCCTCTGCCCCCGCTGTTTCTGTCAAGCAAACACTCACTCCCTGCCTGCCTCATTATCTCATTTGATTGTTCACAGATTGATCACAGCAAACAGGAGCTGTGTTTGTAGATAAACAGCTCCGGGATCTACGGAGCTCGGAGTTCACAACAAAACAAAGAGAGTAATTTATGAAAGCATTCTGGGATACATCCTTATACCCTGGAGGCCAATCACAGCGCTGGTGTGTGGCCACACTTGATGGCCAGCGCTGCAGCACCAGCGCTGGAATCCTTATTCCCCATGCTGAGTGAGGTGTACGGCCAGCACTGCAGCCAGGGAGTTGCAGCGCTGGAAGTGCCCTGCAGGTGTGGCCACTTACTAATTGCAGCGCTGGTGGAGGCTTTCCAGCGCTGCAACTCGCCAGTGTAGCCATACCCTAAGGCTATGTCTACACCATGAACTAGAGATGTGGTTCCCAGCTCCTGTAGACATACACATACTCATACTAGCTCTCATCTGAGCTAGCACGCTAAAAATAATATTGTAGCCTCGGTAGCAGCAGAGTGGCACAGGCAAGCCAGTCCAAATACAAACCTGGCTGAAATCTCTGGGTTCATACTCAGAACAGCTAGCTCATGCTGTTGCTGCCATTGTCTGTGCTACCCTGGCTACACTACTATTTTTAGCACACTAGATCAGAGAGAGAGCACAAGTGTGCATACAGAAGCTGGGAATCACACCCCCTAACTAATAAGAGACTTCCCCTACATTGTGTTTGAAAACTCTAGGAGAAAGAGTATATTTTCCAGGAAAAGACTTTAGTATGAAACTATAACTTACAGTAATTTTAATACAGTAAACAAAGCTATAGGTTCTGATCCCACAAACATTTAAACTACATTCATAAACTTACATGCCTTTCATTGACTGCTCACATGTAGAAGTTACATGCCCCTGTGCTTGGTGGGATATAGGAGTCATAATTTCTTCAGAAACATTATAGCTAGTAAGTGGACTCAGTGGCACTTATAATGAGCACAAAGTTAAGTATGTTTGCTGTTTATGGGCCAAGGTTTGTTTCAGTGCAGTAATGTAATATGTGTTTGAGGTCACTTTTTCCCCCCTGTGTATACAAATATTCATTATAAACATTCAAAGAGCTACAAAAAGATCTTTCAAAACTAGGTGACTGGGCAACAAAATGGCTAATGTTGATAAATGCAAAGTAATGCACACTAGAAAACATAATCCCAACTATACATATAAAATGATGGGGTCTAAGTTAGCGGTTACCACTCAGAAAGAGATCTGGGAGTCATTGTGGATAGTTCTCGGAAAACATCCACTCAGTGTGCAGCAACAGTCAAAAAAGCAAACAGAATGTTGGGCATCATTAAGAAACGGATAGATAATAAGACAGAAAATATCATATTGCTTCTATATAAATCCCTTGTGCGCCCCCATTTTGAATACTGCCTGCAGATGTGGTCACTCCATCGCAAAAAAGATGTATTGGAATTGGAAAAGGTTCAGAAAAGATCAACAAAAATGATTAGGGCTATGGAACAGTTTCCATATGAGAGATTAAAAAGACTGGGATTTTTCAGCTGGGAAAAGAGACAACTAAGGGGAGATATGATTGAGGTCTATAAAATCATGCCTGGTGTGGAGAGAGTAAATAAGAAAATAACACAAGAACTAGGGGCCACCAAATGAAATTAATAGGCAGCAGGTTTAAAACAAAGAAAAGGACGTATTTTTTCACACACCGCACAGTCAACCTGTGCAACTCTTTGCAAGAGGATGTTGTGAAGGCCAAGACTATAACAGGGTTCAAAAAAGAACTAGATAAGTTCATGGAGGATAGGTCCATCGATGGCTTTAGCCAGCATGGGCAGGGATGGTGTCCCTAGCCTCTGTTTCCCTCTGAGGCACACTAGGATTCGTCACTGTCGGAAGACAGGATACTGGGCTAGACGGACCTTTGGTCTGACCCAGTATGGCCGTTCTTATGTTCTTAGATTCATAATTCTCCTGAATCCTTTTAGCAAACTCATGAAATGTGCTGAAAAAATAAAGTACAGTTAATTTGAGTGAATTGTCTTCAATGTGAAGCCAGATCTTTTTTTTTCCTGTGACAAATGAGTGAGGATAGCTCTTAAAATAAATTCATTTTAAAAATTCCTTTATTACGATTTCCCAAATGCAAGTCAATTTGTATATAACACAACTTTCATGACTAGGGTCCTCATCCATTGATATCAGGCACTATCTATATTGGATACTTAACGGCCCCCATTAGCACCTCACTTTTTTTTAATGAATTGCTTATCCTCACAACACCCTTGTGAAGTAGACAGTGCTCTTATCCCCATTTCACAGATGAGGAACTGAGGCACAGGTGGCTAACTGACCTGCACAAGTTCACACAGATAGTCAGTGGCAGAGCAGGGAATTTATTCTTGGACCCAGGTGTGTCTCCTAAGCATTGGACCTCTCCTTCCCTATACTGATAACCTAGATACAAAACGTTTTATTGAATAATTGCCCTGGAAAACCACAGAATACTCAAATTTATTGGAACTTTTTTATTCTGACTTTCAAATCCAAGTTTAAAGTTACAAATATTGGCTCTAATCCTGTAATCACTGTAAAACAAAATTCCCATTAAAATCAATTGGAATTTTGTTTGTGTAAGGGCAATTGGGTCGATACCGCTCTTCGATTTTGATATTTTACTGCAAACATCTGCCATCATTGACTCCTTTTAAGATCTGCACTGGGGAAAAAAAATGCAATGAGACTATTCATTATAACAGTTGTGCTTAATGCTGGAAAAACTTGCTAGTTCACATAGGTGCATATTTGTGCACTGTATAGCAATTTTCCACTTTATTTTAGAGGGGAGGCTACTATATAGATGGATAATAAAGTTGTAGCATTATGCTGTTGAAACGCATTACATTGCTACCTAGTGCATGGAACACAGATTTCTCAGGCCAATGGATAATTCGCAGAAGGCAGGTTCTTACAGGACATCCCGACTTCCAAAGCTTTCCTATCTGATGATCCCAGAGACCTCTGAGTGTCCCATCTGTTAGGACACACTGTGGGCCAGCAATGCCGCAGATTAGCACCACAGCACACGCCTTCCAAAATATGGAACCTTTGCCTGAGATTCAAGGGGAACAGGAACAGGCCCATTCTTCCTAAATGCCAATATTTTCTAGCTGTCGCCACCCTATCACACAATCTTTTGTCACCTAGTAATCCCGCATGATTGTGTGCTAAGCTCTTACTTCCAGTGTTTGAAAGATCAATCGACATAATACAAAACATCAGCTGTGCAGTGTGTAAGGACTCTTCTCGGTGGGTTTGTCTCTGTACTGCTCCAAAAGTTGCTGCTTCTGGGAACTGCATCAAAGACGTGAAATACTGACTGTCCGTTGGCAAGGCTCTCACATGTCCTGCAAGGTCACAGCACTCAACGCTCACCCCTGGTGTATTTTGCATATTGAATTTGTTTTAATTTTTGTTGAGCTCTCTTCCTACCTTGGTTTTAAAGACTGTTCAGCAGAATGAAAAATAAATCTTACGAGGCTCTGGGAAGAGGTGTTCGTTCCTATATGATGCTTCAGTTGTCGTATGTTTCTCCCTAAAGAAATGTGCTGTTGCAGGAGTTATATTTCCCTGCAGTGTGACTCAACAAAGTAGTGGTTCACAGTTTACCAACCATCCCTAAATGGACTGCAGATTGGGTATTCTTTCATCCCAGGTATAGATACCAATGAGGTGGTGTCTTCCCCATTGATGATAATAATACATGTTGCTTACATAATTACTGAAATATCACATTTCCTGGCTGCAGAAGAATTACCAGTGAGACATACACTGCTACTCATTACTGCAGGATCTAGATTCCAATGTGTTATGCAAATGTTTAATATTTCTCTTATTTGCCAAGTTTACTTCCATTTTTCTTTCTGCCCAGTTAACGCATACACATTTCACACACGGTATTGCAACAACGTATCTATTTTTCATTTGCAGTCAGTCACGTTTGCTTCAGTCTTCACTGCAGAGGATGTAACGGAGGTTCCCACACTTGAGCCATTCTTTTTAGGTAGCAAGTCTGTGGAACTGTCCCAGATTGAGGTGTCCATAAAAGAGGATTTGGAACAAATTGATAAATTAAACAGTAATAAGTCACCAGGACCAGATGGTATTCACCCAGGAGTTCTGAAAGAACTCAAATATCAAACTGCTAACTGTGGCATGTAACCTATCATTTAAATCAGCCTCTGTTCCAGATGACTGGAGGATAGCTGTAATACCAATTTTTAAAAGAACCTCTAGGGATGATACTAGCAATTACAGGCCAGTAAGCCTAATTCAATAGTAGACAAATTGTTTGAATCTATAGTAAAGAACAGAGTTATAAGACACATAGGTGAACATGATATGTTGGAGAAGAGTCAACATGGCTTTTGGAAAGGTAAATCATGCCTTGCCAATCTTAGAATTCTTTGAGGGGGTCAACAAACATGGACCAGGGTGATCCCCAGTGGATATAGTGTACTTGGACTTTCAGAAAGCCTTTGACAAGGTTCCCCACCAAAGGCTCTTATACAAAATATGGAGTCATGGGATAAAAGGCAAAAATAAATCTTACAAGGTTCTGGGAAGAGGGGTAAACAGTGAGGTGGCAAAATTTGCATATGATGATAAAATTATTCAAGATAGTCAAGTCCAAAGTAGACTGCGAAGAGTTACACAGAGATTTCTCAAAAATGACTGGGCAACAAAATGGCAGATTAAATTTAATGTTGATAAATGCAAAGTAATGCACATTGGAAAATATAATTGCCACCAAACATACAAAATGATGAGGTCTAAATGAGCTGTTATCATTCAAGAAAGATATCTTGGAGTCATTGTGGATAGTTCTCGGAAAACATCTGCTCAATGTGCAACAGTAGTCCAAAAATAATAATTTAAAAAAAAAGCTAACAATGTTAGGAACCATTAGGAAGGGGATAGATAATAAGACAGAAAATATCATAATGATACTTTATAGATCCATGGTACACCTAAACCTTGAATACTGTGTGCAGTTCTGGTCACCCCATCTCAAAAAAGAGAGATGATAGAATTGAAAAAGGTACAGAGAAGGGTAACAACAATGATTAAGGACTTCAGACTTATTGAGAAAGACTAAGCATATTCCCCAAACTTTTGAACTTGACCATTGACTTAGGCCTGATTTGTGGAAGTGATGAACACCTGCAGCTCTCACTGATTCCAATTTATGAAAATTGGGCCCAAAATGTGTCAAAAACTGAAGTGCCCCCAAATCAGTGATCAGTTTGTGAAAATTTGGGCCTGTATGACTAAGTAGAAAGATGTATGCAGTGGTATTGTAGCCATGGTGGTCCCAACGTATTAGAGAGACAAGATGGGTGAGGTAATATCTTTTATGTCTAACTTCTGTTGGTGAGCGAGACAAGCTTTCAAGCTACACAGAGCTCTTCCTCAGGTCTTGGAAATGTACTCAATGTGTCACACCTAAATACAAAAGGTTGAACAGATAGTTAGCACATATTCTAAGGGACCATTCTAGTTAAATTGGCCTGTTGACACCCCTGTAATCATAGGACAAAAAGGGGCTTAATGGGTTACACGTTGTAATGAGCCAGTGTCTCCGTTCAGTCTATGATTTGTAGTACCTAGCAAAGTTATTAATTTCAGCTCCCAGGCTTATTTTTTGAAGGCGTTCTGCAGTTTCCTTTGAAGATGAGGACTAATAGGTGAGATACAGAGTGATCGCTTTGTGAAAAGTGTTCATCCACCGGTGATAGGGTGTTTTTGGTTTTTTTGTCATGTTCCTGTGTGAGTTCATTTGAGACAATAGTGATTGTCTGGTTTCACCAGCATAGTTATTATTAGGGCATTTAGTGCACTGGATGAGGTACAACACATGGTGTGATAGGCATGTGTGAGACCATGGATCTTGAAAGGTGTGTTGTGGGGGATGCTGATCACTGTAGCAGCGAATGAACTCACACAGGAAAATAAGACACAAACACCATATCACCTCTGGGTGAACCCTTTTCACAAAGCGATAGGTCAGAGTGATCAGTCCCCATCCTTAAAAAACAATCCTGCGAGCTTAAATTTATATCTTTGCTAGACACTAAAAATCATAATAAAGACACTGGATTTATGGCTCAGTTATTACAACAATCTGTAACCCACTAACTCCCCACTTTTTCCCCCTCTAACTACAGAGGTGTTAACAGGCCACTTTACTTTTAAAATATGTGCTAACTACTTATGTTAAACTATCAGTTTGACTTTGTATTTAGCTGTGACATGCAAAGCTCTTCCATAGGTCTGGAAAAGGTACTCAATGTAGCTCAAAAGCTTGTCTCTCTCACCAGCAGAAGTTGGTCCAATAAAAGATAATACCTCACTCACCTGGTCTCTCTAACTAGTAAGATGGACAACTTGATCTGTGTCGTAACTTAAATTAGTAAGGGCATGTCGATGCATACGATGCTGCAGCGGCACAGCTGCACCAATGCAACTGCACCTCTGCAGTGCTTCTGGTGAAGACGCTGTATGCCAACAGGAGAGAGCTCTTCCGTTGGCACAATAAAACCACCTTCGTGAGCAGCAGACGCTATGTTGGAGGGGGAAGCTCTTTCATCAACATGGTGCTGTGCCTACCGGTGCTTATGTTGGTGTAAATTATGTCACTCGTGGGCGGGGGGCAGAGATTCACATCCCTGAGCGACATAAGCTGTAGTATAGACAGAGCCTAAGCCTTGTCTACACTGGACTTTCATCAGTAAAACTTTTGTCATTCAGGGGTGTGAAAAAACCACACCCCCGAACGACAAAAGTTTTACCGACAAAAAGTGCCCGTGTGGGCAGCGTTTTGTCAGAGGGAGAACTCTCCTGCCAACAAAGCTGTTGCTGCTCATTGGGGGTGGAAGTTTTTTGTCGGCAGGAGAGTTCTCTCTTGCTGACAAACAGCAGCTACACTGCGTATCTTTTATCAGCACGGCAGTAGCGGAACAGTTATGTCGCTAAAGGGTTCATAGTGTAGACATAGCCTAAGTTTCCCAAGGCTCTTAGCAAATCTACAATTAGAGGACCTCACCAACAGCATAAACAATATTTGAAACAAGTCTTTGGAATCTCTAAATATGGTTTTCTGCCTACTGTAATGGCTTAGATTTTGCTATCTTGTTAAATAATTTCGTGACTGAATGTGTTTTGATGATGCAGGTGGGGGAATCTAAAAGTTCTCTCAAACAAGGTTAGAAGAGGATATAATTTTAAAACAAATAAGGATGTTAGAACCAGAGAGACATTATCTATGACATTTGGGTTTCAGATTGATCAAGATTCTTGTTGGGAATCTCTTGCATGGAATAGTCTGTGTACTATGGACATGGCTTTTAACTTCAGGGTTTAGCAAAACTGAATTTGGGAACAATGCAAACTCTTATATCTCTATCTTGTTAAATGGAATAACCCCATTTATGAGTTCTTCAATGTAGATCAGCCTATGAATTTTAATTTTAAAAAAAGGAGAGAGAATGGCAGAATGTAGAGGTTAATTCTCTTACCAGAAATTTGTTTCGATGCAGTGGGAAGGAGGGAACCGAGGTCCCAGTGAAGAAGTAAAACTACAGAATTTACAAGTTTACATAGACACCAGAAAATGGTGTGAATAGAAACCCACATCATTTTATTCAAGAAAATATTGGTGACTTGGGCTAACAATTCAGCCTTCCCAGTTCAGACTAAATTTTGTTTACTCAGTGAAGAAACAGCTGTGATCTGAATGATAAAGATAGAGAAATCTTTTGCCAGTCCTGCCTACAGCTGTGTATATATAGAATTACAGAACTGTCCTCTGGCATCAGGTGATGTGTTCCATGCATGTACTTTGGAATTTGATAAATCAGCAGTTCTCAGACTCTGGGTTGTGACCCCAAAGTGGGTCATGACCCCTTTTTAATGGGATTGCGAGGGTTGGCATTAGACTTAGTAGGGCCCGAGCCCGAGCCTGAGGACTTCAGCCCTTGCTGGCGGGGCTCAGGGTTACAGGCCCTGAAGCTCTTGGGCTTTGGCCCTGGCCCCCCTGCCCAGGGCAGGCTTAGGCTTTGGTTCCCCCCGCCTCCATCCTGGGGTCATGTAGCAATTTTTGTTGTCAGAAAGGGGTCACGGTGCAATGAAGTTTGAGAACCCCTGTGCTAGAAGATATTTTTGTGAGAGAAGCACAAGTATTGAGAGAGAGGCCTTGTCACTACACCTCGTGCTTTTCAGGTTATTTGGCTCTCCCTGTGCTCACAATGGCATTTCGTGGCCTTTTTCTAGCATTGTTTGGGAAGGGAGAATTACAGCCTACTTCCAGCCACAGACATTATACCTACTCCTGGCTGATCTCCTCCAAGGGCAGAGTTCAGTTTCCTTCTCGGAGGTACCAGAGTGAACAGCTCTGAACATCAATTTGAGAAGTTTCTAATGTTTGGGGAATTTTTTGTGGGGTGGCAATTACATGGAAAATAAACAAAAGGTTCAAGTTACTCCATGTAAACGTATCTAGGCCAATACTATAGAAAGTATAGTTGCAAAGCAGTGAACTATTTCCTCTACCTTACAGAAAACAACCTTTATCCTCTCACAGGCTAAAGCCGGGTGACTCTGCCTGTCAGCTCAGTGCCTAATTGTACAAGCCAATGTCTATGTCCCAGGGTTAATTGGTGTTTGGCAATTGAAGTGTTTAGTCCCTGATTTAGAATTTCCTCCTGTTCTGGACCAGACCAAGATGCACAAACTGCATTCCTGTTTGGATTTTAAATGAATCATGGTTCATTCAGTCCCAACATGCATGAATATTTCCCTCACATTAATATACATCATTTGCCCTTAATCATTCTGTCACTGCATCTGAGGCCAGCCTTCATTAATATGTTAATTGGGCAGTCCCTCTCAGTGGAGGTTCCAAGGCTAATAGCCAACGGAAAGGTTTATTTCCCCCAAATAGCTCTTTGCAACTGTATAGTTTTATTCCAATAGGATTTTGGATCTGATTCTGATTTACATTGTGCCAGAGTAAATCCACTGAGTTCCATAGAGCTACACTGGCTGTACTCAGAAGAGTTGAGATCAGAAACTAATCTTTCAACTTGTCCATTTCCTCTTTTATTCCCTAATGGGTGGGCAGGCGGGCTGTTTTTAGGGTTATCCAGAAAGCTTCCTTCAAAGTTTACTAGCAACCAAAGAAAGACACAACATTGCACAAAAATACTGATGAAAATTGTTTTCCAACCAACTCTTCTTTTATATTCAGTTTGATTAGGACTGATGGCAAACCTAATATAATATGATAGGGAAAATCAACAGCAACAAAGTCTAGGAAATAACCATTTAGTTCCTTGACTTAATGAGTCTTCCTTATTCCTGCCATGGGAGCAACTTGTTTAATTCCAGTCAAATAAACTGACTGGATCACAGATGAGGATCTTACAAGCACAGGCTATAGCTGACCTTCTAAAGACTTCCTGTTTTGGTCATAAGCAGCAAGAGTTTGTACTTGGGTATTTACAGACATCCCCACCACACTTCTCCCCTAGTTACACCCTTCTTGTTTGCTCCCTGTTGTTGATTCATACCTCTCCCCCACCATTTTTCCCCTATACTTTCCTGATTCCCTTATCCAGCCAGTGTTTCCCTGATTGATGATCATCCTTCCTGGTTACCCTCCTTCCTGCTTTGGCGGAGGACTCTGTGCTTTCCAGGGCAGGGTCCATTAATGGCTCAGTAAATTAATCATGGGTCCATGAAGCAGAAGCTGGGACATGCTAAGAGAAGTGACAGCTCAGCTGTCCTAGGACCTGCTCCAATGCCCATTTAATTTAGTGGAAAGACTCTCATTGACTTCAGTGGGCAATAGAGCAGGCCCATGGGGAAAAGGAGGACCAGCCACAGGATGCTTTTTCCTTTCTCTTAAATGCAGCAACATTCCTGCCTTCCCCAGCAATCTTCACCCTCACTTGCCCCATAGGTCTCAGGGGCCCTGGGCTATAAGGCCATCTCTGCTTCTATCTTCTTTGTTTATACCATGACAATAGTTTGCACAGTGGCAGCAGTCACATGCAGAGGAGCTAAGACTGATGGAAAATTAACAGGAATTCCGATGAGCCCTTGCAATCTCTGTCCTTCCCATCAGTAACAGACCATTACTGTCACAAGCCAAAATGTGTTTAGCATCCTGAATTGAAACCTCAGGTGCCTTCTCTTCAGTTCTGTCTCTAACTTGTTTGTTTGTATTCTCTCACCCATGTACATTCTTTAACTTAAACATATTTTATCCCCAGTTGCTTGGATTCAGTTTGATGATGAGACCACAGTATCTGCACATCACGTGGATCAAGTGGCTTGGCAATGGCTGGCAATGCTGTCTGTAAGCTGGAGTGGCACCTGTAGACAGGTTCTTCTTAGCCTGGGGTCTAATGCTGAGGCAGAGGGAGTGTTTTTAAATTTGTCATTCCTTCTCCTATCCCCTGCAATTCTTCTGTAGGACAAAGATTCTGCTCATTTTGAATTTGAGGGATAATTAAATTTTACCTTTGGAGGATACCTGTATATCAGTCCTGGGCCACCTTAAAAAAACAAAAAAAAATTTTCCTAGCAGGTCGGTTTCATTTAATTTTAATAGATGAGGCAGTGTATTGTGAATGGATCTAATCCTGGGTCATTTATTAGTCAGCAGTTTCATTGGCAGCAAAATGTCTTTATTTCACAGTTGTTTATATAGTCTATGCATTACCTGAGCCCCAATTTTAATGCCTAGATCTTCAGCCTGTTTATATCATTGTAGCTTAGCTTGCTTACAGAACATAGTTTACACTGAGTATCGGACCCTTAGGTTTAAGTGGGACAGAAGGCCATGTGTGGTGGTCCTCTGAACTATGGTGAATTTCATTCTAGCAGGGGGAAAATATTATCATCAGATGGATGCTGTGTGAACATGTGACATGTTTGGAATCAGTAGATTGTTTCTCTATGCTGATTCCTAGAACTGCTTAACAGTAACTTATTTTTTGTGTTCAATTGTAAATTTTCTATTGAAATAGAAACATCCTAAATATGTCTTTCATAACTTCGCCTGGGAAGTCTTTATTCTAATATTGCACTGTAACTAAATAAAGCGGTGTAATAGCTTGGACCCCATTGTCAAGAGACAGGTTCCTTCTGCACTATTAATTGGCCTAACAGGAGATTTTTGCTGTTCAATTCAGACTTTTCAACAATATCACAAATATTAATTTATATTAATGGATTTAATCTTGTTTCCATTTTAGATAACACAGTTTAAAATAGACTCCTGAAAACACCTAACATGTATTTTAAACAGCAAACGCTGACATTTATGGCCTCTTCGTTTAAAAAAATAATCCAGATTCTCAACAGTCTGTAGCAACAATTCAGTGGCAATATAATTCCTGCCAATAACCTTCTACTAGAAAAAAATATTTCAGCCAGCATTAGCACTCAGCATAGCCAACAGAAATATTTGATACTGAGAGCACTGAAACCAGAAATGCACTTCAGATGTCCTTCAAACAACAAGACGATGAGTTCAAGGGGGTATGTAATAGGAATCTCAGAAGATGGGGCCTGACTTTTACTTACTTGGTGTGATAATTTACTCTCCATAAAAATCTTACTGTATAAGAAAAAGGAAGCAGTAATATCATCTTATCTAACTAAGGTATCTGTCGTTCCTGAAATTCTGTTTAAACGATGATAGATGTTCTTATTCAACAAGAGAGCCCTCCCCCCCCACCACCACCACTATGAAAGCAGATCCTTTTAAAAAGAAAGGAGTATATACTCCTATATTTCTTGACTGTGGATGAGAGGGAACAATTAAGAAATCCAGCCCTGAAGTTGCAAAAAGATGTCCTAGGATCATTCTTGGCCACTTGCAATATGTATTGCAATAGAAAAGTATAGTAACCTACATAAGGATAATGTATTGAAAGCGACTGTGTTCATTATTTTACTACAAACCTCTGTCCTTTAATGTAAAAGTAGATTTTCATCCACATTGATTTGTGTCTTTGCCAGGGGGAAAAGGGGATTCTTATTTTATATTTCTGTAATTCTTTGTAATCTGACCTTTAAATCACATAAAATAGCCAGTTCACTAAGCATCATTGATCATTACTGATACAGAAGTTAGTGTATTGCTAATGACAAGTGAAGACACTAGATGAAAACAGATTCATGGTATTTATCCTTCCTTTTCAACATAAAATATTATACAAGTTCCTCTTTAGGGGGAAGGGATAGCTCAGTGGCTTGCGCATTAGCTGGCTAAACCCAGCATTATGAGTTCAATCATCGAGGGAGCCACTTAGAGATCTGGGGCAAAATCAGTACTTGGTCCTGCTAGTGAAGGCAGGGGGCTGGACTTGATGACCTTTCAGGGTCCTTCCAGTTCTATGAGATAGGTAAACTCCTGTCCCAAAGCTGGCAGATCACAATACTGACCTATCCTTTGGTAATCTGAAGGACTGTTTTCTAAAAATGGTGGTTAACCTCTGAAGTGTCAGGGGCACATCATACTATACATCTTAGAAAACAGCAAATGCAGTGCTCTGTGTCATACACTAAAACAAGTAAGAATATTTATAGCTCTTAGCACTGCTCAGGAAAAATCCCTTGGTAGGTGTAACTTCAGTTCAAATCCAGCCTAGTTTAATAACTTGTATTGGTTATCAATATTTGCTTGAAGGTGGCCTATCTGAATGACTTCACTCTCATTTACAGTGGAGGGGCATGGGGGATGCTCACATCACAGTATAAATAGCAAGTTTATTGGGCGTTTCAGCAGGGAGGCCAGTGATGCTTTGGGTTAAGAGTAGAGTTGCTCCAATACCACCAAAATGGGATCAGATCCACAGCTTTTTTAAATTGTGTAGCTCCATGGAATTCAACAGAGCTGGCAATCTGGTCCATAGTGTTTATGAACATTTATTCGTATTTCCATCAGCTGTTCAGTTCAACTCATGTCTTTATCCCTTATTCACCACTCATAAATACTCCTGTGATGGGTTGTGAGCTTGAGGTTATTGGGATTTTTGCTTAACTTTTAAGAAATGGTTGTTCATGATATGAATACATAGTCCTGAACAAATGAGTATTTGATGTTTGTTCACTGTTAGGCTATGTCTACATTAGCACTTTTGTCAGTAATACTTTTGTCAGTCAGGAGTCTGAAAAAACCATACCCTCGACCGATGTAAGTTTCTTCAACAAAAGCACCGGTGTAGATAGTGCTATTGTGGGAGATGCTTTCCCACTGACGTAGCTACTGCCACTTGTTTGGGGTGGTTTAATTATGCCAACAGGAGAGCTCTCCCACTGCTGCAGTGGTACAGTTGTTCCACTGTAAGGCCTGTAGGGCAGACATAGCCTTAGTCCCTTGTTCTATTTACTTAATCCTGGAACAGACACAATTACCTGTGACTCTAGCTGACCTGTCTGTAATTGAATAATAACTAGTTAATAATCCAATATGAACAGTTTACAAACACCCAATAAGGCTGAAGCTTCTTCACAAACTATTCAGCATATATTTTAATCTGTTATGCACAGTCTCCATAAGTAGCTGGGCCTCACTCCTAACTTTAGAGGGTAACTGGGGGCAGGAGGTTGGGAGAATGAGGACTTAAATGCCTTCCTTTCTACCCACCAAAACCACATATGCTCTTTTAATATCAAATGAATCAGTTGTATCCCCAAGAGTCCTTTCGCTAACCTTTCCCAGACTCCTCTACCCAGCCCTGTGTGCAGTACAATGTTCGAGTCAGCTATGTTTTGGGGACATAGCAGAGGTTAAAAATTCTTTTGCAGGCCTGTTTGAAAATACTAAAGCCAGCTCTGAGTCAGTGGAACTGCTGCAGAAGCAAGGTAGTTTATGCCCTTTGAATGTGCTATCTCATTGTTTACACAGTGTTTTCATCACTGTGTGAGCTGTTCATCGAGCATGGCACAGTCTGACAGACGGGACCTGGAACATTCACCAGCTAATTTAACGCAGGTCTAGCTGATATCTCAGCGGGGGCGGGGATGTTGTGATTCTAAAATAGACAGTTCGCACATCCCTAATAGATTGTATACAACGCTGAAGCTAACTCTTTCTATGTAATGCAGCTCTAGCCTGTTTTATTTCACGCCATCTGATACTGTACATTTTAAATTACAGTCATGGACATCTCAAACCTTTTTATTTTGATGAAATTCTTCTTTCCTCTGCTCACTGACATTTGAAGAGTTCTGTGTTTGGTAGAAGTAGACTGACATTTTGATGTACACTTACAAATCTGAAACAGCAATTAGGAAACTAGAAATTGCGGAAATTGTGTTATTTAACTTTAATTATAATCCTTACTGTCTCAACAGTTAAACGATTAGATTAAAATGTCCCATAAAATATAGCACAAAAAAACCTCATTATTATAATCTGTAGTTAGCATTCCTGACATGTCAGTCTTTGGGAGGTGCTGGGGGCTGTTGAATAGATTTAGCTCTAGTTTGACATGGGGACAACTATTCTGTTCCATAGCAACCTTAGAGCTTGTGCAAACTGTTTTCTTTCCACATAGGAATGAAAACAAAACCTTCTGAATGTTTTTGCAAAAATGGGAGCAGGTATCTCCATTTATAGCCTAGGATACAGGCTTGAGATATGGGAGACCTAGATTTGAGTCCTTATTCTGCCTGATTCAGAGCAGAGCTTTTCAATCCAGATCACTCTAACCAAGACCGTGAACCTAGATCTCCCACATCCCAGACCAGTTCCCTAGTCCACCCAGCTATAGAGTCTTCCATCAAAAGTTTTGTGGAAATTTACATGCTTTGACAAAATAGCATATTTAGATGAAACTGTTCTGACCGGCTCTATTTATCCTGGTACCCCAGGCTTTACATATATTGATTTCTAGCTCCATGGAATTGAGGAAAACAGCTGCAGCTCTTTAGCCCTGCCATAGCAGCAATAGGGCTATAGACATCCCTAAGCAATTGAAGTCTCCCCTTTAAGACATGCTATTGATAGAATAGTGTAATGGTGTGCTAACGCTATGCTCAATGCCATTGCTCAAGTTCATTCATTCATAAAATTACGAACTAACAGCACTGAGTACAAAAGTAAAAAGCGCTGGGAATCAACAGCAGAAATCTGTAGATACAATCTCAGATGAACACTATTAACAATAAGACAAAGAATGATGATTAATGAAATAGGAGGGAGGGCTCGGGAAACAACTACAACTTGAGCTGTCCTGGATTTTTCACTCCAATTTTAATTTCTTTTATTTGATATGCAGACCTGGAAAATTGTGAACAAAAATATTAAGGTTCACAGAGAAACTCAGAAATGACTAGTAAGCAGAAGCTGGGCTTCAGACACTACCCTGTGACATCAACTTTACCAGATCCTACCTTATATAGTCTGAATCCCATACTCTTGTGCACCATGGTCATAATTTTTAGAAGGGCTCAGCACCCACTGTCTGTGGACAGTTTTTCAAGAGGGCTCCATATGGCGGGACATCCTCAGGCCAGCTCCTCTTAGACTGTATCACAGTTCTGGTCAAGCTCCCCTTGCTGGATTCTCACCAGACAGCTGTTTGGACCCACATGCAGGGTCTGTGGGTACGTCTACGCTGCACACTCCTTACAATGGCCTATAGAGGTCCCCACAGCACGAGTATAAATAGCTTTGTAGACATAGAGGCACTGCGTGGGTGAATAAAGACAAACTTGGGTACCCTACATGGCTCTCTATGTGCCCAACCAGTGCTTCCCCCATCTATGCTGCCATTTTTAGTAGTGTTCTGCTGCTGGCATCTTTCCCCACTGCAGGGAGCTTCTGAAACCTTTCTCCATTGCCTCCCCCATGCCAAGGCCTTTCACTGACTTGTATAACTACACCCCACAATGTGGACACAGCTTGCTTGTCACTGCGGTGTGTAGCTACACATACCTTCCACGCTGCTGCCAGTGGTGTGCATTGTAGACATAGCATTTGTGCAACTGAGTAGGCTCCAGCCACCATCTGTCTTAGGCCTCTTTGTTACACTTCTGAGGCATAAATTGTGTCTGCTGCCTATTATAGGTAGCCGAGAACCACGCTGACCCCAAGACACTCCAATCTCTCAAGAACACTTTCCCCAGAACTCCGCCTTGTGGATACTTTGGGTTTTAGTTTGTCCCTTATACCCTACTGCTCAGGAGGAAGTAGGGGGAGAACTGCAAATCAGGTGTGTTTGAGTCACAATATGGCTTACACATCACCCTTGATCATCACATCTGTGCCTAAAGGGCTAGGGTTCACTTTTAAATGTAGAGAATATCTCCTGCGGATAGAATCTTTCAAAACAAACATACAAAACTTGTCCCTTTTTATAATTACGACCACTGTAGCTACAAAACATAGACCTATTTCTGTTCTCAGTTGTGAACTTTATTGTGCACCTACTGTAAAGAGCTGTTTCAAATACAAATAAATATCCTCCCCATATGTATATCCTGAATCTTTCACTTATAAGTGTAGCTATTTATTTCATCAAGATCTCTGAATGAGGAGATGGATACAAAGAGAAGCACGCTGAAATGGAAAAAGTGTTTGCCTTTACAATAACATTTCCTAACCACCTTTTTAGCAATACTAGCTGGGAAATGGAAAAAGCAACAGCTTGAGAGGTACATTTTCAATCATCTTGAAATGCCCTTTTACCCTAATAATTTGCTTCCAGACAGTGCACGCATTTTAAATGAATAGTTTGCTAAAAAAACAGAAGATGTTAAAAAGTGAAATGGACACATCATGTTCTCGAGACGTATGGGTGGGGTGGGGGAGGTCATTCAAATTATTTGTAACAGGTCTAGAACTCCTGATGATGATAATGACAACGAAATAATAGTAGGGAAGCTGACAAGCAACAGTTGGCAAACTCTGACTGTGAAAGAGAGCTCTTACAAGTCTCTTTCAGGGACAGCACTGCTCCATAAAGTCAATTATCACTGATATTAGGAATGTTTTCTGTGTACGGTCAGGATATGTAGTTAGTTGTAAAAGGTGAACAGAAATAGCATCTACTGAAGCATTATGATGATGAGACCCTCTCTCATTAATAATGTGAATACATGCACCGGGTGATGTGGTTGTTAGTATTCAGTTTGTACATGTACTCTTAATGTGACATTTGAAAATGTTCTAAAATTTAAAAAACATGTCTTTCAGGATTCTATGGCAAAGTAGATTATACTTGATGAATATCCCCTGCACAAGTCCATTTGCAGAACTAAGAGAAGAGAGCCATTTATTAAAATATAGCAAATCTAATTCTTTTGGGAAACACATTTTTGCTTTAAGTGGTATTTAGTGGGCATGTTACTGCATCGAGACCCTCTGGCAGAGAGAATCTCAGATGTGTGATTGCACTCATCTTCTAAAATAAGCATCCCTGAACTACTTACAAAGAGAAACTAAATTAAAACTATCCTCAGTATATCAGTTATATTATGGACCTTATAGAAAAAAGAGTGATGGCTTCATACAGCATAGTGAGGAAAGATCATCTTGTGAATAAGACTGAGGCTCAGGAGAATGGGAGTCCTTGCTCTTCCATACCCTTTCTGTGCAACTTTGGGTGAGTCAATGGGAGTCTTGGAGTGGTCCATATCCGTACCAATAGAATGCCTTCCATCTGAAAGTGTGTTTGGATTAAATGGTCTCTAAGTAGAAATGGAACCAAAATCCTAGGTTCAAAACAGGGAAGGACTATTAAACAGGCTTTAAATGTTTTCCTTTAAAGAGAGGGAGAGAAGAGGAAGGGCTTTAATTTAAATCCAGTGGGCTGTTTGTCCCTTGTAGCATACAAAATAAGGAAGCAACACACGTATTAATATAGTATAAAGCCTGAACAAGCTTACCCAAGTGAGGAAGTTGCAATGAGAGAGAATATTAAAATCCATCAGCGTGGAAAAAGTTAGAGAATTCTAAAACCTGGCAGTTAAAGCACCAGGGGTTATAGTTTTCTGAAAAAGAACTCAAGAAACAAGGATCTGTCAGTGTGTTCTCGCACGGGTCTACCAACTTCCAAAAACTGAGGGGAAATATTTAAAACAAAAAAGGAGGGAAACGTTCAAAACTGCTTTGGTCTGCATGGTGTTCAGGTTTGTGAGTAAGAACTGTGAAATTGCCAGACTGGATCAGACACATGGTCAATCTAGTCCAATAGCCTGTCTGACAGTGGTCAGTACCCAATGCTTTAGAGCAGTGGTTCTCAACTAGGGGTACATGTACCCCGGGGGTACACAGAGGCCATCCAGGGGATACATCAACTCATCTTGACATTTGCTTAGTTTTACAACAGGCTACATAAAAAGCACTAGCAAAGTCAGTACAAACTAAAATTTCATACAGACAATGACTTGTTTATACTGCTCTCTATACTATACACTGAAATACAAGTACAATGTTTATATTCCAATTTATTTTATAATTATATGGTAAAAATTAGAAAGTAAGCAATTTTCCAGTAATCCTGTGCTGTGACACTTATATTTTGATGTCTGAATTTGTAAGCAAGTAGTTTTTAAGTGAGGTGAAACTTGGGGGTACGCAAGACAAATCAGACTCCTGAAAGGGGTACAGTAGTCTGGAAAAATTGAGAGTCACTGCTTTAGAGGAAGGTGTAAGAACCTGCAGTAGCAGATGTCCTGCCACACTGGGTCTCATCCTGGTCTGTAATTAGAGATTGGCTTAAACCCTGAAGCACGAGGTTTAGTATCCCTTCCAAAAATAATGTTGTCATTAATGACAACCCTGGCTATTCTTCATTTTCGTCTAAATCCATATCATGATTCTGTAAGTTATACATGAAACTTTTGACTCAGTTAAGGCTCATAATTTGGAGTTTTATCTGCACAGATGGGTGAGGAAGCAGGCATACACTCCAGAAGCAGGGACCGGAGATATGCGGATAAGAGTCAGGAGTAGATTTCATACCTGAGCATTGTGGGCAGAGACCTTGCCAGTAAACTCTAGGCGCTCCCCTACTGCCAACCTCCTGGCACTTGCTGGTGTGCAAGGAGCCAGGGTCACGATCATGTACCTTAATCCACCAACACCGGCTCTCTTGGGGTGTTCAGCATGCAGGGAGAAGTGGCTTCCATATTGTGTCTCTTTCCTGGGCAGGAGCCTCTGGGGTTCCTGTGTCCCAGGGCTTGCTCTATACTCTGTTGTCTTCACTCCTACATGCATTCTCACTGGGGAACTATAATGTCAGAGGGATATCCTGCTCCCATTAATGTTGATGACAAAATTCCCATTGATTTGATTGTTGCAGGAGATGGCTCATATTTCACGTGCTCACAAAGGCTAGTAATGGACATTCTGTTCTAGCAATATACCTGTAAACCTGGGGTGAGTACTCAAAGCCAGGTGTCTTATAAGGGTAAAAGCAAAAAATACTCTATCTCATGGGATGAGCTCAGTTCTGCAACAGCTTCATCCTTGCTATGCTAAAGTTCTTGTTTTTAGAAGTATATTGGATGGCATAATCTTGCAAATGTTACAAACTATTGTGTGGGGTCAGATCATTGTACCACTGCAGAAACTATTCTCAAATTTTATTGTTCAGGGTACACAATGCCTTGGATTAGCTCCAAGAATGCTTTGTTAGAGAGAAATAAATATCTTTGAAGCTGTAAACATGCAGAGACAAGATCGGTCATGACCTGAGTTGAAGACAGATGATTTAAAAAAAAAAAATCCAGTGGAGACAATGGATGTAAAAGCTTTCAGCATACCTGCTAACTAACTAGCTTTGAAAAGCCATAGAGTACAGTATGATCCTTGACTTTTACCTAATCTTTACACCTGTTTGAAAACAAGCTTCCATTTCTTGTGATATTGTATGACAACGATTGAATTAACTGAATCCTTTTGCTGCCGAGATAGTTTCAACCTCTTTGGGTTAAAAGAGGTTTTTTGCTACTTATCTCATTTGTACATCTATAACTGTTCTCTCCAAAGCACGCTAGGTACTCTGTATTCTGCATTTTTCTGCAGACGATGGCACTTTACCAACAAGATCTAAAATTTCTACCTAAAATGCATTCAAATGGGTGACTTTCCATGTATATAACTCTCAGAGAATTTATAGAAAAGTATAGTTGGACCATCCTGCAGAAATCAATAGTATTATAGACCTGCTGTGGGATGATTCAAAACATCTGTAGAAATAGGCTCACAATTTAGCCCATTGGGAACTACCTTATTCAACAGCCTCCTTAGCTTCAGCGGCACTGCTTATGAAAAAAAGGTATTACCCAGCATGAGTAAGCGGGTCCTATAATGTATTCCAGTAATTTAATCCACATTGTCAACCATTCAGTCTATCTACTAGGGCTGACCAGAATTTTTTTTTTCTGCAAAGTAAATAAATAAGTAAAAAGTGACATTTCATAGAAAATGAATAAATTGTTTTGCTGAAAAACAAAGCTTTCCGGTTTTGGAGACTTTTTCTTTCCGGTGAAAATGCAAAAAAAGTTAACAGAAAGCAGACATTGTGTAAAACAGTTCAGTCAGAAAAAAATAATAATGTCCTACTGGAAAAATGAATTGTTGGAGAACTTTAAACAAGCCTTCTATCTACATGCTATAACACATGGAACTAAATTCACCTGTAGTGTAAGTATCAGAAAAGCTTCTCTGTTTAAACAACAACAAAAATCATATTGTAGCCTTCTGTCCAAACTTTAGACTGGGGATTGTTTATTAAATGCATTGCTGCCCATTACACCCATGAGTGATAAATTGTGTAGCCCTAGCTGTTGGAAGTCAGACGCTATCTTAATCTCAAACTACCATTTATCATCACAGTTATCCCATCTCAGGAGAGAATGGGAGGCAGTAGAATCTGTTGCCCTACACAGCAGTACTGTCTGGCCAGTAAAATGCCATTAGTTCTCTAGACTAGAAGGGAGATGGAATGGGTTTAGAGAGAAAATCAGAAGGAAATTGCATTGTTATGCTAAGAGCATTTTTGCTGAAGCATAGCTATGATCCCCTACCACAGCTGCATACCCAGAGAAAGCTATTCTGAATGTTTAAGATTTCCAGCTAAATAGGCTATTTGTTCATTTACTTTTTTTAATCTATCTCAGTGTTACCTATTATTTCATTTGGGGGCCAGATCAATAAATAATTATCAAGAGAAAATCAAGTCAAAATGATTTATGGCTAGCTTGCTATTGTTAGATGCAACGAGGTAATTTAAACCATATAAAATTTAAAAGGTCCACTCTGAATTTTTCAGTTATCTGGAAGAAAAATACATCATCTGATTTGAAGCTGGTATGTAAAATGTCTTTGCATCTTTGTCAACTAAGCCATAGAAATAGCTTTGTTCTTGTGTGTGTGTCCCATTTCATGTAGTTTTGCCCATCACCTGAAATCTAATCTGAAACCTGGATGTATCCACAGGCTTCACTCTTCAAATGCACTGATGTTGTGCTTCGTACCTCTCAGCCAGATCAAAGCAGCATAGAAGGTCATAAGAAGAATTCCGCAACATAAGGGTTCCTTCAGTAGTGTAGATTCACTGGCTTGGGGACTTGGCAGGAAAAAATGGATACTATGAGGGATTTCCTATGTTCTAGAAATCCCCATCTTCCTGGGGTTACTGCAGAGGGCATAATTTATAGTAAGCTTCTTGCTGCTATAATTCTAATTTATTCTTGGGGACAACAGCCCCTAGATTGGGTTCAAGTCACCTTTGCACCCCATAAGAACAGCCATACTGGGTCAGACCAAAGGTCCATGTAGCCCAGTATTCTGTCTTCCAACAGTGGCCAATGCCAGGTGCCCCAGAGGGAATGAACAGAACAGGCAATCATCAAGTCATCCATCATCTAATCCTCTGAATTACACTGTGTGCCCCTTGGCTGCAGCCATGGATATGGATCAATATCTTAAGCTTTGTGTGTTAATAATTATAGAAAATGTGTTTTCCTCAGAGCACAATATTGTGAGAGAACCTATAGAACCAGTCAATGTCAATTGCTAAATGTGGATTAATAAAGTTGACTTCTACAACTTCACCAGCATCTTATGGCATCTGGTGTTTCATGGGCCCTTCCACTGCAGGAACTCTGTCCTATTCTTTTCTGGATTTGGTACCACAGATCTTGAGACTGGTTGCTTTGTTTCATAGGTCCAAATCTGGAGTACCAGACAGATTTGCACTGGTATAACTGAGAGCAGAATTTGTCCCTCTATGGCAAGTCTTGTGTTAATAAAAATTCCAGCCATATACCAAACCATACATAACTTAAATCATTTAGCTTAGCTATTGTTAAGCCTTTTATACTATGATAAACCAACATATTTATAGGCTAAATAGGCACTTGTAACTGTAGTTGAAAGAATGAGATGTGAAAGCCATTTCTTCCCACTTTCAGATATAACAAGAATGCCACAAGTTCCATTCTTCTGAAATAAATGGAATGATATGATCCATATAACATAATTTTAGACGTGTAATACTCCCTGGTCTGTCAACTAGCATGAGAAGCAGAAAAGGAGTTACAATACACTCTCCCTAATTCCACTTGAAAAGATGCCACTTTAACTGAATGAGACAACAGTAAAAATGAAAAAGATAAGATAATTTTATCAATCAAATGGGGGTAATTCATGTGTACCTGAACAAAGTAACACAATTGATTGCTGAGCAGTTTAATTTTCTAGTGAATTTTATCATGTGAAGTCAGTTCTAATAGCTGTTAAAAGTAGGGTACTGTTTGCTAAGAAGGGAACATTGTCTTGGTTGCTTATTAGGACACAAATTACAGGAATGTAGAGGGGGGTTTGGCAAAATTTGATAGGATTTTTCCCCACATATATACCCAATTCCTAACTGTAAATCTGTGGGAATTATCCAAGAGGTGGGAATTGCTCTATTCTTTCTGCTCCTACTCTGACAGTAGGAGATAGTATATCAGTACCAGATAGTATAAAGGCACAAGAGAAGTCAGTCAAAAATATTAAGGAACCAAATCTTCATCTCCAAGTAGACGGGCTGAGGAGTTGTGTAGGGAATCAGTCTCACACATCTATAAAGTAGTGATGAATCCAGTCTACTACATACAGGCTGAGCTGTACTCCTTTTCTGCTCTGCCCCCTCGACCCTTTCCCTGTGGATTTGGCTAGGGCATTCCCATAGTAGTGTCCACCAGTCCCAGTGGCTGCAGGAAGTGAAGTGGTTAACAATGCTATTTACATTGTGATGATTAGTTTCCGGGAGTAGTGCCCACTGAAACGAATGGAAGACAGTCACACTTCTCCGTACACATTTTTGTGGATGATGTGGTATGGGTTGGGTACTTGTGCACCAGGGAGCACCACAACACTGGCCTGGATTTGAGCTAGAAACAAGCTAGGGAAGGGGAGTAGGATGTATGTTTAGGTGGATCTACACCCAACTAGGGGCACAGCAGGAGACTTGCTGTGTCTCTGCCACTGCTCATCCACCATATTCCAAATTCCACTGGATCTCCCCACCACCCAACCCAGTTATTTGGGCAGTCTGAAAAGAGTGTGGGATTTGGCCCTTAGTATTATAGTTTCAGTCACTCTGGTTTTAACTCAAGACAACTCCCGACATCTAACGTTCCAACGGTTATCTTCCCAATCAGAAGAACTAAATCTCTTCTTAATGAACATTAAAACTGGGAGGAACCCACACAAAGAAGCCCTTATTCTGAATAGGCAGGTCTTTCATGCCTCTGGATATCTATTTCCCTACTCATTAGACTGCTGGTTTTCTGTTGCTATTGGGAGTTTTACCTTGCCATTTCAAGTGGCATATGTACAGGAGCAATGTAGAATATGCCCCTAAATCACCAAGATATTCCCAGTTATCTCATTAGCTGAATGCAACTCGTGATTTATATTAACTTTCAGCATGAACACTGGAGTTCTCATTTCTGGAATTAACTTTTGCATGGATGTCATCTTTCTTCTATACATTTTAATTTTCAACATGGGGAAAAAAATAAATGCCAGGAGATTTCATAGGGTTCCCTGGGTTAACAATTAAAGAAAAACTGAAGTGTGTTTATAAAAGATATTCAAATGACTACATCTAATTACAAAGAAGAGAAAATCACTAATTATTTTAAGGTGTATGAAATATAATAAAAGTAATTATCAATCAGACATGACGTTGACATCTTGAGTCTCAGGAAGCAGCTTAGAAGTGAAAAAAGTTCTTCTTGATAGTAGCCGTTGGAAACTGGAGGGTTTGAAATGTAAGTTACATTTTGAAATCTGTGTGTGTGTCATGACTATTTGTAATGGTGGCTATATCAGCTGTTAAATCAGCTATCGCTTAAACTATTTAAAATGGATCTAAATGTATTATTTATATATCTGAAAAAGTCTGCTGGTGCCTTGACAGATAAGTAAGAAGTCAAGGACTGTGCAGAGGAGAGCTTATCTAAATTCTCTGGCCAGATTTTGACCTCCCCAGTTTCACTCTTTTGTGCTGCCAGACCTTCACAAAGGGGTTGGAGAGCTGCCTTAACAGAGCAGCCAGGGCATGGGGGCAATCCCTTGTTGCCATAAAGCTTGTTCCACCCCTTCTATTTCTTCCAAAACCTCCAGGTATGGGGCGAGGAGACGACATTAAGGCACAAAGCCAGAATAAGCTTTGACTGGTGGAATGGTTCCTGAGGCTCAGCTCCAGCATTGGAGGGGAATAAAAGGGTCTAAGGCTGTGTCTACACTGACATATCGCTGAATACTGGATCATATCCATGATCTCTTGTGCTCCCCATACCTGCATTTGTAAGATCCTACACATGCAGGGCCGGCTCCAGGCACCAGCTTATCAAGCAGGTGCTTGGGGCGGCAATTCCGGAGTGGGGCGGCACTTTCAGGTATTCGGCGGCAATTCAGTGGAGGGTCCCTCACTCCCGCTTGGAGCGAAGGACCTCCCACTGAATTGCCGCAGATCGCGATAGCGGCTTCTTTTTTTTTTTTTGGCTGCTTGGGGCAGCAAAACCCCTGGAGCTAGCCCTGTACATATGCTGTGCTGTACACACATATACCTGCATCCATGCTGCCTCTCTAAGCACATGAGGTTAGTGCTACCATTTCAGGGCTGGTATCCCACGGTTGCGCACATCACAGAGATACTTTTAGGGGAGACACTTTGTTGTGTGTTATTGGCACTGTTCCCTGCTTTCACACAGTTGCTGATGGGCATTCCTGATCATGTGCCCCCTTACTTTTATTTCTTGAAAAACTGGGCTGAAAACATGGACCCATTGGATTCAAAATTCTTCCTGCTGCTCCTCATTGCACGACACATTTATGTGGAGGAATGGGTGCTTGACAAGGTGCTAGGTGGAATTTGGGCAGTTTTTCCTGACTCACTGAAAACAGATAACCTTGAGGGGCAGAAATCATTCATTCATGTCAGCCTGGATAGATATGGTGAATGCTTATATTGCACAGTCTGCTTTTGGGTGAACTGTTGCTTCTGGTTCCTGAGAACCAGCATATGTGGTGGGAACATGTTGTCTTGGAAACCTAGGATGACCATCAATGGCTTCAGAACTTCTGAATGAGGAAACAGACCTTCAAGGAGCTGTGTGAGGAGCTTTCACCAAATCTCTAGCACCAGACTACCCAATTCAGAGAAGTCACACTGGTTCAGAAGTGGGTTGCTATTGTAGAAGCTGGCTACCCATGACATCTATCTAGCTAATCTGTTATAAACCACTTTGGGGTTGGAAAGTTCACTGTTGAGGTCATGGTTATGCAGATTTGTGAGGCAATTAAAACTGTGGTTTTCCTATAACTGGTTGGCATAAAAAATGTTGCAGTAATAAGAGCTGGTTTCCAGAGACTGAGAATTCCAAACGGTTCAGAGTCCATCAATGGCACTCATATCCCAATTCTTTGCCTGCCACAAGGAACAAGTGCATATGTGAACCAAAAAAGGTTGTTATTCCATCATTCTATAAGACTTGGTGGACCACAGAGGTAATGACCACAGAGCTAATGTAGGGAGCACTGAAAAGGTTCATGATGCTAGGATGCTGTGGAGATCAGGACTGTACTTAATGGGGGGAGAAAGGGAGAGAAATTATATTCTCCTATACAACGTGCCAACAATTATTTTGAAGGACTTGGTCCTGCCTGGGATCATGAAATCATACTCTACCATCCATGGCCCTGGAAAAGGGAATTCAATTTCAAGCTAAGTAGGTTCAGAATGGTCATGGAATATACATTTGGTTGGCTGAAGGCTCATTGGCCCTGCCTACAAACCCATCTGGATGCCAGCATGGCAAACTCTATTCATATGATTGTCACCTGCTGTGCCCTACACAACATTTGTGAAGGTAAAGGAGAGTATTTCTGTCCCAAGTGGGTTCAAGATAAATCTGGTTTGTAAACTCTGTACAGGCAGCCAGATCCTACACACGTGCATACTGATCCTGGTTCCCAACAAGAAGCGGAAATCAGGGATGCCATATGTGCATGCAACAGGGGGCAAAGGACGACATATTCATTGTGCTTGTACCGAGAGACATCTTCACATTTCTGTGCAGCTGCTGTAAATGCACATGAAGGAAATTACCTGCATACTTATAGGATACATAGTTTTAAAAGTGTTTTGTTCCCATTTGATATGTTGCAGCTGAAGTTCATTATCCTTTCCTGTGTGTCACACTGTACACATTTTAGACAATTACAGGGCACATATATTGTGTTAACAGGTTGGAGCTGGGTTTCTGCTTGCAAGGGTTTCAGCCATATTATACGTGCATTGTTCAGTGTGTTGTCCTCCTGGCTGACATCTGAATGTAAGTAGACTCTTCTATTGTGATTCATTTTTTTAAAAGTTAGGAGGGTGGGTTTCATGATGGCAACAGTTTCAGGCACCTTTACATATGACTTGGTTTTTTTTATTTTGTATCTCCTTGATCCCATTAACAATTGTGAAGGGAGCCCCACTTCACGCAATTTACACAAGGACAACTAGTTTTGCATTGAATGGGTGAAGGACCTGTTTGCACTTCTTTTGTGACATACTGGGTTCTACAGTACTTAACTGCATAGCACAATTCACTGATAACTGTAACCCCTAATTTTAGCCTTCTGAGAACTGTTTAGAGTTTGGGGTTTTCCCCATGAAGACAAACCCTGTCATTGTGTGCCTGCATAACATTTGGCCATAATTGCTTGACACAATTCATGCTTCCTTTGAAACCCCTGTCAACAGGAATACCAAAATGTTTGTAACGTGTTTATGAAGGATTGCAAGGGGAAGGAAGAAATGCAGCCATTGTGGTAATGTAGTGATTTAGAATTGTCAGTACTGTCAAGCACAATTCACAGCTTGTAGAGACCACTAATTCCTGGTGTGCTAGAAAATGCTTAAGGTTGGGAGGTGAGGAAAGAATGGCTTCAGGAGTATATGGCTACTTCCACCTTTTCATGTTCTCTGTATGTATAAATATCTTCTTGCTGTATGTTCCAGTCTATGCATCTGATGAAGTGGGCTGTAGCCCACGAAAGCTTATGCTCAAATAAATGTGTTAGTCTCTAAGGTGCCACAAGTACTCCTGTTCTTCTACCAGATACTGTGTGATTGCCAGTATTTATTTATTATATTTCAGCATGTTCATTAAAGACGTTAAGAAACAAATTGATCCACCCTTTGTGGCCTACGTGTAAGATATCTGTAGTAATGTTTTCTACGGCACAGAAAACACATACTCTACTCAGCCCTCCTGTGTATCCCTGGGATTTCAGATATTTGTGAACCTTGAGGAAAGACTCAAAACCATTTCCGTATTTACAGCATCAACATTTTACACATCATTCAATTACATGAGGTAGGAAGCATGGGACTCATTCCTGAGCCATAAAACATCTTCAGTTAACCATACTCAGGAAAGGAAAAAGACATACCATTAAATAGATTATAAAATTTACTAAAATTAGGAGGTAGAAGGTTTACTTTCTAGACAAACATCACAAGAACAATTAAGGCAAGATATGCAAACACTACACCATAAAGCAACTTCCACAAAGAAATTGTCCTTAGAATATATTTTAAGGAGATATTAAAACAGAACAACACATTTTTTTAAAAATTGTCATCAAAAGAGAGAACACCATCTGCAATTTAATGTCTTTGTACCTGTCTCTTTCCCACCTCATCGGACAGGAGAATGATGGAGGGAGATATCGCTCAGTGAAATATGTGATGTCTTCTGTGAGGAGTTTCGGGGACTGGTACCTGCTGATGTTCTGGGACTCCTGCAAGCTCAACATTATTCTGCTGTTTGGTTGGTGGAAATGTAAATGAGGATTTCCAGGCAAAAGAGCAGCTTGAATGGCAGCATCAGAAAGAAGAAGAGTAGGAGGTGGCAGCATCAGAAGCTAATGGGGTGACTCTGAGGCCTCTGCAGGAGATGGATGCTGCATTCTGTCAGCCACCAGTCCAATTAACCTTTCATTAAGAAATGTTCATGTTCTCCATGCCGTGTCTCCACCTCCCAGAAGCAGTTCAGAAGTCTCCCTTCCTCCATTGTCCCGGGGAACTCAAATTGCTCCTGACTTCTCCTGTCCACCCCTTTTAAGCAGGTCCTCTAGGGCCCTTCTTCATCTATCCTGGCCTCTCTGGGTACTGCGCCTGCCCTCTTGGTGGCAGGGTTTGCTTCTCAGCATCCAAAGATCCTGCCAATTCAAAGTGCCTTTGGAAGAAGCTGAGAACCACCCCAGCCCCCAAAACTTTTCTGTAAAAAGCCCCATTCTTGACACTTTTGAACATTCCAGAAATGTAAATAGCTCAGCATGCTTTGTTCTCAGAAACCTTTTGCAGCACACAAGGAAGGAGCAGAGGCATATAATGGTGAGAAAAATGTAATTATGCTTTTAAGAATTTTAAATATTCATAGTGTGTCAAGGGGGTGGGAAGACATGAGAAATTTCTTCCTGGGGCTATGTTACATGTTTACAATTTCTTTAAGTATGGCCAAAATCATGGCGGACAGTGTACTCCACCCATGCACTGACCCATCCTTTGGGGTCACGTACACTCAGTGGGCCAAGCGATTGCTTTCAGAGCCATGTCCCATTATTGTTGCCTGTATTGATCTGTAAAGAGTTCAGCAGAAAGCTGTTCTGATGTGGTCATTGCAGCACACTAATACAGGTGCAAAGTGGGGAGAGGGACATTTATAGATTGTGTAGGGGTCAAGGAAAAAAAGGTTCAGGGCAGCCTGGGAATAAGGGCGGTGTACAATTGAAACTCAATACCTGATACATGCCTCTTAGTTCTGACCATGTTGCAAACTGGCATAGCTATGAGGTGATGCCACAGCTCACATGCGTACTTATTCTCAGGCATGCCAGCTTGCTTGCTCTCTGCTCGCCTTAAGATGTGTTTCTGGGGTTTCAGCATGAACAATAGGGGACACAAGTCCGCACATAGCCATTTGTACAGTTGCTAGCATATGTGTACTCTGAGATGCCTTCTCCCTGCCCTCTGAGATGCCTTCTCCCTGCCCTCACAACCCCAAGTCGTGTGATAAAATCAGCTCAGCTGTAGCTGGGTATCTAGCTCACTGGTTTGTAACATGATTTTTCCCTCCACTTTTTGTGTAGTCTTTATCTGCCTTAGAAAGTTACCCTTGCTACTGGGAAGTAGAATATTTTATCATTAAAATGGTACCCCTACTTAAAAAAATCACATCCACATTTGCTGAATTAAGTCCTGGAAGCAAGACAGCTCTAGTGGTGTGGCTTTTGTTGTTGTTTTTGCTACTTAATAATTTTTTTATTGTCTAGTAGTGAGAAGAATATTGGCACCTTTATACTGATGTTCCAAAGTAATTTTTAACATTAATTGCTGAGAGGGCATCAATTTTACTATAGCATTCTGTTATCTGGAGTAATTTAAGGACTTTAAACATGAAGGAATGGCTTTCATTAGGATGATGGGTACATGCTGAAGCACATGGCTTTGCATATAAATGAAGTGATTAAGAATGATTGCCCAACACCTATTGTCCTCTGCCAAATTTTCAAGGGGAATCAGCATTTAAACATAGCCACTTGAATACCAGGTGTTAGATTTTTATAGCAGAGTTATGAGCAGCCATACCTTCTAGAGTTTTGGTATTTAAGAAGTTACTGAAAGGTTAAATGGCATAAGTTACAAAAAAAATGATGAGCTACATGGACAGCCAATGTAAGACTGTGGCTAGCAAGATTAGTTCAAGGATGGTGAACTGATTTTGGTTAACTTTGTTGTGACATTCATCCTGGGTGTTTGCAGTGTTGTAACTGTGCTGGTCCCAGGATATGAAAGAGAAGGTGGTGAGGTCATATCTTTTTATTCCTCTGGTCTCTGAAGAGGAGCTCTGTGGAGAGCCAAAGCTATCACTCACTTATCTTGTTTCATTCATCTTTGATGTAATTTTTTGGCTTCATTGTACAGTATTTACATGAGGAGGGGAATCAGTGTTATCGACTCTCGTGACTTTATCGTGAGTCTGATGAGATTTTACTTAGCGCTTCAACTTCTGGAGACAAATGATTAGGAGAGACCAATAAGTTACTTTTTAAATGGAAGTTTCTATACCTGACTGTTTCAGAGAAAAGCTTGAAAATGTGACTGTGACATTGCACTCCATATGTTTTATGGAAATATGATTATGAGTGTGAATATGATGTAACTGGAATATGCTTTATGCAAAAGGTCTCTTGTAATGTATCATAACAAAGGTTATAACCTACTGAGTATGTTCATCCTATTTGTATACATGTATCATTCTTATATCTGAAGCTAGAAATATGAAATATAACACTGAGGTCCTATTGTAATTCTGCAAAGTGTGGGCCATTAATGGTGGTTTAGAATCTTGATGGCTCCCATTGACAAGGACAACTGGTTGTAAATGGTTTATTTACCTGCAAACCTTCCTCCATAACTGTGGGCCAACCCAGGAACAATGGAGACTAGGGGCTTGGCTACACTTACAAGTTGCAGCGCTGGGAGTTACAGCGCTGGTCATGCAGCTGTGTAGGGCCAGCGCTGGAGTGTGGCCACACTGACAGCTACCAGCGCTGCAGTGTGGCCACACTTGCAGCACTTTCCAGCGCTGTATTGAGAGGTGCATTGTGGGCAGCTATCCCACAGAGCACCTCGTCCCGTTTTGGCGCCGTTTTGGCGCTGAGTATTGTGGGAAGGGGAAGGAAGTGTGCGGGTCATTCCGCTTCCTGTGTGCCAATGCCCCGTGGTGCATCGCTTCACATCCCAGCATTCACTCTTTCTGGCAACGTTTGGCGCCATTGTGAGTGTTTTACTCTCTGTGTGAATCGCGATTTCTGTGGCAAATGGAGCCCGAGCTGCTGAGGACTGTGCTGATGAGTGTCGCTAGCACAACACGTTTGGCAGTCGAGCTATTCCTTCAGCTCCAAAGTGACAGTGAGGAGTCTGACGATGATATCGATATCGATTCTCCTGCCGCGTGTGACACCAAAGTGCTTGTGGCATTCACGGAAATGCTCAGCACCGTTGAACGCCACTTTTGGGCTCGGGAAACAAGCAGTGAGTGGTGGGATCACATCGTCATGGAAGTCTGGGATGACGAGCAGTGGCTGCAGAACTTTCGTATGAGAAAAGCCACTTTCATGGGACTGTGTGCTGAGCTCGCCCCCACTCTGCGGCGCAAGGACACAAGATTGAGAGCTGCCCTGACGGTGGAAAAGCGGGTGGCTATTGCAATCTGGAAGCTGGCAACTCCAGACAGCTACCGGTCGGTCGGGAACCAGTTTGGAGTGGGAAAGTCGACCGTTGGAATCGTTTTGATGCAAGTTTGCAAGGCAATTAATCGCATCCTGCTAAGAAAGACCGTGACTCTGGGGAGCGTGCAGGACATTGTGGATGGCTTTGCACAAATGGGTTTCCCTAACTGTGGAGGGGCGATAGATGGGACGCATATTCCTATTCTGCCCCCCCCCCCACCTGGCATCAGAGTACGTTAATCGTAAGGGGTATTTCTCTATGGTTCTCCAGGCGCTTGTGGATCACCGTGGGCGTTTCACTGACATTTACACAGGCTGGCCTGGAAAGGTGCATGATGCACGCATCTTTCGGAACAGTGGCCTGTTCAGGAAGATGCAGGCAGGGTCTTTTTTCCCAGACAGGAAGATCACAGTAGGGGACGTCGAAATGCCCATTGTGATCCTTGGAGACCCCGCGTACCCGTTACTGCCTTGGCTCATGAAACCCTATACAGGGAAGCTTGACAGGAGCAAGGACCGGTTCAACTACAGGCTGAGCTGGTGCAGAATGACTGTGGAGTGTGCTTTTGGCCGTTTAAAAGCTCGCTGGAGATGTCTCTATGGGAAGCTAGACTTGGGGGAAAGCAGCATCCCCGCGGTTATATGCGCTTGCTGTACCCTCCATAATATTTGTGAAGGGAAGGGTGAAACATTCAGTCAGGCATGGACCACCGAGGTTCAAGTCCTGGAGGCTGAATATGCACAGCCAGAGAGCAGGGGCTAATAGAGAGGCCCAGCACAGGGCTACAAGGATTAGGGATGCCTTGAGGGAAGAATTTGAGGCTGAAAGCCAACAGTAATGTTTGCTGCCTTGCATGGGAGTGAATTGCACTGTTTACACTGTTATTCTATTATCCCTAATAATAATATGATTTGCAGTGCCTCTTTCTTTACTGGGCTAAGGTATCTTTAACTATCTGCTATAATAAAGACTCTTTTAAAAGCCAAGAATTGTTTTATTGAAAAGAAAAAAACTTCCTTGACAGACAGACAGACAGACACACAACATTTCATGAAAACAAGAGGGCAGGGGTGTGGGTTGGTGAACTGTACAGTCACAAGTTTGCATATGTCCTGTCTGGAGTGCTGTTTAACGAATCCTGCACTTCAGGGTGCATATACTGCATGGTGATGGGGGTTGAGTGCAGAGGGTAAGGGTGGTGGTAGGTATCAGGGCTGGTTGGTGAACGTACAGGTGTTGGAGGCAGCTGGTGGTGGTAAGAACCTGAATGCTGGGGAAAGGCGGTTTGAGCTGACATTGGGGCACAAGGCAAAAAGCTTTGGGACGGGGGGGGCTGTGGGGCAGCACGGGACTGCTCTGCCTGCATGGCTACGATAGCCTGGAGAGAGTCCGCTTGGCGCGACAGGATGTCTAGCAGCTGGTTTGTGCTTTTCCTCTTTGCCACAGCGTTTCTACGCCAATGTCTCTGGCGGATCATGCTTTCCTTCTCTCTCCACTCCTTCAATTCCTTTCTCTCTGTAGCAGAGTGATGAAGAACAGTTTTCAGCATGTCCTCTTTGCTCTTTCGGGGATTTTTTCTGAAATTTTGAAGCCTCTGTGATGTTGAACATCTGGGCAGTCCAGTAGTCAAGGTCACTGTAGAAACACAGAAATGACAACATTTAACACGGGCAGCATTGTATCCACTATCTCCAGACATGAATTGTTACACTGAGGGAGTTCTCACTTTAGCATTCTTTTCCCAAATGCATAACACAACAGAAGCCACGAAATGGTGAGTGAGGGGTGCTTATAGAGGGAGAAGTGGGGCTTGAGTGATAGAGGGGAGCTGGTTGCTTCGGGTAATCTGGAGTGCTAGAGGGGTTGAGTGAAGATGCAGCTGCAGGGGTGATCTTATCTCCCTATCTCTTCACTAAAGAGTCTCCCAACATTTTTCACAGGAGTTAATCCTGGAAGATGTCTCCCTTCTGCGAGTCACTAGGGCACAGCGGGAGGCTCTTTTAGAGCAATGTGGATTCCGCCCGGGACCCTATGCGGCTTGCCTGTGTTCAGAAATGGTCCCCCCACCACTGGCAGCACAGTGGCGCGGACGCGTCACCGTCACTGGGACAAGGGACACAGTGGCTCTGCCTATAAACCTGCGCAGGCATATTGCCCACGCTCTGGATGAAACTTTTGCTGAGATAACTGAAGCAGATTACCGCGACGTGATAGACCACATCAACGGGCTATTCCACATCTAGAGGCTGGCATGCATGCAGCCATAACCCCCCTTCCTCTCCAGAAACATTTCCACCCAGAAAATAAAAGCCGCTTACCGTTAACCCGCTCCTCTGCTTGTCCTTCTGCAACTGCTGGCTGCTGCGATTGGGTACTTTCCTCCTGGCTAGAGAAGAGCTCCTGGCTGCATGCCCACTCTGGGGTGTCTTCCCCCATCCCAGTAGCTTCACTCGTGGTTTCCTCCCCCCCCCCGCCGCCGCCGCCTCCGCCTCCTCCTCCTGTCCCCCAGCCTGCTCAGAAGTGTCCATCGTTATCCTGGGATTGGCAGTGGGGTCACCCCCAAGTATCTCGTCCATCTCCCTGTAAAAACGGCAGGTCGTGGGGGCAGCTCCGGATCGGCGATTCCCCTCGCGGGCTTTGTAATAGGCACTCCGCAGCTCTTTAACTTTCACCCTGCATTGTAGTGCGTCCCGATCATGGCCCCTATCCAGCATGGCCCTTGATATCTGCTCAAAGATATCGTAATTCCTACGGCCGGAGCGCAGCTGTGCCTGCACAGATTCCTCCCCCAAACACTGATGAGGTCCATCAGCTCGCCATTGCTCCATGCTGGGGCTCGTTTGCCACGTGGAGGCATGGTCACCTGGAAAGATTAACTGATTGCACTCCACACACACCTGGCTGCAGCAAACAGGAAGGAGATTTTTAAAATTCCCGGGGCATTTAAAGGGCGGGTCACCTGAGGCAAGAGCAGTAGAGTGCAAACTGATGAGCAGAGTGGCTGAACAGGAATTCTGGGATAACTCCTTATTCCCTGGAGGACACTTAAAGCGCTGGTGAGTGTCCACACCTGCTGAGCAGCGCTGGATCACCAGCGCTGCACTCCTTATACCCCAACCCTGACGGGTTTTCAGCCAGCGCTGCAACCAGGGAGTTGCAGCGCTGGTTGTGCCCTGCAAGTGTGGACGGGGTGTAATTGCAGCGCTGGAAAGCCTCCACCAGCGCTGCAACTTGTAAGTGTAGCCAAGCCCTAGGAGTCTTATAGTGTCACATGATACTGGAATCTTAATCCTTGTATTTTTCCATTGATGAGGCGGGGGTGGGGACAAGCACAGTTAAAAGATTCCTGCCTTGTGCCAAAGCTATAAAAGGGGGTGGAGCAGGAAAAAGAGGGCTGCCACTCATGAGAAAACTCCGGCTTACCACCTGAGATGTCTGCTGGAATTAACAAGGACTGTACCAGGGGAAAGGATTGGGGCCAGACTAGAAAGGCGTCCAGCCTGTGAAAGAAGTTTATTGGAACATCTCTGACGGTGAGATTTACCTGTAATCAGTTTCTTAATGTATTAGGCTTAGACTTGGGTGTTTTTGCTTTATTTTGCTTTGTAACTTATTTTGTTCTGGCCATTATTACTTGAAAGCACTTAAATCCTACTTTTTATACTTAATAAAATCACTTTTTTAATTAATAAACCCAAAGTAAGTGATTAATACCTGGGGGAGCAAACAGCTGTGCATATCTCTCTATCAGCGATATAGAGAACATAAGAATAGCCGTACTGGATCAGACCAAAGGTCCATCCAGCCCAGTATCTTGTCTACTGACAGTGACCATGCCAGGTGTCCCGGGGGAGTGAACCTAATAGGTAATGATGAAGTGATCTCTCTCTTGCCATCCATCTCCACTCTCTGAAAAACAGAGGCTAGGGACACCATTCCCTACCCATCTTGGCTAATAGCCATTAATGGACTTAACCTCCATGAATTTATCTAGCTCTCTTTTAAACCCTGTTATAGTCCTAGCCTTCACAACATCCTCAGGCAAGGAGTTCCACAGGTTGACTGTGCGCTGTGTGAAGAACTTCCTTTCATTTGTTTTAAACCTGCTGCCCATTAATTTCATTTGATAGCCCCTAGTTCTTATATTATAGGAACAAGTAAATAACTTTTCCTTATTCACTTTCTCCACACCACTCACGATTTCATATACCTCTATCATATCCCCCCCTTAGTCTCCTCTTCTCCAAGCTGAAAAGTCCTAGTCTCTTTAATCTCTCCTCATATGGGACCCATTCTGAAACCCTAATCATGTTAGTTGCCCTTCTCTGAACCTTTTCTAATGCCAGTATATCTTTTTTTGAGATGAGGAGACCACATCTGTATGCAGTATTCAAAACGTGGGCGTATCATACATTTATATAAGGGCAATAAGATATTCTCCATCTTATTCGCTATCCCTTTTTTAATGATTCCTAACATCCTGTTTGCTTTTTTGACTGCCGCTGCGCATTGCATGGACGTCTTCAGAGAACTGTCACAATGACTCCAGGATCTCTTTCTTGATTAGTTGTAGCTAAATTAGCCCCCATCATATTGTATGTATATTGGAGTTATTTTTTCCAATGTGCATTACTTTACATTTATCCACATGAAATTTCATTTGCCATTTTGTTGCCCAATCACTTAGCGTTATGATATCTTTTTGAAGTTCTTCACAGTCTGCTTTGGTCTTAACTATCTTGAGCAGTTTAGTATCATCTGCAAACTTTGCCACCTCACTGTTTACCCCTTTCTCCATATCATTTATGAATAAGTTGAATAATATTGGTTCTAGGACTAACCCTTAGGGAACACCACTAGTTACCCATCTCCATTCTGAAAATTTACCATTTATTCCTACCCTTTGTTCCCTGTCTTTTAGTCAGTTCTCAGTCCATGAAAGGATCTTCCCTCTTATCCCATGACAACTTAATTTACATAAGAGCCTTTGGTGAGGGAGCTTGTCAAAGGCTTTCTGGAAATCTAAGTACACTATTTCCACTGGATCCCCCTTGTCCACAAGTTTGCTGACCCCTTCAAAGAACTCTAATAGATTAGTAAGACATGATTTCCTTTACAGATACCATGTTGACTTTTGCCCAACAATTTATGTTCTATATGTCTGACAATTTTATTCTTTACTATTGTTTCAACTAATTTGTCCAGTACTGACGTTAGACTTACCGGTCTGTAATTGCTGGGATCACCTCTAGAGCCCTTTTTAAATGTTGGCATTATATTAGCTATCTTCTAGTCATTGGGTACAGAAGCTGATTTAAAGGACAGGTTACAAACCATAGTTAATAGTTCCGCTATTTCACATTTGAGTTCTTTCAGAACTCTTGGGTGAATGCCATCTGGTCCTGGTGACTTGTTACTGTTAAGTTTATCAATTAATTCCAAAACCTCCTCTAGTGACACTTCAATATATGACAATTCAATCTGAGAACAGTTTACAAATTTACCCTGTATAAGCTTTATACAGAGTAAAACTAATTTATTTGAGGTTTGGATTCCATTGGGACCTGGGTGCTGGGTGCTGGAGATAGGTAACCTGCTGAGCTGTTTTCAATTAAGTCTGCAGCTTTGGGGGTGTGGACCAGACCTTGGGTCTGTGTTGCAGCAGGCTAGCATGTCTGGCTCAACAAGACAAGGTTCTGGAAGTCCCAAGCTGGCAGGGAAAACGGGCTCAGAGGTAATTTCAGCACATCAGGTGACAGTCCCAAGGGGGTCTCTGTGACCAAACTCATCCCAGTGACCCATCTACAACCTTGAAGGTTCAGAAACTAGAAAGTAAATAAAAAAGAACCAAAGTGTGTGGGGGGGAATGAGGAGATTATCCCATGATTCTTAGGCGAATCTCATGATTTTGGGGAGCCTGATTTAATATTTTTGAATGTGTGTGGATTATGTATTCTGATTTTTGAATGTTTGTGGCAATGCTGGGGAATTAACCCAATCTATGTTTAGCACAGGATTCTGGAAACACGAGAAATCTCTGTTTACTTCATTGGAGGGTTTGTTTAAAAAAATGAATAAAGCATTTTTCCATCAGAAAATGGGGTTTAGTCAAAATCAAAATGTCTTCTAAAAAAGACAGATTTTAGGGGCAGGATTTTCCATCAGGAAAATCAAAACAAAATGTCAGGCCAGGCCAACATTAATCTCGGCCTCTGCCTGAATCACTATAGTGCCCAATGGGAGTTGTAGTTCCGGGTTCCTCGTGCCCCCATTCACCACTATTGAAGCTTCTCCTCAGCCAAACTACAACTCCCATGATGTACTTCAGTCATTGAACTCTCATGATGCACCACAGTGGCTCTGCCATAGGGAGCAGAGACCATAGAAGAATGGGGACATGAGGTACTCTCAACTACAACTCCCATGGGGCATTATGGTTTCTCGATGGATCCAGAGATTAATATCGACTTGAAGTAAAATGTTACAGGGGTTGTTTTGTTTTTTTTCGGGGGTGGGGGTTGGGGGTTTTTCGGTGTTTTTTTTTTAATGTTTATTCTTTGATATTTGGGATATGCTCAGTGTCCTGATTTGGGAGGAAAACAAATGTCAAATACTGGAATTTCCTATTGCATGGAAAAAAATGTTTAATCAGCTCTACTTCATACTTACTATGCATAATGTAATGTTGGTTATGTTCCTACTGTGGTAGTGTTTAATTATTAGAATTGGGGACTAGGAATCAGGATTCCTTTATTCTGTTCCTCATTCTGCCACTGACTTGTGTCACTTCAAGCAAGTTGGTTAACCTCTCGATATCTCAGCTTCATCGTCGTCATCACTCCCATAACTGCATTGGTTGTTGGGGCACCATCATTGATGAGCAATCAACCAATTGTCTCCACCCCTGACAATTGTGTGTCAGTGTTTGAGTCTCTATGAAGTCCATTCCTGTCCACTCTTTTATGTTGTCAATCCATCTCTTCTTCTGTCTACCTCTTCTTCTCTTCCCCTGCACTGTCCTTTGCAGGATGATCGTAGATAGGTCAGATGATCTTGTTACATGGCCGTACCACATCAGCTTGTGCTTCTTCACAGTCATCAGGAGGTGTTCAGCGAATTGGGTGATTATGTTGTGGACCTCTCATTAGTGACGTGGTCGAAGTAGGAGGTGCCCAGGATTTTACGGAAGCATCTCATCTCTACTACCTCTATTTTCTATTCAAATTCTGCAGTAAGAGTCCATGTCTTGCACGCATACAGAAAAATGGAGATGACCAATGCATGCAGCAGTTTCAGTTTGGATTCTAGGGAGATGTTCTTATTCCTCAAAATTGGCTTTAGCTTTGTCACTGCTGCTGCTGCTTGCACAATTCTTGCCTGAATTTCTGCCTTGGATCCTTCATCAGTGATGATTGCCCCCAAATACTTGAACTGTTTCACTGTTTATCTCAGCTTACCCATTTGTAAAATAGGTGTAATAGTATCCATGTCACAGTGATGTAGTGTAATGTAATTGTTTGCAAAACCACTTTCAAATCCTCAAAGGTTTGTATAAGTGATAATTCTCCTTAAGAGGTGAGCAAGAAGCTCAGACATGTTTCTGTAATATCTGTGTGTATATATAGCTAATCTGCACAATGGGCTGTTGGGAGTAACAATAGAAAAATCAAAGCTGTCTGGCTTGGCACTGCAGTGGAGGTGTGAACTGGGATCAGATAGTAATCTTTATTCTGTTCCTTACTTGCTATAAATTCATTCTTCGCTTTCTCTCGCTCTCTCTCTCCCCTGAAGCATATACAAAATAAGAATTATGCACTTACACCCTGAAGAAAATGACCTGGTACTGGTGCAGTGTGCAGGGGTGGAGAGCACAGTCAATCAAAAGACAGACAAACTTGACATTTGCAGAGCATACCATATGTTATTGAACTGTCATGCATTGTTGCATATTTAATGAAGCTGGGTCCTTTTATGTACCAATTCCACATTGCAAATGTTGCTTTGCTGGGACTGCTGGTTGGGAATGGCTTGTGGCAATACATATTCTGTGCAGTAAACAATCACATATAACAATATAGTGCAACTAAGTTATTGCCACAACTGTAAATAACTAATAAAAGTTACTGCGCCTTAGAGCTGTTACAGTAATACGTTCTCCATTTTCAAGCCTATTGAGTTGATGGAACATTTTACATTAAGTTGCTGCATCATCTCTCCTAATTAGCTATTTAAGCAATAAGCATGCAATGTTAGGTTGTATAGTACACCACTTCTAAAAGGAGATTTCCAGCACCAGAGATACACTGAGTAAACTTTCAAAGAGCTATAATACAAGGTGGGCTAGATGCAGTCCATTTCACTTCAAGGTCACCGGTTCAAACCTGGTCAGTAGGGACTGAAAGTCATTGCCATCGGATTGCTTTCAGTAGCCCATATGAAAAGAGGAGTTGTTCTCAGTCCAGTGGGAACTAGTGTTCCCCCTCAGAGAAAAAACACCATCACTATTGGCTCTAATTGGTAATCTGGCACCCTTGCTGGCAGGATTCATGAAGAAACCAAGGACTAAAGGGGCACCAAAAGGAAGGTCTTTAAGTTAAGGCCCTGGACTAGACTCGGGTTCAATTCCCAGGTCTTCTACAGACTTTCTGCATTGCACAAGTTGCTTGATCTCTCTATGCAGCAGTTCCCTATCTATAAAACGGGGAAAATAACCATTTCTTTTGTCTTCTCCATTAGACCGTAAGCTCTTCAGGGCAGGGACTCTTACTAAAAAGGTAAGAAGGTACAGCACCTAGCTCAGTACAGGCCTAAGGGCCCACAGACACTACTATAATACAAGTATAATCTCCATGACCAAGATTATAAAAAAAAATCTTATACTGTTGGGTTTAGGCTGAAATATAGATTTGTTTTTCAGATGTGCTGAGCACCCAGCAGCTCCCATATGAAAGGACATCCGTTTTATTTTACCCTGGGTGCAACTGCAGTGCTGCCTCTGCACTTCTAGAGATCAAGATATTTAATCAGGTGCCTAAAAATACCCCAAGGAGCTCAACTTAAGGTTCCTGTTTATTAAAAAGTCTTGGCCCTTGTGATTAAGCTACCTTTTCCCCCATCGAGATGGTTCCACCAGGTTACAATGAAGGCACTTTGGCACAGAAATTTGCAATATTGCTGCACATTCTGTTCTGTGCCCATTTTGTGGATAAACTGTATTTCATTTTGGCACCTCTCATGAGTGATAAACTTTGAACATTGGGTCAAGATGATGAGGCTACATTTATATCATGATTTCCCTTCATACAGCACTCAAGATACAACAGCATTTTATAATACAAAAAGAATACTGGGGATTCACAACCCTGATTAAATGCTGCTGAGGAATTTTAAGTTCATCTTCTAACTAAGATACTGGCAAATTGAAAACGAATAATATATTTAGCATATCAAACATTGCTTAGGGGACTGCCTAAACTAGGCATCTAGTAGATTGTACCTAACTGCTCCGTGAAAAGAGTTAATAAAGAAAATGATGAGCTGTCATCATTTTCAAGAATAAAATCCTTACCCAGGGCAGAAGAAATATTGTTTTATTGTTTTGTAATCATCAGTGCAGAGATCTTCAGATGTTTTGTTCCTTAAACATTAGTTGCTTTCAGACACTTTAATAAATCTTATTGTAGTGGTATGAAATGATGTAATATGTTTCAGTGCTGAACAATACATACACAATCGAAAGCTATCATTGCAGTGTATGTAGCCATATAATGTCATGATGACTTTTTCTTTGTACTATATCTTTCCATTTCTAAGGAATCTGCGTATCTGGATGGGTCAGCAGCCATTTTGTGAGGAAAAGCTAATGAAACAATACACTGTGCTCTCTCATGACTTTGCTTGTGGAGTGTGTATTTTTAGTTTGTCTCCTTTAAAATTATTCAGGCTGCAAGTATTTGGATGCTCCTTTAGTATGGAAAAAGTCACAGCAAGAATCACAATGGTCATATGTGAATGACTTATTTCCCAATGAGTTAAACTGTCAGCCAAAATTTCTTTTGTACCTATCTATGGTATGCCCCAGTCTTTCCTTGCATTCATACATGGGGGGGTTCCCATTATGGGAATAATTACCGTTATTGAACACAACATCCTTTGCATTGATGAGAGGACATAATGTATGTGATGAAGACATAGTGTATAAGTGAAAACTGAATTGGGTAAATGAAATTAAGAAATCAGTGAGCATCCATAGCTCCCTAAATCCAAGAAAAGCTACATTTTCAAATGCCAGTGTCCAAATTACACCAGCACTCCTGCATTTGTGCTTATATGCACAGAGTCCCTGTTTTCATGTGCAAATGCATGTTCTGAGATGCACATGTGGGATTTTGAGAAACAATAGGTACAATCTCAAATTTTGCATGTGTGACTTGGTGTCAAATTTTTATACATGGACCCCCCAAGCCTCAAGTTTTCATCATCCCTTCTATTTTAAAAGTTATATGATGGAGAAAGAATAATAAATGATATAAGGTTTTATTTGTACTCTTTGAGGTGGCTATGTATTGCACATGTGAGACAAAACCATGAGTGAATTATTCAGGTCAACTCAAATGAGTGCCAGTAAAACATTTCTATCAGACCACACCATATACATCATAGAAATGTTATTTTTTTCAAATGTTTGAGAATGTAGTACAATTTTGAGATTTTTAAAAAAAAATGTCTCCAGTGGTAAAGCCACATGTTTTAATTGCTATAAGTCTAACTGTACAAAATACTTAGAGGAAAAATATAGCAAAATGCCTCTAAAAAGACAATTTTATATACATTTCTTCTAGGTAAGTCTCATTTTGACACTTGGAGTTTGGACAAGCACTGTGCATCCCTGTAGAAGGTGGAAACTCTGCCTGTTTTCATTATATAAATCTCCTATTTGTAGCATTCATTAATCACAAGATATTGAACTTTAATCTATCAACACAAAAGAGAATTTGAGCTGTTCTGTGTTATGTTGGGAGGGGTGAGTCTCTATGTGGAGAAAATTATAGAGTTAAGGTCCAAATATTGGAAAACATAAAGTATATTTACATATAATTATCTTGAAAACTAGACAATTTCGTTATAATATAAGCTAGGAAAATTTGGTATTTCTAATTAGGAATTCTTTAATGGTTAAATCATGACTTTTTAAAGTAGTAATTGGGCATGTTGTCGAATTTCAAGGTCTGTGATTTTAAAATTGAATTGATATTTGACTTATGTAAAAGAATAGATAGATAAGTGAGTGCCTCACAGAGGAGACAAGCTGTCTATGATATTGTGACTGGAACAAGCTTTTCAAAGGAATTCAGAATAGACACTCAATTCTCTGATCTTCCTTTGCACACCAAAAAGATGACTCGATTAGATTTTGTTAGCTAAAGCTGAGAATGTAGCTTTTTAAGAGTCAAAGAATTCGACAGATGAGGAAAAACCCATAAATTCCAATGGTAACAGGGCCTCAAATAGATTATCTGCTGTCTTTAAGGTATTCCCCAAAATGGAACCTGTAGTTTATATTTTTTTAAATGTTTCTAGCCTTAATTGTTGCAAAGTAGCTTTCTGGATAGAATTTTGTAGCCTTCTTTAGTTTAGAATCAGACTGCTGGAAATGGAAGCACAAAGAAAAGTGTGACCTTATCACAATGGGGTGTTAACTTTAAAGCGGGAGATCCTGGAAGCCCTGGGAATGCAGCTCCCAGGTCCTGAGGTTCCTTGCTCAGCCAGTGCTAGCAGGGCCTCCAAGATTGTCACTCCCCTTCAGCCCACCAGGTAGATTTTTCTTTCTAAATTATTAGATTTAATTTTTCAAAATGAAAATGTTTCAGATTCTGTTCTGTGGAGAATTTTGTGATCCTTGGTTTACATTCCAAATTGGAATGAAACCCGGTTTTGAAATTCTGAAATCCTTTGGGAAACAAAATTCCTTTCTCCAGAGAACTTTTCTAATTATGAACATTTCAAAAGGTCTGTCTGCTCTCTCTTTTAAAATAACCCCCTTTTGGGGACTGATGCAGCCCAGAGTACATGATGGGCCAAATCCCAGTACAATTCAAAACAAGGATAAAACTTTCATTGGCTTTAATAGAACTAGGATTTGACCAAATGTAAATAGTTAACATAAGAACGGCCATACTGGGTCAGACCAACGGTCCATCTAGCCCAGTATCCTGTCTTCCGACAGTGGCCAATGCCAGGTGCTTCAGAGGGAATGAACAGAACAGGTAATCATCAAGTGAAAGTTCTTGCACTATTTTGTCATATGGAGTCCAGACCAGGACCAGATAGTGCTTCTGCACTGGCTTTGATTATGACTTGCTTCTGTGGCATGGGCAATGGTTTGGGCTGACTCTTTTTCCCTCTGTCCCTGTTAACATTGGATGCTGCACAGTGGCTAACAAGAACTCTTAAGATTACTTGTTTTTTAATTATGGTTTTAAAACGTGTTTGTAGTTAAAACTTCAGGGATTTTCAGGAGTACTTGGCAGCAATTAGCATCTTTAAGCAAAATTTGCTTGTTTTAAATATCTTCAACTGCATCAGATGCTGCAGTTAGGAAAGCGTCGAGGCACTCCAGAAACCTTTCCACCTAGTTTATATGGAAAACAAATAACTGAGACTGAAGCAGGACTTAAATTAAATAGGTGGGTTTTTAATTTAAAATCTGTTGGATTGTTCATGGGGCCATGGTGTCTTAACAGTAGTTGATGAATGCTAAAGGATCAATGCCAAAGCCATAGTCAAGCCTGCACTTAAGTATTCCTAAAAAGCTGTGGCTACTATAGTTCTATGTGCAGTGTTGTTGTAGCCATGTCAGTCCCAGGATTATAAGAGAGACAAGGTGGGTGAGGTAATAGCTTTTATTGGACCACCTTTTCTTGGTGAGGGAGACATGCTTGTCTCTCTCACACCAACAGAAGTTGGTCCAATAAAAGCTATTACCTCACCCATCTTGTCTCTCTCATAGCTCTACTATTTCACTGAAAAATAGCAAGTGAATTGGGGATGAAATAGGGTAGGTCTTCTGTCATCAACTGGAAAATAATTTTTCTATTGCTGTTTGTGTCTGAGGAAAGGTAATATGAGTCTGCAGAATTTGGAGGACTGCAAAGAGCTGAAGTCTGAAACAGTTTCTGCAGATAGTTGTTGGGAAGGGTGTGAACAGGTTTCATGGTATGGCATAGTCTCTACCATGGAAAAAAAGCAATGTGTTAGAAACATTAAGTAACATGATGAGTTGCTCTTTGTGTGGATGATGATAGTACAGTTTAAAAATGTGTTGGCTGGTTATGGTTAACTATGCGGGGATCATAAAGTTAACCACATTAAAATCACCTAAGTTAAACACGGCGAAACTTGTCTGGCTAACAGTGACTAGCTAACACATTTTAAAACACAACTGGTCTTGTCCACAGGCTTTATCTACACTTAGAGTGGCTTGTGGAGTATACACACTGCATGACTCCCAGCACATGTAAACAGCAGTGTAGCTGGTGAGTCACTGCTTAGGTGAGTAGAGTACAGACACACCAGAGCCATCGAGTATATACCACATACAGGTCTCTACATGCCCAAACAGTGCCTTCCTCCATCTACGCTGATGTTTTAATTAGTGTACTGTCCAGCTGCCTTTCCTCATTCCTTCCCTTCACTGGAGCTTTTCACTGCTATGTGCCGCAGTGTGGACACAACCTGCTTTTCGCTGTAGCCTGTACCACCACCAGTGTAAACCAGGTGCAAGGGACAAGCTCATGTTTAACATTGTGTTAGTTAACATGTTTTCTTACACAATGCTTTTTCCCAGAGTGGACAAGGCCTGCCGGGCCTGCCTAGTCAGTATGCTCAGAGGGAGAACAGAGAAGTGAACCCATTTGTGGGGGTTTTTTCCCAGCTAGGAGATTTACAGAGAGTCACCTTTCTCTCTAGAAAGACTTAGGCAGAGGTGCTGTCATAGCTGAGTGTCTTTGTAGGAGAGTGAGAGGTATTGTGCAGAACAGACTGCAGCCCCTGAATAATATGCTGCTGGGGATTCTGCTAACAGTATATCTTAAACCTAGTCAATGTGCTAGCAGGCATATTTTCCTGTTTTTTAAAGTTGAATAAAAGCAGTGAGGTGAGAAGAGATCAGGCACAGGATAGAATATACAGCAGCATTTTTACTCTAATTGGATGGTTCTTATAGATGAGAGAGAGCATCAAACCATATACTACAATTTGTTAAATACAATTTTTTCCTTTGTTCCCGAGGCAGACCTTTCTAATATTTGATGGATTAAGGCTACAGGGTTCCTGCACATACATCCCTTCACATGTCCTTCCTTTTAGAGTATGTTTGCCATCACCTGTTGTTACTTAGTGATATTGTTGAGTGTTCTCATCTTGCTTCCTATCACCCTAACATGGAGGGGATGGCAACATTCTATAGACAGTAACAAAGGAATATTGTTGCTTCCCCCAAACCTGGCCTTTATTACTGTTGAAAGTACCCAAGATAGAGGATGTATTTGTCCACTTTTAATGTAGAAGTCTCAGCTATTGTTTCATCGTTAGATCCTGAAACTGACCTGTGCATAAGCCAACAGCTGCTTTACTACATTGCAATTAATAAATCATTCTTCTGGTTCCAAGTGTTCTATACCTAGAAAATAAAACTTCCCTAATGAGCTTTTGTTATTTTAGCATCAGCTAAGTCTCTGCTGAGAAAAGGAAAATATGATTCAGGCAATGAAAAACATATGTTATGGGAAGACAAGCTGCTATCAAACTGCATCAACAATTTAATTGACTAAAATGGAACCCTTTCTTCCCCACCCCCAGCATGTCAGAAAATGATCAATCAAAACTTGCTCTCCATTCCTTTTCTTTACAAGCATCTGTTAATTCTATGCCGCAACTTATGAAGGCTTTAAAATAAAACACCATGACTTATTACAGATACAACTGGAAAATATTTTCTACCTGTGTGACCCATTAAATAATGGAGGGTTTGTTTCAAAGACCCAGCTCTGTGAACTTAATCAGATTTTTTTTCTTCCTTTTTTAACTAAGAGCCAACTCCAGGGAGTGCTAAAATCGCCATTGTATTAATTTTCACTGAGTGATTGAATGATTCCTTAGCTTCTTTTATGGAAAAGGAAGCAAAACCTTGCTTAGAGGTCATCTCTAATTAGACATCAAAACGTAACTTCAGATAATTTCATCAAAAATGTATAAATAGCTAATCAGTACGAGTCCAATAGCTTTGTTTTATAATTAGTGCCACACAAAGGCTCCTTGAAGTAGGAAGACAGTTGGGTCTCCTACCTCAAACTTCACAGCCCAACCAATAGTTTCAAGCTGATGTTCTCTTTGAACTATTCTCCCAGGATAAATTACTGATGGCCTAAATGTTACATTTACATTTATTATTCTCTATCCCTGATAACATGTGAAGCTGCAGAAGATTAAAGCAGCAATAATTGAAGTTAGAACTCTGGAAATGAAGTTCAAGTGTTTAGAAAAATGGAAAAGATGGATACTTGAGGCTACATTTTAAATAAATAAAAACTTTTCTTCATTAGAGAAAGCAACATATTATTTTCCTTGTGTTGTTGAATTTGGGCCTTGATGCATCTTTGCGTGTCTATATTTTTAGATCTACAGACTTGGATTTTTTAAAGTATTTAATGAAGATAGTGTTTTAGAAAACCTAGCATCGAACATGATCTAACCCAGCTCATGTGGAGTCATTCTCTGTGCTCCTGCAAAAGTACCTATGGCATTGCCCTGGATCTGAGGGGTTTGTGTACCCCACCCTTTAATTAAGCTATTTGCAACCATATTGTGTGCATTCAGTCACCATGAATGAGAGCTGGTCTACACTAACTCTGTAAGTCAATCTAAGTTACATTAGTTCAGTTATGTAAGTTACGTAACTGAAGTCAATGTAACTTATGTTGCTTTACAGCGGTGTCTACACCGCTCTGTCAATGGGAAATAATCTCCCGTTGACATAGCTTCTGCCTTTTGGGGAGGTGGAGTACAGACATAGACAGGAGAGAGCTCTCACATCGATTTAGCATGTCTTCATAGACCCACTAAATCGACACCACTGCATCTATGTCTGTGTTATCTTGTCTGCAATCAACCTGGGAAAGGATAATTTCTAGACCCTAGGTTTAGAATATATATTGTCAAGTCAGCAAGATATACCTGCTCTGTCTCTAGCACAACAATATAAAATGTTCCATGATGCGATTTATAGACTCCCAAGCCAGAAGGGACCATTGGGATTATTCAGTTTGACCTCCTTTATAACACAGGCCAGCTATCGGACTTCCCCTAAATACTTCCTTATGTAGAGCATATCTTTAACAAAAAAATGCAACCTTGATTACAAAACTGTACCTAATATCCCATCAAAATAATCAACATCTCTAGAAGATCCAGAACATCCATTTCCTACAATTAGCCTGTTTGTAATGTTAAAGGAATGATGGAAGTAAAAACATCAGAGAAGAGGGTTTTTTAAATTGTGATTGGTTCCTTTACCTTGGCCATTACACAGAATATTAAATATCTGTATATCCTTGTACTGTCATTCCTGTTAAGAAAGGGCTCACTCTCGTGCCAAGGAAGTCAACAGGAATTTTGTAGGTATATCTCCAGTAATAGAAAGATGAATAGAGATATTTCTCAAAAAGAACAGGAGTACTCATTCTTTTTGCGGATACAGACTAACATGGCTGCTACTCTGAAACCAGAGATACTTCTAATAATGTCCAATTGGCCAAAAACGATTGGAACATATTCAACAAGATTTTCAGTTGTCCCCTCCTCAATGTCCTCACCGATACCAACTAGTAGTTTCCTTAGACCTGCTTATGCTCAGCTAGTCTTAAGAGCAATGTACATGGTCCAGAGGTTCACTATAATCATTTCTGCAAATCCCAGGTCTTCCTCATTCTCCTGCTATATGGGGTTTCCCACAAGGATTTATGGACAAGAGAGAGGATGGCTTAACCATCACCACTGGAACCCAATTTACTAATTCTCTCTCACAAAGGAATGGAACCCTACTGACAACTAGACCTCTCCCTATGTCCTGGGCAGGGTGGCCCACTGTCAGCTCATTTTTCTCACACACAGCTTGCTTGGGAATTTGATCAGAGGAATGTTAATATTATAATTATTTATGTAACAATAATTCTTAAGGGGCCTCTACTGCAGTCAGGATCTCATTGTGCTAGACACCATATACAAACATAGTAAGAGATTGTTCCTGCACTGAAGAGCTAAATAGATAAGGGAAACAAGGGCAAGAAGTAAAGTAACCAGTGCCATGCAGCAGGAAGTGTGTGTGTGTGTGTGTGTGTGTGTGTGTGTGTGTGGGTGGGTGGAATGCTCTTTGAGTATGCAGAAGCTCCTAACAAGATTGTTTCCAAAAATCTTCTCATCTTAAAGGGATCAAATCAAATTCCTGGAGTTATTCAGAGCTAAAAATAATGATTCAATTGCACTCTGTAGTTGAGTAGCATACACAGCAGCATATTGATCTGCACTCCGTTGCATTATATTTACAATACGGCATGATCAATATGCTATTTCTGAACCAGTAGTTCCTACAGTTATAAAGCTGGGGTATTTTATTGTAAGACTATAATACATTTGACTGACTTATAAAACTCTAAGTCCGACATACTGTAAGCAAAATAGGTGAGAGAACAAAATAATTGGCTTGGTACAATTCTTAGGATATTGCATTTGTACAGACAAGTGAAACAACCTTGCCTAAGGTCACACAGGCAAAAGTACTAATGGTCAGGGCAGAGCTGGAAAAAGAGCTTATTTCCAGGCCAATAGACCCTGCTGCCTTACAATTTAAATACAAATGTAGGCCCTTATTCTTCTCCAGTATACATTGGTGTAACACAGCAATAGTTCATTAAAATCAAATCTTGTTACATTGGTGTAACATCAAGAAGAATCAGGCTATAATGTCTGCAAGATTTGTCAGTCCCTTTAAAATGACATTTTCCCTTTAAGGCCTGGTTCCCTGTCACTCCACCCCTTATGCTTAAAATAAATCTGAAAATAGCAGCAGCTTTAGAAATGTAGTCTCCAAGGAACTGCCATCGAAAGCTAGAAATTATAACTTAACAAAAAGAGCATATTGCTACCTACGGCTATTGTTGTGACTAGTATAGCATGTGCACCTGAATTCTACCAGTCCAATAAAGAAAGAGAGAACTGTGTGATAGAATGTGGTGCTTTCATTTGCTTTCCACTCCAGCTCTAATAAGTAAGTAAAGATATTGAGGATAACAGTGATGCCATAAAAAAAATTATTTCCACCTTTCTTACATTGATTTTGAAAGTAAAGCTCCAAATCCGAGTAAGCTCCATTTCAAGCTTATTTTTCTATTTTAGCTTTACTCTTATACAGTCCACATTCCTTGTTTTATTACTGTCACAGCACTATTCTTCAGAAAGAAGTTCTAAATCTGGATTTACGTAATTATAGTATCTCTTGAAAAATCATTTTAAATCACAAATAGATGATGCGTCCATTATAAATCTCTAGCTGTAAACTTATTTTCTTATTAGGATTCTCCACCTACTTCTAACATACTCATTTAAAATTGCAGTTCCAGAAGGTAATCAAGACGATAACACGATAAAACATTATGCACTTAAAACACATTCCATTTGCTTTAGCAGAGGCTGTAGAATCTCCCGTTTCACAATAGAGTAATCCTTTCCCACCATGTTCCATACATGAAGCAAGAGTTGGGTTTTGTACACTGAACAAATGTGGAAAATGGCATGTTGACAATATAGTTAAGGTTATGAAGAAAATATGATTGTCCCAAGTACATGTGGAAGTCATTATATGGGAGTCATTTCTTGATCTAAGTATGACAAGCTGCCTTGCTTCATTACTATATGTATAATTAATTTTGTACACTTATTAACCATTTTGATAATTTATTACATGTCATTTTTAACCTTTTAAAGTACTTTTGCCTGATCTGTCCATTGACTTAGACAGACATTTCACTGGGCCCCAAAAGAGATGTGGTGACTGCCTTGGTTTATATATGTATACACCTCTGCAAATGTCAGTTCCTCTTAAAGGAGGAAACTGCATTTGTGATCTCAGTGAGTGCCCAGTGGCCATCCAAACTGAAGCTGGTTGGGCAGGCCTACCTGATCCACTCATCTGACTCAGTTTGCCTGGTTTACTGGGAACCTGGGGATATTTGTTTTTGTTTTGTAGACCTGAGAGAAACTATATTCAAAGAAAATGATACAGTAGATTTAAATGTATTACTTTAGCTCCAACAACTAAATCCTCATCTGGCGTGACCTTCATGAAAGGCTAATACAAATATTTTTTTAAAAATTTAAAAATCTACTGTACAATAATATATGGGGGAAGAGGGGCCAGAAACGTATACTACATCTGAACTTAATATACTTCCATGGAGTGAATGTTCTGCAGAAAAATACTCTTTCTATACCTGCTGCAGAAAAATAAAAGCATGGGCTAGATGGTCCAACCCTTATACTGGTGAACACTTACAAGAGTAGTCCCACTGAATTCAGTGGAACTACTTATGTGACATAAGTGGTTACCAAAGTGAATTGATTGGTAATGTGAATTGGGTCCTAACTGTCTGCCACCAAAACTAGTTTCGGTTTTGTTTTAGCTACTACATGGTTTCCTGCTGTGTGGAAAATCTCTTTACTCCTGCAACTTGATCCGCAAACCATGTCAAAAAAACATATTTTATTTTTTAATGTTGTGGCCCTTTAAGGTTGTTGGTATGCTTCATTTGATTGGCAGTCAGTCAGGAAGTACCCACCAATGCTTCATGAGTAGTGGCCTTAGTACAAAAGATTGCAACAGGGTAAAAGTGGAGCCTACACATTCAAATTGGAGATGAGTAGAAGGCATTGGTGGTGGAGGTTTTGAAGAAGACTTGAGAAAGCATAATGTAGTTGTCATTACATGAATCTTTGGATGAAAATTTTACTAGTATTTCAATGTGACCAGCAAACCAGAATCTGTTCCTGAAATACAAAATATAAAGCTTTTCTATCAATGTGGCTATGATCTCTGAAGAAAATCAGTATATGTCTAACGTTCTTAGAGAATAAGATATGAATCCAAGAGAACTTTATTCCACAGGAAGAAGACAAAGTGTAAATTTTGCATTTAAAAATATGTGATAACTTTCTAAAGCACAAACATTACCTGAAAAGTATTTACAAAAATTAAGCTATAATATAACTGAATCCTACCAACCACAGAAAAAAAACCAACCACCTTGTTTAGTATATGTGTTATTTAGATGTTTAAATTTGCGGTAGAAATTACTTGTACATAAATCAAATAAGATGATCACAGGCCAAATCTTGTTCATTTTAAGGAACTAGTTACATTGAAGTCAACAGGATTACTTGTGAGAATAAAGTAAGGCAGCCTTGGGCTCTAAGTCTTCAAAAAGTTGTGCACTAACTTGAATTACTAGCTTCATAGACACTGATTTCAGTGAAGCTATGCTGATTTTCCCCAACTGAAGATCTGGCTTAATGTGTTCCCATATGCAGGCGAATAAGACATAATTTTTTTTATTACAGTGTTGAGGTTCCATATAATTTTTCTCAGGTCTCAAAATGACCCTTTTGTCACATGTCAGTGATCTGAGGCAAAGTTTGGGGTCCTGAAAATATTCTGCAGTACTAAGATTTTTCCCAATGTGCAAATGTAAGACCAATAAAAACAAAGTAATGTTTAACCACTTTCCCAAAATTTACCATCATCCCTCCAATACCTAACCTTTATTTATAAATATAAATGTGTTAGTAATAATTGTCTAGCATTAATCAAATGAGTGCTGTGGAGTCCATTATAAACTAGTCTATGGAGTATGATAAATTCTTGAAACTTAAAACTAGTATACATAACTAGGGAATAGTTGGGGAGGAGGTATTTTTCCCCTTTAGCTCCTAATCTTAAAACTACTGTATAGTGTTTTCCCTTCCCAAGTCTGATTCCCAGAAGGATATGAGCTGTGGTGAATGCTTTCAATTGCTTTGGATCAAAAACATACAAATTAGAGTGCTGATGAAATTTGGAATCTAATTTTTCATAATATAGATGAGAATTCATTATCTTAGCATAATGACAGGCCCAACAATTTCTAGGCAACATTATATTTAGAGGTCTTGCCAAGACCCTGATTTGTGCAGTCCCTTGTCTTTCTGTAATTCTGGAAAGGAAACAAATCTGTTAGGTTGTATATAAAACTGCAGAACAACATTCCGTTCTCAATCCTGTCCATTCTCACTGTATCCTAAATTAAACAACATATGCCTGATATAAAACCTTAACTGTAGTTTTGGTTTCATTCCTACAACTTCCATTATGCCTGGCTATTCAGGGAAAGGGGTAAGTTTCAAAGTCCTTTCAGGATGTGTTTGTTACTTGGCCTTTCCATTTGTACTCAAGACATTGTACTGGCCTCTGAAATCCAGGTCAATATTAAAAGCTATCTAATACCAACTTAGATTTGAGAACTTTAAACCTCCATCTTCCAACAGAGGAAATAACTACTTCTTAAACCTTACCCAAATGCCTACTGATTTTTGCTTTGTCTAGCCAGTGAAAATGTTGCCCATTTCAGGAGAGAGAAACACCCCAGGCTCTCTTCCAGGGGGCTGTAACTCCTGAGAGTGGGGATCTGAAGAGGCATCTCTTGAGGGAGGAGGACAGAAATGGGAGTTCTCTAAATATATTGCCTCTGCAGATCTACTCTTCTCTTCCTTTCCCCCTAGCTCACATGGCATCCTGAACTGATGGAAAGGAATTAATAGCAGTTGCCAAAGGAGGCTAAAATGAATCTATATAGGGAAATATTTGGGCTGTTGTAATGCCCATACTCCCTACAAGCTATTTGATCAATGTAGAAGATTCAGGGAGTTAATCCTGAACCCTAAGTGCTGTGAATGAATGACATAAGGATGATTGTGATGGCAGTGTAAATAAGCCCATTCGATTCCCCCAGTGCAGTCCAGGTTTGGGAATCTGCAGGAACTCACTGTGGCACTCATTGGGATTTCTCCCAGAGCTGCAGAACTTGAAAAATTCCCTTGTCAAGTGCTGAATGGATGTTTTCCCTGGTGACAGTGGGGGCCTACCCTATGAATTTCTAATGATATTAGGATTTATTTTTTTAAAAACATGATGTTTCTAGCCCTTATAATTAAAAGTTAAATAATTTTTCAAATGTGGAGAGTTCTTGTGCCTCTGCTTCTGCTCAAAGCAAGCAGCATAGCCAAGCCCCTGAAGAGTGAAATTAACAAGACAAGGGTAATGGGACCTATGGCTGTTGCAGCAGCCAGGAAGCTGTGGGGGAGGGGGAAATGACAGAAAGATTCTCTCTCTTTCAGCAGCTACAGGGGAGTAGCTTCAAATTTATCAGACCCCTACTAGCCTTATATTAAATGTGAAGCCACCTCACCTCCGCTACTCCCCAAAGAAGGCACTAGGGAGAGCATCCTATTGCAAAGCATCCTCCTTTACCCATCAGTTGAGGATGTCAGGGCAGTTAATATTTCATTAGATCTGACTATCCCAACTGCCAACCTCTTCTTTCATATCTTCTTCAGGCTAGTAGTTTTTTGGGTAAAGATTCAAGCTTCTCTCTTCCTCTTTGTAAGAGTAATCCTTCCCTCTGCCCCTCCCCAGATGAATCTGGGGCAGGCTGGGGAGGGATAGTAGACTACTGCATGCAGAATCTTTAGCCTGGCTGCAAGGGGGGCTGGTGGTCCAATGGCTTGCTTTCTGTCAGCTTGTAACATGCTGTGAGTATAGCACCTGAGTATCATGACCTTTAATATTGCCCCACCATCACCAGTAGGGATAGAGGATCATGTTCTCACCAATGTAGAAACATTCACATACATGGGCAGCACTATCAGCTAGGACAGTGGAACAAGCCAGGACATCCAGAACAAAATCAATAAAGCCAGAAACACCTTCAGGAGTTTAAATACAGTCTGGAAGTCATCAAAATACAACACCAAAACCAAGCTCAAGATTTATCAGAGCTGCGTACTTTCAACATTAATTTATAGTGCAGAATGCTGGGGTATGAGAAAGTATGACATGTCCAAACTGTCTTCATTCCATACAACCTGCCTCAGAAAAATCCTCCGTATCTTTTGGCCCAGAACCGTCTCAAACCAAGATCTATTGACACAGTGCAGCCAAGAGGATATGAGCACCATCACTGCCAGCAGGTGCTGGCGATGGATTGGCCATGTGCTTTGGATGGAAACTGATTCCATCACCAGAGTAGCAATAAGATGGACACCTGAAGGCAAGCAAAAATGAGGCCACCCAAAAACAACATGGTGAAGAGCTGTGGAAGCCGAGTTGTGGAAGCCTGGGGCACAGCTGGGGAGCCATTGAAAGACTTACCAGAAACAGACAGGACTGGAGGAGCTTCGTCACTGCCCTAAATGCCAGAGGCGTAATGGGAACATGATTATGATAGTACCCAAGAGGTGGGTGGTCTTTGATTAGCCTCTGTAAGTACTAGTAAATGTTTCTTGAATCTTCATCACATCTGCCTTTCTTTTTACATGTTGCTCTTTCCATGTAGTGTAATCCATAACATCATTCTCATTTCAGAATCTAACGTTCCAGTTAGAGGTGTTTTTTGCTTTGTTTAATTGTAACGGTAAAGTTCCCATTATACTATACCAAGCAAACTGTGTACAACAGAAAATCTGATGCATGGGCTGCTTTCTGTAGGGCTACAAATCAAGTATGACATGTCTACTGTTTATAAAAAGGGAGAAACACATTCCAAATATAATAACAATAATTTTACCTTGAACTTGCATTTGTAATAGCTCAGAATAAATTGACTAATGTGAGTTGAGAGATCACAGAACCACCCACAGGCTGTGCATAGATCTTTAAATCCCCATCAAAATATGGATCTTTGTATACAGAGTGAATGCAGAGTATGTGTTGGTTATTTTTTTAACTAGATAGGACTTTGATGGATAGAGAAGTAGCAATGTAGGCTGAACATAACAGATCAGAAATGAAAGAACTACCGACTGCTAATTCCAATAGCTACTCCCCAAATACCTTCTTATATGTTAATATCACAAGTAGCCCCAGGTGTGCTTCTGAGCAAGGTGGTATTGCTCAACCCTGCATGTACAATGTGGCACATTTTACTCTGGATAAAATTAACATGCAGCATTTGTGCATTCATTTTTACTCATAGATTCTGCAGCTTGGTCCATACTCCTGAGCTGCAGTCTTATTGCTTATATGTTAAGCAGCATCAGACTCAAGTCAGTTTTTGACTGCAGACCACTGAGGAAAACCCTGCTGTTGAAGGTAGAGGTGGCACTCTTCCCTCTGAGTCAGTGGTGAATCAATGTCTCAATGTTAGGAGGCAATACAGACCCAGTTCTATGATCTCCTGCATGTTATAGGGAAACAGAACCCTTCCAGTTCCAGATCCAAAGAAATGAGAAGTTAAAAGCAGACTTGGTGAATTTGAATAATCTGGTCCTACCTTCCCTGAAATTTGATTGTAGGTTCTAGTTTTGGCCTCTATGTGATATATTTCTGCAGGCCTTTTCTTCTGCCCATAGGGACTTTATAGAAGTTCCAGTTTGTGGACTGCAGCTATTTATCTCATGGAATTTAATGATCCAAAGGCACATATAATCAGTTCATATAATCAGAGAACTCCTCACCTTGGGTTTAGCCTTATGATGGCCTTTGGGATGAAATCCTGGCTCTGTTGATGCCAATGGCCCATTGATTTCAGTGGGGCCAGGATTTCACCTTGAGTGTGCAGTCCAACTTTCCCAAAGTCATTGTTCACTTTTCTGTCTCCCAGGCTGCCACTGTTGTAGCCCTTCCCCTAAACACCTGTGCATGGGAGGGGAAGGCCACACTACGGATAGCCCTTTACTCACAGAGACAAGTCAGTGCGCCTACACCCTGGCCCAGCAGGTGTGTTGACTTTGGCTTATCTTTTTAAAATAGTCAGTGTTTGTTTGCTTGCTGTAGAACAACATCGTTGTTCAGGAAGGTATTTGGCTGTAATTTCCAAAGCTCTCCAGTGCAGTGGCATGCCCCCTAAATGGGAACTAGGCGTCCAAATGCCCTAGGCAGATTTAAATCATCAGACTTTGTGTCCAAACCCTTCCTATGAAAATGCAGTTTGTGTTTGGATGGAACATGGGGAATTTTTACATGATGAAATTCAGCTTTGATCCATCTTTCTGTTCCCATTGGAACAAAGCTGGCCAAACTCAGAATTTCTGGTGTGCAGCAGGGAGCCTGGAAGTCTGGAGTGCCTGGCGCTGATTCAGTCTGCATAGCAGGGCTGCCCCAGAGCAGTGGACCCTGGAATCCTCCAATTGGAATGGCAGGAATCAGACAAACTTCCATTGAACCCCTGCCATAAGCTTGTGACCTGGTTGTTAAACCTGATGCATTTCACAAAACATTTTGGGTTCAACAAATCGGTATTTTCCAGCTGATGCCTCTTTGGTTGGAAGATTCCTGACCAGCTCCATATTGGAAGCACATACCAGTCGACTTCCCTTACTCCTCTCGTTCCTGGTGGAGTACTGGAGTTGACTGGAGAACGCTCTGATGTCGATTTAACAGGTCTTCATTAGACCCGCTAAATCGACCCCCAGCAGCAGCGTCGATCTCACGGTAGTGTACATATAGCCATATTGAGCTAAGCCCCAAGCCTTCAACTGACTCTATGCAGCAGAAGCCACAGGAAGCCAATGAGGATTCAATGTGTGCTCAATAAGCTGCTGACACAGAGCTCATTACAGGGCTGTTCCTGGTTTTTATCGTGTGCTTTGAAAATACGGGTTTTGGATTGGGCAGTTGACCAAGGGCCTGATCCTGCTCCCATCCCAGTCAGTGACAAACTCCCCATTGAATTGAATGGGAGCAGGACTGAACCTCTAAACATGCTTTTACAAAACAGGTTACTTGTAATCTGTTTAAATGGATGAGTTTATTCTGGCTTCATACATGATTTTCATTTGTGTAGGAAGGAATTAGAAATTTCCTGGCTAGGCTTTGATAAATAATTGTGATTAATTTGTGGTCCACATATTCAGTTATGTCCAGCATCAGTGGCTTACATTGGCATGCACATTTAAAATTGGGATAGCTGGATTCCAGTCAAATCATCAGGAAGGCCTTTAGCATGAAGTGTTCCAAGAAATTTGGGAAACACATTGTTACTTAAAACTTTGAAGTTTGAATACAGCTGTTTGTTTCATATTTCATTGTTCTCCTTTATCTTTTCACTAATCACTTCTTCAGCATAGTCAGTTAAATTATTTAAAGTTTTAGAGATCTAAGCCTTGTAGGTGCAGCTCCAGAAGTTTGCCTTTGGCTCTGATTTAACTGAATGCAGCAGTGGCGCAATCTGAAGGAAATTAAAGCGCATGTTACATGTTCAAATAAGGCCTGGTCTACACTAGGACTTTAATTCGAATTTAGCAGCGTTAATTCGAACTAACCGCTCAACCGTCCACACCAGGAAGCCATTTAATTCGAACTAGAGGGCTCTTTAGTTCGAATTTGGTACTCCACCCCGGCAGGTGGAGTAACGCTAAATTCGACATGGCTAGTTCGAATTAGGCTAGGTGTGGATGGAAATCGAACTTAGTAGCTCCGGGAGCTATCCCACAGTGCACCACTCTGTTGACGCTCTGGACAGCAGCCCGAGCTTGGATTCTCTGACCAGCCACACAGGAAATGACCCGCGAAAATTTGAATTCATTTTCCTGTCTGGGCGGTTTGAATCTGACGTTCTGGTTGCACATCGGGGCGAGCTCCGCAGCACCGGCAGCAATGCAGAGCTCTCCAGCAGAGGAGTTCATGTAATCTCTGAATAGAAAGAGGGACCCGGCATAGACTGACCGGGAACTCTTCGATCTGATCGGTGTGTGGGGCGAGGAGTCTGTGCTTTCGGAGCTGCGCTCCAATGAACGGAATGCAAAGACCTACGAGAAGGTCTCCAAAGCCATGATCCAGACAGAGGATACAGCCGGGATGCAACGCAGCGCCGCGTGAAAATCAAGGACCCCAGACAAGCCTACCAAAAAATCAAAGCGGCCAACGGACGCTACGGAGCCTGCCACCACTGCCCCACCAGTGACCATGGACTCTGATGATGGGACAGTGTCGACGGACAGTTCCTCGACGATGTTCACGGACGGGGAAGATGAGGAAGGGTTTGTGGAGGACGAGGCAGGCGATAGCGCTTACAACGCTGGTTTCCCCGACAGCCAGGATCTATTCATCACCGTCACGGAGATCCCCTACCAACCCTCCCCGGCCAGGAACCCGGATCCTGAATCAGGGGTAGGATCTGTCGGTAAGTGCTTTAACCATGTTAACTTTTATTCTTAATATAACAGGAATCTGAAGTGTGTGAAAAGGAGGTCTCTGTATATATGGTGATAGAACAGAAATCCTCCTGGGAGAACGCCACGAAGCTCTCCTGCCGTTAATCGATAAGCATCAGCAGGAGGTTCCTGGGGAGAGCTGCCTTATTGGGTGCTCCGTGGTAGCACACTTTTCCGCGCGAGGCTTTCACGCGGTATTCAGGGAGCACTGCCTCCCAGAGCACGGCTGCATAGGTCCGTGGTTCGTGCTAGATTTCACGCAGCATGCGCTCTCTATCTCCTTCAGTGCCCGTCCTCACGGTGATCTCGCTCGGAGACTCCTGCATCTAAGTAGGGGAAGAAATGTTACGTTACGCCTGGTCCAAAGTATTTTTAATAAATAAACGGACAGACGGCATAGCACAGACTCAGCACGCAGCTGCGTGACGAGCGTAACGGAAAGCCAAAGAATCAAATGGACGCTCATGGAGGGAGGGGGGAACGAGGACGCAAGGTATCCCACAGTTCCTGCTGTCTCCGAAAAGCATTTGCATTCTTGGCTGATCTCCAAATGCTTCTAGGGTCAAACACAGTGTCCGCGGTGGGTCGGGGCATAGCTCGGCAATTTACGCAGCCCCCCGACCCCCAGAAGTTAAAGGGAAAACAATCCTCTGTTGACTCTTTTACATGTCACCGTATCTGTACTGAATGCTGCAGATAGACGCGATGGTGCAGCACTCAACACCAACATCCTTGCTCCCCCCACGCTATGGATGGCTGATGGTACAATAAGATGGAAATCCATCCTCATCATCAGCCTATTGGCACATGGGGCAGTGCAAAAGGACTGGTAACCATAACGACCGTACCAACTTGCTTGGAACAGGTCGGTCAAGGCCGCCTGTTGCTAATTTTTCATGGTAGATGGTGCAGTATGGCTGGTAACCGTCCTCATCATTGCAACAGGGGGCTGAGCTCCATCAGCCCCCACCCTTCATTGTAAAGAAAAGATTCAATTGCCCCTGGACTAGCAGAGGGATGAGTGGCTCCCTCCTCCACACCCTTAATGTCATCTCTGGACTATCATTGCAGCTGGAGGCTTCCTTCCACTCATTTCTCACAAACGACTACCTGTGTCTTATTCATGCATTCTATATTACTTCATCACACAAGTGGGGGGACAATGGTATTGGAACCCAGGAAGGCTGGGGGAAGAACGGAATGAACAGCTGGGGTTGTTTCAGGAGCACACCCTGTGAATAGCGTTCAGCTCAAAATTTATGCAGGATTGGACAGAGAGCAGCTGTGGTCTCTGGTTGTATGATACAGTGGTTCTCTAGTACACTTGCCCATAATCTAGGCAGGACTGATTCTATTTTTAGATACCCAAAAAGGAGGGATTGACTCGGGGAGTCATTCCCAAATTTTGCTTTTGCGCCCCTGGCTGATCGACCAGGGGCACTTATGACAGCACCAAATGGCGCAGTGCAAAAGGACAGGTAACCATGACCATCTTATTACCGTCTTCTTACCAGTTCATGGTATGGTAGACGGTGCAGTATGCCTGGTAACCATCGCTGCTGTCATGCAAAAGCATAAGCATGCTGCTGTGTAGCGCTGCTGGTCCGCCTCTGTCAGCGGCATCCAGTACACATACGGTGACATATACAAAAGGCAAAATAGGGTCCATTGTTGCCACGCTATGGCGTGTGCCAGGGCATTTCATGGAAAACGTGCTCGAAATGATTGTCTGCCATTGCTTTCCCGGAGGAAGGAATGACTGGCGACATGTACCCAGAATCCACCGCGCAAATGATTTGTGCAACAGCAGGCACAGGGGTCTCAACAAAAAATTCACAGAGACAGCCTAGACTCAGTTAATTGTTCGCAAAAAAGTATCATTGCAAGGAATTAACTAACTGTTTCCCATCTCACAGCTTCCACTGTCTCCAGACCTGCCACAGCATCCACCTCGCAGAGGCTGGCGAAGATTAGGCGGCGAAAGAAAAAGACAAGGGACACGATTTTCGATGAATGTGTGGGCTGCTACCTAGCCGAGGCGGACCAGCAGAGGCAGTGGAGGGAGAAAGTCTCTCTGTACCAGCGCTCACACAGCGAATGGGAGGAGAGGTGGCGTGAGGAACACAAGCAGGCGACTCAAGCAATGCTTGTACTACTGAGGGAGCAAACGGACACGCTCCGGCGACTTGTGTATGTTCTGCAGGACCGCTGCAGGACAGAGCCCCCGGCAGTATCTCTGCAACTGCCCTCCCCCGCCACAAAGTCACATTCCCCCCTCACCTCAAATAACCAGGAGGATGCCCGCCCTGGGCCGTGAATACTGTCACTGCACCCCAGCAGAGTGCTCAAGTAACCAAAAGCTCTCCTACCCTACATTTGCATAAGTCCTTCCCTTCCGGACTCAAACAAGTCCCAATCCCAGTCCCATCCCATAACTGTGTACTTAAGTAATAAAAATACTTTGCTGTTAAGTACTGTTTCCGTCATGTTTCTTCACTGAAGACTGTGTTTGAATGGGGTGCGTGGGGAAGTGCGTTGCTAATTGCATAGGACAGGCACCTTTCGCAGGGTACAGACACGGGGGCCGGATCAGCAGCGGGTAACACACACAGTGCAGTCAGCAGGCACCGTGGTCGGTATGGGAGGTGGTTTCCAGGTTCTGTGTGGGCGGTGGGGATGTGACTTTTTAGCGGGGGAGGGCAGGTACAGATCTTATACAGCGGTCCTTGTCGTGGACCGCTGAGTCACGCAGCAGAGGAATCTGTATCCGTCCTCCTCCGCCACAAGGCCACATAGCCCCCCGCACACAGAATCCCAAAAAGGAGGGATGGCAGGCTCCGTTGAAACAAGCAGTCCGGCAATGCGGACCGCTGTAGTAGCAGGAGCCTGTCATTCCTTGAGTTTAGAGGCGGTCTTTACATCAGCGCACACCCTACCCACCGCAGTCTGCGTTCCAGTTTCGACCCTTTAACGAAAAGTCATGAATAAAGAAACCTCTCCTCAGTAACAGTGTGACATGTATTTTATTTTTACACGTGTCTTGGAAGTGGAGGAAACGGGGAGAACGGGGTATTTAACCGAAGAGGAGAGTCAACAGTAACTGGGTAAAGAAACAGGGGCAGGTTCAGCTTCTCTGTAAAGAAACTGAACAGTCACAGGTCACGCTGCTCGCTGGTATTTAAAGAGTTCCTTGTCGCTGTCCCAGGCGCCTGTATAGGGCTTCATGAGCAAGTGCATTAGCGGGCAGGCTGGGTCACCGAGGATCACTATAGGCAAATGCACATCCACAACAGTTATTTCGTGGTACGGGAAGAAACTACCTTCCAGCAGGCATCTGAGCAGCCCACAGTTCCTGAGAACACACGCATCAGGAATCTTGCCCGGCCATACGACGTTCATGTTGGTAAAACGTCCCCTATGGTCCCCCAGTGCTTGCAGAACCATTGAAAAGTAGCCCAATTTCTCAGCAGCTGAATGTGGAAGAGGTGGACGATAAAGTGCGAGGAGGAGAAAACGGCGAGGATCGCAGCGGGCTCCATGCTTGCAGTGCTGTGGCGTCCACGCTGTCACTGACCAGAAAAGTGCACGAACAGATTGCCCGCAGGCGCTTTCAGGGAGGGAGGGAGTGAGGGCGTGATTGACGGTTCAATGACGACAGTTACCCAAAACCACCCTCGACACATTTTTTCCCCCAGCAGGCATTGGGGGCTCTACCCAGCATTCCAATGGGCAGCGGGGACTGCGGGAACTGTGGGATAGCTTCCCACAGTGCACCGCTTCGAAAGTCGACGCCGGCCCCGTTAATGTGGACTCAGAAGTTCGAATTAGTGTATTTAGTATGGATACACAAATTCGACTTCATAAGGTCGAATCCACAAATTCGAATTAAGTAGATTCGAAATAGTCCTGTAGTGTAGACAAGGCCTAACACTAGATGGCAGATTCTGTATCTTGATGTGTAGTTAGATTCAGTATTTGCCTCTAGGGGAGGTTTGTGGTTGATATTTTTCTGGTTTCTTTTTTTTTTTTTAATTTTAAATCAAAGTTTAAAAAAACTGGGTGAAATGATGCAAAAGCAATTTCAAACTTAGGAAGGGTGGAAAAAAATTCAAGAAGCATAATTCAGTAGTTCAGGCACAGGATGGGAGGCAGAAGGCCTCTGAACTATTTTAAGCTCTGTCTTGGGCAAGATGCTTAGAACCAGATTTTCAGAGGAATTTGGATGCCTCATGAGATTTTTCAAAACCACCTAAAAAGATTAGACCTTTTACTCCCATTGAAATCAATCTGGTTCTTATTGTCTGTGTTACCATTTGTAAAATGGCAATGGTAATATTTTTTCTGCCTGAAAAGGTAGCAAGTTTAATCAGTGATCATTCAGAGCTTTGAGATCTTTAGATGGGAAGCACGATAGACACACACAAGAATTAAGTAGCGCTGTACAAATACTTGAGAATAAGAATACTCAAAATTTGCCCCTTTTAATTTCATGGCACCTCATCAAATAATACATTTCCTGCAGAATGTTTTGCCTTAGTAAAACTTTCACTCAAGTTGAATGCCTTCTGTGAGAGAAAATGTCAGTGCAGCTTTTTGTAATGCATTTTCAGGTTTGAAGCTGGTTGATTAGATTTCAATATGTGAGTGAAGTTGCGTGGTATTTCTAGGATCGTGGATAGGAGGAATCTACTTTTTATGCTCCGTGGGTTTAGGAGAAGCGATTTTGGTTTATCTACAAGTCTATTTATCATAATATATTTCTGTATTTATCTGATGTGGGAGTGGGGAGTTAAAGATACCATAGGCCAAGGATGGGCAACTTAAAGGCAGTAGAGGGCCTCAAAATCCACTAAAAGCCTTGGGCCAGTGGGTCTGCCACTGGGTGAAGGGCTAAGGTCCTGCCCTCACAGGGTGTGCCATGGGGGGGGCGGTCCTATCCTGCCCCCAGTGGGTGGGAGGCACTGGGAGTGGTTGGAGTGAGCCTGCAGGTCCACAGGGCTGGCGTGGGTCCCCACTTTGGACCATTGGCTCTTGCCACAGTATCATGCAAGTCACATGTGTCTGCACACAGGCAGGGCCTTGCCCCCTTTCTGACCCCAGGGTTGCCAGATCACCTGCTCCGAGCTGGTTTATAGTGAGCCAAGTAAAATGATCTGGTGGCCAGATGTGGCCCCTGGGCCGCCAGTTGTCCATCACTGCCATAGGCACTCAAAAGATACCAAACTAGGTAGGCTTGCCATCCAGCAGACTCTTGATGGGAGTAGTAGGCCACAAATCCTCCTGCCTCACAATACAGCAGCATCACATAATGTGATGGGATTATCTGCCAGTGGAGGGTCTGTTGCTTGCCTGTCAGATAGTGGGGATGAGTGAAGTCTACTGTAGGATTCCTCAGGTTTGGCTGTTTTGAAGACAGTAAGAGAAACACAAACCCATGTGTGAAGCCAGCATTCTCCTGGCAAAACCCATAAAAAGCATACAGTCAGGGTAGCTTTCTCCCTCTCTTCATAGATCTATAATTACTAAAGCTAGCTTCTGCTCAAAGCAGGATTTGGGAAGCTATTTGCAATGCATAACAACTGTATTGAACATACTAATTCAGGGGTAGGCAACCTATGGCACATGTGCTGAAGGCGGCACGTGAGCTGATTTTCAGGGGCACTCACACTGCCTGGGTCCTGGCCACTGGTCAGGGGGGCTCTGCATTTTAATTTAATTTTAAATGAATCTTAAAGATTTTAAAAACCTTATTTACTTTACATACAATAGTTTAGTTCTATATTATAGACTTCTAGAAAGAGACCTTCTAAAAATGTTTAAATGTATTACTGGCACGCAAAACCTTAAATTAGAGTGAATAAATGAAGACTCGGCACACCACTTCTGAAAGGTTGCCGACCCTTGTACTAATTTATGAATAATGCTACATATTCTTACATGCCAGTAGATGGCACACTTTAAATTATCTACATTATGCAGATACTTCACTTTTAAATAACACTCCCATAACAGTCACCTCACAATCAAACTTATAAAAACTCAGTGGTGTGCTGAGAAAAGTTGTATGACTCTGCATCCCACCCCATCTCCAACTCAAGGGTCTATTATTATTTTATTATTACTGTTCATTATATTTATTATGGTAGTGCCTACGAGTCAGCCAAGATCCAGACCTTATTGTGCTAGGTACAGACATAGAGTGCAGCTGCTGTACTCAGAGAACTTCTGTTTTCATTATTGGGAGTTCCTCATACAGAGCAGCAGTAGCAATGATCATGTGATGCTCATTACCTCAGCTCTTTGGCATATTTATATAATGAGAACATTTCCACTCTTTAGTAAGTCAAGGTTGGTGAGAGGGAAGGTTCACAAAAGTGCTGATGCTTCTCTGGACTTCATGGGAACAATCCAAACCACTTGGGTCTACAAAGCTGGGATGGGAGCATCATAACATACTTTTTCGGGAGATTTCTGGAACACTCTTTCTCAATCTGAAGCAGCAGTAGAGCCAATATATCCTGTGTCATGGTATTTGAAATTTCCTTTTCAGACCCCATATAGGCCTGCAAAAATAGAAAGTAATGGGAGCAAATATAACAACTCTTTGAAACCTTTAAAAAGAATTCTGTGTAATTTGGGGAGAAGGTTAGAGCTGACTTTTATTTAATATGACTTGGCTCCCCCATTCGGAGTTGGGGGAGAGTACTGTTATCCAAAAGCTCTCAGAATGCTATGACATTCTGTAGCAATGTTATAGAAGCCAGTGTTTAACCAAGTAATTATTACTGAATACTTTCTTTGGAGCAAGTTCAGTACAATAAACTTCTTCAAGGTTAAAGACATCAAAGGTGTAATGGACTTGTCAAACTCTATAAGGAATTTGGATAGTACAGTACATATTCTATCTCATCAGATTACTGACTTGTAACAAAGCTGCCAGTTCCACTGTATGGCATTTACTGGACTGGATTGAAACTCTAAGCTGTAATGAATTTCAAAATTTCATTGCATGATTATTTTTTTCTCGATAAATCAATGAAGTCAAACTGTAAGTGATATCGCATGTTCAGTAGAGCTGGCTGGGAAACTGAATTTCAGTTCCAGGAAAACTTGTGAGTTTTTGGGAATTGTTTCTGCTCCAAATCAGGCTGAAGGGGAACCAGGAGCCTGGGCTCTGCCACAACCTACCTTGCGAGCTTCTGAGGAGCTGACCAATTCCTGGGAGTCAAGGAGCCTGGGGAGTTGGCCAGGGAGTTTGGAAGCTCTGTGTGGACTCCAATGCTGAGGCAGTCTAGCCTGGTGTGCTGCCCCAGAGCCATGGACTCTGGAAGCCTGGTCTCTCCAGGACTCCACCAGGCAAGCCATGCAGAAGATGGCCACGTGAGCAAGCATGAAACCAGGCAGGCTTTGGATGGACATTCATCAAAATTGAACAGTCTCAGTGAAACATTTTGATTTCAACGAACCACCAAATTCTGATGAAAGAGTTGGAATTTTTTCAACCAGCTCTAATGTTCAGAGGCCTTGTCTCCTTGCTGACCAAGAAGATGGGGCATTTCCTCCCCAAGGATCCCTTGACATCAGAGAGATGATGTTGTCTGTTATGTTGATCCCACTTCTAACCTGCACCCAGGGCATTCTGCTGCATCACATCTCCTTTAGAGCTTTTCTTCCAAGCTCTGAGTTGGAATAACAGCCACAGCCCCTCCTTAGTCTCATATGAGCTACCCACCCACTGAATCTGCTCCCCTCTGGCCTGTCCCCAACTGTGTGATTTATGCTAAGCTATTGAGAGCAAGCATGGCACCTGGCTGTAAAGATGGAGGTTGAAGAGGCCCCACTTGTATCCTCATTACCTTCCATAAATACTTTCATACTGGGGTGTATATCATATTCAGAGATGCATGCTATTCCATGTAGTAAAATATCCTGCCCATTTGCTATGAAAAGGCAGAGCAATCTGACAAGCCATTGGATGAGGATCTATAACTGGCATCACTGAGGGCCGAATTCAGCCATCTTCATTCCATGAGTATTCTCCATTGAAATAAATCAGGACTGACCCATAATTAATAGCAGAATCAGGATAGGAAGATTAGGGTATAGAAGATGTAAAAGCCCAGCACCCTCATTCGGGACTAGATTTCAATGCAGCTTTGCTCTCAGTTAGGTACTCAAACAAAGTGGTCAGGTTTTCAGTGTGCAGCAGCTCCTTTTTTCCCAAGGGGAGCCTTGGGCTGATGAACTCTCTTAAGAGTGGCCCTAAATTTCTAATGGAAATATCAAGAAGCACAACCCTGACCATCTAAATGCGGGGGAGAGGGAATGTCAGGCCTTCTTTCTAGATCATGTAAAGGCCAAATGGCAATTTCTTCCCCTTTCAATGATCCATATCTGCATCTCCGTATCTGAATTTCTTTGCTCTTGTGATTTATTTCAGAGCAAATAGTGTGCATATCCTTTATGATTTGTTTTAGTTTTTGTTAAAACAAACAAGCCTTTTGTAAAGCTTATGATTTCAGATGACCAACATCCAAAGATACTAGTTTTTCTTGTGCTCTTCAAAAAGGGATCCTAATGCCTCCTTCAGAGTCTCTTTATTGTGTCAAGTAGTCAATTCAAAAACTGACAGATATTTACCTGATATAATTGTGGAAGCAGCCCTCGCAGTTCATGCATTTGCAGGCAGTCTCAGCAGAGAAACTAAACACTGAATAGGGCTGGGGCCCGACCTGCCATCTCACTATTAAATATGGTCCCTTCAGGCAGCGTGCAGGTGCGGCAGGAGGAAACTTGCAGAGCTAGTGCCAGAGCTACACCTGTTCTGTGTAAAGAGCTTCGGTCCCTAGGGCTGTCCATCAGGCCCCTTTCACCATTTTTTTAAGTGGGAGGGAAATAAATCACATTCTTTTGCATTTCTAAATTCTCTTATCACTGCATCAATTACTTGCGTGGGCCAGCGGAGAAACAGATGTTTCCAAAAGAGAAGGTATTTCCTTCCAGAGAGAGCTCATTTTGAGAGGTATTAGGCAGGCATTTCAAGCAGAGAATGTTTTTCTACTTTCCCCACATAAAAGCTTTGTGAGTTCCTAGCCATTCTGAGAACTGTTTCATGTAACCTTTAGAAGAACAACAGTGTGAACCGAGTTCAAATATAAACAATCTGTTTTTTCTCCACACAGTTTTACTCACAATTTAATGAGAAACTCAGTCCCCGATTGAGCCTTGAGTAGGAGATGGAAACTGTTCCTAATGATTGTTTTGTCACTTGGTCAGCAACTTGTATTCAGAATGATAGAATTCACAAGCAGATTCACCCTTTCCTCCCCTTATTAGCTGTTGGACTGGATCAAAATATATCCTGCTCCAATAAGATCTATCAGGTAGTGAAAAGGTAACGCTGCTTTTAAGTACTGTCAGTCATTGTGTGACATTTTCAGTTACCCTTACAGGCCAGTAGGAGGCTATGTCTACGGTGCAATTTAACACCCATGGTTATCAGCTGACTTGAGCTCACACAGCTCCAGTTGTGGGGCTGCCAAATTGCAGTGTTGATGTTTGGGGTCGGGCTGGAGCATGAGCTTGCAGACCCCGTGTGGGTGGATAGTCCCAGAGCTGAGTCTCCAGCCTGAGCCCAAATGTCTACATCACAGCCCGTGTCCTGCATGCCCAAGTCAGCTGACAGGCCAACCATGGGTGTTTAACTGCACTGTAGACGTACCCTAAAGGTAGGTCGTCACTGCAGAGTTAACTTGGGCATTCAGCACTCAGGTTAGTCTAGCCCAGAAGTGAGCAGCTGCACTGCAAAGCCGCAATTAAATGCATTTTCATTGTTGCTGTGCTCAATCTTAGCAGTATGCTACTAAGACTTCTGAGGACATAGCCCCTGGTTCTTGGTGCTGCATTAAGCTGAGCTGCTCTGTGATCCTTTCCCAATGAGTTATGGGGGAAACTTTTCTGGCCTGGTGAGACGGGGAAATTTTGAGAAGGCATTGGAAAACATTGTCACTCAAGCGGTTTAGTCTGAGCGCATACTGTAAAGTGGGTGAGTTACCAGCCTGGCTGAAAGCAGCACGAGGGCTTGAGCCTATACCCCAGGATGGACCAGCTAGCCTGGGTGTAGGAATGTTTTGGGGTTTTGAAACAATGTTGGACTCCCCCCATTCCACAGGAAATTCCTAAATTCTGTGGTTTTGCTCCAGTGTGAATTTTTTTTTTAATTTAAATTTCCCATAGAATGGGGATTCTGGGTTCCCACCAGCACCAATACCATGTATCATTTCAGAGTCCAAAACTAGAGGCCACTGATGAAAATGTGGCCCAAAGCGTGTTATCGCCTCTTCCTCACTCATAGGCCTACTTTATTTTTTTCTAGTTGTACTTTTTCCCTTTGAGGTTTGGAAAAGCCCTTTGATTAATATTAAGTCACTCTGCTCTCTTGCTGCCCTTCTCTTTTTTCTCTGAAAGCCTCAACTGGCTCTGAATAGTCGTGTCTAATAAAAATGCCTCTTATATAGCACTTCTTATCAGGAGATTTCAAGGCGTTTCACTGTCTTTTAATGTATTTATGTCTCACAGTGCTATTAGCCCCATTTCACGGATGGGGAACTGAGACACAGAAAGGCTCAGTGTCTTGCCCAATGTCACATAACAAGTCTGTGGAAGGGGAAGGATTTGAACCTGGATCTCCTATGTCTTAGGTGAATTCCCTAAACATTGACCCACCCCTTCTTCATTTCCAGCACAGATTTTCTCTTTGGCCAATTTTTCACATCAATTGTATGTAACCCTTTGTGTCTTAGTTACAGTGAAGGAGTCGTGCCACCAAAAAAGACTTTCCAAACATGGACCTCCCCCTCCTTTGTGGATGCCAGGCTCAGCTATGTCCATGGCACTGCCACCACCATCACCACATCCACTTGTCCCTTCTGAGATTACTTTACTCCCTGCTCTCTTCACCCATTATGTCGGTCTAGGGAGCCATACTGGGAAATAGTGCAGGGAATTGGCAGGCTGAGAGCAGGAGTGAGGAGGACAATGAGCTTATGAAGAAAGGAAAATGAAGCCTGTGGACTTTGATGATGATTGATGGATACCCAGTGTTATGAAGGCTCCAGCAGAGTTCCATTTAAATGGCTATAATGCTTTTTAAAAGGTCTTCCAGCATATTTTCATGTGCTATGCTACTCTCCCTTGCCTCTCTACATTTGTCTACCATCAGAAACAAGCTAAAGTTCTGGCCTCTGGTTGGGAACAGCTTCTTTGGGGAAGCGGCTGTGCTACACCAGCCAATGTACTTTAAGATCTGCAATATGACGACCTGATCCAAAACCCACTGAAGCCAATGGAAATACTTCCATTGACTTCAGTGGGCTTTGGATCAGTCCCTAATTTCCTTGGAGAAACTAAGTCCACCCCCATCCACTTCCCAAGTGAATATTTTTTTTCCTACTCCCCCGTGCATATTTTTCAACCCAAATTCAGTTGTCAGGGCTTTCAGATCAATATCATTAAAATTTCATTTGAAGGTAAACTGTTTTAAGAGGCTGGTCTGCCATAATCTGCAGTTATATGATGTGCTAAGTGAGTGGAACTTTCAAAGGTATTGAAGGATTCTTTTTTTTTCTTTTCCATTTCACTAGATGACATCCAATGATAATGGCCTTAACATGATGGGAAATTAATTGAGAGCGCATTTCTACACTACCATAATTTTATCATCCATCCTATTGCTGCTATTAGCAGGAATCCATAACCCCATGGGTGTTGTGAGTGAATCTCTTTGAGCAGAACTTAGTCTAGAGGTCATACTGTTAGCTTCTTCCATCAGCCGGGTGTCAAATCATTGTCAAAAATAAATTACTGGTGTATTCATTTTTTTAGCTTCTAGCCTTGTGCTGTGGTGTTCAAGATGATTTGTAGTTAGCCATTGGGGAGAGAAGAGTGCTGGTGACCATTTCAGGCCTCTTTCACCTAGGTACTTAGTGGAATCGTTACATGTTAACTCAGATGCACACAGCAGCACTTGTGATTTAATGTCCATTATAAAGTGGCATTAAGAAATCATGAATTCTGACTCATCCACAGCCACCCTGGTACAACATCCACATTTTGGTGGATGTGCTTTGGTTTATTGAATCACATCACATGCTAAATGAATACAATCCAAAGCACCTCTCTAGACTGACCAGTCACAAAGCAGGATTTCCTACCAAATTTGCCATCTTAGCTAAAGAATTATAAAGAGCTTCTTTGTCTTCAAGACCTGATAGTTTCGCACTTCTGAATGATTTTTAATACATTTTAAGCTGTTTATAAAAGCTGATTCTTCTCAGAAAAATGGTTTGGGGAGAAAATGGCATTGTAGGGTTCCATGTTTATAGTTTCATTGTGATTTCCATATTTAAACCTGCTCAGTTCCTGGGGGGGCGGGGGGAGGATTTTTTTTTCTTCCTTCCAGCCCAGCAAACTGAGATTAAATCAAACTAACTTTGTTCTTGTCCATCATCCCTTGAATAAAAGTTCTGCAAGCCAGGTTATGCCTACAGTTCTGCTTGTTAAACCTCGCCATATTAATTTTATACCTCTGACATCCGTGTGGGCCCATTGGCGCATAGTAAACAATTGAAATGTTTCATTTTAAAAAATACTAATAAAAGGAAAAAAATGAACTGATTTTTAAATGGAGAACTTTCCTGGAACATTTGTGTTTCATTCAAAATTTTATGAAAAATTGGAAAAACAGGAAAAAACAGAAATTCTGTTTGCCTTTTTCACCACATTTCTCTTCCTTTTGCTTCTTTTTTCCAACTTGCCATTGGAAAAAAGAGGAAAAGGGGTATAAGTGGGAGGAATCACATATTTTAAAATAACATATAGTAGAACAAATTCTGGTTTCAGATGGACATGCCCAGGTCCCAAGCTAATAACTCCCTAACTCAGCAATATTTGGATTAACTTCTCTTAAGTTTTCTTAAGGTTTGGTATTTAATATTTAAAACTTTAATTTGAGCAAAAATGCATTTAATTAAAACATGCTGGAGATTTTTCATCATGATTGTGGTATACTAGTACAGAGGGGCCTGATCCAGAGAAGTGCTGACTGCTCAAACTTCCATAGAAGTTAATGAGAATCAAAGGCTCTCCACCTCTTGCAGAATCAGATCAGTGCAACAGAACATCTGCACTATGATAGAGCTTAGTGGTAACCAGAATTGCAAATGTGAACATTGCAAATAAATATTTTAGGGGGAAATCCTGGCTGCTTTGAAGTCAATGACAAAACTCCCATTGACTTCATTAAGACCCGGATTTCACCTAATGCCTTTTTTATTCTAATTCACTGAAACCCGATTCAACAAAGCACTTAAACAGGTGCTTAATTCACTTTGAAATCAATGGGACTTGCTTAAATGCTTTGCTAAATAGGGATGGACTGCTGAATCAGGGCCCTTGAGCAGTTCAGATACATTAGAGCTCACTACGGGCTCAAAGCTGAAAACTCTTAAGCACCTCAGTATATTACTCACAGACTGAAATGACTGTAGGAAAGGCCTTTATAAGTAGTTAGGGCCATTTTATTGTAGCACTGAGATACTCCAGGATATGAAATTTGGCAATAGGCCAGCACAACGGAGTGCCCCCTGTCATTCTGTGTTGCCTGAACAGCACATTTGCACTGAGATGAGTTCTTTGAAAGGAAGGCAAACTTATGTTTTGATTTAGGCATTACAAATGACTTAATTCCCATGTTCGTTATTTGCATCCTATTTATTAGATTTTTTTTCGTTTGTTATTTTCAAATTGTGTCGCGGTCTGTCAACCGTTTGTTACACGATTTCCCTAGAGGGAAAATTGAACTTCATATCCATGCTCATAGATCACAGTATGAATAAGACTTGCCACACTCCAGTTGGCAGGTGGGGAATATCAGTGAATAACACTGGAATATAATTGGCTTTAGCTTCTCACGTTGTGTCACCAGAAATTGCTTTATTCTTATAGAGCCTGACCTGAGAAACAAGGACATATTTTAAATTCCAGCTGGCTTAAATCACTGTATTAAGGGGTTTTTATAGAGCTGAAGTGTTATTACCAAGGCTAAACTGCTTGTTTTTCAAAATACTCTGTGGTTTGGTGGGGGGGGGATTGTTGGTTTCTCTCTTGACACATTAAAATGCTGACAATTCTGATAGGGACATCTGGCCTGCAAATAATACACATTCAATTTTATGCCAGTTTCTCTCTGAACTACTCAGGGTGGTTGCTACAATTATTAAAAGGATGAAACTCTGCTTTAATAGTAGCAGCTTAGTGCTTTTATTGTTGTTGTGTTAAACATATGTTTGAATCTGATCCTCTTCCAAATTTCATCGCTAGTGGGTTAAGAACACAAAGAACATACCCCAGTCCTGATTAGCTAGTCCTGTGCAATACTACAAAAAGCAGCAATGGTAATTTCTCAGCTCATTAGGTGCATATTCATCTTAATGGGGCATCAAAGTTTAAAACTATAATGCATTCTTCTCATTTAATACTCCAGAGAACACGCACAGTAACCACATGAAAGCAAAAAGGATTTCAGAGCTGGGGCTGCACAAGCAGGTGTCTTCATTCCCTTCCGGCAGAAGAGAAGACAAAACTTGATTTTGTCTGATCCTGGCTAAATAATCTTGTTTTGCTACTCACTGATCATTCCGAATGGATAGTTGCAAGGCTCCTTATGCGGAAAAACAAATTTTATTTTCAGCCAAACTCTCTAGCAGGCTAAATATAAAGCTGTGCACAACAAATGGTGCTAAGTGTGGTCCAAATAATAAAATGCAGTAAAATAACGGGTGAAGGTTGATGATAATCTTTGGGGTGGGGGTTGGAACAGAGGCCCCATCTACAATGGAAAACTCTCTGTACCTCAACAAAGTTTAAAAAGAAAATTTAAAAAGTCCTTAAAATATTTTCATCTACAAATATTTTCAGTTAGTACTTACACTTTAGAAGGTACACAGTATTTCCTAACTGTGGCTGAAAATAATTTCAGGCTAGAGTAATGCCTGATCCGTGTTTACCAGCACAACCGTATTACTGCTGAAACTGTTTCCCGCCCACCCACCAATAAAAAATAAAATCAGAGCACAGCTAGTTCCCAGGACTAGTTTTTCTGGATTTCCCCAGGTTTAAGGAAAACATGAGTACTGTATGAATTCTATGCTTTTCAATTAATCCAACTGGATTCATGGGACCAAACCTAGCCCTGGAGCAAGGAGGTGTTACTCCACTGATTTTTAGTAGGTGGGGAGGCACCTGCTTATGTGGGCTGAATTTAGTCCATGTTGTAAAGCCTTTCTGCAGCACACTGATTTGAGATGTTGACTTTCTAGCAGTGTCCGTTCTGTAGGATAGAGTATAGTCTGAATTCTACAAGCAGCCAGATGGGATAAAGTGTACTAAAACTATACACGGTGACTCTCACAGAGCCCCAGCTCTCAGTTGCTTTTTTTATGTTATACTCCTGTAGCCATAATATAACATGCTGCATAGAGTTATTACTATTTATCTGTGAGATGGGCCACAGAAGTCTCTTACTAATCAGCTCTTCTTTTCTGTGAGTTACATTGGGGCTATATTCAGGGCTTACATATATTTAGGAAAGCACTTAAGCATATGTCCTCTTGCCATGCTTAACTGCTTTCTGGAATAGGGCTGCCTTCTTGAATCAGGACCTAAAAGAGAGAACTCTGGCTAGGGATGTATTAAAAACACCTTTATTTTATAAGGTGTCTTTTCTGTAAAGAGAGATGTACAAAAATTAATATTTGTACAGAACTATATAGTTGCAGACTGAAATCAAATAGGGGCTAATAGATCACAAAATTATACAGTGACTGAATTATACTGAAGTGCAGAATAGCAGAGCAGGACAGAAATTAAGAGGGCTAGGCTGAGGGGATTTGAAAGGACATGAAAACGAGGCAGTGAGGCAGAAATGCTGCAAAGCTTGCCCAAGTGATAGGAGTTACAGAGAAGAAGGTTTTGTCTCCAATTGTGCTGGCAGGCTGCATGCTGGTGAATTTCACCCCAGAATAATTTTCTCAAAATATCTATTCAAATTAAGATCATGGGATGAAAGAAAAGAGGCAAATTCTTAGCTGGAGTAAATTGACAACGCTCTGCCTTCAGTGGAGCTGCATGGATTTATTCTAGCTATGCATCCCCCTCCCCAGTCAGAAAGTCGGTCCAAGAGATAGAATGGAGCAAAACCATGGAGCATTAAAAACAGGGCGGTAACATGCAATATCAAGTGGTTGTGGACTTGGTGAAGTTGTAAGAGGCGGGGGGGGGGGCGTATTTCTGATGTGTGTGAACTCCAGGCAGAAGCTTCCTGCTCTTACTGCAATAAGGAGAGCAGGGCCTTGATTGATCAGATTCAATGTTATGGTCTTGTTCTCTTTATCTTTCCCCATTCTCCTCAGTTGTGGAGGTCTCGGTTTGCATAAAACTAATATTTGGAGGCCAGAATGGGGCTCTGTCTAAAAGGAAATAATAGAACATAAATTACAGAAATACAGGGGCACTTATTGTTCTGTTCAAATGATGCAACTCCACTGCTGTGAATGAATCTGCCCCATTGTAACCCAGAGCAGAATTTGACTGGCTATGTACTGCATGTTCTGTTTTTTCTTTTCTCATTTTGGCGGCCCAGTTTATTGCCTTGTTTAAATGTTTATTTCATTGCTTCTGCAGTATAGGTTTTATTAGGAAAAATGCAAAATGTCCTCTTTAAGTGATGGACCAGTATGCAGCTGTGAAATTCAATAAACCCAGCTATATACTTCCTTTGATCAACATGGGCAGCATACATCAGAATCATAGCAAGTTTTTCCACAGACCATCCTTAGTATATCCTTGCAAGGAAAGAGGCTACTCGTGCAAAGGAGCACTGTACTACAAGAAGATTAATATTAATACATCGTCTTCATGTTCATAGAAGAGTAACTTTACAAAAACACACTGATCTATTAATTAAAACTCCCTTCTCTGGCTGCTTGAGAAAGTATGAGGCTTGATCCCATTGGATTAGTTATAGGTTAAAAGCAGGAATTGCTGGGTGTGATCCTATGTGATCAAGAAAGTAAAATAAATCAATAACGCAGAGCCAGTTGCCAGACAAAAAATTGTTCCCTACCCACTTTTATCAGATTCTAGAAGTTAATTTTAGGGTCATCTCAAACACCAGGTGAACCTAACTCAAGATTTATTAGCAATAAACATGATTGATACCTAGCAGGCAGAAGGCTTCATTTGTCAGGTTATTTGAACTGAGGAGCCCATTAATTTCAACTTGAATTTTATGTCCACTAGGTATAGCTGCTGCAGAGCCACCAGAATTATTTTATTTCCTTCATTCCTTCAAAGTCATATATGGTTCTTATGTTCTCAGTGCCACGTTTTGTTCCATTAATGTTTGCTGAGATCCTTGGATGGCAAGGACAGTCTGAACAAACTGTAGGATTTATCCTTACTGACAAGGCAGAGCAGTACTAATTAAAAATATGGTGAGAGGAAGAGAAACTGAAGCCTGTTTCATGGGAATTTCAGTTTGAAAATACATAAAATACTCTTCCTACTGGGGCAAAATCCTGCCCCTAGTGGAGGCATTTAGTATAGCAGGTCAAGCAGCATACTGCCAGCGCACATCTGGTACCAGAGTCGTCATGGGCTGTGTTGCCATAATGCTCTGCTAGTTACTTCGTTTTTTATCAGAAGTAATTGTGACTGTTTCTCTACTGATCAGTGCTTGTTGGTGGCACCATATGTGCACACAGGACATAGTTTCAGATAGCCACCATTACTTTTAAACAATATACTATTTATATAGTCCTGGCCTTATGGTAACAGCAGGGCTGAAGTGAAGCAAATGGGCAAGTATAGTAATAGAAAAAGTAAAGTCCATGAGAACTTAGGGTGCTGAGTATCTCTCAGGATCGGGCCCTTGGAGAGGATGCACATTGGTTGTTATTTAGATCTTGGTTGTAATGAAAAGTCTCAACAAATTTAAAAAGCACCTGACCATGTAACAGAGGACAAAGGTGTTGCCAAATTCTGTATTTTTGCTAAAGGAAACCAAAATCCATAAGCAACCATATTTTGGTGCCCTTGATGGGCTGGCACTAGTCTTCAAGACATTATCTGTTCGTTGATGGTCATTTATTTGCAGTAGTGCCTCCCACTGAAGGGTAAGCACTTTCCAAGCCCCAGGAGGGATGGCCCATGTTCCAAGCAGCTCCTGATCTATTTCTTCCTTGCTGCTTTATTTTTTGCTTCTCTAAGGTGGCAGCTAGTTGCTATTCAGTCACCCGATTGGACAACCTGTAATTTTATGCTTTAAAAAGGGGCTCTGCTTTAGATCCATATTTGATTTGTATGCGTCTTACACTATGTAAATGTATACAGTGGTTTTCTCAACCTTTATGCTGCTATGGGGCAGGTTATGATGGCCTTCAGTTTGCCTTTGTGTGCCATGCACAAGGAGGACAACATGAGTGCTCTTCTATGATTATATTTAATCTGTATTAATTATGTATTGTCTGAATCAATATGCTCTCAACAGAGTGTTGTGTTCTCTCTCTTCCCACACTGTTTAATAAATCAGGAGCTAGTCTTCTGGCTTTGCATATCAGTGTTGATGCCATGATGGAGAAGCAAGTACTTGAACTCTATGCCTCTTACGCCTATGTATAAATCCATAAAAACTGGTACCTATTGTGGGCAGTTTCTTAGTCTCTAAAGGGGAAGGATGTTTTTGTATCTCTCAAATCTACAAGAGACGCAACACATTCTATAAAAGGGGTGAAGTGAGGACTCCTCAGGCAGTCCAATCCAAAGTGAGACCAGCAGGAGGATCTGATGCCCAGCGGGGAATTTCTAGGGTCCTGATATTTCTGGCAGGAGATGGTGCAGCAGCAGCACCTGAGGGAAGGAGGAAACATGTCCCAGCTGGGAGTCCCTTATTTAGCTCTTCTCCTCAAAAATGTTTGGTTCCCCCCCCCCCCACACACACACATACATACACACACCCAGCTCTCTCGCTCTCTTCCAAGGAGAGAGAGAAAAGGAGGAGGCCTGCAGCTGCCACTTCCCTCTCATCTCTGAAAAGAAAGAGACCAAAATAAATAATACACAACATGTCGTATACATAATCTGTCTTTAGAAATATCTTAATCTTCTAAAGTTCAGGCAATCCCATCACAGTATTTATTTCAAACAGAACCAAAATACAAGTCTCCATCCTGGTCAATGATAAGCAGTGGCTTTTGTAGGAATGAGTGGAGAGAACCTGGCATGTCCCCTAACACAGCTCCACACTGTGTGTGTGTGTGTGCGCGTATGAGGTGTATGTATGTATAAATAATATACTCAAACAAATTCTCATTCTGTTTGTCTGACTGTAGCCCTACTTAGGAATGTGAACTCCTATCAGAGACTATTTCTCTTTCATTCCTCCTTTCTCCTCTCCTTGCTGCAGCTCTTCACTCCATCACCCCCTGGCATTGAGACCTGTGACAACCGCTACCCCAAATAGTGTGTTCCCCCTTCTAGCTTGATGTACATTACCCACATGAGGGTATGGCAGCCATGCCAGGAAAGGTTCTGTCCTCCAAGTGGTTTGCGGGAGACCAGGAAGCATTTTGTGAGGAAGAAGGGGCAGGGAAGGTGTTGGTCCATGCTAGAATACGTGAGAGAGGGACAGCTTGCAAGGGGGAAAAAAACCCAATCACTTCAGTGGAAAAGTTCTACATACACGCATTGGATGCTTTCATAAGGCTCTTCTCAAAGAGAACATTTTTCTTTAGTATCTATCCTTCATTATCACTCTGGACTCATTAAATTAATTTGCAAGTAAAAGAATGGAAATGCATTTATCAGAATTCTGTTTAGCTAGTCTTTGGCAGGCCATTGTTTCTTCCTTTCGTTTTAATTTCACCATAGTCAACTCCTGATTAAAATTCATTTTATTTTCCCCAAGTTGTTAAAGACAAAAGATAACCTTTCCCACTCTATAAACTAAATTGGATTAAAAGCATGGAACACCTGACTTTTGTCTAAGAGGATTTATCTTGCTATTTTGTACAGTCATTCTCATTAGGATGCATGATCTACAACATTAACAGCTTTCCACCAGAAACCTTAGAAATCTTAAGGTCTTTATTAGGGTTCATTCATGACAAATATTTAGTAGGTGCAGGAAGATATTTTTATTATGTGCTGAAACCTTTTTTTAATGTGAACCATTCATTAAACGTATGTCTACAATGGTGACTGTAACACATACATGTGCACGGTTGTGTCATAACCCCCTTCCTGTCCAACCTGAACCCCAGAAGCATGTATCTGAAGTCAAGTATGGGGCAAATAGGGCTAGCACATCCATTCCCACAATGCACTGAAACTTTTTCTTCACTCTTTCCCAATCTATAAAGGTCTCTATCTCTCGGTTTTCACCAGTAGTAGTGTGCTGTGCTGACCACATCAGAGCAGCTTTCCGTTGCACTCTTTGTAGAGCAATACAGGTGACAATAGATTCTGTGCCAAGAACAGACGCTTGGCCCACTGACCACACCTGTGCTGTTCACCTCCATGACTTCACTCCGAGCAGCAGGAACATTCACCTGTATCAGGGAAATTTCACCGAGACCGGAGCACGTGGGCGTTCAGCAGGCTTGGGCCCAGTGACAGGAAAGCATCAAACACTTTAAGCTCCTGTATAGGAAGGCAAAAGATTTGAACAGTTATTCTGGGGGGAGGGGTCATCAAAAATGCCTCTTCTATGAGGAGCTTGACCAGGTTCAATCAAGGCTCTCAATACAGACCCTGAAGTGGCTTCTGACCCCTTCTTTAACCCTGCCGGCCTTATTATCTGACAGGATGCTGATTAAGGCTAGGGCAAAGAGGCAGCCAGGACCATGAAGACTGCTATGGAAGACCCAGAGGAAAAGGAGCATGTGATTCTGCATCTGTACCAGGGGAACCATTTGATGACATGCCTCCCCTGCTCACACCCCCTTCCCCCACCCCACCCCCGCCCGTGAACCTGAGGAGGACCCCGAGCCACAGCAGGAACCAGAACCCAAGGCTGGTAACTTACAATGGACCCCCACCCTCCCTACCAATATTCCATCTTGCTCTGGTGTTAAATTCCTGATTTAAAGATCAAGGGCATTTGAATTGCTGTGCATTGACTGTTCCTCCCTGGATAATATGCCATGCATTGCTATATCTCTGCATTTGAACTGCAGTGCTGAAGGCATTGCATTGTCATGCTCTGTGCCCTTACAAAACTCTTCCATCGCTCCTCCAGCCTCCATGCCGCTCCACCCAAAATGATCCCCAACCAAGACGCAGTTATAAATCAACGGCTTTAGTGATTTCTGATGAACCATTATTATGTATTTAGCTAAAGCTAGTTCTTAAAAACAGATTATTAAGGAAAAATCCCTATTCACCTCTGTCTGCATTTCTCAGCCAGCAATCAGGCAGTGATGGTCCAGGGGAAACGTGAAATGGGAGGAGGGAGGGGATGGGTTAGAAAGGTTCCAGTTGAAGATGGGACAGTTGTATAAAACTTAGATTGTTGTCTAAAGTTAACAGCTGGGTTTTGTCCCTTGGAAGATTAAACCATTTCACTCTCTCTCCCACCCCACAATCTTACTGCCCCCTTACAAATGGGAGCTGTGTGATACTGGGGTGGAAGATAGTGGAGGTGTGGGGGCAGGGGTGTTAGGTCCAGGAAGGGGAAGGGAACAGAACACTGTTGTAGAACACTTTGATTGAGGAAAAGTAAGTCACAGCTGTCCTTTCTCTGTGGGAAGATTACAAAATTATTATCCCTGTCACGGGTATGGGGAGCATTTACATGGTCAAGTATTCAAGTCCATGCCAGCATATACTTAGGCTAAGTCTGCCACAACTTTCATGGATTCAAAGCTAAAAAAGCTTTCTTGGGTTAGATATGGCACAAGCAATTTACTACATAAACTGATCTTCAGAGTAAAGACTCAACTTTTTTAAAGATTGAAGCCAAGGGCTGTTGTGTTTATTGAAATGAATGAAAGCACAAAGCATGGTATGTTCACTACAGTTTGGGTGCAATTTTGTTATCTGTAACAAACCTGTCAGCCAGCAATCACTAGCAGTTGTATTCTTCTAGTGACAGAGGCATGATCCCAAGCTCACTGAAGTCAGTGTGTGCCTTTCCATTTATTTCAGTGGGCTTTGGATAAGGTCCTAGTACATTTAAAAAAAAATTCTTACCATATAATACATAATACTCCAGTCTATGCAAAAAAAACAAACAAAAAAATTAGCAGAAAGATATTGGGTTGGACAATAAGAGAGAAGTGAAAATACTGTTTTAAGGGACTTCGGAGAGAAAATACTGTTTTAAGGGACTTCGGAGAGAAAAATTTAGATTATCATCTCAGATTAGAAACAAGTTATTACTTTTCTTGTATTCCTCTACAACTGATTCCCACATTCTTCCTGAAAAGGTTTAAAAAAAACACAAAAAAACAGATTGAGTGAGCCACAGCTGGACTGTAGAAATCAATTAGTACTACGATATTTCATTGTATATTTGGTAGTCTGACAATGAAAGAATTTTAATTAGCATAGCTTTACTAGTACAGCTCAGATCTGTGTTTGTTGTTTGGATTTGTCATCAGAAAGGAGGTTTCACTTTTGATTGTAGCTGAGGAACATGTATGAGAACCAATTTTCAGAAAGCTGGCCCAAGGCCTCTGTAGATAAAACATGCTTATTCAAAAATGCATTTAGATGCACAAATTATGTGCATATGCAATTACTCACTTTGCATATACAAGTGCATGTGCACCTGTACCTTTTGTTGTGCCAATGCTGCAAAAAATATGGCTCGTAGTTTAAAAAAAGTTCTGATCTCATAAACAAGTATATACAACTGCCTTATATGATTCAGCTTTTTTCAACACGTTGTAATCAAGGCTACAAAAACTAAACTGTAAAACCAAAAGTTGGTTATATTTATACTCTTCAGCAGTTGACTGCAGCCTCCATAACCAACCCAGGATCGTTGGCGGTCTACTATATCCCTAGATCTCCAGGGTGACTTCTACTGATGCTGAAAAAGCCCCCATATACAAGAATGATGATACTAAAAGCATGTGGAATTGACACACAGCATTAAGTGACATTATGCCATCAGAAAAAGACGTGCAGAAAAACTGTTGCTCTTAATTCATGTCAATTTAAGGTAGCTGAAATAACTTGCAGTCTTAAACATCCACACTTGTACAAGATAACGTCTCTTTTAATGTAGCTAGTTGAGGTCTGTCTTGAGAAAAAAAGTACCTGTGACTTATTCCACTGGGATTTTACATTGAGAAAGCTATCTCAAGTTAGCAATCTCAAAGTAAAAACACACCCTTTTTTTTGCAGTGAAGAGAGTACCAGATTCACAGCACTCCTGGATACTAGATTTTATATCTGGAGCTCTGATTTAGTTAATGGAGGTACAAAAATAGATACTTTAGAATGGATAACTTGCAGTCCACAAACCAAATAGTGATGTGTAATGAGGTGTGCAACTGATGTAATCTGGCACTATTCATATTTATTAAGTCAAGGAAAGCTGTACCCATTCTCTTCAGACCAGCATTCTGAAATTTGAGAAGATGGGGTACACCTCTAACCACGGGAATTTCTATACAGCAGTTGTCTTAGCGTCCCATATTTCTGGAGTACACAAAACTGATAGAGATGACTGTCTTCTTTAACAGTAGGTGTAAGTGAATGTAAAGGAGTAGAAACTTGTTATCCGGAAAAAAAAATTGAGTATATGATGGGAAATATCATTGTCAGTGAAATGTGTGCACAGACATGTGTGCGTACTTTCTGGTGGAGTTATTTTGGGGGATTGGGGGAGAAGGCTGGTTTGTTTCTCCCCCCAGGGGTTGAGTATTACAATTCATATATATAATATGTTATGTATCAGAGTACTACTAGTTCCACCCTCCTCCCTAGGCTTCAGAGCACAAACTCCAGCCCAAGCCACACCTTCTAAGTGCTGTCTAGATAGCTATTTTTAGAGTGCTAGCATGAGTCAAGCCAGCCCAAGTCTGCCAACCCAGATGAGGCACTTCACTCCAAAATGCTATGTTGACATAACTCTAGAGGCCTCAGCTGAGCATGGGAGCCCCAGATAGATGCTGTACATGCACCAAAGTGCCTTGAAGAGTTTTCAGTCTGAGCAGACTCTAATGAATGAAGCATCTGTTTTACATCTCAAAGGTATTGATTTCAAATTATGTTGAGGTTAATTTTTTGATACTTTTTTTGCACTGTTTGTTTCATTATTGGATAGGTAAGCATGGGCTTGACCGTGCAACCACAGCCACATTTTGGTCTCAGTAGCATGAGCAGTCCTAGTGAAGTCAACGTAGAATGCCCACTTGTGCTCTTTTGTTCTCTCTGACCAGAAATTCCACCCTGGACCTGAAAGTGTAACCACTCACCCCAGAATAACTAGTAGGTGGAACACTTGCCTTAGATGTCAGAGATCCTGGTTCACGTCCCTGTTCTGCTTGATGCAGGGGTTGCTCTGTATCAGGCAGCTCAAGGACTTAAGGTTGGGATTCCCCAGCCCAGGGGAGTGCCCTGACACTGGACTAAGCTCTTCTGGGATTCTTGATGCGCACACTTGCTTTTTTGCAAAAAAATAAAAAATTGAGAGGTTTCAGGTTCTACCCAATGTGGAACAGGAAAAAGAATGAAACATCAAAAATATTTCTGGATCAGGAAAACTGTTTCCTGCCCCCTTCTAGTTGGGAATAATTCCACACTAGCAGGGAAACAAACTAGTTGGCCGAAAGGTCTTTTTCCATCTCAAACTTCTATGATGTAATTCAGTTTCTTTAAAAAAGATGGAAATTGAAGCCTGGAATTAATACGAATTTACATACATATGAATATTGTTTAAAGGTTAACTTTCACCTAACACTATCTTGGAAGTGATGGAGTGGGTGCCCGTCTTTCTATCCCTTCCCCCCCCTCCATCATCATTGTATTGTTAACCCTCTCAACTCTTCTGCCAAGGGAATTTTTCATGCTCTGATCCCTGCAGTAGGATGTATACTAAAATACGGAGTGAGCATACAAAATCTGAAGGAGTGAAAAACACATGATTCATGGATTATGTAGCCATCACATCATCTCTTGTAATAAAGTCTTGCTTGATATTCACCTGCTCACATTCAGAAGCGATCAAAATATATCTACCATTGACGTATGGGTATTATTTTTACATTAATGAATTCCCATTCTATACACAGATTAGAATATGAGGAGATGTGAAGGGGGGAAGGAAACTCCAATATCTGAATTTTAAAGCATACTTTATGTAATTACCTACAAATAATACCTATATACATCATTCTTTGGAAAATAATTTTACCATAGTTCTCAATTATAATATTACTTTTTTCCCCCCAAACTTTAAAATGCAAATACAAGCAAATTTTTTTTTGGTCCTGAGTACTACTTAGCAAGTGCAAATAAATTTAATTAGAAAGCTAATCTGCTTCAGTGGCATAAAAAATTTATTTTATGTAACTTTAAAACGTATGTCTGCTGCACTAAGTCCCAAGGCAATACAGTGTTGAAAACTACGAAGCTGGCTTATTTCTGCCCATGAGGGAGTAGCTCGTGCAAACTTCCTAGAGCACTTACTGCTATAAGCAATATGAAATGTTTATAGAGATGTCATGAAGAGTTTTTGTTTCAGACAGATGCATTATACACCATTAATTGTTAAGAGTCTGTGAGAGATGCGCACTGTTTCTTTCAAATTTCAGTAAGAAGCCAGGCAGATGGGGGACTGGATAAGTTCTAGAAAGAGGCTCTGCACTGAAGCAAAGGGCTAAAGTAATATGAGGGTGGGGGGAATACTGCATTCCTTATTGTAATAAAGTTCCTTGTTCAGTGTTAGAAGAAAGTGATCATTCTCTGATTCTTAGCAGTTACCATACCATTACGAACAAGTGTAAATAAGAGGGACACAAACCAGCTGAAATTCAATCCTCTAAGAGACTTTCAACTTGATAATCCCCCTGAATGACTTGAATAGACTGAGCAATTCACCAGATTCTGAACTACAACTAAGTTTAACAGAGCAGCAAGATAGTCTGCTCATTAGTTTATGCAATGGGAAGTGAATCTGAAAATATTTAGAAACCATTTGTCTCCATTGAAGGAGGAGATAAGAATAACTATGACATTGTTCTTAAATGTTTGATGAGCATTTCATTCCAAAAAGGAATGAAATACATAAACATGTATGCTTTTAGCAAAGCATGCAGAGGCCTGGGGGCGGGAAATGTGGCAGCATTTTAAAGGGTCCTCCGTGAGGCATTGTGAATTTGGAAGCAGGAAGAAAGAACACAAAAGATGATCTAGTATGTGAGAGTTTCAACAAGGAACATTCTGAAAAATGACAACTAATGTTTAAGCCAGGAGTGACCAACCTGTTACCCATGAACCACTTGCTCTGTAGACTGAAAATTATGGCCCTCTTGGATAGATTTCATTAAAAAGAGAATTTGTGTGTGATTATGAACAAAGAATATGCTCCCTGAGCAGTATCCTGGAATTTCTGAACTTACATGTTTAAATCGGCCCCCTCACGAAGGAGAAGGGGGCACCTCCCAGTTGTAGCCTGTTGTGAGTGGGGAAAGCTTCTCTAAGCAGCAGGTGTCCCTTTCTTCCTGCAGCTGCTTCAGATGGAACTAACTGAGAAATTAGGACTCTCTGATTCTCTGCCCTGGTGCGACTTAGAGCATCCCCAACCTTCACTGACTTGCCCCAGTGGTAGCAGAAGTCAGTGTGACCCGGCCATTCTTCCTCCCCACCTTCAGTGTGCTCCTTACACAAGAAGTCATGGGGAGGAGGGAAGCACGTAAGCCAAATACACTGGTTTTACAGCAAATGGGGACTCCCCAACATCAAAAGTATTTCCAGCAGGGGACTTGCAGGTGGATTCTACTTCCTTTGCACTACCTGAATGGCACACATGGAGCAAAATGGGTCATAGAATCTGCCTCAAAGTATTGATCGTGGCCCTTTTACTTTCTGGAAATAATGTGTTTGGCCCTTAGGCTGAAAAGGTTGGACACCATTGTTCTAGGTAAAAGCTCTGAAGAGGAAGCAGAGGGGTGGGTACATACGGGGATGATAAAGTTCCTTGTTCAGTGTCACAAGAAAGCAATTCTCTCCATGATTAGCAATGCCTGCCCTCCCCCCTCAAAAACAGCTCTAGCAGGACACTTTCTAAATTTATTGAGTAAAGAAGCTATAGACAGCTTTAGAGAGAAAAATGTCTAATGGATAGTGTATGTAACTGTCATAGGAAATAATGGTATCCCCCGGTTACAAACGGCGAATGGTTGTTGCTAGAATGAAAATTACTTGAAACTATATTTTGTCATTTTAAGGGACAGTTTGGAGATTTTTTGCCATTGCTTTATGGGTTGTTTTTTTTTAATAGAATATCTTGAATTTACTCGGAAGTATTATGCTGGTAATATTTATGAAATTGTATTACAAGGGGCAATACAAAAATTATAGTAAAGTCATTACTGCAACAATAAAGTAACTGCTTTCATAAAAGTACCAGTAACCAAAATGTAGACATTCTGGAAGAGATGTTCAGCTGATGGCTGTATGCACTGGAGTCCATGTAGCTATGCTGATTTCCCCCAGTTGAGGTGAGGAACTGGCCCTCAGTCTGTCTGAGACACATGAAAAAATAACTTGGATCAGAATTCATTACAAAATGCTTCCTCTTCGCAATACAGCTCATTGTTCTTATTCCATTTGAATTCCGTGGTGCTGTGCAGAGATTTTTTTTACAGGCTGGGGGAGATTTGCATGGAGTCATCTTTGTACAGTGTCTGGCCGTATGAATAGCGGATGTCACTAATTATTGACTGTTAATAGTGAGAAAACCATTAAGGCAGACAATAGGCTTTCCAGTCGCTCTGCTAATTGTGTGATTAACTTACTTTGGCAGTAAATTGTCACATCTGCTGTGGAGTGAGATTACACTTATGGAAATAGAATAAATACAGTTACTAGTCTCTTTTTTTTTTCTTTCCCCCAGATGATTTTTTGAGTCACTTTGCAAAAAGCAGAGAAAACTTAACAGTCAGAATGTGTTTTTAGTCAGTGAAGATTTCTAGCTGCTTTAAACATGAGCTGCTGTTAAAACCCAATCATCTGGAACCTTCTAGAATTTTCATGGCTCTGTTCTCTTTAGGGAAAGGAGAGAAGGAATGCTTTTTAAAGGTTCCGCAAAATGCTAAATGTATTTACAATCTTCAAGCTCTGTTACTAGAGATGGGCTCAACTTAATGCATCTAAAATTGTCTTTATATTCCAATAAGCATTCAGTCAGATTTGCTTTGAGAATGTTCCTTATTACTCATTTCTTTTTGCCGCCCTTCACCTCCATTGAAGTGGTCTGTAATTACTCTTCATTTATTCACCAACAGGGATCAATAATACTATAAGAGAACAAAGCCTGCCAAAAGGACGGCCAGAAATTTACACTTCAGATGTACCTTAAAGTAATGTATGAAATATAAATAAGAAACTTTTGAGAACAGAGACTTTGTAAATTACTTCGGCCCCAGGACAACAGTAACTTACACACTGACACTTTACTGTATGTGGATATTATGCTCTTATTCATTTTGCTGTTGAAAGGGGAAAGTGGTGTTGCCACAGCAACTGTCACATCATTTGGAATTTGGATACCAGATGGATGCAACTTCTTAAAGAAAAGGTATAAACTAATATATAAAGTGTACTTTCAGCTTTTCAAAGAAATGTGAGGGGAAAGAACTAATTCTGATCTTTACATATTTGTCTTAGGTCAAATCTCTCGGTCCTTAGTCTGACAAAACTGCAGCTGAAGTAAATGGAAGTTTTGCCTGAGTAAGGACACTGCATTGTTATCAATGTTAATATGTTCTATTTTCATCACACGAAATATTCTTTTTTCCCCATGCAATGAGATGCACAGGCCAAGATTTTCAAATGTCTAATGATATTGGGTATCTCTGTTTTTTAAGTGTCCTACTTTGCACGCACTGAAGGAGCCTGATTTTTCAGAGGGTGGGTGCTCAGCACCCAAAATCAATAGTCACCTTTGAAAATCTTTTACATCATGGACTAGCCTGAAAGATGGGCCAAATGTGTCATTCAACTGTTGTGTAGTTGAAGAGAGGAGCTTGCAACCACCTTTTCTGGCTCATGTAACCCCCTTCTCAATACTGATCTCCCTCTCACATATCAGGTCCATAATCTTGGAGTCCTCTTCCATGCCAAATGACATTCTCACCTCACATAACACTACGCTCTCTTGCCGTCATTTTGACTGGGTCAAATGCAGGAAGTGGCAGAGGGATGAATGTGCCCATCGTAATATAGTATCATACCAGCGCTTGAACGCATCAAAGTGGTATCATGGCTCAATGCAGTGTTGCAATGCAATTGCCCCAAAGTGATTTTGAGGAGTCATGAATGTCTGTCAAGATCACTGCCTTTTTTTGAATTATTCATTCATCTACTTTTCATTTCATGCCCTTGGTTACTGCAACTCCTTAACCTTTCCTCTATGCCTCCTGAAGTCACTTATATCCAAATGTGGGGCTCTTGAGAACACTGCAGCAAATGTTATTGCATGATCTTGATCTTGAAAGACACATGTTGTCACACTCTCTCTCCCTTGTTTACAATCCACTTTCCACTATAAAAATTGCTCACTTAACGGACAAGGCTCTTCATACTCACTCTCTGCCTACTGTCATGGCTTCATTTCTCCCTGAATCCCCTGTTTGGATCTGCCACTCTGCCAACTGTAACCTCCTTTCAGTCCACTGCTCCCTATTCTTCTGTTTGAAGTTTATTCTTTGCTGCCACTCCTCCAGTTATCTGCAACAATCTCCTGCATAGACAGTCTGTCCAGCTCACTGACTCACCATCCGATTTAAATATACCTCTCAAACATTAAAATCTCCCTCTGCTCCTATGCTGTCTATGACTAGTAGCTTCCAGTTGGGCCCTTTCGCCCACCACTCACTATTAACATAGCAACCCTTCTGCCTTAATCACTTAATCATCCGTCTCCGTTTATGCTTCCTTCTTCTTATTGCAACATTTTACAATGTAATCCATTGGTATAACATAACTTCTGTGCATAGTGAGCTATTTGTATGAAGGATGCATTATAAAATTAAATTGTATCGCATTGTGCAGGAGTAATAAAATGGTAACTACTGGAGCTAGCAATTATTTGCACAATAACTTCCATAATATCCTGCTCTTCAGTTTATGGGCTGCCCTTGCAAGGGCAGAAGAGAGCATTTCTTGGTAGAATTATTTAATTTCCATTCAGAATTCCAATTTCCTCCAAAGCTGCCTGCTGTTTAAAAGCTCATGACCGCATTCCCACAATGATCATAAGGAATACAGACTTTTCTCATTTAATTCATTTTAAACAAATATAGTGTTTCCTGCTTCTCTTTGAAATGCCTAAATAAATTGGACAGCTTTCTTTCTAAAATGCATTTTCTACCCAGGGCTGAAAGAACATGCACTGCAGAAGTTTTTTGTTTCATGAAAGTGGGGGATTGAGTGACAGTGGTTGTACATATTTATAGATTCCTAGAGTCCAAAGCTGGAAAGGACCATAGTGATCAGGCTGACCTCCTGAATAACACAGGCCATAGAACTTCCTCCAAATAATTCCTAGATCATAGTAGTAATGAGCTTAATCTGCAGCAGAGGAGATTTAGGAAAAACTTTCTAACTACAAGGGTAGTGAAGCTATGGAACAGACTTCTAGAGGAGGTGATGGAGTCCCCACCACTGGAAGCTTTTAAAAACAAGTTGGACAAACACCTGTCAGGGATGGTCTAGGTATACTTTATCCTGCCACAGTACAGGGGGCTGGACAGGGTGACTTCTCGAGGTCCCTTCCAGCCCCACATTTCTATGACTCTATGATTCTTTTAGATAAACATCCAATCTTGATCTAAAAATTGCTAGTGATGGAGAATCCACCACACTTGGTAAATTGCTCCAATGGTTAATTATCTGCACTGTTAAAAACTTACACCTTATTTCCAGCCTGAATTTGTCTAGCTTCAACCTCCAGACATTGGATTGTGTTATACTTTTCTCTGTAAGATTGAGGAGCCCATTATCAAGTATTTGTTTCCCATGTAGGTACTTACAGACTGTGATCAAATCTCTTGAGGGGGCCATTTAGGGATTTGGGGATTGGTCCTGCTTTGAGCAGGGGGTTGGACTAGATGATCTCCTGAGGTCCCTTCCAACCCTAATAATCTATGATTCTATGATTCCCCTTAAGCTTCTCTTTATCAAGTTAAATAGATTGACCTCCTAGAGTTGATCCCTATAAGGTATGTTTTTTCTAATCCTTTAATCGTTCTGATGGCTCTTCTCTGATCCCTCTCCACTTTATTAGCATCTTTCTTGAATTGTGGACACCAGAACTGGACACAGTATTCCAGCAGCAGTCATACCAATGCCAAACAGAGGTAAAATAACCTCTATTCCTACTCAAGTTTCCCTTTTATGCATCCAAGAATCACATTAGCTCTTTTGGCTACAGTATCACACTGGGACCTCATGTTCAGCTGATTATCCACCACTACCCCCAAATCTTTTTCACTGTTACCTAGGAGAGAGTCCCCCATCCTGTAAGTATAGCCTTTTGTTTCTAGATGTGGACATTTATATTTAGCTGTATTAAAATGCATATTGTTTGCTTGCACCCAGTTTACCAAGTAATCCAGATTGCTCTGAATCAGTGGCCTGTCCTCTTCATTATTTACTGCTCTCCCAATTTTTATGTCATCTGCAAGCTGATGATTTTATGTTTTCCTTCAGGTCACTGATAAAAATGTTAAATAGTGTAGAGCCAAGTGCCAATCCCTGTGGGCCTTGCTAGAAACATACCCATTTGATGATGATTTCCCCTTTTACAATTACATTTTGAGACCTATCAGTTAGCCAGCCTTTAATCCCTGAAATGTGTGCCACATTAATTTGATATTGTTCTAGTTTTTTAGTCAAAATGTCAGGAGGTAAAAAATCAAAGTATAGCACATCAATCATATTACCTTTATCAACCAAACTTGTAAGCTCATCAAAACAGTATCAAGTTAATTTGACAGGATCTGTTTTCCATATTGATTGGCATTAATTATATTACCCTCCTCAACTACTCCATTATTTTGCCCAGGATTGATATTGATTGACAGGCCTATAATTACCCAGGTCATCCCATTTACTTGTTTTAAAAATTGTCACAACATTAGCTTTCTTCCAGTCTTCTGGAACTTCTCCAGTGTGTCAGGATTTACTGAAAATCAACATTAAAAGTTCAGCTAGCTGCTCAGCCATCTCTTTCAAAACTCTTGGATGCAAGTTATCTGGACCTGCTGATTTAAAAAAATGTCTAACTTTAGTAGCTGTTGTTTAACAGCCTCTTGGAGATATCAGTAGAATCAGTGTTCTCTTATTTCTTAAAATGTAACTACATTGTGCTTGGTTCTGCTGCAGCCTGAGTTGTAAGTGAAGGTCAGACGGGTTTGCATTTCATCCAGATCAGTTTGTCATCCCTACTTATAAATATAAATGGCAGAAAGACTAAATGGTCCCTAATAAAAGAAAATGGCCATTTTTCTATTCTATACATCCTAATATATTTGCTAAAATCCTAATAAAAGATTACCATCAAATTGATATAAATTATGAGGTGAAAGTCTTTTTATTACTGGACCTTTTATATGGACTGATTTTCCAGCAACCTTAATTTTGATTTTGGACTGTGTGTAATGATGCAGTTATTCAGCAGGGGGCTCAGCAGGCTTTGATCTTTGTGTAATGCAACCTTAGTGATTGACTGGTTCGCCCAAAAAGTAAATGCAAATGAAAATTGAATTGTGGTTTTTTACTACAGCAAAATACACCATTTGATTTTGACTTTTAATGATAAGGAGCAGCATATGCAATCCAAAAGGAGATTATAACAGTAAAATATAGGTTATTGTGTAGGAACACTTCAAGAATCTCAAAAATTAATTTAACCAAGTTTCATAGAAAGTTAGTGAAGGGAAACGAGTGGATGTCTTGGAAACCACCATAACGCAACTTCCAGAACTTTGCTATTCTCACAGTTTACTAGGAATAATCTATTTAGCATATAAGGCCTTGGCATTCAGACTAAGGAGTTGCTCCTGTGATGTAAAAAACTTGCATGAGTTTTGTCATTCTAAATAATGAGGGAAGAGCATAAGGCTAACCATGACAAGCTAACACATTATGTGCTAAATGGTATTTTAAAACAATAGCATTACCTATTTTCCTAGCCTAGACAAGTCCTTAGAGATTTCACCCTAACCACACATGCACATCCTCTTCCCTGTTAATCTGAGTAGTTTGCTTCTTTCCTCTCTCTCTTTTCAACCAATTAAATAAGCCAAAATGTGCTCTGGTGAAAGCTTGTAGCCTTCGGCAACCCTGACCTGCATTTTTGTAGCACAGATAGACATAATGAGTCTTCATAGCACATCTTCTGTTTGAGTCTTTGTTATTAACAATGGGGAAAAAAGTGATGAAAACAGTAGTAGTAGAAATATTCCCCCTCTCCCCCAACTCCTTGAAGTGGGTATGTTGTAGAGGAGTCACCTAGATAGGTGAACAGTCTAGCACTTACGCCCTGATGCACTGGAACAATGGAATCAATATTTATAAGGAAATCACCATTGGCAATTAAATGGAGAGAGGCCCAAAGTTCAGTGTGATTAACCAGACTGTACACAAAAGGAAAAAACAAAAGATGCCAACATTATTTCTCAGGTATTAGCATACTACCAAGGGTTTTTGTTTTTTGCAATGGGACAGATTCTGAGACCTTTGCTCCCATGGAGTAGCTTCTTCATGAGCGGTTCTGTTGTTGTTTAACTTATCAAAACCTGGCCTTATGGAAGCCCTACCTCATAGCACATATGTCCACTTTCACTTGCCCTACTACAGCTTAAATGCATGGCCAATTGCATAACTAATATACTTCTTTTTAAATACCATGTTGTTCCATATTGGTTCCAATATGTAACTACGTCTAAATAAGCAACAATGTCCTTTTATTTTATTTTTTCCCTATGCTAAATTTATTCATGCAAGGTAAACCAGCTTCAGGATAGCAAATATGTTAGAGGAAAGAAGACAGGCTGTAGGGGACAACCTTGGTTCGAGTGATCATGAGCTAATTCAATTCAAACTAAATGGAAGGATAAACAAAAATAGATCTGTGACTAGGGTTTTTTACTTCAAAAGGGCGAACTTAAAAAATTAAGGAAATTAATTAGGGACGTGGATTGGACTGAATAACTTGTGGATCTAAAGGCGGAGGAGGCCTGGAATTACTTCAAGTCAAAGTTGCAGAAACTATTAGAAGCCTGCATCCCAAGTAAGGGGGAAAAAAGCATAGGCAGGAGTTGTAGACCAAGCTGGATGAGTAAGCATCTCAGAGAGGTGATTAAGAAAAAGCAGAAAGCCTACAAGGAGTGGAAGATGGGCGAGATCAGCAAGGAAAGCTACTTTATTGAGGTCAGAACATGTAGGGATAAAGTGAGAAAGGCCAAAAGCCATGTAGAGTTGGACCTTGCAAAGGGAATTAAAACCAATAGTAAAAGGTTCTATAACCATATAAATAAGAAGAAAAAGAAAGAAGTAGGACCGTTAAACACTGAGGATGGAGTGGAGGTTAAAGATAATCTAGGCATTGCCCAACATCTAAACAAATACTTTACCTCAGTCTTTAATGAGGCTAATGAGGAGCATAGGGACAATGGCAGGATGACAAATGGGAATGAGGATATGGAGGTAGATATTACTACATCCGAGGTAGAACCAAACTCGAACAGCTTAATGGGACTAAATCGGGGGGCCCAGATAATCTTCACCCAAGAATATTAAAGCAACTAGCACATGAAATTGCAAGCCCATTAGCAAGAATTTTTAATGAATCTGTAAACTCAGGGGTTGTACTGTATGACCAGAGAACTGCTAACATAGTTCCTATTTTTAAGGAGAAAAAAGTGATCCCGGTAACTACAGGCCTATTAGTTTGACATCTGTAGTATGCAAAGTCTTGGAAAAAATTTTGAAGGAGAAAGTAGTTAAGGACATTGAGGTCAATGGTAATTGGGACAAAATGCAACATGGTTTTACAAAAGGTAGATTGTGCCAAACCAACCTGATCTCCTTTGAGAAGGTAACAGATTTTTTAGACAAAGGAAACGCAGTGGATCTAATTTACCTCAATTTCAGTAAGGCATTTGATAAGGTTCCACATGGGGAATTATTAGTTAAATTGGAAAAGATGGGGGATCAATATGAAAATTGAAAGGTGGAAAGGAACTGGTTAAGGGGAGACTACAATGGGTCGTCCTGAAAGGTGAACTGTCAGGCTGGAGGGAGATCACTGGTGGAGTTCCTCAGGGATCGGTTTTGGGATCAATCTTATTTAATCTTTTTATTACTGACCTTGGCACAAAAAGTGGGAAAGTGCTAATAAAGTTTGCGGATGACACAAAGCTGGGAGGTATTGCCAATACAGAGAAGGACTGGTGTATCATACAGGAAGATCTGGATGACCTTGTAAACTGGAGTAACAGTAATAGGATGAAATTTAATAGTGAAAAGTGCAAGGTCATGCATTTAGGGATTAATTAATTTGTTATAAGGTACTCATCAGTTGGAAGTAACAGAGGAGGAGAAGGACGTCGGAGTATTGGTTGATCACAGGATGACTATGCGCCGCCAATGTGATGTGAAAGTAGAATGAATTATATTGTAAAAATAAGAATGGATTAAAGAAATGTTGTATGTACCTTTAAGCAGAAATAAGAAATGTTGAAATACAGGTGCCAGGAAAAGAAACATTAGGCATAAACAATGGTGCTAATGGCAAAACATTAACAGAAGATGGGTAAGGAAATAAGATATGCATGCCTAGCCCAGGTAAACTTATCTGATTCTGCTTCCTTTGTTATCTTGTTAAGTTCTCACCCTTTTATCTGTATAAATAAGATAGTTTGTGTCTTGCATGGTGCTCACATTATCGGGGTGTCATTAGCAGAGCGCTGTGCTAATAAAACAGAGTGGTCTGACAAACTGTGAGTCCTGAGTCTAACTTTGACAATTTGGAGGTTCCACCGAGATGGCAACCGTCTTCACTGGGGCTGTGTGATTCCTGACTGTTTTTGTAGGACGACCGTGGCAGCCGGCACCTGGGCATTTGGCCCGAGCGGTCCTCCACTATAACGAAAAGGTGCACGACCACAGTGAAGTCTACGCCATTGAACCTGTTGGTTCCCACTCTGTTCTGGTAGGGATCCCGGGATCTGACATCAGGAATCTGGTCAGGTAATTATTTCTGTGTTTTGTCCGGACTGAGGACTGTCCTGTCTCTGTGTCTATCCGTCCTCCTGTGGAGTGTTTGAGTCTGGGTGCCATCTCCGTCCGGGGATCGGCCGACCAAGGGGTTCCTGTCCCCGCGGTCTGAGTGAGTGGAATCTGCACAATCGCAGCCGCACCGCACTTTGGGTAAAAGCCCTGGTGTGAAAGCAAGGGCGATTGAGGCAGTAGCCTGTGGGCTCCTTTTGTGTGTTGCACTGGGCATTGCTCTGACAAACCCGAATTTCCTTCTTGTGCGATTGATGTGTGAAGTCCTCCTGTATGGGTAACCAGACGTCTAAGTAGGGACAGTTCTCTAAACGAACGCCGGCTCATTTTATGTATTTAGGATGGGTCCAGACTCCTGTAAGAAGGGTCCGGACTCCTGTAAATTTCTGGAAAAATGGTCTAGGCTAACTCAGGGGGATCCCAAAACTCAGTGGCCACTGTTAAAATCTTGGAACAAAGACCGAGTGGACGTCTTAAAGGACAAACTCGGCCAACCTAAAACTAAATTGGCTAAAGAAGAGGTTAATTGTTTCATTCAGTGGTGGGAAGAGGCAAATCGTAGCTGGACAAAATCAAAAACTCGCCTCTCTCAAATATTCAAATAATAAGTTGAAAGCTTTATTAAAAGCCTCCTCTCCCACCACCAGACCGAGCGCTCCCCTTTACCCCGTTCTCAAAAAAACCCACCCCGGATCGATCCAACCCCCTTAATACTCCCATCTCATTGTAAAAAGGACAAAAAGCAGGATCGGGCCCAGAAAAGCAGGCAAGCAACAGATTAAAAAAAAAACTGAAAAACAGGTTGGAAGCCCTAAGGGCATAGTGTAAGGAGTAAGAAAAGCAGTAAGTGCAGGCATGAACCCCTGGAACAATACTTAAAATGGTGAAATCTGAGGTGATAAAGGTGTTATTTTGGGAGATAAACGAGTGATTTAAGGAAAGAGAGTGAAAAGTTAACTCTACAAGGGCTGGAGAGAATTAAGCAGTTAAACTTTGTGAAAATGTTAAAAAGGACCACGTTAAAGAGAGAGAATTCTTGGTTTCTTTGCAGCCATTCTGAAGGGAAAATGGGCCCTTTTCCAAAAGAATGCCTGTAAATAATCCAAATATATATAGAGCTATGTAAAAACAAAGCAGTGCAAAGGAATGTTAAGGAAAAGAAAATGTGTATGTATCTAGTTGTCTGTGAAAATATGTAAAGTTCTAAGAATCTAAACCAGCACATCTGGTTTGTAAAACTCCTGTTTTGTAGGTGTAAGATAAATTAGTTTTGTTTTTGTTTTTAATGCCACTAAAAATTCATTTGACTCTTAATTCAAAGTTGCAAAACCGACAGACCTTTTTGCAAGACACAGGTAATTAGTGTTGTTTGGCTTTGGGATTTAGCATTTAACCCTTAAGGGGTAACTTGATTCTTTATAAAATTTAAAATGTTTTTTAAATAAAAACCAAGTCATGGCTGCAATAGGGCAGTCAAAATCAGGAGAATAGGGAGAGATTCTGGAGTCTTTTTGTTTGGTTGGTTGTTTTTGTTTTTTTTTGGTAACAATAGCAGATAAGAGCTGTAGTGAAAGAATTAAAAAAAAAAATATTTTAACAGTGCCCCTCTGAAGCAACTGCAGAGGTGAGGTGCATAAAACAAAAAGAAGCAATGTTAAAAACATTGAGCCTTATAATGGCTCTGTGTAATCAGACTGTCACTTTTGATAAGGGTACATGAAAACTCTGTAAGAAAAAAGAAAGTTACATCGTATGTAAAAATTGATATGGCTAATGTTTAAAAAAAAAAAGTTGTAGTATAGAAGGAATGTGCTTTTTCCCTAGGACATGTGCAATGTATATTGTAAAAAGGGGTAAAAGAAATACAAATGAAATATGCTACTGAATTAAAATCCTATTAGGGCTCCAAAAAGAGCCGCAATAGACTGTTTTCTTTTTCAGATCTCTGTGTGTTTTGTAAGCAGGAGTTGAAAGTGGAAAGAAATCAAAACTCTGGTGAAAGTTGATTGTGTCCCCAAGACAGAGTCTCTGAGCTCTGCTGATGGCTTTGAATACAAAAGCCAAGCCTGTGTTGATGCAAATTACCTAACTGATAAAGGAAGGTGAAAACTGCCAGCACAAAAGAAATAACCTTAAAAAAAAAAAAAAAAACATGGTATAACAAGATATCTTTAATTGATTTGACGCTAATGTTATTGTTAATATTAAACATTGAAATAAATGTAATGTTAGTAAGTACCCCTTTAACAACGTATAGTATGTATGATTTTTGGAAAAATCCTTTAAGGTAATATGGTAATGATGCTTCTCAGCTATTACCTGTGAATAAACTTAAAGCTTAACACAGCAGGAAAAACATTACAAACTTGGTCTGCTATATAAGAAGAAAAACTTGAGGTACACCACCTCATGAATTTAATAACTAAACAGTAGAATAATTTCCCCATAACCCTTAAAAAGTAGAAGCCATTAAAACCTGACCTGCCTATAAAAAAAAACAAAAAAACCCAGGAAAATATGGGGGCAATTCCTCTGTTTTGCCTGCAATCAGCAAGGGTATTTGTAAAAGAAAGGAATCTTTTAAGCGACAATCAATGCCACCCTGAAAGTGGTAGAAAAATGTTTTTTGTCTTTCAGAAAATCAGAAAAAGATAATACCAGCTACAGAACAACCTATTACAAAAACAAATGAAAGTTAAAAAAAACATACTGCAATAGCTATGAAATGTACCGAAATGCAGATATTTAGAACATAAAATGTTTTGGGTAATATAAAAAAAATTAAGATTTTGATACATCTGTTAAAGCAAAAAAAAATAAAAATAAAAGATTATTGTTTAATACCTATCAATATAACTGGATGCAGTATGTCTCCAGTACGGTAAGACAAAATTTGTTAAGTGAAGAAATTGTTGTTAAAATTGCACACCAACAGGCTCTGGAAGCAAAAAAAATGAAAAGTTAGCCCACTCCACAGATTGCACCTGGGATCCTTCTGGCTACCTCAAACCTCAAGCCAGTGGGCTGGGGAGGAAGGGAAACTATTGGACACTAGAGGTTGTACCAAGTGAACTCCTCAAAAGTGGGTATGCTTATCCATGCCTGTTGCTCCAAAGCCCTGTAGTGAAGACATCTCACTAGGATCCTGTATGTGGGATAAAATTAATAATTAGGCCAAAGTATTGTATAACGGGCAATGTGTGTGTTAATTATTGGAAAGAAGTGTTTTAAAAGGATAAAAGTGTTAGCAACCCACCAGTAGACAAATGTACATGTAATGTAAGTACTGTGTTTACCAATAATCACATTTACTATTTGCCACAACCAAAAAGTCTCAGCCTACTGTAAGCACTGATTTAGCTGAGTTCTCTATCAGTCTTAGCGCATTGAATGGCAAACAGTTACCAATTATCTGTTTAAAAAGGTAAAAAGGTAACATAGTTCCTAAAAACAAACAAACAAAACAATGTGGGAAACAGAACCATTCATAATGGTCTCCCACAACTACTGGCATACTAATGTTACTACCCCTAATTGTTTTTGGTTTTAAATTGTATGTGTTTAATTGAAATGTTTAAAATATGCTGGTGGATAAAACAAATGTATGCAAAGCTAGAGCCACAGGCCCAAATCACCTCCCAGTATTTTACTACATAAGAAGTGACACTGGTGATTGATAATCTTAGTGTCAAAAGGGGGATATGTAGGAGCTGGACTTTATAATGTATAATTTGATTTCATCCTACCAGCCACCCTTTTTGAATAGCAGAAAGAAATGACCCTCTGGGACTATAAGATTCTGTTTTCCCATATGCATTACAAATTGGGCCCTCTCTAACTCTTTGTTTTAAGATTTAGGTAGTAAGAGACAGGATTCTCTATTATGTCTATGTTAAGTAAATTAGAGAAACATTGAAGGCCTGGGTCTCAATGTAAATTGTCTTGGTTAATTGTAAAACTTAGCAAGGTTTAATTTGCAATGCCTTTTTGCTCAATATAAAATACTACTGTTTGTATTCTCAATCTGTTTGTGTGAATGAGGAATGAATGCATCAGGAAAAGATAAGGTGTGAAGGCCATTGTTATAGCCAGAGTCAAGAAAAGAAGCAAAAAGACTTAAAAGAGTATCAAAGAATCATCAGGCACTGCTTACTACCCAAACTGCTGTTAAACTGTCTGGCATCCGCAGCATGAATACATGCTTTGCCGTGTAAGAATGCACCACCCCAGCGAACCAATCATCACCTCAGGACCACGCAGAGTCAATTTTGACTCCAGAAGATGACGTAGAGGAACAGCCTGCAATACCTTACAATCTACGTTCTCGTAAGGGTTGCCAGAAGCAGACGACTACCTAAAGCAAGGCCCGAGAAAAAGCAGTAGTGAGCCTAGCGCCTGCTGCCTGGTGGACATAAAACTGACTACAGTTCCCTCAGTTGAGGTTGTCAGAACCAGAAGGGCCCTGCCTCCAACATGTGGTGCCTGTTCCTCGGCTGTTGGTGTCTGAAGGTCGGGGGAGTCCACAATGACAATTCTTTTATCCAGCAGCAAGTGTGGATAGCTCAGACCCTTAATATTTCTAAATGCTGGGTCTGCAGCCACATCCCAGCCCACTGTCAAACTGATGTTCCTGTCCTGGCTATCCCACTCAATTCCCCAGACTTCACTGGAGGACCTCGTCCGTTTAATACAATATGGAACAGTAATGACACCTGGGAAGAGACTATTGGCAGTTCCTTTAACCCACTTGGGGGAGTAATACACCGGGCAAAAAGGCTCCTGAGGTTAAAAGAAGTAGTTAAAATAATGGCAAATAAAACTGGAGAAAGTTTTAAGAGCCCTGGCCAAAGAAACAGGGGCAATCCGACAGGTGGCCTCCAAAACCGTCAGGCATTGTACATAGTGCTGGCGGCCAAAGGAGGGACTTGTGTTCTCATTGGAAAACAATGTTGTGTGTTTATACCTGACGATACCAATGAGGTAATAGATCACGCTAGCCACTTAGAACAAATCGCATATCTTCCCCATGAAGAGCCGAGTTCTTTATGGAAGTGGCTAAGTAACCTGTTCAATTTCTCTGGCATAGGAAACTGGTTGTTTCAGGGAGCCCTGACTATCCTGTTTGGAATCCTAATAATTTTTGTATGTTTTCAGTTAGTCTCCTGTTGTACCCAAAATTGTGTAAGGCATGCCACTCAGGTGACTGCCCCAGAACAGAGTGCTAATATGATAATTTTGAATATTGCTGATGAACAAAGAGATAAAGAATGGTTAATATGTGGAACCCAGTAAAATTTTGGTCATGGCGTGAGCTTGACCAAAAGGAGGGATTGTGAAAGTAGAATGAATTATATTGTAAAAATAAGAATGGATTAAAGAAATGTTGTATGTACCTTTAAGCAGAAATAAGAAATGTTGAAATACAGGTGCCAGGAAAAGAAACATTAGGCATAAACAATGGTGCTAATGGCAAAACATTAACAGAAGATGGGTAAGGAAATAAGATATGCATGCCTAGCCCAGGTAAACTTATCTGATTCTGCTTCCTTTGTTATCTTGTTAAGTTCTCACCCTTTTATCTGTATAAATAAGATAGTTTGTGTCTTGCATGGTGCTCACATTATCGGGGTGTCATTAGCAGAGCGCTGTGCTAATAAAACAGAGTGGTCTGACAAACTGTGAGTCCTGAGTCTAACTTTGACAGTGATATGGCCTTGAAAAATGCTGATGTGGTCTTGGGATGCACCAGGCGAGGTATTTCCAGTAGAGATAAGGAGGTGTTAGTACCATTATACAAGGCACTGGTGATACCTCATCTGGAATACTGTGTGCAGTTCTGGTCTCCCATGTTTAAGAAGGATGAATTCAAACTGGAACAGGTACAGAGAAGGGCTACTAAGATGATCTGAGGAATGGAAAACCTGACTTATGAAATGAGACTCAAAGAGCTTGGCTTGTTTAGCCTAACCAAAAGAAGGCTGAGGAGAGATATGATTGCTCTCTATAAATATAACAGAGAGATAAATACCAGGGAGGCAGAGGAATTATTTAAGCTCAGTACAAATGTGGACACAAGAACAAATGGATATAAACTGACCATCAAGAAGTTTAGACTTGAAATTAGAGGAAGGTTTCTAACTATCAGAGGAGTGAATTTCTGGAACAGCCTTCCAAGGGAAGCAGTGAGGGCAAAAGACATATCTGGCTTCAAGACAATTCTTGATAAGATTATGGAAGGGATGGTATGATGGGATACTGTAATTTTGGCAATTAATTGATCTTTGAATATTAGCAGTAAATATGCCCAATGGCCAGTGATGGGATGTTAGATGGGGTGGGATCTGAGTTACTACAGAGAATTCTTTCCTGGGTGTCTGGCTGGTGAATCTTTCCCACATGCTCAGGGTTTAACTGATCACCATATTTGGGGTCAGGAAGGAATTTTCCTCTAGGGCAGATTGACAGAGGCCCTGGGGGGGTTTCGCCCTCGTCTGCAGCATGGGGCACAGGTCACTTGCTGGAGGATTCTCTGCACCTTGAAGTTTTTAAACCAGCAGTCTCAAACATGCAGCCCGCGGGGCTATTTCCTGCGGCCCGCCAAGCAGCCCGTGCCCGCGCCCCCGGCCTATCTCTGGGCCAGAGGTGGGCAAACTACACCCAGGGGATTGCCCCCCTCGAGTCCCACGCCGCTCCCTGAAGCGGCTGGAACCACATCCCTGCGGCTGGGGTGGGGGATGAGAAGCATAGGGCTCCATCCATGTGTTGCCCTGGCTTCTAGGCACTGCCCCCCCTGCAGCTCCCATTGGCCAGGAATGGGGAACCGTGGCCAATGGGAGCTTCAGGGGAGGTACCTGGAGGCGCGGCAAGCAGCGTGTGGAGCCCTGTGTCCCCCGCTCCCCCAAAGGCCGCAGGGACATGGTTCCAACTACTTCCTGGAACAGAATGGGGCCAGGGCTGGCAGCCTGCCCTGGCCCCGGTGTGCGCCGCTGCCACCTCAGAGCCCAAAGCCCTCCTGCACCCCGCCCCCCAACTCCCTGCCCTGAACCCCCTGCCTGCACCTCAATCCCCTACCCTGAGCCCCCTACTATACCCCACACCTGAACCCCCTGCCTGCACCTCAAACCCCTACTTCACCCCAACCCCCTGCCCTCAGACCCTGCCTGAACCTCAAACCCCTGCTGCACCCCAATCCCCTGCCCTCAGACCCTGCCTGAACCTCAAACCCCTACTTCACCCCAACCTCCTGCCCTGAGCCCCCTGCCGCATCCCACACCCCAACCCCCTGCCCTGAGCCCCCTGCCTGAACCTCAAACCCCTGCTTCACCCCAACCCCCTGCCCTCAGCCCCCTGCCTGAACCTCAAACCCCTACTTCACCCCAACCCCCTGCCCTGAGCCCCCTGCCGCATCCCACACCCCAACCCCCTGCCCTGAGCCCCCTGCTGCATCCCACACCTGAACCCCCTGCCCTGAGCCCCCTGCCTGAACCTCAAACCCCTACTTCACCCCAATCCCCTGCCCTCAGACCCTGCCTGAACCTCAAACCCCTACTTCACCCCAACCCCCTGCCCTCAGCCCCCTGCCTGAACCTCAAACCCCTACTTCACCCCAACCTCCTGCCCTGAGCCCCCTGCCGCATCCCACACCCCAACCCCCTGCCCTGAACCCCCTGCCTGCACCTCAAACCCCTACTTCACCCCAACCCCCTGCCCTGAGCCCCCTGCCTGAACCTCAAACCCCTGCTTCACCCCAATCCCCTGCCCTCAGCCCCCTGCCTGAACCTCAAACCCCTACTTCACCCCAACCCCCTGCCCTGAGCCCCCTGCCGCATCCCACACCCCAACCCCCTGCCCTGAGCCCCCTGCTGCATCCCACACCTGAACCCCCTGCCCTGAACCCCCTGCCTGCACCTCAAACCCCTACTTCACCCCAACCCCCTGCCCTCAGACCCTGCCTGAACCTCAAACCCCTACTTCACCCCAATCCCCTGCCCTCAGACCCTGCCTGAACCTCAAACCCCTACTTCACCCCAACCCCCTGCCCTCAGCCCCCTGCCTGAACCTCAAACCCCTACTTCACCCCCAACCCCGAGCCCCCTGCCTGAACCTCAAACCCCTACTTCACCCCAACCTCCTGCCCTGAGCCCCTGCCGCATCCCACACCCGTTCTGCACCCTGAGCTCCCCGTGTGCACCCTGCCCTGAGCCCCCGCCACACTCTTCATGCACCCTCTGGGGACAGGGAGGGGGCGGATTTGGGGTGGGGACTTCAGGGAAGGGGTTGTAATGGGGGCAGGGAAGGGGTGGGAAGAGACGGGACCTCATGGAAGGGGTGGAGTAGGGGCGGGGCCGGGGGCAGCGAGGGGGGGTGTCAGTGATGCGGCCCTTGGGCCAATGAACTAGCCCTCATGTGGCCCTCATGGTCATTTGAGTTTGAGACCCCTGCTTTAAACCATGATTTGAGGACTTCAATAGCTCAGACGTAGGTTAGCGGTTTATTACAGGTGAGATTCTATGGCCTGCTTTGTACAGGAGGTCAGACTAGACGATCATAATAGTCCCTTCTGACCTTAAAGTCTATGTCTCTAAATGTTTTTATCCATCACTTTCTGCATCACTTAAGTGCTATGATTGATAAAGAGTGGTATTCTGTTAAAATATCACTCAACTGACTTTCTATTACAAAAATAATAAATAAGACAACATTGTTACTTATTAAGTCTAGAAGAAGGGATAGTATAATAGTGCTTATACACCTATGAGTTTGTAACTGGTATCCTCTAGTGTAGAGATCAGGAGAGCTCCAGGACCTTAAAAGCAACATTAGATAAGGTTAAAGACAACAAATTGTAACTGCAAAAATTCCAGTTGGCATAAATAGAAATACAAGCAGAAAAGAGCTATAGGAACAAGCAGAACAAAAACTGTAATGGAATATCTGGATCCTAGAACCCTTTCTGAGTCTCCCTGGAACAGCTACTGAAATGAGGTACAATAAAACCTTTACAAGCAAACCCCTGAAAATCCAAGAGGGGTGATTGTTCGGTAAGGAGACTTCACTGGCTATGACCTTCTGTTAAGAGCACACACCACCAGTTCTGAAAATAAATGATAGACAGAAAATTGGCAGGATGATCTCTAAGGACTAAGCAATGTAGTTTGTAACTGTATGGATATTTGTCACCACATGCTGCATGAAGGACACCCACTGTGTAAACTCTTATTCATGTGTTGCATCTCTTTTGGTGTGTGACTTTTTCCCCCACGTCCATTATGTAAAGCAGTATGGTACTTGGCACGTTGCATAATAGTGGCATCAGTCAAGTATGCAAATACTTAATGATGATGGCACAGACCAACAACTTGTAGCTTCCTTTCTGAATTTTCTTAAAATTCTCATCTTCACCACTCCCCCACCAGGCTATTATCTGTGCTCTTGCCCTAGAAAGTAGCTTTCTCAAGAGGGGCATCAAATTTGCCATCTCTCATAGATTTCTGGTATGAATTATTTATCAAAGATGCTTCTGTCAAAAGTTTGGACAATAGATGTTTTCTTTTAATTATTCCCAATTATTTTTTCCACTCAGCACATGGTGAGTTTCTTGTTGAGAATAAGGCTGCTTTGTCTTCAGAATCCCAGAGAACAAACTGAAGAGAAATGTTTCTCTATTTGCTTATGCACTTGCTGTGACTAAAGGAAAAATTCCCCTCTTAGATCCACGTGGCAGATCTCAACTCAGATATTCAGCTCCCTAGGGCTGTGAGACTTGCGTTAATGTCTGTAAGAGGCGAAAGGTGCCAGATTGACAGCTGTGGATGCTGAAGTTTCCTTTATTTATTTTTAATGTAATATGCATTTTAATGCACTGAATGAGACAATTGCCAGCACAATTGCAATCTCAGTAACGAAAAGAAAAACTATCTGAGAGGATGGATGAGAATCCATTAAGTGTTTAGTTGGGCTCAAGTCACTGGGGCGGTGGGTAGGGTAAAGTTCCATATGCTTCTCTTTATGAGCTAAATTCACCCCTGAGTAAAGGAGCAACATAAGCCTCATGCACCACTTTACTCCTGTAGTAGGAAGAGGGTGTGAAACATAAGCCCATGTATCAGAGGCCTGGTATGAGGTCTGAGGCCTGGGCTAAAATAGTCAAAACTTTACTGATATAAATCAAACTTAAGTTGTGAGCAAGAGGCAGGCCCTACTCACAGAATTTGGCAAGCACAGGGCTGATATTGCAAAAACACATATTCCTAAGAGGTGCTAGGCACAACACACTCATGCAAGCACATTTCAGAAGGGTGGTACCAGAACACCGCGATACTAGCACATTCCCCAGACATAATAGGAACACAGTGACCCATCTTAAGGATAAGGTCAGAATGACAGCGTGATGAATATAGGTGTTCTAATCAAGCCTACAGGTACAAGGCAATGAGAGGCACCCTGATACATCATTTGTTTGTATTGGTGTATAAAGATGTATCTCAGAGGGAGTGTCTTTGGCCAGCCTAGGGAACAGTGGACTGAGCACTGACTGAGCTGTTTCAGGTGCCACCACGCAGCCCCATGTGGCTGCTGCCTAAATTCAGTTTTTGCAGTAAAAGTTCCATAGGCACCTATGTTCCTGCCTCAGTGCATGCACCTCGCTGTCGGTGTCTATCTCCCTTCTGTGCCCCAGAGCGATCCACAAACCAGGGGAAGATAGGTGTTTCTTTGCCTAACTTGCAGCCCGGAGCTTAGGGTACTTGCCTGTGATGTATAAGATCCCTGGTTCAAGTTCCTCCCTCTGACCCTCCCTAATGAGAAGGGATTCGAACAGGGATCTGCTACCTCTCATGACAGTCTGATGGGAATCTTCCTTATGCTGTCCTATTAACGTTGTTCCACTTTAATTAAATATGAATTGAGCCAGAGAGACAGTTAGAAGCACCCTGTAACCCAGTGGGTAGAGCACTCACCTGAGAGATGGCAGATCCCTGGGCAGAGGAGGTACTTGATCTGAGTTGTATCCCACATCTCAGGCGAGTACCCTGAACCTTATAAGGGAGCTGCTCATCCTCCTCCCCCATCCCAGTTGTTTTGTGTGGAGTTAGGTGGCCTCTGAGCATGTCTAGTGGAACAGGCACTGCACGTGAGTTAGGTGGAAGAACACCTATCTTCCCCCAGTGCATGGATCACTAGCAGAGACTGCAGCCCAGTGTTGGACAACTATCTCCATGACAGGAGCAGGGCTTCCTGCAGTCCTCCGGTCAGCATCTCCCATTGATGAGTTTACGCAGCTCCCCACATACCATGCTGGGTTTTGTGGATTGCATTCTTAGGATGCTGTCACTCCCCATTTGCTGTATAGGGAGCCTAAGTGCTTAACTCAGGCATTGTGGATCACAATGTTTCTTGTTCCTGTGATTTCCTAGGCACTTCAAAGTTTGCGCCTTTGTGGGTCCAGTGTTCCCTCTAATTTTTCCCACACACGTGTGGAATGAATTTTATGTGCACCAATATAGAGGTGATGTGTGACACATCACCTTCATATCAGTGCACATACCAAAATTCATGTGGTGGAGGTGGGGACGAGGAGTTCGGAGTGTGGGAGGGAGCTCAGGGCTGGGGCAGAAGGCTGTGGTGTGGGCCAGCTGGGGGTGTGGGCCGGGTTGGGGCTGGGGTACCTGTCCCTGGGCCACAGTAGGTCCAGGGATAGACGCCTCTCCCCTGGCCGCAGCAGGTCAGGGGCCGGGCTGGGTGGAGGTTGGAGGAACACCTGTCCCCTGTCTGCGGCAGCTCCAGGGCTGGGGCCACGGGATAATCGCCTCTCCCATGGCCGCGGCAAGTCCAGGCTGGGCCTGTGGAGGGGCACCTGTCCCCCGGCCGTGGAAGGTCAGGGGCCAGGCTAGGTTTGGGCTGGAGGGAGGGGTTCCTCTCCCCCCGGCAGCAGCAGGTCCACCAGGACTGGGTTACCTGAGCACCTGTGTCGTGCTTAATAGGCTTCTGCACAGCCATGCAGCCGCGCAGCTCACAGGGAACGTAGGTCCAGACCTACGTGCATAGGCTTTATGCTGGGCGTCCACAGAGGGGTGGATTCACCCTTTATTCCCCAAGCAGGTAGGGCATGACAAGCAGCTGTGTAAAACATAAGAGAGCTAGGACAATACTTTGTTGTTGTTACACATTTTTTTTTTCAAATAAAAACAATGAATTCACATTTGTAGCATTTGTGACTTCTGTTTGCTTTCCATGAACATTTTGTACGTGCAACATTTTGCTGGCAGATGTGTTCACTGAAAGAGAAAGTGGAACAGAAACTCAAATGAGTGCATATTTGCAGGAGTCCTTGCACGAGAAATGTTCATGTGGCCATCCTTGAATCCCTGTATGGGTATGCAACACTTCCTTACTATGGTGATGAGTACTCTAGAACTACCAGTGTAGATCACTCAGTCAGGGAACAAGCTACACCCTATCAATTGAGTAATCAGTCAGACAACACAGTCTGATTTGGCATAAGCCAACTTCTAACTATTGGGGGTTAGAAGGAAACTTTCCATAGGCAGTTATGAAATAACCTATCCCTATTACAGGGCTTTGTCCTCTGAAACACCTGATACTGCTGACTGTTGGACACTGGATACTGGACTAGGCTAACCCCTGTATGCCAATTCCTATGCTCCTATGACTTGTGACTATCACATACTGTAGCTAGTACATTGTTTCTCAAATGCAGCCACCATGGCTGCATGCAGCTACCAGGAACTTTTCTTGCAGCCACAGCCACCTGGGCTGTTATGGGGAGAGGGGACAATGCAGTGGCCCCTCCCTCTCCTTGGTGCTCCTGGATGCACTGCTTTGGTGTTGGTTGCTGGGGCTGCCAGCAGGGTTGGGCCCTGCGCCCTTCCCCCCGCCCCACACACACACCTGGGACACAGTGCTGGAGGAGCAGGTTGCTGGTGAGTTCCCCACTCTCCTGGGGCAGTGGGACTCAGGCTTTGGACTTCAGCCTTGGGGGTGGCAGAGTAGCCAAGCTCTGGCTGTGTGGGGCTTCAGGCTCTGCAGCCCCTGCCACCTCCCCCAACCACCCACATCGTTCCTGGTCCCTCCTGCCTCCCCTGACCCTCGCCCCCAATCCAGGGCTTAATTTGTCCCCTGCCTTGGCAAGGCTGAGTAAGTCTGCTATGAAAAGTGATACTTGTATGTTTGTTAATATCACTTTTCACAACAGACTTACTAGCTAGCAATAAATAAACTACAATGATTTGGACATGTCTATGTTCATACTTATTTGTTTTTCCTAAAGCTAATGAAGTATTTTAGAGAAAAGTGAAGCCACTGAGAACCCCTGCTCTAGCAGTTGTACTGAACAGTTCATTAGCAGCTCATTTGCTTACACAAAACGTTCACCCAACAATTGCAAATAGCAAACACCTTGGTAAACAGCAATGACTCTCAAATAGATGAGTTCACTTAGCACAATAAATTGTTCATTGTTCACTGAGCTCTAAAGCAATGTCCTGCTAATATGCTTTCAACCCAATCTTGAAGGAATAGTTCCCTCTAGGAAATACAAGTTATGTAAATGCTGATCTTTCACTGGCTGCGTGAATGAGAGAGGGGGATTAAAAGATGAGCAAGTGAAGATAAAATGCATGAACAAAAATATTAGTAACAGGGAAAAACCAAATGACTAGGGCTACATTTTCTCAGACGGCATCCAGATTCTCTGAGTCACACTGCTGAAGGGTGGGGTGATTTGTATTTTCCTTTTTTTAAAATACAGGAGACTTATTGTCCCCACCCTGCCTGAAATAAACATCAAACTTCTGCCTACAGGCCTTTGCTGTTGCCTGCAGGCCTTTGCAGAATTACCCACACTGCCTCACTTCCTGCTGATTTCTTATTGCTGCAACCCTTGCCTTAGATTAGCCACAGGTGGGCTGACTAGGGTCTAATGGCAGGCAATTATCAGGAAGGAGCTGACAGATTCATTCTCTTTCCCTCTGGATCAAGCTGGAATGTAAGGCAACAGCTGTCATTCTCCTCACCACCCCCTTTTAAGTGGCTAACAAGAAAGAAACAAATCAAATTAAGGCCCCCATTTAGTGGGAGCTGCTGATTTCTCTTCCCAGCCTTAGCCGCTACCCCACTCAGTTACATGGATGAGGAATATTGCCCAGCGATTTAGAGTGAAGAGGTAAAAGTAAGTATTTTTTATACACTATCCATGTCCTGTTCAGAGCTGCCAGTTACAACTGTAGGTGAGCACAGAATACAAGAGGAGCACTTCCAGTCTCATGAAGAGGGGTAAAATGGGGCTCTTACCTTCCCACTTTGGCAATAAAGCTCTCAAGAGCCCCTGTTGTGTCCCATGTTGCTTTAGTCCGTAACTATTTTCCTAGAGAATATGCTTGTGCAAGGTGCCCATTCTCCCAACTATAAAGCCAAGAAAAAGTATATAAAATCCAAGTAAGGTCATGAGTCCAAGAAATCCTAGGTCTCTAGCCTCTCAGGAAAGCATAACTTCCTCCTCATTCTCTGTTCCAATGTGGATGAAGGGAGACAGTTGATAAGGCCAAGATGGTGTCATAGAAAAGGTCCAGTTTTCAGAATTAGGCTGTAGTCTCTTCCCGTGGGTACCTTCAAAATGAGGAGTTTTCCAGAGGAGAGTTCTCTTCCAATCTGCAAGAAAAGATAATAAATTCAGAATAGAATTGCCAGGGCATAACCCAGCCAGTCTCAAAGTGTATAAACTCCACTTGGCCAAATACACGGGGTTTATTTTGGTTCCTAAACTGAGAGGGGATGTCTGTAGCCAGGCTCCAGCGTGCCACTTCTCAGACAGATGTAGCAAACAAACATATATGGCTACCTGCAGGACTTCACTTTCTTAGGTACACCATCTACTGGTTCCTGCCAAGTCTAAGAGTATGTCTACACTGATGTATCCCATATCTGCCTTTACACACGGGATACAAACTGTTTCGAAAACCCAATTTAACCCCTTCCCTGAATGATGGGACCAAGCTATTCAAGGTAATCCCAACCCACAGCCATCAAAGAGGCTACAGATCATGGCAGATTGTGCTTCCCGAGCTGAGAGGAGGGTATTGGTGAGGAGTCACTCTTGAGGGCATGATAGTTTGGTGTGCAGCAGATGTGTTTTCAGACATGTTCCTCCTGCTGCAGAGAAAGCTTTCAGGTGCTGCCTGGAGGGGGATCAAGGTGTTGTGAGTGTCTAGCCAACTCTTGGGATAGTGCGTAACTCCAAATGGCACTCAGGAGCCATCCAGATGCCATGTGACAACCTTCTCCTCACTTCCTTCCTCTCCACTGAAAGATCTAGTGAGGTTGAAGTCCCACAAAACAACCCCTTTTCCAGCTCCTTCTTGGTTAGTGGGGAAGTACTGGCTGATAAGACTTAAAAAATTAATATGAATGTTATTGTTGTAATAGCTGTAGTATATTTAATATCTATTGAACTATGTTTCCATAGACTTTCTGCAGTAAGCCTCAGCTCCCTCTTTGCTTTTTTTTCCTGTTTGTTTTGGCAAAAGCAGCTACCTCTTTCTGCAGTTATGAACCTCCACAAAGGCTGTTTCTTTATATATTTTAGAGGTTCACTCTCTTTCGCCTTACTTAATGATACAAGTAGACCTGTCTCTTTGATTGCTTCTTCCTCGTATGTTCATCTGCTTGTGACAAACAGACTCTTAACTTTCCTTCCATGTAGTTTATGATGCAGGCGCACACATGTACAGTTGTATCTGTTGAACTCTTCTTTCTTTCTTGTTCCCTCTTTGCTACCCTAATTTACTGACTCCCTTCCTGACAGTACCATCATTTATTTCTTCCCCATTTTTCTCTTTGACTCATCCAAGGAACTCTGGTTATTGGAATGTTTGCGTTTGAAGCTGTGGTTTAAAACATCTCAGTCTATGCCTGCATAGAGGAAGTCTTTTATTCTTTTCAAACTTTTCAGTTATTAATGAAAGAAATTGTAAAGTTCTTTACTCCTAGTAATATTCCTGGTAAGTTACCTATATTAATAGCATGTATCTGACTCAATTTTGAGAATTTTGTTCCATTTCTCCACATCTGTATACCTGCTTTTTATGACCTACCAGTGTTTTATATGCTTTTTGCATTTTATTTCATATTTTCTTTTATTGAAATCTGTTTTAAGTGCTACTGGAACAGAACTCTGTCATCCATTTAACCAAAGCACCACTAAACTTTTCCTACCAAGCTAGATTTACTGTACATACTGTACTATTCAAAATGCAGAAACAGTTATTCTGAGTAAAGAACAGTTCTCATTTTCTTAATTAACTTTTTTTATTGAGGGTTTAATGTATGCTCGTTATATCAATTGCAGTTCCCTTCTGAAAAGTGACTGTAAAAATGGCATCATGGGGTTCCACGTTTATTGTGTTTCAGTGATTTCCAGATCAAATGTGCTCAGTTCAGTAGTAAAACATGTTTTTCTTTTTCTGACTGGCAGACTTGCAAATTCAACTAAAAGTCTGAATCAAGCTGGGTTTTTTCCTTCTCATGCATCAGCAACAGCAGGCCAAATTATGGCCTCTGATTTTTTTGTTTCTGTGGGGTTGCATAGGTGTAACTGAACAGAATTTAGTCAACAATTCTCTTGATTATGACAAGAAAGAATTGAATCTAGCTCAGGCTTAGCCATGTTGCCTCTGCAGGGCTAATAGGATTAAAGAATAGAAAATTATTTTTGTCACTAGAGTTCCCAGGTATGAGACTGAATACACATAACAATCGGATCTCATAAATAAGTAGGGGCCATTTTCACAGTCACTTTTCAGTGTACAACAGCACTCTTAGCCATTCACAGGACATTACTTTGAGTAGGACAAGTGATTGGACTTAAGCAGATACCCTGTGTGGAGACTGGGGAGACAAAATCTCTTTCTCCACCATGGGGAAGGCTGTGGAGCTGCATTGCATCCCCTCCATGGCCCTCTGTCTATGAGAGTCATTTCCCCCCTCCCTAAAGACTGTGAAGTGCTCAGATATTATAGTATTGTCCTTAGCCTCACAACACACCTGTCAGATAGAGATGTACTACGTGACTTGCCCTATGGTATGGCAGGGAATTCAACCCAGGTCTCTCAAATCCTACACTGGTGGCCTAAGCACTACTTCATCTTACGGGCTAGAATAGTGGCTGCTGCCCCTCTATGGCCAATAGACCTTCAGGGCTATGGCTCCAGGAATCCTCCTCTTGGCCAGCAGCAGTGCTCCCCTCCATGCCAGCATATGTGGAGCTAGCCCATATTTTCCCAAGGGCTGCGGAGGTCCCACATGCACCATGTGACTCTGCCTATGGCCACCCCCACAAGGTGCCATTCTGCAGCAAATGGAGGATCCAGTGCCATCTCTCTGCCTATCTTTCAAGTAATCTTGAAGGCTAATAAAAGTAACCTATTTCATAACAACAGAGGTATTTCTGAATCAAAGAAGAATTTGCTCAGTTGGATTGCTGAACTATTTAAAAAATGATAGCTAGGACGTTTGAGATGTCAAAGTTTAAGACTTTTCTTCTGAACATAACATAAGTGAGTAGCAAATATTTTTAAAAGCATGGTAGAGACAAGTACATTGGTTATTGCAGTAATAATTTCTGACCTCAACTACTGTATTGGAGATCACTGTTGAATTCCAAGTGGGAAAAGTTCTTATTGTGAGGTCCTTCATTTCATCCCTAATCTTTTTCTCCTGCCATACTCCATGCACTTTGTTTCCCTGTTCTAACACTGTTGTAAGGATACATTACCTTAGCCTGCTGCTCCATTAAACTCCATTATAGTCCATCTTATAATATCAACCTATTACAACACTAAATAAAAAGGTTTGTGTTTTTTTAATTAAAAAGGAGTGTATTTTTTTGTTAGTAACTGCAAAACTGTAAGCAGAAAGACTAACATAAAAACATCGAGAATTAATTAATTACAAATTAGCTTGCCAGCATATTAGGAGAAGCTCTCGTTTTGACTTTAATACGTTGAGGAGATGATTAAAAACCAGAGAAATAAATCCCATTCTCTTATATTCGCAGGCATTTAAACTGCACTGAGCACTAATGGCATTTTCACACACATGCCATCGAAGAGGTTTAACTGAATTTACAATATTTCTCTGGGTGTCCAAAGACGTGGCACCAAAATGCTCTGCCTTATGTATTTTTAATGAGACCATAATGAATCCTTGTTTGGTTGGTTTCTGCTTCCCATGTTTGCCAACTACTCTCCAAAGACTGGTGGTTGAGCCCATGCTTATTTAATGCTCTAATCCCGCCATGAGCGTAACATGGGCATAGAGAGCTGATTATGCAGAGCTCGTTGCAAATTCGTGGCCTCTGACACCTCTTGATGCTGGTGGTCCGGACAATCGTTGCCCCATCTCTCTTTAGGTAAAGTTTATTGGTGTCATCTGGAACCAAAGCAATGGGTGATCCTTCAAAAGTCGGTTTTGTTTCTTCATTGGCCTTGTAGCCCTGAGGATTAATCTGTTGGTCTGTATAAAATGTCTTTTTGATAAAAGTGTGTAGGCTGCATAGATTAATAGAATTTGCAATAAGCTGTAATGAAGATACCTAGAAGCTTCTAGACCAGACATCCTGGCCTATTTCCTCTGTGATGCTGAAAGCAACCTTTAAGACCCTTACTCAGAAAAGTGATAATAGGAAACAAACCTACGCAAATTGTCTAGGGACTTTTCGAATGTCTGCTAACCTTTCACCTAGTTAGGGTAAAAAGGAGGGTATTTTTTGACCACAAATGTAACACATACACCCGCAGATGCGTCATTTAATACGTATACAAAGGTCAGCCTATGAAAACAGGTACCCTCACCTTTCCATGGGGAAAGACAAATTTGGGCATAGGAGGAAGGATTTCTCCCTATAAAAGGTGTGATAATCCACCATTAGGGCAGGCGATACACCCATCCTTCTATTCTCATCGCCTCACCCTGCCTACACCTACGAAAGCTGTCAACTAATGATAAGTCGTAGTGTTCTGTCCTTTCACAGCTGTAAGTATGAAATAATTCTTAATTTCTACTTCACCTCTAAAGCATCTATGCTAAGAAGGGTTTAATTCATAACCAGTTTCTTTATAACTATACTTCCTCTAGCAGAGGTGTGAAATTCACTCTAGTACTATTTGCTGCAAAGTGCATTAGATATCATATCATATCATATCATATATCTCTTAAAGAACTGTGATATTTTGTAACTTTGTAATCAAACTGCTTTTAACATTTTACATTTACTTCTTGTTTTATTGGTTTTAAATAAAAGGTCTTGTTTGACTAAACTTTGTCTCAGTGTAAATTCCTGTTATACCCCAATCTCCTTGTATTAAATTCTGTGAAGCCTGATTCTAGACGAACTTTTATCTTCTGATCACACATATTGGCGAGCCATACCCATATTATTAATATCTATTAATTATTACTAACATTCTTAATTAATTAGGAAATTAATTATTAAATAAAACTAAATTAAGTGGATAAATTCCACTGTCCCTACTAACCCTCCCCAAATCAGGCAACAGCCTGAGCACACCAGAGACATGATGTTTGTATGGTTTAATTATCTGCTCCTAGCAGCTGACAAAGGTCACATGTCGGTGCTGATACTTGGATTCCAGTGAGTTTCCCAAATAATTGCTAGGGGACAGCAAGAGTCACGAAAACAAATTGCACTCGCCTCCCTGTGTAAAACAAGTCCGGTCCATCAGCACCGTACAGCATAAAATAACCTTTTTCCCTTGTCTTTTGCAAACCACTGTGTGATGCTGTCTGTAGCGTGAACACGAAGAACCAGATATTCCTCTGGAGCCAGTAAGCATTGATTTCAAGGGAGCTATGCTGCTTTACGCCAGCTGTGTATCTGACCCTATATAAATTACGTTGGGCTAAATTATGCAAGCCTCAATTAAGACAAGTGCCCAAGCATTGCAGACTTTGGCCCATTGTATTATTTGATTCCATCAGATTATATGCTTACTATTGTTTCCATGACACTGGATCCCATATCTTTAAAACTACAGAGCTTGGCCATACAGTTCCTATGCATTGATTGGAGCCCATAGGTATTTCCTGTGTCAGTACTGTAGGATTTGATTGACATCATTTTTCATATCTTGGTATTTGTGCTGCTGCCCCCTAAGAGCCTTAACCAGCAGCCCTGCACCCATGAGTGACAGAGAGTGGGTTAAAAGTTGTCTCCTCACTCCCCAGCCAGAGCATCTGCTGCTGACACCTCAGAGGTACTGTGCTATAAATCAGTGGTTCTCAAACTAGGGCCACGGCTTGTTCAGGGAAAGCCCCTGGTGGGCCGGCCGGTTTGTTTACCTGCCGCGTCCACAGGTTAGGCCGATCGCGGCTCCCACTGGCTGCGGTTCGCCGCTCCAGGCCAATGGGGGCTGCAGAAAGGGCAGCCAGCACTTCCTTCAGCCCACACACTTCCTGCAGCCCCCATTGGCCTGGAGCGGCAAACCGCGGCCAGTGGGAGCCGCAATAGGCCGAACCTGTGGACGCGACAGGTAAACAAACCGGCCCGGCCCACCAGGGGTTTTCCCTGAACAAGCAGCGGCCCTAGTTTGAGAACCACTGCTATAAATGATAGAACTTTATGGGAGCTGGGCTCTTGATTTCTAGGAACCTCTTTCTAATATATTCCACTTTCTTTATTCTATATTGAATTGTGATTATTGAGAATTTAGATTGCTTTAAATTCTTCCTGACTGACTAGCTGCACAAGAATCCAGTCCTAAGAGGCGTGAGGGGATGTCTGGAGTGCATAGAACATTCCTATGGTCTCCACCTTCACAATGACCCACAGGGGATCCATTACAAGCCAGCATGTATTAGAGCAATCTCAAGGGGCTCTAGGGGCTGAATCTGGACCCAGCAGCCCTGGGAACTGAGAGACTACATGGTGGCATAAACTTTTCACATGCACTGGGCAGAGCCCTGACATACCTTAAGATCTGGACCAAAATTTTTAAAGGACATAACTATGCTTGTTAATTAAAACAGGAAATCATTGTAGATAATCTTGCCTTTTAAAGATAGTAACTTTGTCTTTTTGAGAGGTGATTCCTAATAATTTATTTAAACAACTAAGCAATCTAGTTGTTGGTGAAGAATCTAAACATAAGAGTATTCAGTTAATTACTTGAATTGTAAATCAATAAACTTACCACTGTGCTCTTTACCTAACATCCAAGTAGTTTAGTATAATTTCAAATTATACTGAGGACAAAGTAGAAATAGCTGATTTAGCCGATACAACTGGCAGACGTTAGGAATTTCTTGAAATGGTTTTCATTGGTATAATAAAGTCATTTATTTTAGATCGGTCTTTGCAAGTAAGTTGTTTGGGGGGAAAAAAGTGGATGCTAAATCTATTTGGCTCTCTAAATGAATCTTCCTTTGAAATGTGTTTAAAGATTTACATTTGCGCAAGACATCAATCTCCAAAAGCATTTGGACTTGAAACAGTGAGCTTAACTAGCCTCTAGAATAACATGAAAGGTAGTACAATGTTTAGATCATTTATTGACAAAGCCTCTAATAACTTTAAGTGCCCTATTTATCTCCGGATTTAACTTTAAAAACCTGATGGAATTTTTAAATGAAAAAAGTTCTTCTAAAATAGAATTATCAGACCCTCTAAGTCATTGTTCAGAACCAACCGGGGAGGGTTTAGTCTCTTCCTTACCTACTTGCAATAAGATATACTGCCTGAGGGGGTGATTTACTGTATCTGGGAAAGGGAGCTGCAATTTTTCTTGCAAAGTTGTTAAAGGGACTGAAGCTAAAGAGATTGGGAGATTTTAAGTTTGAGCTGTTTAGCTGGTCACTTGGATAATTTACAGCACCTCATTCAGTGGCTGTAGAGATGCAGTTCTAACTCCTGATATGGCAATACTGGTAATGGATGTAAATGGACTTTTAATTGCTTGAAACACTGTTATGAAATCTCCTCAGGATTATATTATCCAGCCATTTTGATGGAGTAGATAAACTTCTTTTTCCTTGGGTTCCTCAGTGTAACATAAATAGACTCTAGCAGTTCTGTACTTGACAGATTTGGACAGTTGATTCGTTGCACAATGGCAAATGTACCTCATAAGAAAATGTTTCTATGGACACTCTGCTTTTGTATTGAAGTCCGCAGTAAGAGTAGAAGGAAACCCCAAGAGACCTGCTCGTAATATGTGTGTACTGAGCTGGTTGCTTTGGTTTGCTGCTTTGGTTTGTATGACTTGCATGAAAACCTAGCTTTCATCCTAGATGACAACAGTTCTTCCACCAGTCTGGACTAACCTTTGTGTGATCTTTGCTTGATCTTATCTGTTATTTCTTTGAAATCAAGATGGCACTTGAATAGTCCTCTAAAGGACTGTGGAATCAATTCTGCTGAGTTATGAGTTTGACGTTTTAGATGTTTTCTCTAGGGACCCTATCCAGGACCAAATGGAAGCCATTTCTGCCAGACCGCAGAGGTTTTTCAAGCATATATAAGACCTGCTCCTCCTCTAAAGGGTATTACCGGTCAGATGTCACAGTTTGTTCTAATCTTAGGCCTGGTCTACACTGGGGGGGAGGGGGTGTCGATGTAAGATACGCAACTTCAGCTACGGGAATAGCGTAGCTGAAGTCGATGTATCTTATTTCAACTTACCTCCCATCCTCATGGCGCAGGATCGATGGCCGCGGCTCCCCCTGTTGACTCCGCTACCGCCGCTCACTCTGGTGGAGTTCCGGAGTCGACAGGAGCACGTTCGGAGATCAATATATTGCATCTAGATGAGACGTGATATATCAATCCCTGATAAATTGATCGCCACCTGCCGATTCGGCGGGTAGTCTGGATGTACCCTTAGATACTTGCCTCCCTAAATCCATACAGCCACATGCAATTTGACTGGGTATAGCCCTAGACTAGCCAAAATAAATATTTAGATAGTGGAGTGGAAAATGTTATTTGTTCCATTTGTTGTACAATATATTTTCCTGTAGGATTTAAAATTGTGGGTCTTGTAACCTTTCCACCTCCTATTCCTGGAATTCCTTATTGCCAGATGACTTTCCCCATTGCCCTACTACTCATAGCTAGGATTTGGGTGGCATGTAGGGAATTTCCTGAACCACATGCTGCTCCAGGATAAGTATTGTTTTCTCTCCAACTGCTTCTCTCAAGAGGTCAGATAGTTAAATGGTGATTAATTAGAAGTGCTGGACAGAATAGGTGAAGCAAAATGGGTCCCCTCCTCTAGCAAAAATTTGCCCGAGTCAAGTTCCTAAAGCTTTTGTGAAACTGCAATAATTTTATTAGTTGTTTTTGAGAGTTAGGCTTGTATTATTAACCAGGCATTAAAATTCTACCCCAGTACATAGCCCCTATGATAGGATTACTTGACATGCAAAGACGTGTTTCAGAATAGCACTTAAATGTTAAGTGTGTTAACTTTTGGGGAGTATAAGAATAGGTAAGGTAACCTTGATAGGTCTACTTTGAATTAGTTGTAGTCTACTTTGGGTTAGTTGTAGTAAAGAAACAAAGTTGCATGTTTATAGAGAGCATGTTCTCGTTTCCCCCAGATTTCCTGTGATTTTCTGTCCTATTGGCAGAGAGTATACCACAGACACAGCCTCTGCTTTCTTGGATAGGTCCTTCCTATTCCCACTTCAAAGATTGCCTGCGAGAATTAAGTTTGTGTCTCTTCTGTTTCCTTATGATGTATAAAAGAAGGTCTGAAAAGGTGTGTTTAATCCTGCTTAGTTTTTAGCCTGAGGCACAAGGCGGGTGAGGTAATATATTTTATTGGACCAAGTTCTATTGGTAAGAGAGACAAGCTTTCGAGTTTACACAGAGCTCTTCCTCGGGTGGTTTTTAAGCTTACGGATAGCAGGAACATCATCTCTGATCTTTCCTAGTTTTTGCTGTAGAACTTCCTTAGGGTCTTACAGGATGTGTGTTGTGAGCTTTCATACCTAAAGGAAAAGAATGTTGAATCTTTATCAAATATTGTATATCCTTTATCTGAACTATAACTATATAAATGCTAATTAGGGGGGGGAAAAGGTGGTAAATGATCTAACTAAAGATTTCTTGCCCTCAGTTGTTCATCTTTCACTTTCTTGACTTTTGAGATGTCATCATTTTCCTAGTTCTTCAGTTGTCATAGGGCTCCAGAGCAGACAAGACCTGAATTTCTAATGTGAAAAACAAATGTATATTCTGTGATTTTTATTTATCTTTTACAAATTGTAAAGATTCAAACAATGCACAGGGCACCCTTAAGGGTCTAGTGTCCTCATGCCTGTAGTCCTTTTGAACTTAAGTTGTTAGCCTGTCCATATCAAGCATCCTCCATACAAATTTATGTGCACAGATGTCCTCTCTGAGGAGATTATCACAATCCCTTCTGCAATGTCGATTGTAAATTTCCCTATCAGCAGTATACACCTTGCTTTGGACAAAGAGTTGTTTTTGTTGGTTGTCTTCCACCGCTACCTTCCCCACCCGAGTCACAAACTAAAAAGTTCTTTTGAAACTATAGCTGGTTGCCTGTATTTGCACCCCCCCCCCCAATCATCCAAGTTATTCATTGTTGTAAAAAGACTTTTCTTTTGGAGTGCTAACTAACCTCCTTTCAAAGGTTTACTTTCCTTCCTCAAAGGTATTAACTTAACAGATGGTTCCCTTTTTGTTTTGCCTCTGAGATCTAAAAGATGATTCTGTGTGTCTCTAAACAACACTTCTACTCTATAGTATAGTACTGGTGGCCAACATTCACTGGTCACAAAGGAAAACTTTTGGGCAAAGCATTCGATTGGTTTCATCACGATGAAACAAGAGCAAGAATTTCCTTTGGACATATCACATAATCGTTTAGAGGAGCTACTTGTACGTCCAACAGTAGCATCTTTGTATGTTCAAAACATTGCCAATGTAATTCATTTCCTTTTCACAGCAGATAAAGACAATTAAAACTAACGTATCTCTCAGTTCAAACTATGTTTTATCTTGAATGATCTGAAAAGAGTTTGGTATGCTGCATTGAAAAATAACACCAACTTTACAAAGTTACTTATAGCACTCTATGTAATTTTTGGTTGGATTTCATGTACTGTAGGGAATATTTCTCCTAGAAAGCAAACAAACTTCATGATCAGTTGATGGATTATTTCTAAATTGTCTCTGGCCCTGGTGTTACGGTTGCTTGCAATGATTTATAATGCTTGGCCATTCTTTTCCCTCCCTTATGAATACATTGTTAAACTATCCTATTTGAATCTTCTTTCCTGGTAGCCTTATTTTTAGGATTTTGATTATCTTGTTCTCGTCTTTTTTATATCTGTTGCAGGATAATCTTGCGTCTCCAAGTGCCATGGGTGACAGTGAACACATTTGTGTAACCCAGGGAAGTTTCAATGTAATTAGTAGCTGTCAGGAGACATCACCCTGATACTGTTTCATAATAATCGAGTTTCAGTGGGTAATCTATTGATATATTTTTTTCTGCATTTTGATTTGCTAACAATTCCTAATAAATATGTTACTATTAAAAAAGACTATTTTCATAAGTTAGCCCCTAAATCAGGAAAGCACTTAAACATGTGATAAAGTCCATTCCTATTCAGAAAAACATTTAAGCAAATGCTTAAAGCTAAGGACACATTTAAGTGCTATTCTAAACACGTCTTTGCATGTCAAGTAATCCTATCATAGGGGCTACACACTGGGGTAGAATTTTAATGCCTGGTTAATAATACAAGCCTAACTCTCAAAAACAACTAATAAAATTATTGCAGTTTCACAAAAGCTTTCGGAACTTGACTTGGGCAATTTTTGCTAGAGGAGGGGACCCATTTTGCTTCACCTATTCTGTCCAGCACTTCTAATTAATCACCATTTAATTTAAAGAAATTACTTACCATATCTGGTAATGAGATAATTTGTAAGTTAATTGACTGCACTACTTGCAAGCATTTAGTGCAAAGGAAAACACCTGCTGTATCATTCCAAGTTTGCATTACAAGTCTGCTGTTCTCAAGTTTCATGTGATATTTTCTGCCCTTGATATGGTATGTGGTAACCTGGAAGTTTACTAGGAACTGCATGGATGATAACATCAAGCTTTCAGTATCTAGACCAGGGGTAGGCAACCTACGGCACACATGCCAAAGGCAGCATGCAAGCTGATTTTCAGTGGCACACTCACTGCCCGGGTCCTGGCCACCAGTCCGAGGGGCTATGTACTTTAATTTAATTATAAATGAAGCTTCTTAAACATTTTAAAAACCTTATTTACTTTACATACAACAATAGTTTAGTTATATATTATAGACTTCTAGAAAGAGACCTTCTAAAAACATTTATTCATTCTAATTTAAGGTTTCGTGTGCCAGTAACACATTTTAAATGAAGACTTGGTACACCACTTCTGAAAGGTTGCCGACCCCTGATCTACACATTCTAGAACTATGTGTTTTAATTCAGGCAGAGCCAAATGAGCCCTTCACACTTCCAAGCAGTCCTCACTAGATCTGTGGCAGCAGGATTTACTTTCTATGTACCTTATATGTTAACCTAATTTTAAATTTGGGTACTCGTTTTGAGGAAAAAAACTATGAAGAATCTAGATCTCTTTACTGTTCATCTGAAGACTTGTTAATGCTTGAATTTTTATTACAGTATGATAATGTAAAGAAAGTGTAAGGTTAGTGTTCCTCTAGCTTCTGTAATTTTCTGACGTAGCTCTTGAATGTATGTATTGTTTCATAGCTATCAAACAATCAAAAATCTAATTTTTCTTCTTTGGACAACTATAAATAAGGTCAGGTTTCATTGTTTGTGGGGGTTTGGGTTTTTTTATTTTATTTTTTTTATTTTGACAAATGGACCTTCTTACATGTAATCTAAGCTTACCTGAAGGGGGATATCTTGTTTTAGTCAATTATTATCTTGATATATATTCTGTACGTATTAGTAATATATTTTGTTACATTAGGCAGAGAATAAAGGTGTTACTTTGAAAAGTTAACCAGGAAAACAATATTGCAGACTAGCTCCTTTAAATAAAAAATGCTTCTGCACTATAAAGTAAATACTCTGAGGTGCACAGTCATTTTCTAAAAAGCTTTTACATCTAGTTGTTCTAATTAGCTGAAAATTGGAGGCATGCTCTTTAGTCATATTATTAAGTTGTAATGGAACGAAGAAGGTAACTGTGGATAACTGTAAAGTCATTATCAACTCTAAACGTTTACATAAAAGGACTGTGACTCCTTCAGTGAGTAGGCTTTTTGTTCTTTAGGTGGTGAAGTATAATCTAATAAGCGTAACATCATAAGAGCAATAGCATAGGCAAGGTTGCATTAAAATAATACACTGGGAAGGGTGGGAGTTGAAATATGATGGATAAAATACCATCATGACGAAGGAAAAAAATAAGTGGCCGTACTTCTCAATAGACAATGACTCAGGACTGGAACTGAGCCAGAAAGCAAGGATCTCATGCTTCTAATCACTCCCTGGTCTTTACGGTTCTTAAAAATCGACATTAATTGTAATTATTCTCTTCACAATGCATGTTACAAACAATCATCAGGGATGAAAAGCAGAGCTTTGTCCGTTTCTGCATGAATGCATGCTTGCTTTTGGCCTAGTTGTGACTCAAACACCCTAGGCCGCATACAAGCAAACAGCAGCGCAACTAGCTGTGCACCAGACGTCTGCAATCCCACCAAGTCTAGGGTAAGAAGGCCTAGTCGGTACTTCTGCTTCTGAATCTCTGGCCTCTAGAACACCGTAAGGAGGGGGCAAGGGAAGGAGAGGAAAATGTTAATCCTGCTATGCCCCTGTTGTAAACACTAGCATGTTTAGCCTTTAAACAGCAAAAAAAGGCATATTAACGGTGCACTGTGAGATACAAGGCAAAATTCTATCCTCACAGTACTCGGAAGAAGTGTATTTGGGAATATGTAGCTCTGTGTGTGCGCATAAATGGTAGTGCAATAAATTACACTTACACAAGAACATGCTGTTATCAAATAGGGTTTTTTAAATTCTTAAAATATAGCAATGAGCCACTACATGAGTAGGCTACTGGTACGTGCCTTGAGAACCGCACAAATTGCAAACCATACTGCACATCCCAAAGTGGCTTGTTGGCGTTAGACTGTAGCGCATTCGTTTTATATTTCATTTGAGATGTAGTTCCTAGTAAAATAGGGGGAAGGCTATAGGGGTTAAAACTTCCATAATTATTTTTTAAGGTTAGCTAGATTTAGACACAGACCCCTTACTCTCAACCCCTAATCTCAGAAGCCAGTGATTTGTTGACCAGCACCCAATTTTAACACTTTTTCTTTTATAGACGTCAAATGTGGGCTATTGAACAGCTCCTATTTAATCTTTTCCACTAGAAAATGAGTTTAGAGTGGTAGAAAGAGCTACCACACAGCAGTCTGGGAATTGGAAGTGTTTGGGGAGAATTTAAAATCTGTCACTTTTCTCCATCAATCCCTTCCTCGCTCCAATCCCAGCTGCCTTTCTTAACCCTCAGTCCCCCTGGGTGCTTTTATCATCACTGAAAAAACAATAGTCTGAAACGTCAAGGCTGTTTTATTTCATTAGTGCCATCCATTTCCTGAAGAGCATTCTTCCGTGTTTTTGTCCCTGAGAATATTTAAAGTGATCTTTAAATATGTGGGAACTTGCCTATCTTTGGATATTGTTTGGGAATTTAAATACTACCTCTATTCTTCTGGTGTCAGTTTGAGCTCTTCAGTTACTTGTAACATCGACATTAGAAATCAGCAGATGCTGTTCCTGCCCCAAATGTCTTAGAGTCCAAGGCCCTGCTCCTGCAAAGACTTAACACATGCTTAATTTTACCCTTTGTCTCACTGTACCCCAGTGTGTGAAGTGAAGTATGTGTATAAATCTTTGCCAAATCTGGGCCTAATTTAAGGCCAGATTCTCCAAGAGAGTATAATAAACAATAAGAAGGAAGTGGGGAGGGTGATGGATGATAGCAGAGTAAGATCACACAGTTAGTGAGGCAAATTAGAAAGTGCCCCTGGCAAAAATAAGCAAACAGAATTGTGGGGGTTCTCCAACTACCTTCCAGGTTTGTATGAAAAGGAGTTTTCTGAATGAAGAAACTGCTTCCAGGCCCTAGTATTCAGTCAAAACGAAATGGCTGTTTGTACTTTCACTGAGACTGAGTGGAACTATAACTGAGTAGAGGGGCTCGTCTTCAGAACAACAATTCAGGATAGCTTGGAAATGGCTAGAGGTCTCTAGTATGGAATAAGATGGTTCTTGTGCAATAAGTTGATGTTCTAAGTCCAGTTTGAGCTGGTGAAATCTGTCCAGTACTTTTGACATTAATTGGCACCCATGCTGGCAGACAGGCTGTGAAATGAATGAGCATGGATAGCGAACTATCCTCTTACTCCTCAGAGAGACGGTCTTTCCACAACTGAGTTAAGCCGACACCTGCTCTGACCATGATACACATGTTCGCTGGATCTGTACTGGAGAGGGCTTTAGTCTCCTGGCCTGCCAAGCCAACATATTTCACAAGCACTACAATTCACTCTAATACCTCCTGAATGAATTTAGGTACATTTTAATAGTAGTTACTAGAAAAAAGATCAGAGTTACATTTTATGGGCACAATCACTTTAGGAGTAAATATTGGGCAGAATGTTTCTGCACTACCTCCACAACATAAGGTACTTCTACATTCCATGGTACTATCTCTTTATATTCTGTGGCAAACTTAAGATCACTCTTTCCCTGACTACTTAAATTTCAGTTGGACCCTGACTCCTAATTTAGTTCTCCCCTGTCTCACCTCCCTGCGGGTGTTGCTGAAGACACCGAGCCCACAAAGGAGGGGCTGGCAGGTCCCATGATCTATCAAGAGCTTCTCACTCTGACCTGGAGAAAGTGAGGCTGAACACAAAACATGGAAAAAGAGAGACAGAGGCCATAATGACTGAATGCATTTTGTCACCAAGAATTCTTTGAAGTTGCTCATTAATCTTTTATACAAATTTGTCCTGTTAACATCCAGCTCTAGAATACTAACACTCTGGGCTATGAATAGGGAGGATGCTGGACTTTTAAAGGTAACTCTCCCACCTAGCTCTTTATTATATATGTTGAGTTAAGTGGTTTAGTGTAAAATATATTATAGGGATGTTGCAATTATCCCAAAATCAAGCGTGTTAAATCCAGAAACTCAGAGTAAAGGTTAAACTTATGGAAATGCACAGTTAGAGCACATAAACAACCTTAACTCTGGCCTGCGTTGACACCATGCAATAATCATATGATTAAGTCATTTAAGTGTTCAAGATCCTATATTAGGTTAAACTGATTTGTAGAGACATTAATTCCCCCCTCCCCTTGTTGTGTCACTACAGGGCAAAGTAAAGGTTGTTCGAGTGCCTTAACCATGCAAAAGTCAACTCAGCCTTAATGCTGCACAAGCACTTCTTCCCATATATGTAATATAAAAAATAAAATAGCGCCTATACTCCACTGATGTCAATGAGCTTAGTTTATACCTTTATAAAGTGCTTTGGGATACTTTTAGATGAAAGGCACTGAAATAATATGGGATTCAGTAATCGTCATAAGAAGACATTTCAGGAACTGTTATAAGCTAAAAGAAATGGTTACATTTGACTGGAGCCATTGACATTTCACTCTTGGAAAGAAATCAAAAGCTATCTGATAGATCCTGTAGCGCACCAGCCCCCGACAGTATGAAATTGTATGACTTTATCTCTAGTGCCACTATCCAGCTCCAAAGACAGCAGGTGAGATGTTTTAATCCTATTACTATAAAAGGAATGCCAAATATTTCTTGCTCTTTTGATGAGCACATACCTTGGAATATAAAGTGTATAACATCTTGAACATCTTGTCTTTAAAGGGAACAGCTGGTCCTTTATGTGCAAGTCTATCTTGGGTTTTTTTGGGTTTCCTTTTCCCTTTCACGGTCATGTGCATCCTTTCTTTATGTTGCCTTAGCCAAATAACATACAACACACCTAGTAAACAAAGCGTTTTTAATTCTTTCTTGTGATCTGGTATTGGTGCATTCCTTCATGAAATTACTCAGTTAAGGATAAACAAGGCAGCATCCTGACATGGTCATATTCTCAGTGGAAAGAGGGATTTGCAACCCTTCAAATCTCAGAATTCTGGGCCTCATCCATTTGGCTTCCAGGAAAGAAGTCTGATTAACAAGAGGCGAGCAGAATGAATCAGAGAAGTCATAATACAGTATGTCTCACTAAAGCTAAATTAAGAAGAATGTGTGTTCTATTACCACAGAGGTAAGGCAAGAAAAGGAACTTGTCAATCTGATTTGTATAATCAGTAAAACTTCAGTATATCTTGTCATTTTGTCAAGATTTATCTTCCATTTTTCAGAGTTTTAGATTCTGTTTTCTTTTCAGATCAAACTCGTTCAACTGACATACTTTATACATGGAAACTCTGGTGAGCAGGAGAGAATGCTCCCAGTGCTAAATATAAACCAGCAAGTTACAAGATAGCATTGCCAGGCACTTCAGGACTGTAGAAATACAAAAACAAAGTTAAGTTTAATAAGAATACTTGGCTCTTCTAGAGAGTATAATATATTCAAAGCATTTCATAGACATAGCAAATTGATCTTTGCAATACCCCTGCCAGGAAGGGAGGTAAGTAGTAATATCCATATGCATAGGGAAACACAGAGAGACGAGTGACCTGATCTTCGGAAGTACTGAGGACCCACAACTTCCATAGCTCACCTCTGAAAATGAGGCCATGGCTGGCCTTCTCAAAATTTCTTACCAAGACCATGGCAGACTCGAAGGCACATGTCTGTCTCCCCCCCGCCCCCACCCCCGAGTAGGAATGGAGTTACACTGATGTAAATCAGTGTAAGTACAGGGGATGGGATAGTTCAGTGGTTTGAGCATTGGCCTGCTAAACCCAGGGTTGTGAGGTCAATCCTTGAGGGGGCCACTTAGGGATCTGGGGCAAAAATCAGTACTTGGTCCTGTTAGTGAAGGCAGGGGGCTGGACTCAATGACCTTTTGAGGTCCCTTCCAGTTCTAGGAGATAGGTACATCACCAATTATTTATTTATTTTATTTATTCAGTTCCTAAATGTGTAAAAAGCATGTGAATTTACTAGAGACAAGCCAATTCCAAGCCCTACTTCCTCAGAAATCAAATATTGCTCCAGCATCTGGTTAAAAAGAGATGAGTGAATCAATTCTCCAAAATCCCTATGTTCTGATAGCAACAAGTGGTCAGGGCCCCATGTACACTATGATTCCACAGTAGCACAATTTGCCACAACACTCACCCCTTCTGGAATCCAAGCTTCCACTTCTTGTGGCTGCAAAGAAAATCTTCCAAACATGAGGCCAGGGCAAACCAATGAAGCAATGTCTACCAAAGTCTGCAGACAGCCTGAAATGAGGCTTTGAGATGGATGAGTTGCTGCTATTCATCTTACTGGATCATACTGCAAGACTGGGACCTGCGATTGTAAGTTCTCTGTGGTTTATGTGATGGTTCCTTTTTGTACAGGGATCAAATACAATTAGGCCACATCCAGCCGCTTCCACAGAGGGCTACTGCACATGCAGAGGGAAATGAAAGGGTTGCACCGTACAGGTACAACTTTAGATAATGCTTTCCCAGCATTCCCCTCTCCCATGTTGAGGGAGACCCATCGAAGGCTTTGCAGGTGCTCCTCTTCTAACAACCAACCCATGTAAGGTGTGACCAGGTATGGAAAAATTCCATGTAGGCTTATGTATCCCCTGAGAAGCAGTTATGCAGACACTCCAGAGCCTGGACTAGGAAGGATTCCTCCCCTAAAGGTGCCAGTACATGTCAGGTGCCCTATTGTGCTTGAGTCTGACTTCTAAGGCCCTGATTCTGTGATGGGTTATGTACAGGCAGACTCCTGCACTTGTGCACAGCCTCTTTTGACTTCAGCAGGGCTCCAATGGGGGGAGCAGGCCTCCCATATGCAAAATTTGCAGGATCAGGGCCCCATAAAAAATTCTTATGGGCAACAAAACACCTTAAATAATAAATTGCAAACCCGAGGCAAAGAGTTAACTGCTAGTTTATTATGAAGCCCTCCTTCATAGTATACTGCATGGCAGTAATATAATCTGCTTACAAAGAGGGCATATTTTTGCCAGTAAAGCAATTTATTTACAATAACACACATATCAATCTGATGGTAATTACAAATTGCAACAGGAAAATTAAAATAAGTACCTCAGAGGCACTTGTAGAAGAAATTTTCCAATAGAAACATACTGGAAAAATACAATATATATATTGTTTCTGTCCACAGCCTAGATTAGTTGCCACATTAATGTGTGCTAATGTACATTTATGCACTCCTGCTAATCACATCTAGTGCCCTTCTGAAGTAAATAAAGGCTCGTTCCATTCCATCCAATACTGCTATACAAAACATAGCACTAATCAAGCAAGTTATCAGGGTAATTAGGGAATAGAAATCACTGGGGGCATCGTGCATTATGATTTGTCTGCTTTATTTTTAAAAGCCTGAAATGCAAATGGCTAATAAATTTAGTTAGTGATAACTTTGGTTTTTATTTGATGCTTAAATTAGTATGAGACTAGCACCCGGGTGGCATATATTGTTAGAAATTGCTTGCTTGCTGCTTCGCTTTTTCTTGCTTAATGTGGTGTTGAAGCACCTAATCTTATTTCCTTGCCAAAAAGACAAGAATGAGACTTCTGTTATGTCACATGCTGTCCTAGAGCCAGATGCTCCTCTCTGCCTTGCAAGGCAGAGGGGGCTCAAAGGAGCAGGAAAGCAGGTGCAATGTGCTTTGTGACCTACTCTCCGCCCCCGCCCCCAAAGCACATAACGTAGCTGGATATCCCTGAGCTGTGGGGGGTACCAAGGAGAAGGCATGCTGTGCAGCACGACGCCCTGTCTACTTAGTGTATTTTCAGCAGGAAATCTCTGTAGGGTGTTAGGGAACTATCCAAAGCCCCTTGAATTCACTGGGAATCTTTCCACTGACTTCAGTGAGCTTTTGGATCAAATCCTTAGTGCTTCTCATTGTAGCATTATCTCCCACAGTGCAGCTTCTTACCCATTTGGAGGTGCTGGGACCACAGGACCACAGTGACAGCGAGCGTATGTTCAAATACTGTAATAAAATGACTCAGCTTGGGTGAATTGTAATAAGGACAGTAGGTACAGCAGATTTTGCCCCCACAGAATTAAAACTGAATGATCCACTTATGTTTTCAGTGATTTGTTTCATGTTTATTTGCCTGAGGTATTCATGATTGGCTGGAGAACTAACTTGAAACCTGAAGTGGTCTTTGTGTTTAATTTATGATCTCTGAAAGTGCTCAGTATAAAAGCAATTTTAAATAATTTCATCGGCGAGGAGATAGAATTATTTGTTCTGAAAACCAGTGACCCCACTGAAAATGAAGATGACAACACACAGGCTTAAACAAGAATGAAGGCGAAGCAGTGAAGTATTTAGTATATTGAATTTAACTAGCTGGAAAAATTAAATTAAAATAATTAAATTGCTTCAAGTTCTTTAGAAACAGTCTATACATCAGACCAGGTCTGTGCAAAGATATGGTAGAAAGATGTTGATTTAAATCTTCCATTTTTATAGGAAGATTAATTTGGGTCAAAGGAGGACAGTATAAAAGAATATTGGGGAGGTTTGTAGAATTCTTGTTAGTTAATGTTTCCAGAACCTGAATTCCTGAGATGAAATTCCATTTTTTAGACAAACAGTAAACTGGAAATTCAGAAGGCCCCCAGCACCGAGTAAGTTGCTGTGACAGATAAGAATCATTTTTTTGAAAATTATATTCAGTGAATTAAGCAATAGACAATAGTGTGTTTTTTAAAAAAAAAAATACAACACTGGATAGTGGAACTGTTTTTTAGAAAAAAATAGGGTAGTTTGTAGTGGTTGTCTAGGAGAAAATGAATATCTTGTTACTGGCTTTTCATAGGTTTTAAAAAATTAATAAACACAATTTTATAATTTTACTAGCTAAGGATGTGATACTGTAAACTCTTACTCAAGTGCGGAGTCCCATTGATTTCAATGGGAGTGACTCATGTGAGGAAGGACTAGTCACCTCAGTAAGGGACTGAAGGACCGGACCCACTGGTAGTGGTATTTTGTAATACAGAAGATTATTTTCAATTCATATTTCTCATATTTCAATTTTAAAGGAGAATTTAAAGCCATATCCCCACCAGGTGTAAACTAGTAGCTCCCCTAAAATCAGTGAGCTAGATTCCTTCCTTGAGGCCTGACACAACTCTAAGCTGCTGACAGACAGATTTTAAATTATGCGGCAAGTTTTAAGATCTTTAATGGGCTTTATGCCCATGACGAGTTGCTGTGCAAAGTATAGCCTCATGCCTGACTCTAGCGCATGCGCACGCGCACACACACACACACACACACACACACACACACTCCTTCTCCTTTGACATGTGCCCTACAACTGGAGAGAAGGGTCAGAGGAGCGGCACATCTGCACCAGCAGGGCAATGACTTTCAACGAGAGAATTCTTCGTTGTCCAATTGCAGCCAGTATCCAGCCCCTTTGTGCCTCCTGGGTGCAGGGCCGGCTCCAGGCACCAGCCGACCAAGCATGTGCTTCGGGCAGCACCTTGGGGTGGGGCAGTGCTCGGGGTTTTTTTTGTTTGTTTGGTTGGTTTTTTTGGTTTGTCCGGGTGGCGCTGGAGAGGGTTTTTTTTTGGTTGGTTTGTTTTTGTTTTGACCAGGCAGCGCAGTGCTCGGGGGGGTGTTACCGCAGTGTGGCACTCTTTTTTTTTTTTTGCTTGGGGAGGCAAAAAGTTAGAGCCGGCCCTGCCTGGGTGATATAAAGGGGCTGGGAATTGCTTAAAAATCCAACCCAACAGAGCTATAGTGACTTCCACCTGCTGAGGATGTGGCCTCTAGAAGGAATGGTGCTCGAAACAGTACTGGAAAATGAAGCTATCTACCTACAGAACTGGTATAGTATGGACAGCAGCAAGCCCTTACTCAGGGCAAACTCCTAGCAGGGCTAAGAGGGCAGTTTAGTCTCTTTATTCATTCAGTTCCTGGAGTCTGTACTGTCTATGGATGGCAGGATTGTTTCTTGTATATTAATTATCTTTGAAGATGTTAATGCATCCAGAAACTTGTGTGAAGGGGTCACCTTTGTGCATATTGGCATAAAACATAAATACTAAGGCTGGATGACTGCTGCTGAGGAAAAAAAATCCCTATATATTTGCTCAGATGTAAAACACATTTGCTTCTGAATTGAAATTTGCCCTTTTGTGTTTGCTTTCTATAAATGATCAGAGTTTTATTCCCATAACAGCTTCACGTACAGTGAATTTGCAGCAACACGTTTGAGCACTCTCACAAGTGGCACATTTTTAAGTAAGATGGGTGCACAGGAAGCTCTGGGACAAAGGCAGTTAAATGAGCAAACAACAATCTGACCCACTGTATTTGCAACATGCACACAAGAGTTAAGGGTTTTATTTATCCAATCAGGTAATAAAAACAATACCATGTGACTGATGATCATTTACAGCTTGAGTCTGAATGTCTAGGGAAGAATATTTGTAGTGAACTGTTCTTGATCCCTCCAAAGTGGTGGCAGTGGAGTTTCTTCTTAAAATGTGAGTAATTTCAAATGACTACATTTCCCCCTTCCTCCCTCCCCCGACACACACATCCACATGTAGAACAGGCTAAATTTAAAGTTAATGTATATTCTCTGAATTGTTTGCTTATCTCTAAGTAATATAAGCCAAGTGCAGGACTACCTTTTTATTTGAGTTCACAAAAATATCTCACCAAATATCCAGGCCTAGGAGCTCGGCAAAAAGAATAATTGTTAAAGGGTACACAAGTGGGTGCAGTCGATGGTAATTTATTTGCTGCTAGATCATAAGGGAATCTGGCTCTCCACACATATAATGACTAGCACATCCCAGGAATATCAACTGTCAGCCTATTGATTGCAACCAGATAACTTCTCCTAGTCCCTGGGACTATCAATCAAAATACAGTTCTCCTCGAGAAATGCCAATGACTAGAGCTGGTCAAAGTTATTCATTACAAATACATTATCTGACAAATTTGACCTTTTTTCTGTTCTCGGCCTGGTCCTGATTTCTGCAATTATATATGCTCGTTCATTTGTATTTGCCAATATGTTTGAACAGCGCTCGGTCTTTCACCACAAGGGATTGTGGTGTGTGTGTGTGTATATATATAGAACTGTTGACCGTTTTGTGGGTCATAGACCAAGAAAAGCTGAGACTGGCCAGTTTAGAATAAGGAGCAAGATTAAAGGCTGTATCCAGCTGGCACTATAGGGAGAGGGATGGGAATACCCAAAATGAAATTTGTCTTGGGAATTAGTGGGAATCTGATAGGGAGCAGGTACTACAAAATAGAGGCAATCTCAGTGGCATTTTCAGGCCCTAATATTGCTCAATTCTACCTTTGTTTCAATTCTATGTTTAGAGAAACAGATTATTTTTAATAACTGGTTATTTAGAAAGAATGTTTAGAATGTTTGCACTTTTTAAAAAACACTATTCAGAAGAAAAAAGCAAACAAAACCCCTGGAGACTTTTTTTTTTTAACCAATAGTACTGTATTGAAATGAATCACCAGTCATACTGTAAAATGGACAGTGATGTGTTAAAGCAGGAGTAGGAGTCCAGTGTTTCCTGCAGATGTATGTATAATTCAAATTAACTCAATTCTTTTCTATACATATTTCAAGGACGATTTTGGCGATAAACAGAGTTCTCTCTCTCGAGTCAGGAAAATTGTTAAATAAAGTTGATATGGGAACATTTACATTAGGCAGCAGAATTTATACAGTGGCTATCGGGGCATAAGTAGACATGCATATCTTTATTTTAGGAAGGTTGTAAACATGGTCCCATATGACATGACATTCGCATAACCAAACTGGGGAATTGTGGCCTAGATAAAATTACTGGGGGTGCACAACTGGTTAAAGATCACGGTCAAAAACAAAAAGTTATAAATGGTTCACTCTCAAACTGGGAGGATGTTCACCCTGTAGGGTCCCACCAGGTCTGTCTTAGGTCTGGTACTATTGAATATTTTCATTATTGCTTTGGATAATGGAGCAGCGTGTATGCTTAAAATTTGTGGATGACAACAAGCTGGGAGGGGTTTCAAACACTTTTGGAAGACAGGATTAGATTTCTAAATATCCTTGATAAATCTGGAGATTTGATCTGAAATCAACAAGATGAAATTCAGTAAAGACAAGGGCATAGTACTACCTGGAGGAAGGAAAAATCAAATTCACAGCTACAAAATGGAGAATAACTGTCTAGGTGGTAGTACTGCTGAAAAGGATCTGGGAGTTATAGTGGATCACAAAGTGAATATGAGCCAATAATGTGATGGAGTTGCAGAAAAGGCAAATATTCTTAACAGGAGTTTAGTATGCAAGACACAGGAGGTAACTATTTTGCTCTATTCAGCACTGGTGAGGCCTCAGCTGAAATATTGTGTCCAGTTGTGGGCACCACACTTTAGGAAAGTCGTGGGTAAACTGAAGAGAGTCCAGAGGAGAGCAACATAAATGATAGAAGGCCTATAAGGAAAGGTTACAAAAGTGGGTATGTTTAATCTTGAGACAAGAATACAGAAGGGTGACCTGATGATCTTCAAATAGTTAAGAGCTGTTATAAAGAGGACTGTGATCAATTGTTTTTCATGTTGATTGAAGGTACTGCAGATTAAGTCCCTTACTTCTTGTCCTAAGGGAGATTTAGGTTAGATAATAGGGAAAACTTTCTAACTATAAGAATAGTTAGGCACTGGACTAGGTTACCAGGAGAGGTTGTAGAATCCCCATCACTGAAGGTTTTAAAGAACAACTTAGACAAACACCTGTCAGGGATGGTTTAGATAGACCTGATCCTGCCTTAGCCTGGGAGAATAACTCTTGAGGTCCCTCCTAGTCCTATGTTTCTATGATTCTGTGATTACAGCTCAGGTTCAGTAGGCCACCTGTATTCAGCAAAGCACTTAAGCATGTGCTTAAACTAAGTATCTTAAGTGCTTTGCTGAATAGCAATCAATTTAAGCATGTGCTTTAAGGCCCCAGTTCAACAGAGCACTTAAGCACATGCTTAATTTCAATAAGTAGCAATGCAATCAATAACAATGACTAAGCACTCAAAGTAATTGTTCTTAGTTAAACAATTCAGGCATAGAAAAGGAAATTTCCTCACAACCGTTTCTTTGCATGCTACAGTAAGGACTGTACACTGTTAAGCAATTCCACCACTGAAATAAATGAATTTCCACTTCATTAAAAACCTGTCCAGACCATTTACACATCTGAATCTGCTCCAACCGTGCAGCAACAGAGGTGTTTTCATGCACATTGTTCCCTGTAGTCATCTGTGGCAGCAGGCCAGTTCATATTCCACTCTTAATAAAGAGGTTTTTTTTTTAAAAGTTGTCTCTCACACCTTTAAAAACCTCCTCTTAATAGTGAAACTGAATGTAGAAAATAACACATACAGCCACCCAGGATTTCATGGTGGTTCATTTTGCAGTACAGCACGTCCACTTGAAACTTTATAGCCAAGGCAAAATTAGAACACTAAATCCTCTTGCTTCAAAATCATGGGACCCAGCTTTTTGACCTTGAGGAGAAACTTCTTTAGTAGTTATAATTCCATCCAGTAAAGATCTGTCACGTGCCTATGTACATATACACATCCAGAACAAAATAGTAGCCCCATTGAAGTCACTAGCAAAACTCCCATTGACTTCAGTGGTGCTAGGATTTCATTGCCAGAATTCATTACAATTGTTTGTTTCCAATTTACTTCCCTCTTCAGATACTGTATAAATGGATTAGAGTTTCTATAAGTACCAACCCTTTAAGTTTTTAAGGAGTTGTTAAAGAGATTTTTTTTTTAAATAATGTGTACAGAGTGATTCTAATACATTTCTCCCACTCCAGAAACTTTGAACATTTTCTGGTGTATCCCATTATGAAGTGATGCTAACCTCGAATGACTTGCTGCATCATGTCCCATTACATCATGATAAAAGAAATGGAGCCCATCAAAAATTTAAAAATGTCTTCTGATCAAGCTGTCACTACCACTTTTGACAGCAGCTGTATTATCCAGATTACTTTTCCAAACTGTCACAAACTGTACATCTTTTAAAACTGGCTCTTGGTTTTTGTTGTATTGGTGTCCTTGATACACAATTATAGGAGGCCTGAAAAAATCTCTTTCAGATTTGTTCCACAAAGACTTTGCCTCAGATTCTCCCCTGCATTTCATGGCACTAAAATCTTCATAGCTGATCACAAAAGGACTACAGCAACATAGAGTCCATGTAAAGGATCCTCCATCCCCACCCTTTGGACTAGGGGAAAAAGTAGGTCTTCCCTGTGCCCTTGCAATATACCAGGACTCATCCAGGCCATCTGAGGCCACTAGTACATGTCATAAATTAGAGCAGCCTGCCATCACCCTTCCTCCACCCTTTGTCTGTCTTGTCTATTTAAATTGTAAGCTCTTTGAGGCAGAGACCATCTACTACTCTGGCCTAGCACAATGGGGCTCTATTCTTCATAGGCCTTTAGACACCAACACAACACAATGTTAAATAATAGGGATTGGATGCTATGGGGGGAAGCAAACAATAGAGAGGGATAAATGGAGGCAAGACAGCATGAGGGAAGAGGAGATGTAACCTGTGAAAGGAAACATGTTCAGACAATATGTGGGAAGAGTGGGCAGCAATGACCAAAAGTAATTAAACCTATTTGTGGGTATCTGTAGATCTGAGTTGGAGTGAGAGGTGAAACCGGGGGCCAGATTCTTGGCACAGAGTAAGTCCCCATATGCCACCTCAGTAGTGCAAAAGGAACTTATTAGCTGCCTATTTAAGGCAGCTCTAAGTCTCCTAACATTGGGGCTCTCAGCATAGGAGGTATTCTGGGCTGGTATGACCATATGAGGTGGTGGAAGTTGGAGCAGCCTGTGACTGCCCTAGCATATGAGTGGTCTGCCAGAGAGAGCTGTCACTTCTGCACTGAGCATGGAAGGATCAAGTCCCTGGTTTCCTCCTGCCTTTCAAGTCTTTTATTGGGACCAGGAAAGAAGAACCAAGAGTCTTTGTTGTTTGTGTGGGGGTGTGTGTGTGTGGGTGGGTGGGTGGGTGGGTGGGTGGGTGTGTGTGTGTGTAATGAACTCAGTGCTGGAAACTCTTTACAAAATAGTTCCATTTGCCCTCTCTACCCCTTCCCGTTGCACTATTACCTACTTAGGTAGGATGGGAACTAGGTCCAAAGGAAGGCATGTTGAACATCCTGTACAAATACTAAAGAAGTGGTTTTCCCACGCTGTTGCAGTGGCTTCCTTTAGTCATGTGACCTCTTAGCTCAAGATACTGTCTGACTCCTTTTGCTCCTTGACATGAGGGCATATGGACCAGTCATTTCCCCACCAAATCCTAACCCCTCACATGTATAGGTTACCAGACTATTTGGGGAAACAAGGTTGTACTGTCTACCTCCTAGTGGATATGGGAAAACAGGCAAAAGTCTTTGATAAAGTCCCTCATAAGAGGCTCTTAAAGAAACTGGTAGTCATGAGGTAAGAGGCAAAATAGTTTAGAAACTCTTTTTAAGAGAGAGAACGTAGAGAATAGAAATGGTCAGTAGTCACTGTTGAAGGAGGTTAATAAGGGCATTCATTCCTCAAGGTTATGTGCTAAGATGGTTATTTAGTGCGTTCATTAATGATCTGGAGAAAGGGGTAAGCAGTGAGGTGGAAACAGTTTGACTGAACATAAGCCAGGTACTAACTCCTGGAGTGGGGGAAGAAACTTCTCCCACTAGCATGATATTAATGTGATTAGTTAACAAGTTTAAAGCTAAATGAGAGGATGAATTATTTACAAGTGACTGGAGCTGATTTTGAATTGGAAAACATGTGGGGCCAGCTGCTTTTAAGGGGGGGATGCTCTGGGGAAGGAGGCTATGGGCCCTGTTTAAACAGACTGCTCTCAATATGTATTCACGGGAGCATGCTGTCCCATAGGGTGTGAGGCAGAGGCAAGGCCATGCCCCAGGTTCTGCAGAGTGGGCTGGACACATGTAGGGCAGCAGCTTCTTTTAGGGGCTGGGGAGCTTAGAAAGAGAGTCTGTCATCCCTACTGGCCTTTGGGTTTCTACATCTTACTTTCTTCTCAGGCCTTTGCAAAACAGGCACTATTGGACTCCCAAGAGGATGCTAAAGGACAGCAAGCATATTATATTTGATTGATTGGCGAAAAAATTGACACACCCTTTTTTCTTGTTGAAAAATGCCATTTTGTCTATACAGAAATGTTTCATGGAAACATATCTGTTTTGGCAAAATGGTGGGTTGTTTTTTTTTTCAACCAGAGAAACAGGTTTGTTGAAAATTTCCTTTTCCTTGCTATACCTAGAGGCCATTTGTTCCCCATTTCTCTCTGCCAAGCTTGGGAAACTACAACTGAACACACATGTTCGGGATCTTCATGTGCATCTACTGTGCTGTCCCATACTGAATTATACTAAAAACTACAACCAAAACCCCTCCAGAAAAAAACAGTAAAGTTCAAAGTCAAGTGCTTAAATGTTAAGAAATACCAGAATTATGGTTTCTTGTGCAACCCTTAATTCAGCCTCCTTCTGCATGTGCATTATGATACAGTCTTTACTTTATATAATCACATAGTATTTTTTCCACTAGACCTCTGCTTTGCTCTGCTAGTGGGTTTCACAGGTACTTGATGACAGCAGAGGAATGCTGAGACTCAGGAATCTTGAGTTCTCTTCCAGGCTGTCTGGACATGTCTACACTGCAATTAAACAGCCCTGACTGGCCTGTGCCAGGTGACTCAAGCTAAGGGGCTGTCTCATTACAATGTAGATTTCCAAGCTGAGGCTGTAGGCTGGGCTCTAGGGTCCTGTGAGGTCTCAGGCCCTTCTAAGTTATAAGCAACTGAAAACTGGGCCTTATAAAGGGAAAAGACAGGCAGCTTAAATAATTGGGGGTGCTGCAAGCTCCACCTATAGAATTCCTCTGGCTTCGGTCAGAGAGAAACATCTGCAATTAAATCCTTAAGAGTTCAGCATCTAACTATAAAGCCTGAGCATGCCCCAGATACCTAATTAATACTTTTAATTACATGTATTTTGTGTATTTCTTTAACATGAAAGCTAACTTGCTTTCATTAATACCAGAGTGTGGGAGTGAATTGAGTGTGTCCATGTGCTCTGCAAGACAGAGAGTTACAATGTAAGTGAGGCTGAGAGGCAGTTCCTAGCCATTACTGCTGGACAGGGAATTAGGCCTGAATTCTCTACCCAGCTCAGCCAAGGATTGCTTTTGTGATGTGGGCAAGTCACTTCACCTCTCTGGCTCAGTTTCTCCGTCTGCAAATCAGGATGAGCTTCGCAGGAGGGTTATGTGACTTTTGAATTTGTTTTTATAGCATTTTGTGATTCTGAGATGAGCAGGGCTATACAAGCATGAAGTATTATTAATAGGTAATATTACTAATCCTAAATTGATGGGTGATTAAGTGTGAATTAAATGGTGAAACTAAGTATAAATGACGGTGGAGATCATTCTCAATGAGGAAGTAGAATTAAATGAGTGGGAATAGACACAAGTAGAGAAGATAGCGGGTGCCACAGATTCTGTAATCTCAAGATCTCTGTCATTTAGTTTATGCTCAGTAACCAATTCTTATTCATTTGTCTGGAAAGCAAAAGCTTTAAATAAATACTCTCAGAATTCTGCACAGCATTCCACTGCTTATGTGTCTGCCTGAGGTGAATGCAATAGGGAAAGAGATGTGAGATAAATAAAAGGATATTGAAATGTCAGCGATGACAAAGTATGATCTGATTCAAGTGTTGGACTCTTTACACAGGGTAAAAAAGTGAATGTGTGTGTGTGAAAAGTGACTTACCCATAAAAATCTTTCCTGTTTCAAAAGTCTATTATGGAAAATAACTTCTTCCCTTAGCTTCACTCCATTTAGGTTACAGGGAATTTATTCTATTTCATCCAAATCAGAGAAAGTTTGCTATAAATGCAAATCGATACACCAAATCTACCAAGGAACAAGCCTTCGCTTATTAATCTGATCCCTTATTTCTACAATTAGGAATTAATCCAGAGTGTCAATGAGTCAGAAGTCTGCCAAATATGTTTGGTATGTGCACTATTTAACTGGGAATTGTGTAGGTGCAAACCTTTGTGTTGATGAGCAATATGACATTACTTTTTTATTTTTAGGTTTGTGTCTTATTGCTCTGAAGTCTCTTATTTACCTTTTTACAAAGACTGATGGATGCTGGGTGCGATAATACCTTATTTGTTTTATGCTTTCTCCATGTACTCTAGTAGCTGGATTTATTTGTTGCTGGGTGGGAGGTTACACGTTTCTTGGATGTAATTTCTGAATTGCAGACTAATCAAACCAGGCTCCTAAGCAGGAAACCGCGTGGCATGGCATCCCAGCTATCTGCAATAAATAAAGCAAAGTAAAAAGGAAGAAAAAAGATATTTCAAGTGGCAAATGGCATAGGTAACATAGAAAACAAGGAACATAAACCTGAAAGCTTCCTCAGGTTTTTCACAGTGAGTTGAACTATAAATGGATCAATTACAGTTGCCTGCCTGAGCTGGATGAAACTTTGTTTACTGTCTATGAAATGTACAAGGGAAACCTTGAATGCTTCTGAGTTTTTTGTTTTTGTTCTTCCTCTAACATCTTAATAGACATTATCTATCAGATGAGCAAGGACTGAAAGAGATTTCCAATGTTTCAGTGCAAGTAAAAAAAATATATTTTTTAAACAGGCAAACAGTAATAGGCACATTTTCAGAGAGAAGAATCTATTCAATATTTCAGACTTTAAAAGACTGGGAATGTTGCTGTTCAGGATTGGAATTGTAACTAAAAGCTGCTTCTGGTCTTGAAGATGAAAAGCAAAAAAAATGACAGACTCACAAAGTTCAAACAGCTATGTGTACCTGCAGAACAGGCATTGCAGTGTGCATTTGATAAAGATATGCTGCCAAAAATCTAGATTTGGAAGGAATATTTCCTCAAAATAGTTCAGCTAAAGGAGAATGAGATCCATCTTTTCACTCTGAATAAACACAGTTGTCTTTTTTGTCTCCCTGGTTGGTCTCCTTCTGTGAACTGTATGTTTGAAGGCCAGAAATTGTCCATATATAGAAAAGTAAGGCATCTAGTGCTGGCTCTACTAACTAAGAAGCTTCTGTCTGTAACAATTTTACCAGAGCTGAAGACATGTTTTGAGTAGGTACACACTAGAGGTTGGATATTTCAATTACAGAACATTGCTTCTTGCCAAAGCTCGCCATAGCAGTTGTCTCATTTCCTAATACAGTCAAGAATTCTCCCTGACATCTGAATTTTCATCATGAAAATATTCTTTCACAAATATAGAGGCAAACTGAATTAGTTTGGATCCACCTGCCACTCTGCGAGGATGAGACTGGGTCTGAGCTTTCCATTTGATGTGGAAACCTTACACATGGCGTAGGTGTTGGTTTTTCCAGTGTGATCATTGGGACTGTTGTTTTTAAGTCAGAGGACTATTTTGCATTTTCTGATGTTCTCAGGAGACTTTTTGCGCTTGACTTGATATGTGATGAGAAGCAGGTGCACTAAGTAGGAAGACAATGGCATGGCCTCTAGCACTTTATTTATGAGAACATCCTTTATCTCTGTCTCTCTGCAGTAGAAGTGTTGTGGCAAATCTGTCTTTGAAAAGTGGATGAAACAATGTTGCAAACACATTTTTCTTCCCATAACCTATTTATCCTTCTACATTCCTCACACTACCCATTTATTCGAGTCTAAGGGAAGCTTAGAAATAAGGTTTTCTACCAGTGCGATTTCAATGGCACTTCCATTTTTGCTTCAGATTAGTGCTGTGTGTACAAAGCATGATGAGTTATCAACACCATCCTTTACTACACAAACTGTTCATTAATGCAATGAAACCAGGGCAGATACTGGGGGGGCGGGAGAATGAGTCTGTTCTTACAACACAACTCCTTCATCAGCTCAGCAATCCATTTTTTCAAAATCCTATTTTAGCATCAATGCAGTTTCTAGTAGACAGCTGTCCACCTCAGGATAAATATATGCACAATAATGACCCTCTTGTTGCCAGTCCTAGCAGGAAGGTCCAGTACTAAATAGATGTGGGAAACAGAAGTATAACATACTTTGTAGTTGCATATTGTCTTCTCTCTGAGGATCTGAAAGCAATTTGCAAATATGAAGTATGCTTCCCAGTGGTCCTGGGGAAGTAAGTACTCTCCTGGTTTTAAAAATGAGAAAACTGAAGCACAGAACAGTGAAGTGAGTTGTCTGTGGTCTCACACAGTGTGGGACAGAACGGGGAATAGAATCCAGATCTTGTGACTCCCAGTCCTGATGCCCTGATGCTGCCCTAGTTCAGGGGTCGTCAACCTTTCAGGAGTGGTGTGCCGAGTCTTTATTTATTCACTCTAATTTAAGGTTTCACGTGCCAGTAATACATTTTAACCTTTTTAGAAGGTCTCTTTCTAGAAGTCTGTAATATATAACTAAACTATTGTTGTATGTAAAGTAAATAAGGTTTTTAAAATGTTTAAGAAGCTTCATTTAAAATTAAATTAAAATGCAGAGGCCCCCCCCGCACACCAATGGCGAGGACCCGGGAAGTGTGAGTGCCGCTGAAAACCAGCACGCGTGCCATAGGTTGCCTACCCCTGCCCTCGTTGCTTGATTTGAAGGACATGGTGGGAAAGCTTGCACTGCTGTTGACTGCTGTATTTGGTCTATGGCTACAGAGAGGCTACAGCCTCTAAGGCTGTCAATTAGTCACCTTCCATCAGCAATAAAAATCCACTCCATTTTGTTTTTAACCCAAAATAAAACAAGCTTCCTTTTATTAGAGAGAGAATTTTGCCTAAGTACCTAAATCCCCAGTCACGCAATGTCTCTAAGGAAAAATAGTAGATGGGAGAAGCAAGTAATGATTGGGAGAATAGCTAGAAATCAGAATTCACCAAAATAAGGGTCTGTCTAAGTTCATCCAGCTCTGTATTTTGGGTCTTACCGTGTTCCCATTGAAATCAATGGCATAACTCCCACTTACTTCAAAGGGAGCAGATCTAATGCTGCAGAGCTGTCTGTTTTCTGGGGATACATGTTTTAGAGAGGGAAAGATTGGAAAACTGCCCAATATGCTGTCAGTGGCAGGTAATTGACTATTTGACCATTGCTCCACATATAGCTAAGGATGGGAACATAAGGTCCTTCATTTGCTTTAGGTCAAGGATTATTCTTCCATGCACAGTTTCATAAAGTTGTGAAATAGCCTTTCCAAGACAAATGTGCAAAAAGCAGCACAGTAACTGGGATCAGCTGCAGCCATGAATTTTATGAATGGTTTGCTGGAAAGCACATTAAATGGTAACATCAGTCCAAATATGAGGTCTGCATTGTTCCTGTTCCAAGCCTGCAGATGGGTAATTCACAGTGTAAGTGATTTTCATGGCCAACATTACAAGCAGTCTTGTTTGCCTTGGACCAGCTTCTTTGGGCTGCAAAAAAATCTTGTCTTATTTTTCAGAAAGTTTTTATTCCCATTCCAAAAAGTGTGGAGAGTACAGATAAACTGAGGAGAAAATTCTCTGGAGAATAAGAATAAGGGGACATTCAATGAAACTGCAACATGGCAAAGTCAAGACTGATCAAAGGAAATATTTTCCCCCACATAGTGCACATTAACGGGTGGTGCTTATTGCCACACAATATTGTTGGGGCTAAGAATTAAGTAGGATTCAATAAAGAATGAGACATTTAAAGGGGTGACAAGAATATCTAGAATTACCACTGTGTGTGTGTGTGTGTGTTGTGGCAAACCCAGGACAAATAGCTACCAAGGGAGGGGTAGTAATTAGTCCCAGAGGGGTTAAAAGGCCTCTCCCTATCCAGTGGGGAGAGATAGCCAAGGAGAAATTAGGTTCAGCTGGAACAGGGGTTACCAGGGAACTAATTAGGTTCAGCTGGCCCCAATTGCTGGAGACCCTTTTAAACTCTTCCTGGCAGGGAAGCAGGTGGGGAGTGAGAAGCTGCCAGTGAGTAGGTGCAGCAAGACTCTAGTCTCTTCCAGCAAGGAAGACTGCACTCTGTCCCCAGAAGGGGAGAAAAACAGCAGGGGACTGACTGAGAAAAGGATCAGTCAGACCCTGCGTGACTGGGAAGGACTTTACCTTGCCCAAGCCTGTCTCCAAGGCAAAAAGGGACCGAGCCAGCCAAGGAGAAGCAGGTACTTTGCCACAGTGTGTGAAATATATATATTTTAAAGGAGCTTTAGAAGGAATATAAAGCTTTGGGGCATAAACTAACTTTTTGATGGGTTGTCACCCCTGGGGTGCAGTCTGGGAGCTGTTGCAACTGCTGTGCTCCTGTAAGACCCACAGCTGGGTTGGGGACACAGCCAGCCTCATCCAGGCCCTGTTATCACCCAACACAACAGCAGGTGGTGCCACTCACCCAAACTGGGCTACCTGAGTGCAAACAGCAGACACCAGCCCATTTCCCAGCTCCCAGAGCATGCATGCCCCCCCACACACACACACACTGGAGTATAAACCCAGAATTATACTGTCTTGCACTGCATGGGGATCTGTACAGTGTAAGATCATTAATATGTCTGCTCCTCCCTCAGTATGGAGAGGAATATGCCCACGTGTGGTAATCAAGCTGAGGGTTTTTTCCCCACAACGCTTCACTTAAAGGCACACTGGTTTAGGTTAAAATACAAAACAGGTTTATTTACTATCACTTATAATTTATCTTTTGTGGTTAACAGATCAAAGCAGATTACCTAGTAAATAAACAAAACCACAAACTAAGCCTGAAATACTAGAAAGATTGGATCTGAATTGGTAATTTCTCACCCTTGCAGATTCTTAAGGGACAAGTTGCATTTGCTTTGCAGCTTGGGCTCTCCACCCCCATTTCAAGTCCTTCTCTTTCAGAGCTTCTCTTAGGTGTTGAGTTGTGGTGAAGTGAAGAACAACAGATGTCACTCCCTGCCTTGTATAGCTTTAGCATAGGGCAGGAACCTTTTGTTCCAAAATGCAGCCCAGTTTATAGAAAAATAGAGGTACCAAAAGGAGTCCAGAGACATGTGATCTTGCAAAGTCATGGCAGCCATTACTTACAGGCTGGCCGAAAAGTCCACAGGAAAGTTCACCAGGTGGGGGATAAGCTTCTCCTAAGACCTATTATCAGAGGGGTAGCCATGTTAGTCTGTATCCACAAAAAACAACAAGGAATCCAGTGGCACCTTGAAGACTAACAGATTTATTTGGGCATAAGCTTTTGTAGGTAAATAACCCACTTCTTCAGATGCATGGAGTCTGAAGAAGTGGGTTTTTTACCCACAAAAGCTTATGCTCAAATAAATCTGTTCTTCTTTAAGGTGCCACCGGACTCCTCATTGTTTCTAAGGCCTATTGTTTTCCCTAATGGCCCATTACCCTGAATGGGCTCTTCATAATCAGCTAGTTAGACTGGAAGCATCTTGCCAAGTGGGTATCACACGGGTGTGACTACATGTGAAATACAGATACATAGTCAATAGTCATAACTTCAGATACAAAAATGACACATGCATACAAATAGGATAATCAGTCAGCAAATCATAACTTTTCCAGTGACACCCTACATTTCCCATCTTTTACAAAATGCACCATAATTATGCCATAATCATACATATATATAATATAAAATAATATCACTGAAGAATATGGAGTGCAGTGTCACACTAACTGTTGGAGGGTTGTGGGGAAGCTTGCCCTGGGAGCAGGTTATCTCAGAACTGCCTACTGCTGGATTTATTCGTTTGACCCCACTGGATCGGGTCATGGTCTGAAACAAGATACTGGACTGAATGGATGACTGGCCCTACCTATTGTGACAAATTCTATGTTCCGAACCATATCAGCAGAGCCTGCTCCTTTTGAATACTAGTTTCAAACTCTTTTTCCATTGGACTTTCCCTACAATGGAACCTTTGTTTTCACCTATAGAAAGATTTCAATTCCAGGGTTCCATCCATATTCTTTATGTTCTCACTTGTGTAGCAGATAATGAAAGTGGCATTTACAACATCCATGTTTTAAGTGAAACTTGTTGCATAGCCCCATGGAACCAGTTGTTTGTTTGGGAAGAATGACCACACTTCCCGAATCTTCTTCGGTAAGGTCCCAATTCAGGAAATGAGCCTTGTTCCAAAAGAGTGATTTAAGCACATGTAAACCCACTGAAGTCAAGAAGTAGTTTCCCACTTTTACTAGTCACTCTTCAGAGCTGAATCGCACTTTTAAAATCTATAGAAATGTTCTCAGAAAATTGTAAGTAAAAATAATGTTACAGTATACATTTTTCCTGTGGTGTTCTTAAACCAATTTGAAATATCTATGAATGAACTTTTGAATTATTTCTTCTGAACTGTCTTTCTAATTATGCCCAGTTACTATTTTGGAAATGAACTTTTATAATTGACACACCCCTTGCCTCACCTACCTACTCAACAATGAGCTGAGCTATATTCATGCAACAATGCATATAAACCACCTACATGATACACTAAGATATTTTCCAAAATCTGCAGATGCTGTTGAACAAAAAGGCTAATATTTGTCTTTTATTTTCTCCCCACAGTGTCATTGGTAAAGTTTAGAGGTTGCCTGCCCCTCTCAGCTATGGCCTCAAAATACAGAAAAGCAACATTGCCATGGTAACAAGCTGCTCCCACAATCTATAAAAATAAAAGGCTAGCTATTTGTTTCCATTGATAACATCTTATATTTAACTGCCTTGAGCAGTTCTGACAGGGTCAATCCTTGTTACAATAGTTAGTTCTTCTTGGCCAAACAAAGGAAAACACTACTTGCTGAAATTGACTCTGATGGACACAATCATAAATTGTTAGCATTAACCAATTGTACCACTATAAACAATCAGATGTGCCAAGTACTCTTCTCACCCATTCCTTCCTAGGCAAAAAGCAAAACAGTTATTTTGTTTCTTACCTGGCATTTGGGGAATAAAATGTCTGCCCGGAATGTTGGTCTGCCTCTCTAGTAAAGTGAGGGGTGCCAGTATGGCTGCTGGGGGGTTCAAACATGACTGTGCCGGGGAAATTCATCCAATACATAATGCATGTTACCTCACTCATCAGTAGGTATCACTCACTTCTGTGTCAAAAAGACATTGTAGTGAGTCCCATACCAGGACTTCCAGCTATCTATCGATATGTGCCCCATCATCATCATATCTGAGTGATTCACAATCTTTAACTTATTTGTCCTCACAACACTTCTGTAATGTAGGGAAGTACTGTGTGTTTCCGTTCCCATGAGGATAAGAGGTAGAGGCCAGGATTTTACAGGTGTTTAGACATATGAAGATAGGTGATTGGTGGATTTTTCAAATGGAAGTCAATGGGAAATAGGTGTCTAGGTGCTTTTGAAAAATCCGCCTAAGCACTTCTGTGCATTTTCAGGTGCCTAAATACCTTGAAAAATCTGGCCCTATGTGACTTTCCCAAGGTCACACTGGAAGTCTGTGGCAGAGTAGGGCCTTGAGCCCAGGTCTCCCAATAATTAAATGGAATACTACATATTCACAACACACCTGAGAACTGCCATGGAATGGAAGAAAGCTATGTTTTGGGTTCCAGCAGATGTTCTGGTAATGTTCCAGAATGCTGTCAATCTGTACATACTTATTTTTATTGTAAAATAGCTGTATATATTGACAGTATTTCTTAAAGCATGCCAAGTATTATACCATATTACTTTGTACTGATTAATAGCAGATTGCATGAAGTGACCAAGTCAACCTACTGACATGCTGATATACTGTGGGACAGAAATATCTATTAGCACAAACCGACAAAAATGTGGGTTTATATAAATTTCAGGCCAATAGTACAAAAAGTCCTATGTGAGTATTAACCACACTTAGAGTGTAGACGTTATTCATATGCAGTTCAGTCCACATGTGTCCTCCATTTAATTGGACACCAATGGCATTGTGGGGTACTCAAAAGTACATTTCTTGATCAAATAGATTTTAATCAATCCCAAACTTTGAAGTCCAGGAGGAATTTCCCCCCAGAGCATAGTGGCAAAGAATTTGGAGGGTTTTGCATTTCTCTGGTCCTTCTATGGAGCATATCCCACACAGAAAATTCTCTGGGAGGGGCAGAGGCTTTGTTGGATCTTAGTTCTTCCTGCTTTTTTTTTTTTTTGTTTGGTTGGTTTTGTGGTTTGGGTTTTGTTTGTTTCTAGAAAAGTGGAATATTGAGAAGATTCAACAGGCCGTAGCACAATAGAAATGAAATTTTCTTCTGATTCAGTCTGGTGACTCTGAAATTTCTCCGAACTGAAATAGATTAGCCAGTGAAGGGAAAAAAAACAGGAGTACTTGTGGCACCTTAAAGACTAACAAATTTATTTTAGCATGAGCTTTCGTGAGCTAAAGCTCACTTCTTCGGATGCATAGAATGGAACACACAGACAGGAGATATGCAAACTAGATACAATTAACTGTGGTTTAAACAAAGACTGGGAATGGTTGGGTCATTACACCAATTGAATCTATTTCCCTATGTTAAGTTCTCCTCACACCTTCTATGGGCCATCTTAATTATCACTTCAAAAAGTTTTTTTTCCTCCTGCTAACGATAGCTCATCTCAATTGATTAGACTCTGCCTGTTGGTATGCATACTTCCACCTTTTCATGTTCTCTGTATGTATAAATATCTCCTGTCTGTGTGTTCCATTCTATGCATCCGAAGAAGTGAGCTTTAGCTCACGAAAGCTCATGCTAAAATAAATTTGTTAGTCTTTAAGGTGCCACAAGTACTCCTGTTTTTTTTGCGGATACAGACTAACACGGCTGCTACTCTGAAACCAGTGAAGGGAGAGTTCAGAGTTTTGGGGAGGACTTCTTTACAGACGTAAACCCAATCATAAAATAGAGACAATGCAAGGTAATAGGATTACAATAGGCTATCTAAGCCATATCTGCTAACTGACCTTAAAGAACTAATCTCAAGTAAATATTTGGAAGTCATACAAACAGTAAGGAGCATGTTGTTTGGTTTTGTTCCTCTTGTTAAGCCCCAAGTTTCTTATGGGGCTAGCAAGGTTGTTCAAACTTGAAATCGGGGTTACTAAGGCCTTGTCTACACTACAGGGGTAAGTTGACCTAAGTTAAGCAACTCTAGCTACATAGCTTAGGTCGACTTACTGCAGTGTCTACACCGCACTGCATCGATGGTAGACGCTCTCCCGTCAACTTACCTTACTCTTCTCGTTCCAGTGGAGTACCGGAGTCAACGGGAGAGCAATCTGCGGTTGATTTTAGCGGGTCTTCACTAGACCCACTAAATTGACCCTCAGTGCATCGATCGCAGCAGCGTCAATCCCCCAGTAAGTGTAGACATACCTTATGAGTGACCTATTTTTCCCAATGGGATCTACAGGCACAAAAGAGAATTTCAAAATATGACTGAGCAAATAACCCAAGTAAAGGTAGTTGCTACAATATGTATCTTAGACATCTTTATATAATTCATGGCAACAGTATCAGGAGCTGGCAATCACTCAACTAACCTTCAAGTATAAGTGAGGGCCCAAGTTCTGCCCTCATGGTGCTCCCCAGAAGTAACTGCTGTTGCATAGGGTGTCAGATAATTATTTGATCCAAGAGTTTTTGCTTACTACCACCCACCTTGATCCACCCACCTTGATCTCTTTTTAGACGTTCATTTGTACTGAAGTTTGCCAGTTACCTTCTGTCTCTGTTACCTCCATTGCTTTCTGGTATCCTGTGTGTTTGTTTCCCCGCATGCATAACACACTGAAAATAACAACTTGTCCTGCTGTTATTCATGTTACCTTTTGACAATGGGACTTGCCTGCTCTGCCAGCCAATACAGTATATACTAACCTAAGCAACAGCATGGTATTCTCTAGAATAGTCACCAAATTGTAGTTAGGTACCTAACTCCCATTGACTTTTATGCCAAACTGCAATTAGTGCCTTTGAAATCTCCTACTGCATATGCCATTGCCCAGCACTTGCACTAAGCTGGAAAGATAGCAAACAGAAAGGTGTCCATGAAGGTTGTTTCATTCTAAAAGCTTTGAATGTCCCCTTTTTCATTCCTGAATTCCATGTTACAGTGCCTGATCTGCCACATGAACAAATGGTTTTCTCTAGAGCAGACATCAATGACATTCCACTGGTTGACTGACTGTGGATAGAAGGACAAAGTACTTAGCAACTCCAATTAGGAAGCAATACACATCACCTCTGAGTCATTTTGCTTCTGGCAATCTGGGACATTAAATCTCATATTTACTTCCCAACCAAGGTCAAAAAAAGCTAACAAATAGTGGCATGATTTCCAAAGCAATTGATGGAAAGTGAACAGGTTTACTCACATAGGATTTCTTTCTAGTACAATTGAGTAAAAAAAATGTGACAGTTTGGGGAAGACTTACCATTGCACTAAATCACCCTTTAGACCAATGAGACCGAGGCTGGTGAACCACAAGCAGCTCTTTAATGTGGGTCCGACAGCTCTTTGCAGCACATGACATTAAAACACTGGGATTTAATTATTAACCAATCTAAGTTACTAATCAGTCAGGATGGTTTTACTATGCTATTAACCAATTGTAGTTGAGAAAATAACACTTGGTCAGTCATTTTGCTGTAAGAATATATATAAACTAAATATTTCCCCTCTCATACTGTTTAAATATGAATATATAGTGCTATAGTAAGTGAAATAATGAATTCACACTACTGTGGCTCTTTTGGGTAATGTTGATCACTAATTTGGCTCCTGAACCACAGAGGTCTGAGTTCCAGAGTGGTAGCCATGTTAGTCTGTATCAGCAAAAAGAACGAGGAGTACTTGTGGCACCTTAGAGACTAACAAATTTATTTGAGCATAAGCTTTCATGGATTAAAACCCACTTCATCGGATGCATGCAGTGGAAAATATAGTAGGAAGATAGCTATACATACAGAGAACATGAAAAAATGGGGGTTGCCATACCCACTATAATGAGAGTGATCAGTTAAGGTGAGCTGTTTTCAGGCTGAGAAAGTCTGAGTTTGGCTGAGTCCTGTTCCTGTTGATGTCCATTTGGCAAAACTCCCATGGATTTCAGTGGGAGCATGATAAGGCTGAAGGCTGGTCTTTGTTACAGGGAGATCGACACTGCTGTGATCGATGCAGTGGGTGTCCATTTAGCGGGTACAAAATATATCTGACAGAACAGGTTGTGCTGGTAGGGGAGTGGCACTATATGTGAAAGAAATCATAGAATTAAATGAAGTAAAAATCTTAAATGAACTAAATTGCACTATAGAATTTCTATGGGTAGTAATTCCATGTTTGAAAAATAAGAATATAGCAGTAGGGCTATATTACAGACCACCTGACCAGGATGGTGTTAGTGACTCTGAAATGCTCAGAGAGATTAGGGAGGCTAATTAATAATAATAATGGGGGATTTCAACTATCCCCATATTGACTGGGTACATATCACCTCAGGAAGGGGTGCTGAAATAAAGTGTATTGACACCTTAAATGACTGCTTCTTAGAGCAGCTGGTCCTGGAACCCACAAGAGAGGCAATTCTTGATTTAGTCCTGATTTAGCACAGGATCAGGTCCAAGAGGTGAATATAGCTGGACCGCTTGGTAATAGTGACCATAATATAATTACATTTAACATCCCTGTGGCGGGGAAAACTCCACAGCGGACCAACACTGTAGCATTTAATTTCAAAAAGGGGAACTACACAAAAATGAGGAGGTTATTGAAACAGAAATTAAAAGGTACGGTACCAAAAGTAAAATCTCTGTAAGTTGCGTGGAAATGTTTTAAAGACACCATAGTAGAGGCTCAACTTAAATGTATACTCCAATTTAAAAAACAGAGAGAACCAAAAAAGAGCCACCGTGGTTAAACAACAAAGTAAAAGAAGCAGTGAGAGGCAAAAAGGCATCCTTTAAAAAGTGAAAGATAAATCCTAATGAGGAAAATAGAAAAGAGCATAAACTCTGGCAAATGAAGTGTAAAAATATAATTAGCAAGACCAAAAAAGAATTTGATGAAACAGCTAGCCAAAAGACTCCAAAAGTAATAGCAATTAAAAAAAAAAAATACATCAGAAGCAGAAAGCCTGCTAAACAATCAGTGAGGCCACTGGGCAATTGAGATGCTAAAGGAGCACTCAAAAACAATAAGGCCGTTGCGAAGAAACTAAATGAATTCTTTGCATCGGTCTTCACTGTTGTGGATGTGAGGGAGATTCCCAAACCTGAGCCATTCTTTTTGGGTGATAGATCTGAGGAACTGTCCCAAATTGAGGTGTCATTAGAGGAGGTTTTGGAACAAATTGATAAACAGTAATAAGTCTCCAGGACCTGATGGTATTACTCACCCAAGAGTTCTGAAGGAACTCAAATTTGAAATTGCAGGACTAACTGTCATCTGTAACCTATCATTTAAATCAGCTTCTGTACCAAATGACTGGAGGATAGCTAATGTGATGCCAATTTTTAAAAAGGGTTCCAGAGGTGACCCTGGCAACTACAGGCCAGTAAGCCTCACTTCAGTACCAGGCAAATTGGTTGTAACTATTGTAAAGAACAAAATTGTCAGACACATAGATGAACATAATTTGTTTGGGAAATAGTCAACATGGTTTTTGTAAAGGGGAAATTATGCCTCACCAATCTACTAGAATTCTTTGAGGGGGTCAACAAGCATGTGGAGAAAAGAGTTCCAGTGGATATAGTGTATTAGATTTTTCAGAAAGCCTTTGACAAGGTCCCTCACCAAAGACTCTTAAGCAAAATAAGCTCTCATGGGATAAGTGGAAAGGTTCTCTCATGGACTGGTAACTGGTTAAAAGATAGGAAACAAAGGGTAGGAATAAATGGTCGGTTTTCACAGTGGTGAGAGGTAAATAGTGGTGTCCCCCAGGGATCTGTACTGGGCCCAGTCCTAGTTAACATTCATAAACAATCTGGAAAAAAGGAGTAAACAGTGAGGTGGCAAAGTTTGAAGATGATACAAAATGACATTAGGAAAAACTTTTTCACTAGTAGGGTGGTGAAGAACTGGAATGGGTTACCTAGGGAGGTAGTGGAATCTCCTTCCTTAGAGGTTTTTAAGGTCAGGCTTGACAAAGCCCTGGCTGGGATGATTTAGTTGGGTTTGGTCCTGCTTTGAGCAGGGAAGGTTGGACTAGATGACCTCCTGAGGTCCCTTCCAACCCTGAGATTCTATGATTCTATTCTATGATTCTATGACTCAAGATAGTTAAGTCCCAGACAGACTGCGAAGAGCTACGAAAGGATCTCACAAAACTGGGTGACTGGGCAACAAAATGGCAGATGAAATTTAATGTTGATAAATGCAAAGTAATGCACATTGGAAAACATAATCCTAACTATACATATACAATGATGGAGTTTAAATTAGCTGTTACCACTCAAGAAAGAGATCTTGGAGTCATTGTGGATACTTCTCTGAAATCATCCACTCAATGTGCAGCAGCAGTCAAAAAAGCAAACAACGTTGGGAATCATCAAGAAAGGGATAGCTAATAAGACAGAAAATATCATATTGCCTCTGTATAAATCCATGGTATGCCCACACCTTGAATACTGCGTGCAGATGTGGTCACCCCATCTAAAAAAAAAAAATTTAAATTGTAAAAGGTTCAGTAAAGGGCACCAAAAATTGTTAGGGGCATAGAAGAGCTTCTGTATGAGGAGAAATTAATAAAACTGGGACTTTTCAGCTTGGAAAAGAGGCGATTAAGGGGGGATATGGTAGAAGTCTATAAAATCACGAGTGGTATAGTGAAAGTAAATAAGTGTTATTTACTCCTTCTCATAATACAAGAACAAGAGGCCACCAAATGAAATTAATGGGTAGCAGGTTTAAAACAAACACAAGAAAGTATTTTTTCATGCAACTCACGGTCAACCTCTGGAACTCCTTGCCAGATGGCGTTGTGAAGGCCATTACTATAACAGGGTTCAAAAGGGAGCTAGATTGATTCATGGAAGATAGGTCCATCAATGGCTATTAGCCAGGATGGGTAGGGATGGTGTCCCTAGCTTCTGTTTGCCAGAAGCTGGGATTGGGTGACAGGGCATGGATCACTTGATGATAACATGTCTGTTCATTCCCTTTGGGGCACCTGTCATTGGCCACTGTCAGAGGACAGGATACTGGGCTTGATGGACCTATGGCCATTCTTATTTTCCTAAATTGATGGCAGAGCACTCTCCGGTCGACTCCGGTACTCCACCTCTCGGAGAAGAATTAGGGAAGTTGACCAGAGAGTATCTCCCATCGACGCAGCTCAGTGAAGACACCAGGGTAAGTCAACCTAAGCTACGTCAACTCCAGCTACATTATTTACGTAGCTGGAGTAGCGTAACTTAGGTCGACTTACCCTGGTAGTGAAGACAAGCCCTGAGTGTAGATTCTGTGCAGGAATAAAAGTTCTACCTTAAAATCTCTAAATTCTGCCAGGCCAGCTTCGAACGGTAAATTTCATTTTTTCAGGCTGGCTCAGGGAGCACACACAAATGTCATCAATTCCAGGGGGAAAAAATGAGTTTAAAATATTTTTGCTCACCTTCCTGACTGTAGCCAGGCAAAGAGCTCTCATCATCTCACTTTTTAGCAGCCCACCATAAAATTTCTCAAAGGAAAGTAGAACAGTCAGCACAGCATTGTTGCAATTTGAGGTTTCTTTCACAAACCTTTTGCCAGGAGTTTCCATTGGGAGGAGAGGAGTTTGCCCCAGCCAGTAAAACAAGCAAAGTATTTGGTGGCTGGTAAGTCCCATGGAATCTCTCTAGACCCTGGAGACCCTTGCTTTGCTTTTAGGGCTCCCTGGCCTTCCTCTCCCTTCCTTGTAGCACAGGTCCAATGGAATCAACAAAGAGTTTTAAAAAAAACAAAACAAAAAACACAAGAGTACCTGTAAGATCTCTGGTGGGTTTTTTTTAAATGTATCACGTGCTCAATGCAAAAGCAAACTGCCATCCTTGTAAGGCAAGTAATTTATGGATTTTAACTGGGCTGGACTTGTAAAATAGTACTAAATGATGATGCTAATCTTTAGCATGTGGCTTAATGTAACGGGGGGGCTACTCACCCCTGCAGCGCCTCCTGTCGGTCATCCTGAGAATTAGTTCTTCGACCCAGGAGCACCCTCTGCAGGCTGGTGTCCCGCTTCCTGCTGGATCCCAAGTCCCTCTTGGACCCCGGTGCTCCTTTCAGGCTGGGGTGCTGTCCCCTTCAGTACCCCATGGTCTCACTGGGTATCCCCTCCTCGGGGAACCCCTACTCCCTATCCCCACCTCGCCTCAGTCATAGGCTACTGCCAGTCACCAACTAGCCCCCGCTCCCTGGGGCAGACTGCAGTATAAGCCACTCATCACAGGCAAGGGGGTGGGGAGGGGTTGGACCTGCTGCCTCAGCCTAGCCTCGGGCTGCCCCCTGCAACCCCAGTACCTATTTGGCCTTATACTAGGCTGCAGCCTGGGCTCCCCAGCTCCCTGGGCCTTCCCCCAGCCCTGCTCCAGCTCAGGTAGCTCCCCAGCAGCCATGCCTATCTTCCTCCGCAGCTAGAGAGGAGACTGTGTCAGCCCCTGCTTCTCTGGCCTTTATAGGGCCAGCTGGACCCTGACTGGGGCATGGCCCCCAGCTGAGGCTGCTTCCCCCAGTCAGACCAGCTCTTCCCCTGCCACAGCCCTCTCCCAGGGCTGTTTTTAACCCTTTCAGGCCAGGAGCGGGTGACCACCCCACTTCACTTATGTTTTAAAGCTGTACAATTTTTAATTGTAGACTGTTCAAAATGGCTACCATTTACCAGGGGGAACTTGGTTCAAAGCATTAATGGAAAGATTTTCTGGTGTACTATAGATCCAGCTGTGGCTGTTAATATTTTGTTATACCTGATCTTAATGGATGGTAAAGCATCTTATATGCCATATGCAGAGATAAATTTACAACACTAATGGGTCCATATGCCATAACAATAGACTACTGCTCCAAGAAGTTTGCCCTTTTTTATAAGAAAAATCACTTGTGAATTGAGATTAAGTTGAAAGGTAAATTGCTGGATGCTGCTGCCTTTGATCTGGTGATGAACTATATAAACTGTCTTTAACAAAAATAATAATAATAAATCAAACTGTCACTTAATGAAAGTGTGATAGCAAGAGAGAGAGAGAGAGGAAATTAGGTATGGCGAGAAACCTACCTTGTTTGAATATACACACAGAGACATGGACAATTAGAGAGATAATGTGTTCCTGGAAGATCCAATACATCTCTACTGGACAGCTGAGCAGCAACAGCGTTTTGAAATCTTTCTGGAAAAGATAAAATCCTTACACACAGCACACAAATAGTTTGAAAGATATGTCCAGTTTATTTGGATAAGTACCCCATAATCCTCTAGATGGCTTTATAATACATTAGCATTCATAACAACAACTATAATCCGTGTCCAAACAGACTGTCTTCCCCTACTAAAAATTCCCCAGCAGAAATCAGTCATCATCACAAAACCCCTCAACTGTCCCCCTAACCCTCCATCATCTTCTGTTCCAAATACTTCTGCCAGTGGACACTGCAGTATGTAAGCAATCAGGAGCAAAGAGGGGAAAGAAGTTCCAGAGCAGAAACAATGCAGCTGGTCCTTCCCTCTTGAAACCCCAAATCTAGTCACCTATCCATGTTTCACATATACATTTTGCATAAAGCTACTGATTCTTACTCCTGCGGCTGAGCACAATGAATTCAATTTATTAGCTTCTGCAAAAATGTGTTTTTTCTGATTACCGTTACAGTGCAAAAGAACAGTAAGTACACTCTAGAAAAGTTACAAAAGGCCATAATAGACCAAGGCCAAGGGAGGGCATGATTTTAAGGGATCCTGGATTGTTCTGAGTTTGTTAGCATAAAAAGAATGGGGAAAATGCTCCTCTTCAGTCTGATGCTTTTGTAAATTCAGGGATGGGAGCTGAAAGAGAAATCAGTGCTAAATGGGGGAACCTTCATGAGCTGTGGGGAACAGATGTGTTGTGGCATGAAGGAGGAGGATGGTACAATGGAGGAGGAGAGGTAGCTATAGAAGGAGAAGCAGCAAGGCTGGCATTGTGGATAGCTAGTGAATGAGCCTGAGTGAAGGCCACTGGGCTACCTGCTGGCTGGCTAACATGTAAATATCAGCTGCAGCCATGGTGACCTTCTTAGGAGAGAGAGCTGCAGAGCAAATCAAGAAGCTTTGGGACTCGAAAGGGTTGTAGCTCAGTGGGAGCTTTGCATCCCTTTCATCGCTGATCCTGAGATGATACACTGGAACTCAGAAGTTGAGGGTGCCGATCATCCGAGCGCCAGTTGAAAAGAATGGAGTTGTGAGTGCTCAGCACCTCTGATAACCATGCCCTAAATATATAGAGGAGTGAGCATGAGAAATTGACGGGCCTATTGGTGTATTCTGTGTGATAATCCAGCCCTGCAAATGACACCATGCTGGCCAACCTTGAAGCCAGAACCAGAAAAGGAGTGATATAGAACTAACCATCTCCTGTGACTGACAGAAGGAACCAACCTAGGTCAGTTTATGTCAGTGTGATGTTCTGCGTGATGAGTCATTACATGGTGATTGCACTTATTTGTTTTTTCAATTGAAGGTTCACATGTGTGTGGTGAAATATTCAATGTCACAAGCAGAGGGTACCTTAGAAAACAAGTTGAGATGCAAGCATTTTGAAATCTCTTGGTAATGGTGTGAAGGTGATATAATTGGGAGAGGGAGTGTGAAGTGTTTTAAAATTATGCCTTTGAATGCATTTTTTATTACCTGCAAACATAAGGGGATTTGCAAATTGTCTGGCTTTCCTACCGATAAGATGGCTGCTTCACTCTGTATACAGTATGTACATATATATTTCTTCCAACATATTCCCTTTATTTTTATTAAAATGGTGCAAAACTCCTTAGAGACTTTCAAGAATGAAATCAGATTTGGAGGCAGTAATACGGATGTTATACTTGAGATTAGTTTCTTCTTTCTCTAGCATCCCTAAACACAAGGCACCCAGGAGCCTGGCATAAATAGAGCCACTGTCTGCAAGTTTGAAAGAAATGTAATATACAACTTCCATCACTGCTCAGTATGACTTTTCCCTTCCCCTTCTGAGACACATTACTTTGTGAAAGATCAGCCAGCACATCCTTGAAAACTACTATTTGCAATCTTCTTTGTGAATAGACTTCCTGTATAATAAGTGGCAAGTAGTTTGCATCTGTATGTCAGAATTCTTGCATGCTGTTTTTCTTGTTTGTGTTTATATAAACACCTAAACCAATATTACAGGCCCATTGTATAGATGATTTACATACACATAGTATGAGACAGTCTGTCTCAGACAGTTTACAATCTAAATAGAGAAGAGAGTTGACAAGTGGGAGAAAGGAAAGCATTATTAATCCATTTTACACATGAGGAACTCTAATGCAAAGAGATTAAGTGACTTGACCAAAGTCACCCAGGAAACATGTGGCAGAACCAGGAATTGAACCCACAGTTCCTGAGTTCCCGATCAGAGCATTAACCACAAGACCATTTTACTAACCTCTTGGACTAACAGTGCACCTTGAAATTATGTGTACTTATGGTGTACTGTAGCTGTGTGTGTGCACTCTTTAGCTTTTAGGTTAAGCTAGGTCAGTTAGGTGACATGAGTTAGATGACAATCATTATTGAGGCACAGATTTGGACTGAGATGGCAAGGCTCTCCCAGGGAAAAAATGAAGGAGAGCCTCTGAGGACCATTTTGGCTGGGCAGGGGAGGGAGGTAGGGAGGGTTATGGAACCAGAGATAATTTCAAGTTTAGAGCCAACTGTAGAAAAATGAAGCATACTGGAATAGAGTTATGAAGGGTCTTTCAAATTGCAAGCCACATTAACAGCTACTGTTGGATCTTATAACACTGCAGTCGCCTTCTGCATGACCTGTTACAGTTGGATCTCTATTATCCTGCAGTATCTTTCTACCAGTGTGCGTGATGGCTATCATTTCGCAGAAAAGACATTCTCCACAATCTACAAATAACCACGGACTTCAGAAGTAGCAAGATCAGGCATTTTATGGGGCATTATCATGGTGTCGGGGGCTTGAGCTCTCACCCATAGAAAACTAGTTCCCAGGTCTTCACTCAGTGTTTGAGGTTTTTAATAGACCGTCCTGCTGCAAGGAGGTGGAGTAATAAACCATCATCCCCTTCTCTCTTGATTTTCCTTAGCTTGTTAATCAGTATTAAAGGTAGTGGATCTAACAGGAGTCTTGTTCTCAGCACCATAAGCAACTACTGATTTTGTTGAGCAAAATATGTTTCCCAGCTGACATACAGCATCACAGCACAACGTTATATGTTACGTGGGGCTCCACCAGCGCATCCAAATGTAGGGCATGACTCACACCACGCAATGGGACTGAAATAACATAGGGCAATGTTTGTCCAGAAGCAAAAGTAAACAAAATCATTATCTTTGTCACAGCCTCATCCTTTGCTGCACTAAAGGATGATATTTTAAGAGGCCTGCACTAGAATTTGACCCTTAAAACATGTCATAAACTCTGCCAACAGACTACTTCAATGAAAGAAAAGAAGTTTAAAAAATAGATTTAAAACCTGGCTATCACACGGGAAGCGAGAATCCTGAATGTATCTTACATGCTTGCAATATGAGAGAGGCAATAAATGGTGATAGGCCAAACTCTTCTCTTATAGCCTGATCCACCACCCATTGAAGTCAATAGAGAGATTCTCATTGACTTCAATAGGTGCCAGATCAGGCCTACATTAAGGTCATTAAGGTTGCATGTGCCAAACTGTACTTTCAGTTAAGTCCATCATTTTTAAGCATATGGTAAAAATTCAACAATGGAGTAAATTCTAAATGCAGTCAATGGGACTCATGCATACTTACATCAAGGCTGAGTTTGGTCACTTCTGCACTGGCATAAGTACTCCCAACTTCACTGTGTGCACGTATGACACACTGAATAATGCACAGTGAAGTCATTTGAACAATGCACTCCACTCCAACACTTGATATTTTTTTCCTATTTTGATAATAATATATATGGGGGGAAAGGATAACTGTAACTTCATTATACAGTAGCACTAACCAGATATTAGCTTCAAAACGGTCACGTTCTTTTCCTAAAGCCAGCCCATAAATCCGATCGCTGATGTGGAAGCTAGTAACCCCAGCAATTTCACTGACTGAAACCTATGTAATTCACCTGACTAGTTAATTTATTTTATTATTATTAATATTACAATAGCACCTAACATCTCCAGCAAAGATTGAGGCCCCATTGTGCTACATTGCATAAAACACATAGTCATAGACAGACGCTGTCCAAAGACTGTACCATCTAGACAGACAGATAAAACCATTATCATTGTAGGGATATTAAAGAAGGTTTATATTAAACATGGTTTATATGAGAAATGATTTATTGATTTATTGTTAATTAATACTTAAGGTTTATGTTAGAAGTAAATTTGTGATTCCCAACATTTAGCTTCTAACCTGCAAGCCACCAGCTGTGTCTGTGTAAAGCCTGCTCAAAGAGATACTTGGTATAAAACTTGTTAAGCTCAAAGAAATACTTTGTATAAAACTTGTTAAACATTAATTATCTCTAAGTAAGCCAAAACAGTAGCTGTTATAGTGTATAGATAGAGACCCCCACCCTCTGTAAGTTTTCATCTCACTTTATCTTTGCTTGTTAAAAGACAGGGAGTCTCACATAAATTGGTAACACCCCAAAAGGTAAAGAGACAGTGAAATAGATGTGATTAAGATAGAGAATGTATGTGAATGCATGCCTAGTTTAAACAATGAATGAATGGTTAGGGAGTCACCAGCCTGAAGAATTCAGTGTCGGCTGAAGAAGGTGTCAAGTGCGATCAACCAGATGACCCCCTGGAGGGCAAACTGGAATCCACCCACCACACCTCAAAGGAAGGAAAAACAAAACATCTAATAACATGGAGCCAGCCATCTGCTGATTGATTTAGCAACAGCAGAATGAAGCAACTCCTATGAACTAACATAGGGAAATATCCCTATAAAACTGGACTCTAAAGAATAAGGACTTTGAGTCTATGGTTCTGCTGCCAGCCTCCAGGAGCATCAGATGCATCTGACACAGACTCGGCTCCATCCTCATGACCAAGATACCTGGCCAGTAACTTGGCATGAGCAACATCTAGGCTGGTAACTATAACATCTATACAGAACCTGAATGAATGATTGTGTGGATGAATATATGTGTGTGTGTGTGTGTGTGTGTGTATAAGGAATAAGTAGTAATAGAAACAAGTAGAAAAACATTGTCTTTTGTTTTGTTATGGTATTTACAATAAATGTGGCATCTTTGCCTTATCCCTCTTAATAAAATCCTGCTGGTTTTTATTATATTGGTACAACATCATCACCTTTTTACAGCTGCGGAGTGGAGGCCCAGATATATTAAGTGCCCTGGCCAAAGGTCAGACATGAAATCTATGGCAGACTCAGCAATTTAACCCAGATCTCCCAAGTCATAGTCCAGTGCCTTAACCAAAAGCCAGTTCTGAGGAGAAGCAATTGTTAAGGACATATTGCAAACATTGCTCTTGTGCCTGTAGTACATATGTGACACACAGCATGCTGGTTAGAGAAACCGGCCTTAATTCTTAGTTGGCCTGATCTTGTGCAGCCGCTTACTAGTAGTGCAAGGTGGAGGTAAAACACTACCATTCTGACTCTTACAATCCAGTTGTGTTGATATAATGGCTACACAGGATGCATGGTAAGAGAGAATCCGAGCCTCAGTCACTAAATATTGTCACAGTTGCCAAAGGTCAATGCCACTGTCCTGTGACGAGAGTCAGTCTCCACACAGGGCACTTGCTACTATTCCAGAGCTTACTATGGTTATTAAGCACACAGCCATCTTTCAGAAGTTTTTCCAGGTTCCTCCCGCCCCCCCTCCCCAAGCAAGAGTAGATTACTCTCGAGAATCAATTAATTAAACTGAACATTCAGACTCAGAATCCAAAATGCCACAATGGGGAGTTTTGAGGGTGGGGAATTGAAAGAAAAAGAAGTCTTGTCTGCTCCTATTTATGCCAGAAAAGCAACATAATTGTTCAACTTTATTTGTGACTATAAAGGCTGGAAGTTTTGTGGACATGATTATTTTCCCAAGGAAAATAGAGATAAGAGAATATTTGTCAAGCATGAAAAACTAATTCTGATGGGAAGCAAAGTCTCTAAATTGATTAAGGCATGGGCATAAGATAGGCGTTATCAATAAATTGCAGGGGATTCTGTTTTGGCCAAGAGATAGAAACAATTAGCTTAAAATTACCATTGCCAGCTAGAACAAACTGATGATTTAAAGAAACAAAAATAACCTCTTCCATCGAGATGTCTTAGTAACGTTCCTCAGCTATCTTGCTTTTGAGAAAAGTCTTCTTTGTTTGGTGTGGGCTTGCAGTTAGTGTCAGGCACTTTCACATGACAGCACTTTTAATGTTGTTTGTCTATGGTCTGCTGCTTTTGGAGCTGATATCCACCAATATTTAGTTTCAGAATTTATGTGCAACAGCCTAGAGCGAGTTCTCAAATTCAGACAGCCATTCTCCCTGCAATCTTTCCATCAAAAACCTGCTTTTCAGAGAAACAAAGTGCACTTTTAAGTGTGGTTCTTTCCAGTACACACTGCGCCTTGCTAAAATTACTTGTATAGAAATCAGTTCAAATAAACAAGTGAGATGCTTAGTAAGATCAATCAACAACATTTAGAGGTAATACTTTAACTGATAACTAAATTAAAAAGGGAAGATAAATGTCCATTTTCTTTGTATTAATGTAACTTACACTGTAATATTTTTCAAGTGACAAAGACAAAATTCATAGAGCTTTCAGGCTGCATCCCTAGAAAAAGCCTCAAATTTTGATATTTATGATAAAATTACAACATTTGTAATGTGTATGGTGATGGGAAATTTCTGTGAACTATGGGTCAAATTCTACTCTACTCTAAGAGCCATATGAATTCATCTATAGATAGAACTGAGTCCTAAAGCTATAGTGTTGTGTGTCTGGCATTTCATCTTTCTAAGGGCTCATATTAAAAATAGTAATAATAGTTAAATACTTTTTTGCATTTCAAGAGCACCTTTCATTCAAAGATCTCAAAGCAACTGTATCTTTTTACAAGAACTTTTCACTTGGGGATGAATAAACCAAGTAAGAATTGACCTGAACCCTTCATGCAAAATTTGAACCCAAACGTTTTGAAAGTTTGAAAGAAGTAGCTCACAATTTTTAAAGAAAATCTTCACCTATTTTTCTGCACTGCGTGGTTTTAACCAGGAAATGGCTGTGCCATGATGTTGCAGAAAATTGAGAGAGAATTATCTTGTTAGATTTCTAGCCCTTTCTCCACACCAAAGAGCTTCCAAACTTTCAGATGTTTATCCAGTCCTTTTGAAGCTGTTTCATCACTACATTTCACCCATTAGGCTCTCATCCGTCACATCTTGCCTCTCTCCACTGGATCAAAAACAATGAGGCGTCTTTGTGGCACCTTAGAAACTAACAAATTTATTTGGGCATAAGCTTTTGTGGGCTAAAACCCACTGCATCTGATGAAGTGGGTTTTAGCCCATAAAAGCTTATGCCCAAATAAATTTGTTAGTCTCTAAGGTGCCACACAGTCCCCTCATTGTTTCTGCTGATACAGATGAACACTGCTACCCCTCTAAAACCTGTCTCCACTGAAGGTATCTGATTGCTTCAGTTTGCGGTGAACAGAGACAGCTTGACGTCATCAGCAAATTCCCACCCAGATGGAGTGCTCTGACCTGAACCATCTTTGAAATATTCAATTAAATTGGTATAAAAGATTGACAATTCCTACAGAAAGAGACTGGTCTTTCCTCTGAAATGATTTCGTCCAGCAGGGCTACAGGGTGTGGGAATCTACTTGGGAGGGCAAAAGAGAAGTGTATTTTACATATAAAAATATTGAGGAATGTCTTGGCTCAGCTGGCGGTTAAGGGATACAGATCTGCAGCCTGAAGAGGAAACCCACACAGAGAAGGATATTTCAACTTCAAACACTTGTGGATTATGAGTCCTAGCTCAAAAAGAGATCAGATGCAGCATCTGCAGTTGGGATGGAATCTCTACACCCACTATGGAGTCCCACAGGGGCTTTGCACTGGATGCGTCTGGGGTTCTCACTGCAGGTTCAGGGCTGTAATTGTTAAATCATGGTGTAATTCCTTTGGGACTACTTGGTAAATCCCCATTAGTAGGAAAGAGTTCATGTAGCTACTTGAATTATGATAAGTACCTGAGAAAATAATCACAATTTGTGAAAATCCTCATCCAAGCAGCACCTTCACTGAAGCCCAGACCCCGGACAGGCCAGGCAAGGTGCCTGCAATATCATGATTTAATTCTGGCTGAGGTGGGAGGCAAGCTGGACAGAAGAAGGGCATATCTAACTTTTGGAAACTGCGATTCTTGCAGCTGTGTGTGTGGGACTGTGAAGAATTTGCAGGACAGTTAAATGGGGCCTTTGGGCCTAACTCTGTCTGGATATACTAATGTTCTGAGGCACAGCTAGTAGAGTGAAGAGTATGCAGTCTTCTGGCTCACTCTGAGGCCCAGCCCACCCAGCTTTCTCCCTCCTCCTGTTTATGATTTCATGAGGGCAACAGTGAAGCGAAGGTTTGCTGCCCGCCCACCTGAAATGGGGAAAGAGTTAGGAGTACAGACAGAGGGGAGGTGGGATTGAAGAATAAGGTCACTGGGGAAAGGGAGGGCTCCCAGAACCTTAAATCCAGCTCTGGAAAAAGCAGTGGTCTGCAGTCTGGGGAGCGACGTTCTCTGCTGGACTAGGGAGAGAACAGTTAGGGGAAGCACCTAGGAAGAAGGATGTGTTGGGAGGGATTTTTAGTGGCAATCGGAATCTGAACTAGGGTTACAGATAATATGGTTTTCTTTTGTAAAAAAAATGTTTACTACACAAAAAGTTTCTAAGCTGCTCCTTCACATGCACTGAGTTTTTATTCTAGGGAATTCTTATGACCCAACCCCAACAACACAGATAGCCACTAACGGGTTTTCAATTTAGGGCCAATCCTTTGTATTCAAGTGAGTTGATTATCCTCTCATTTACATTGATTTAATACGAACACAACTCCATTGATGACAATGGAATTACTTTTGATTTTACCCTGATACATAAGTAAAAATAAAGACAACTTTTATCTCTTTTGAATTACTGCAAAACAGATGGATTTTTAATGGATCAGATGTTTGCCAAAAGCATGGAGTGAAATCCTGGCCCTACTGAAGTCAATGGTAAAATCTCATTGACTTCAGTGGGGCCAGGATGTCACCATTGGATATTTTCTGTTACAGGACAACAGACATTTCTGCCAACACTATTTTCAGGCCAGTAAATGAGTTGGTTAAGTTGAACAGACAAATTGCCATTATATTTATCTGACAGTTAGTGTAGTTATGGTGGGAGAGGGGAAATTAGTGTGTTTAACTTAACAAAACAAGCAACATGTAATTAAGAGTTATGCCCATTTTCACTGGGATCACTTAGCTTTGCATGCTACATCCCTTTCCTCCTGCCTTCTGTCTGTGTCTCTTTTAGATTCTTGGTATTGTGGACTATGCCTTCATTTCTGTTTGGAAAAAGCATAGCACACCATGGGCTCTACAACAGTATAATTATAATTATTATTATCACTACTACGGGATCAGAAAATGAGAAAGAATTAGACCAAACGTACACTACACTATACACTGTGTACTGCATGCTAAGTGAAAACAATTCTTTCCTTGCATAGCATCCCTCCAGAAATATACAACACCCTACAGACTCTCTTGGTTTTCCCTGAGTTCTTGGTATTGAGGAATTTTTTTAAAATCCCCCAAAGTCCGCACCACAGGAGGGCTGCAAAAACATAATCACACAAGTTATCTAAATATTCATTACACCATGGGGAAAGGAAACATTTTAAACTGTTAATTGCATTAAGCTGCTGTACACTGAAGCCAACACATGTACTGTTTCTCAGTCTCCCACTGTGTGAAGAAATGGGACCAGAAATTAAGATGTGACAAGAACAGCACATATGTATCTATCACAAACTCCGAGGGCCAGATCAACTCCTTCCACAGGAAGATAAACCAACCACACGAAAAACTCTGTGAGGGAAGCCAGCTAGGAAAGAAATGTTCCATGAGGTTTTACTTGTAGAATTTTCTTTAGGATATCATGGTCTTGATCCAGAACATGGGCTGTGAATCAGACCTTATATCAGGAGGTGGGTTTGTCCTCCCTCACAGCATGGGCAAGGACTTTGGCTCCCAGGACCTGAAAATCTTGGGGGGAAGCCATCCACGCTGAGAAACTGACTCCTCTTTGGCTCCATGGCCCCCTCCCTTCCTCTGCCATTTCTTCCCCTCCCCTCCAGCTTCCTGGCACATAGCTCCAATGAAGGCACCCTGAAAGGCACTGCTTCGTACGCTGCCACCCTGGCAGAGAGAATGTATTGGCGTGGAGGGTTCTGGTTGTTTTCTTGATGCATATCTAACCCTCCAGGTCAGAGCAGTAATGAGGAAAGGCATTCTAACCCATTACCCATCTGCTAGGAAGGCTATAGTATTTCCTCCATGATGACCAAGAAGTCTGTGTGTTGTGGACTGATGAACTGATGCACACTAGGTGCCTGTGGTTTCAGAAAGAGTCCTCCTTTCAGACTGGTTTTTACTCTGGGGCATATTTTGATTGTATTCTCCACATAAGAAACGCTGAGGCTCTGCTGTCCCACCATAACAGGTGCCCTTTTAGGGGCATGAGGATATTCTAGAAAAGGCCTGGGAAGACAATCTTTTGAGCAAGTCAGACAGGACAGGACTGGCGACCGGGTGTAACACCACCTTTGAACTATTACCACATCTGGAAGTCTTGTTCTGATAAAATATGAACCAACAGGCTGAGAATTACTTAATTTTTACAATTATTCTTATGATGTAATATCTATATTACAGAAGGGCCTAGAAGCCTCCATTAGGATCAGGGCCACAATGTGTGAGGCACTATCATCATCGGCAATCCCATGCATGGAACTGATGACTTTTGGACAGACCATCGCCTTGTTAGATCTATCATGAATTTCCAGATTGCCTCAAGGCATCGCAAGCAGGCAAAATCAGTTTGGCACTATCCAAACACATCCAAAGACATGGTTCTTGCCTCTCAGGAAAGGTTTTGTTTTACTGTTTGAACAGATTTAAAAATTTTATTAAAGTAAATGTTTAAAATGAAATATACACAGGTTGAGGGGGAAGGTACTGTACATCTGGGGTCAGGCTTGGTTTATGGGGGGTTACAGACATCGTTTGCAAGGATGAAAAGATACATACATATTGCATAACTGGCATAGACCCAGATTGGGGTGCAAGGGTTTTTAAAGTGTCAGTGAATAAGTGGGCTCGGGTTCGCCACCCATGGAATGAATAAGGAGTCCAAGTCAGTATCGGTGGAGCAGATAGGTACATGGGTGGGGCACGTCCCTTGGTCCCTCAGGGAAGGAAGTGGGCTATTTCCCTGGTTGGCTGTCTCAATTACTCAGTGTGGTATTGGCGGTGTCCGGTGATGTGTTCGGTATAAATGTCTCTGGACCACCTGTTGGTGTCGGACACCATGAGCTGTCTCATGAGCCGGGCATAGCGTCAACCGACCCCACACACTCTCAGAACCGGCTCGTTGTGGGGGTCCCATGAGCCCAAGGCTCCCACGATCAGGGCGTGTACCTGGACTTCATAGCCCTGGGCTCTCAGGGTCTCGGCCAGCGGGGCATACTTCAACTCCTTCTGTGCTCGAGCCTCGTGGAAGGCAGGTGACCGGTTTTCGAAAGGTACCGTGACATCTACCAGGAGGACCTTCTTCTTTTCTGCGTCCGTCACGATGATGTCGGGTCGCAGTCGACTGTCTGTCCCGGGGATGGCGGAGTCGATGGTGATCTTCCCCAGGGACGGTGGGATGGCTTTTACTAGTCGGTTCTGGATGGCATTGTGGTGGTGCCGCCAGGCTCTGGAGTGCTGCTTGCATCCACACAGGATGTGCGGCAGGGTCTCGTTCACATAGCCGCACTTCCTGCAGCACTTTTCCCGGTTGCCGTGGCGGATGGCTCCGTTGAGGGGAACACAGTTGAGTCGGGCCCTGTGGATGAACCGCCAGTCGGCGAACCTGGTGAAGCTGCTCCCGTGGAGGAAGTGGTTACTGGCGTCCCACTTGCTGGGCACCTCGAACACCTTGCCCTGGTCCGGCTTTCGCTTGAGGTTCTCGGCGTATTGGTAGCGGATGGTGTCTTTCAGGGACCTTTCTAGCATGGCTCTGGCGGTCAGGGTGACGATGGTGTGGTCCGGGGTCTTTATGCGTGGCACCAGTATTCCCAGCTCCCAGCGTTCCTCGCACCACTTCCAGCAGCAGCCGATCTTCTTACCCAGACGTCTTGAGGCGTTGCGGGCGCGGGACTAGAGAGAGGATAGGTCTCCCCCCTCTCTCCCGAACTCAGCCTCCAGGGAGCCGCTGAGGTAAGTGGCAACATCCCGCTCGGAGGGGACCCTGGCGATGCGTTTCCTGACCACAACCCGTACGGCCTCCTGTGCGATGCTCCTCACTGTTGGGTCCGGGCACGTCAGGAGGCGGAAGGCGTGGGTCATCACCGCCACGTCGCACAGGTCACCCATCCGAGGTATGTTGGCACCACCCTGTCTGTGGGAAATGTAGATGATGTCCGTGCATGCCCTCTGGGGAAGGTGGAGCCATTTCTTCACCAGCTGTCTGATGGTGCTGTCGGCTTTGTTCAGGGGCACCTTGGCCACGGCCGATCCCCTGAAGACAAAGGCGATGCGGGGGATCAGGAAGGTGTTGAGGGCATTGATCTTTTGCCAGGGGGCGAGCAGGGAGGAGTCGATTTGGGCTGCGTCTTGCAGGATCTCCGCGATGGTGTCTTCGGGGGTCTGCCGGACGCGGACTCCTGTGGGTGTGCCGAGGTGTTGGTATATCTCTCCCTCTTCAAGGGAGGTCATGGACTCGCCCTGGATAAGGAACCGTGAAGGCCGGACCAGCGCCCTGGTGCCATCGTCGATGTGGTGGCGACGATGTGGTGGTGGTGGGGTATGGACCCGAAAGCGTTGGTCAGGTCGAGCCACACTACGACGCACTGCCTCTTGGACCTCCTGGCGTCCTGGATGGCTTCTGAAGGAGGAAGTTATGCTCGTAGAACCCCTCTGGACTGAGCTGACGGCGCCCCTGCAAACTGACCACTTCGTGATCCTTGCCGCGAGGCAGCTGGCGTACAGCTTGTAGATGGTGGAGCAGAGAGTACATTAAATCACATTTCTCAATGCACTACTGGAAGGTGCTCATACTACAGTGATCAGAGCAGAATAAGAACTTATATAGAACAGAATTGAAGCCTTCCATAATATCAGATGAAATGCCTATAGTCTGAACCTTACATATAAGGTGAAATCCACCTGTGGTATGGGGGGTGGGAGGGGACGGGACACTCCAGGGAAGGTCTTCTGCATTATTTAAGCCCCATGGTGGGGCTACATGGATGGAGGATCTGAAGGTGGACCAATCAGTCAGAGACTTTCCTGACCTAGCAGCTGTAGGATTTATGTCCCTCACATGCTATGGCAGGAGGGTCTGTGCTGGCTCCAAATGGGTCAGTGGTTTGGGAAGATTTGGGAACAACTATGTGGACTAGCAGCTCAATATGGTACAAAACGGTGGTTGTTACTAAAACTGATAATTTAATTTTAAATGAAGTTTCTTAAACATTTAAAAAACCTTATTTACTTTACATACAACAATAGTTTAGTTATATATTCTAGACTTATAGAAAGAGACCTTCTAAAAAAGTTAAAATGTATTACTGGCACGCGAAACCTTAAATTAGAGTGAATAAATGAAGACTCGGCACACCACTTCTGAAAGGTTGCTGGCCCCTGCTATAGTAGTAGTATGCTGTTGCTGGCATAGAAGAATTGATAAGGCTGGATTGTTCATTCCACCCGAACCCTCCTTAGTGCCCTCCACTAAGCTAAATTTTGCCCATAGATTTTAATTTCCCACCACATTCTGCATAATGGTAGATAGACAATGGCTTCAAGGCAATGTCATATAACCATTATGGGTAATGTATCCTAACGGATACTAATTTCTAGATGATCTCTCTCTGGAATGAATATATGATGATGCAATTTAAACATGGAATATATTTCTTCACTGATATAGATCTTGCATGCTATAAAATAAAACATTTTGAATATCCTTTTATTTTGCCTTAAAGTCTCCAAATACGTGCAACATTACGCATATAATTCCAGCTGCTTTCATAGTAACAGAAATATCATTGTACTGGGCAACCAGATTTTTTTCTACCTGAACAATGGAATGATTATGTTAGTACTATTACTGTCCCTGCTGTTACCCTGCGAACACATTACTGTTTTGTGTGTGAAGTTAAAGGACATGTTTTGTTTTGGCCACAGACAAATGCACATGCACTCTCCCTCCATTCGTCCAGCCATGACAACACTGACATCAGGGAGGACCTGATCTCCCACCCCTTTTCTTTTTAATCAGTTGTGTATTCCTGATATAGACCAACTCCACTTTCCTTATAATGCTGCCATATGTGCTGCCTTCATGTGCTTCACCACACAAAGAGCTGGGGATACCTGGAAAGATACAGTACTGAAAGGTGGTCAAGAGCTGTGCAAACTGGAGCTTCCTCACATATGCTAAGAACATCACTTATCCTTCCTAGAGCTTCTGTTAGACAAAAAGTGCAGCTCCCTAGCCTACATGGTGGCTCAAACTGCAAACAATTTTAATAAAATCAGTGGTAATAAATATTACTGAGGCAGAAAATTCAAATATTTGTCCTCTTTTCTTTGCCCCTCTATCTGTGAACTTTAAATATTTGGGGAGAAAATGCTATTTTAATCCTTGCATCATATTTTAAATAGATATTTCAGGGCGGTACCCTCTCTCGTATATGTGTTAGAGTAGAGCTGGATCCACATTGCAAAACTGAATCCAGTGGATTTGGGTTTTGTTTAGTCCATTGTAGCTATGGAGAGCAGCCAAAAAGTTCAGTATTACCAACGACAAGCATTCAAGAATCATGAGTATGGACCACACATCACAAGACTCTTAAATTGTTTTTTAATTCCTTTTATTTTCCACTTGAATTTTTTAGCCTTTAGGGGACATTCAGGTCATTTTCCTCAAGCGTCTCTCCACATCCATGAGAGATTCTGGTAATATACATTTTAAAAATTAAAGCTGAGATTGTCATGTAACCCCAGGATTCTAGGAGCTCTGTAGCTGTAAAAAAGCAACAAATATCACGAGTCTCATGATAAAATTGTGAGAGCTGGCAACACTGGTGAGATGTGGGACTTGCAGACCAGGCTCAGACCAAACAATGGCACCAAGGAGAAGACTGAATGATGAAGGCAGAATGCAGATGACAGGCTTGGCATTTGTCATGCCAAGTAGTTAAGCCAAATGGGGGTACGGGGTACAATGACTTTTTATGTATGGGATTTGTTAGTGTAATTCACTGCAGAACTTCTGCCTTAAACAAACAAAAAACCCGAAGAAAAACAGCAACAAAAACTCCCACCAGCCCTGCTCCTGCTTGGTTTCCTGCTGCAGGTTTAAAGAAACAGCCTGCATAGCTATAAGAAGGAGGGGAAAAAGACATTGGTCAGCCAGAGTCATAAGAGAGTTTGGAAATCTCTGTTTGCAGAATATCAATAGAGAAAAGTATTGGAATGGTTCTCGTTCAGACCAGTCAGTTAAACTGATTCTGAAAGACTTGCCTCTGTCTTTCACTTTTGAAGAGTGTAAAGGGAGTTCCACTCACTACAGGTGCGCCTCCTTGTGGCTGGATCTGGGAATTAGCTCTCACCTCATCTGGCTCCCCTTCTCTTGGTTGCTTGCACTGTGGCCTCTCTCTCTCTGTGACTCAGGGTACTCTCTCTTTGTGACTTGGCCTTCCATTCAGGTCACTATCTAGTCTCTGATCTTTTAGGGTAATAAAGTCCCACTGGACAAGCTATCCAGGCCCTGTGCCTCTTGCCCATTAGTTGGTATGGGAACCTGGGCCTGCCTGCTACTCTAGGTTCCAGTCCAGGGACCCTACAACTAACAACCTAGGTCTGCTCAGTCTCAGACCCTTCTGCTATTTCCTGGTGCTACTTCCTACCCCATCTATCTCCTTGCCTATGGTTTACCAATGCAAATTCCTCTGCTCCTATGCCTACTTCACCCCTTTAGGCTTTTCTTGTAAGACTCCCCAGTCCAAGGCTTACTAACCCCCTGGATTTTCTCCTTGGTCAACTCCCTTTCCCTATAGGGGGTGACTGCAGACTTCTTCCCTGCAGCCTCTTTCTGCTTTCATTTCCCATTTTATAATCCTATTCCAGCTCCTCCCCAGCCAGGCTTTGTCTGCAACCAGGCTTTGTCAATCCCTGGTTTCCCTCTAAGGTGCAACATCTACGGTTAATTGGACCCTTCTGACCCCCATTAATCTGCCCAGGGCTTGTGTGGCGTGAACACCCCATCCAAGAGAATTCTTTTTGAAACTGTTCAATTGACCAAACTTTCTTGTAGGCAACCCAGAAGTAAATTTTGTGGGAGGGTTTTGAATGAAGAGAGGGAGGGTGTATAGGCTTGAAGAGGGTGTTCCAGACATTGGGTGTAGTTGTGGTGGGAGAGGGCAACATGGAAGGACCATGGAGACAGGAATGGGGGAAGGAAACAAAAGGGGCACCAGTGCTAACATCACTGGCAGAGTGAAGGGGATTGGGTAAGAATGTACGATATGAGGGCAGAACTATAGGCTGGTGCTGAGGGATACAGTCAGTCAATCGGACTGCTCAGTAGGAAGTCACTCACACTTTCATTATCTAACTGACACACAGATCTAGACAAAATAATTTGAACAGTTTATTTACTGGAAAAATGCAGTTTCAGCTTGAGCAAAACTTTGCAAATGTTGGTGGATTTTGGTGAATAGTTTTGATTGAAAATAAATGATTTTTTCCCTCAAAATCCAAACATTCCATTTTGACATTTTAGAAATGAAAGGTTTTGACTTTTCATTTTAAACTGACATTTGGACATTTAGTTAATTTTTTTAATAAACACCAACCAAACAAAAAAAGGGGACAATGCCAATCAGAAACAAAATTAAGAAATTGAAAAAAAAAATTTCAGGTCAAATAAAACATTTTGTATGACCGGAAATGAATTTTTACATTTTTTTTGTTTCAGCCACCAAACCGGAAATAATCAATTATTCATTGCTCATGTCTGCAGCATCAAAACCTTACAGAGTAACCCTGTCATTTTCCATTATCTTAACCTTTGTCCCTTCCACCTGTGTTCATTTATCACCTTCACTGCTTATAACACATTTAAATTTGGTTGGTGAGAGCTCCAGAGCAGGGACTGTATCTTTACTTTGTGCATGTGCACATGATGTGCCCAGCATATTTTTGGGCACTCATATATAAATAATAAGCATCTCCCAATGCTACGTATGGCTTTACTCGAATACCACTGTCCTAAAACGATTACACGCTATCTAACATGTTCATTTTAAATGACAGCTTTTAAAGGCCCACATAAAAGTAAGGGCTTATTGAGAGTTTTGGAGTATTCTGAAGGAATTCTAGGCACACTGCTTGCAGAACAGAGTGAGACACAGAAGGATTTTACACACAAGTCAGAGGTGGGCAGTTCTTTTTAAGAGCCAGTAATTTTGTTATTTAATTCTCCATCCCCACTTCTAGATATGCCAATTATAAAACAACAATTTAAACAGTTCAACAATGATACAGAGTTTGCAAACCAATTTCTGATGTGAACAAGTAAGAGAAAAATTAAATGAATTTGGCAACTAGGAACATTCAGATTTAGAGAGCTCCTTTGGAGTTGATAAATTCCATCAGAACAATCAGTGTATTGTTAATTCTAAGTTTGCTGGATCACATGAAGTCACATGTAAGAGCACATCAGAAAAGGCTGGCAAAGTTACATAGGATTACATCAAAAGCTAGCAAAATGAACCAGCAAGATAACAAATATAATCATTCAACATGCTCTTAAGAGTATTTTATATTTAAGTCAAAGGCTTCTTTTCGGTCACGAGAAGTACACAAGAACTAAGCTTGTGGGACATGAAAGAGTTTGTTTTTAATGTCTTTATTCATTCCTCACAGTAAAAGCCGTGGCTCATAGTGGAATCTCAGTGGACACAGATAAATTACTTTATTCTGCTTCTACAGAAGGATGTTGTTTAATTAACACACAGATTTTCAAAGACCATTCCATTTTCCTACTAGATGTAAAAACAATGGTGGATTTACTGATAAGATAAATATGTTCATTGCCCAGGAAGTTACAGACGTTAGTGTATTATAAAGATGAGTTTTCCTAGACAGAGCCTGATGCAAAGCCCTTTGAAGTCACTGGAAGTATTCTCATTGAGTTAGATGGGTTTGGGGTCAGGCCCATAATTAGTACTCTAGGAGTCAGTTTCTCAGCAGATTATCTGCATAATTATGTTGGCTTCAGTAGAGCTATGCGCAATTACATCAGCTAAGGATCTGGTCCTGTATATCTTAGACAACAATGAGATATGTTTCATAGTGTGAAATAGTTCCGTGGCAAATAAGCACCCTGGAGAATCCAAGTTGTGTCATAATAATAATACAGGAGTCATTTCTCAGATTTAATTACAGTAGCGCTCGGCTGTGCCAAGGAAGAGGTGATAAAGACCTTTCAGGACATGCATACTTGTCAACAGAAATGTCGACATTAACAACAGAAGCCTCCAATAAATTTCATTTTGAACTTAAAAATGTAGTCAGTTTTCATCTCCCATACCCGCCGCCTAAAGAGAATGGCAAGCCAAAGTGTATACAACTCTTACTTTTAACCACCAAATAAATTACTACAACATATCTTCCTTCCCCATTATGTCAGCTTTTAACACAATCTTTAGAATGCCCTCCAGTATCAATTTGTCATAGAAGAATAAAGGCCTAAATACTGAACCCACAGCTGCATTTTCTACTCCATCACTGAGCTGTAAGAGACAATACTGGTACTGTACAGATTTTGTTCTCAGATTAACGCTGTTTGTTTCTGATGCTGAAATACCCAGAAAACCTGTCTGAGATGACCTCACTTCTCATTCAACAAAATCCTAGACTCCATCTGTTCAGATTGCATGCTTGAAACATGCTACTTAATACTGATGGTAGAAAGCACTTTGAAGGTAAAGCTGGGGAAAATTAATTATTTTATTTATACCTCCTCCTGGAGACTCAAGAATGAGGGTACCATTATTTTGAAATATCCTGGAAGACAAGATCTTTTCAGACGGTATATGAAAGAACTGAAGCTAGGAATTTAGACCCGATTCTATATATAAATACTGTAAGATCTCTTCTGTGTCTCCTGGCAGATCCAGAGAGCGTCACACAGCATGTTCTTGCTATAAGACCCTTGAAGCACAGCTGAGTGGCAGCAGCATTCTGAAGACGATTGAGATGACACAGAAGAGATGCAGCAGAGATAGCAAGATGACTTGTTTAAAAAAGGAAATATTTCAAGTGTGAAATGGCGAATGCGGTTTGAAGAAAGGAAGCAGTAAATGAAAAAGAAGGTGTAATATCCTGAATGTTTAGGATACACACACTGAGCACACAAAGGTGCACTCAGCCGAAATGGACAGACAAGATCCATCAACATTTCTGTGTGCAGAGTTGAATTTACACCTTCAGCCTATTGTTCCCCCGTCCCTCCCCAGCCATTTGTATCACCAAGAAAATTCAGTACAAAGGTGACCCATAATCTGGGATATTCCTAAATAGGTCCAAGGCCAGAACACACAGATCGTATATTGGCTTTGTTTCAACCATCATGGAAACTAATAAAAAATAATTTGAACTGATTTTTTAAATATTTAGAGACACAAAGCAACATTTCAAAAGTGAGTGAGCATGGCTAAATTCTAAAAAAGTGTCATCAAGAGGTTCATATTTTGGGCAGGATGCTGATATTCGTACTCATGCTGCATAACATCTTACTCCATGAGTAACTCACTATCTTCACTGGCACTACTTGTGGAGTAAGCTGCTATTCCACACAAATAAGAACTTTGCCTGTCAGTATCATGTGTGCTCATCTTACAAAAGCTGCAAGCTCCCTGGGTTCTTCCTGGCCAGTGTAGCATATCGAATTATAAGGATTCTGCAGCTGGAATCTAGTGAATAGTTCTGCTGAGGATTCCCAAGCTCAGATGTAGTCTTGCTCAGTCTCCACACAGCTGTGTTAGCTCTATAATGCTAGCAGAAGTAAAAAGGAGTAGGAACTTACTTTGTCATTAAGCAAGTTATAGCACTTAATACACACAGAGCATGAATGACACCCCTGTGCAGAAAGCCCACACTGCATAGACTTTCTGAGCGTAGACCGTGGAGCAGATCTTGTTGCCGTATTTCATGGGGTCTAATCCAAAGCCCATGGAAGTCAGTGGAATGACTCCTGTTGATATTAGTGGGCTTTTGACCAGATCCAGACTCTTTTGAACAGAACCATACATCAAATTTGTGAATCAAACCCTCCAAAGCTAGGAAATTAATATCATCCTCCAAATGGCACATTTCAGCTGCTTGAAAAGGGCCTTCTAGCTATTTCTTATGGGAAGCCTATAACTGTGCAGCAGCCTTGTGAGCGTACCTGTATGATGAAGCCAAATTGAGCCTCTAGTGACCAAAGGGAAGGGATCTAACTAGCAGGTGCTCTCCAGCTGACTCACATAAAACAGCTGCTGCCAATGGCAGCTGCAGGGCACTCAACACAACCACATCCAGTTTTTTTGAAGTGTGTTCTAAGTGTAAAGCCAGAACTTAGCAACACAGCATCTGTAATGGGCAGCGATAGGTTTGTCTGATAGGATGTGGAGCTGACAAAAATAAAACCAGATGCCATTAGTACAGCATATGCAGAGAAGACAATTTAATCTGAGAAACTGTACTCTGAGATGGGGTTAAGCAAAATGCCACTGCTTCACTTTTGTGATGCATGTCACCATGTCTAACCATGGTACGTCAATATGTTCAATTGTTTAAACCATTTAACCATTTTTCACAAAACAGCCTTTTAACTGCTTGCAAGACCTCATCAAAGAATGTACAATTCACAAGTGTAAATTAAACCATAAGAAAGTCTCTCTGAGCAGGTAACGGATAGTTTAGTAGTACACCTGCAGAATGCAGACCTAGGTGGTTTTGCCACCTGGCGCACACAATCCTTTGCTGGTCATGGGCCAGAGTCTCCATTGCAGCAGATGCATTTGATGCTGATGTAAATGGAGTTATAACAGTGTAACACACTAGTAGGGTGACCATACATCCCGTTTTCGCCAGGACCGTCCCTTCTTTAAGCCCTGTCCCAGCCGCCCCAACTTTTTTGGCAAAACTGGACATTTGTCCCGTTTGCTCTTGCCAACTGAACAAATGCAATTTTGCCAAAAAAGTGGAGTGAGAACCCTAGTGGGGTGTGGAGGAACCTTGGGGGGGGGCGGGGGGCGAGGGGAGAGGACAAGCAGCAATACCAGTACTGCGCAGGACATAGGGCTCGGGAGAGCAGCTGGGCCTGGCCAGCCCCACGCGGGCAGGTGGCAGGGCGCATGCCAGCCCCACGCGCGAGGGATAAGGGGCATCTCGGGCTGACCCAATGCGGGAGGGGGTGGGAGGCCTTGGGCCAGCCCCATGCAGAATCTCGTTTTCCCTTTGGTCACCCTTCACAGTGGAGAATCTGGCTCTCTGTTCACAAGGTTTTTTTCCCCATACCCATTCTATTCTTTTAAGGTCTGCTGAACTGTCAGCACATTTTTTTGTGAAGTACAGCTACTGAGATATGAATAATGGTGAGTAATCATCTGATTACAATCTACTTTTTAAGAAGTAGAGGAAGAAGTAATTGGGCAATATCACGGTACCGTTGTCATCATTGATGATCCTCTGCACAACACTACATTTGTCCAAGGCTTGATTTGAAGGGGATCTGTGGTGACATGCAGTATACATTCTCGAGATAAAATGATAGTCATCCATTTAATAATCAATGTGCAATACAGGGAGACAGAAATTAAGTGGAATTCTCCTTGCTAAATTATTGGCATTTAAGACCTCCTCTTCTTCTTTAGAAGGGAAATGATTTTTGGAGGCATTGAGGGGGGTGAAAGATGATAAAGGGATGGTCCAGCCTGAAGGTAGAATGTGTACCAATTAATAAATGTAAAACTTTTTTTTTTCTTAGAAATTCAGGAGTCAAAATATTAATGTGTCAGCATCAGCACTTGGAGCACAATCACATATTTGTGTCTGTGGGTGTGGGGAGGGGGTGCGCGCACGTGAAAGATGAGGAAATTCTTACTCATCCTACTCGTGATAGCAGCATTTGTATGCTGCTTTTGCATCCCATCCCAGAAAAAGAGAGAGAGTCACATTTGAGTTTGTTGCTGGTGGAGAGCTTTACAGCGGGGGGAGAAAGGGGGATGGAATGAAATCTGCCCACATTTGGTGCCCTCTGCTCCAGTCGTCTGTTCCCAGAAGCAGTGATCCCTAGCCCTCTGCCTGTGATTTTTAATATGTGGTTGCCCATGCACAGAGCTTTTTCCTCCATATGACATCTTGTTTGGTGATTTGTGTGAAGCAGTTAAAATCTGCAATTTTTTCTCTTTAGCAAATAAGAGCCATGACAAATATACACGCACGGTGTAACATCCTGCTTCAACTGAAAGTAGATTAAAATTGCAGGATAAGAGAGGAATTGCTGCATTAAGTATACAGGTTGCTTTTGGAAATATGTTGATCTCTTGAGTTACTGTGTCTTTAAATGTTTCTCCTTTTCTGAATATGCTTTGAGGCTAGGAGCTGTTCATCTAGCACATCCCAGAGTGATAGCACAGTTAGCTGCTTCCTTCCGGCTCATTCTGAGGAGAGAAGCTTTCTGGTCAGAACAGGCCTCTGAAATAATACATGAGAAATAAAACTGCCCCTAAATCTGGAAACCAGATTCTATAAAAGCTGGAGAAAAGGGAGACAAACTGATCACCCAGAAGAGGTACAATTCAGTCATTGTCCCCCAGCTTTGGTATATGTGCATGCATAACGTGTATATGCCCCATCTGGTGTAAAGCTGATGTGATAAATGAAGGGGGGATAGCTCCCTTTTATGGACAGCCAGGCAGCCAGCGAGCTATAAAGTCCCTCTTGATGTTCTCTGCTTGCTTTACCTGTAAAGGGTTAACAAAGTCCCCCAGGTAAAGGAAACAGAGTGGGCACCTGACCAAAAGAGCCAATGGGAAGGTTAGAACTTTTTTAAATGGGGGGGAAAACCTTCCCCTTTCTCTCTGTTGTTGCCTTCTGGGAAAGAGGGGAACAGGGAGCAGTTATGCTGTGAGAAGCTTTAAGCCTGATATGAAAATCATCAGATCATTTCTAGAACTACTTTTTAACAACCCAAATATGTAAGTAGATCAGGAATGTTTAGAAAGACGCGGTTAGGTGTATTTTCTGTTTATTTCTTATGGCTAATGGACTCCTCTGTGCTAACTCCAGATGCTTTTGTTTGCTTATAACCCTTAAGTTGAACCCCCAAGAAAGCTATTTTGGGTGCTTAATTTTTGGAATTGCTCTTTTAAATCTAGCAAAAGCCTAAATTCCAGATGTGTATTCTTTCTTTTTGTTTTTAATAAAATTTACCTTTTTTTAAGAATAGTATTGGATTTTTGATGTCCTAAGAGGTTTGTGCACATGTTATTTAATTAACTGGTGGCAACAGCTAATTTCCTTTGTTTTCTTTCTCAGCTCTTCCCTGGGGAGGGGAGGGGTGAAAGGGCTTGAGGGTACCCCACAGGAAGAAATTCCCAAGTGTGTCTTCCTGGGTTCCAAAAGGGGTTTTGCATTTGGGTGGTGGCAGTGATTACCAAGCCAAGGTCAGAGAAAAGCTGTAATTTTGGAAGTTTAATACAAGCCTGGAGTGGCCAGTATTAATTTTTAAAATCCTTGTGGGCCCCCACCTTCTGCATTCGAAGTGCCAGAGTGGGGAGTCAACCTTGACAGCTGGCATAAAGCCATCATAGCTAGTTCTTATTTCAACTTCCCTGCAGGGGCAGCTCCAGGCTTCAGCGGCATGCCTGCAGGAGCTCCACCAGTCCCGCAGCTTTGGCAGCGGGTACGCCGAAGGCGCGGGACCGCCACATCACCCGCAGAAATGCCGCCGAATCCATGTGACCAGCGTACTGCCCGCAGGCATGCCACCGAAGGCCGCCTGCCTGCCGTGCTTGGGGCGGCAAAAAACATAGATCCAGCCCTGCCTCCCTGGAACCCCAACATGCAGGGGTAGATTTGAAACATTCCCAGGAGCTGGGGAGTTGGCATGACTGGAGCATTCTGTGCCCTGCCAATCCCTAACTGGCCACTGGGTATAGTTTAGAGTAGCCCTGGGCACATTTCCCTCCAGTTATGTGGATCCACAAATATCTCACACTTTTATGGGTGTCTGGCACTGGCAGACCAGGCACCAGCTCTTACCAAGGCTTTAGTGCTCAGCTGAGACCTGACAAATTCATTGCTGGAAACCAGTCTGTGGCCATGGCTACACTTGCAAATTTGCAGCGCTGCAGCAGGGTGTGAAAACACACCCTCTCCAGCGCTGCAAATTGCGGCGCTGCAAAGCGCCAGTGTGGTCAAAGCCCCAGCACTGGGAGCGCAGCTCCCAGCGCTGTACGTTATTCCCCACAGGGAGGTGGAGTACGGACAGCGCTGGGAGAGCTCTCTCCCAGCGCTGGCGCTTTGACTACACTTAGCGCTTCAAAGCGCTGCCGCGCTTTGAAGTGCAAATGTAGCCATAGCCTGTTTCACCTGTGTGTTGGTGTGGCTAATATGGGTATTGGACTTATAACCATGTGCTTAGACTTTATGAAATACTTGTAAGTTGCTGCATGCATTAATCTCACTTATAATATCTTTATCACATGCTCTGAGGTAATATTTAAGTTTTTGCTTTATAAGTGTAAAAAACGTTTGCTCTGAAACTGTGACCCCAGTCAGGAGAGAGAGTCTCCTGCCCATCAAGAAGGACTATCCAAACTAAATGGGCCATTGTGGAATGCCACAATACAAAGACTTTGTTAATTGCCATTTCACACCATGAGGAGGCTCCATGCAAAAAGGCTCGTCCCATTAGCTTGAATTCTGGAAGAAGGGAATAAAAATAGGGGACAAGAAATGTTTTCATCTGTTTTGCTGTTTGGATTCTCACAAGGCTAGAGCTATGATACAGAAGTAGAGATCCCCAGGGTCAATTTGGGTTAACCCTAAAAGACATTGAGAGCTCACAGATTACTACAAACTCTGTCACCTTTTAAAACAATAGGCTGTAATTTGTTTGTGTATATATGTTTGCCTGCTTTAACCTTGTAATAACTCTCTCATTTCTTTTTCCTAGTTAATAAATCTTCAGTTAGTTTATTTCAGGATTGGCTACATGTGTTCTCTTTGGTGAGAGACCTGAGGTACAAATTGATCTAGAGTACGTGACTGGTCTCTTGGGACGGGAATCAACCTGAATATTTAGTGACATTTGATGTATATAGCCTAGGTGGCAAGATAGACAGGTATGTCTAAGGGGACTGTCTGTGACTCCATGCTAAGACTGTTATAGTGCTTCAGGAGTTCACGTATGTTACTGGGTTGGTGAAATCCAATTATATAACACACAACCAGTTTGGGGTCTCTGCCCTGCTCCTTGACAGTCTGCCCTGCCCTTGGCACTCATGGTCTTGAACCGCTCTAGACAGTGTGACAGGGTGCAGCTCAGGTTTGAGGCCTTTGTACAGACAACTGTGCAATGAATTGTGGTATGAAAATTGTACATTCTAAGTTGTACTCCTGCGATTTGAGTGCACAAGCATATGATACTGAAAATAGCTATGTTTTTAAAAAATTATCAATTAGTACATAATTGTAATACTACTGTCTTATAATGTACTTATTAACAATAAACCCTGGGTATGGCTACACTTGAGAGTTGCAGTGCTGGTGGAGGCTTTCCAGCGCTGCAATTAGTAACTGTCCACACCTGCAGGGCACATCCAGCGCTGCAAGTCCCTGGCTGCAGCGCTGGCTGTACACCTGGGTCTGCTTGGGGTATAACCATTGCAGCGCTCGTGTTACAGTGCTGCTCGTAAAGTGTGGCCACACACCAGTGCTGTTATTGGCCTCCAGGGTATTGGGAGATATCCCAGAATGCTTTTAACTAAATTACTCTCTTTGTTTTGTTATGCAGCCTCTCTTTGTTTTGTTGTGAACTCGGGGCTCCGGGAGCTGCTTATCTAAAAAACAAACACAGCTCCTGTTTGCCGTGATCAATCTGTAACTGACTGAACAATCAAATGAGATAAACCCACTACCTTGCTGTGAATGAGGCAGGCAGGGGGATGAGTTTGCTTGATGAGAGAAACAGCGGGGCAGGGGTGAGAAAGGGAGTCCGTTGGAGCAGCTGCTTATCTTAGGGTGACCAGACAGCAAGTGTAAAAAATCAGGACAGAGGGTGGGGGGTAATAGGAGCCTATATAAGAAAAAGCCCCCAAAATCGGGACTGTCCCTATAAAATCAGGACATCTGGTCACCCTAGCTTATCTGGTCTGCAGGCTGTTTGCAGTTAAGAGTAAGGGATCGGGAAAAATTTCTGATTTTGCAAGGTAGGATGCTGATACACAGTGTTGGCTCCAAAAATCCACTCTCTCTCTCTCCCCCGCTCCCTGTCACACTACACCCCACCCCCCTCTTTTGAAAAGCATGTTGCTGCCACTTGAACGCTGGGATAGCTGCCCATAATGCATCACTCCCAACAGCGCTGCAAATGCTGCAAATGTGGCCACACTGCAGCGCTGGTAGCTGTGAGTGTGGCCACACACCAGCGCTTTCCCTACACAGCTGTACGACCAGCACTGTAACTCCCAGCGCTGCAACTCTCAAGTATAGCCATACCCCCTGTATAAGAAACTCAAAAGGCCATTCAGTTACCAGAAATCTCTGTTCAGACCTTATTACATTTTCTATAAAGTTATCACCATGCACCTTTACAAAATTCTTAGGTGTATACATATATACACACATTGAAAATAATCTAAGGCTGACCATTTACATGTATCACACTTTGGGGTTAAATTACTTTTTCTGTACAACTTAGTCTGCTTGTGGTTTTTCCTTCCTTTGCCCAGAAACCCATGGTGATTTCATTCATAGCCCACACTTTGCATAGTACTTACAGTGAACTAGCAGACTAGACTAGAGGTGATCTCACTAAAATTCCATGCCAATTCTGCTGTTTTGTACTGTTCAGATTCATGGGACAATGACTGTAATGATTCTGAGCACTAATAGGATTACCTTCTGTGGATATGACCCCGGAAGACTTTCTTCACATAAAGTACCTTTTACTATTTTAATATTAAATACCCTTGCTAATCTACACTTTGCCAAGCTGTCACACTCTGCTTGCTTCTGAGCAAAGATCAAATAAGTGAGAGATGTAGTGATTTCCTATATATGACCAAGGATTCATTATTTGTATGAAATATGACCTAGTCCATTATGAAGAATGATAATTACAGTTCTCCTAAACAATTTACAATATATAGTTTCATCACATTTTTTCTGTGTCTTCACTTACTTTCTAATTAAAATTGTGTAATTTGCTAGGGGTACCCCAGTACTTAGGATGAATTAGAGTCTGCTGTAAATACAATGGAAAACCTTAACCTACCCATTCATTTAATGTTGATGTATCTAATCTGCATGTTTCATCCCTATGTATAGCATAGCTGTCATTTATTTTAGTCTTTGTAATTTCCAGAAACTGCACTTCTCACCTGCTTTGATGATCTTTAACACTCACATTGTTTTTGGTTTTTTTAAGAGTAATAGAATGCCTGATCCTGGGGCAGTTCCTCACATATAATCCTTACTCACTGAAATACTTTCATTGATACCAATCTGATTGGGCCACCTGTAGCCAATGGTACTATTCAAGCAAAGCAGAGTTGCAAGATCAGGTGCATATTGTGAGTCAAATAGCTTTTCTGGTGAGATATGAAGACATTTTCTAGAATGTTAAAGCTATTCCAGAGCCGCTCACCAAAGCAAAATAAAATCCCACAGGAGTGGGTGTGAATTTTTCTTAAATGGCACATTGAGACCTAGGAATGTAGAATTGCCATTTTTTTTGTATTTTTTTTAAAGTTAATTTTTAATAAGTGCTGCCATCAAAGCAGTGATGAATTAAGAAAGTACCTGAAGAAATAATAAGGGAACTGATAATTTTTAAAGGACTTTCATTTTGTGATGGCAAAGTGACTCTAGTCATAACTGCCATGATGCCAAGTGGCACTTGGAGGACAGTTCAAAAGGCTCCCCAATATCTATGAACAGATTTTGCAGCATTTGAAAATATGTGGGAAAGGATAGTGTAGGGAGCATGAATGTGTTTGGGAAAGAGGCGCAAAGAGCGGAAGGACAACTCTGGACAACAGCTAAGCAGTGGTTGTGCCATCACTGCTGCTAATATACCAAAGAAACCTTATGGGTCAACGTAAATATAGAGTAATGAGAGAGTACATCGCCGTTCCATTGTCGTTGTCGTCCTTCTGTTTGCTTCTGCCCACATAATGTCTCTTCTTATGTTTTTGGACTGTAAGGCAAACGACTGAACTTTCAGTATATGTGTGAGTCCTAAGGCTGGTGAATATTTTTGGACAGTTTTTTGATTTTGGCTAAATTTTTTAGTTTTCACAAAAATTTCAACTGGAAAGTTTCAGAATATTTTTGAACAAAAAAAAAAGTCCACTTTAAGATTTCTAGTCTCCCCTCTATTCTTCTTTGTGCTTCTGGAAATATGGTTTGTTTGTTTTTTTAAGTTGTGGCTTGCGTTTATACACACAATTTGTACTTGCAATGCTACCCTCATAGTGTGGCTGGTAAGGGGAGTAAGCAATGCTTCTATATGGCACTTTTATACCATTATTACTGTGTCTGCAGTAGGGGTGGTACTGGTATAACTACATCTGTGTTTTAAACAAAAATTACAACTTCTACATAGTTACATTGGTGCAAATCTGTGTGCAGACCACCCATTAGAGGAAGTGAGAAAAGAAAGAAAAAAAATGTCTCTCTTTTTTTTGGAGAAAAAAGTTAGTGACAGCAAATTTGGGGAGGTGAGGTGGAGACTTTCTTGGACTTAACTTTTTTCTACTGCAAAAGCATGAAGATATTTAAAAATAATAGTTTTACTTTATCACTATTTAAACTTCTTTTAAAAACTTTCCCCTATTTCCGCCACCTCTTTTCTCCAATGGAAAATGGGACAAAGTAAAGTTAAAGAAAGGCGGGAAGGGGCGGGACAAAGCCAAACCAAAGACAATTCAAAATGAAGGAAGGCGGCATTTCAAAAAACAGGAAAACGAAATTGAAAATGAAACTCTTAGTTTTCTCTCCGGCTTTCTGTGTGCATGGGCTGCGGGGGAGACGGAATCTCCAACATTTTGACTAGCTACACTGTAGGGTGCCTAGCCCTGATACCTGATTGGAAGAGATGAATCAATCTGACCTCTGTTGTGGGGGAGGCACAGAGGATTGTCCAATGGTATTTAATGAGATAAAGCATTGCTGTTGGTCTCTTAGTCAAATTCTGTTCACCATATTCAGTTGATATCAATAGGATTACTCACATAAATAAGGTGAGAAGACTATGGCATATTAGACAAAAGCCTGAATTGGGCTGTTTTGTTAAGATCCATTATGACCCAAACAAATATAGAAATATTTTTTAACTAAAAATAGATTAGGTAAAATCCAAATTCTTTTTTTAATGGTCACACATTCTCTCTCCTATTAAAAAAAAAAAAAAAATTACCAGGCTCCAAATGCTCTAGCAAGTTGGTGCCATGGCAGTGCATTTACCAATGTGATTAAAGGACAATATTGCCATTACCCAATATCACTCTCTTTCATAGATCAAATAGCCTTCAATTTCTTATTTTGTTTCATTTGCTAAAACCGCTGTGCTAACCTCTAGTATAAGGACATGTGATGTTAAAGAACTGTATATGCAATGTTAGTATCCAATCCAGATTGTTTTACCTTTCTGGTTTTGTAGAGCTTAGAAGGTGCTAATCACCTTTCTATCTCCCAAATAATGTTTCATGTCAGCACACAGCATTAACAGACCCCCTTATATTTGATTGTGCACAGTTTGAAAGCTTTATGCCTCAGTATCAAAGAACATTCCAGGCAGTAAGCTATTAAGGCAGCCATCATTTAAATTAAAAATAAAAATGCTTTGGGTTAAATATGGCTAATAGATGCTGTTCTCAAAACAAGGGCTGGAATTTCCTGTTTTATGAAGCTGCAGCATCAATCCACAACTGAAGTGCAGTGTAAACATTAAAAGACACCCGTGTTAATAAATTTGACTCACAACAAATTACTACAATGTGTAATTAGCTCAGTACATGTTTCGGTCAGGCGAGCACTCAAAACTCGATATGCGTCCACACCTCTTGGGACCTTAAAAGTTCATCTGGATCTCTTGTGAGAATAGACTTCCTTGTAAGATTCCTGGTGCTACTTTTACATTATTTACGGCCATATACATTCCTTTGGTGTTGTATGCCTAGAGACATTGAGATTGTCTGTACTCCTCTAATGCAGCAGCAACACGGAGATAATGAGCATTCTCTTTCCTCCCATTATAATGGGGGGAGGAGCTACACAACTCTACTTCTATAGCTTCCTTCATCAATCAAGATTGAGAGAAAAGGGTATCAGTTTAATGATGAGTGTGTGAGAGTTTAGCAATTACATTTTCTCACTACTTTGCTCTGAGAAAGTGTCAGGGTGCCTATAGGGAAAGAGACTATGAAAATAAGTTACATTTTCTCTCTAGTCTAATGAGTACAGATACTCACACACAGAGGGATCCCTTGGTTAATTATCTAGTCATCAATCACTTCACATTCCCTATTATGAAACTAAGAGCCAGAAGGAGGTATAATAAATATAAACTGGGTTGCTGATCAGGAAAATATGGCACAGTTTGGAGGTCCAGGCCTCAGGCCATGCTATGTTTAAAAAAAAATGGCATTTTGATCCCTCTCCAGAAGCAAATTGAATATAAAATCAAATACATTTTCAAACAAAATTTCCAGTGAATATTCTATAGCTAGCTGTGAGTAAAAATAAATGTGGTAATGATCCTCTCCCATGCCTTGGAGGTGATTAAATAGCTGGAAGAATTTGATTGCTTTTACTATTGTTATCTTTCCTCAGTTCACAGAATTTGGAGTTGGGAAATAAATCACTGCCCAAATTGATGCTGAGATTTTTGCCTTTACGTTTTTTGGCATAGTAGTAAGGACTCTTTTTTTAGTAAAATACAATAAACATGCAGCACACCATTATCTAATATTCCACTGAAAAACATTTCAATCAGCAGTGGGTTTACTCAGTGGAAACCTAAGAGCATGCACTCATATGCTTGAGAAAATCAACTCAGAACAGAGACAGCTATAATGTTAGTTTTTAAGAAAATGTAAATTATTAACTACATAACCCTGCTGGAACTAGTAATGCCTCTTCTCACACAGAAACAGAAGCTGCTGAAGTTTTTGCTGAGCTATTTCCATTCTGTTAAGAAGGGAATTTCCAACATGCTTCACTGGAATCATTTGCATTTTCTCCTTGACTTATCAGGGATCTCCTAGCTGGGAGCTTTGCAGTTTCCAAGAGCATCTGGATAGAGAATGTCCCTTTCTCTGCTGATTTTCCCCCCTCTCTTAGGGTGAAGGGAATCGCTGCTCTAAAATATATAGGGATAGAATCTCCACCTTTCAGAAGCTCCCTGGTGGAGAGTAAGATGTTAAGAGCTCTCTGTAAAGAGCTGCTCACAAGAAGTCATTTGCAGTACACAAAAATAAGTTGTATTGGTCCTACAAAAGCTAGGAACTATGCTACATATTCTTGAGCACCATCTGCTGGTACTTTATCTTCTAACTCCCTACCTATACTGTATATAGACAGATATCTCTCACTTAGAGGCTGCAAGGAGTTGGTTGCAGATCCTGCACCAGCTTTTCCTGACATAACTTAGAACTGCTGAGGACCAGTTTTAATTTATACTATCTGCATAAGGTCCCCCAGGGACCTTACATGAATAGAGGACCAGGTGTAGTGAAACTTCAGTCTGTCTTGCCCTGCCTGTCTGTGCTGGGGATGGCGGTGGCTAGTCTAGGAGATCGGACAGCGGATAGGGCCCTTGTGCAGTGGCCAATTTAAGTCCATTTTGCACCATTTGAGCAATGCAAAGTGGACTTCATAGATGAAAAATCAGACCCATAGATTTTAGGATACTGGGCGTTTGCCCTGATTACTGTTATCAGTGACCAGCTGTTGGTGTAGCTTCACCAAGCAAATCTCTAGTGTACACAGGTAAATCTGCTGTTTGCTGTAGTGGAGCTCACCCTTCCTGGAAACAAAGGTAACTCACCTGGAAACCCAATAGATACAGCAGTTTACTCTGTCTACAATAGGGGCTTGCACAAATACAGCTATACCAATGGCTAGGCAAAACGGGGTAAACCTCCGGTAGAGACAGAGCCTCAGGAGAGTAGCCCTGCTCAGCAATGAATGTTGTCCTGGTCCCTGCCCAGCCTCCATGTTGTAATAGATTGTATGGCAAAAAAACGCAGACCTTGATTTGGTAAAGATCTAGCTAGGACAGAGATGGCTACATTTTCAGGAAAGTGTAAGCAGGGCATTTTAACTCTGTGCAATAGGCTAAAGCCATATCCTGTCTCATTCTGTGCAGCCTCAGAAGGCTGGCCCATCCAGCTGAACCAGGCCAGTTCTACTGCTAAAGGTGGGGGGAGGGGCAGGATCTGGGCACTCTAAACAAGTCTGCGTCCCCTGCATGGAATTCTGTGTTCTCCGGTGCAGGGAGAAAATGTTGAGGCAGAGGGTGATCAGATAACACAGTCATGGGTGTCTCATAAGAACCTAGGTAGACTGATAGCTGGAGAAGGAGTGGGGCCAGTGGATCTGCAAAAACACAACCCTGCTGGTCAATCTCCCTCAACAGAGGGAAACAAGTTGGTTGTGTTGGCTGAAATGGGGAGGATTCATTAGCTTCTGCAGGGATTCCCGGGCACCTGGTCTACCCACTACCATTTTCTAAGATTTGGCCCTATGATATGGGTAGGTTTGAAAAGATTGGCCATCTGAAAATAAAGCAATCAATGCCCAGGATACTGATGCATGTTTGCACACAGTGAAGGAGAGTGAACTGAGTTTAACTGTTCTTTCTTTAAATGTAAATTATCTCCCCCCTCCCCTTTTATTTTATTTTATTAGTAGTGGTTGAAGCTGTGTGCTCATTTGGATACTGTTACTTTGCAAGTTAAATAAAACACTTTTTTCCAAAGTTACCATTTGGCTCACATGTTTAGGGTGGTGACTTTTTTTTTTCTTTTGCATTTTTTAAAATACTATTTTCAGTTTGTATGCCTTCAAATCATTCCTAAATAATAGTTACTGTTGCCTGACTGATCATAAAGAATATTCTTTCCTATCACATACAAATGATGATATTTTTGAATCAGAAATTAATTACATGCTTAAGAAGTGAAATGTTTTTCTGTTTTTACCAGTACTTTTTCTAAAGGTTTTTTTCTTTTCATTTTAAGGGAAAGCCAAATATGTACATACTGTATGAGTAAAATCAATAGCTCCCAGAACAGATAGAAAATTAGCAAGGCTTTATAAAATGTATTATGGCTTGCTATTGCAGCTGTATGTTACAAGGAAAACATGTATTAGTCAATTTTCCTTTGAACATCACCTGTGCTTCTGTCATTTGAAATAAGCCTGTTGCTAAATGTTGATATTGACAAAACATCCTTTTTCAGTTCCTCTGATAAAAAAATCAGAATAATTAGTTGGTCAGAACTATAACTCTCCTAAGCCGCCTTCTTCTGTGAGGTCCAAATTGGTTTCACAGTGCCTATACTTTATATCTGTGTGTGTTTTTGTGTGGGTGGTTGTACATATATAAAAACACTCTAGGGCAGGGGTGACATTAGAAGGAGACATAATTTACCAATGTACATTTCCAAAGAGCCACAGTAATATGTCAGCAGCCCCCAATCAGCACCTCCTCCTCCTCCCTTCCCGCACCTCCTGATCAGCTGTTTCATGGTGTGCAGGAGGCTCTGGGGGGGGTATGGGAGGAGCCATGTCAGGCTCAAGGGAGGGGGCGGGAAGGGGTGGAGTGGGGGCACAGTCTGTGGCAGAGCCAGGGGTTGAGCAGTGAACACCCCCTGGACCACTGGAAAGTTGGCAACTGTAGCTCCAGCACCGGAGTCGGTGACTGTACAAGGAGCCGAATATTAACTTCTGAAGAATCGCATGTGGCTCCAGAGCCTGCTGTAAGAATTTTTGCCTTCTGATCCCTGCAAGAATCCTTCTCATACAAACCATCAAGAGTCTTAGCGCCTCTACGAGCAAAGACCAGAGATTTTTCTTGATTTAATACTCATAGATTGATAAATTATGAATAACAATCACAATTGGCTTAGTGGACCTTTCCTTTTTATAAATGGTTCCAGGCATAAGGGAGGTTGGTCCACAGTTTTCAGTTGCATATTGCAAATGTTTGACTCTGCATTTTGGCATGAATAGATTTAAGCTGAACTGAAATGTGCATTTGTATGTGCCTTGCCTTTGCCCCAGTGCAAAGGGCCGACACAATGCCCTCTGCCCCAGTTAAGCTCACATACAGCAGGTGCCAGTGGCTTTGTGGCCGTGCAATGGTGCCTGCATGCACCCTGACTGCTGCAGGAAGGGTCTCCATGTCTGCAATTCATATCAACACAGGACACATTGGAGATGGATCAGAGTTAAGAGAATAGGTCAGAAGAGGGATTCTGGATTTGCTCTTACACAGAGTAGCCCCATTACTCCATGCAATTGGCATGGAGGGGGTGTGGCTGCTATTCCAGCCCACAGGCTGGGATATCTTTTATTTGTTCATTTTACTTTCACCCATTCCATCCTTCCATATGTCTTTTGCTCCAGGTGCTGCATTAAACAAATGAATTACTGTACCTACCCAGTTCAAAGGCCGGGTGAAACAAATGTTCCTTAAAAGTTAGCAAATTCAATTTATTTCAGGCCACAGGCAGGAAGGCAATCCATAGCCCAAGAGCCCTTACAGAGAACACCCTGTCAGCCACCACCTCTTTGTTATATTGAGAAGAGTCTAGCATCAGCTCATTCTGCTGACGGAAGTTGTGGCAGTATCTCAAAGGAAGAGAGGCATGCTCTCAGGTAGGCTGGTTTCTGGCCATATAGAGCTTTATAACTTAAAAGCAACACCTTTAAAATCTATCTGGAAGCTCGTAGGTGTTAGGCATAGTATACAATGTTGTGAAAGCCAAGACTAAACAGGATTAAAAAAGAACTAGATAAATTCATGGAAGATAGGTCCATCAATGGCTATTAGCCAGGATGGGCAGGGATGGTGTCCCTAGCCTCTGTTTGCCAGAAGTTGGGAATGGGCAACAAGGAATGGATCACTTGATGATTACCTGGTCTGTTCATTCCCTCTGGGGCACCTGGCGTTGACCACTGTCAAAAGACAGGATACTGGGCTAGATAGACCTTTGGTCTGACCCAGTATGGTCATTCTTATGTTCTTAACAGGTTTGATGTATGAGTATAATATACATTTATTTGTGTGTGTGTGTGTTAGGAATGTACGTTAACTTAATGTATTATGCTTTCCCCACAATTCTTTTCACCCATGTCAAGTATCTCACAACATTTTGCAAAGCTGAAGTCAGCTTTGGTGTTAGAAAACAGGAAATTTGTCAAAGACAAAAATATATTAATGTTCTGCCCCCATACAAGCTGAGGAGATACCTTAACAGAGCAGTATCTGAAATGCTAGTATCCAAAACAAAGATAAGGAAGGTACAGAACAACAAATTAAACAAGTGGGATAAACTGGTGGGGAGGATTTTGGTCACATGTAGAAAGTTTTGTAACTTGTAAAACCATACTGCTAGCTGAAGTGCACATCTTTGAAGCACACATGCTGTGTAAGGTGAATATACCGTGCGAATTTGATTCCCAGAAGGAGGGTCTGTATTTCTCCTGTTTGCATTGTACTACTTTGTCTGTAAACAATAAATTTGGTTAAGTTTGCTTATTTGGTCTTCTGAACATTATTAAGAATGAACCACAAGTCAAACAGTCAGCTACACTGTTGAGTCAATACAGGTAACCGGTGTCACTCCTGGAGCATGGGTGATCTCCCCAGGTCTTTGTACTCTCCCTCCGTTTTGCCTTGCAGTGAGCCCTGGAGGTCATAAACCAGTACTATTTCAGAACAAGGGGGGAATGAGTTCCAAAGTAAAGGAGCAAGATGTAGGTTGTCTGGTCTAATAGTCAGAGCAGGAGCTAGGTCTAGTGGGCAGAGCAGGCATTCAGGTTGGGGTGCAAAGCCCAAGGTCATCACCAGAGTCAACTGCTTATTGCCAGAGCCAGGGGTCAAGCCAGAGTCAGGAATCGAAGCTGAGGGTCAGAGCCAAGGTCAGACCCCAAGCGTCAGAGCCAGGGACAGAAGTCAGAGGCCAAGGTCAGAGCCAGGGCTGGTAACTTATGATTGGAGGCAAGGTGTAAGGACCAGAACTAGAGGAGAGGCAAGGATCAAGCATTGAGCAGGAGCACAGTAGGAAGAGGAGCAAAGGCAGGAGCAGAGCAGGAATCAGGAACAGGGTTGGGTGCAGGAGGCAAACACAAGCAGAGTCCAGTGCAGCCACAACAGGAAATCACCTTGTTTCTTGGACAAACTTCTTGTGCTTCCTTCTGGCGTAAATAGTATGCCATGATTGGACCAATTGGTGGAGCTGGGCAATTCTCCAATCACAGTTTTTGTGGTTGGTGCCTTGGCTGAGGCTATCATCCTACTAGCTTCTCAGCCCACCAGGTTTCAGCAGACATTAGGTTGAAGCAAGGATACAGCAGCTGTCTTGGGATACTCCCAGACCTAGATTCAAGACCAGGGAGATCGCACTGTCATGCAAAATGCCCTGTCAGCTAACATCACACACTCTCATGAATGAGGCTCCAGCTCAGGCACCTCTGCTGACAACAACTATGGCAGTATGTCACAGGGGAAGAAGGGTGGCCTTTCCAATAAGTAAGTCTCAAGCCCTTTAAGTTTTCATAAGTCAAAATCTTAAATTCTTCCTGGTACTTCATAGGAATATTACCTGAGAAAAGGGGAGCTGCACAGAGGCCCTGTTTGAGTGTGTGTGTGTGGGGGTGAATTTCATCTCCCTAGTCTCCACCACATAGAACAAAAAGACAATGGGTTTTCAGCTGAGGGGATGAATTCCCTCTAACACCCCAACCAGTGAAAATGCCTTTGACTGTGTGTGTTCTTTTGAGGAAATGTTTTGATTGCATGATAGAGAACAAACAGTTCTAAAAATCCCAATGAAATAATAACAATCAAAAGTAAGTACCAAATAAAGCTATATTCATTATACTGCACAATAATATTCTTACATTTCTTCCTGTGTTGCAAGAAAACTCCAAGAACAGGAGCCAAAGCCCGGGGCTGGGGGGGGGAGGAAGCAACAGGAAATAAGGGAAAGATGACACACAGAACATAGTGTATCAGACAGAAGAAACACCATGCGGAGCCAGGAAATCGACATCATACAGGAATGACGTCATTCTATAACTATCTCCAGAGCTGTCCTACCTGCAGCAATACAGTGCCATAGACTTATCACCATTCCATAATTATCTGCCAGTCAAACAACTCTAAAAATAAAATCCAAATGTCATCAAATTTGGAAAGTTTTTTTCCCTTTTGGATATAACTCTCTCAAGAGTTGCCATGTCACTTAATCCATTGAACTATTGTCTGTCCTGGGAGAAACAAGTGATTTTCCGTGTTTATTGTATCAGATTTTACTACTAATGAGGCTTGTAGGAACTAGGTTTCTTGTGACTCAATTAAAAAATGAGAGCTTTTGAGTTGGTTGACCTTCGTAAGCAGAATTATGGATTTCTACCTGCCTTGAAGAGGACATTCATTCCTGCTCTTCTGCAATGAATGGCATTGAGTAAAATTCCTATGTAAAAAGCCCTGCTAGAAGGTGAAATTTTAAAACTCCAGAACTGTACTACATAAACTGTCAGAATCCATACATTTTAATCTACTTATGTATAACCAAAAAGTAAAATGTCAATATTCACAGACGGTCCAATAAAAGATATTACCCCACCCGCCTTGTCTCTCTAATATCCTGGGACCAACACGGCTACACCACCACTGCGTACAATAATATTCTTCCTCAGTTTTCTTGCCTTATTTGTGATTGTTCCTATCAATTTCATATAGCCCAACCATTGCTATATACTGTAACAGTATGTACTATAACACTTTGCACTTAGGTTTTCCCTATTTCCTGGCATCTGCCATAAAACTCAGTGAAATGAAAAGTAAATCACAAGACTGCTTTTTGCCACTGAGGCTGTGGAATGCTTCAGTCAAAAATCAAAGGCTGACACAATCTGCTGAGAGGCATGTCACATGCCAGGAAATACTGAGCCTTGTCATGTTTATATAAAAAGATTTTTTCATTCTTTTGTGTTCTTTTCCACTTCATGCTCTGAAACAGTTAATTACAGTGAAAAATACTTTTAGTTGAGTAACTGGCAATGAAGTTGCTCACTAGTTCAAATGAAGATTAAAATCCATGTTATTTTGGTCATGAATGGGGGGAGAAAACATGCAGAATAATGTAATCTATTAATTGGTTTAAAGACCCAAAGGAGCCCCTGAGAGCATCAGAAATCCACGTGATGTCCAAGTGTGCTGTATTTTGCATTCAGATCTATGAGTTAGCTGAAAGCAGTATAAAATCTGTGCAATTAGATATAGACAAACAGTACCCTTTTGATATGCATCAAAGTAGGCCCATGTGTACTGCTATTCCAGCAAGCATATGACATGTAATAAAATGTGCTCCAACACTCGCTTCTGATAGGAGCATGGGACTTACAAAAGTGCAGGGCTAAAACCACTGACTTTTTGGTAAAGCTGTTCAAATCTGGGTAGTCTGTTCAAAGTTGGGAATATTGGATGTGATTTGTGCTGGATGGCAAATAGTACAAGCTACTGCTAGAACTCCAAACTGATAGATTATATCGTGAACGATTTTATCCTGTGGTTAAAATCAAACTCTCTGGTTTTGTTGTATGGAAGTTAATATTTTAAATCATATTAAAAAGAGAAACTAGGCAGAGGATACCACCTCACAACTGTAGGTGCTCTAGCACCCCTACGGAGCTAGGTTCTCCAATCCAGCACAGCTGTGCTCAGGACTGGGGCAAAGAGAGGAGGGCAAAAGATGGCTTTAGATCACCTGTATGTCCTCTTCATCCTGGGATTGGCCAGTGTCTATTCTATTTTATCTAGGTTCTTATCCTGCACTTATCACTGTAGTAGTAGAAATAATACCACCTACCTCTTATTTGAGTGCCTTCCACTAGAGCACTGAACAATGAGACTAATCTCTGTCACGTGTTTGTTCTCTCATGTTCTCCCCAGGGAGGGAAATGTGTGCAGTGGAGTGTTTTGTTTTGGATTTTTGGTTTGGTTTTTATTTTATATTGTGCGTGAGAGAGAGAGCAGGCATGGTCAAAGAAATGTGCCTTGCACCTGGAGCAGAAGGTGGTGAGCTTTATGATGGTCATTACTTCCTGGAGCAGTTTATTCCATATTCTTGGGCTAGCCCACAAGAATGCTCTTCCTCCTACACAGACAAGCTTTATTGTTATTGTAGAAAGTTCCATAGTCTAGAGGAGCAAAGTTGTCAGCCATGGTCTTCATCCTGGAGCTTTTAAATACCCTGGGCCCAGGCCATAGAGCACCTTGAAGATAAGGACCAAGGACTTGAATTTGATTTTGTATTCTGTAGGGAGTAGAGGACAGGTTTGATGTGCCCGTGGGAACCTGTGTTGCTGAGGGGATGTGCTGTAGCATTCTGTCTGAGTTTCTTAAATGATGAAGGCTTCTTGGCTGGACTACAACAATGCAATGTACCTGGACAAGAGATGACAAAAGCATGAAAAACTTAGGTCAATTCGTCATTCACTGGGATGGGAAATAGTTGCCTGGAGATGGTAGAAAGGGATCCTGCTATGTGAGAGTTTAACATCAGGGAGGAACCTAGGAGCATTCCTAAGCGACTGACTGAGCTGACCAGTTGTGGATGTGAATCTTCAAGCAAAGAGGACTGCACCATAGCTGCAAGCTCTTCAAAATGCTATTCTCTGTCCACCAGCATCTTGCTCTATCTTGCTTGGGTTCAGCTTCAATCAGCTCTTCTACATCCAGGAGCTGATCTCATCCAAGCACCAAGCCATCTTGGTGGTGATGGTATAATCATATGTGGTCATATAAATTGAGCTGTATGTCATCTGTATATTACTAGCACTTCATAGATTCCAAGGCCAGAAGGGACCATTGTGATCATCTAATCTGACCACTTGTATAACACAGGCCAAAGAACTTCCCTCAAATAATTCCTAGAGCATATATTTTAGAAAAACATCCAATCCTGAGTCAATGTCATCTGACCAGTTTACCTAATGGCTGCATGTAGATGTTGAATAGGACCAGAAAGACAATGATCCTTATGGGTTCTAGTCCAAGAAGTGAATATAGTTGAACTGGTCAATAGTAGTGACCATAACATAATTAAACTTAACATCCTTGTATGGGACAAGATACCAAAGAAACCCACCACAGTAGCATTTAACTTCTAAACGGAGAATGTAACAGGGCGTGTCTTTCCTCCTGTCGTCTTGTCCTGCAGAAACTGAGTAGATTCCACTAGTTGTACATTCGCAGTGCCATTTAGTTTGAGTTCCCTCCACCAACACCACTACAGTCCCTGTGCAATGGTCCATTTATAATATCTTCAGTGCCTTTGGCCCTCTCATCAGGACCCTGAGGGGAACAGAAATCTCTCTTCCCTGAGGCCTTCTGTGTGATTGGACTCAGCTGGCCCTGTTTCTGTTTCCTCCCCAACCCCCTACACTCTTGGTGCTTCCTTCCTGTGCCTCTTTATCAGATTTAGGCTAATTGGCTCTTTATCCCACCCAGTCTGATTATCTAATTATCTCAGTCAGCTTTCTCTGAATAAGTAATTGGCATGTCAGTGAGTGCGGGCTCACTTGTTCACTCCCTGCACTCTATCACAGGGAACTACACCAAAATGAGGAAGCTAGTTAAATGGAAATTAAAAGAAACAGTCACAGGAGTGAAATGCCTGCAAGCTGCATAGAAACTATAAAAACATCATAATAGAAGCATAAACTAAATGTATACTCCAAATAAAAAAACAAGCATACAGTAAGACAACCAAAAAAATGCCACTATGTCTAAACAACAGAGAAAAAGAGGCAGTTAGGGGCAAGAAGGAATCCTTTAAAACCTGGAAGTCAAATCCTACTGAGGACAATAAAAAGGAGCCCTGGACGAGTCAAATGTAAAAGTACAATTAGACACATCAAAAAAGAATTTGAAGAACTAGCAAAAGCACAAAAACTAACTGCAAATTTCTAAGTCATTAGAAGCAGGAAGCCTGCCAAACAATCAGTAGGGCCACTGGGACAATGAATGTGCTAAAGGAAAATAAGGCCGTTGCAGAGAAGCTCATTCTTTGCATTGGTCTTCACTACAAAGGATGTGAGGGAGATTCCCACAACTGAGTCATTCTTTTTAGGGGACAAATCTGAAGAATGATACCAGATTGAGGTGTCAGTAGAGGTGGTTTAGGAACAAATTGAAAGAGAAATAAGTCATCATGAATAGATGGTATTCACCCAAGAGTTCTGAAGGAAGTCAAATATGAAATTGCAGAGTTACTAACTGTGGTATGTTACCTGACACTTAAATCAGCCTCTGTACCAGATATTTGGAGGACAGTTAATGTAACACTGATTTTAAAAAAAATTAAAAAGCTCCAGAGATGATCCTGGTAATTACAGGCTGGTAAGCCTAACTTCAGTACGAGGCTATAGTAAAGAACAGAATTATCGGACTCTCAGATAAACATGATATGTTGGGGAAGAGTCAATACGGTTTTTGTAATCATGCCTCACCACCCAGGTAGAATTATCTGAGGATGTCATCAAGCAAATGGACTACGCTCATCCAGTTGATATAGTGAACTTGGACTTTCAGAAAGCATTTGACAAGGTCCCATACCAAAGGTCTGTGAGCAACTAAGCAGTCCTGGATAAGAGGAAAGGTCCTCTCATGGACCAATAACTGGTTAAAAGGTAGGAAACAAAGGATAGGAATAAATGGTCATTTTTACAATGGAAAAAGGTAAATAGCATGGTACCCCAAAGATCTGTGCTGGAACCAGTTCTGTTGAACATATTCCTAAATAACTATACAAAATTACTCAAGATAGGTAAGTCCAGAGCAGACTGCGAAGAGTTACAAAGGGATCTCACCCAGTCATCCAGTTTTGTAACAAAATGACAGATGAAATTCAGTGTTGATAAGTACAAAGAAATGTACACTGGAAAACATAATCCCAACTATACATACAAAATAATGGGGACTAAATTAGCTGTTACCACTCAAGAAAGGGATCTTGGAGTCATTGTAGACAGTTGTCTGAAAATGACTGTTCAATGTGCCGTAGCAGTCAATCAAAAAGGGTAACCGAATTTTAGGAACCATAAGGAAAGGGATAGATAATGACTGAAAACATAATGCTACCATATAAATCCCCGGCACACCCACACCTTGAATACTGCATGCAGTTTTCATCAACTTAAAAAACATATATTCAGATTAGAAAAGGTACAGAGAAGGTAATAACAATGATTAGTGGTTTGGAACAGGTTCCATATGAGGAGAGATTAATAAGAGTGGGACTGTTCATCTTAGAAAAAAGATGACTAAGAGAGGATATGATAGAGGTGTATAATATCATGAATGATGAGGAGAAAGCAAATAGGAAAGTGCTGTTTACCCTTTCACATAACACAAGAACCAAGGGTCTCCCAAGGAAAATAATAGGCAGCAATTTAAAATAAACATAAGGAAGTACTTCTTCATGCATTGCATAGTCAACCTGTGGGACTTTATTGCCAGAGGATGTTGTGAAGGCCAAAAGTATAACTGGGTTCAAAGAAGAATTAGGTACGTTCATGAAGGATATGTCCATCAATTGGTCTTAGCCAAGATAGTCAGGAATGCAACCTCATTCTCCAGGTGTTCCCAAAACCTCTGACTGCCAGAAGCTGGGACTGGATGACGGGATGGATCACTCAATATTTGCCCTGTTCTGTTCATTCTCTTTGAAGCACTGTTGGAAAACAGGATACTGGGCTAGATAGACCATTGGTCTGACCCAGCATGGCTGTTATGTTCACAAGTGAAATGTCTTAATGCAAGTGCAGTTTCCCATCACTACTCAGGGGGTGCTCTCCTCCTGGAAGGATTCAAACCATTTCAGAACATTATCCTGGACCCTGGCCCTCAAAGGGACACTCCAGCTTCTGAGGCCTATGTAGGAGAACAGGAATATTCCAGCCACATTCCCATTCTCCCAGAAATGCTCCCTGTGCTTGGGGCTCTAAGTTACCCTGAGAATCCCCAGAGAGCTGGATCTGCTGGCTTCAGACTCATTTGCCACATCGGAGACCCACAAAGCAGCCATAGTGGGAAAGTAATGGGAGAGAATCTGACACCCCAGTTGCAGATAGTTTTCATGTAGTTGTGATTGGATGGGAATATAGATGAATGGAGATATGAAGTGGCCTATGTGCTGAAGTGTAGCTGAGAATAATGTGCTAACAATAGACTGTGTGCAAAAAGGGATTAATAGCGCAGAAGAATGTCTCTCTCAACTAGGTACTATATGAGAAAATTATTGTATCTCAGTGTCTGTCATTCATAAGAAATGTCTAAAGAGGAAAAAAAGAAACAGGACATTTTGAACACTGTGGCAGCTGTATTTTTATCATAAAATATTTGTATGAGTAAAGTTTCTTTTACAAGAAGATAAGCGGTCTTGGATAGTGATGGTACAAAATCTGAGACTGTGCCTTCACTGGCCAGTCATGTAGGCAAATATGAATTTCAAATTCCAGATGTCTGTGTCCTGCTGCCATATGTGACCCCTGGTGAAGGTCCCAGAGTCCAAGGTAAGTTCAGAAAGCAGGCACAAACATTGGAACACTGCTTTGCAACTTCATCTGGAACCAGAAAATGCCTTTTTCTGAATGGAAAGGTGCCTATCTTTCAGACCTATGTATAAGACAGTTCCAGTGGATAGGTGTCTCAGAAATTCTTATTCTGAGCACTGCATACCCTAATATAATATGCCATCCTAGCATTTTTTTTACTGATCTCTATTACTTGTGTTCTTTAACTTTCTGTAAATGCCAGAGCTGCCTTTGTTATCACACACTGTGATATGTACTGTGATGCAGCCAAGGGAATTTAAGAAAGGCCCTGCTTTGTGAGGGTCCTGGACCAAAATTTCCACTTTCTGGAAATCCACACTGCACCTGGAAAAGGCCAGTGCTGATTTTGGAGTCCATGGTTGTGGAGAAGGAAAATAAGTTATGGGGGTAGCCTGGGAAATTATTGCTGGAACATAGTCTGAGTAGAGGGGAGAGAGACAGAAAGAGAGGGAAGAGGTAGAATTCCTAAGATGGAAGAAGAAGCAGTGAGACTGTGGGGAGGAACCAGGGAAGATGGAAAGAAATTGGAGAGAGAAAGAGAACAAACAAACTAAGAAGATTTGGGAAAGAAGAGGGAAAGGGACAGAAAGAGGGAGAGAAGAAAGAGCACAACCTCTACTGCAAACTCTGTCAGGATTCCATCGCCCCTGCTTACTGATCTGTCATGATTCCATCTGCTGGTCAGTGGGTGCTTCAGGTGTCTGACTGCTAGTCTTTTTAGATGTAAACTCCTCAATGCATAGACTGTCTCCTCCATGTTCTACAACTTTAGTGATGGATAAACAACAAATACTAGAGGGGAAAAATAAAAGGAAAAAAGAGAAGTAATAAAGGAAGGAGAGAAAACAAGGAGTTAAAAGAGAAAGGAAAAGCAACACAAGATCCAGGGCCAGATTCTGGTCTAAGTGCTCCATTGACGTTAAACCCTATGATCCGATCTAGCTTTCAATGCAACCCTATTAGAAGTCACAACTGCCTTGTCTAAACCAGACATTTAAATCTCAGACTGTATCAGCTAATATGTCCTAACCAACACATCTTTAATCCTAGTCAAGGCACTTGGACTCAGGGTGGGTTGACGACAATAGCATAATGGCAGGTTGGTGGGCAGCAGGAGAAGCAGAGGGCCAGTGTAGAATAGAATTTCCCCTCTGTGTGGATAAACCACGATTTGAGGACTTCAATAACTCAAACATAGGTTAGGGGTTTGTTACAGGAGTGGGTAGGCGAGATTCTGTGGCCTGCTTTGTGCAGGAGGTCAGACTAGATGATCATAACGGTCCCTTCTGACCTTAAAGTCTATGAGCTGCAGCCCCTGCCTTTTCTGCAGCCCCTAATTCCTTCCCCCTCAGGAGAAGATGAGGAGGAAATTCCATGCATTCAGCCTCTTGGACCTTTCTGGCCCCCTCTTGCAGGTGTTCCCCTATGAGAGTAGTCTATGGTGCTGTCTCATCTAATACAAACAGGCTCTTTAAGCCATTGCTTTGTCAAATAGGCAGGCCAAGCTGTTTTAAAAAAAAAACCCTTAAGTGCCAAAATAAGTGGCTAGATTTTCAGAAGTGTTGGGCAGTAGTAGATCTCTGGGTACTTATGAAAATCAGGCCATTTATTTAGCTGCTATAGGTACCCACTTTTGAAAATCTTGGTCATGAACTTTGGTGCCTGGTTAAATTCAGGTTCAAGCTGAAGGATGCAGCTCTGACCCTGCTTGGGAAGAGTGGGGAACCCGTTTCTCCCCTCCCCGCTTCAGGCCAGGTGCCGGCTGCTGGTTAAGGAGAAAACTGATGTGCATAATATTTATGTATTTACTACTTCAACGTCGCAATATTCAGCGCCTGATGTTCTCCTGCCACAGGGTGGTGCTTGCCAGTTTCAGACACTCCCCTTTCCCCCCTTTGGTGGTATTGCTACAGCCCGTCAGTGTTTAAACGAGGCAACATAAAATCCCCAGCATTTGTACCTAAGGTGACATTTCTTGCAGTGCTTAATAATTTAGGAATGTGGGAGCAGGAGGGGGGAATGATGGATGCAATTGTAGTTGCTGACTCTTTAAGACCATTAACTCCGCTGGAGTTTCACTGTACGGCAAGGGGACCCTAAAGAAGGAATTTATGATTAGTGAGCATTTACTTAGTCTTCGAATACACTTTAAATCGTTAAAAGGTTGCAGGCGTCAGTGGTGATCTTTTATTTTGTGAGCCGGGCGCTGAAGTGCAGCGAGGTCCTGTTTCCTCGTGGTAATTGTTGCATAAACACTTTGTAATGGCTTTCCTTGTATTTAGCGCAATGCGTGGTTTATTTTCATAAGCCTGATTAAGTCGCCCGAGCGGCTCTTCTGCAGAGAGAAAACATGCTTGTCTGCAGCCCAGTTTCTAAATCTTTCTCCACGTTCACAACATATTGATGTGATTTTACTTGTGTGTAAAGCGCTGCCGCAGAAAGCGCGTGCAGCCCTTTGATTTCTGGTCCTCTGCGTTACGGGATGACCGTTCTAGCTAATGGCTCTGCCTTTTCCTTAACTGATTCAGCTGCTGCGTCTAGAAAAAAAACCTGAGTCTTTGATGCCGTCTGGGTAAATTGATCCGTGTTTTATGGAGCCTCCCCGAACAAGGAGCGAGAAGCCACAGCCCAGCCTGTGAAAGCTGCACTTTAACTGTTGGAGGCGGGGATGGCTGTGAGCCTGGGCTCTTTACCTGGGAGGTTGAGGGGAAGTTGGGCCTCGTCCCCATCACGCCGATCCACCAGAGCCCGACTGCGCTAACTTGGAGGGATCTTGCTGCTGTGCGCTCACAGCTGGAAGGAGACGGGCCAGAGGAAGGCTGGGAGGGGTGGGGAGGTTGCATTTGAAAGCCTCCTGTTGCTGTCTGCCTCGCTCAGCCAGCGCTCGGGTGCAAGGCAAAGGACCCTGACGTCCCCTTTGCGGGGCGAAGAGTGAGCGTGGTGCTCCCCAAACAAACTGTTCTACGTGCACCTCTTAGCAGACAAACACTGGGCGCTGTGCGGACCCCGGCCGCGCGCCACGGGGGTTCGGTAACTCCCTGGTGGGATGGGAGGAGGGAGGCAGGAGGATCCCCCCCCAGGGTCCGTCTCTGGCGATCAGTGATGGCCCCATTAGTGGTCCCGGGCGCGGGGAGGGGGGGGGGTGGCTGCGAAGTGTGCAGCGGGCGCAAGGCGGATCCTGCCAGCCCCGCTGGACAGACTCCCGCGCAGTGTCACAGTCTCCCAGCCAAGCACAAACGTCTGAGGCTGACAGAGCTCCTCTGCATACCACCGTGATCGCGCGTTTTCCTTCAGCTGCTCCGCCGGGATGCTGCTGTCGCTGCACGCGCCGAGATCTAGTGCGTGCTGCTGCCTTCTGGGCAGGGCCGGGGATCTCGCCTTTTCCTCGGGTGGCCTCCTCTCCACCCTTTTAACCGCCGGGGCTGTTTGTCCGCTTTAAAGCCGACCTGCCATTCCCCACCCCCACTCCAACCCATCCACGGGCGAACAGCTCAGGGGCTGGGGGTGGGGGGGAGTTGCTAGGAACTTCACCAGAGCCCGGGCTCATCGTATGCGCGCAGCTGCTGCGGGTCACGCGTGTACCTGTGCGCGTGCAATGCGCACAAGCGACTCAGCCCGCATGCATGTGGGACTGCAGCCGTGTGCACGCGTGTGTGTGACTGTGCGTGGAGGGCCGGGGCGGGGGGCGGAGGAGAGAGCGTGCCGCGCACGTGCCAGCTCTATGGGGGTGCGCCCTGCCTGGAGCCCCCGGCTCTCTCAGCGGCTGCGGGTCCCGCCGGAGGCGCTCCGGGAAGCGTGCACGGCGCGCCCGGTGCGGCGGGGAGGCCGGAGAGCTGCTGCTCCAGCCCACCCCGGCTCAGCTCCCCCGAGCCATAGCGGCGGCCGGGGGCTGTCAGCGGCGCCCGGTCCTGCGCGGCGCAGCTCGGAGCCTTCCGAGCCCGGTGCCGGGCAGCCGCCGCCGCCGCCGCCGCCGCAGCATCCCTCCGCCCGCCGCCGCCGCCGGCCCCGCCCTGCCGGGGGACCTGCATCCCGCTCCTCCAATCAGCGGCCGGGCTGCCTTGGCCACGTGACCCCGGCGGGCTGAGGGACCTGCTGCTTCCCCCGCGCCAGAGGGATGCGGGCGGCAGAGCGCGAGAGCAGGCGGCGGCCGCTGGGCTGCGGAGCGCCCTGACTCCCTCCCCGCCCGGAGCCCCATGGCCGCTGCCGCCGCCGCCTCTTCCCTCCTGCCCGGCCGCCGCCGCGCCTCGGGCTGAGCCCGCCGCCGCCGGAGCCTGCCGCCGCCGCGAAACTCTCCGGAGCGTCATGCCGGGACTTGGCTGCTTCTTCCGGACCCGCTGCTGGCCGGGCGCCCCGGGATGCTAGGCAGCCCCCCCGGAGCCCCGAGACCGCGCCGCTTCGGGGAGCCCCCGGCGGCGGCTGCTGCGGCTGCGGCTGCTGCCGCCGAGTTGAGTTAAGAAGTCATGGGGCTGGGGGCAGCCTCCCCCCCTCGGCAGAGCAGCGGCGGCGGCGGCTGCTGGACACTTGGCGGATGCTGTTGCTGGCTGCTGCTGCCGGTGATGTTACTCCTCATAGCCCGACCAGTGAAACTTGCCGCTTTCCCTACCTCCTTAAGTGACTGCCAAACGCCTACCGGCTGGAATTGCTCCGGTAAGCTGCAAGCCAGATCCGTCCTCTCTGTATCCTTTTCCAAAGGCGGGCTCGTCCCCAAACCTGCAGATCGCGGCGCTGACTGCAAATTACAGAGCACTTCGCGAGCCCTCCCTGTCCAGTGTGCATTTACAAAGGAGTGACTGGGCAGCAGGGCAGAAAGTGCAGGCATGTTTCGGTACTTCCCCACCCTGCACTCAAATGGCATCTGCCTTTCAGCGGTGTAGTGCACAGAGTTTGTTGCAGGCTGGACACACGCTATCATTTTGTGATCCCGCAAAACTGAACAATGCCATGGGGTGTTGGTTTTTAACGTATTAGAAGTGAGAACAGAGTGTGTGTGCGTGTGAGTGTGAGAGAGAGAGAGAGAGAGAAACAATTTGAGGAGTGAGAATGCAATAAATCGCGTTGTGGCTGTCTGAGAAATGCTGATTTCATGCAGAAAGTGCAAGAGTCTGTGCTAGGTCGCCTTACCAAGAAAAAGCAACTCCTGATAATATGGAAGGTTAATCCTGGTGGCCGCTTCCAGGCATTTCGATTTTGTTGTAGGAATGGGATTTTGTTTGCTTTTCTGTCTTTCTTTATATTGTATTCACTTTGTAAACCCTATAGTTTCTGGAGAGAAGTTAGCAGAGGAACCGTTTACAGCTGTCACACTGGTACTCACAGGACCAAAGGGCAGGGTAGCTAGCCGCAAGTGATCAAGAAGTAACGCCTCTTTCCTCGAGTTCTCCTGCGGACTGCTATTAAACAGGCTTTTCCTCTTTATCTGGTCAATTTCAGCCCCTTCGCAAGGTGCCTGCCAGGCACAGTGCGGGTGAAATGTACTAATTGAATAAGGAAGAGGCTGGGGACCGGAGTTCTTGCCCTTTTAGATCAGCTGCGGGCTGGCTTTGTGTCTGATCAGTATAGCCCTTGATACAATAATAACAGTGCATTGCGTGGAGCCTGTTTACCATTTGTGCAGTATTTTCAATACAGCCACAGTTTGTCAACGCCTGTGCGGGTTTTCTGTTTCTAGCTGATGGCTCAGTCCTTTTTGAAGCACTCATATATAGAGACAGGGAGAGAGATCTCCAGACCCATTAGCAGGCTTCTGGTGAAGCAGAATCACTCCTTCTCTTTCAGTGACAAAGCGATGTATGTTTAAATATGTCAGTGTTGTGTGTGTATGTGTTGGAGGTTGGGAGACAAGTGCTGTGTATAGGTTAAAGTCAAATGCTTATCTATCAACTGATTTAAAAAAAAACCCACTCAAAATAGGGTGATCCCAAGTATTTATCATCCTTAAAGTCACCGACTTTACAGTGGGTATAATATTTGGGTCTGCAGGCTATGCCTCCGATATTCGAGGTGTTTCTGCAATTAGACCTTATAATAGGATTCTGAGAAAATAGCAACCTTCAAGGTAATATATGTATCCTATATCGTAGGTTGGCAAGAAGCAATTTTCACTGTTTTCATTTTTAATATTCAGTGATATGGTTAGAAGAACATTTAAAAAATCAGTGGGATTAAATCTTAATGGATTTGGAATGTAATATAGCTGTTTTGTTTAATGCCTCGCTACACACTGTCGGAGTGGGATGGCAACTAGTGAAATCTGAAATTCACACTGGCATTCATGAGCTAAATCTTCAGCCAGATCTGTTTGTCTGCAGAACTGAAGGGAAAGAACTAGGTTCACTCAGCAGCTTCTGAAGAACCTGGCACCCCTCCTGTTAACTTAGGGGTGATCAGTCTTCATTGGAATCAGACAGACCATCACAGAAAACACACAGCCTGTTTATCTTTATTACTGGGGCTTTGTTATGGCATTGTCTGGAGAAATTCCAGTTTGGACTTTAGACCCAAAGATCTGCTATTGCATGGGAAAATGTTGAACCAACCAAAGAAAATATAATACACTAGTTACTGGATCATTTTTGAGGAGCTGGAGTCTAATACTGTAGAATAAAGAGGGTGGAGGTGTGGGGAATAAGGACATAAAGTGTGGATAACTGAAAACAAGGAAAGACAGAACATCCAGACTGTATTATTTCATCAACAAGATTATGGTGCTGTGTAAATTAGAAAAGCAATCACCCTGTATTGTGTATCCTGCCAGACGGAAGCTGACAGTATTTTTCTGTTTACATTTGAGGTTATGATGACAGAGAAAATGATCTCTTTCTTTGTGATACCAATACCTGTAAATTTGATGGGGAGTGTTTAAGAATTGGAGACAGTGTGACTTGCGTCTGTCAGTTCAAGGTAAGAAGATTGCTCTTTCATTCTTTAATTCACTAATGAGAATACAAATCTGGGATCTCCCTTTACAACCTATCACTTGGCAATTTATTTCTCTACATGCAGTGAAGTTAGAGGGAAAACCTGGCAGCAAGTATAAAGAGCTGGCAGGAGAGCCAACTGATGTCAAAAAGACATAAGTTTCTCTGGGAAAATGCAGATGCTGCAGTTATAAATGTCCCTTTGGGGTCTGCAGCTTCAGGTTGTGCATGTGTGATTTTGTTGCTGTGCCCTTTTAACAAGGATTTTAAATCCTTTCCAAATTTACTAATGATACTGATCATGCTTTATACACTCAGTGTTCTGTTCTAGTTAGAGAAATGGATCTGTAATGTGCTTATATGGTATTTTCAGTAAGGCTGCATAGTGGCAATGCTTCTGGTTGCTTATCAGATTTAGCCCCCCCCCCTTCCAAAATCACAAACTTCCTTTAGGTGTTAGATAGTTTTAGTGGGCTATTGTTGATTTTCTCCCCCCCTCCTCCTTTCTCTTTTCCCTCTCCATTCAGCTAAGTCTAAACCTCAGGCATCCTTAAAGTCACACAGTTTAATCATAAAATATTCCTTCTAGTGTGTTTTGCATAACACCCAAAACAGCTGTGTTTTGTGTAATTATCCAGATAAATTTTTTGCAAGTTATTGAGTTTTGAGACTGTACCAGCATATGCTGTATATACACCTATGCCCCAGTGGCTTTTTGTATTTTAATAGAGCTTTATTCAATTGTAAAACTTTTAATAACTATTTAAATCGTTACAGTAGAATATACTGAATGGTGCAGAGTTCAGTATTGTGCTCATCTGTAATGACTGATTTAATTTATTATTGAGCATTGATAGACTATTTACTCTAAAGATTGAAAAATATCATATCTGAGGAGGAAAGAGAGAAAATTAATAATGCCTTAATTAAAAAAATGAAAGAATATCTCACCAAATGTAAAACAATTATTTTACTAAAATTACTTTGTTTAAATGATTGTATTTTTCCTTTAACAGAGATAATATATATATAGCCCCTAACCAATTCATCATGTTTCCAGTTTACATATGGTCAAACATTTCATATTTAAAAATAAATGTTAATGTAGAGAGTTGAGTGGTGCAACATTAGCATTTGTAACATGTTTAGTTGTTTAGACATTTTCTTTCCCAGGGAAACCCTATAATGCAATCAACATTTGTGACTTGCACTGTTGCCTGGGGCTGATACCTGTGCTGTGCCACTGACATTTCGATCATACATGTCCATAGAGAACACTATGTTCTTGTGTTTGGTCACAGCCTGGCACAGGCAGTTGGTTTAAAGCAATGGACCAATTGCCCGGGAGGAGCAAACCAAGACTTTGCTAAGGACAGGACACAATGGAGGCTATGTCTTCCCAAGGAAGCATGCCAATCTTTGGTGACTTAGAATAAAGAAGCCATAGTAAACCTCAGTAGAATGCAGGAGATCAGTGATATCTATGCTGATGTTGGAAAAACATATGCAGGGGGACAGTTGAAATATACCAGAGAAATAAGATACGGGCTTGCCAGGTTTCATCATCTTGGTAATGTTTATAATCTTAAATTAGATGAAAGTAAAGTGACCAGGTAATCATGGACCTCATTGAAAGTCCGCTGAAGTCAATGGGAACCTATCCATTGGCATCAATGGGCTTTGGGTCAGGCTTCATATGAAATCAGAGCTCTTTCTTTCGGCTTTGGCCATTCATGGAGCCACATCTTTGAACATGAGCTTGTAATGCAAGCTACCTATGGCTGATGCTATACACACAATGCAAATACTTGTGTGGCTGATGCTGTCGGTTTGCTAGAGTCAAAGTAATCCTTGTACTTCTGAAAATCCCTTACTTTAATAGAGTTAAAGCAGGGAGGAACTTGGTTCATCATGTATCATCAGTGGGCAGTTTGGGACGCAGGAAAGGTACACCATGATAGCAGAAAACGAATTCTAATACAGTATGGGTTGACTGAGTAACACACAAAGTAACACGTGGGGTATATAGAATACAGTTACAAATCCATGTGGCTCAAGTTAGGGGGTTTGCTTAGTCAGAATTCAGGCCTGTTTTCCATCCACACTTCTCAATGGTGACAATGAGCAAATCAACAGAGGAATGCCTGTCAGTTTAATTATTTTTCATGTTTTCTCTGGTACTTCCTTGTACTGCAGTTGGAAAGCAAAGATGAGGGTTGCCTTTATGCTATTTAAGACTTCTGTCTGGCCACCCCTTTATCTGTTTTTTATAACACTGGTTCAGATAGTGTCCGGCCAAACTGATTTAACAAAATAAACATTTGTTGCTTGAAAGGCAAATTAAAACAAGACTGCTTTGGGTCATTTGAATGGGCTACTGCTCCCAGTCAGAAGATAAATGACTGGGGGTTTCCCCCCAGTTGACTCATTTTTGCTTTTTTAACACTGCAGAAATATAGGCCATCCATTGATTTCACCTGGTGAGGGACTTGTATTTCACCAGAGAGTATCCTCTCCACATCTGTTTTAATGAGAACAGAAGTTCACTTCTGCTTGTGTTAGAGCACAACCCTATGTGTTCATTGAGTATTAATGTATCAGGCCATTAATCATTCCTTCTCATTGGAGCTCATTATTAGCTATAGGGAATAACTTCAAGGATTTAGAATTAACCAGCATTTCTTTTTATGACCTCATAATCTCTGCATATTAGAAGGGCCTTTATCTGACTGCCCCTGAATGCACTAATCTGCCCTAGCCCCTATTCTTTTTCCTCTGTGACAATATGAAAATGACTGACTAGGTACTTAGGTATTTCAGTTGATGCTGAGTTTGTTTCTCTACATTTAGAACCTGATCTTGAAAACATTTACACGCACATGTAGCTTTTCTTATGTGAGTAGTCTCATTTGCTTCAATGGGGCTCCTCACATGAATTAGTTATTCATGTGCTTAAGTATTTTCAGGATCAGGGCCTTAGTTACGGAGTTGAAAGTTGTATTATTGCAATGCATTTTCATATTCCTTTGCATGCTGAAAATATGTGAAGTGTGGTGACAGTATTTATCAGATCATGCTTCTGAGAGTAGGAATGTATATACTGGATCATAAGCCGGTTCATTTATAAGCCGACTCCCCCCCTCCCCCAAGATGGATAAGTAAAAATGGAAATTTTTTATGACCCGTTCATAAGCTGACCCTATAATTCAGGGGTCAGCAAACTTTGGCTCCTGGGCCATCAGGATAAGCGCTGGTGGGCCGAAATGGTTTGTTTACCTCAAGCATTCGTAGGCACGGCGGTAAAGCTAAGTAAACAAAGTGTCCTGGCGTGCCAGCTGCTTACCCTGACGGGCCGGGACAGCAACTGGTGGGGAAATTTTTTGGGGAGGAGAAGCTGGGGGTCAGAGGAGTAACCCCTGTGACCACCCCCCAAATGACCCCAGCCCTAGCCTGGAACCCCCACACTCATCCCATCTCTTCCCACCTGGGGAGGGCCAGGAGAGGATGTCTCTGGCCTGGCTGGAGCTGCTCTGGCAGGCTGGGCAGTGTGGCCACAGCCTGCTCCAGCAAGCCAGACCAGGCGGAGCGGCCGCAGCGTGTTCCAGTGGGCTGGGCCAGGCGGCACGGCCGCAGCATGCTCAGACGGGCCGGGTGGCGTGGCCACAGCCTGCTCTGGGAGGCGGGGCTGAGTGTCACGGCCTGCAGCCCCAGAGCTGCAGCTGCTTTGGATGCTGGGGGAAGAGCAGCGTGGCCAGAAGCGGAGAGACTCTGCCCCTGCCTCTTCTCTTATGGCTCTGCTGGCTGTGCTGCCCCTCCTTGCTCCCTCTGTTGGGGGGAGGGGCTGTGTCCCACCTCTCCCTCTCTATACCCGTTCATAAGCCGACCCCCTTCTCTGGTGCTTCCCTTTTTAAGTAAGAAAATTTGGCTTATGAACAAGTATATACGGTAATCAGTTTTGTAGTGCTAACATGAGCGGGAGTTACACAAGTATGTCAGCTTCGGTGTTAAATAAACCTTATAAACTCTGCTAAGCCAATATATTCCTATGCCTCTGATTATAGGCATACAAGGTTCCAAATGCTATGAAAGGTAGTCAAGGGCCTGTGCATGGCTAAATTAGGACATACTTACTGTTCTTCCTTGCTTGGGTTAAGCAAATATATGTTAAAAATACACGTGTGAGGGCAGCGAATGGGAGTTTTGACATGATCTGGCCCTCAATGAAACTCATCCTGAGGCCTAGGACTTGGTGTACTGAGTCCTGAGCCACTGCCCAGGATGTACTGCTGGATTGAGGAAATAGTGACAATCAAAATGCCACTAACCTCTTCTAGGACCAGAAAGAAATACTTTTTATAGCAATGGAAAGCTGTGAATGCCAGCTTTCCATTGTTATAATGTAGCAGAATCCAGCTGTGACAGATCATGAGATATCAGATTATTAAGATAACCATTTTGATTTTTCTTCCCCACTTTAGTTCTGATATGATTTTTTTTTCCAGTCTTCAGTGTCACTGGAACTCAGAACTATAGTTAGTACCTTCTGAAAGCTTCACATACCCACGTTCACTGTTGCTGAGCAGCAGCTTTAATTTTTTTTCTTTTTGTCAGTGTAACAATTTTGTATAGATGATGGCATAAATAATGGATAATAGATGCATAAATGCATCCTGCAGGGAACACATTTTGAAAAGGAAAGGATGTGTCACCTATATGTATGCAGTGACACATGGCTTGTTGTGTGTTACACAAAGCACAGTTCCACCAGTGAGCCTGATTCTCAGTTTCAAAATGTCAAGAGTCCTGAAAATGCCAAGATGGAAGAGAAAGAAAGATTGTAAAATCAGAACACAGTAACATCCTCCACAGAATGCAGTAGTCCCTCAAATACCTTTTGTACTTCTAAATGTACAGAATTTTGGGTGAAATCCTGTCCCCATTGTAGTCAATGGCAATGTTGCCGTTGACTTCAGTGGTCCAGGATTTCACCCTTGACCTTTTCATTTATTACACCAAACCCTGCTCACTTTATGCACATGACTGGCCACAGCTGAGGTAATGGGGTCACTGACATAGGTAAGGAAAGCAGGATGTGGCCCTTATTGTTTTGAAGCTAGTTGGCATAAACATTATGAATCTTATCCTGCTCTCACTGAAACTAATGGAAAATTTGCAACTGTCTTCATAGGAAGCAGGATCAAACTCTGTGTTTCCACTTGCGATGGTGAATGTTACAATATTCTGGGCTAACTCCTGAATGTCTTGTTCACATAAACAGTCACAATAGTGTCCATGGAACTTTATGTGTAAGGCACCTAAGACTGGGTCCTTCATGCTTAAAAAAAATCCAATTGTTTGTGTAAACTATTGCAAACCACTCTTCAGCTCTGTCCAAATCACCGTTTAGCTTCTGCGTGAAATCTCGCACTTCTGGCCTTGACATAGGTCAGATTTAGAATGTATTCCTCAAAATGGCAAACAGGCACATTTTAATCAATTGTTTCAAATCTTAGAATTGATGAGCTGTGGGCCAGGAGAATAAAGCCCTGGCTGGTATGTTTATGAAAAAGAAGGTGGCATAGCAGGCCCGAGAGATTTAAGAAAATATAATACATAGGGAAAAGGTCACTCATCTTGGACCAACCAAAATGTCACTCTGACAAAGTCTGAATAATTTCCTGGCTATATCCCTGTGTGGCGGCCAGCCATTAATTCAGCTCACGCATGTGTTAATCATTTCTGTAGCCATTCGTATCTAGGCAGATTTCAAATTCATATTGACATCAGTTTCATACTGGATATCACGTGTATTAGCACAACATAAGACACTCAGCATAAGACAGCTAAATTGATGGTATGACTTTTTAATTTTTATGTGGTTTTTAAACAGAGGTGATCTTTTGTAAATAATAATCTTGATTATTACTTTTGTTATAATTAAACAATGAGGCATATCAGGAGTATAGTAATCATGAGATAATCACATCCCTGGCATAATTATCAGGTACAGGGCACATCCAAGTATCTCTAATACCTCAGAGTGTGATTATCTTATGATAACTACACCCTGTAGGTTGCCTAATTTCCATTATAAAATGGAATTATTTTTATTAAAATGAACAAGCAGGGGAAAAAAAACTTGTTCTTTTTGTGATGGAGGAAAATAAAGCTGATAGTTGACAAGACTGAGCAGAAGTTTCAGCTGAGCTGATAGTGTATATTATTTAATCTCTCTGCTCTTCTGTATTATTGACTTTACATGCCTTGTAATTCTGGCCCTGATGCCCTCACCATGAAATGGAGAGCTGTGAACTCTAGCAAATACTGCAACAAGAACTTGTTGAAAAATTTCAACATTTTTAATTTAAAAAGGGGACACATCTTTGGTGAAAATTTTCACAAAACAATCCATCCTGTTTTCCAGTCAGTTCTAATTAAGAGAGAGAGTGTGCATGCCTATTACCCTCCAATGGGAGTGGGAATGCATGCATTGCAATACCAGATAAGACCAGAAGTACATTTTGTCTAGCATTCTGTCTCTGAATAGCCAGCACCAATTACTTTAAATATATATATGAAAGCCTATAGTGGACACTAGCCCATATGGGAAGTCTTACTCACACCTGTCAGTTAGAGGTTGGGTTTTGCCCTGAAGCATGACCATTTAATATCCCTTCACTTTTTTTCCTGTAGTCCTACTAATAATGATAGATTTGAAAAGAATGAGCAAGGATCAGGCAGTTTCTAAGCTCCTGTTTTTGTGGTGTTTTATTTTTTGACTGGTGGATGGGGGTATGACTTGGCATGATACCATTTGGTGGTTGTTACTAATTACATTCTTTCTTTTTCTGCATTCATTAGTGTAACAGCGACTATGTACCGGTGTGTGGCTCCAATGGCGATACCTATCAGAATGAATGCTACTTGAGACAGGCTGCCTGCAAGCAGCAGAGTGAAATACTTGTGATGTCGGAAGGATCATGTGCAACTGGTATGTATAATACTCAGTTTGTAGACTATATTGATAACTTGGTTTGAAACCAGATAAAATAGCTTACATATCATGATACGGTTTCTTTGGATTCCTGGCGTATTAACTCCAGATGAATAATTTACTATATAGACCTTAAGCAGCTACTGTCATCCATTCCTTTTTTTAAAAGATTCTTGACATGATTTTGAGGAGCAGGGCATAGAATACCATTTTTGTTTTAATATTTGTCTTGAATTCTGCCATGTGGTGTGCATTGTATACAGATATATGGTGTGAATACATGTAACTGGACATAGAGATTACGTTAACCTAGAACACTTTTCTTGTGTCAGTGGCACTCTGTAATCTGGAAGGGAGAGCCTATGAGTGTTACTGCATATGGTAACTTTCCCATAGACTTTTTATTATATATTTAGGATTAGATCCCCAGATGGTATAAATCAGCATATCTTCAGTGACTGTCATGGAACTACACTGATTTATAGTGGCTAAGGTTTTGGCCCTTAAACTTTAAGTTAAATTAATGAGATTGTGCTCATTCACCTTTCTGTATGTTACATATAGGAGAGCTACAAATATTTCACAGTGCCCAGATTCAAAGAAAGGTGCCATGAGAAATAACATTCAATGAATTATTCCAAGAAATACAGAGAAGGCCATTGCACAATCTGACATGAAAACTGACTTGCTCTATGCTGGAGTTTTCAATGTTTTCCTTTTGTGTTCTGTACTCATTGGAGGTGGGCAATGAAGTTAACTTGAAAAGAAGGGAAAGAATAAGCCTTTGTTCCTTGAGGGAACTCTTTAAACGTAAAGCAGAATTTTTCAGGTTAGACTAGAAGAGTCAATAAAAAGTACGTAAGAAAAACTTTCTGTGCACTGCAGCAATCTGTGTTTCTTGCACCTAAGAGAAAATAAAATTTCTTCCTGTAAACTATGCTTCGTCTGAGATTGCTACCTAAGATTTTTCAAGGGGAAATGCACATTCTGTAGTGTTCTTTGTCTACAAATTGGTATTATCTGGAGTTCAGGCAGGCAAAGTCTGTTTTGCCAGAAGAGTTTCTTTTAGGACAGATACTGGGCTTTTTTCATCAAAAGGTTTAATAGAATAATTCCACTTCCTTGCTGCATCATTTCTTAAACTCTCCCATTATTTGTAGTAGACACTTTGGAGACATCCTCTCTGATGCTAGAGGTGCTCAGGGAGGAAAAAGAAAACCTGGGATTCCTGAAGTCTTGAATATTTGGTCTCTTTTCCCTCCTCACAAAGACAAGGATTCTATCAATTATGGACCTGATCTAAAGCCCACTCAAGTCGATGGGAATCTTTCAATTCGCTTTGTGGGGTTTTAGATTGGGCCTTATCTGAGAGTGCTCTTTGCTTTTCTTGGGGCTGCTGGGGAGTTACTGGATCTCTCAGTGGATGTAGGTAGAGAGCAGAATGTTAATCACAAGAGTACCCCTATTTCATCATGCTGAGAGGAGAGCACTAAACCAACTGGTTTGGAATCTGCTGGATTCCCCCCTCAGGGTGGTGTAAGAGGGACCAGCGCAATCCCATCCTACAGTGGAGGGAATGTCAATAAGAACATCTGGTGAGAAAGGGAGGATCAGGAGAAAGAAACCCCTTGAGGATGGTTAGGTGGAGTCTGGATATGAGTGTGTGGAAGGAGAAAAGAAAAACATGGAGCTTCTTTCCTCCAAACAGCTGGGAAATGCATGGAGTACATAAAGGGGAGAAAGGCTTCCCAGCTGTCAGGCAGGGGAGGGAGTGGGGAGCCTCTGCTTTCCAGAAGCCAGTAGTGGTGTGAGATTGAAGAGACCTTCCTCTCACCAAGCAGCTGGCCTGGAGAGGGTGTGTAGTGGGGAGTAGGTTGGAGAATCAGATTAGGAATATGGGTTTGCAAAGGATGCTAGGTAGTAGAGCACCATCATATTTTATTCCCTATTCCAACCACTCATTGCCCCTGATGTTTATGATCATACTATGAAAAAGCCCCCAGTTTCAAGATTTAGCCAGCTAAAAAACCAACATAATTGAGTAACGTGGCTCATCTCTTTGTTTAGCAAGCTGCAAGATTTAATTGGTAACCCACTGCTGTGGCAAAAAAAAAGTCTTGCTAAACTGAAGATTTTTTTTATCTGAATAATAATGGAGTTTACAAACTGACTTAGATTAACAAGATCTGACCATAAATAAATTGGGATTCAACTCTTGATATACAAACAGAATCACAATCTTGCCTTTGCAATCTCTTTGTTTGCCTTTCTAACTGCCTTTGACACTGAGCAGTGCTTGCGAGTTGAGCTCTCCGGTAAAAAGAAGCTCTTGATAATGTAACTTTCTCTTTTGCTTTCATCAATGCCTTTATTGTATTAAACTGCTGAAAATGGAGACAGAATTCAGATTTTCTTTTAGCCAGACATCTCTCCATTTGTGTGCATTTTTACACATTGATTTGTTAAGAATGCTTCTCAATGAAGTTCTTTGCTTGATAATTTCATGTAGCTGCTCTTCCTAAAGCTGGAAACATAAACAGTCCATCTAAATTTCTTCAGGTTAAGTTGAAGGATTTAAAGACAAAGCACTTGGTTTAATAAGCAAGTAACCATTAGGAGAGTCTGTAATTCTGACCTTTCCTTTAAAGGATTAAACTAATTATTTCAACTGACAATGTTCAATGTTACTCTGAAAATGTGTGTGGGGGAGAGAGGAAGGAAAGATTAGCAATTTTATAAAAAGGTTTTGCTTGCTTGCTAGGTGTTCATTATAAATATTTCCTTTATTTACTGCATAGGCATTCAGTTTATGGTAGGAATACTGACTCAGTGTTTGTCATTAAACATTTCTCATATTCTTACATCTATAAAGCTCTTTGATTGTTATGACTATATATGACATTTATTTTTATATGTTCCAACACTGAATTAAAGTTTTTTTTCTTTTTTTTAAATATGGCGTGTGTAAGGGGGGAATGAAATTGCACAGTAAAGTATGATTAACAGTTTTGCAAAGTTAAAGCTTTTGAAGAAGCTGGTTTATCAGTCTCAGCAAATCAGACAGACACTTAGGAGAACATTACAGCACTCCTGTGCTTGGGCTTTTTCTTTTATGGAGACTTTTAAAAAGAAAATTCAGACATCAGAAAGATGGCTTGAGCGAGCCATGTAAAGATTAGATCTCTGTAATTTACCCAGGGATGACATTAAACATAAGATACACCCTGATACATTTAACTGAGCAGTGTTGCTTTACAGATTCATAGGTCATATTGTCACATCTGAATATAAATTTCATTGTGTTTTCTCTTCAGATGCAGGCTCAGGATCTGGGGATGGAGGTAAGAGTCCTCTTTTAATATTACTCTGCCTATCTAGACACACAAGGTCTTTCCCTTTCTGTAGTGTAAGTGGATGTGCTTTGCGGTTTTGTTGTAATGCTGTGTATTGTCTTTCATTTAGGTTTTTCTGAAGTGACAGTTTGCATTTTAGTCAAGCTGAAACCTCATAAAGACCTGCCGTTTTCTAGGGAAATTCAGCAACCATATTACTTCTGAGAGGATTCTGTATTATTTATGAGTTATACTAGGTGCTCTATCTCCATCTGCTGTTTCTAGCACACTCATTTATTTTAAGTTTAAAATAATATTTATCCTGTTTTTAAAACATAAACGAAACCCCTTGTGTTGTCAATCTTCTCCCTGGAGGATTCAAACCCAATAATTTGCAGTACTAGAGAGCATTCTTGTGGTAGTTATGAAGCAGAAATGTCATTGGTAGGAAAATGATGATGTGGCTTTAAAAGAAAACACAACAAAACCCCAGACTCTAACTACTTACAGGGACAGTGTTAAATATTTTAGGCCGTTAGTTTAGATTTTGTTTAAAAAAATGGTGTGTGGTGATTTGTTAGTTAAACATTTTTGAGTTAGATCATAGATCTTGTACACAATCCTCCTGAGCAAGAGACAGTGCATAGCTGCAAAAGAGGCTCTGGGACGCATTGTGCCCAAGGGGATGCCTATGCTACAAACAGAGGTGTGACTGCAACACACATGGATGTACCCAAGCTAGCTTTGATCTGACTAGCTCAAATAACAATAGCAGCGAAGCCAGTGCAACATGCAAACCAGCATGGGCTGTGCAAACCTGCCCAGGACTCTGGGTAGATACTTGAGAGACTAGCCCAGGCTGTCATGGCTTCGCTGCTATTATTCTTTGTGCGAGCTAGATCAAAGCTAGTCCAGGTGTTCTGCAGTCCCACCTTGGATTGCAGTGTAAACATCCCCACAGAGAGAAGGACAGTGCTTCCCAAGCACCCTGGCTGTGGTAGGGCAGGGTGTAACAATGCTGGTTCTGGCGGGACCCAACTGAGAGTGCCAATTCAGGACAAATTGCTTAAAGCAGGGCAGATACTGCCAAAGGCCAGAGTTTCTGTGCACACCAAGGCAAACCAAACCAGCCAAACAGAGAAGACTTCGGTTTTACCCCACTGGCTAACCACAAGTCACACAAGCAATTCCCTTAGACGCTCCAATTTCCCAGTAACACCACCAGTGCCACTCATTATGAGGATGAATGGTTATGAAAACCAGTACCCCAGTAAAAGAAAAAGGTTCTCTCAATCCCAAAGGACCAAGCCCCAGACCCAGGTCAATATACAAGTCAGATCTTATCCACAAATCACGCTGTTGCCAATCCTTTAGAATCTACAATCTAAAGGTTTATTCATAAAAGGAAAAAGATACAGATGAGAGCTAGAATTGGTTAAATGGAATCAAAGTTCTTGGTTCAGGCTTGTAGCAATGATGGAATAAGCTGCAGGTTCAAATCAAGTCTCTTTCATACAAAGTCAGATGTACATCCACAGCTGGGATGGGTCATCAGTCATTTGTTTAGCGCTTCCGTTTGTAGCAAAGTCCCTCCAGCAGTAAGAAGCAGGATTGAAGACAAGATGGAGATGAGGCAGCTGCCTTTTATAGTCTCTTGTCATGGGGCCCCTCTTTCTTTATTCCAAAGACAGGCATTTGGGCACCTGGCAAGAAAAAACCTTAAAGTTCTATCCATAGGCATGTCCCTGCATACCTGGCTGAGTCACAAGGTGTATCTGCCTTCTTTCAATGGCTCAGTTGTATAGCTGATGGTCATTTATGGGCCATCAAGCAGGCTACGCAAATTATCTGGGGTGTCACCCAGAAGCATAGCACAAGTTTGAAATACAGACAGTATAGAGCCAATATTCATAACTTTTAACTACAAAAATGGTACACACGTAAAGATATCATAATCATAACCAGCAAACCATAACCTTGTCTTACACACCTTATTTGATCCTTTATACAAGATTTGGTGCCGCTACAGGACCTTGGTCGCAACAATGATCTATACGGTTCCAGTTCATGTCAGTAACGTCACACAGGGATCATTACTTGACCAGATTGTGACTAGTCCTAACACAGCCTCGGTGGCTGGTGTATAGGAGAGTGGGGCCATGACTTTGTCCCTAAGGAAGCATAGGGTGCAAAACCCCTGTATTCCCACCCCACTGCCACCCACCTCAGCACCCAGAACAAATATCTGGATAGACCTAATGTGAGCGTGCAAGGAGAGAAAACGTTGCTCTCCTCTAGTCCCCTGCATAGTCACGTCGGGGTTAGTCAGAACCTCTCCATAAAACAGTCCCCTATGGTGTTGGAAACCTTACAGAATTGTTCTAGTACAGGGACTGTAACAGGATGGCTTGCTCCTTAAGGGCTGGTGGCCTGGGATCAGCCAAACCTGTTTCTGAAGGAGCCACCTGTGTTGAGCCACCTTGATGGGGCCTCATGGAAGAGAGCTGATTCCCCTACAAAGGGCAGCAGGAAGCTGGAGATGCCTAGGAAGCTGTGGCAGAGAATGAGGAAAACCCTGGCACCAGGAGTGTAAAGCTGAGCTCCAGCCTGTTAAAGCCCAGGAGTGATGACTGTACTGGCACCCAGCTCCGAGAAGAGAGAGATTGAATGGGGGGCTGGGGCCTGGAGGGGCCAGACTCTGTCAGGACTAAATCAATTGGACCCCAGGAGGGGACTGTTTTGTACCTTTGGATGGGTGATGTGCAGTTCTTAAGGGGCCCTGAAGAGTGACTTCTAGTCATGAGGGGGTGCTGTGAAGGTAGCTGCCCTGTTACGGGGACCATCCAAATCTTACATGATGTAGATCACAACTTAATAGTGAGATTGTCTCATGGACCAACCAGGCTGCATTCATGATTGCAGGAATGTTATTTGATGGGATTTAGCCAGGGGCAGCTCCAGGCCGCAGCACACCAAGCGCGTGCTTGGGGAGGCATGCCGCGGGGGGCGCTCTGCCGGTCGCAGGGAGGGCGGCAGGCGACTCTGGTGGACCTCCCGCAGGCGTGCCTGCGGAGGGTCCGCTGGTCCCGCGGCTCCGGTGGACCTCCCACGCCTCCGGGAGGTCCACCAAAGCCGCGGGACCAGCGGACTGCGGAACCAGTGGACCCTCCTCAGGCACGCCTGCGGGAGGTCCACCGGAGCTGCCTGCCGCCCTCCCGGCAACCGGCAGAGCACCCCATGCGGCATGCCGCTGTGCTTTGGGCGGCGAAATGTCTAGAGCTGTTATTTGTGTAATTTATCAGGTGGTTTATGAGGAGGTGAGCTAACATCATAGGACCAACCAGCTCTCTGTGGCTCACCAGTCTAATTATGTTGTCTATTCCATGTGAAATACAAAACAAGACGACGTCACCTAAGGCAAAAAGTAAGCCAGAGGTGTCCCCCCGCCATTAATTTCAACAGGGCCAGGGTTTCACCCTAGATAATTTTAATAATAATACTTTGCACTTACAGGTTTTGATTCTCCTCCCACACCAGTTCTATATTGAGTTCAGTGAACTTACACTGATGTAAATTAGGAGTAAGAGAGATGGAATCAGATCCCTACACTTCTTTTCACCCGGAGATGCTTATGTAAAACTCTTTTAAACCCTACACACAGTAGATAAGACTAACCATGCCATTGGCATGTTATTGCCTCATATAGTCTGAAATGTATTGTACAACTACAGAAAGCCAACTGAGCCATGGACATTAAGTGGTTGGGTTAACTTACAGTGAATTAATTTTTTTTTCTCAACCATTGGTTGCTGTATCACAAGTAAATTGGCATTTTTTTATTGTTGTCTAAGTTCACTTCTTTTGTTGCCCCAACTTCTGGAAGACAAAAAAAATCTGAATTTTTAAAGTGTAATTTAATTTCACTTTCAGTCAGCTAAAATTTTATTTAGAAGTATAGGAAAGGAATTATGTTTATTGACTAATGATCATGGTTTTAGAAAGTGACTACTAATTTTTGGATGCCTCCATTTTTGCATAGCCAGCTTGAGACACCTTATCAAGTGGCCTGCCTTTCAGATAGTAGGTATTTTCTAGAAGTCAGGCCCCTTTTAAGGTGTCTCATGGTGGGCATCCAAAAAAAACCTGAAACCTCAAAATCTCTAGTCACTTCTGAAAATTTTGCCTATATATTTCTGTCTTGGCAGAATCTCTTTACAGCTGGCTACAGAATGTGGATGAAGTCTTCAAAAGTACATAGAAAAGAAGGATTTCTGATTCATACTGTATATCAGTACTTACAGATCATTTGTGTGAAAAGCCCAACTTAAATATAAATTGTAAGTGATTTTTCAGATGCAGAGTCAAATGAAATTAATGTTTTTATATATATACACACAGCAAAGACAACAGATATGATTTGAAGATTGTTTAGAAAAAATATGGAGGGAACAAACTTGGCCATTCTGCTGAGGTAGTGAATTCAGTCTGAAAGAGCAGAACAAGCAAAAACAACTTCCAAACAATTTGAGTTTAAAAGCAGATGTTCACAAAAGACAAGTAGAACAGGACTTCAGGGCCTGGCTAGGCAGGTAGTAGAGAAAGAGATCTGTGAAGTAGACGGGATCAAGTTCGAGCGTCCATTTAAAGGTCTACAAAGCTGCCTTCTATAATACAAGATTTAGTAGGCAGCTAATGTAGTTCTCAGAGTACAGAAGTATATTAATGTGCTTTGAGAAGCCAAACCTAAGTCAAGTAAACACTCTCACTACATCATACTACTGTCATAAAGGCTACAACAAATTCTAGATTTCATTAGAGCAGGGCTTGAAAGATCCACTCAACGGTGATAAGTGGGAAGTTTTCCTTGCCAAGTGTGAGAATTTAGTCATCAACTCCTGCATAATTTGAGCATTCTTGATTTTACTTCAACTTTTTTTTCCTCTTATGGTTTTGAAAATAACCTTCCAAATGTATTGTCTTCCCAAGTCTGCAGACTGGCAGCGCCAGTGACTCTCAAGCTAGTCATAGACTTGCCAATCAGCAGCAGAGTCAATAAACAAAGTTAGTCAGTTTCACTGCTGCAACTCCTAAGGCTCCAAGCATCAGCAAATCTGTCAAAATTTGTTAGTATTGTGCCATTGCTGCCTGTGACTTTGGGAAGTGTATGAGCAGCAAGAGTGGCAGGTTCTGAAGATATTTAGAGGGAGGTTGAATTTTTAAAAAGGGGCTGGAAGGTGAGTAGAGTAGTGGAAATCTCTTCCTCAGAGAGTAACCAGGAGACTCTGGAGTGGGCCGAATAGATAAAGTGCCTGCTCCCATCTAGCAAATGGGGGTTGGGGAGCTACAAACTTATCTGACACCTTCTATTCAAAGGCTAATACAAAAGATGGAGACACCACGATGGGTCCAGGGAAAACACTTTAGCAGAAATCTCAGCACCCTACTCCCTCGCTTTTCAGCAGCTGGAGGTGACAGGGGAGAGTGTTTCTTATAAAGACTTTGCTGTTTGCGTTCCTCAATGCCTTAATATCAACCTCGGGCTGGTAGGTTCAGTCCAGCTATTAGGGTGTCTGGTGAATTTTCCAAACCCTGCACTAGTGTGTAATGCAGACATAAGGCTTGACTCAATCAGTAGGGAGCACAATCACACATCACCCCTAAGATGTTACTGCCTGGTTAACAGGAGGAGACTGTACTCTCCCTTCACTGTTGGAATCAGTGAGCTCTCTACTGCATAGTCCCTTAATGGCTTTTGTGGATTTCCATTTGGATTTCATGTACCATTAACATCCCCTAAGTCTGCTCCTGACTTCCTGCTATGTGAACCTGAGGGGTGGCAGCTCCTACAGAAGCCATGTTCCAGAAGTCGTGGGGAGAGGAAGCTGTGCATAGAAACAAGGCCTCTGCCAGTGTCCTGAGAGCAATGGGATTCTTATGCTGTTTGAGGTGTAGGGGCCCACACCCCCTGAGCATTCATGGTTTGGAGAACCCAGTGGAATGATGAACACACATATGATGAAACTCAGTTTCCTGCCCTTATGGGAAAAGCTTCCTAAAAGGAAACGTAAAGGTATAGAAATAAAAGCCACCCCTATATTTTCATCGTGGATCATGGAATAGGGGATAGAATTATTTAAAAAAAAAAAAAGCTGTACTCCAGAAGGTGTAGTGCCAATCAAATGCAGAGGGCTAATCAATAAAAAATAAAAAAAGAATCTTGCTTTGATGTGAAAAACTTCATATGCAGAATTCTGAAGAAGAAGAATATAAAGAGATCCCATTCACTTTGAATCTACGTTATTCTTTAGATTATATTGTCTTGAAATGCTTCACAATGAAATCTTGCTTGTTTCCTAGCTTCTTTAAAACAGCAACAAACTCAAGAGGGAATATTTTTATTATTGTCAGTAATGTACTCAGAACAGTCTCACCTTGATTACTTGTTTCACTAGAATTTCGTTTCACTTGCCTTACCTGTATTTATAGATCTCGCTGTTGCTCAGCTTTCCTTCCTAATGGATAACTAGCTAGCCAGGTACCTGTATGGCCCCCATTACAGCAGTATCCGAGCATCTACATAGAACTAATTTCAGGGCCCAGCTCAATGTCTGTTGAAATCCTGTTGACTTCAGTGGGAGTTAGATAGGACTCACATCTTCCACACCTCTCATCCTAGCTTGATTTTATGTTCATTATGGTTTAGGATAACGTTGAGTGAAGAAACCAAGTCACATACTTAATCAATATCCTCATTACTCGTGTTTCAGTAGCATGTAGAGGCTCTAATGGAGATCAGGGCTCCATTTTTCTAGGAAGCATGTAGATGCATTCCCTGCCCCATACAGCTTAAAGTCTTAACAGACAAAGGTTGGAAGGAGAAACAGCAGCACAGAGAGGTGAAGTGACTTGCCCAAAGTCACACAGCGGCTCAGTGGCAGAGCTGGGAATAAAACCTAGGTCTCTTGAATCCAAGTCCAGTGCCTTATCAATTGAAGCATGCTGCCTCTCAATAGGCCATGGGGTTGCCCAAATGTAACTGAGCAAATAATTGGACCTACATATTATTTTTAAGATTGTTCCTACTTTGTCACCCCATCGTGATTAATCATGAGCGCACTCTCTCTCCCCTGTCATGTTGTTAGTTCATTTTTTCTTGCTTGCTCTCTTGGGCAAAACTGAAGTTTTTGGGGCTCAATGTGGGCAGAGTGTCCACTGACACACATCCAGCTTCAGACCTGGGGCCCTGACTTCCTTTTCCTGAAGATATTGGAGGTGTCAGGTGTGTGTTATAAAACTGTTCAGAAGAGCAGGTAATCCCAATGCACTAACCCAGTCTTCTTGTCTCAAGCAAAATAGAGAAAGAGATTAACCTTTTAAAACCTGAATATCTGACTTATTTTAAGGCCAGTTGTCATGCAGCAAGTTATGGTAACAAGCAGTTACACTTAGCCTCATGCATCATCTTTTTTTTCTCAATAGCCAAACAGTTACTTTGACCTGATTACATTTGTATTTGTCTGTGTACTAATTTGGTATGAATAACTGCAAAATTCAGCAGTGCTGTTGCTTTTATACTAATTTTTCCCCCCAACTCTGCTTTGTTGCAAGATAGATTGATAGGCAGGGCTATGCAGAACATAATGAATGTTGTTGTAAACCCCTTCTTCGAAATATCACTTGAGCCACAATACTCTATAAAAGCTTGAGTGTCCATTGCCTGGAATTAATCAGTGTATAAATGTGATACTAACACATACGCACAGTATATATGTGAGAGTAATGTGAGTGGGCTAATTTAAACTACAAAAGCAAGGGAATTCAGATTTAAGACTGAAACACCCATCCTTTTGTGCCTGGATGTTGTAGATAATAAGGTACGCTATCATGTGGCCTGAGATTGTTGTTTGATCTTGTGTATTATATAAAACTGTAGTGCATCAAACGGGGAGTTTTGTGGCTTAATTTCATTTGGAGTATATTTTTATGGCAATATCATAAGATAAGAAAATGTAGTGAGTGTAACGCAAGAGTGACTGGTTATGTGATTGGCAATATTTAAATCTAAGTGCCCAATCTGGATGGTCAGTTTTCATTATCTAATTTTTTTTTTGTACTGTGTTAACCTCTTTGTAATATATGTGTATAGCTTGGGGTATAGTTTTCAAAGGCACTAATGTCCCCATTTTCAGAAATGACTTGAGTACTTAGGAGTATGAGGGCTTGTCTACAGAAACAATTAGGCCATGACAAGCTGGGGTGTCAGTCTACCCCACACTAGCCTGCCGGGGTCTAACTGTCTGTGTGCACCCTGCTGATGTGTGCTAGCAGTTTGTTAGAGCTCTTTGAGCTAGATCAGAGTGTTCTAAGGAGCTGCTACTGCACATGCTGTGCACACTACCACTTATGCCTTTGTTGTTCAGGGGAGGGTGTTTTCTTCACACCCCTGAGCAACATTTTGCCAACATAAGTGGTAGCGTAGACATGGCGTTAAGCTCCTAAATGCCTAAATCACTTTTGCAAATGGGACTGAGGTTCCTAAGTCACTGAGATGCTTTAGTACATTTTAAGCTTGGCTCTCTCCTGCTCCCCCACTCTCCCTGCCATGGTCCAAAACCCTAGTGAATATTCCCATACTCTCTCCTTGACTTAAATGTGTAACTTCCATTATATTTTAACATGTTTTAACTTTGGACATTGGCAAATATTCTTTAAACTATACAGTGTTTCCCCTAACTGTTGACCAGTCTCCGCAGTTGAAGATTATCATTGCCCCTTTTCAGGCACTCATGCAAAAGCCTGGGAAAAGAAATAGACTTTTGCACAAATTAAACAAATTTGTGCACACTAGAGATGGAAGTGAATTCCAGAAGTGAGGCCCTTTGAGTGAGAACATCCTGCCCCTAGCACTCAGTCGCTTACATTTATGGATAGTTATCTTAAGCATTTGAACCTCCAGGAACAATGGCATGCCAGGAAAGCATGTAAGGAAGTGATTCTCTTATATCAAAAAGCATATGACACCCTGCAGTGTACATAGTGCTCATTTCAAATGGCCTATTTTTAGTTTCAAAATCAGAAATTCTTCTCCACACCAAAACTGAGATAAAAGTCAAAAATATGCTTTTAATGATGTGCTGTATGTAAAGGCCATAAACCACTCTAAATCATCAAAACGTCAAACAAATCCTATAATATTCCAGCAAACAGATCAAAGAGAGAGCATCTTAGCTCATGCAACGTACATATTGGTATGCCATTACAGTGAGCCACATTTGGCTCTTACATTGGCGTAAACTTGAAATAATATCTCTCAACTACAGTAGAGTTATTGGAAATGTATAAGACTAGGATAATATAGCCCATAATTTTGGCTACTTGCATCCCTCCTAAAGGAGTGAAACTGCTTCTCTAAAGCTTTAAAATGGGTACTTCACACTCACTCTAAGTACCACAAGAGGCCCTGATTCAGGAAAGCACTTAAGCACATGTATAACTTCCAACCTGTGCTCAAGACCCATTAACTTTGTGGCCTTAAGCGCTGTCCTGAATAGAGACGCTTTCCTGAACTGGGGCCTGAGGAAAGCTGCAGGGGAGCAAACGTTGCTTAGTTCCCTGTATGCCTCCTACTTATACGTTATGTGGTTTAATAGTGTAAGTGCTTGATTGACTATGCTCCTTCCTTGAATTATTTGTTGGCATGCCGTAGGACTGGTTTGAAGTTCCAATGAGATCTAAAAGCACAAACAAGATGAAAACATCCTCTCAATGTTCACATGCTATTTCAGCTTTAACTCTTGTGCTAATTTCAGTCCGATTCTTTAATGTTAATTTAAGATAGTCTGTTTTTTTTAATATTTAAATTCCCTTTTGTCTTAGGGGCTTTTTTCCCCTTATCCTACTAGCTTTGGAGTCAATCAGAATTGTCATATTCAGGGAAAGATCAATTGGATCTCAAATATTTAACAAACTTACTTTGTTTAAATACACATACAGAGAGTTTTTAATGAGTATATTTAATGAGATACCACAGCAGTTCACATAGCTGTTCAGATAAACTAAAAATTGTAGGCTCAAGTGTTGCTAGGTCTCACAACTTTATCATGAGTCTTGTGATGTTGGTCGTAAAGCCCTGGGCTCTGAGTCATGTTATCACATGAGACTCTGACTTAAAAAGTTTTTAGGCCTCATGGTTGGAGAGTGAGCTACAAAATGGACCCGAAAGGCTTAAATGCCAGAAGGCAAATAAAAAGAGCCCCAAATTATCTTGTGAAAATGTCATGACTCTGGTTGTTCAATGCTTGGAGTTGGCAATCCTGGTGGTTGTTCTAGTATATTCTATATAGTATTCTAGTATAGATCCTGAATCTAGTTACAGTATATAATAGATAATGAGAGTATAAATGTAGGCTATATACTGTAGATTATACATATAACAGAATGAGATTGCTCTTGCATACAAATTCTGTTGTATAGAATCAGGAGAATTAGTTACTATGCCAGTGTACTTGCAGCTTACAAAGAAACAAAATATTTTTCCCAACTTAAATTTTTGCCAAAGACATACATAGAAGATGGAAAAGCTTCACCTAACAGGAAAAAGTCTCTAATTCTCCTTTTCGCTGCTTTGCATCTGAAAGTGACTTCCTAGATTATATTACATTGCATTTAACCCCACTTTAAGATGACCATCAACTACCATAATTTAGATAGCCCGTGTCCTATGTTTGTAATGCTTTTAGACAAATAGCAGTGAAGTAAATTGAGGGGCTTAAGTTTATTTAGATTAGTGGCCTTTTGAAAAAAAGGTGTGCATAGTTTTGAAGTCTGTTTGCATCTAATTAGCTGTTTGGCTAAAACAAGGTGATGTCACTTGTAATCCACGCAGAGGTGAAGATATGATACAATAGGCTGGTCTATAATCTTTTCAGTGAGGCTTCTGGCACTGTTATGGAGCATAGTGAGAGCATATAGAATTTCAGCGTGTAATATAAAATCAAATATAATAGCATAAGGCAGCTTTCTTACCCTGATTCAAATAGTAGAAGTCCTATTTTCTCCTTCATATATCCTTTGGCTCCTTATCACTGCAGTCTGTAGCTATACCTTTGTAGCAGGCTTTGCTGTTTTGTTGGGGTAGGTATCTCCATAATGGCATTTTTACCCATGTTTGCTATTGATTCCCTCACACTAGATTTTTCTCCCTGGAGACAGCTAATTTGAGCGGCTTGAAATCTGAAAACCTATTGCTGTAAATTCTGGTTTCTAATCCCACAGCTCATCTGACAGCACTGGGAAGTCACTTTCAAAAGCAGAAAATCTAACACCCTACAACAGACTTTGTTCAGCCACCATGCTGGCTCCCAATTTTATTTTATTGCTCCAAAGCGTGCACTCTTTCACATGTTACTGTCGGGGAGAAATCTGTTATCAAACATGTAAGCTTCTCTACAATTAAGCTGTGCTTATTGCTGTGCCAGTGCATTTAAACTGTGGCCAGAAAGCAACTTCCTTTTTAGAGCAATAGCCATTTAGATTTCATGCTTAGTCATCGATGCATGCTTAAAGAGATCTGTAAAAGATTTCCTAAAACAGTGGGGGAAAGTTGGTTGTTTCTCTCTCCAAGGACTTTTTCCTTCAGTGTGCTGAGCACTTATGCACTGATCCAATAATCAATCCCTTTCCAGCAAAGACTTTTGAGATTCAGGCACATGCTTAACTTGAAGCACATACGTAATGGCTCTGTTGAATTGGGGCAGTTTAGTTAGTGGAAACTGATGACATTCAGCAGCTTGGAAGTTCAAGAGTGAGCACCTTAGGGCATGGCTACACTTGCAGATGTAGAGCGCTTTGAGTTAAACCATCCCTCATAGAGCGCAGTAGGGAAAGCGCTGCAATCTGTCCACACTGACAGCTGCAAGCGTGCTGGCGTGACCACATTAGCAGCTCTTGCAATGCCACAGAGAGCAGTGCATTGTGGTAGCTATCCCAGCATGCAAGTGGCTGCAACGTGCTTTTCAAATGAGGGGCAGGGAAACGGAGTGTGAAGGGAGTGTGTTGTGTTTATGTGGGGGAAGAGAGAGTGGGTGTTTGGGGGGCTGACAGCATTTCAGCATGCTGTCTTGTAAGTTCATACAGCAACAACGCCCCCCCCACCTCTCTCTCTCTCACACACGCAGCATTCCACAGTAATGGTTGCTTTGTCTCAGAGCTGATAAGCATGCCGGCTGTCAGAAACAGAGCTTTCAGAGGCATATCAGCATGCCTGCAGTGATTCCAAAACAATGACAAGAGTGGCCACTTGACTTAAGGGGATTATGGGACGTTTCTGGAGATTGATCAGAGCACAGTAATGAAACACCTTGTTCATACTGACGCCTGGGCGTTTCAGCCAATGCGCACCAAGTGTTAATCTTCTCCCTGAGGTGGAGTACCAGGAGCACTCTAGCCCTGGAGTCAGCGCGCTCTACGTGCCTTGCCAGTGTGGATGAGTAGTGAGCTAGGGCGCCCGGGCTGATTTAATGCTCTTTAACTCGCAAGTGTAGCCAAGCCCTTATCCTTGCAGTGGCCCCATTATGCCTTGTACAGGGGCCAGAGTTACAAAAACAGGCCTTAAAATTCCCATGGACAGCTCAGGGCAGCTTCCCCTGGGACCAGTGCTGTTGGAAACAGCCGTAAGCTTGTTTTCCAAGGACCCTTTTGTATGCCCCAGTGTAGGGGGCATGCTGGGGGTTGGGGTTGGGGCAGGGCTGTAGCAAGCAGCACTGTGAAGATTATCGGTCTTGCTGCAGCCCATAGGGTGACCTGAATGGAGGCTGCCGTAACATGCTCAGGCTTCCAGGCCTGGCTGATTTACACTGTAGGCCTCTTCAGCCCATGGAGCAGCTCAAAGGTAGTTTAAAATCACTGTAGTCACCTCCTAGGCAGCAAGTTCTGTGCTGTGCCTCTCAGCCACATCACAGAACCTCACGCCACATCCTTTGGGCCTGATTCTGTAGGATGTGGTGTGCCTTCAAGTCTTGACATAGGTGAGTTCCAGTATTTTTCAGTGGGAGTTCAGGGCACTCAGCACCTTGCAGGACTGGGCCCTTAGAACCCAGAAATTGTTTTCCATGCCGAGTCCTGACATTGCTTCTTTCTTTTGAGTGGCGGTGCAGGTTTGTTTGTCTTCCTTGTCAGTGCAGCAGCAGCAATTCATAGAGTCACAGATTCTAAGGCCACAAGGGACCACTGTGATCATCTAGTCTGTAGCCATAAACTTCCCCAAATAATCCTTATAAGTAGATCTTTTTAGAAGAGCCCTTCACTTGATTTAAAAATTGCCAGCAATGTAGAATGCATCACAACCTTTGGCAAACTGCTTCAGTGGTTAAGTACCCTCACTGTCACAAATTCATATCTTATCTCTGCTCAGAATTTGTCTATCTTCTGCTTCCAGCCATTGGATTGGGTTGTGCCTTTCTCTGAAGCCAGCAGTATTTTAGGAAGTGTTCTTTTGCTAAATTGTTGTTTTGCCAGCAGGAGGAGCTCACAACTTGCTTCTATTGTGGGTCCTGGAAAAATCTTTGAGACTTTTGTTTTGTTTTGTTATCAAATATTTAAAATCCAGAGAGTATATTCCACCATATTATTATAGGAAGGTCCAGGTCAAATTTGATGGCCTAAACCACAATACTTGAGTTCTCCTTTAAAATTAAGGGCACCATGTGCGCAAACAACTATCTCTAAGCAGAAGCTATAAGGCTATTTTCAAAATGGAAGCCTTTATATGTAGAAAAGCTTTACTAACTAGCAAAGTAAATCCATGTCTGGATCACTTAGCATTACTTATGGCTAATGGCTGAAAGACTGCAGGATATTTTCAAGGTTGTGTTCAACACTGCTAGCAATTCCGTTAGCTGCTTTTTCATGAGGTTTTTAGCTGGATGTTAAATATATGCATTTTGGCTGAAATTTTACATATAGTAGGGAATTTTTCAGATGGGAGCCATCGTTTGCTAATCTGTGGCCAATGCCTTTATACGTTTTTTAGATTGTCCTTGTGTCTGCCCAACCTCTCTCCTGCTAAGGTTTCAGTTAGCTCCTTTCCTTCTCCTGGAGAGCAGGACTAAAAGGGAGACTCGGCTCCCACTGATTTCACTGGGCATTGGATGAAGTTCATTGAAGTAAGGATTCAAGGGAAGTATGAATGGTCTCCATATGGTTACAGTTGTAGTATCCATTTAATACCAGGAGGGGAAAAAATCTATTAAACTGAAGTTGGGGGTGTGAAAACACATCTGTAATGTGTTTTTAACAAATAAAAAAAGTAGAAGAAAGTTGTAGTTATCTAGAAACAAGTATAAGAAACCAAGGAAATTCAGAGTTAAGAGAATAGCAGTAGAATGCCTTATGCAACAGTGGGGTTCCACTTAACAACTCTAGGAACATGTTTGGATATGGTTGAACAATGGAACTGGAGTAGAATAAACTGTAGAGTAGAACAATAGAGCAGATAGGAAAGGGGGAGAGGGGAATCCTACCTTCCTGTTAGCTCAGCCTCCTGTGCTGTGGTTGGCTTGAAAAAATTTGGTGCCCGAGGACTGCATGCTGCCCAACAATCCTAAAAATACATTGGTGGAAGTCCTTATGTAGCAGAATTTCTCTTTCTTTAAGGTAATCTGTTACACAAGGCTGCTGTAATTTGGCTTTCAGCAGCAATGACTAGTTATGCCAAAAATGGATAATAAATAAAGTCTAGACAAATGTAGTGTGTTACCAGAGGCAGCCAGCAGATGCTTTGTGTAAACCTCAGTCTATTGCTAGTCAGATTAATTTTCAGTATGCTTTTAATTTGCAACGCCTTTAAACACATATAGTTAAAATAAAAATCCTTTATCAATCTGGGCTTCTTCAAAGCGCGTAACAAAGAACATTGGATTCCCGTCTGTTCTAAAGAATAGTGGAACTTGTGCCTCTTAAGAGCCCCTGTTGTGTTCCCCGAATCACCATGTCATTTACACGCACTGAAGAGCATCTCTGGAGTACTCCATAGTTAATCCTCTTCAATTATCATAGTACAGCAGATAATGTCAATTGAGGGAGAAGAGAATGGGAATAAAACGCAGATAGACCTAAGGGAGTGGAAATAGAGTTCCCCCTGGATTGTCTATTGAGAATGATTTTTAAAAAAGCCTCTCCTTTTTATAACAGGCCTGGATGCTATGAAATATGTGGGTCTTAGTGTCGTCTGTTTAGAATGCATTGGAGAGTTGTACCACTGCTTTTACACTTGGAATAGTAATAGAATCTTAAAACTCAAGCTTTTCCTTTCAAGCAAAACAAAGTATTCTCGCTGACTAAAAGAACAGAAAGGTCAGCAAAGCCTGATGGAAAAACAGCCCAAGCTGATACCATTGTGAAACCTGAATGGTAAGCTAAGGTGTCCTTGATTTGTGGGAGACATGATTGAGCTTTTCACTCATTACAGCTGCCACCGAGCAATTCTCTTAAACTAGATAGTCTTCGACTTAGCTTAATTGAGGAACAGGCCATGCTAATGAATTTTTATGAGTTTATCGGTCCTGGCATATTTCACTGTAATGCAATCAGTATATTATATTAAAAATGTATATCACAACAGAAGCAGTTTTGTAAACCAAGCTTTAATGCAGCATCTGCTTATTTGAGCCTTGGGGATGTGAAACAAAAGCAAACTGCTTACTGTTTGAGAAATCAGCACAACACCATGTATATTGCTGTGGTGTTAGAAGTCAGAGAAATGCCATAGACCGGGTGTAGATCAAATCGTTGTGCTGGTAATTAGAAGACAATAAGGCTACATGAAATTGAACCAAGATGTATTAAAATCAGGTAGTAATTCTCCTTAATGCTGACTGGAAGCTAGCCATGTCGGACGGTATCCGGAATCCATTATTGTTTGCCACTATAAAAAGCTGTGTGTCACCTAGGACTACTTAACCTTTTGTAGATGTGAACATTAAAGGAGGGCCTGGTATATATTGTGTGTACTGTATTCTGCATAAATACATACACATTATTTATATAGGAACATAGGAATTGCCTTAGTGAATCAGACCTGGGATCCATCTTGTCCAGAATCATATAATTGACAATAGCGAGTACCAGGTGCTTCAGAAAAAGTCCACAGTGGACAACTGCAGAATGACCTACCCAAATAGGAAGTCTTTTCTTAAACCCTGTCAGCGCATGGCTTATGCCCTAAGTATGAATGTTCATACCCTTTCAATATTTCTCCTATCCCGTCTAATGTAACTGTGATGTCCTCATTATACATATACATGTCTAATCATTTTTTAGTATTATCCTGTGTCAATGAGTGCCACAGATTGCATTATGTATTTTTTTTTAAATAATTTCACCAGTTATACACGTTTCCTTTAAAGTAATTGAATTCCCTCTTGTTCTAGTACTATGAAGGAGGGCAAATAGGATGCTTCATTTACCTCCATTGTACCATTCATAATTTTGTATACATTTATTGTGACCCTTCTTTTTTAGTTTAATTTCATTTAGAAATGAGTCAGGTCTCTTCATTCTGATCTCCTCTGGAAGTTGTCCCATGCCTCTGATTACTTGCATTGCCAGAATCAGGACCTTGTCTTTCTGCTATATCTGTTCTGAGTTAGTGAACACTGTGTTCCAGGTCAGGGGGTACTACTGTTTTATTTAATGGCTTATAATATTTACAGTGTTTTCTATCCTACTTATTATGCAGCCTAAAACTTTTGGTTTTGGAGCACTGCTGCCCATGGAGGAACGTTATCAGAGAGCTTTTTATGGCCGCATAATTTTTATGAGCTGGTCCTCCATCTGCTCTTTTTTTTAATATGCTCAAAGAATTTTAATAAACATAAGCCCAGTGTTTGGTTCATTTTTGGTGAAGATGTGTAATCAGCCTGGATTTACATAAATCAGATCTTAGCCTAGGGTGAAATTTGTTTGGGATAAATTGGTCAAGTTTTGGGAAGATGTGATCCATTAAAATTGAGGTTGGTTTTACTTCTGGAACATCTTCCAACTTTTATTTAATAATTTATTTATTTTGTTTTTTATCTCCAGAATGGCTTAACCTTACTCTTGCGTGGAGTAAGCAAGAGTTATTTCCTGATTAACCGCTTCCTCTCTGTTCTTGTATGGCCCTGACATGACCTTTATAAAATCCATATTATGTAGATACAGACTGCCAGGATGAAGGAGCAGCAGGCAGGGAACTACAGGGTTGGGGAATAGATAGGTCCAATCTGTGAGGAACGGGAGAGCACCAACTGTGTGAAGTTCCAGTCCAGGATAGAGCAGGGTCCATCGTTGTGCTGCTTGGAACATCCACTGATGGCATCACAGAGCAATTTTTTGTGTAATGCAAACAAAAAGAGAAATGCTCAAGCTTAACTGTTCATTAGCTGGAGTTAGGGTTGAGCAGATGTATCTGAAGCAGTAAAGGATCAGACTCTCTGCTCTGTAGGTCTGGGGCTCCATGGAGAGGCTTCCTGAAGCTACCACAATCAGGGGAATTTGGTGCTGTGGAGGTGGCACTCTCCTCTGTCCCCCCAGAGACACAGAGTTTGTATTTTGGCATGGGACACATGCCCTGCACTGTGTGGAGGGCCTCTCTCTTCCACTGATTTCTGGAGTCCTGGACCTGAAGACTCCAATCTTTTTTATTCTGGGCTCCCACTTCACTTCTCCGAAGTGGATACTAGATCTACCTATGGGCAAGACAGCAGAAGGCACTTGTGGCTGACAGCCATCGCCCCTTCTCTGGAAGCCCAAATACATGTGTCTCACTGATACACCATTCTGGGATCACAGAGACACTAGGCCTCTCCCAAAGTACAGCCCTCAGTGTTGCGTCTTTGCCCCTGGGATGGCTCCTACAAGTTTTATTCATAAGGTTGATTGCTGGGCTGCTGAATATGTTAATCCTTATAACGTGCTGTTTAAAAATAAAGCAACATTACACACGAGCTTTGCTTGGGCGCAACATAGAAGAACACAATGCTTGAGTTAATGGCAACCATAAGACAAATTGGCACACAGGCACTAAGGCCATTTCTATACTACAGCTTATGTCGGCATAATTTATGTCACTCAGAAGTGTCTTTTATAAGCCACCCCCCTGAGCGACATAAATTCACCGACATAAGCGCCAGTGTGGGCAGCGCTATGTTGATGAGAGAGCTTCTCCCGTCGACATAGCTACCACCTCTTGCAGAGGTGGTTTTATTGTGCCAATGGGAGAGCTCTTCACCAGATGTGCTGTAGTGCTGTACGTAGAGACAAGCCCTATGACAGTTATCCAGCTCTTCCCCACACAGTACCTGCATCTGCTCCTGACCACCAGCATAACCGGGGGCTTAATTCTGAAGGCAAAACTTTCACTGGGTCAGCTCTGAGCTCAGTCTATCCTGGAGTATCTCTGCTGATTTCTGCCTGGAAGGCCCTATGTAGCTCTGACAGCACATGCACATTTTATTTACAGTAAGACACAGTTGGAAACTCAGATCTATATATTTTCACACTGCAGCAAAGATCAGTTTAAAAAAAATCCACTGTTCACCTTTAAAGGTCATGGACAAGCCACTAAAAGGGAAGAAATTCTGATTTTGCTGTTCTGAGACAGCAGCATTTTAGGGCTAAAATGTACCTAGACATGGCCCTGCTGTGCTTGGAGACTGGGGGAAATGTACTGCTTAAGTGTCAGTGCACAAAGCGGTCTATCGCTGCAGGGAGCTTGGTGAGCAGTAGATCTTACTACAGTGTTAGAAACAAGCTCTCCTGCTGGATAGCTGTTTGGGATAGAGACAGAACACTATCCTCTCATCCAGGCCACTAGTGAAGCAGGCAACCCTTTGTGCTCCCCAGCACAGTTAGCTAAATTGTCAATATGCCCTGCACAGTTGAGGCAGAAAGGCATGTTCTCCCTCTCCCCGTGGCTAGCATGCAGTTTAGAAGCAGTAATAGGTTTCGTGGCCACAATAGTGTAAGAAACTATCCTCCTTTGGCCTTGAATATCTTCATTAAATCCTCAGACAAGTGGAATCCTGCTGAAGTGAAATGGGGTTGCCATCATGCTCATTTTAATGGGAGTACAGGGAGGGATAGTTCAGTGGTTTGAGCATTGGCCTGCTAAACCCACGGTTATGAGTTCAATCCTTGAGGGGGCCACTTAGGGATCTGTGGTAAAATCAGTACTTGGTCCTGTTAGTGAAGGCAGGGGGCTGGACTCAATGACCTTTCAGGGTCCCTTCCAGCTCTGTGAGACAGGTATATCTCCATTTATTAACACTTGCTTCACCTCAAGACTCAGTGCGGTTGGCTGGGTAAGATGGCTGACTTTGTTGTGGGTATAGAACCTCCAGTATTTGTACTTTCATTATAGGACCTCTTAATGTGTTATTTATTTATTTATTTGAAATGTGGGTATATATGTTGCTACTACTTAGATTACTCTGTCTATCCAATCACCATAGCGTTTTTAGGCACTTGTTTTTGCTAACCATTTAACACACCTAGAAGAAGTCTAGTCTGGTAAGGAAAAGTTCACCTAGATGAAGGTGTGACCTGAATATCACAAACTGGTGTGCCTGGTTTTTGGCACTCAGGTAAGTGGTTTGAATTTCAGAAGTGCTAAGCACCAACCGCTCTTAAAGATCAGTGGGATCTGCGGAAGCTCAGCACCTCTGAAAACCAGACTGCTCAGTTTGATGCTTTAAAATGGACTTGAATGCCTAAAGCTAGACAACAAGGTCTGGGAAATGTTGGCCATAATGTCTTCCACAAAATGTTAAAGAAGAGACATTCAGGGCCAGCTTGCACTCTCCCACATCATTCAGCCTTAAAATGCAGGTTAGGAATGAAGGGGAAAATAGCATTGTACTGCTTGTTCCGTGCTGTTTAAACGGCTAAACCTCTTCCAGCTTACCCTTTCCGAAGCTCTGACACCTTTGCGTGTTTGAAGACTAGCTTCTTACTTTACCTGTAAAGAACTGGATTGGAGCACTTAGTCACAAGCCCTCAGCAGAGATAATGCAGAGCTGCCCTGATGCAGAATGAGTACAGTAGGGATTGTGCCTGCCTGAACTGGAATATCCTTCCACGCTGCTCCCTGTGCATGGAGCAAGTGCCATTAGGCTGGCTCAGAATGCTCACCCAGCAGACCACCCTACTGTGCAGTCTGGTGTGGAAGTGGCAGAGAGCAAGACCATAGATACTTTAGCTCCAGGAAATCAGGAGTGAGCAAGGATTTGAGCTCTCCATAGCATGGGGTAAGCTATTGTGTGTTGCACATGGGTAAGGTGTGTGTGGGGGGGGAGAACGAGGCTTCCTGCTCAGCCCTCTGCCCCTGCACAGATGAGCAAAGTCAGTGCACAGCCTGGCACTACACGTATGTGATTAGGGTGGATATGATCAAGGGTGTAAACAGAAAATTCATGAGTCAGATACCAAGGTGCGGGGGCGGGGGAGTAGTTAAATCTGTAGAAAGCAATTCTGTTCTGGAGATGAAATCTAAGCATGGCCAATGAAAACATGTAGTATTAACACAGATAATCACAAGAGTACTCTACAATCCACAGGAGAAGGCTCTGATGACTCAAAAGCCGAGAAAATCATTGGTAGTCATGCAGTGATAGGAATTCAAAAGGGATTCCAACGCATAGAGAAGAAATAAAACCTCAGGAAGTAGCAAATGAAATTAATTGGTTCTTGGTATAGAACATTTACAGGAAGAAGAAAGATTATACATTTGTATGATTATTAAATAACTGGAATAAATTAAAGTTTCCTGATACATGGAAATCATGCAAACAATGCCAAAAGAGGCCTTGAGTTGGTAATATACAAACTGAGGCTGGAGTGGATTGGATTAATCCTATCCCAGAACTGAGGACAACGTGGAATCGATCTGGTTGAACTTTGATTCTTCTGCTTCTACTGATGAATAAATTAAAATAGGTCTGTTTGGAAACAACCTCTTCTGAACAGGTAAACTTCTGTCCTTTTGGTATTTTCTTGGTTACTGTGAAATAAATAGTGTCAGAGTTAGAATTCTATTATGATGTTATTCTCTGATATTTTAAATGGTAGCTTCAACTGGATGTCATCGTCTCTTCTTTTTGGTAGTATTTTTGTGCATTACTAAATAGCGACTGTGGCTGCATGTCAAGGACGAATGATCTATTTGCGTGTTGTTCTTGATTCTTTAATGAGTTCTGCATAAGTCCACTGGAAGTTTATTGCAGGAGGGGGGCCTTTTGAATTCCTATCACCACCATTCTTCATGGAAAGGTGTCACATCACAAAACCACCAATGCTCACATTAGCTGGCACTCAAGTGTCAGAGGGGTAGCCATGTTAGTCTGGATCTGTAAAAGCAGAAAAGAGTCCTGTGGCACCTTATAGACTAACAGACGTATTGGAGCATGAGCTTTCGTGGGTGAATACATCCGACAAAGTGGGTATTCACCCACGAAAGCTCATGCTCCAATACTTCTGTTAGTCTCTAAGGTGCCACAGAACGCTTTGCTGCACTAGCTGGCACTGAACAGCCACAGAGACCAAATTTCTTTCACTTAGAGGTGGTCTCTCCAAGGGCCAATCCAACGTCCAATGATAGTAATGGAAAGACTCCCATTGTCTTCAGTGGCCATTGGCGCAGGCCTCAAGGGAGGGAAACTGGCAGAGATGGGCAGCATAGGCAAATCTTCTCGTGCTGTCTGTTCTGTGGATAAACAGTGGGCTTCAGGCCCCACAATTTTCAGTCAAGCACCTTTCATGAGCATTAAATGCTCTGCAAATTAATTAGTTTTTAAGTGCATTGAGATTCCAAACACCTGCTCTATATTCATTAAGGAAAACAGGGAGCTGGAAGAAGTTGAGAGAAATTCAGAGGCATATGTATTAAAGACTGCAGAGAGAGAGAGAGAGACTCTTGAAAAAAGCAGGATTTGTTTAGGAGAAGAGGCCCTAAACTAGAATTCAGATGAAAATTTTGAGCTTGTGTAATATTTTGAAAAAAGGTAGCATTTCATTCAAAGCCTCTCTTCAGCTAACTATGTTTAGCTTCTTCTGTGCTTAATAGCTGCCGTTTTGGTTGTTTTTCCTTCAAAAATAATCTGCAAATTGCTCACCCTGGATAACCTCTAGTTGATGCTCTTGTTCATGAGAAGCAAAGAGGAGTGGGGGGGAAGGGAGGCAGGACGTTATTCATATGTATGGTGGTAAATATCACTTTCAGCTCATCGTTACACTTATGTGACATGACATGCTCATATGACTCAAATGTGCTATTTTTTATGGCACGTAGTAAATGTGAAGTTGTGACTGGTGTGAGATAGAGCTGTGTCAGATCTCCTGCAAATGTGTCATGTAATTTTATTTTGAGAATGAAAGGTCTTGGATGACAGCCCTGTATTTCCAGCAAATTTATTCCATTTATCTAGGGTGAGATGTCCCCATGGGTCACACGCTGCCCCCTTTTTTGTTTGATTCTTACTGACATGACATTTGCTTTCATCACAGAACATAAGCAGAGAATGTAGATGAGTCCTGAAGCTGTAAAATAATTTGCAGCATGAAGGAGAGTCCCTTTCTTAAATAGAACACACCAGATACTCTGTGATGTCAACTGAAGTCCACGGAGCTATGCCGATGTACCTCAACTGAGGAGATGGCCTAGTGAGAGTCACATTTGGACCATGGCTTCTGTTGCTTTGAAGTAGCCTCTCTAAAAGACCAATCCTGCTCCCATGAAATTCATGCCAGAAATCTCACTGACATCGATAGGGTAAGATTGGGCCCTTATTCATTATTAATATGGTGATCAATACCAGAGTATGATAAATACTTCAAGCTGGGCCCAAAAAGTTATCTCAGAACAGTGCTGCTGAGCACTCTGAAACCAGGCTTCTTTAAGTCATTAAAGTTGGGGCACTAAAATTACTTTTCACTTGAAAATGTAGGCCATGGTTTTTATTCTTGTCAATATAGTGAACTGATTAATACTAACAAACTACACCCATGAACACAATGTATGTTTCTATTCTTGGTTAATCAGTTCTGACACAATTAAATAAAAGACAGTGTTGCTGTCAAACAAACAAAAAATTAGAAGGCAATGTAAGGTCAGTTCAATGAGAATTGGAGAGGGAGGCTTTTGAAATTAACCTCCGAAGTGTCCTTTGCCTATAACACCTTTATTTTATGTTCATAGCTTTAAAAGAAAACTATTTATATTTAACTTCTTATGATTTCTGGGAATCATTTTATTGTAATGACAGTTAGTCCAATTAAAGGTGGATTGCAATGGCTGTATCATACAATACTGGCTTTGATTAGTTGATTTCTATTTGTTGTCATAAAAAGAGAAAATGCAAACAGCAAGTTAGAGCATTTAGTTCACTTAGACCATGCTGAGCTGAGTACTATTTGTGTTTACAGCACCAGTTGTTTCCAAAATCAGTAAAAATGGAGTCCAGATTTAACACATTGAAACGAATATTCAAACTCTTGTTTTCAGGGAATAAATCTGTAGTACATAGCCAGATTCCCTCTGCAATGTAATTTCTATGGTGCAAATCAGATTAAAAATTTGCAATCAGGACTTTGTCTATTGTATTAGGTGGAAGAGAAATAGATGTCTTTACTAGCATCTAATTTTGAAAATTAGAACTATCTTATTTATGCTTAATATATTGGATAATATGATGCTGCTGCCTTAAGCATGGCATACTCCTTATGCTGCTATGTAACAAACATACATTTTGGGCTTGCTTCTCCACTGTCTTTTACCTGTGGGAGTCCATTTAGGGCCCAATTCTGCAATTGATAGCATGCAGGCAAAAGTCAGTAGGACTCTTAGAGCAGGAACGCTCATGCATAATCAGCCTCAGGGCCAGGGCAAGTGAGAGCAAAATGTGTAAAATGTTACCATTCTGTTTGTTAGCATTTTACACCCACACATACTTATTTTGCACTGGTGTAAACAACTACTCGAGGTGTAAGGCAGTGAAGAATCGGTCCCACAATGTACACAGTAATGAAAGTAAACTGTAATCATACTTAACAGGCTATATTGGAATTCTAAAGCAATACAAATACTGAGCATATCGACTCGGTTCAAGGTATTATATTTGTAATAATAGCACTGATGCTAATTTGGCATTTATTTTTATCTGTAGTTGTCTGTTATGGCAAACATATTTATGCTGTTAAAAGGCATTGGGAAGTAGTCTGAACTCCAGTGTGGATCTTGGTTTCAGTGGAGTTATGCCATATATAAACAGTGGGGTGAAAGATCAAAATCTGGCTCAGAGGACAATCTGCTTTGGAAACTGTAGAAACTGTCTCACTTAAATTGACTCTGAGTTTTTATTTTTACTGGGGTGGAACTAGAGATCTACCACTGGGGTTAGTGCACCAAACTGTGATAAACACCCACTGGTCCCATCCATGTGACACAAAGCCCTTAGTTCTCCGCTCCTGTCAGGGGTATCTGTGTTGGAATACAGTATTTATTGCCAGTGTGTCCACCTTTCTGCAGGGCAGGCAGTGTCTTGATGTGGTCAGAATAGCAAGGAAGATAGATCACTTTGGCAGCAGCATCAGGTGTGGACAAGGAACAGCCATACAGGAAAGGCTGCGTTACATCCAGGCACTTTCTTTTGAGGCTTTTTAAAAAAAAAACTGACAAGATTTTATTTTAGTAACAATTGTCTGTATTAGAAAAACAGTGTTTTGAAGACACCATTCTGCCATGTAGCTGAATTATAACCATAGAAGATAGTGATTTCTCTCACTCCAAGAAATAAGTTGAGCCCACCACCTTTATTATTCCCCATGTAAGGAAGAAATGTATAACTGGGTGTGGGTAGGGGGAGAAGATGGTACAGAGGGCCTTATCTGTCCAAGAAGGACCAGAAATGTTAAAGTTATCCCAGTCCTTGTGGGAATAAGAAATGACTAGTCCAGGGGTTGGCAACCTCTGGCACGCGGCTTGCCAGGGTAAGCACCCTGGCGGGCCAGGTCAGTTTGTTTACCTGCCGCGTCAGCAGATTCGGCCGACCGCGGCTCCCACTGGCTGCGGTTCACCGTCCCAGGCCAATGGGGGTGGCGGGAAGTGGCGCGGGCCGAGGGATGTGCTGGCCACAGCTTCCCACCACCCCCATTGGCCTGGGATGGCGAACCGTGGCCAGTGAGAGCCGCGGTTGGCCGAAACTGCTGATGCGGCAGGTAAACAAAGTGGCCCGGCCCGCTAGGGTGCTTACCCATGTGAGCCGCGTGCCAGAGGTTGCCAACCCCTGGACTAGACTGTTGTGTCACTCTTTAATTAGGGTTAGTATGCATGGGATCAATGGAACTCTTATCAAATTGTGTCAAGGGGGAAAACACACTGATTAATAAACACATCAGTGAGATAGCTCCTATATTATTATTAAACATTTATTATAATGTAGGCTCAAAGGCCCCAGTCCCTGAGCTGGATGTTGTACAGAGAGAAAGAGACAATATCTGCTGAGAGAAGCATAGACACTTGGATAAGAAGCATCCTTATTGGGAAATGCCACCTTCAAAGCCTCATATAACTCTTCCCCCTATTTTTGTCCTCTCTTGACCAGTTTCTATTGCTAATGTCCCCTTGGCTCCACCAATCTCCACAGTCTTGCCTGCCCCTCTGTCAATATCTTGACACAGTCACCTCTGAAAACCCCTTTTTCCATGAGATCCCTTGTGTAGAGTACAAACCTCTCTCAGTTCATTCCCAAGACCTGTACCCTGGCCACATTTGTTTGTCTTAAAGATCCACCTTTGCCATGCTGCTTGCAGTGAATCAAGTTGATTTGTATATAAATTGCCTATTATTGTTCCCCTTCCCCTAAACTCTTTCTACTTGTCTGTCCTTAGACTGTGAGCTCCTTGGAGCAGGGACCATACTTCCTGTCCTATTTCACACTATCCTAAATAATCACTACATAATAATAATAGCACCTTCCAATTGGATCTGAGTTACAACAGAGAATTCTTTCCTGGGTGCTGGCTGGTGAGTCTTGCCCTCATGCTCAGGATTTAACTGATCGCCATATTTGGGGTCGGGAAGGAATTTTCCTCCAGGGCAGATTGGCAGAGGCCCTAGAGGTTTTTCGCCTTCCTCTGCAGTGTGGGGCACGGGTCACTTGCTGGAGGATTCTCTGCACCTTGAGGTCTTTAAACCACGATTTGAGGACTGCAATAACTCAGACATAGGTTAGAGGTTTGTTACAGAAGTGGATGGGTGAGATTGTATGGCCTGCATTGTGCAGGAGGTCAGACTAGATGATCATAATGGTCCCTTCTGACCTTAAAGTCGATGAGGTGTGCATGGCTTTGTGATTTGAAAAATCTGCCTTTGTGCTTGCATTTCAGAGCCGACACTGTCTAGTTCCTGAAAACTCACTAGTCCATTTTTCAAATTAGAAACTGACCCTTTATCTTTGTTAGTAGGGTGACTGCTTGTTGACTAAATGTATGGAAATGAGCTTCCTATGAGCTCTTGCAACAGATTAGTTATGGAACAAACCCTGGTTCCTTTGGAAGTCAGAAGCTATTGAGCAACCTATAATCAAGGTTCTCCTAATGCTGTTTTAAATAGACCCATTATCATAGGAGCATCTTCCCGAAAGCCTTCAGACTTCATTACCCCATTAGAAAAATTAACATATCTTAGCTGATAAGCTCCTGGTAAGTTCAAAAATTTGCAATAATACTGATGCTGAAACTTCTCCAAAACCTGCTCTCTCGTTAAAGGTGATTTGCACCATGAAGGAAATATATAAATAGAGAAACTATAATTAAAGTGCCACATTATCTTATTCTAAAGTTTAGAGTATTTCGAAACTAAATACACAGTATTGTCATTAGAACTGTTACTGAGGAATTTTTCTGATTTCATTAGCATAGGTTAAATCTTTTTAACTAGTGAATTTCAAGGCTAAGTTTTGTATTTAAGGTCTGTTATTTGTTTAAATTAAGCTAGGAGAAATCTCTTCAGGGGGCTGGATTGTCTTTGTTGTACAAAAAATTTCGTAATTCCAAAATAGATAATGCAGAAGAAAATGGTAAAAAACAATAAATCAGTGACAAAGTGGTGCCAGCTTATGCCAAAAGGTGAATTTGGAACACAGAATAGAAGATGAACAGAAGAAATGTATAAATGTCGGAGAGCAGGGGAAATCGTGTCTTGTTTTTGCTGTCTTTTCACTTGGGAGAACAACTAAAACTCAGATAAAGCTCTTCTAATAATGATAAAATTGAGGCAAATGTACTGTTCCTTGAGCGCGAGTTTAACAGCTGAAAAGTGTCATTATTTTATTTATATCTGGGTGTGGCGTTAAACCATGCTGGACAGTTGGATAGCTGTGCCAAACCAGTTATAGGTGCCTGAAGGGCTCAGGCTAGTACAATACAGAATACGTAGTCTGATACCACACAAAAACAGTGAGTGTTGAGTCATCATAGTTGGTGATGAGGTGGTTTTCTGAAGAGGGAGAATTGGAGGTCTTTATATGCATGCTTTCAGAGGCTGCTTCCGGTGAGTGGGAGGCTCAGAAGAAGGTCAGAATTTGGGACAAAGGAGAGAAAGGAGTGACAATTGGCAGATCAGAGGGGTTGAAGGCAGAGGTGTATTAGGGGCCCTTGTTATGAAATATCTTAAAGGCGAAACTTAGGCTAAGATTTTCAGAAGTGACGTGGCTACTTTGCGTGCCTCAGTTTTTGGGAGCTTAATTTGAGTCCCCTTAAAGGGACTTGATATTCTGACAGCAGGCGCTCAGCATTTTCTGAAATTTAGGCTCCTTTTAAGGCATTTCCAGTTGGGCACTGAAAACTTGAGACCCCCAAAATCACTGTTTGCTTCTGGAAAACCTTGGTGTCCACCTTTCTGCGGGACAGGCAGTGTCTTGATGTGGTCAGAATAGCAAGGAAGATAGATCACTTTGGCAGCAGCATAAGATGTGGACAAGGAACAGCCATTACTCGGGGAAGGCTACATTACATCTAGGCACTTTCTTCTGAGTCTTTTAAAAAAAAATGACAATATTTTATTTTAGTAACAAATCAGGCAGCTCGTGTTACAAAAGCTGCACTGGTGCCTAAATTCTGACACTAATTACAGTCACCTCTTTAGAGGTCATCCCCTGTAAATGCCCAAATGCCTCAAGTTTAACATGTAGAAGTATTCAGTAACCATCTGTGTCAGAACTTCTCATCCCTACTTCATGCACAGGAACTTTGGAGGGGTGGGAAACACTCACCATTGTGTGCTTCCCAAACTTTTCTCTTCTCTTGATTGGGTCTTTTAGAAGGAATTGCAACACACGCACACAAGAAATCCTACCCACATGTAGCACTGAGAAATCCCACTGATAACAGGTGGATGGTTGAGTGCTTATGCTATTTAATGGATCCTGTCTAATTTGCTGTCTTGTTAGTCAATCAATGACTTTCTGTATGCCTTTAGAAAATTATACCTTGATGGATGTTACTCATGTTATATAATTTTTTGGTTTCTGCTGATTGTGTACACCTTAGAATGGTCAGAGGTAATCTAGATGCCATTATATGGACTTAGCTTCCTGATGTATTGGTCAAGCTGAATATAGGAATGGCAAGCTCACATTCATCAGGCTGAGATTCAAAAGCAGAGTGGGGAGACAGGTTTCCTTAGTACTAATGATCTGATACACACCATTTGTATCCAGACTGTCATTGCAAGGACACTGCTGGGAGTAAGAATGAAGTCAACTTGAAGCTCTGCTTCTGGCATTATCTGGCAAGCTTGCAAAATGCAACATCAAAAAATGTAATTACACCCTATTCACAGAGGTCTCATGAAAAATGTATTGAGTTAGATATTTATTCTGCTGCTAAGCCAAACTCTGACATTCGTCTTTATGATGAAATATGATAGATGGGTATATGCCCACATGTATAGGTCTCTCTGTTTATTGTAATGTATACACATAGAGAAATGTGTAGGTCTGTGTGTGTATATACAGAATATTATTTCACTGACATAGCAAGGTGGTGACTAGACTTTGTGTCTGTGATGGTACATTTTCATGATAATTTGCTAAGCTGATACGCTATGTAGCAAACCAACATGGTCATTTCTTAGATTAGATAAATATTATTTGAAGATTTCTTCAGCACGTGGGGATGTCTGCTATTTCCAGGGACTAATCTTACTCCCTAGGATGAAATCCCTGCCTCGTTAAAGTCAATAGTAAAACCCCTGTTGCCTTCACTGGGACCAGGAGTTCACCCTCAGTGTTTTCTTCTTCTTCCTGACCCAAAATGCATGCACTGATGAATACTTTTACTCTTCAACTTCCTGGATAGGGCCAAAGGCTTCACTCTGCTTTTGCAAATGGAGGGGCAAAATGCAGGGGATTCAGATTATGGAGGCTACACGAGCGGGAGGGTTGGCAGTGTGGCCTGCTCTCTCTTTTATCTACAGAGACGTCTCCATGTGGACTTCTTTGCAGTTGAGGTAGGAAGGCCAAGAAAGAAGTCCTGCTCTGTGGCATTCCTCCCCCAATCAAACAAGGATTGTAGGACAGGGTAAGCCAGTTCCCCCTACTGCGTGGGTGAACCTACTCCACCTGAGGGAGTTTGGGCGACAGCAGCAGTCGTGGCATCATGTGAGCACAACAAATCCAGGAGCCGTCAAGGAAAGCTAGTGAGGCAAAAGGCCTCTGTGGGGATAGGCTTGGCTGTCAGTGGATAGCCAAAGAACAGCAGTTTTGGGGAAGCAGAACCTCTCCTTTGCCTGAGAGAATGACTAGACAGAAAATCAGTGGACTTCTGAGCCCTCCATGTGGGAATAATTTGGCCCATAGTTATTGATTACAGTTTCTATTGCCAATTCAGAACATAGGCATTGTACGTACACGTAAGACAGTCCCTGAACGCTTGTCCCCATTTTACACATAAATAATTGACATGCCCAAGATCACGCTGGAAGACTTGTGACAGAGGCAAGAACTGAAACCAGACTTCCTCAGGCCAGTCCAGCACCTGAACTATCTTTCTATTTTTCCTTCCTTCCCAGTATTTATAAGAGATACTGTCCTTGAAAAGCAAACCAAATCAGAAAAATAAGCTCGTAGTGTGTCCTCTTTCATCACTTTGTTTTCCAAAGATCTAATTGTTTCAGTGGCTTCAATAAATGGCTGTCTCTTTTATGTTATTCCACGCAGCTTACCTTATCAGTTTAAGATGCTTCCTAAATACTTTTCCCTTTAATTAAAAAAAAATGCTTACAGCCAGGTCTTATGCACCTATTTTTGAAATCTGTGCATGTTTGAACCCTAATAAAACCAAGCATTTTTAAATGTTCTAATGTCTTATGGTTGCTATATAAATATGAGGTACTAGCACCCTTCATCCCAAAATACACTAGAAGCTCTTCACAAATGACTTACAAACTTCACATGGAGAGCTTCATCCACAACTGAAATGTAGCTACCTAGGTGGTGAAATGTGGCTGTTTAAGAACACAGAGTAATTCTGCACAACCACTTATGGTGTTGCCAAACTCAAACATTCACAAATGAGGAATCAGCCCTTCTCCCTCCCCCCAATCAAGCAGTTGTTGTAAAATAATACATTTGGGGTTCTTTGTATTTGCCTTTTTTTGCTTTCTGAGACGTTAGGGTAAAGCTCGCTTCATATTTTCAAACTTTTCTTGGCAACCATGAAGGCTGGAAACTTACGTTAAACAAAATGAAATCTGAGCTCCTCATGAAAGCTTTCTTCCGGCATTTGGGGATTTCATAAAGCCATCAAATATCACAAGACTCAGGATAAAATTGCAAAAACTGTGGGCAGGGTGTGAAGAAAGCTATGGTATCCAGCTGGCATGGCAGGGGACAAGGAGACAGACAGAACGTAATTACTCACTCTGTAATTTGACTGGGATACTGGGATTATCCCCATCATTGGGAGAACAGTGACACTGGGTTCTTACCCGAAGTGGCCAGGGCTTTGGTTTATTTTTCCACAGTAAAATCTGAGAGTTCCCTTAATAATTGGAGGTATACCAATCTCCTAGAACTGGAAGGGACCTTGAAAGGTCATTTAGTCCAGCCCCCTGCCTTCACTAGCAGGACCAATTTTTTGCCCCAGATCCCTAAGTGGCCTCCTCAAGGATTGAACTCACAACCGTGGGTTTAGCAGGCCAATGCTCAAACCACTGAGCTATCCCTTCCCTTGCTCCCTACACATGGCCCCAGTCCGGGGTGACTCTGGTTCTTTTGTGGGTGGCTTGTATTAGTTCTCCCTCAATGCCCAGTTCATTCCTAAACATGCCATCTGATGGCTGCCCAAAACAGTAATCTATATAGTAAAGAAGAAAGTGTAGAGCTGAAGTTCACCAAGCAAAAGATATAAATAACTGTAAAAAAGGCTACTTGTTCTACTAATAAAAGCCCCATTTTCCAGAGTTCTTTAACAAGACATGGGCTTTGAATTATTTGAATAGAACAAGGCCTGTAAGCTTACTGAGCAAAGTTAAAAAAAAAAAAAAAAAAAGAGAGAGAAAAGAAAAAAAATCAAAAGAATGGATCGCATCACAAGTTCCACAAAGGAGAAATCAGCATGGTAAATTGCACTTGCAACACTGCACAAATACGTTTTGTGTACGTCTGCATAAATAGCAAATCAGCACTTCTATAGTAGCTGTGGTATGATATAGACAACTAGACAGGTGTAAATATGACTAACTAGGGATATGTTGGAATATAATTAGGGAAATATACCAACTGACGGGCTTAAATTGGGTAACTAATTACTTGTAAATGTTAAATTACTCTTAGAAATCTTTATTTGATGTCTTACTGCTTTGTTCAGTTAAGACACATTATTTTTTAAGATTGTGTTCAAGTAAGCATCAATTTGGAAGCCTCTCTAAGAGGATACCAAGAAGGCAAATGATTGTGGTGTTTGGAATCCTTCAACACTGACTCCCCCTTAGGACTGATTGTGTCTACTCTTGATTTATACCAGAATCAGGTCAAAATTTGCTTTCTTCAATTTGGCCTGATCAGTCTGGTCTGGCTTCTGGGTCCGCCATGTCAGGAAAGTGTAACTACTTGGGAATAATCAATCACATCCCCTCTGGGGTGCTGAATAAACATTTATAGGAACAGAAATGGCTTTCTCCTGCATGAGTCGGGTATTGTTCCTAGTATCCCGTTGGGACCCAATTCAGAGATCATTGGAAGGACTGCTTCTGATTTAAATGGGGGTGGTGTGAGCCCTAGGTATGTAATATTGGCAAAGCCGTAAAGGTTTAGCTGTTTTGAGAACACTGGTTTACATTAAATATGTAGCAATAAGTTCAGTGTTTCCAATTCTCTCTATTTTTATCATGAGTCTGGTGATATTTGGGATTTTTCTTAAAGAACCACTCCTGGAGGCATGTGATTAGGGGAGGATCTCAGCTTTCATCTTAAAAGGAATTTTCTAGCCCACCAGGTTGCTTGAGAGAAGCTTGAAAATGTGACCCGGTTAGGATACTTAGCTCTTCTGTGGTGCTTTTCATTAGTAAATCTTAAAGCACGATACAAAGGAGGCCAGTATCCTCATCCTGTTTTACAGAGGGGGAAACTGAGGCACAAGAGCAGCCTGAAAGCAAAGAGAGCAAATAATACATTTGATCTTAAAAAAAACCAACCAAACAAAAAAAAAACCCTCAAAATTTTAAAGCAAATCTCATGATTTTTTGAGTACTAATTCATGACATTTGAATGCTTAAGCTTGGCAGCACTGTGCTGTATATTTTGCTTTTTTAAGTCCCTCCTCTTTCCTCTCTTTTTGCGCGTCTCTGAAAATCTAATAAAATTAACACACTTTGTATCAGGTTCACCCAAGGTAGCTACAAAGAATGAAAACCTACAGAAAGGCTGGAAATGGGGCCATTCAGCCTGGTCTTACATTTTTCAAGACTAGTTTATGGAAATGCTGATTTAAGGATTCAATCCAATGCCCACTTAAAGCCAGCTGAAGTCTTCCTGTTGGTGGATTTGGCTCTAAATGCAGCTGTTCTAATTGATTTGAATCTTCACCTTGAAACAATACTTGTACATTTTCTGAAATTTCTTGAAGTATTAGTTCCTTGATACAAGGCAATTGTCTCAACATTATACCAGTAATGAAGTAGCTGTTTATCAGTACCACTAAAAATACTTTCTGTGAGGGAGTGTATAGGGACAGTGAAGAAGAAAGAGAAATGGAACCTAAGCGAGACAGTAACAAAAGACATGTATCATGCATAAGCCCAGTACATGAGATGTTACCTAAGTGCTGCCATTTTAGTGGAGCACTTATATAATAAATATTTGAAGAAAAATTTTACCTGGCTGAAAACTATATGAATGGAAACATTATTATTTCTCATAATAACTTTGGTGCCATGGAGATTATGATCAGACTCTAGTTTAAAGGGTTTGCAGGCTTTTAACAGATCACAAGGAACATCACACTTTGGGATGTAACTTTTATTCATTCAGTTCATTGACTACCGATATGCACATAGCTCCATTTATTACAAGCATCACGGTGCTGGTAGTAGCCTGAGGTTATGAACAACGGGTCTCCAGGCAATATAGAGAAGGTTGGCCTTACATAGCTCCAACCCAACCATCAAGTAATACTTCTTTAGATCTGAGTTATACATTATACTTTGAACAAAGACATGTGGGGCTTTTGTCAGCCTACTGCTTTTCAATTTATGAAAGACACTTCAAAAGAATGTTCTGTATTTTTTTATTCCTATAGACATACTTTAGAACTATTCAAGAAATACAATAGACTGTGTATGTATATATAATACATGCAATACCTGTCAAATCTTTGATTATTTAAAAGTTGCAAAAGGTATGATTGTTCCCTTCCCCCGCCCCATGAACTTTAGTCCATTGGAGTTGAAGTGAAACCACGAAACCCACTTTATTCTGAACTCTTGAAGCTATTGAATCAAGCATACTTCTAATTCTAACAGTAATTTGAGTTAAAAGTATTAAACACTTGTCTGTCCTCTCAAGTAACTACTCCCCCCGTGAACTGTAGTATTCTGGGGGGTACAGTAAGAGGCAGTATTTAAGGTAGTCAGGTCCTAGCCCACTGATGGCTTTGGAGATAAGGGTGGGATTTGGAATTAGATCCAGAACTGGTTTGGGAACAAGCATGGTGTGGAGACCATCAGTGTAATTTGTTCTCCTCTGTATAGTCCAGTCATAAAATAGGCTGCTGCACTTAGAACCAGTTGAAGCTTCAATGTCAGCCCAAAGTAGAGAGGACTGCAGTAGTCAATCCTCATAGTAACAAGTCATGGATCCCTGGGGCCAGGTCTTTATCTGTGAGGCATGAGCACAATCCTCTTGTCATCTGGAAAGGGAAACGGACATTTCTGTCCACTACCACAGCCTGAAAATTCAGGTGTACAGTTGAAGAGAGTGTGAATCCCAAACAGTGCACTTCTTTGACAATCGCTGACCAAGCATTTGACTGCTGTAGGTTCTGTTGGATCTTAGCAATACCCTACCCACATGACTCTTCCTATTTTACTTGAGTAAGGTAGGGAGCCAGCTATTTTTTTTGTCTTCTAGACATTGGAGTTGTTGGGTATCTGCACTGCCAACTTCAGATAAAAAATGAGATGTATATGCAAGTATGTCATTTGTATATCCTTAGGACTTAATCCTGTGATATCTGATTCCTTATGGAAAAATTCTGTGGAATTTAATAAAATCAATAAAATTCCATAGAAATTACTGAAGAGATAATTTAGTAAAAAAAAAAAAGTTTCTGCAGGTGTTTTTAACTAACCTAGAGGAAGGTCCAAAAAACCTGAAGAAATCTTGAACTTTTCAATAAAGGCTATTGGTTGAATGTAGAAATTGAAAAGGAGAAGGGAAAATACTAAGTTCTGTGGGATTTCCCAGGTGAGGGCTCTCAATCAGGAGGAGCAGCTGTCCTGCATGACCCTCTAAATCTTGTCTGAGAGGAACCAGCTGAGTACAGTTCCACAACCTCCCGTTATTTCATACAGATGGGTTAATAGCACTTCCTGGATGAGTCTGTAGAAGATAGCTGGTAGTTCCAATAGAATCACAATGCATGTTGTATTGTCTGTAGCTATGAAGAAGGCATCCCACCAATGTGATTACAGCTGTCCCTGATCTATAGCCAAGTCTGAAACCTGACTGAGAAGGTTCCAGGATATTGGCAAACGTTTTCTACTGTAAGAGGTGACCTTCTCAAGGACCTTGCCCAGAGAGGGAAAATTTAAAACCAGGCAGCAGATAGCAAAATCAGTGGGGTTCATCCACAAATTTGGAGTTAGCTATTCCCTGGCCTCCAACAGCCATGAGGGAAAAGGGATCTGACTCGCACAGTGGCAGGAATAGCTTTTTATGCTCCTTGATAGGTACAATGCTAGATAAGCAGTGTGGAATGAGCGCTTCAGTGCGTTGGATTGCTGCTGTTTGTACAAGACACTTCTGGAGCCTTTTTTTAGTGAACAAAATGACAATGTTTAATGACCATTATGGCAGTGAGATTGCTCTCCATTAATGCAGCTTGTAACTATATGTCATGCTAATGGCAGCATCGAGCTATAGACTATATGTTTTCATTTATGCTAAGTATTAGATTTTTAATAATGCAATGCTCTTTATATACATATCAACTCATATTAAAAATCTGCACTAAAGGTTATTACAGTTGTAAGTTAATATGATGAAATAGTACTCCTAGTGCAATTATTCACGATAACAATGATCATAGAAATGAAGAAAATGCACGTTGAAAATTGATTACAAGTCTGGTAAAAGCAATATTGCTCATAGTGCTATTTAATAGTGCTCAATTGCTTTGCATTTCTGCTTACACTGAAATCAACGGCCTTGTCCATTCTGGATGATGGTGGTGATGATTATTATTTTATTTATTCATATAAATACAATATATGTTAATAAACGTAAAATCCTGATACATCCAAAACTGGCTTGTCTTTGCGAATGTGAATTAATTTATTTATAACCTCAATTGAAGTAGATCAACATCCAGGTCAAGCTTGTCTCTCTCCCTTTATTAAGAGATGAGGATCACTTTCATCCAATAATATTTATGTTGATAGAATGGAAATCACATAGTGTTGTGGAGCTCATATCACTGGATTATTTGCTATGCCACTAATGTCTTCAGCAGTGCAGCAGGCTAACCCTTTTGAAATCAGTCAATACCTTTATTAAATAGTAACATTTAATTTTTGAGTGCTTTTATAAAATCCACAATAGTTGATGAAAGCAGATTAAAGGAGCATGGAATTAGTGTGGCTTACATCTCTTTATGGTTTGTGAGCAATACTATTGTTGATCTCTAGATCTGATTCTGAACCCTGACAAAGTAGGCCAAAGTTTTTCATCTTAGTTTTGTAAATACAAATGTTGTTAATTTACTTTATTCTCACCACATGAACAACAAATCTACCATATGTATAATATTTGTGTATGAAATGACCCCCTAACTTTTTCTCTAAGCAGTAACAAAAATGAATAACTCTTGTATAAACTGACTACAACCTCAGATGAATCTTCAGGGAAACTCTGATTATATGGGGGAGAGGGGCGTGGTAGGAGGAAACGTTCCCTGGAGGCAGGTTATCCAACGCCTGTCTAATGAATGTGCTTTTCCTCAGAAGCAACTGGTACTGGCTACTGTTGGAAACAGATTAGGACCACTGGTCTGATCCAGCAAGACAATTCCTATGTGACTATATATTACCCAGTCCAGAGTTAAAGAAGACCCCTTCCTGACTGTGAATCTGATAAGATCCAAGTTTATAGATCCAGTCAGATGAGTATGTTACAGGATTATTCAATTATTTTTATGGTAACACCCATAATCTAGTAGGTACTTTCTGAACAGGAAAGAAGAGAAAGATGAGAGTTAGCAGTGGGGAAAGGATGTAAAGGTAGAGTTTTCAGAGAGATACTACGCCACCTTTTAGTCAAATAGGGTTAAGTTGTTACTTTTTTCCCCTTCTCATGTCAGTATAAGTCAAATGGATTTCCCATAGGCAGCATATCAGAAGTAGTTCTTCAGGGGGGATGTGAGTGAGGAGAGAGGAGTGGCCTTACAGATGAGTTTAGGAAGGAGGTTTCTTGCATATGGGCAAGAAGGGGTGGAGACATTTAAGTTAGAACTGGACAAAAGGGTGGTAAGGTTGGCATCATTGGTAGAGAGGAGGGCGTGACAGCAAAATGAGACAAGGGCTGATCAGTAGCAGAGGCAGAGTTATTAAAGTGCATAATAGGTTGTGACAAAAATTGTGATTTTGATGTGATAGTAGAGGAAGAGCAAGTGAAGATCTTCAAAGAGTATGACATGGTCTAACCAGTGGCCAAATAATGGAATTTTTATGGCTGCAATCTGTATTTGGAGGCGGGGCAGAGACAAAGTGTTTGTTTGGGAGGCCAGCCAAGGGGTAGGCTGCAGCAATCAGTGGAAAATGATGAAATGCTGAATGAGATGAATGGATCCTAATACTCTGGTGGAAGAAGTGACAGGATTTGGAAATGTCCTGGATAAAAGGAGCAAAAGAGAGAGGAGAAATTAGAACGCCAAGTGAGGCTCTGATCAGTTGTGCACTTGGGAAGGCTGTTCCATAAGATGACTCCTTGCCTGAAGGATGGACTGTCTGGCTGGGGACAGGCAGATCTTCTCTTCCCCTCCCTTGGCTCGTATAGAAACTGTATAGACATTTTGGCGTATTCGTCTCATTTTACATGTGAGTGTATATATTGCATGCACTAGCACTTCACCCTTTAAAATGACCGCTAAGTGGAGTTTGGGCATGTGAGAATAAAATGAGTTCCAGCAAGGAGAATTTCTAAAGGGTATGTCAAGTGATGGAAAAAAAATTGTTTACTGTGAGGATTAAAACTGTGCTGCCAAATCACTGAAGTGTATGCATTGTTTGCTGTCATGCCAGAATTAAAATAATATAAAACCATTGTCTTTTCAGATGAGATTATGAGCAAAACAATCTGTAGTTCCTAGAAAGCTCAGATAGCAGTGTTGCCAGAAACAGGCAAGAGGCATTAATTAGGTTTTTTTCTTCCCTATTTTCAGTCTAGATGTGAAGGTAGTTCTTGCATTGATACTGTAATTTCTTCTATTATTGTGTCCTCTTCTTTATTCTCCCAACGGTTCAGTCAAACAGCATTCAGCTAGACTATAATTCTTTCACGGGGGGAAAAAAGCTGGTACATTAACCTGCTGACATTGTTTAGTATCCTGCTGCTAGATCTGCAGTTCTGAGAAGGGCAAGTGAATGCTAAAGAAGACTGAATCTGAGCCACACTTCAAGCAATCTTACAGTTTGTGTATAGGATGACATCTGTGTCCCCTTCCTGGTCTACCAAGGGCACCCACTTTAGGCTTCCGGTCGTCATCTCTCTTGGGCAGAAACCCATGTCTCACTCCCTTCTAACTGTGGTTTAAAAGCTGCACAGTTCCCTGGATTACACTGTGATATCCCCTGCGAGCAGACTGCCTAAACAGGCCAGCACCTGTGCTTTGCTTTCTCTTGGGAGGCAGTGACTGATGTATTTCCCACAGTTATGTTTCCACACAGCTCTTTCTGAGCAAGTACATTTATTCTGAAGATAAAAGCATTAGAGAGAAAACATATTTTAAAAAGTTCCCGTTTCCATGCTAAAAGCTTATCAGAGGTCAACTCTCAATCTTATGGGACCCCAGCGGGTCAAATCCTACCAACCCCTCTACAAGTATTGCCCCCTCCCTCTTGGACAGAAATTATTGTCCATTTTCTGGATCAGAAAGGATGCCCTGACTCAGTTTAATCTCAGGGTATTTATGGAACAGTTCTTTCTTTGTCTGTTGGCCTCTGGAGCCTCCCCAGGAGGTGGTACCTCTAGAGTGGCAGGGTACAACCTGACTGATTTGCCTTGATCACCATCCACTGTTTTTAGTTCCTGGAGGAGCTGTGGTAGCCCTCTGCCATGGAGTACAACACAATCATATATAAACCATTCATTTAAAACAATGGACCCTAAAGATACTGCATCCCCATGTGGTATCTGTCACCTCTTCACCCTAGAGAGATTACATACAATTCTAACCTACAGTACATAAACATAATACAATAAATTCTTTCAAGGATATTGCAGGTAATTGCCATATCTGTCACACTCTGATCTTGGTCTGGAGCTAATGTCTTGGAGCTAAATGTTCCTTGATTGAAATGTGGAGACCCCAGCTGCATAGCCTGGGTTGCATTTAATCTCAAAGTGCAAAACTAGTATAATGTTGCGATAAACCCAAACTAAAAGCCCGTATCTGATATGCCTGAGTGTTCGGGCACATGGGGAAGTGTGTGGATTCTGAACCCAGATCTAGAATGAAATGTTGCAACTGGGTCTTTCCTTTATAATTGTCCAACATTCAAACATCCCTTAGCTTTAGGCTAATCAGAATCTTGATTGAATTGTTAAATTCCTGCCCTTTTCTAATATAATTGTATCTTAAGAGGTGAAATCATTTTTCATCTTCATTGTCTGATTTGCCTATAGATATTGAGGTACAGCTTCTACTGATACCGGTGTACCAGCCAAGTATAAAGGGCAGAATTGGGTCCCGTATATTTTCAATTTCATAAAAACTCCATCTCCATATCAGATTATGCCTCTGTATTTGAACAGACACAAAAGAGAATGAGCACACTGTAATAGATTTGGGGGGGGGGGAAAGAGAGGTCAAAAAACAAAATTTCAATTTTTGGCAACCAAACTCTCTAAATGTTCTAAAACATTTAGGTTTTAGCAACCAAAAAAACATATTTTTATTTAACCAAAAACTTTTAAATTACATTTTTTTAGATATTTCCCATTCATATTTCCATGGGGGGTGGAAAACCATTTTAATCAAAATTTCAACCAGTGCTTCCTGCCAGACGCTTGCTATGTGATTGTTTGCAAGTCAGTTAAGCTGTGTGTTTTAGTTTTCTGTACATTTATTCTTTGAGGGTCATGTTTTCAGCCTTCTGGGTGTCTTTCTTCATTGCAGAGTTAGCCCGAGTTACTTCTCTCAAGTTAGCTTAGTTTGAATGAGAGCAAAGTAATCCTGTAAGTTGCATTGTTTGCTCCACACTGGTACTGCATTTGCTCGTGTGGCACTAAGACTTCTGGAGGCACATCCCATGGTCTTTTGCACTGCAGTAAACGGATCAGCTGTATGAATTCTTTCCCAGTGAATTGTGGGAGAACTTGTCGGTCCTTTCTGAGCACATGGGAGAGCAATTGTCGGAAGGCACCGAAGGACTAGTGGCAATCAAGCAGAGCTAGCCTGTGATCTCACCACAAAGTGCTTGTGTTGGCAGCTAATGAGTTGTGCTAACTCAAGCTTTAGCTTTTATACCTCATGGGTCAGCCAATTCCAGTTAAAAGCACCGTCACACTTGAATTTTTTGGTGCAGATAGAACTTAAGTTAGGGACAATGCTTTAGGAATAACTCAAATTAACTTTGTGGTCACTTTTTTATATGCCTGAAAATACACCAGTCATTTATACACACAGCTGGGTGCCTGAGAACCTGGGTTTGGGCAAGTAAATGACTTCTTATATGTGCAAAAATGTGTGTAAAAAGACCTAGGAGAAAAAGTAGTCCTAGCTAACATATGCTCTGTACTTCGTTTTTATTTTTTTTATATTTGGTCTTACCTTATTGGGGCTGTATTGCAGTCATGGTAATACCAAGTGTTTGGTCCATCCTTCAGTAAGTGTATGTTCTTCTTCCTGTTTTCAACAAGACCTTACATTCATGAACCATTTCTGATTAATATTAACATCATGTTTTAGACTCCTGGTTCAGATTACAGAAGAGCCCTTTGAATATAACTTGACTGCATTGTGTGCATACTTAAGTACCTCCACACATTTCAAAACGGTAAGCAAACCAAAAAAGAGGAGGGCACCCACCCAGGGCTCAAGAAATTACCTCTGAAGAGACCGCATGAAACAGACATGGCACTAGGCAATACCACATGAAATGAAATAAACCCAGAATGAATCCTTTTAATCAAATAAAGATTAGAGTAGTAAGATCCAAATATAGCTTTCTTTTTTTAAACTGGAAGAAATGAGTTCCCAAATCATAATTTTTGACAGATATTCACACATGTATGCTCATTTGCAATGAGCATAGGAGAAAAGGGCAGGTGTACAATTTCACCTGTAAGCAGTTAAACAAGTGACAAGTCAAAGAGAAAGAATTATCTGCCAGTAACCTGAGCACATTAGTTCACTGTCAAGGCTTGAAAGTTATTGGAAACCTCTTGCGGAATAGACTTTTAAAGTCACATTTATTTCTCTCTGTACTCGCAAGTTGTGCATTAGTTTCAGAAAAGAGTGAAAGGTTGAAAATGACGGGATTATATGAAGGGTTTTTAAAATAACAGTAAAGTTATGCAGTGGTGTTGTAGCCGTGTTGGTCCCAGGATATTAGAGAGACACTGCGGGTGAGATAATAGCTTTTTATTGGACCAACTTCTGAAGTTATTGTGAAGCTTGTTCTAAATGGTTTAGAAGTGAATATTCTCTTTAATTTATCCAATAATTAATCCAAGATGGATACAAAGGGCCAAAGCCTCAGCAGGTGTATAATGGTGTAACTCTACTGACACCAGTCAATGTCTTTCACTGATGGCAATGGAGCTGAGAAGCTGGCCCAAAATGCTTTCCTCAGCTCCCATTGTCTGCAAATGGCGAACCGCAGCCACTGGGAGCTGTGGGCGGCCGTGCCTGCGGACGGTCAATGTAAACAAACTGTCTCGCGGCCCGCCAGCAGATTACCCTGACAGACCGTGTGCAGGCTGCAGGTTGCCCTTCACTGCTTCAGAGCTTTTTAAAGCTAAAAAGGACCGTCATGATCCTGCCTGACCTCCTGCAGAACACAGACACAGCCCAGAACTTTTAAATCTCATAATATCTCATGTATTTAAGTATATTAACATTGAACCTAGGCACACGATATAGTGAACAGCTAAAATATATATATTGCTTGCGATAAGCTGCTTTTTGTACACTAAATAATAAGGGTCGGATCCAAAGTCTGTTGAAGCTAATGTAAAGATTCCTATGGACTTCAGGGGCTAAGGATCAGGCTTGTCTAAACACAAGTTGTGTTTTCAGTAGCAAAGACTATTCACTAGTAATTTCTAATAAATTAACCCGTAAGATGGTTGTTTAAGAAATACTTAAGGTTCTTAAGGCATTATCAGCGTCCATTGTGTTTCCTTTTCTTCTAAAGGGAATTTGAGTCCTGTTTGATCCCCAAGTTATAGTGTGTTACTGACAATTATTTGCTTTTTTAACAACAAACAAACTAAACACAAATCACCATATTTCAGAGCAGATCAAAAGAGTTGGGTTACTCTCCAGAACAAAGATTTGATAAGATAAATGCAAACAAAGAAGTGCGTGGCAAGTAAAATAATAAAAGATTTCAGACTTTTACAGAATGGAGTCTAGCACCAGATAAAGATAAAGGGTCAGATCCTAAGTATAAATTGGCATAGTTGCATTGAGGTAAATAGAATTATGCTGATTTACACCAGCTGAGTATCTATAGAAAAAAAATTCCAAGTCTGAAGATATGAAGATTGGTGCAAAGAGCATATGGGATATATTGTTTTAATGACTGTGTTAAATACTAGAAATCCATGAAGGGCCTTCCTAATAGGTATGTTTGGTTTTCAAGAGGTTGCTCATTGATGAGCTGTAGGAACATCTGCACCAACTATATGGTTCATGAAATCTTTGTTTCATTGAGCTGTAAATAATACGCCTACTCTCTTGCCAGTGTCTGTTACATCTTAATTAATCAATGTATTCATACATTATCTTCCTAAAAATATACTGCAGACCAAACCTACTTCTAGTAGAAAATCACATGATCCAAAATCAATACACTTAACAGCCCAGGAAAATATATAGCAAAATTCTGTGAGTTTCATTCTACATGTTCTACATTAAAGTGCAGTAGTGATTTTATTTTTCTCATCCCCATGAAAAAAAATCTTAAGTGATGTTGATGATTCAGGATTCTTCCCTCTAATCTAGTATTGAACTAATGCACCAGGATGGTGTTAAAGGTCATTAGTTAACTAGAGGTGCTGACCTTGAGACAGAACATCATTAACTTATGGTCATTAAAGATCCCCTGGTACTTTTTTTTGCAAAAGTAGGGTTGTTAACCTTGGAGTCTTGGCCAAATTCCAACTCGTGTAATTGCATTCCGCCTAACTAAAATTCCACTGCCTAATTTCAACTGGATGAGGTATTCTTCATGTCCTACCCTGAAGTGTTGAGTAGTGTTGCTATTTGCTACATGTCAATCCAGAAGTGGCTGCATTTCGGCATTTTTGTGAGGTGTCTTGTAATTCTTCTGGATTAATGGTGCTGTATGCTAGAAATGTAAGTGTTTATCAGTGCAGAAACTGGGAGGATTTGAAACCAAAACTTTACATCATCCACAGCCTTGCTCTCATTTTTGAGCGATGTTGAGCACCTACAACACACAATCACATCAATTAGGCTTTGCAGATGCCCGGCACTCCTGGAAATTAGGCCGTATGTTTCTTTAATAGAGCCCTATTCTAAAAAGAAATCTGACAAAAACGGGAAACCTCAGAAGCAAAGGAACTAACATGATTTAACTATGGATCTATAGCAGGTCTTTGAGGGAGATTGATACTGTGGGTCACGCACAGAATTAGTTATGCAGTGCTGTATTCTCAACACTGCTAATTCTGTGCCTGACCCAGAGTATCAGTCTCCCTCAAAGGCTTATTATTGATCCACAGTTAGATTATGTTTAGTCCGCAATATAAAGTATGAAATTAAACGTGTCATCCTTGCAGTGCTGATTCATCTGAAATAAAACTTCATACTCAATCAAGGGAAGACCTCCTTTGTTTGTTAGAATCTGTATGGGGACATTTGAGTCGACTATAGTTTAAATGCAACGGTGATTGTTTTCCAAGCAAACCCTATATTTTTTGAAAGAACAGCTCAATCCATACATCAAAGAATGTGCACTTCAAAGCAGTTTATCTGTGTAGCTAAGGCTATGTGATACAGGAATTAGGAAAGGAATAAAGCTGGAATTAGTACTAAATCCATAGTAATATTCTGCTGTGAGATACCTCGACCTGTAGTTCTTTTCAAGTCATACTGTGTGCGCTGCAAGCCTGTCTGTGCTTGTAATGAAATATTAAGGAAAGTTTCAAGTTGCTGAAGGAAAAGTTGAGGTATTTATTGTTATCCAAAGTGATATTATCTATAGCGAGAGTCAAAATTTGCCTGTTTGTCAGATAAGTAAGAAGATTATTCAAAGGTAAAATTTCCTTGGCACCTACACTTCGATCCAAGGCTGAAGTCAATGGAAAGACTCCCATGAACTGTGGAGTAGGAAAATTGAACTGCTCCATAATGTCTTACCTGCAACTTTCTCCAGATAAGATTTTTTTTTAATTTTAAATTTATTATTTAATTCACAAAAGATTCTCAGACTTTTATGTAAACCCACCATATAGTTTACCTGCTTTGTACCTGATTTTATGTTCCCTCTTCATGTAAACATACTCTGTTTTGCATCTAATGTGTAAGTTTTGACTTATATGGAGCCTAGTAAATCTTCTGTCTGCTAAAGGGGCACAGTAACTTTCCAGAAAGTATTGTTATGATGGAAGATCACAAATCTCCAAATAAGCAAATCTTCTTCCTAAGAGGTGTTAGTCTACAGGGAATTCTGTGGAGTTGGCTAAGGCATTCATAGCTGATATCTTCAGAATATATTCACGGCTACTATATACTCCTCTCTTTATTCTTCTATTTCTGAAGATCTTTTAGGAACCCAAATCCTACCTCCCTTTTGATCTTGGCTAGCCTCTTGGTTGAGTACTGGAGTCCTTCATAGTGATCATCATGAGGTCGACATGTCCTAAAAAAATGTTGAGCAAGATCACTGGATCCCTCCAAGTTATGCTTGACCCGGGGTACAGGGGAAATGTTGTCTCTATGCTGATCCTGGGGCCAAAGGGGGTCCTTGGCCCTGAGTGTAACTTAGAACAGTCTAAAGGCAATTGCAAGATGCCCTGTCAAGAACAATCCCTCAGGGACAGTTCCAGTGCAAGGGATTGTTGGAGTGCACTCCAGTCATGCTCCACCCCTTCTTTGCCGCATCGCTGGCCTGCCTCTTGAGCAATTCAAAGCAGAGTGTATGGCCCATTATTTTATATATCCCCTTGGTTTGTATAGTGGAAAATCTTACTTGGCTCCTAGAATAAAGAATAAAATCTCTGCTGGGTGACCCTCCCAGCAACCTATCTGGGGCACCTATCCACCATCCTGCCTGCTCACGAGAATGAAGCAGGCAAGGAGAGGCAGCTCTCAGCAGAAAAGAGGAAAAAACTCATCAGCATCCTAAAACAAAAAACACAAACTGATGCCTAACCATAAATTTGTTTTCAGATGTTCAAGTATATATGTACAGCAAGTCAGATTTTATTCAAACTGAAACCCCTTTAATTAATGAGATGACTTTCCTACTCTGCTGTGGAAAAATAGAGTCCACTTTTCTCACTTCTGCAAATTGCTAAAATTTAGCCCATGAGAATTATTTGTTCTCTTATGTTCATAATTCTCTGGAACCACAGAAGACTGAATCATAAATAAAGTTATTTTAAAAAATATTGTAATTAACTTTTGCTCTTAGCCCTCTTAGTAGCCACTTGTATTCAAGGGAGAGGACTGAGAATTCAAAACTGCTTATCCTAGCAGCACTGCAAAAATAGACTGGATGTATTTGCTATAAATAATCTCTTTAAATTGCTGGCATTGTACTGGATTACTGTAAAATGAGAATTTCTATAATAGCTTACATTGATGTTACTTTGGTAATATAGTAGTTATAAAAGATGAAGTTGTCTGGTGTTATTTTGTGGTTTAAAACAGATTAAGAAAGACATTCAAGGAGCTGAGTATCTGGCCAAATTCCTAGACTATCTAACAGAGTTTCTACCAGAGCTGATAATGGAATCCCTGATGTTATTTGTCCTTTGGAGAATCCGTTATCCATGCATTGTAATTAAATAGCCCATATTTGCTGGCCTTTATGACAGCCATGGGCTTTTCCTAGATAGTGTCCAATCACACCTATGCAGCTAAAGGTACACTAGACCTCAGATAACACACCACTCTCCTTGGAAGACCATTACCTCCTCAGATCAAGCTGTAGAGGGATCCCTTGTTACCTGTTCAGTGAAACATCTAAATTATTTCACCACCAGAAGCTCTTGCTCCCAAAAACCTTTCAGGAGATCTTGAAGATCCTGTCCCTAAGAGGGTGTGTGATTCAGTAGTTAAGCTGTTTGCCTGGAACTTAAGAGGTTTGGGTTTGATTCCTGCTCTGCTGCAGATGTCCTGTGTGGCCTTGGACTTAGTCTCTGTGCCTCAGTTCCCACCTGTAAAATGGGGATAATAGAATTTCTCTACATCACAGCGGTGGTGTGTGCATAAATATCGTAACAAACAGGACTCAGCTACTACAGTAATAGAAGGCAATATAAGTACTGGAAAAGTAGCAAGACAAAGGCATTAATAAACTAGCAAGCCATTGCAAGTGGCTGCTGATTTAAACCATCAGTGAGCTGGTCCCTTTTTCTGTATCCTCCCCTCATGTCATCGTGATTCTCCCATGAATTCTAGAATAAGAACCAAGAAGACTATAGCATTTGTCACGGACAACACTTTCAGCTAGTCCGTGAATTGCTTAAGGCCAACTTGTAGATATATGGTGCATCTTTAAAGGAACCCAAAAGAACTTTCCACTTACCTACAATTTAATTAGCCAGATCAATCAGCAGAAGTGTTCCAGACAATAAACAGACTAAAAGACACAGAATACTTACACAGACCCCATCCCAAGCTCTGCTCGCTGCAAAGAACTCCCGCCCTAGTTCACAGACCAGCACAACAAATCAGACATCACTACCATGAAAAGCACAAGCCAGCACATCTGCATGAATGGGTTTTGAACTAATCACCCAAACAGGCATTCCTTTAGAAAATGCCTTCTGTCTCACCGTCTGGAAAACTGACCCTTGTCCCCCGGTAGGTGAAGTTTAGGGAGGATCACCTGCCCCCTCGTCCTTTAAAGGAGGCAAGCGGCCAGCTACGCTAAAGAATGCCATTGCTTAAGACACTGATACTTAGCACCAAGTACCGCACAATTTCCGGTCTCTTTATGACAAAGTCATTAATAAAATGGTGCCATCCAAGTTCCAGCAGCACCTGTTCTCTGTGGTCAGAGACAATCAGGTTTCAGATCAGGACACAGCCTTATTGATGTTTGGTTTTCTGGCCTTCAATAGGACATTCATTCCTATGTTAATATTGCTAGCCCTCTTTGGCTTTTGGCAGTGCTGATCACCTAGGACTGATGACTAGCATACAAGTGTATGGGGAGAATCACTCATCTGGATCTACTGATTCTTGTTAGATGCAGCTCAACGAGCCCTGATGGGCACTCAGGTCACGAGAAATCCCACAAGTCTCGAAGCTCTTTCCTCCTATTTAACACCTATATGAGACTGAAGAGAGAGAACCATAGTATTCAGCTCTTACATCACAGTCACATGGTCTGACTTATGTACCACCACCTATAGGCAGCTGACACTAAACCATGCATCTCTTCCTCTGTCTGAGTCTTTCTGGCAAATGCTAAATCTGGTGGTGGAGTGGAGAGACTCAACATTGTAAAATGTTAGCCTGACATGCAACAGTCTAAGTCTAAACAATAGCTTAATTGCTTAAAATCTGAGCAAATGAGCTGAGCGATCCACTAACAACCCCAGAGTACTGGGGTACATGTGTGTGGCACAGTATTAGCAATAGCATGAACGAAGAAACTATCTCTTCACTCTTTGAGCCTGCACAATTCAGGCAGGGTATAGAAAATGTAAATTGATAAGTACAGCTAAGAGCATTTGAAGAAATAAACTAACATTTAGTGCTGAATATCTGAGCTGTTAGATGGTGATTGGAGGTTCACTACATCATCCTCTCCATAGAGACAATGCTACCATTAAAGTTTGTGCTGGACCAATTAAAGAGGAAGCCTGATCCCTATTCAGCTGTTGCTACTCTATAGCTTAAAGAATACTGTTGGACTTAAAAGATAACGGCAACCAGTGAGATTAAGGTATCAAACAGAGAATATTAAGAAGTGTTGTTGGTCTTTTAATCAGTGTGCACCAATGGTGAAACATTTCATAGACAATGGGACAATGTCTACTAAAATTATAGTCGTCACCACACACACACTGCCTGTTGCAATAAATAAATAAAGCGTTTGATGTTATCAAAGGTGTTTCAAGAATAACACATTGATTGTCCTCAAGACCCTGGGTTCTCCTGCCAAAACAGTAGAGATAGGACGTGAATATTACAGGAAATTGAATGTCTCCTTAAATGACTCTTATCATTTTCCTATGTATTAATGATACCCTTGATGTGATCAAAAGTTCAGCCTATCTTGGGAATTTAGATCTTATAAGTGGATATTGGTAGTCATAAGAAATAGCTGCCTGAGAAAGGAAAGTATTTATGATCTGGTAAGGATTGTTGCAGTTTATTGTATTGTCTTTCAGACTTCTTAATACCCCCTGCTGATTATTTTATTTTATTTTTGAATTGTGAACTAAATATTGGAGACCCCTGTATAAAGCAGATCCAGCCTTTTCCTTGATTGTATTTTGGCCAAGCAAAGAGCAGAAATGATTCAGAAAAGTATTTGCACATGTACTTAGGAAAATACTTAAGCACATGCTTGACTATTAAAGTAAAAATGCTTAAGTATTTTCCTAAATAGAAATATTTTCTTTAATAGGGGCCTTAGTTTGATTGGGGACCAATCTAGTTTCCTTCTGTATGCAATGCCACCTTGATTCATGGCCTTAAGGGAAGAGAGCAGAACTATTGCAAATGAGTACTGACAGGAAAAGCCATTGAAGGGACAACTAGCTTTAATTACAAAACAAAATAAACGTACATGGTGCTTTACAAAACACAAAAGTAAGTCACAGTCCCTGCCCTAAATACGTATACACAAACAAACAGGCCAGTGTGCCGGTCAGCAAATATGAAACTCTCTAATACTGAGAAATGTCCATTAATCTATTCATGCTTTGAACAGTTAATATTTGAAAGAAGTGAAAAACTTCCAGTTCAAGTTCAATGCAAGAAAAACAAAAGGCAAATGTGCTCCGTAAAGGTTAAGGCTAGGATCAAATATCGCTCCATTTGGACTCTTGCTTGTAGATGGACTTGTGAACAGGACAGTAAAATAATGATATTAAGTAAGGAAGCAAATGTGCAAATCATGGAGTTGAATATTTCTTTCTAATTCTAACTTATGGGAGAGTGGGAAAGAAATTTAAGTTTTACTGAGGCTTTTAATTATTTAATGCTAAATCTGTGTAACTTTATGCTTGGGCTTTCCATTCAAGATATTTTTTTGAACAAAGTTAACCTCAGAAATTGTCACTGTCATTTTAAGCCCTAATAACTTTGGGGGCTTGAAGAGAAGTTAAGCTCCAAGAAACAGTGGATTTTTAAGGTTGATATTAAGCCAGATGTTTTCAAGAGATACGTAAAAGGTATCTTGGGCCTGGGAGTTTTTGGAATTCTTTCTGTAACAGTAAAGAATGATTGGTATATTTTTAAGCTATTTGCATTTCTCTGAATCTTCAAAAAAGACAAAACACAACAACAACAAAACCTTGAATGTTCCTGTTTGAAAGTGGTCTTAATTCTGAATCCCAGAAAAGACTTCTGGGGAATGTTTTTCTGTTTTTTGATGCTGTGTGTGCACGTCCACATACACACACGATCATTTTCCACACTGCTGGAACTCCTGTTGTTTCTGCCTTCAGTGTTGTGTAATTGTTGTTTGCTTTGGCTTTTTGTTTGAATGGTCCAAACCAAACCAGAGCTACACAGCACTGGATGACAGGATTTTTCCTCACCAGTAAGTATGCTACACACACCACAAATAATGCATCTGGGCTTCAGAGTAGAAACTTTATATATTCTGAGAAACTTTATATGTGCAAAGAAAACCTTAAGAAGTATAAGGAATAGCAGTTAATGAAGTGGTGTAATGTCAGATCTTTGAAAAAGAATAAGTTGGGGGCATTTCAGTCAGTAAGACGAGGTTAAATATAAAATTATACAATCATCTGCTCGTCAACTTTTGTATCCCTTTTATTTGCTTCTCATGTACTTAAAAAAAACTGGGCTTGCCATAGTTGTGTTTGCTTTGTTTTGTTTTGTTTTTTTTCCAAAAGTACTGTCCACCACAAAGGTACCATTCGGTATAATGGCCACATTTAATAAAATGTAGGAGGCAGGACAGATTTTAGGGGACAGCCATTTTATCATACCTATTGCTACCTATGGTCACTATAATGCAGACGAGCTAGAGATTCTGTGAAGTGCATTAGGGAATTCTCATTGCTATAGATTTTACATGGAAGGCATTCTGATACTACAGTGATGGGCAGCAATATAAAATCTTTAGATACATGTATGATAATTGCAACTTATTGCTGTGTTCTGTGTGAGACCTTTCCTTGCATCTGATATGGCCTTTGAAAGTTCAGAGGCAGGTAGAGGGGCAAAGCTAGGGTTGCCAACTTTCTACTCACACACAAAACCGAACACCCTCACCCTGCCCCACCTCTCCTCCAAGGCCCCGCTTCCACTCACTCCATCCCCCTTCCCTCTCCCCACCCTCACTCACTCACTCATTTTCACTGACTGGCTCAGGAGGTTGGGGTGCAGGAGGGGGTGAGGGCTCTGGCTGGCGGTGCAGGCTCTGGGGTGGGGCCAGAAATGAGAAGTTCAGGGCGCAGGAGGGGGCTCCAGGCTGAGGCAGTGGGTTGGAATGTGGGAGGGGTGAGGGCTCCGGCTGGGAGTACGGGCTTTGAGGTGGGGCCAGAGATGAGGAGTTTGGGGTGCAGGAGGGGCCTCCAGGCTGGGGAATGGAGCCAAGGGGTTTGGAGTATAGGAGGGGGCTCTGCGCTGAGGAAGGGGGTTGGAGTATGGGAGGGAGCTCTGCGTTGAGGAAGGGGGTTGGAGTGTGGGAGGGGGCTCTGTGCTGAGGAAGGGGGTTGGAGTGTGGGAGGGGGCTCTGTGCTGAGGAAGGGGGTTGGAGTGTGGGAGGGGGTACAGATTTTGGGCTGGGGGTGTGGGTTGTGGGTTGGGACCAGAAATGAGGGGTTTAGGAGGGGGCTCCAGGCTAAGGTAAGAGGTGAGGGCTCTAGCTGAGGGTGTGGGCTCTGGGGTGGGGCAGGGGATGAGGGGTTTGGGGTGCAGGAGGGTGGTCCGGGTTGGGACCAAGGGGTGTGGGAGGGGGATCAGGGCTGGGATAGGGGGTTGCGGCACAGGAGGGAGGTCAGGGATACAGGCTCTGTGTGGCGCTTACCTCCAAGCAGCTCCCAGAAGCAGCGGCATATCCTCCCTCCAGCTCTTACACGGAGGTGCAGCCAGGTGTCTCTGCACTTCCCTGTCTGCAGGCACTGCCCCCGCAGCTCCCATTGGCCGTGGTTCCCAGCCAGTGGAAGCTGCGGAGCTGGCGCTTGCGGCAGAGGCAGCGTGAAGAGCCCCCTGGTTGCCCCTACACATAGGAGCTAGAGGAGGGACATGCCGCTGCTTCCAGGAGCAGCACGGAGCCAAGGCAGACAGGGAGCCTGCCTTAGCCCTGCTGCGTTGCCAACTGGACTTTTAACGGCCCGGTCAGCAGTGCTGCCAAGGTCCCTTTTTGGCCGGGCTTTTCGGTCAAAAACTAGGCACCTGGCAACCCTAGGCAAAGCAGCAATGTAGGCAGAACATGAGCATCAAACTTGTGGCCAGTAGCAGTAGCAGGCAGTCATATGGACTCTTTGTTACTCATTAACTTGACTACTGGTTTTACATCCAGATGCAATCAGCATATTGAAAGGTGTTTCTTTAATCCCAATGGCAGGAAATCACATAGTGTACTTCACAAAGTAATGGCCTTGTCATATGCTCCTTGTATATAATTCATAGCAAACATAAATGGAACTGGTGAATTGGACAATTGTAAATTTTACCTCATGAAAAATCTGTTACTGTGCAATGGGTGCAGTAAATGACAAAAGTAGGTTTTTATCTTAGAAACAACCACTTTCAGCAAAGATGCTGAATTAGCAAGTTGAGTAACTGCAAAAAGTTAGTTAGAGTGCAAGACCGTGTGATGGCTCAGCTGTCAGTGAGACCCCTGTAGATCCAACAGCACTTCAGAGACTACAGTTTGATCCAAGTCGTCATTGCCTAGGTTGGGATTTGCAACTTAAATCAGTTAGCAATAGGTGTTTGTGAAGAACCATTAAACCGTTAAACAGCTGCACACAAGGGACCCAGTTGCAAGCACCATCGTGCTTCGGCTGCAAGGAAGCTCTGAGCCACTTGTCAATTTTTTAAAGCCTGGTCTACACTAGGCGTTTAAACCGGTTTTAGGAGCGTAAAACCGATTTAACGCCACAACCGTCCACACTAGGAGGCACCTTATATCGATTTTAATGGCTCTTTAAACCGGTTTCTGTACTCCTCCCTAACGAGAGGAGTAACGCTAGTATCGGTATTAACATATTGGATTAGGGTTAGTGTGGACGCTGATCGACGGCATTGGCCTCCGGGAGCTATCCCACAGTGCACCAGTGACCGCTCTGGACCGCAATCTGAACTCGGATGCAGTGGTCAGGTAGACAGGAAAAGCCCCGTGAACTTTTGAATATTTCCTGTTTGCCCAGCGTGGAGCTCCGATCAGCAGGGTGGCGATGCAGTCCGAAATCAAAATAAAAAAAGAGCTCCAGCACGGACCATGCGGATGTGATCGCTGTAAGGGCAGGCAAATCCGTTCTATCAGCGCTCCGTTACAGAAGATGAAATTCAGAATCCTTTTTTAAAAATCTCCAGACAGATGCCATAGCAGGGACTCAGCGCACTGCAGCGTGACAAGCGTAACGGAAAGCCAAAGAATCAAATGGACGCTCATGGACTGGAGGACTGAAGCTATCCCACAGTTCCTGCAGCCTCCGAAAAGTATTTGCATTCTTGGCTGAGCTCCAAATGCTTCTAGGGTCAAACACAGTGTCCACGGTGGGTCAGGGCATAGCTTGGCAATCTACTCACCCCCCCCACACACACCCAGAAGCGAAAGGGAAAACAATCCTCTGACTCTTTTACATGTCACCCTATCTTTACTGAATGCTGCAGATAGACACGATGCTGCAGCTGTCAACACCAACATCATCACTCCCCCCCTGCCATGGGTGGCTGATGGTACAAAAGGACTGGTAACCGTCCTCGTCATCAGCCTATTGGCACATGGGGCAGTAACCATGCTGACTAGCATCCGTCAGGTCGATCAAGGGCGCCTGGCCCTAATTTTTTCTGGTGGTGGATGGTGCAATATGTCTGGTAACCATCGTCATCATAGCAACAGGGGGCTGAGCTCCATCAGCCCCCACCCTTCATGTGTAAAGAAAAGATTCAGTTGCCCCTGGACTAGCAGAGGGATGCTGGGCTTCTCTCCTACACACTGCTTAATGTCCTGTCTGGACTATCATAGCAGCTGGAGGCTGCCTTCCACTCATTTCTCACTAACAAGTCACCATGTCTTATTCCTGCATTCTTTATTACTTCATCACACAAGTGGGGGGACAATGGTATGGTAGCCCAGGAAGGCTGGGGTAAGAACGGAATGAACAGGTGGTGTTGTTACAGGAGCACCCCCTGTGAATAGCATACAGATCATAATTTCTGCAGGATCTGACACAGAGCAGCTGTGCTCTCTGGTTCTATGATACAGTGGTTATCTAGTACACTTGCCTATATTCTAGGCAGGACTGATTCTATTTTTAGATACCAAAAAGGAGGGATTGACTCAGGGAGTCATTCCCAATTTTGGCTTTTGCGCCCCTGGCTAAGAGCAGCCAGGGGCACTTATGACAGCAGCAAATGGTACAAAAGGACTGGTAGCCATGATCATCTTAGTTCCAATTTATGGAAGGGTTTGGATGGTGCAATATGGCTGGTAACCATCTCTGCTGTCATGCAAAAGCATGCTTCTGTGTAGCGCTGCTGAATCGCCTCTGTGAGCGGCATCTAGTACACATACGGTGAGAGTCACAAAAGGCAAAACAAGCTCCATGATTGCCATGCTATGGCATCTGCCAGGGCAATCCAGGGGAAAAAGGCGCGAAATGCTTGTCTGCCGTTGCTTTCCCAGAGGAAGGAGTGACTGATGACATTTACCCAGAACCACCCGCGACAATGATTTTTGCCCCATCAGGCACTGGGATCTCAACCCGGAAGTTCCAAGGGGCGGCGGGGGAGGCTGCGGGAACTATGGGATAGCTAGGGAATAGCTACCCACAGTGCAACGCTCCAGAAGCCGACGCTAGCCTCGGACCGCGGATGCACACCACCGAATTAATGTGCTTAGTGTGGCCGCGCGCAATCGATTTTATAAAATCTGTTTTACAAAACCGGTTTATGCAAATTCGGAATAGTCCCGTAGTGTAGACGTACCATTAGGGTGTTAAAACATTAACATACGGCCAGGAGATGAGTTGGAAGGTGAGGTAAGTACAGTCTGGATGTTCTGAAAGGGGTAAAAAATATCCTATGTTTGTTAGCACTGGATATGGTTGTACTTGTCTCTGCTACACTGTCGTTCAGTGCAAGCTTAGCAGCTGGAACAGGACCATGAAATTGGCAAAAGTCTTGCTAGTTTTAAAATGCAGATTAATAACGGATTGTCAAAGCGAGGACGGCTCTCTAATCCTGTAACAGACCTGTCTAGAGCTAATGAGACTCAGGGGCCATGGTACCTGCTCTTTTCAACTTCCTGCATTAGCTCTCTGTTTAACTACCTGTGGTGCTTAAGCAATTGGGAGAGAAACATCTGAACTTGTTAACAAAGTGACTAACTTACATGTACTGCATTAATTATAGACTGAAAAGAGCATCTGGTGGAGATGTGCACAGACCTTCAGCTTTAACTGTGATCCTCTCTGATGCCCTCCACAGCTGCATTGCTGCCCCTCAGCCTTTTCTGGCATTTTCCTAGATTTTCTGCATATAAATACTTAATTTAGCACATTTCATCGTTACTGATGTCCTGACGGTAGTGTCTGAAGGTAGAGGAAGGATTCTACTATACTACAAAGCAAGGCCCGATGCAGTCCTCTTACATCTATCGTTATCTTGGAATTGGGCAGCTAGCCCAGGTTCAGACAACTGGGAATTTGTGTACTGTCCAGACTTGAGACAGCCCAGTGGGTGGGCTGTGGTTCTCGAAGAAGGTCCTGCTGGAGCCTTCAAATGAAAGAGAAACATGTAGAAGAGAAGAAACAAAGTTGTTTAAATTCTTCTAGTTACTGTCTCTTCTTTTATTCCTGTGACAGAAGAGGCAGCGTTATCTGTTTACAGCGGAGGACTGGGACTCGGGGGACCAAGATTCTATTCCAGACTCTTTCATGGACTCTCTGCCTCATTTTCCTTTTCTGTAAAATAGACCTAGGAATGTTGTGAATCATTTTAGGATCTTCAGAGGGAAAGACTATCTGCCCAAAAGGCCTGGGTTGGGAATATGTACCCTGATCCTTAGAGCTGAATGTCGTGTGCTGAGCAAACACAACTCGCTTCTCAGGACCAGGCCCATTAGGCCCTTGTCATTTATTCTGTATATTTACAGAGATTGAGACTTTACAGAAAGCTTCCCCACCCCCTTTTGAAGTTTCTATTTTTATTCATCAGCTACGTGGTGGAAGGTGCTCCAAAAGTCCCTTCCTCTGCTTAACCAATCAGAAATCTACTATCATTATTTTACCCTTAATACACACACATGCAAACTCTCACTAAAAGCATTCATTGCAAGCATATCTGTGAAACATAAGAGTGGATGTGAAATGAGGCATGCACTGTGGAGTAGACTTAAGTGTTCATGTGACTGCCATTAAATGAACAATCATGTTTGTGAGGATTTGCATAAACCAAACCACACATGCTTGACAAAATAAAAGCCTATATTTGTGCCTCACCCCAACACCTCATTTACATGCTCTTCATTTAAATTAATAATGGAGAACTGGCATGCAAAAAATGTAAGAAAAAGAAATGCAAATAATGTATTACAAAGAAGATATTTCTATTTTTAATGTATTCACACGTTAATTAAGGAAGGAAATTATTTGGACAGGTAGAGAATAATGTTTACTCCTGTGAGATATTCCTGCTTTATCTGGGACTTCAATGGAGCATAAAGGTTCCTGAGAGACAAAATCCTTAAGCATTGTATAAGGAAGTTCTCTGAATTTACAATAAGGATAATCCAATGCAGCCTTTCCCAGAAACATTTGCTATTGTTACCCAAAAAACAGTGATATGGATCAGTCCTCCTGATGTGCTTCTTAATGTTCTACAGTGGTATGCCTTGTATCTGATTCTGAAAATCTTTGTGTAATTCATGTATTGTGTACAGTACACCGGGAACAGTATGCAGTCCAGTTTTGTGGTCTGCTTTGCAATAGGCTGTACTCAACTGCAGTTGTTCAACTCCCTTAATCTCTGCATGTAAATAGTCTCTTCCGTTTGCACACTTCAGCCGTGTCCACCTCTCAAAGAGGATAAATGCTCGTTAGAACAAAAGTCTGTTTTTAAAACCCGTGAACAGAATTCAAAACAGAATGAGAGCGGGCACAAGCAGTAAATTATGGCAGCCCTAGAGCACTTGAAACTTGCAGAGGGCTGATTTATGTGTGTTTATATAACTGTGTATTCTTCTATTCATTGTATGGTTACAGAGGTGACAAGTTATGCACCCTGTACGTACTTCACAACATGAAAATAATATTGCAGTCTGAGATAATTACCAGTGTCATCTTTTTTCATATGTAATCTTCCCAAAGTAGTGAGAGGATGGTTTATGAAAGCTCAGTACAAAATAACTTCTATGAAAGCAATAGTTAGTGAAACATGAATGTTATACAATCCACCTTTGAAAATAAAACAGCTCCACAAAGAAACATACCTACATGCATCATTTTTAATGTACATTTTTCAGATTTCTTCCAAGTGATCATGATTAACATTCAGCACCAGATCTTCTGCTGGTGTAAATCAACATCGCTCTATTGAAGCAGATATAGGGACCTAATTTGCATCAACTGAGGATCTGTCTCTAGCCAAAAAGAAAGCTCCTCTTCCCCTCATGCCAATTGTATGCAAAATCACATTTTTCATGGATCATAAAAAACTAAGTGACATGGAAATAGCAAGACAAGGACTGCGTAATTCTGACTATCTGAGAGAAGCTTTAATGTAATCTTTGGCTGAAATAAAACTTCTGCCGTCCAGACGTGTGATTAGAAGGTCTCAGACTTTTTATTACGTTTTGAATCATTTTATTTTGTTCATTAGGTTTTGATGAAAAGACTCTAAGGTCACTGAGCCTGAGGGAATAGTAAGGGTAGTTAATATATCTTGTAGGTCAGGCTCTACAATCCTGACTCAAGCTCAGTAGTATTTAGGGAAATAGTCCCATTTAAGTAATTGGAACTATTTGCTTACGCAACACTCAGGATGACTCCAGATTGCAGAATCTGGCCCATAAGCAGTACTTGCTTTTTTGATCAAATTCCACTTTATTTGGAGTTGTTCTGGTGAAGTCGTCATAGAGTTATTCTTGTTTTACACCAGTGCAGTTGGGGGCAGAATTTAGCCCAGTGCCTGTTTAATGCCTTACTTACATTGCATTTTGGGAGGGAGGTACGTCACACGCTCTGTAGAAAATCCTTAGAGATGGATATGTCTAGAGCCCTGCATGGATACAAAATTGGTATCTGTATCTGATGCACAAACCTGGTCCATGGATATCCACAGATTTGCAGGGTTCTAGATATGTCAGCTGTCTGATGATTTCTCACCATTCTCTCCTTGGCCGCTCTCTCCTTTTGTGCAGGTATATATTGGGTAGTGGATGTATGTAGGTTTGGGATCCTACCGCTTTGTTGCATTTACCCTCCATAGGACCTGACATGGCCCCCTCTCTAGGTGATTTCTTCTCAGTTCATCTCTTATTTGCACTGAAATCCTGCTCTCACCCAACTGTCCATGAGGATTTGTCTTATCACCTAGAGTTCAGGTGATTTACCTGATGCTCAGCTGGAATTTGAACCACTGGGCTGCCTTGATTCTTGTTTGTTGTAACTATTCAACAACACGCTAAGGGCCTGATCTAATTCCATCCAAGGCAATGGAAAGAATCCCACTGACCTGGATAGGACCTGGTTCAGATCCAGCACCCCGCTCAGGTAAATGTATCACCAGGCATCTTTCATTAGAATGAAAGCAGAGTCTTTTTCTGTCATTCTCCATGACTTTTTGGAAGGAAAAATTGCATCTTGAATACAGATTGCATTTTTGAGATTTACTCAAGTGACCGTTTTCTAAACACAGCTTCTCTCTCTCACACACACACACACACACACACACACTTAACAGCGTTAAAAAGGTTGAGTCATCTTAAAAGGCTTATTTAATACTAAATAAAAAAAAGTCTTCATGTAGTCACACAATGCACACAGCCGCTTAAATTGCCTTCTACATCATTAGGGCCTTTTTAAATTGCATTTTTTTTTCTGGAACTCTGCATTTCAGTATTAACAGCTAGCTGCAACAGTGACCAAGCATTCACATGGCACATGCATGCTTATCAGATGTGACAGATGGAAATGTCTGGATCTCCTAGTCATCATTTACTATTTCTTTTCTGGGAAGCTGTGTTATCATTGTTCAAATAAACTGTAACTCTGCTCTGGCCCCAACAGTGCACAAAGAAGGGAGAACAAACAAGCCCTAATGCACCCGTATAGCTGTGGAGTGTGAGTAATATCTGAAAACCCCACAGCCTGGGAAGCTTTTGGAATAAACAGGGAGTGCAACACAAGAAAACAGAGCTCAGGGGGAACTGGAAGAAGAGTCCTTTTAAGCCACCTCTTGTACCACCCAGATTCTGGACTGCTGCAGCTGGTGTGGCTCCCAACATAAATTTAAGCAGGCAGGGTCTGCTCTAATTTATGATAGTCTCCCTAGGGCTGCCTCTGGGCTGCTCCACAGTGGGGTATATGGAGTGGGGCACATTTTATCCCTCTGCTGCACTTACCTCTGGCACATCCTCTATGCTGTGGCTTGTGAGGGGGATAGAGGGTTCGCTGTGGTGGCCTTATGCTTATCCTATGTCACAGAAGATCTCCTTAAGTAGCCCCATGTGGTGTCTTTACAGCCTCTGTATGCCACCAGAATAGTGAGCAGGGCCAGAATAAGCCCACAGGTGTTAACTTGGTTTGGTTGAGTTTTGTCTTTTGGAAGAACACCGAAAGACATGTAATTATAATCAACAAGGCTAAACCTGGACTGGTAAAGTCTTGATTTCTCCTATCATAGACAAATATCATGATCAGCCTTTAACCTTTGGGAATTAAGTTGCTTACCCATATGAACGTGAGTTTTTTGCAGCCTGGGTCCTAGAAGAGATACATTCTTATGATTTTCTTTCATTTTTATCTCTCTCTCAAATTAGCAGTGTCTTGCTGCAATGCAGTTGGAAGTTGGTGGATTGGGGCAAGCTTGTTTCAGGTGTGTCCAAAGAATGAGGGCTTCATCTATGAGAGGAAAAGAAAACACAGAGCGTTCACTAGTCTGTCGTATCATAAGAAGGGGTTAAAGTGGCACTGTAGTCTTGTCCAGAAAGTTCCTAGTAGCAAGTGAGTCCTCTGACTTTAGAGGAGCCATAGTATGGTAACCAACTGTTTGTGGAAATATTAATCCTCTGGAAGAACGGACTACAATCACACATCATATGCACAACTGCTATAAACATAATTTAAAATAGTAAGCCATATCATGAAGATTTTATCAAGTTTCTGCTCAGGAAAATCCCCCTGGATTTCAATGGGAGTTTGATTGAGTAGGGACTGGTAATACTGACTAAAGGTTTCAGGATATGGGCAACAGGCAGGACAGAGTTGGGTCAAAATAAAATGAAGCTATCTTTTCAGCCCAGAATGAGGCATAAAAAGGAGTTTCCTTTTTCTCCTGGGCTCTAGAAAACAACAGTACAGCATTTCCATCCTGCTTTGATCTTCATTCTTTCCTGGAGATATGTACAGATTACTTCCAGCTCACTAAAACGGGTTAGCCAATGAGCAATCCTTTTCTATCAATATTATGTCTCATGTCTCACTTCCTCCCCTACATGGCTCAACCACGTTCTCTTCTTGATGTATGTTCATACTATAAATTAGGCTCCTGAGAAATTGCTTACTCTTCCCTCCTTTGCTTTTCTGTGCAGAGGACAGAAACTTATGTCCCTTATGTAGGGTTTCTTTTCCTTTGTTTTAAAAACAAAACAACAAACAAAAACTCATATTGAGCCAAGATTCACTCATGATTTATGGCAATAGGACTTCCTGGGTGAAATTTCATATCCTGAGGGGCAAGTTTATTCTGTTCATTGTTCATTAAAAAACAAATTTAGTTTGTGCCTTTTGTGTAATAATTTGATACTTTCCTAGATTGCCTGCTGGTTAACATTCCAAACGTATTTTTTTAAAATTACAGTTGGACATGTGGCATAAGATATAAAATAAAATTTAGATATTAAAAGAGTAGGGGAATAATTATTAATGATCAAAAGGAGAGAAACTAAAACATCAGTGTTTGTGGAAATCTAACATTTTCCTTCTCATTGATTAGATTGTTCGGTACCATTAGTTATTGCAGTGAACCCTCACTCTCTGAAAACACATAATCATTCCTCTCTAGCATGATGTTACCATTTTCTAACTTGTTTCTGTCATTTTGAAACAAGGTCTACAATACATGGAGTCAACTGATTGAAAAGAGTTCCATGCTTAATCAACCCTCATCATTTTTCAACTGGGGTTTATATTGTCCACTTGAGTGTAGTGACGCAGTGGGTGAGAAAATAGAGAATTAATCTTCCATCACATTCCCTTCTGTAGAGAAACTTTCTAATTAAACAGTAGAAAATTATTTCAAACTGAGGGGGAAAAAACGCTTTTCATTCACTGTCTTCCATGGCACTGTCATGGGCAAAGTTAATTGCAAAAAATAATTTATTCATTAAAGGCTTTCAATTGTATCTCATGTCTTCAGTGGTTTCAGTACTGAAGAACCCATATTTCCCCTAATAGGTACTTATGATAGGAAAACAAAACATGTTCTGTATGCACTACTTTGTTTCTGATTCATATTTTCTATCCTAGGGTACTTTTTCTTCAAATCTATCTCTGTCTCCAGTGTTCAGAAAATCCCTTCATAATTGCATTTCTTAAAAGATCTTCCTTCCTAACTATGCTAGTTGTGCATCTTGAGATTTTTTTCCATTTACTATTCTGGTCTATTAGCTGCTAGGAGCAAAGACAATGCAAAATGAAAGTCAATTGTTGCAAATATTTTGTTTAAAAATGGCAATTCTAAACATATTACTCTATTTAGAAAACAAAATCCAAGTGCAAGGCGTCCTGTGTAATGATATGGAAATGATCACAGATGCATGAAAAGCAAGTTGAATATATGAATGTACACAGCTGAATGTATTAATCAATGACTGATATAATCGTTACTTCGGGTTTTGCAACTGAAGAAGGGGGCTTGCAGCTAGAAAGTCAATTGAATATTGACAGATAACTTTTTTCAGTGTGTGGAATAAAGAATGTTTTCTACAACTTTTGTTAAAATCCTAGTGTTTATCTGTTTGGGCTTAAATAAGGTCAATATGTTGGTTTCATGCTTTTCATATTAGCTCTGGCTTTCATTTTGGCAGGTCCTCCCTTTCACTGTTTGTGCAGCATGACATAGTAGTGCCAAGTTTGTAATGTCAACTCTTTGCAGCTCTTTTTAATGCTTTTATCTACAGAAAGCTGCCTACTGCTTAAATGTAGAAAGAGCTCAGAGAAAAACAGTCTCTGAAAGTTTGTGAGGGGAAAATCATCATCATTGTGTTGTCTTTGCTTATCTTATGCTTACTTGTGCTTCCCTTGTTAGCTGGGTTGTGCAGTGGTACAAAAATGCTGATGCTTGCTATTGGTTTCATAAGATGATGCGTACAATGTTGTGTTGGAGAAACTCCATGTCAGGTGGTAAGGTGGTACCCGTAATGGAATCTTTCCATGCCCCCCTCCCTCCCCCCCCCCCGAGCTGCAGTCGGGAACCGGGGCTGGGAGTAGAGCTAAAGCTGGAGCTGGAGCCGGGGTTGGAGCTGCAGCTGGGGTCCGGGTTGGGAGCTGGGACCAGGAGCGGAGCCGCAGCTGAGGCCAGGGCAAGAGCCACAGCTGTGGCTGGGAGTGAGGCTGGGAGCCAGAGGCCAAGGCCAAAGCCAGAACCACAGCTGGGCCTGGGGGCAGGGCCTGGGTGAAGCTAGGGGCAGAGAGGGACTGCGTGGTGCTCCCTTCCTATCCCCTATGGGCTGGTCCAGGCCCCGTCATATCCCCCAAATGTTTCTACACACACACCCCTAGCGGGCACCCCCCAGACCACAGGCGTATGTGCTGTCACCTTTTCCTACTGGAGAAGATATGATGATTTCATACGTCTATGGCTGTGCACATAACAAATCCAACCTGTAATTTAGCCTGACTGTAATTTTCTGCTCAAGAGGCCAAGGACTTCAATAGTAGGATTGTTGCGAAAGATGTTGGCTGGAGTGTAACAATATTGCCAGTCAGTATTGTGTGCAGGTGTGGCTGCAAAGCATCAAAGATCCTAATTCTGCAGGGCTGACTTCAATGGGAGTAGGACTGGACCTAAAAATTAGGTCAAACCACAGCTGCTATTCAATCATAAAATACTTGTAAAAATACATTGTAAACTACAATGGTTTGTTTTGATGGGGAAAGGAAGGCTATCTGAAATTCCACCCAGATGTCCATCTACTTGGCTATTCTTCTTAGATTTCTTATTTTAAGTTAGGGGAGAGTTTTTTCTGAGAGAATTGGGTTCATAATCCATAAAGATACAGAATAACAATCATTTATTGTTTCATAGCCAGTGCTTGCCATTCATTCTCTTTTGTAAATGCTGGTTTCACAAGGAGACTGGTAGTCGACACTGAAATAAGGAAAGAACATGTTATCAGTATATATTCGAGACAATCATGTTTTCTTGTCTTGATTCATTTTGTGTAATGAACTTTAAGAAAAACCATTCAGTTTTGGAATAGACAAAAATGAGCCTCTGTTATACATTATCTAAGTTAATGGATTCCTTTTATGAAAGGCAAAAAATAGCAGTGTTACTAAATGTAACTAATGTATCTAGAGTTTGGAGAGCATAATGCTAAATGTCCATGGTACATTCTCTATCCCTTTGGGCAATATCTTATGATCAATTTTGCTACTCTGCCCTGACCTAATTATTGCTGTTGCTTATGAAAGGAAATAGAGAAAAACATGTCTTAGTTGGTTGATAAGCCATCTAGAAAACTATATTAGCATGATCAATCCTTAATGATTATAGTTTCTCATAATATTAGATCACCTGAAAAGGTGTTTGTTGGACGGGAGGGGAAGAAATAAGTTGACTTCATCAGGCAATTAACCTTTGCATACTTCCTCAGTTGATTTTATAGAGGCACACCTATTGCAACTTCCATTCAAGCAGATAAGGGTACTTTTGTAAAATGTTATTACTGTTATCAGGGCCAGATTATTTCATCATTATAATAATGAAATATTTGAGGCATTTGCTTCATTGTTAACTGGCTGCTGGTCAGTTGTGATGCTTTGCCCAGGTTCCCCATGCATAAGCTAGCAGTCTTGAATCAGTCAGTAATAAGTGGCTGAAAAGCGCATTTAGATTCTTAAGTGGATTTGCTAAAGCTTCCAACTGGCATTTTCCACCTTTAGTTTCCTGGTCATGATATGCTTTCAATTTGCAAATTATTATCCATTTAGCATCTGTTTTTTGTCTATAGTTATGTGTCCTTACTTCTCAATACCATGGCACATCCAAGGCATGTTTATTTTGATAAAAGTATTTGACTTAGAGCATGTCCAGTACATTTTGAAAAAGGGAACTAAGAAAATCCAGGGAGTTATAGACCAGTTAGCTTACATTTGGTACTCAGAAAGATAATGGAGCAAATAATCAATTGTAAGCACCTGGTCATGGCACCAGTGAGCACTGCCCATTACACTGCCATCATTGGTGCCAATCTTAATAAGGAAATAAGGTGATAATTAACCGTCAATATGGATTTGTCAGGAACAAATCATGTCAAACCAACCTAATATTCTTCTCTGACAGGATAATAAGCCTTGTGGATAGGGGGAAGCAGGAGATGTGGTATATCTCGACTTTAGTAAGGCTTTTGATACTATCTCACTTGACCTTCTCATAAACAAACTAGAGAAACATAGATTAGACAAATCTACTATAAGGTGGGCATACAAGTGGTTGGAATTATCAAAGAGTAATTATCAATGGTTCACAATCAAGCTGGAAGGGCATATTGAGTGGGGTACTGCAGGCACCTGACGTGTGTCCAATTTTATTCAATATCATAATAAACTATTTAGATAATGGCATGGAGAGTACACTTATAAAGTTTGCAGATGACACCAAGCTGGGAGGAGTTGCAAGCATTTTGGAGGATAGGATTACAATTCAAAATGATCTTGACAAACAGGAGAAATGGTCTGAAATGAATAGGCTGCACTTCAGTAAGGACTAATGCAAAGTACTACACTCAGGAAGGAACAGTCAGTTGCTCAAATACAAAATGGGAAATGACAGCTTAGGAAGGAGTACTGCAGAAAAGTATCTGTGGGTAATAGTGGATCACAAACTAAAAGAGTCAACAATGTGATACTGTCACAAAAAAAGCAAATAGCATTATGGGCTACATTAGCAAAAGTGTTATAAGCAAGACACAAGAAACAATTCTTCCAAGGCCTCAATGGAGTATTGTGTCCAGTTCTGGGCACCACACTTTGGGAACAATTGTACAAACTAGAGACAGTCCAGAAGAGAGAAACAAAAATGATTAAACATCTAGAAAATATGACGTAGGTGGAAATATTGAAAAAAAATGGGTTTGTTTACTCTGGAGAAGAGAAGACTGAGGGGAAACATGATAAGTCTTCAAGTACATAAAAGGTTGTTATAAAGAGGAGGGTGATAAATTGTTGTCCTTTTCCACCGAGGACAGGGAAAAAAGTAATGGGCTTAAGCTGCAGCAAGGGAGATTTAGGATAGTTAACCTCTGGAACAAATTACCTAGGGAGTTTGTAGAACTTCCATCATCAGTGGGTTTCAGGTGTTTGTCTAACCTGTTCTTGTCAGGGATAGTCTAGACTGGATAATAATCCTGCCCTAGTGCAGAGCACTGGACTATCAAAGTCCCTCCCTATGTACCACAAACTCATCTGTAAAATTATACACCGAGGACCAATGTTAGCCTTGGTGTAACTGGACTGACCAGGGCTGGATTTGGCAGGCAATATTCACTCCACTCATCTTGATGGTAGGGGTTTCAGGTTTTTTCAGTGAGTTGTTATTTAAGTCTTTAGGGTTGGTGATTCCTGACAGAAAATTGAAATCCCCAAGTTACTCAGAGAGCTGGAACAGTTTGGCCCCAGCAGTGCAAACTTCCCCACTAGAGTTCTGCTGCCTTTCTAGGAAAGAGGCTATTTCAGTATCTATATATATTAAATTCTCTGCCTTTCTGTTGAGACTCCCTGTGATGTAGTGTATGGAACTGAATGGGTTAAGGAGCAACTCTGGGCCCAGGCAACCCCGTCCAGCTGCACATGTAGAGCATGCTCCAGCTGAAGGTGCCGCTTAAAAGGGAGTCAGACAGCTAGGAAGAGCCCTGACAGGGGAGGGGAAAGGACCTACCCTGAGAGTTCCTGGAGAAGGGCACTGCAGTAACCTCCTCCAGGAGAGGAAGAGCCTGCCTGCTGAGCCCAGAGGGACTGATGGTTCAGTTATTATCTTTTCTTTTTCTATGAGACAAACTAAGATTTTGGCAAGAGAATGTGTGGCAGGAAGTGGCCCAGGGAGGCAGCCTTAAGGCACTCCTGGGTGCTGGACATTGGTACCTCTTATATGGGACCCTGGGCCGGAGCAGTGGAGTAGATGGGCTCCCCTACCAACCCCCCTCTTTAAGAAGGGCATGAAAACCCTCATTTCTAGACACTCCCTGAGGGCAGGAAGGAAGGGAAACCCCCGGCTGTGATTGGACACCCACGAGGGTCATGCATGTTCCTTGGAACCCTGATGGATCTTGCATGTTCCTTGGAACCCTGTCACACCAGAGAGAGATTTGACTAATGACCTGACCAGAGGGTCGAGTTAGCTCCCATTCCAGACAGTCAAATCACAGGGCATGATGGTGGCCCAGGGGACAGATGAGTGTCATGGTGAGCAGAGGGCTAAACCCCTAACCATTAGGTCATGCCACCAGTGAACACTGCCCATCACGGTACCATCATTGGTGCCAATCTTAATGATTTTTATGATGTGGACACGTACATTATGTATGCATAAGCTGTAAATGTGTAACGTCTGCAGTGAAGAGCGCAATAAACAATTAATGGTGCCATTCACAGTGCAGGGCCTTGTCCTGTAATTAAAATGGATATACATGAATATTTGGAAAGAAATATGGAACCATAAGTCACTGACTAATTTTGTTTGTCAGATGACTCAGGATGAAAGACATTCTCAAGAAGCTGGATACTATACTTTACATAGGTATTTTGCTATGGAAGGGTGGGGGGGAGGGCTATGCTATAAAATATGGGATCTATTTTGTACTTCTTGTAAATATATACTAATGTAGGGCTTGAAAAATTTGCCAGACAGCCACTAGCTAGGGGACCAAACTTACTTGCAGAGATCGATATGAAAGATGGTACAGTTGAACCCATTTATGTCGACCTCGGTTAACTTGCCAATCCTGTTAAGTCGACGGTTTACAAGTGGAACCGCCAAACTCCCTCTTTGGCTTATGAGTTTCTCATCCGTTATGTTGATTTGCCGAACCCTAATATCTCGAGCCCGTCCCCGACCCACCGTGTCCCCAGCCGCCGGCTCCCCGGCTCTCCAGCCGCGCGGTTCCCCAGCCGCCCGCTTCCCGCGTCCCCAGCCGCCGGCTCCCCGGCTCTCCAGCCGCGCGGTTCCCCAGCCGCCCGCTTCCCGCGTCCCCAGCCGCCCGGCTCCCCGCGTCCCCGACCCACCGTGTCCCCAGCCGCCCGCTCCCCGGCTCCCCAGCCCCGCGGTTCCCCGCTTCCCCGCCCGCCCCCGCATACCCGGTCCCTGCCTGTCCCCGCCCGCCCGCCCGGCCCGCATACCTGGTCCCTGCCCGTCCCCGCCCCACATACCTGGTCCCGGCTTCTCCTGCCGCCCGCCCGCCGGCTCCGCTTCCCCGCCCGCCGGTCCCCGCTTCCCCGCCCCCGCATACCCGGTCCCTGCCTGTCCCCGCCCGCCCGGCCCGCATACCTGGTCCCTGCCCGTCCCCACCCCACATACCTGGTCCCGGCTTCTCCTGCCGCCCGCCCGCCGGCTCCGCTTCCCCGCCCGCCGGTCCCCGCTTCCCCGCCCCCGCATACCCGGTCCCTGCCTGTCCCCGCCCGCCCGCCCGCCTGGCCCCGCATACCTGGTCCCTGCCTGTCTCCGCCCCACATACCTGGTCCCGGCTTCGCCTGCCGCCCGCCCGCCGGCTCCGCTTCCCCGCCCGCCCGTCCGTCTGTCCGTCCGTCCGCCCGGCTCCGCTTTGCCGGATCCAGCCACGTGCAGGCAGCGCGGTAAGGGGGCAGGGAGGGGGTGGGGGGGGATAGGGGTTTATCTCGATCATTGGTTATCTCGATGGCTTTTGGCAAACCCCTAGGCCGTCGAGATAACAGGGTTTAACTGTACTAGAAAGCCTCAGACTCCAGCAACATGGATTCTGGCCGGGGTGCTGTTCATCTCCCTTCCCAGGGATCCATCTTTCATTTCAGCATCTCACTGATACTGTAGGTGTCAGGTAAATTTGAATCTGCTCACCCCCGCTCCTCTGCTCTTGTTGGTTGAAGGAACCTACGCCATTGTTCTCCCCCCTGCTCCCACATTCTCTTGACTATTGAGAAGTGAAATCAGACTCTGTCCCCCTCCTCTGGTTTCCTGGTTACTGTGGTACTCTATCTATCCTCAATCTATTAAGAAGCCTTCCATCGACTAGTGTTGTCTACACCAGGGGTTAGGTTTGATTTTCAACATCTCTGAGAGATGTAGCTGTGCCAATGTACGTTTCTAGTGTAAACCGGCCCTCAGTTGTGACTACAGAAAGCCCTTTCTGGTACACCTTTTAACTCTGGACTTTAAGGAGCCTTAAAGTGGGCGTAAGCTATATTTGCACTCACTCTGAAGCCCTTTTACATTGCCAGGATGGTATAAAGAGGACTTAGTGTGCATTAGAATAAAGTCCAATGTCTGCAACCTAGTCTTAGGATTTAAAAGCAGTCATTTCCTAAGTCAATCATAGTTTAATCAAGGCTAGTAGCAGCATCTTAAAATTGGTTAATATCCATATTTGGGTTTCCTGGATGGTTTAAATGGAGTGACATATTATCTTCTCTATAGTCAGCCTAAAAGATAGATTTGATGGCTGTGAGCAAAGATGTGAAATTGCTATAGGCTTCCTCTCTTATAGCCTGCCACCTATTTGATTTATATGATAAGTGATCTCAGATGACCCTCCAAGGCACTGAACCATTAGAGAGTTATGTTGCACAGTGATAAGAAATCTTCAGAGATACCTAAATCTTCCTTTACCACTGGGAGTTTCATCTGTTCTGAAATACAGAGCATTTTTATGTATGATGTTGCTATCTCGCTAGCCATACTAATATTCAAAAGGATACACAGATTTAAATCAATAGCACACAGATAAAGACCTTAAAACTGAAGTATTTGCCAAGTGCGTGTTAGACAGCTCTTCCAGTTTTTTTTTTCTTTTGTGTTCTATTTCTTGAAAGTTGGATGGCCAGAATGGTTCAAATTCAAGTTCTCTTTTAGTCTTCTAACCAAACAGGAAGCTGGCCAGCATGCACACTACAGTCTGAAAGTCATTTCAACCAAGAGGTGATTTTCTTATTTTAGCCTTCATGCATTCATGGATTATGTCCTTTCTTAGTTAGCATATGTACTAAGTTCAGGGTTGATTTAGTTGTTGTTTTCTAGGAACAAGTGAAAGTGCCACTCCTTTTGCTTTGAATCATAGTGGGACACGTGTTTTTAGCCTAAGGTCAGTAAGGGTATATCCAGTTAACTACGGCTATATTCTTTTTTTTAAGGAGAAAATAGGTGCTGTTTATCTGGATTCCTGCTATTGAATCCATGTATAATGCAGCATTGTTTAAAAATAATCTGCCACAAATGTTAGCTTCACAGTATAAGTTTGATACAAGGATAATCTCCTACATAGAGTTCATCTACTCTGTGTCAGGTATAGGACATCAAATACAAGACATTTACTGTAGGCAGTATTGTATTTAGCCTCCGCATTAGTGCATAAGGGAAGGAGAGTGTGCAGGTGCCTACTTCTACTCAGACTGCTGGGCATATCAAAATGGACAAGATCAGGGGAGTGGCGCAGGAAAAGCTATTCTAATTTGCAATCTGCCATCCTTGGCAGCATCGTATGAATGTTTACAACTGCTGCTTTTGTTCATTGAAAATTCTCCTGTAAGGAAGAGATTTCTCTTTAAAATAAAATTAATGCAAGAGAGAGATGAATAGTCCCCCCATGCTATTTGGCTTTTTGCTCAAAGATATTTTATGAGAGGCAGCTCTTGGCAAATTTAAATGATTCTCTTCCTTAAGCTGGCAAATGCTGTCAATTCCGGTCCTCTTACCCTCCCATAAATCTGTAAAGTTGGCATCCCAGATACACAAGGCAACAATAAAATTGTGCAGGAGGACAGCGCAAGGGTGCTATAATCACTGCTGGTTTGTGTCAGCATTCAAAAAGCCTCTATTAGGGTTTTATTCTATGAACTATTTCTTTTGAAACACCATTACCTATATTTGCTAGGAGAGAGTGGCCTTGGCTGATTATATTTTAATTTTTAGAAAATGCACTTTAAATAGAATTGTGCGGGTTGGGGGGGAGAACGTGTAACGGAAACTAACAAATTGTGTTAGAATAAATTTTATAGGCCCTCCTTTGACTGCTTTTGTTTAAGAATTAAAACCATTCCCAACAGGCTAGAACTGTACAAAAAGAGAACACCCAGTGTGTGTTTGTATAGATTCACATCCTGACTGCTGACCCACATGTTCATACAGGTCCACAAACCATCCCCACAGTGAGACAACAAATAGGAGGGTAGTATCAAGCAGTGGCAGGAGAGGAGCAATTCTGTGGCTGCAAAGCCATTCCCACTCCCCCCGCATAGAGCTGTGGGGAATAATCGGAAGGAGTTGATGCCTCCTCCTTTGTCTCTATATTAGAGACGCTGGCTCTTCCTGTCTGGATGACAGCTGAGGAAGCACAAAGTGGTGCCTAAAAACCCATCAAGACAAAGATATCCCTTCTCCCCCAAGCAATTAGGTGGGAAAGGAACCCAACTCTCCATTATCCCACTACTTCTTCCTTAATAAATAACCTTTGTGTTCTTTTTATTTACCTTTTGGGTACACTTGGGTCACATTTTCAAGTGTTTCTCTGCCATGAATGGCTGGAAACTTATTTTAAGAAGTGAAGATTCTCCTATATTCACATGACTCAAAGAGCACCAAATAACTGATAAAATCACAAGAGTTGGCAACACTGGGTGACATCAAACAGGACAATTCCTGCCCCAGGCCTCAATGTCCTTCTTGCATTCCCAGATTGCTCTGGGTAGGTTATTACAGTCCCTAAGGGTGTGGTCTTCAGGGCCTAGGAAGACAGAGAAGCATTTGTATCATCTCCTGTTCCTTTTCTGCAGCTGTCTGGGATCTGGCTGGGCCACGGTTGCGGAGTCCCTCTGTATCCTTTAACATGCTTGCCTAATCCATCCCAGGACTTGGCAACCCTGCATATATCCTTAATACACTGAAGTGCTCCCATGTTGCTCAGCATTACAATTTGGCGCCACTTTATGTTTGAAAACTTTTGGTGGTATTCTGCTCAGTTACATCAGGGTTCAAAGGGCTCTGGATCAAGTCCCAAATTTGCCACAGAAATTGTTTTGTAATATAATTATTAATTTTGTTGATGCATGTGTATGTGGAGGGGGGGAAGAATACATTTGTATCTGAGAGAGAATTAGACAGCAGGATAGAAGAACATGACGTGTCAGATTTATTACCGATGCGGAGACCATTTTTTCATTTTGTTCATAATGTTGTTTTGAACCTTTGCCAGGCTTCTGAGAAGAAGGCCACTCTTGACCCCATCCCATGTTTCACACCCATTCATTGTTCTCACTTTGAAGCTTTTGACGGAGCTAGTGCTTTCAGGAGAAAGACTTATTGATTAGAATGAAGTCATTGTCAGCATCTGGGCTTTTATTTCTCTGCTCTGTTTTTTATTCACTGTGTAGAAGGTGTTTGTGGTATTTTACCCTAACTTGGCAAATTCCATTGGCACCTCTCCACTTATTCCTCAGAGCACTCTCACTTTGTCCCCTGCCCTTTTGACCTGCTCAAGCCTGCCATGATAATGCTCAAGCATTATGGTGGGATGACTAAGGGCATGACTACAGATACAGCACTGCAGCAGTGCAGCTGCATTGCGTCTGGTGAAGGCGCTCTATGCCGGCGGGAGAGAGTTCTCCCATTGACAGAGTAAAACCACCTCCGCGAGCAGCAGAGGCTATGTCGGCGGGAGAAGCTCTCCCATCGACATAGCACACAAGCACTTATGTCAGTGTAACTAATGTTGCTCTGGGGGGTGGTTTAATGTTCCAGAACAAGCTTTCAGAACAAGTTTCTTTTCTACTGTTGAAGGAGCGTCTTCCTTCAACATTAGAAAAGAAGGCTACAATATAATAAATAATTTTTACTTCTAATTTTCCTACTCTTCTGTAAGAGAGATCACGTATTAGTTGTTGCTGGGATAAATTCTTAAGGAGCGTCTCTACATTTTATGGGTTTTTTTGTCCTGCATTACTTCCCATGTCTTTGTGGGTCTGCCGCGTTGTGCTTTCTTGTCTTCTGTATGCAGTGAAATCCTTTTTTTAAATAATTGGGCAATAGAATAAATAATCTTGAGCTATCGCAAAAGGTTTTAGCAATAGCAACTTTATTACGGAAAGATCCTTTTCACAGATACTGCCCATTTTGTAGATCACTTTTGGTTTTGCCACAACATGTGGCTTGCAGTATGTTCTTTGAGCCCAGCTTGAGAATTTAGCTTCTATTCTGTTCTTTTGGTTGATAAAGTAAGTCAAAATGTTTTTTTTAATTAACACTTTTGTGTCAGATAGTTCCTCTATACATGTGTGCAATTGGTAATGTCATCTGGTGCTGTATAATGCAATAGATTTGAATGTGTGATTCTCATACTATGAAGTGATGTGTGGAATGAACATTGAAGTGAGAGCCAGGGAATCCTTAGTTTTAATCCTGATTTTGACCCTAGAGCAAGTCACTCAGCAATAGATTTTCAAAGGTGAACTCTAATCCAAATTCAGACTAGAAATAGGGTGAAAATTTTTAACAGGAGGTAATTAATCATTGTAACAGTTTACCAAGGATTGTGGGCAATTTCCCATCACTGGCAATTTTTAAAATCAGGATTGAATATTTTTCTGAAATATATGATCTAGTTCAAACATAGTTATTGGACCTGAAGCAGGAATTAACACAGGCTTGTGTTGTGTAGGAGATCACAATGGTCCCTTGTGGCCTTAAAATCTATTAATCTGGTTTTGAGCGCCTCAATATTTGGATGTCCAACTTTACACCCCAAAGGGCTTATTTTCAGAGGTGTTGAGTACTCATCTTCAATGGATGTTTAGAGGTGCTCCTCAGATCGGTTTGCTTATAATGATACTGACCTCCTTTGTAAAGCGCTTTGAGATCCACTGATGAGAAGTGCTTTAGGTAGTGGAGGTGTTATTAAGGGAGGTAGGTTTAGGCACCCAAATTAGGAAATTGTGGCCCTGGTATCTGAAATTGGTTGCTACAAAAAGAAACACCAAAACTAGAAGCCATTTCTGGAAACTCAGATTTCTGCCTCAGATATTCCAGTCTTTTTAAAATGGGGATTAAAATGCTCACTTATTTGCCTCACAGTGTTTTGTGGAGGGTGATCATTAATGTTGGAACACCTCTTGGAAGAAGAGTCATGCTATCTAAGTACCAACTAATATTCAAAATCAGATTAGCCTTCCACATACACATTTGAGTGTAACATCCCTTGTATATTGTGGTCGCTCTAATTACAGGTGTGCTAGAGGTTGGGGTGAGCACAGGGAACCTTTTCCCTTCCAACACACCTGCGCAAGGGGTAGTCATAACTTGTCTACACTGAATGGACAACGTGAGGAAAGGCTGCCTTCCATGCTAGTAGCTACATAGGGATGATGTCTGAGCGAGGTGATGGCAAAGCCAAGACTCTGGCCCTCTTCAAGGTCTTGATCCAAAGTGCATTGATGATAAGGCTCCCAGTACTTCAGTGGGATTTGAATCAGGCCCTTAACATGCAGAAAGAGCTTCTCCTCACCACCTTGCTCTCTACATCCCTGGATTATTATTCCTCATGCAGGCATAATGGCTCCAGGCCCTGCTGCTCAGGAAATGCACCTGCTCCCTTTTTCTAGTGCTCCATTGCTTCCGAATAGGCATAATTTGGCGCATATTGCTCTTTTAATAGCAGGCCAGCAGCACTGACTGAAGACCTTTAGCAATTTTCAGAGCTGCAGTATCCAGAATGAATAATGGTTACTCTCCCCCATGGTGATCCCTCCCCCCACTTTATAGATTATGTTATGTTAGCTACTAGTATTCTCTTGCCAATAAATGCTTCTTTAAGTCTCGACAAGGGTTTCTAACAAGAAAATAAGAGGAGTTCGGAAACATAAATAAAACTTGAAAACAACAGCTTGGAAGTCTTTATATGCACTGTAAACAGCTTTTATCATTCAAGTCTATCTGAGCATTGCAGGTAGAATTTGGCACAGAGACTCAACAAGAAGAAAGACAAAGTCTAGGTTTGAGGATCTGACATAAAACAGTGGACCTTCTTCCCATTCTTCAAAAGAGAACTGTGACATTCAGTGGAGGTAGCTCATTTAAGTCTGGTATGCAAGTATTAATTATGTGGTAATTTATGCACGTTACCAAGATGTTAGTTTGTTCCTCAGACTTGTTGTAGTTCAAAGTTATTCTGCTTAGTTCAGTCCTCCATAAAAAGCTGCCCTCAATTTTATCACACAAACACAAAGCTGAAAAGCAAAGCCATCTAAAATTTGGGGCGTTTTTAAGAATGCCTTTCAGGCTCTGTACATGAGTCAGTCTGACAGAAGAGTAGACATCATTATGGGTGCTGCATTTTCAATCCTATATATTGATTGGATTTATTGCTAGACATTTTCTTCACATGAAGAAAAGACCTGGGTAATACTGCTGACATGCCACATTCTGCCAACCCTCTGGAGTAGTGTTGTGGCTAAGTAGGCTGTTACTGAGACTAGTGGTTGATTGGCTGGTGTCCAGTAGCAGCAGGGTTAAGAAGCTTGGTCCAGCTTTGAAAAAGCCAGTCAGCCTGGGACGGTATTTAGCCTGGATGCCTGGCTTAGCTGAAAGCCTGGGCATCTTGAAAGATTTGTTCCAGTCCTGGAAGAGACTTAGTTTATCTTAGGAGCTTAGCTAAGGCAGAGACCTGTTCCAGCCTTGAAAGACTATCGTAGTCCCCTATCAGCAAGTGGTATGGGAATCCTTGTAACCTAAGTTACAGCAGTTGCTAATGGAACTAAATTTAAAGGAAGTATATTTTCAATACTCCAAGTCTTTTTCTACTGCTTGCTTCTTCACAGTAGCAGAGTTCACCACCCATCGTTCATGCGGAACAGTTCAGTCAGCAAACTACATGACAAAGGTGCTATCATGAGTAAAGGTGGTAGAATCAGTCCCAAAATATATTTCAAGCTAGACTATGCCACAAGAACACAGCCCATGGTAACATCCAGGAAGTATCACATCATCCCTCGCTTCACCCTCTCCCTACCCTGGCCTTGGGGTACAGTAACCAGGGGCGGCTCCAGGCACCAGCGCACCAAGCAAGTGCCTGGGGAAGCAAGCCGTGGGGGGCAGCCTGCCGGTCGCCGTAAGGGTGACAGTCAGGCTACCTTTGGTGGCGTGCCTGCAGGAGGTCCTCCGGTCCCAGGGCTTTGGCGGCAATTCGGCGGCAGGTATGCCAAAGGCGCGGGACCGGCGGACCTCCTGCAGGCAAGCCAACAAAAGCCACTTGACTGCCATGCTTGGAGCGGCAAAATACATAGAGCCGCCCCTGACAGTAACTTGCTGTGGTTCTATACCAACTACAACCTCCATCTTCCCAGTGCCAACTCTGCTCTATTGGCTAGCACACCAATGGGTGAAACCAAGGTTCCGCCCACTCTCACTCCATCTACCCACAACAGACAAAGAGCACCCACGTAGCCATGTGCATCCAGTCCTAAGGCCCAGGCAGCCTGTGCAGTAGCAAAAGGGGGGGTGGGAATGGCTGTCTTTTGTGAGTGCATAGGCTGAAGGACAATCATGGGCACTGTCTTTTCCTTACTTTTCTATTTGTTTCTCTCTTTGTCCCTAATTTTACCTACTGTATGACAATACTTAACATGATCGTTCCAATTCCATTTAAAGGAATTAGCCTTCCATGATTCAGAATTCCATAGCACAGGAGCAAATTGTTAAAAATATGTATGATTGTATTTCCTAACCACCAAGTGATTCCAGTAATCACAAAAGGGTAATGAGGTTCCCAATCCAAGACAGACAAGGCAATTTCTCCTGGTTTAGCTTGTATTAAATTAACTGCATTATTTGGGACTTAACAAGCTAAAATTAAGGTTATTAGAGACAGTAATCTAAATCAGATTTCGTAACACAAGTCAGAACATAACCATAATAATGCAAAGTACCTATATTCCATGTATCTTTTATACTGTGATAGTATTTCATAATGTGTATTTGTTGTATTTATACAACATATTTTTAAAAAATTCTTAGGACAGCATTCTAATAATTTTCATTACCCTGAATAAGCCTCTGCAAACCGGAACCACTCTTTGAAGGTCACATGCATCCGACGAAGTGGGTATTCACCCACGAAAGCTCATGCTCCAATACGTCTGTTAGTCTATAAGGTGCCACCGGACTCTTTGCTGCTTTCTTTGAAGATCATCTTACTGCTTTCAGAGTTATATGAATGGAATGTATCTTAACAGCTGCAGAGCTATGTGATTGGTGGGCGATCCTACCGCATAATTGCTTTCTCTTTCATGTCTCCCACCTTGCCTCTTCTCCTCTGACACTGACTGCCCTGTGCACCATCCATCAGAGGAGAACATTTGCTCCCTTTGTCATTTAACCAAGATGTAGCCCCTAGCATCTCAAGACAAAATTTTCGGCTGCCCACTCCAGGGTTAACAATTCCACTATGGATGCTGCTGTGAAGGGGTGGATGGAAGCAAGCTTCCAAGAGGTATAGATAAAAGCATATTTGATTACCTACCAATCTACCTGTTGGAAGAACACTTAACAAGATTTATCTATCAGTTCAAGCATCGCTATTTAGTATCTTTTTAGTTAAATATCAGACCTGCCACAGCGTTAAACCCCTGATGAGATATAATGCGGTGGCAGGTTGGATATTTAAAGTCAGAGTGTGATTTCCTATATGCGCAGGTGCCTGAAAGAAGTATTCACAGACTGAAAGAATTGGAAGTTTTTACATAAAATTGAGATTTGGAAAGAAGGTTGACGTTTCCACTGATGGTTGGGATTTTTCCATTATTCTGGAAGCCAGACAGGCACAAAGTCAGACAAATATGCTGATGATGTAGATGCTTACAAAGTGGTTTCCTTGGCAACAAAAACAATATGAAATCTTTCCAAATTTGGTTTCTCCCTTGTGTGAGGTTCAGGCAATCCAGATCCTGTTGATAACACGGCTATCTGATCTGAGTGCAGTGAGGCTGCCAGAAGAGGGCCAGATGCTTAAAATAGGGGCTGTTGTGGTTACCACAGTCCATTGACTGTCTAAATTATGTTTGGTGCATCTCTAGCTAAGATTCCCTGTTGCTGAGGAAATTGAGGTTGTCTCTGAAGTGACTTTCAGATAGTGTTAAAGTCATGTTAGCATGTTTCCTGTGTGACAGTAACTTGCATTCTGGAAGTTGCTAATCATGCTAACACAAAAAGGAACTTGCTCCTTAGCAGTTCTGCATTGCATTAATAATAAGAGAGTGGCTTTGGCTGTTAAAGCTCCCCTGAGACATGTGCCCTACCACATTGCTATCCTGTGGTCCTCTGGAATTGTTCAACTGTATTAAACCTGTAAACTTGCTAATAAGATAAGAACTGTATGTGTTATGGCAGAGCAAAGAGCCCTTTTATTTTTAGCAGGAGCAAATTCACTTTTAAGAGACAAGATAGCTTTTTTCCTGTGCAGCAGTAAACTTTTTTTTTTTTAATGTCTAAAACATTTTCCTCTGTAAAGATTTTTTTTAGTTGAGCTACGAAGACAAGTGCAAACTAGCAAGTGCGCAAAGAAAAAAGCAGTCACCTTAGAAAATGAACATCTACCAGTCCCAAAGCTAAATATCAGAAGGAAATACAGAGAAAATAACTCTTTCTGAGATGTCTGCTTTTATCAAGGCCACTCATCTGCACAGCAGGAAAGAGAGAGTGAGAGAAAACTCATCTTAAATGTGAACCATAGACCAAGGCAAAAATTTTCAGCCAAAACTGGAAAAATGCAGATTCACTGACACCAAAACATTTTGCAAATTTAACTAATTTTCACGTTACCTTAAATTTAACTAAATTGTTCATGTCAAAACTTCCCCTGCCTTCCCCCGAAAAAAAAAAACAACTCAACCTAAATCAAAATGTTTAATTTTGACATTTTCAAAACAGAATATTCCAACGTTTTCATTTTGCAATTTCCTTACAAAAATTTTAAATATCAAAAATGCATAAAGTTTAAATGAAAAGTTTTGCTTCGGGTCATAGAAAATTTTCAAAAAAACATTGTTTTCAGTGCGGCTCAAAATGATGTTTTTTTTAAATTACCAGCTAGCTGCAAAAGTCCTTTATTTGCATGGCTCTAATTAAGATCAGCCATCTCTGTAGACGTTGAAAGCAGAAGAATGAGTAAAGGCTAAGTCATTGCCATTTAATCAGGAATGTGTAAGGTTGGGTGCTCAGAGTCTCAGTGGTGCCATTAGTAAATTGTCTCTGGAATGCCAAATACATGGCTTCTTTGATAAAAGAGCTACCTGTTCATTTCTAGCAGAAATTAAGAGCTGTGCTATACTTATATGAAGATGTTCCCCTCTAAAACATCTCCTTTTATTCAAAATATTAAACCTTTCAATTACATGAATTGTTTAAAAAATGACTTGGCTCATAACAATACTTCTGACTTGGCTCATAACAATACTTCTGAAGAGACAAATCTTTTGCCTTTGGAATAGACCAGATAGCACCATGAGACAGATATTTTCCAAACATTTCTTGGGGAAGCATACTCCCTGGGTTCCTCACAAGATCTTCACTTGCACAGACTGCAAAGGACACAAGTAAATCACTATGCTATACTATCAATTGACTCAAAATATTTTTCCAGGAATAAATGGAAGCTTAATGTGAGTTTGCCGGCTCAGTGTTGCTGCCTCCTTCCTTATTATGATTTTGAGAAAAAATTATTGTTGAAATGGGAAAGAACATACATTGATTTCCCCAGTTCCTCTCCTCTTCTTTCAGCAAGCGCATGTGTCTCTGGTTTGTGGTGCTTATCCCAGGTAAGGGGAAAAATGTTTGTGGTAGTCTCTTGTGCGAAATATGGGTGTCACCCAAGCACCACCATCTTGACCACTGTGTTAAATTATCAAAGGTTAATATATACATTTAGTTTTCCTATAGATGAGAATCACTTTGCTGTTGTTTTGTGTTTACTCATGGACATTCTTTTGCTTTGTATCAAACAGTCAATGAAGGCTCAGGAGAAACCAATCAAAAAGAGACGTCCACTTGTGACATTTGCCAGTTTGGGGCAGAGTGCGATGAAGATGCAGAGGATGTTTGGTACAGTAATTTTACACATTTCTTCTGTAATGAATGCCCTATTATTTAAAGGTGTCATCGCTCAGAGACCCACCATGTGAGAGGATATTAAACAATAATGTACACCCTTTCTCTTGTCCTCTGCCTAAAGTCCATTCATCTTACACAGAGGCTGTGGCTACACTTAGCGCTTCAAAGCGCTGCCGCGGCAGCGCTTTGAAGCGCTAAGTGTAGTCAAAGCACCAGCGCTGGGAGAGAGCTCTCCCAGCGCTGTCCGTACTCCACCTCCCTGTGGGGCTTTGACCACACTGGCGCTTTGCCGCGCCGCAATTTGCAGCGCTGGAGAGGGTCTGTTTTCACACCCTGCTGCAGCGCTGCAAATTTGTAAGTGTAGCCAAGCCCATAGATAGAGACATTGCAAATCATGCTCTCTTGGACTGAGAGCACTCATCTGGAAGGTTTCAGAGTAGCAGCCGTGTTAGTCTGTATCTGCAAAAAGAACAGGAGTACTTGTGGCACCTTAAAGACTAACAAATTTATTTCAGCATAAGCTTTCGTGAGCTACAGCTCACTTCTTCGGATGCATAGAATGGAACACACAGACAAGAGATATTTATACATACAGAGGACATGAAAAGGTGGAAGTATGCATACCAACAGGAAGAGTCTATTGGTATGCATACTTCCACCTATTGATTAGACTCTTCCTGTTGGTATGCATACTTCCACCTTTTCATGTTCTCTGTATGTATAAATATCTCCTGTCTGTGTGTTCCATTCTATGCATCCGAAGAAGTGAGCTGTAGCTGACGAAAGCTTATGCTGAAATAAATTTGTTAGCCTCTAAGGTGCCACAAGTATTCCTGTTCTTTTTGCTTATTTGGAAGGGCAAACATGATACAGCTGGAAGACTGTCTCTAAACTGCAAGTGTAAAACAAACAGAAAGGAAGAGATTAAGAAAAGAATAGGGAGGGAGTAATACCAAAGAAGGTTATTAGACATGGTGTTAGTCAGCTGACCCCATTGAAACACAGTGTTCTATGCACTACCAGTCAGGCATGAAATTATGAACATTGCTTCTTTTCGGTAAGGAAGGTTGTGGATGTGGTAAGCTAGGAGAAAGCACATGATCAATTTGTGCTCATTTTGATCTGGTCCTGCCAAGCTTTCAAAGGCCTATGATTTTATGCTTTAAAAAAACCTGGCTCTGAATCCAGTTAGCAAGAGAAATTGTGCCACTGAAAAATAGAAGCAAGATTCTTCATGATTATATGTTAGTAATAATGGAATGAGACTGAGTTTAAAAAATTGCTTAATTTTGATTTCGTCTAAGAGTATTACACAAATCTTCTGTTTCCCAGTAGGATCTTCACACAATTATTCAGAAGTGCTTTGGTCATGCCTGTGTCAAAATAAAACCTTGTTAAAATTAATATGTCAGAAGTCGCAGTCCAGTGGCTATAGCTTCATATTTAGGTGAGCTTTTAAGTTGAAGTAGAAGAGAAGGGAAGGATAGGGAGTATAACTGGGTACATGATAATGTTATTAACCATGATAAGCTCTGTATAATGCTAGCATTTTTTTGTTTGTTTGAGGGAACATAACAGATAAAATAGCCTAATTCCCTTCCTTTGAAACATCTATGAAGAGCAATATAACTGTAGTGCACGGTCTTTATCGACAGGCAGTCTTTCTTCAGGGGAATACACTTTGGGGTGCAGGAGGCAGGGAAGGAACTTAGAAGGATGTTACTAGTTAATTTGTTTCAAAGCAGAAGTAAAAAGACCATCCTAAGGCTGTTAAAGAGTCGTTTTGAAGTCAACAGTTCATGTGCTACGACAGATCTCTGTTTTCCCATTCCTGCCCCCTGATTTATTTTGGATAAACATATTTCTAAGAAATAAGTCTTCTATGTGTAAGCCATTTTTATTATTATATTTCTGAAATGGAAACAGGCTATGTATTGAGAGCCTAGATTTCTTTCAAATACACTGGGACTGAATTTCAGAATTTGACATGAACCAAAGTCAATCACATTCCTTCATATTCATACACACAGATTTAGTGTGTGAAAAATAAATGGTCCAGATTAGGTGAATAACACACATCCGTTTATTATTTGATTGGTATTTTTATGTTTATCCAGTTTCAGAAGCAAAATTTCTTTAATTATCTTACTTCACTGATTAGCTTTGTGGAGTCCAAATTAGGTCAACGGTTACTAGCAAGCATTGGGAACTGTTATTGTGAGGAAATTAGCCTCAGTTTGTCCTATCAATCAGAAACTGTTCCGAAGCCCTGGGGTTGGTGCTTGATTCACTCTAAGTAAGAGGAAAGCAGGCTGGTAGTAGAAACTGGTCATAGAGAGCTGTGGATATGAAGCTGGCTGCTTGCCTAACACTTCTAGGATGTCAGAGTAGATCAGAGAAGAGAGCACAGGTGTGATAGCAGATGTGGCTGGGATGCTAATGATTTAAAGGGACAATTAACATTATTCTCCATTGCTACAGTCTGCCTTTTTTAAGTCCCTTGTTCCTGTTTTAGCTCTATTTTGTCAGTCATTGTCAAATGCCTCTCAGCTCAACAGAGCTATGTGTTGTCACTATTTTTAAAAAATTGTTTGACTTGTAAAACATTTGATCTATTAATGGCCCAACTACTGGGATTCTGTTAGGAGGCATGTTGCCCTGTAACAGATTATTTTAACTGATAAATGGGTGTGGCCATTTTCTGGACAATTTGGAGAAATTTGTAATAAACAGATAGCTTTCTGCATGCATATTAGTCCATTTTACATTCTGCTGTTGTGTGTGTGTGAGATCTGGCATTCCATTAGTGAACATCTTTACTGTGTTAAGAACAAAGACTATTCAGCTTGAAGTCTTTAACATCTTGCTTCTTTTAATCTGTGAAATCTTCTTGTCACTAAGAGGATCGTGTATTACTGGCAGTGTTCCCACTTTTAATGCACTTTGCACCAGTGGGCTTCATGAATATTTAAAGTAGGGCAGTGGCTGTGCTCTTTAGCACTAGATTGCAATCTATTGGTAAATCAGACATGTCGTGTTGCTTACTTTGGGTTTGTATTTCTGAGCTTGCTAAGGAGTAATTGATTTTGCAAGACAGGGCTACTCAGTGTAACGCCTGAGAGAGATACCAAAGAAAATGGAGAATGAAACATAAGGTTCTGAACAGAGTAAAGTATTTTCGAGATTGTCCAAAAAGCATTTGACGACATTATTAAACTCTCAGCCAGTGTATAAATAGTACATATCAAATGGAGTGCCCTTTGATCTGGTAAAGTGGCTTAGTGTCAGTGTACAACCATGTCAAAGACCCAGATCCAAGTCTTAATCTCTTGCTTTATAGACCATTGAGGGAGTAGGCATTCTTCCTACACTATGCTAGTCATGGTATGGAAAGATACGAAGCAAGGTCTTAGATGTGTCCATTTAAATGGAGTGATGTAACTAATAGAAATAAACCTTATAAATCTGCAGAATTTCCATAGCAGAAGAGATGGGGAAAGGACTGGAGTATTTTCTTAAATCACGATTAAAAGCTAAAAACCTCTGATTTGTAAAGTGAATCAAAGTCAAAATGATGTATCAGAGTTAAGTAATACCCTTTTCTTTTGCATTTCAATTTCAAAGTGTAGTGGGCTTGAGCACTGCAAAGTGCATAGATTGTGCAGAATAAGACACGGTTAAAAGACTTGCACAGCTGTATAAAGTATACAACAGAAAATAAACTCCTCTCCCCCAAAACATACACACTCCTTCCTAAAGGTATTAAGCAAAGAACTCTTTATCTCATATTTCATTTCTAATCACTAATATATATTGTGTAAATTCTACTAAAGGGGAAATGAACAAACCAGCTCGCAAAAGATACGTATCAATATGTTTAAACTGCATTCTCATGCAAATAAACTGCATTATAGATGATAGATATTTGTACAAATATGATGCACCTGTCAAAGCAACTACTCCTAAAATCAATAGCTCTCAATAAATCAATATTTATCTTTATTATAGTAAAGAAGGAAAACGTAAAGGAAACTAATATCTGATTTTGTCGGCTTCCCAATCCACACAGCAATTAGGTCAGTCAGCACTGGGCCCCTTTCCTCTTCAATCAGTTGCTCTCAACCAGAGCATCTAAAAAAAAGATGCACTACTGATTTTCGTATAAGGTACTAAAAGGTAGTTTGAAAGCCCACATACATTACAGGGGTATTGGCTGCTTCATGTTCAGCAGTGTGTGTAATAACTATGTGTGACCTACTTGTACTGGATTCAGAAGCAACCAGCTACTTTTGTATCTGCAGTACCCTGTGCATTTTATAGTACTGTGAGGTTATAATGCTTCATGTTGCTTTTTCTTGCTCCTCGGAGAGAAATTAGGTATTCGTTCACTGTCAGATATACTTGTAAAATGATATTAAGTAAGGGAGAGTTAGCACAATGTAGAAACTTCACTTCTGCAAAAGTTTGTGGTGGTCCACAAAAGGTATGTCTACACTGCAATCTCAGGGGGGATATAGTGTAGATATACTAACAGTAACTTTAATCTAGCTAGCATGGCTAAAAATAGCAATTAGGATGCAGCAGCATGGTCTTCAGCATGCACTGTACAAGTCTGTCCAGAATCCTGGGGATGGAACTTTTTGAATACTGGGAACTTGGTTCCACATCCGGCAAAATTGTTTTGTTTTACATTTTATACTGTTTTATTCAGACCCATTATTTGCTTCTCAATTCCACTAAAATTCTCACAACCATGTAGGTGACTTTGGATCCTAAGTCTCATTGCTCCTAAGTGCCTAGGTCTCTTTTGAAAATGGGACTTAAGCTTTTAGACTTTTGAGAATTTTGCCCTTCCTATCTATTAAGTTAGTACAATCCTTTAGAGGAATGTATTTTTCCTTTTAGAAGATTGTGTTTGTTTGCACAAACTTCTGCCCTTGCGGAGTCAAAGGATTTATTTTCCTAATAACATTCTTTTAAAAAAATACAATAATGAACCTGGCTTTAACAGAAGCCAAGACTGTCTGGAATTACTTATACTTCATGTTGTTTTATTGTCAATATACTTTAGAATGTCCTGGTAAATAATTTAGTCTACCCTCAAAGAAACTGACAATATTTTCTCTATTGGGGAAGTCTCTTATGTAGACAATATTTCATGATTTTCAATTTTCCTGAATAAATCATAAACCACATTTTGTTCTGTTTGTATCATTCACTACAGTCTGTTATGGGACCCTGTATTTGATACATAAATCTCTTGTCCAAATTGTAGATTCTCAAACATTTGGTTTAGTGGCAAAAAATGGCATAAAATTATAGCAAGAGCTCAATATGTGTTCTTGTATATAACCCAAAACAATAACATTAGATAGTAAAGCTAAAGGATTTGTTGTGCATACTTGATTTTCAGATGTTAGTGCTCTCAACCTCCTGGGTTGAAATTCTGGTCCCACTGAAGTCAATGGGGGAGTTTTGCCATTGTCTTCACTGAGGCTAGAATTCCACCACACCTCTGTAAGTATGGAGTAACTTCATTAGAGTCAGGGTTACACTAGTGTTAATGAGAGCAGAATTTGGCTGAGTGTAAATCCAGAGTAACTTCACTGACTGCAGTGGAATTATTTTGTGATGGTGAAACTGAGAATAGAATTTAGCTCACTGACTGCTTGGATTATTTCCAGATAAATACCAATTTCTGAATAGCTAAAACTTGCTTACAAGCATTCAGAGGTTTTTTTGTTTCATTTCTTGTCACGATACTCCCCTGCCTGATTCACAGTGGCTAAAGTCTCCCATTGCTTTCAAATGGGGAATCAAACCCAACTGCTGCGGCCAAGATGGCTGCCCCCTATTTGGCACATGTGAGCTAAACAGGAGACAGTAAAGGAACAGAAAAATGTGTGTTTGTAGAAGATGGCAGAGAAGGAGAGTGTCGGGGGGATACTAAGTTAATATTGAGGAGGAAAAAAAGAATGTGAGGTTCAATAGACTCTAAGGAGGAAAAAAGAAAATATGGGTGGCAGATGAATGTAGGGGACAAGTGGGGAACAGGAGACAGAGAGAACAGGGAAGGAGAATGTGAGGAGACAGGAGACTGGGAGAGGCGGCAAGAGGGGAGGGATATTCAGAGGGATAGAAAGACAGCTCCTCCACCCCCAGGGCTAGGAGAAAGATACATGGAGTCCCCTACCCCATAGCCAACAAGGAGGACTTTTGTTTTCGTGCGTGTACTTTGTATGTATTGAAGGTTGATATTTCCCATCCAAAGTGTGCTGGCTGAGAGAGACATTAATGATACAAGAGACAGCTGGATAGTTTCTAAGGGAGCAGTTCTACTGGCATTTAGAATTTGGTATTGGACTACATCAAAATGGCAGCTGATTACGCTCATTATAATGGTGTGCACATGTGGTCAGGCACTGTGCAAGGAAATCGCATGCTTCTCTGTGCCCTGATTCAGTTTCCATGCACAGATGAATAGGTAGTCTATGGGACAACAAGAATCCATTTCCGTTCTCCTGTTAAACTGGGCACATGGTGCACATTTTCTTACTCCTCTGTGAAGGCTCTGTATCAAACAATGACTGAGCTTTTTGATCCTAAGTAGCAAAATATCTACCAAATGGTTTACTGCAAACCTTTACTAACATTTAAAAAAAAATTGTTTTGGCAGTCTGTTTTGTACTCTGAATGTACCATAGGGCATTGAAAAAACCAGACCCAACATCTGCCTTTTTGTGCAACATAAACAAAAGGATCCGTTTTGGCTTTGTAAGGGCAGAGCTCTATGCTGATTGTACAAAGCTGAAGCCACCACTTTGTTATGTAACTGTGTGTCTAGGAGAAACTTGCCTCACAAGATTGTGAAAGTGCACAGAGAGGATAATATGAGAACGCACATCAAATATTAATGAGCATTGACACATAATCTTCTGTGTACATCAGGGCATTACAGCACGAAAGAACAAGCATAGGGACCTTGGACAGTAATGCAGTTTTGCACCTATTTTCCGTCTAATTTTTTATTTTTTAAAAAAGCTCTCCCCACCTCACATGCCCTGCATTTAGCCAGAGTCATGGCCCTAGCAGTAAACTGACTGGTGCCTTGATGACGGCCTATTTAGTTGCAATAAAAAGCCGATTGGCCTAATGTGCAATCAAGAAAGAAGTGACATTTATTGCTTCAGTTTTATGATGCTGTGAACTGAGCAGGATTTGGAGCATTATAGTGCCTTCAGGGGGCAGGAGATCACAAGCAATGAATCATATTTATACCTTTTCCAATTTCCTACTAGCATTTTAGCAATAAATAGATTGTGTTATTGAGTTTTATGTAAGTATGTTTAAGAAAGTAGGAATGCAACTTTGTCGTCCAGAAATACATGGGTTAGCTAAATAGAGCAGCCGAGAATAAATGTCTTTAAAAAGCTAGGGAAACACTGTCCCTTTTTCTGTCAAACATCCCAATAGCATGTTCCATCTTCCCCCATCCTGCTTTACGTTAAACTATTAACTTAAAATTACACCCTTGGTGGAAGGTTGCGGGTTCATTCACACCTCCATGAGGGAGGAGGGAAGGCCACAGTTTCGTTCACAAAACTCAGCCATTTTTTTAAAAAGGGCATTAAATATAAGCATGACAAGAAATAACATGGACAATAGAATATGGTTGATGTCTACTGTTTGCAAACCACTGCAGGTGTGGAGTAACATGTTTCCTGTGTGGTACTGGACAGAAGCACAGCTATTCTCCTCCCTTGCCTTCCTCCTAAATGTTAGACAATCCTGTTTCCTTCCTGGGTAAAGACTTCCTCATAGAGCAAGAGTGTTCCTGTGAATGTCAAACCATAACTACAAGCCCACATGCAGTATTTCTGTTCCTGGTTAGATCATATCTACCACAAACTTCACCAGTCTCTTCTTACTCGGCCATGCGTCCTCTTTTAATGCTTCTGGATAGTAACTAGTTGAAACTGAACACATCCTCACCAAAATCAAGAAAGTGGGTGCTATTCAAGCAGAATCACTGTGGTTACCCTGTCACCAGCACATCATCTCCAGCAAACAATGCCTTACATGCACAGTAACAATGAATCCCTTTTGCCTACTTGGCTCAGCTACATTTGTACTTTAACTTGATCCATTCTTTGGTCCTGAAGAAGTGTGGTTTCCTTATCTGTTAAGCTTGGCATGATGAACTTCTCCATGAGACAGTAAATATCATTCATTCATCAATCTTTCCTAGCCCCTTAATGCTGTCTTTCTGGATCCAACAAAGTCTCCTGATGCCAACCAGCCAACTCCTTCCTGCTTGTTGCGTGATAATAAAGAGAAAAGAGACAGCATTCACTGCCCATTGCTGAATAATAATACTGAGCTTTGTTTAGGGCTTTTCACCCATAGAACTTAAAGCACTTTACAAAAGAGAGTGTCATTATCCCCATCTTACAGAGGTGAAGAGACTTGCACAAGGTTACACAACAAGTCAGTGACGGACATTAGAACCCAGGTCTCCTGACTCCCAGTCTGAGGGCCTATTGACGTCACCAAGTTCTGACTTTTAGCAACATCCTTCCTAGATCTCTTCCAGACAGCAGTCCCATGCTGGCCGCTATAGAGGGTGAAATGTAATTACTGCAGATACAGAAATACTACAGGGTAAGTGCAAGGCCTCGAGGAATGTAAAGATAATCCTGTGAAAATTTCATTAAACAGCTAGACTGGATTTTAGACTGATCTTGAGTCAGATCAGGAACACTCCATTTTACCTCCCCCCACATAGAAGGGGGGGAGGGCAGCCATCTTTTAGCATCGCTTCCCTCGCTTCCTTGGATCCCACAGATGGCTCTCCTCAGAGTCGGGATTTGCTCAGGGAATGAGGGGTGGGAACTCGGGTTGGAAATTGGAAGCAGATGGCCCGGAGTTGATTGGGGTGGGGCATTTCATTCCCCTTGCAACTCACTCCTCACTGCACTCCGGGGAGATTACCAGGAAAAAGCAAGAAACAAGGTGGGTGAGGTAATATCTTATCGTTTGAGCTTATACAGAGTGCTTCTTCAGGTCTCTGTGTAAGCTCAAAAGCTTGTCTCTCTCACCAATATCCAATAAAAGATATTACCTTACCACCTTGTCTCTAATATCTTGGGACCAACACAGCTACAGCAATGCTGCATAGGAAAAAGAAATAGAGCAGGGCTGTTCTGCAGTGGTCCTGAATCCCCTTTCGAGGGGTGTGCCCAGAGCAGCCAGAAAGGGAGGGCAGATTGGGACCCAGAGCCAGTGCACATGGCATCTTGCAGAGCCCCTTGGAGGAAGACATTTAGAGGACATGCCCCACTGATTAATTTATGCGGCGCTCCCACACTCACGGAGCAACTGGAGATGAATACTACAAAAAGATCCTTGCAGAGATTTCCTTCCACTTAACCCCTTCCCACAGGTTTTATGGGAGGGGGCAAACTGGCCTCCCTGCAGATCTTTCAGACCTCAATTCCCCTGGAGTGCCCTAATGCTCTTCTCCTAGATGGAAAAGCAAAGTGAATACATGAAAGAACAAAACAAAACTTTACCTTTGACTCCCACCTTTTCGGTCCTGCAGCACTCTGTGAGCAAACCTAACCTTTGAAAGCCTGCGACCATTTGCAGGCCCACATGACAAGGCACTTCATACAATTAGGTATCTTTTTCTTGATTCTGTTGTATGTTGCAAATTAATATGAAACATGGTGACTAATTGCAATGGTTCGTGTTACTTAATTGGATTCAAAATACAATGAGTGAACATCCTAGCAGTCCAAGGCACACACAGCAATAAAAGATCCATGCGATAAATGTTTACGCAGAGAGAATGTTGCTAGTGCTTTGGTTTAACACACTGCAGCAATGTGAAGGACACATGAAGTGTAGGCAAAACGTACAAATGCATTTTTTATTCTCTGTGCTTCATACACTGTGTACCTGCTCATACTTGAATTTAGGATGTGCATGTAATTTGACTGTTCTTATTCCTGCCAAATTAGTATACAGATTTATTTATTTTTGCCATTCCTTTTCAAAAACCTATCATGACCTATGTAGTTATCTGGTTTCTCCGTGTGTACTGTATGTCCCCGCTTCAGCACAGGCTGTTTACACAACTTTGTTAGTTCATTTTAAAGTGAAACAATATTTTAAAAAATAAAATGAGACATTTATTATGCCCTTAAGGTGTTAACATACAATCCAGTATACCATTAAGGGCACCAGAGACATGTGCAAGATAGATTAAGGTTGTATTATAACTGGTACTTTGAATTGTAAAGGGGAAGCAAAAGTGAAGATTTAATGCAAGGGGTTTTTTTTGGTTGGTTTATTTTGTTGGAAAACGTGATAAAGAACATTACAAAACAAATGAAATGAGAATTAGAGATCAGTTTTCAGTGTCTTGCATAGTGGATTACCTATGTAGTTCTCATTAGCTGTCTGCACTGGAGCCATAAGTATGTGGGGCCATATCCTCAGCTGGTATAAATCGGTGTAGCTCCATTAATGAAGCTAGCTTGTGATTTAAATGTAATTACTCACACGAGTATAGTTTGTGTGTGTGTGTAAAATCAGGCGACAGACACTTTCTATGCAAGACTGCCATAATTAATGAATTTTTAAAATCCATACATTTTTCTTTACTGTTGACTTCCTGCTATTAAAAAGCAGAAGCATGGCAGCTGTACAATTATTATTCCAGCTCCTGGCGCTATACTACAGCCGTACTTCTCTATTACATTGCATTTGGTATGCAAGGCAGGGCAGCAATAAATATATTCACCATTTTAGTGCATTTTAGTTTGACATATGTCCAGTAAACAGCATTTTGGTCTATCGCAGTCAAAAAAATCACTTGATTATTCAGTGCTTCTTTCTGTTACGATGCTTTGGGGTCCTTCAAATCATTTTCATTATGTACTATATAATAATAACAATCTCTATGCAGTGTCCTGAAAATTCCTTCCATGGTGTGTGTGATTTCTAATTGTTTGAATAACAGCATGCAATTGAAATGCCATGCAGAAATGTAGCTGCACCCTTAGGGAATCAAGCGTTTCTCCTTTTAGTCTTAGTGAAGACAAACATTTGAACAGTGGAAATAGGTAAAACATCACGGGAAGCCACTGCAAAAATCAGATGTTCTAAACTGCTTACCACCAGCACAGACCTCTAAAGGACAAAAAGAAAATAAATAAATAAAAAATAAAAAGGCATTTGAAATGAGTCATTTTGTTGTTTTTACTCATGATCTTGCAGAAAAGGAGAAAGCTCTACAGACCCTGGAAACAAATTTAAAATGCTATTTTTATGCTGGCATTATAAAATATATATTTTGTGTTATTTTGCAATCCAGGTAATGTTTTTCATAAGCCTGGAAAATAAAGCAAAGTTTGCTCTATTGTATATGGAGAATCTATCTCTTTCTTTTAAGTCTCTCAGTTACATAGCTTTAAAAGATACAGTGGCATTTCAATCTAGTTCTTAGCATAGGCAAATCTTGGCGTATTGCTTGAAAATAGTGCAAAAAAAAATTAAAGTAACCTTAGTATGTAAACTGGCAGACAATATCGTCTAGTGTCTGGAACAACATTTATGAGTCAGGCTCTTAGAATGAGCATTCCTGACCCTGAAGTGGTTTAGTTCATGACCAGGAAGTCGCCAAAGCCCTGTATTGACTTCTATGGGTTTTGGATGAGACCACAAATGTCTGTGTCCCACAGTTTACCGCTCTCTAAAATGGGTATAATAATAATACAGACCTCTCAGGGACATATTAAGGCTTGGTTAATTAACTGTTTATTACGTGCTCTAAGGTCTGTAGATGAAAGCTGTATAAATACTGAGCCTGCTCAATAATGGAGAACACCAATTCTTAGGGTGCCAGTAGCATGCCAGGTGTACTATGACTTGGAGGCAAGTACTGTTGGTGCTTCAGCAGCTAGGCCTTGAAGGTGCTAGTCCTGGTGGGTCCTAATAACCACTCAGACATGAGGCTAAGTCAAACTTTTTACTTGGGCTGGCAGGAAAAGGGAAGGGTTGCAAATGCCCTAGGTGCAGAGGCTTAAACAGCTACCGTTCAAAGTGAACAATAGCAGTTCTTGTTTGGGTCCCTGAGGGCAGCCCACCTGAGAGTCAGGGTTATTCAGGCCTAATGCCTCTCCAGTTGACCCTCTCCAGTTGAGTCTCTATTCAAGCAAATAGGAGCTTGCGGGTTTCCAAGCCAGGCTCAGTTAGCGTGTCTTAATCGGCCTCCTGCCCCACTGCTCTGGTTCCCGCATAAGCCCACACAGTTTTGCACCAGGCTGTAACAGTCACAGCCTGTTCCACATTCAGTTCTGCATATGGTTCCTGGGGAATCTTTTCTGCACCTCCTGGCTCTCCATGTGACCCCACCCAGATTCTCTGCAGCTCCTGGCTTGCCATGTAGCTGCTGCTTCCTCAACAGAGTCTAGCCACTTCATGGTTCAGACCTTTCCCCTTATTGCCCAGCAGGAAAGAAATATATAGTGGAGAGGGCACTGATGGGAGTCGTTCCCTGCTTAGTGGATCCATCACAGCTGCTGGATAAGTGCTGTTCTTGGTTCAAATCCTGAAGCTGATGTACATGCAAACCCCAATAAGCAATATAAATCAGCTGCAGACAAGACCAGCCCATCTTGAGGAAGACTGCTATTGGGTAGATTAGAAATGGGTAGAGTAGGGTACCTATATCTGTTCCATTGTGGGGAGATGCAGAGCTGCTTGTGTAAATGAGCATCCCTGCCTGTATCCTGATACAGACATGTGCCACTATAAAATGAGCCATTCTCTTGCAATGTATAATGTTAACCAGGGCTACAGTAAGCATGCATCAGCCTGACTTACTGCAAAATACACAGACTCTCTTGGGCTAGGGAACAGATGTTAGTTTTAATAGCGCTTGTATTTCAATGTTCCTGCCAGTAGAGTTAACGAAGACACCCCATGTACCAAAAAGAAAAGCATTGCAGGAATCAAAATGAAATAGAAGGCATTTTGCATTAATCACTGGCATCTTTATGCCAGAAAATACTGCCATGGTAGTTTTAGATGTAAATTATATGCCACATTCAGAGGGCTCTCTTTTGTATGGAAATGCCAGCATTCAAATCAGAAAACTGAGTTTCTGGCCAATGTGTTTTAGTTAACGCGGTGTAAAATAAATATTGTCCACTAGGGGAAGAATTGAGGTTTTGCTGTTTTATGGGGGAAAAAAAGCAATTTGTAATTGTTTTTTGCAATGTTTTCTGCAAAATTGAAGAAAAGTTTTGCCTGTGAAGACTTAGGGGAGTAAAAAGTGTTATCTGCATGAAATATCTTTTGCCTGGAGAAAATAGATGAAAATTTTAGATTTAGTCCAAGATGGAATTTTCGCTGTAAAATAATGTGTTCCTAGATAGAGATGGCAAGATTTTACCTTTGCCTAAATTAGCACATGCAATCAAATATCATAATTTTGTCTGGCAAAAATAACAATACATTTATATTTACATATCTCTAGTTCCTGCATCCTTGCCTGTTCATTTATATGCCTTGATTCTTGACTGACAACAATCTCTCTTTGTGGCAGATTTATTACATAATCAGCTAGGCACAGGACAGTAGTCATTTTCATTAAGTACCATTTTCAGGTATCTGAAATAGAATTTTCTGAGACTTTGGTTCCAGAAGCAAATGATCAATGTAGTCTAAATATGAATCTTTAATAAATAGAGGTAGTATCAACATGCTCTCAGATTTCTAAACTAAAGAAGGGCTATCTAAAGTGTGTTGAATAGTGAAGTGTTGTCACTGCATGCTCATGCTGAATAAAATACTCCAGAACCGACTCTATTTTAACAGTATTTTCCTCCTTTTCTTGCATCTTCCTCATCAAAGCCCCACATAAAGAGCCGCCTTTTTGCTACACAGAGAAATTGTCATTATTCCTCAATAATATGTTGTTGAAAGCCAAGTCCAAACATTTGCCTTCAGAGTGCAGTTCCTTACAAAGGTGTAAGGCACAGTTCACTTTTATCATCCACATGTCCCTCTTATGATTATGCTATAGTCCCATACAGTGAAGGGAGAAATAAAAATAGAGCCGTCTCCTGTTCCTTCTGGACAAACAATTGCCCTCTCTTTATTCATATCCCTTCTTAAATTACACTTCCACCACAGTGCCTTTCAGCAACATTGATCCTTTCCATTGCGGCCTTCTCCCTGTTCGCTATACAGGGAAGGACTTTCTCAGTGCCCAATATATAATACCATTTAATGAGGAGGGCTGTATGTACAAAAGTTTGAAAGGGGAAGTCAGAGGCCATCACATTTGTCAATGTACTAGCCTTTCATTTCTTGGTGGGGTGTCAGATTTCACAGGTAGAAAATTAGTTTGGCAGTTGGCATCCTAAATTCATCCATATCCAATAGTGGCAATTTGATACAATGATTAGTGCTGACCTCAGAGAGATTCAGGAATGGAGCTGTCAGCTTTCAGCTCAGAAGCAAGCTGTGTAGGTATAACTGCATAGGGAAGCTTGCATCGAGCTTACCAGCATCATGCCTGCCTCAAGCTAGTACTAGTCTCCCACATGCAATCCAATGGTCTTCTCCACTACATTACCCAACATCACTTGCAACCATGGATTTCTTCCTAAACTAGCTTTTGGCTGACTTTATGTCCTCACAATGTGGTGATTGCAAAATCAAAACTCTGGCCTACTAAAGGGGCTTAGTCCAAAATCACGCTGACTGGTCAGAAATCCCTTCAGCTTGGCAGTTGGTTAGATTTTTGCTTTAGCAATCACCCAATTATAACATCCAGCTAAAGTAAAATAATGAAATGAAATGCTGGGTGTCAAGCTGCAGCTAGATATAATCATAGGAAGGGAAATAAAAGAAGCCTATCAAAAGGTAGAATTCATCAGAAAACATGGCACTGACCCAGAAGATCAGACAGGGACAAAGTAAGCAGTGTTTGCAAAATAGCTGACATTGTAAACTATTTTTAATCTTCTGAAGTGTGAGACCATCACTTGAAAAGTGTTGTGGCTCCATAGACTGAGTTGAGGATTTCTTATTTCTTCACAAAGCCCGTAGAATATCAGCTGCCATCTTGGAATTGCACCTTTCCCACAGTTGCTTTTAAAGCCGTTTTTCTTACCACAGAAGGCATATTTAAACATTGCGCATGTACTTGATGTGTGCTCTTGGGTAGAGTTTCGCCCTGTGAGCCTTGGGAGATCTCACTGACCTTCTCATGGCTTCTTGAGCCTGAGGAAAGCACAGTCAGCCTTTATATGACCACACTTTTCTCAATGCTATACTTAGTAGTACAGAAATGAAATAGATTTATTGATATAGCTATAATTGGAAGTCATAGCCATGATGATAAAATGGTCAAATGATCAAATTACTTAAAATTAGAGACATCCTGAAGTGCCTTGGGGACTGGGAAACTGCTGCATTGGCATGGTCTGTGGTTAGACGCACAGCCATTCAGTCACTTCCTTACACAGCAGAAAGCATCCCTCTCAGCCTCAAACAGAGGAAGCAGAGGGAAACCTTGAAAATCCTGCCAAAAAGTCTTGAGACAGATACAGTCACCACTGAAATGGATTGGACCAATTTGATTTTCACTTGGGAGAGAGACACAAAAGTTGGCCAGTTTGGAGCCTGAAAAATCAAGTGTTACAGATCAAGTGTGAGAAAGGAAAAGCATTTGGATAGGATGTGAAATATGGGCATGGTAGGACTAATGAAAGTGGAAAAGTGCCATGGCCCAGGACTTTATATGTACGGGACCTTGGCCCTCACACAAAGGTTCATGTCCTGAAGTTCATACTTAGATCTTTCTCAGGCAAAATTCACATTGACTTCATTGGGAGTTTTGTTCAAGCAAGGACTTCAGGATTGTCTCAATACTTTGTAATCGAGCAGGGTCCTATTTAGCATGTATGTTGCATCAGGAAGCTAAAGCATCTTCATCTATGGCCCCAGCACCCATTCCTGAATCTGTTCCTGAATATGCAAAGTGCCATTCATATTTTTGTGCCATTCATATTTTGAGCCACATTATATATAACGATGCATGATGCACTGCGAGCGGATGTATATACGTAGATTAGATAAGATATCTGTACTAGAACAAAGGTCCCTTTCCTCTATATTTCAGAATTCTCTTAAACTATTCTTGACTTTCTGGGCTTGGTCCCAGTGAAATAGTTGGGAAGCTCCCTGTTTCTCTGGTTTAAAATGTGTAGTTGAATGTTACCATATACAGAGTAAAAAGACTACCATAAATTAAAGAGGACCTGCAGTTGATTTCAATAGGAGTTAGGTATCTAAGGTGCTTTTGAAAATCTCACCAGGCACCTATGACCCTGAGCATTTTTGGAAATTTTATATGTAGTCAGATAGTCCTTCCCTATAGCATATCCCTTTTTTTTTCATCATTTTCTCATGAACTTTATTTTCTCTGGACTTGAAGTCCAAAGGTATATTAACCTACACTCCATTTTTGTAGGAAAATTTGGAGAATTTAAGCTCTTTCTGAATTGTTATTACCACGGGGAACATATGGTTCATTGTGTACCATCTGAAATGCAAATAGAGGAGCTGCGTGGAAAAAATCCACATTACTTCAGCAGTAAATAGTTCCTATAATGAGTTAGAATTTACTAAAATGAGCAAGACTTCCTAAGATTTATTTTTTTTACTGGGGAAGTAAATATTTTAGTGGAGTAAAATGTTCCTATTATATGATAAGAAAATTCTTATGAAATTGACCATTTTTTTCATTTTATATGTACAGTAGTGCTGTTCCGATTAGGGTTACAAAATAAAATTTCTACTTATTGGCACTGGTTTAACTCCTGATTTACACTAGTGTCTGAGGGAAATCAAGACCTGTATATATGTAACTTAATGCAATATTTTTCAAGCTATTTTATGTATATTTCATCAAGAAAAGTAAACAGTGAGCTTTAGATTGTGTTGTTCACTTAACAGCAAATTCTATAGTTAAGGTTACAAAATCATTTCATTTATAACCCACTATTTTCACCCTGTCCCTGCTTTGGGCCTGAAGATTTGCACACGTTGTGAACATTTTAGGAAAATTTCACAAGAACCAATTTTGCCCTTTTTTGAGTAAGGGAAGTCTGAAAAGAAAATCTCTCTTGAGACCATTGTCTCAGGCACAAACCAAGGAGAGGAATGAGGAGCAGCTTAGTCACTGCTCCATTACCTTGACTTCAGTTTGTGCAACAGATCACATGTAGTATGTACTCCTTGGAAACGGCACATTCCCTGGGTGCATTCTACTGATTGCTGAAGTTCTAACCGCCCACTCTCTCTGGCCATGTCTATATTACCATGTATGTTGTCAAAACGTATGTCACTCAGGAATGTGAAGAAACACACCCCTGAGTGACACAAGTTTCCCAGGAATAAGTGTTAGTGTGCACAATACTATGTCGGCGAGCGATGCTCTCCTGCCGACATAGCTACTGCCACTCGTTGGGGGTGGTTAATTATGTCGTCGAGTGAGAGCTCTCCTATCGGCATAGAGCGGATACTCGAGAGATCTTACCGTGGCACAGCTGCATCAGTACAGCTGTGCCGCTATAAGGTCTCTAGCGTAGACAAAGCCCCTGTCTGTGTCCAAGCTTCTTCCACCAACGCTGTCACATTGGGCACCCACACGTACACTCTCAATAGTCTGGCAAGTGGTGCCCTTCTCTGTTGTGATCGTGAGGTGGATTGACTTGGAATGGGGTGTAAAAATTAATGAATGAGAGTGCCAGTAAATTGTGGCAGCATTGTCATGACCTTAACTTTGCAAGATGAGAACTGTGAGGTCGGCATTATGGGATTTAGGCACTGCGGGTAGGCAGGAGATAAAGAACCAGCAGCATTGCTCTGCATCAGAGGCAGGAGGATCAAAAGAGCAGGAAGCGTTTAGAGGACAGTATATGCACAATCGCATACTCAGAAGAGCTACAGCAGCTGCAGGGTTAGACTGTTGGCATAGTCCGCAAGCAGAATCCCACTGTTGTTTCTGTCGACATTACTGAAGCTGATCTGTGTACCGTGCGCAGTCACCGGGCTATCAGCACGCCTTTGCTGCTGCTGACAGGCATCACGAATCAGTGATGATCATGAGACAGGAGAAGCAAAGGAAACAAACCGCAGTCCTGTGCTTGTGATGCTGCTGCTCTGTCTTCTGAACAGTGGAGGTGCAGAATACTGGAGGAGACTGCTGTGGCTGAGCGGTGACTCAGCTGATTCCTTCTGATCCCCCTCCATATTAATATCTCAGAGGTTCCATGTCCAGATGTTTGTCCAGATGCAGAGTTGACGTGTCAGATGAATCCCTCCTTTCAAATTCAGCAGTTGCACTCTGTGGACAAACTGCACCCTGGTCTCTGTCTCTCTCTCACAATTGCTTCCTTGAGTGTCTGTTCTTACTGTTCATGTCTGGTTAATTAGACCTAATTTGGCAGCCGCAGCTCTCTAAGATCCACATACTGAACTGCTTGAGTTGGAAGATGACCAATGTTGGGGAAACCTGGCTGCAGCTCTGAGGTGGCCCCCATGTGTCTGGCTACAGACCCTTAATTAAGATACCTTATTTGGAGAACTGCCCTTTTTATTTCCGAATGTGCAACCACCAGGGGTGAAAGTAAGACAGGGCAGCCAGGGTCCTGGGCAAGGTGTGGGGAGCAGCTCTGGGGCCCCGGAAGGGGTGGGGCCTCGGGCAGAAGGGGCAGGGCTGGAGCCAGACTCCCCAGCCAGCCCTTCAGTGCTGCTTGGCCCACACCCCGGCCCTTTAAATTGCCCAGGGTAGTGGCGGTGGCCAGGAGCCTTTTAAATCGCCGGGCCCCAGGGCAGCTGCCCCTTTTGCCCATCAGCAGCCCTACCAGTGTACCAGCTTTCTTACCAGCACGCTGGACCGAACCGGCTTGCTTTCACCTCTGGCAACCACCTCTGTTGCTAATGTGCTTGACTGTCTCCATTTTGAAGCTCATTCTGCAACTCTTCAATGCACAGAACTTCCACTGAAGTCAGATCAGAAGAGAACCCTGATCATTCTCATGGAGCTGTGTCTCCCTTCTAACATGGTTTACTAATAATAAATGTGAGACTTATTAGAATCTCAAGTAGGGGAAAATGAAGGCAATTCCTAGGCACACTTCATAAAGTGTGGCCTCAATAAACAAACAAAGACACTAGGCTTCTGTCATCAGAAAGCAACAGAGCTGCTTCTAACGAGGCTGTTCCTCAGGGTGTCCTAGTAATCAGTGTGTGCCTTAGAACCTTAATACTAGGAAATCAGCAGACAGTCAGTGTTTTGATTGGCTCAGAGGCAGGACACAGAAAAGTCAAGATGCTGACTCTCCTGAACCACATGGCAGGTTTAGCTAAACAGGGGGCTGTAAACCATACTGTGTGACAAATCATGTGACAAAACCAAACCATGCCTCAAAAATGTGCCACAAGGGCTGTTCTGACATGTTTCCTGAGATTGATTGTAACTAGCGAAAAAAGATGTTGGATAAAATTTTCAGAAGTGCCTAAGTAACTGAGGTCTGGTCTACACGACAGACCTATATCGGTATAATTACATTGCTCAGGGGTGTGAAAAATCCACACCTCTGAGCGAAGTAGCTATACCAATGTACCCCCCCCCCCGACCCCGTGTAGACAACACTATGTCAACAGAAAGAGAACTGAAGGAGTGGCGGGACAGCTAGAAGAGGGACTGAAGGAGAACATGGTGCACCAGAATGAAGCCACGGAGCAGCTCTTAAGCATTATAAAGCACCAAGCGGACACGCTCCAGGCACTACTAGCACTGCCAACTGAGAAGCTCCATGCCCGCCTCCCCTGCAGCCGCTCTCACAAAACTCTTTCCCATGCACCCCCCAGACACCACCAACACATTCTTATGAACCTTCTGGTTCCAGTCTGTACCTGCAGCATTCCACTCCTCCCCCATCACAGTCCAGCACTGCGGACTCCCAGTGCCCACTGCACTCAACACCCGTCCCTCTGCAGTTTAGCCCTGCTGAAGTACAGTACCTGCTGCACTGTACTCCAAAGGAGAAGGTTGGATATGATACCTGGACATACACAAATCTTTAACCATCCCGGGGCCCCACCTCATGGGACCTTCCCTTCCCCCATCCCCCTCAGTGATGATGGGGGTTTTTTTGTTTGTCTTTCTCTTCCGGTTGTTGTATTTGAATAAAAGAATGGTGCTGGTTTGAAAGCAATCTTTATTCTATTAATTGAAAGCAAACAGATCCCTGCAAAGCAACAGGCAATTTTCTTAAACCTTCCTAGTGCATCGGCTGCACCAGGGATCGGCAGTCTTTGGCACGCAGCCCGCCAGGGTAAGCCCTCTGGCAGGCCGGGGTGATTTGTTTACCTGCCATGTCCACGGGTTCAGCCAATCGCAGCTCCCACTGGCCACTGTTCGCTGCTCCAGGCCAATGGGGGCTGCGGGAAGTGGTGCGGGCCGAGGGATCTGCTGGCCACCGCTTCCTGGAGCCCCCATTGGCCTGGAACAGCGAACCGCGGCCAGTGGGAGCTGCGATCGGCCAAACCTGCGGATGCAGCAGGTAAACAAACTGCCCTGGCAGGCCGCGTGCCAAAGGTTTCCGATGCCTAGTCTACACCAATCACAATCACCTCCCAGCATTACAAGCATGCACTCCCGAGAATAGCAACAAATATTAGTGGCTTTCAGCTTCAAATTGCTGCCTCAAGGGGGATGTTAGATGGGGTGGGATCTTAGTTACTACAGAGAATTCTTTCCTGGGTGCTGGCTGCTGAGTCTTGCCCACATGCTCAGGGTTTAACTGATCGCCATATTTGGGGTCGGGAAGGAATTTTCCTTCAGGGCAGATTGGCAGAGGCCCTGGAGGTTTTTCGCCTTCCTCTGCAGCGTGGGGCACGGGTCACTTGCTGGAGGATTCTCTGCACCTTGAGGTCTTTAAACCACAATTTGAGGACTTCAATAGCTCAGACATAGGTTAGGGGTTTGTTACAGGAGGGGGTGGGTGAGATTCTGTTGCCTGCGTTGTGCAGGAAGTCAGACTAGATGATCATAATGGTCCCTTCTGACCTTAAAGTCTATGAGTCTATGAGTCTTATGTCCCCATGCTGCACCCCTCCAATAGCCTGGTCTCTGGCTGTTCAAATTCAGCCTCCAGGGACTGAGCCTCATCCGTCCAGCCCTGAATGAAGCTTTCACCCTTCCCTTCACAAATATTATGGCGCGTACAGCACACGGCTATAAGCATAGGAATATTGTCATCGGCCAGGTCCAGCCTCCCATTAGGCAGCACCAGCGGGCCTTTAAACAGCCAAAATCACACTCAACAGTCATTCTGCATTTGCTCAGCCTGTTGAACCGCTCCCTGCTGCTGTCAAGGTGCTCCGTGTATGGCTTCATAAGCCACGGCATTAAGGGGTAGGCAGGGTCTCCCAGGATCACAGTGGGCATTTTGACTTCTCCTCTGGTCATCTTCTGGTCTGGGAAGAAAGTCCCTGCTTGCAGCTTCCTGAACAGGCCAGTGCTCCGAAAGATGCCTGTGTTAATGTCCATGAAATGCCCACAATGATCCACAAGCACCCGGAGAACCATAGAGAAATGTCCCTTGCAATTAATGCACTCAGTGCCTAGGTGGTCTGGTACCAGAATTGGAATATGCGTGCCATCTATCACCCCTCCGCAGTTAGGGAATCCCATTTGTGCAAAGCCATCTACAATGTCACGCATATTGCCCAGAGTCACAATCTTTCGGAGCTGGATGCGATTAATGGCCCTGCACAGTTCCGTCAATATGAGTCCAACAGTCGACTTTCCCACTCCGAACTGATTAGCGCCCGATCGGTAGCAGTCTGGAATAGCCAGCTTCCACAGTGCAATTGCCACATGCTTCTCCAGCGGCAGGACAGCTCTCATTCTTGTGTCCTTGCGCCACAGGGCTTGGGGCGAGCTCATCACACAGTCCCATGAATGTGGCTTTTCTCATCTGAAAGTTCTGCAGCCACTGCTTATCATCCCAGACGTGCATGACGATGTGATTCCACCACTCAGTGCTTGTTTCCTGAACCCAAAAGCAGCGTTCCACTGTGGTCAGCACCTTTGTGTCATAACTACTATACATGGCGGGATCAGTGTCACACTCCTCTTGCCTTTGTAGTTTAAGGAATAACTCCATTGCCACTCGTGATGTGTTAGAGCGAGCAGCATACTGGTCAACAGTGCAGGATCGATTCCTGCAGACCGAAGAGGCAGAGCACACAGTACACAAGCCATTGAAAGATGGCGCCAAAAGCAGATGGAAGCACAGGGATTGCTGGGATGCGAAGTAATGCATCACGGGGCATTGGGAAAGGACCCAGGATGCCCTGCGACTCCCTCTGCCTTCCCACGACTCTTAGCAACAGAAGAGGAAGAGATGCTCTGTGGCATAGCTACCCAGAGTGCACCGGTCTGAATACCACTGCAAGTGTGAACATGCTATTGCACAGGCAGCTGACAGTGTGAATACACAACAGCCGTTTCCCTTCAGTGCTCTCTGAGCAGTGCCGTAACTGCTGGCGCTGTAACTCTGCCAGTGTAGACATACCCTTAATTTCACTGAGAGTCAATGAGACTTTGGCTCCTCGGTCATTTTTGAAAATGTTATGTCTTGTGCACAGCTTCATCTCTGACATTGGAAGAGGGACAAGGTGGGTGAGGTAATATTTTTTATCAGACTGACTTTTATGGTTGAAAGAGTGACACAGAGCTCTTCTCCAGGCCTAGGAAAGGTACAATCAGTGTCACAGCTAAATACGAGGTGGAACAGATTATTTAACATAAGTAATTAACACACATTCTAACAGACTATTCAAGGTGAAGTGTCCAGTTGACATCTCTTCAATCACAGGACAAATGTGAGGGCTAGTGGGTTATAGATTGTTGTAATGAACCATAAATCCAGTCTGTCTATTAAGACCATGATTTTTAACATCTAGCAAAGTTATGAATTTAAGCTCCCAGACTCATGTTTTGAAGGTGTTATGTAGGTTTCCTTTGAGGATGAGGACTGAGAGGTCAGATATGGAGTGATTGTTCTGTGAAAAGTGTTCACCCACAGGTGATAGGGTGTTCTTTGTTTTCTATCATTTTTCGGTATGAGTTCATTTGAGAGCACATAGTTGTTTTTGGAGTGTGGTGGATTAGGTGTGCCACGTGTTGTGATAGGTATATGTAGGGCCTATGGATCTTGAAAGGTATCTTGGGAGAGAGCGGGTGTTGGTCACTGTAGCAGCGGAGAAAGATACGTCTGCAGGTTGTGCATCTCTTGTTCTGGCAGGGTCTGATGTTGCTTTGAGTTGGTGGGTCCTGGTCTGTGTGTCCTGGAAGAGTTAAAATAGCATCCATCTGTGGTCATGCTAACGCTGAATTGCCATACAACATACAGATTCAGGAGGTACCAGCATGATGCTTTTATAAACAAGAAAAGAATATATCTGGGTTTGGGTATGATTTCACTTCTGGTTGGTTATTTACTTTATTTTCTGGCTTTAGGGTGAGGGAAGCTGTAGCATTATCTTTTATGCTAATGTATCTTTAATTACGTCAAAAGTGCCTACAGTCTGGGATAAATATTATAAATGTTTATATATAATCATGAATTGAAATAAATATGTACATATACAACGTGATATATTATGGATCAGATTCACATAGTTCCATAGAGTTCATCAACACCTTGGCAGCTCAGCTGAGGATCTGCCTGTATGTACAGTAACTCCTCACTTAACGTCCTTTCAAAGTTACGTTGCTGCTCAGTTAGGGACATGCTCATTTAAAGTTGTACAATGCTCCCTTATAATGTCGTTTGGCTGCCTGCTCTGTCCTCTGCTTGTAAGATTCTGTGGAAGAACAGCAACTTTACAAGGAAACATTGCACAAGTTCCTCTTCTCCGCCTCCTCACCTTCCCTCCCAGCACTTCCCCCACCCAGGCGCTTAGGATTTTCTGGGAGGGAGAGGCAGGAGCAGGGAAGCACCACGTCTCCACTCTTCCCCCCCCCTCCCAGAAAATCCTAAGCACCACCAAACAGCTGTTTGGCGGCACTTAGGACTTTGGGGATGCGGCGTGCTCTGGAGAGGAGGTGGAGTGGGGGTGGGAAGAGGCGGGCCTTGAGCATTCCCAGCAAAGTCCGCGCCTGTTCTTCTCCGTGGAAGCTGCTGCTGCTGCTGCGAAGGTGCTTCCTAGCGTTCTTGCCTGCAGCGGGCTGTGCCTGTGTGGGGTAAGCCAGGGGCACCTCCCTACCACAGTACAGTACTGTACAGTATATAAAGCTTTTTGTCTGCCCCCAAAAAATTTCCTTGGAACCTAATCCCCCACATTTACATTAAATCTTATGGGAAAATTGCATTTGTTTAACATCGTTTCACTTAAAGTTGCATTTTTTAGGAACATAACTACAATGTACCAACGAAAGCTTATGCTCCAATACATCTGTTAGTCTATAAGGTACCACAGGACTCTTTGTTGCTTTTTAAAGATCCAGACTAACACGGCTACCCCTCTGATACTTGATACAACGTTAAGTGAGGAGTTACGGTAATTTATTTTCCAGTAATGCATGCTTTAATTTAGTTTTACATGTCCAGTTGTTTGCCTTTTCGTTTTTCTTTTGCTTTCTTTCTCTTTCACTTTTTTCCTGGCATTTCATTCCAAATCAAAACCGCAAACAGCCCTTCGCCAGAATTTTCCAGCTTCATTCCATCAATCCTTATTATACAGCCATGGAAACCCTCCAAGCCTTCCTTATTTTTGTGCTTTATCTAGGATGTCATGAGAAAGCTTTCTTACATTAGCCTTTTTTTAATCTTTTCAGGTGTGTGTGCAACATTGACTGTTCTCAGACCAACTTCAATCCTCTTTGTGCTTCCGATGGGAAATCTTATGATAATGCATGTCAAATCAAAGAAGCATCATGCCAGAAACAGGAGAAAATTGAAGTCATGTCTTTGGGTCGATGTCAAGGTAATGCTCAGAGCAAAATTCATTTCAAATAATGTTTTCAGTTTTTGTGCAGAAATAAAAACTAGGGCTGGCTCGTTATTAGGCACTTCTTATATTTTCAATAGACTCTTCTAATTTACAGTACAGGATGCGGTCTGGTGCAGTGGGAATTTTGTTTGATTACAGATTTTGAAATACTGGCCCATATCTGAGCTGTGGCCGAGCTCTGGTTGATGTAGCCCTGGAGGGACATGTGTAAAGGTGGCTTTAAGCAACTTTTGCAACCTTCCTGCTCCCACTCCCGGTGCCACATTCTGGGGGCCCTTCAGCCCTAGAACAGGCCCCCAGCACAAATTTCTATAGCATTAAGGTTGCTGTGTTTGGCTCATATCTGTAGCCCCAAGAGGCCTTTCCAGCTCCTAAGCATCCCAGTGGCAAAAGGAACAGCCCTGTCACACCCTCTTCCCCTGGCCACACCCTCTGTGCTGAAGGTTAGAAGGGAGGCGGCATTGCCGCTGCTATGGCAGCTCCAAGCCGCTTAGGGATTCTCCTGCATATGAGGAATCTTGCGTGAGGGCTGCCTTGTGCCACTGGAGCAGCACAAAACTGTCTTAGTGGATCAGAGGATCTGGCCCAATATCTTTAGTGGAGCCTATGGAATCACCATTGTTTGTTGTGTCATCTGGATCTTCATGAGGCCAAAGTCTCAGCGCCCAGCCTAATGAATATGGCAACCCTCCTCTTCCCAGCAGAAAGGCATATGTCCTTTCAGGAAATAACTCGGTGATTCTTGTGTGCCTGGCAGCATTCAAGATTTAGGATTAGGATTCAGAGGCGTGTGGCGCTATTTCATGTGTGTGCCAGCATAACCACTGAGTTGATTTTGAAAAAGCCTATTTTGTGCTCAAAATAAAAATGGGGTAAATGTGGTTTTAAATGTTTTCTGTAAATAAAATGGCCATTGAGTCACAGGATCCTTAATAGCTCCTCCGCTCCCCCTCAGTTTCTGACCTATAAATCCTAAGCACATCTAAGTAGAGCCTGCATACTAAACCTGCATATTAAACACATTCCTATAAAATATTTCTTTAAAATGAACCCTCCTTTCCTGTTCACCATTTTCAGATTAGATTATCACCATGTCCAGATTATTTAAAACAATGAGGAAATCACACCTCACTGTAACTGGTTCTTTTTAGATCCAGTTAAACAAATGTTAATCCTGGAATGGCAGATTTGTGTCTCAACATGGGGTGAATCAGTCCAAAGACCCTTATCCTGCAATTGACACATTGCAGTCAGATCCTTTCTCCCATACACAGCTCCCTTGAAGTCAGTGGAGTGCTGAGATTTACAGGATTAGCCTCTCTTTTACAACAACAGCAGCAGCAAATGTCAAAGCAACACATATTTCTTTTAACACAGATAACACAACTACTACCACAAAGTCTGAAGATGGACATTATGCAAGAACGGATTATGCAGGTAAGATTCCTATTATAATATCAGTAAAATGAGAAGTACAATTGGCAAAATCTGTGGGGAGAGAACACTTTCCCCTATGTTCGCAAAACTGTAGGTGTCGTAATCTTTAATTTTTTTACTTACTTGCTATGGAAAAAATGTTTTGCGGGTTTTTTTTAATCTGAAAACTGCCTCTCTTTTTATCAAATGTCTCATCATCACTAATGTACAAACACTCGCGCAAAAAAAGTCTGTATTGACAGTGAGACTAGTTAACATTGCAAAATGCTTGCACTGGCAGCAAGCATTGGTGGAAATCAGTACAACTTTCACACTGAACCAAATGTTGCAAATTGTTGTCAGAACACCTGAATATGATTAAGTAAAACCAATAGTTTTGTATAGCTCTTCCCTAGAATAGAATAGCTGCTACGTCATCAGATGCTGCTATAATTGATATTATGTCTGTGTTTGAATGTAAAGTTAATAAGGTATTTATAATAGATTTTAAAAAATGATAAATGGCTTTAATTTATTTAGAAGCTCCATAAAAATTAATGGCTACGTAGCGTGATATAACATTTTAAATTAAAAACATGTAAATGTTATGTAGGGTTTATCGAATTTTGTTTTGGGTGAGCATCTTTCTTTTTCAAATCTTCTTACTAGGAGGATTAATTTATGAGTAGCTTTTGTGCAAATATTCACAGCTTGGCTTTAGAACTGTGAATAGAAGCATTTGGAGTGTTCCTGTTAAAAATGTGGCAAGGAATGTATAATTGCTTAAGCTTGTGTTGCTTTTGTATTGTGAAAATAGATCTTTATAAGGGAGTACTGTTGAGCTACAAAGCTCTGAATGCCAGGTTTACCCCTACCGATATGCTGTGCGGTGAAGATGAAACACAGTTTATCTCTTGGTGGTTTATAATTTCTCCTTGTAAAATTCTGTAAAACTTTTTATAAGGCCGAAGTTACAATATAACGTTAAAACTACATCGTACGTTATTTATTCAAGATCAGATTAATAGCCAGAACCTGGCTAAAGATTCTGGCTTACTGGCTGGGAAGTGCTCCTCCTCTGCATATGCTAAAAAGGTTGACAACACTTCAAACTATCTACCCTCTTTTTGGTGCTTCCCTTGTGTATGTACTTGGAATGAAAGCATTTCCATCATAAGGAGTAACATCATATATGTTACTATACCACAATTCCGTAGGAGGATGGTACACATTTTTTCCAGTCGTGTGCAATACAAAGTCTAGCAACTAACTATAAAAAATAAATTAATTTGTCATTTGTTAGAAACGTAGGTCCTTTACTGTCTCATTAAGTAAGCAGGTCGGGGGATCTCTAGGAAGCTGGCATTTTGTCAAAAGATTCATCTCTTTAATAATTTTCTTTCAAAGCCATCTAATTCCTGGACACAACCACCAGATGTGCATGCATGTACCCTTTTCTCTGCAACTCTTCCAACAGAGCGCATCCCTTGTAGCAAAAAATATGATGTATCTTAACTGGATTCAAATGAAATATTTCATTAAAAAAAATTCTTTGAGTAATACAACCTGAAGATGTGTACATACGGAGACACACTCATTAGATCAATTTCTTTATCCAAAGTACTCTCTCACCTTTTCATCTGTATTGTTTTCTTATCAACATCTTTTTCAGTCAAAATTGTATCTATCTTAGAAATTAAATCTTTTGTTCCAGCTTGCTCCTGGAACGCCTCAGAAGTGGTTAAAGGTCTAGATAAAATCTGACTTGTAAATATTGAAAATATGGGCTCTTTATATTATTTACACTACTACAAATCTCTTGATATATTTTCAAATCTGTACCCAAGAACAGCTGTCCAAATGGAATAATCTCAGCTCCTATCCACAACAAATAGTCACTTTGATATTTCCTAGGGATAAATTCCTGATTATTAATAAAAGTAGCTAGGGGAGAGGGCCTTGGCAACAGGAATTTAGAAAATTGATCCAAAGCTACTTGGAATGTATGTTAGAAAGTGCTCACTGTTCATTAGTTACCAATTGGTAATCTGGGGTGAGAATGCATACTGGATGGTTATTCTACGTGGACAGTAAGCCACATATTTAGAAAATGTTTATTCCATTCCAGTTTTAAAAGTGATGTATTGAGATTTTAAAAATATACAGGGCCAGATTATGGTACAATGAGCTAAAGGAGCACTGGTTAGTAACTGTAGAACCTAAACAACATGAAGGGGGGACACCGGGGGTTCAGTTTGGTAGAGAGGAAGCCAAAATGCACCATGCCCAATATCTTCTCCATTATCAAGGAGCTTTTCAAAGAAGGATAGGGGAGGGGGTGATAAAAGAAAAACCTCTCCGGAGTCATCCCCAAAAGCTTTGATTGATGCAAGCTTTTCCCTCTAAATTGGCAATCGGTTTTCTTAAGACACAGGCGGGGCTGAGGTTGTATCTTGTGACAGGTGAGGGAGACAGCAAAGCTGGGCTAAAATGATTTCTTTTAAATTAGAAATAAGGACAAGCAATATTGTTGTGTTAAATCCTCAATTTTCCTTGTTTGAGACCTGAAGAGAGCGGTGGAGGCTCTCAGGTGAGAATTAAGGCCTGCGGCTCCTTTTAAAATGGTGTGCTAGCCTATCCCAGTCTGCTAGCCTTTAGTAATTTAGCTTTAGGATGGCAGTGAACCAAATGATCTGGTGTCTGAACAAAAGAAGTGCATCTAAGTAAAAACCAGTTCAGCTGTAACAACAAGGGACAGAGATGGAGGAAAGAGAGGTTGAGGATTAGGATGAGGGGGAAAATAGCAGTGACGGCAAGGGAGAGGGCCATTCAGAAGGAGGTGTGGTTGTGGGTGTAGGTCGTGGTGGGGGGAGGGAAGACCACAGAAGATACCTTGGAATTAGAAGCAGAAGGGAGACCAATGGCTAGATGTTGGTCAGGAAAGTCATGATGATTTCCCTTTGGGGAGCACAGAAATGGGGTAGCAATCCTGAGAACAAAATCAATAGCAGCAACAAATTGCTGGAGATTAGAGGACAGGTTAGAGATGATGAAGAAGGTGATGCTGAATTGTTTTGCAGGAGGCAGGGGCAGAGTTGAGGCAAAAATTAACAAAGGGGTATTGGAGAAGGTCTGTGAGCATCAAGAACTGCAGAGAATTCTGTGAGGATACTAGAGTGAACGTTACAGAAAGTGGAAGGAGCTGGGGGGTCTGTGGAAAGGAGAGAGGAGTGATGTCCAAGGAGAGAAGAAGATCAATAAAAGAGTCATTTTCCTCACAGGCAAATTTTCTTGTAGTATCCCAGAGCAAAAGAAATAAGGTAACGGAGCTGCAACTCCGACATTGTTCCAACTCCCCAGAAAACATGCACTGAATCTGAGTCCCTACGTTGGTGGAAACGGAGGGGATGTCCTAGGTCATAGCTATCATGCAATATGAATTATAGCTAGATAAATATTAACTAATCTCTGGTGGCTTCTTATCTGATTTGAAACCATATGGGTTCCAGAAGATGACCTGCTTGTAATTTTGTGTAGCTTCATTGACTTCAATGGAGCTACACCAATTTACACCAGCTGAGGATCTGGCCTCTTTTCTGTACTTAAATCTATTCTTGTTTAATTTCCGATCTCTACATGTGGTAACTGAGTTTTGCTAAACACGTAGTTTGAAATCTCGTAAGTTCATGCAGAGCAACCCATATAACTTCAGTTTCGCACAGTGCTCATGGAATAATCGCCATTGAAAACTTTAGATTAAAGGAATTATTAGAAAAATATCTAAAGCCCTTGGTAAATTATTACTCAAGATGGAATAAACTGATATAAAACTGAGGTTCATTGGAAGTTCAGGCTTCAGTTTTAGTACCACTTGCAGGACTGTATATGGCGTGCATTTCTCACGTTCTTTAATGTGCATTACTGTTTGACTATACGTTTAATGATTATTTTAGGGATATTCTGGTATAGTGTGTGTTACTGTACTTCCTCAGAAGGGGAATGCCGTATTCCTCATTGGGCTGATTTTTACGTGAAGAAATATTACTTCCTTCATCGCAGTATCTCTGAAATAATACATCCAAATTAATGAATCCAGGGCTTTTAATAGAAATCCCTTTACTATGCCTAGTATCATTGGGCACCTATGAGGCCTTGTCTATATTGCCGAAGTGTTGCGGGTATTGGGGTATAGCTGTATCAGCATAGCTATACCAGCAGTGCTCCCCCTAGTGTAGACACAGCATATCCAAAAGGAGGAGTTTTTCTGCCAGTGTTAGAACACCTCATTAGTGATGGTAAAGTTCTCTTCTGTCAACACAGTTGTGTCTGCATCAGGGATTTTGCGGGCTTAGCTATGCCAGCTAGGGAGTGCGGGTTTATTCACACATAGCTGTGCTGACAAAACTTTGTATTATGGGCCTGACCTGAGGCAGAATTTCATGCCCACTTATAAAAACTCTGCATCACATGAATTGACTTTACCAAGAAGAAAGGGAATAAGGGAATAATTGGTATTGTCCATTATATTGATCCTAACACTGCTCTCTGTAACACTGCTCTCTGTAAAAGATCTGGCAACTAAAGGGACGCAGATTGTTCCCTTTGCATGCACACATACAGTCTCCAGAGTACAGTGGTCTTAAAGGATCACCTGAACAATCTCTAAGGTACAGCTATATTTTTCATACTAACCTTTTAATATTGTACATTTATTCACCATACTTGCTTCCTGATGTTCTTCTTTCAAACCACAGTGATTTTTGTTAATACATTTATGTCCTTCACTGTTTACAAAACTGAAAGTTCACTTTACCTGGAAATGTAAATCTATCCATGGATTTGCTATATTTATTTTTTTCTGTTTGTTTTTTCTTTTAAGGATCCCATTCTACACAGATAGGTTTTGCTCTGAAAAATGGACATGGATAAATAATTTCAGATAAACTAATGACAGTGTGCGTCGTTTTCACCAAAACTAACATATGCATTGAGGAAAGAGTGTCTATGAGCTTGCAAGCAGATGTGAAATTCATTACTTTCTCAGGTGCTTCTCTTCCACCAGCATCCAAAATCCCACAGCTTTTATTGGACTGTCACTGCCAGATTTACATTCTATATGTGCCTGTCTGCACCCACGCACACATCCCTCTCATTTTTAATAGGACACTAAGGGATTTGTTTACTTGTATTGAGAAATTGTCACCTTTTCGGCAAATTTCAAATGCTAGCCATTTTGGCAAATTTGTAAAATAGTTTCTTACTGTTTTTTTTGTTTGTTTGTTTGTTTGTTTTGTGGGGGAGGGAATTGGTGGATTTTATTTTCCCCTAAACCAACTGGCAATAAATTTATTCCTACAACTCAGAAGCTACATTTTAAAATACTGTAAGGAGTTGTGTGTGTGTGCATGCACACACATACACACATATATAGATAGATAGACAAATTAATTTCTTGAGTATTTAAAAATATAGCTTCTAAGTTGTGAGTAGGGCAGTCAGTGTTTCCTTGAAATTCCATCTTGTAGGTTGGGAAGGCCTGCTCTTCGTATTCATTGCTCTTCGTATACAGAGCACTGCCCCCATCCTGTTTCCGGACGGCACTGGCTGCACACTGCAAGCTGTGGTGGCTGGTGAGTGCAGGCAGGTACCAGGCGGTGGCCTGTTACATGTCACCTCTGCTGACCACTCATCGGTCCTTTATGTGGTCCCCCTCTCGCTGTCCTCTCCCTGCAGGACCCAGCCCCTGGTCAGAGCGCTCAGCTCACCAGCAGCAGCCTGGCTGCCAGGCTCCTTCCTTCCCCCACTGCCTCTGGCTGGGCCGGCGCCCTGGGAAAGTCCAAGACACTCCAGCCCGGGGCAGTGGCCAAGAGGAGCCAAGCCCTGCATGTGGCAAAGCCCCGCACAGCGCTGGCATGGGGAAGTGTCTCCGCTAAACTCTGGAGTGATGGGATGGGGGAAGGGATTTCCAGCCTGTTCATGTGGTGCCTCTGTAGGCTCCACAGCAGCCCCTCCCGGCAGGGGCTTAGCACTTACTTCACCCGCTCTGCCCTGGGTCCTCCCCCAGGGAGCACAGGGCTGCTCCATCCCCTAGGCACCTTCCCTTGCTGAGCCACCTCTCTGGCAGGGTTCACTGAAGCCCCTGAAGTCAGGTTCCTGGGCACTGGTGCACAATGAATCCTTAGGGCTTAACCCCTTCCTGCCCATGCTGTAACTGGGTGGGACAGGAGGCACCTAGGTTATGTCGGTGGCCAGCAGCAGCCTGGAGGTGTTAGCTGCCTTTCAACACTGTGTGGGCAAGAAGGGACAAGCTGCTTCCAGCCACAGGAGAGTTGGGGAGAAGAGATGAGCTCTGCAAAAGCATGGGTCAGGTCATCCCTTCACCCCCTCCTACTCTCCTGCGGGTGGAGGCAGCTCCTGTCCCTTCCCTCAGTGCAAAAAGGCTTCTGCTGGCCACATTCTGGTTTGAACCATGCAGAAATCTGGTGGGGCATGTGACCCTGCATGCCCCCCCCCACATGTTCCCTTGGGAAGATGCAACACCAGGTACTAGGAGAGGTAGGTCCATCCTGGGGGCCCAGCTAGGCATGAAGGGTGGAGAGCGCCGGGCAGGGAAGGTAAATAAAAAGAAACCAACTACGCAGAATTTCTTTTTAAGAGTGGCTGAGTCAACTTGATGTTAATTTGAACGCTTGTACTGCATAGCTCTGATTGATTGCCATTGAACTCGCTTGAATACAAGTAATTTTACCAGGTACCATTTTATTCAGCAAAGAGAAATATGGTCCCCCTAATACAGTAGCACACTGTGCATCCATCATACAGAAGAGAGAAACCTTTCCTCACCTGCAGCTTTAGAAAAAAGTTAGGGAGATTGCATCCTTTCACTTGCAGATCTCTATGGATTTCCATTTGCATAGGATCTAAGATGGAGGTGGCCACACACTAAATTAATACATCATTTAGCAAGTTTTGGTGGTTTTCCCTGCCATAACTTAAATAATGAAAACACATACAATATTTGGACACTGGACAGCTGATTAAATGCTGTTTGGCAAATCTCTGGATATATGTACATTTTCCCTGGTATTCAACTATCTCTAATGGCAGTACAAAGGTTCTATAAACTCCATGTGCCTTAAAAGTCAACAACCCTTAAACATTTATTTAAATATTAGTTACATTCACAAGGATATGATTCCATTAAAAAATTATCAGGTTTTTGTACAGTGGAACAAAGGCAATGGAAGCCCTTGGTGGAAGAAAAAAGCTTTCACTCTAGCCAGACAGTTTTTTATCCAATCAGTCATTGTTTGCTTGGGGTATCTTGAAGACATGGCTGCAATGAGGCAGAGGAGACTAGGAGACCCAGCCTTCTTGTCTCCCCCAGCCCCTGAGGGGAGCTGGAAGCTTGGCCAGCCCACCCCTCTGTCATGATTAAGGAGCTGACCAGCGAAATTTGAGTGGTTCTGTGATTCCCCCCCCCCCCCCCACTTTCACTCAAATTTGACCTGGCTGCCCCTCCATCAGGACAGGGAGGTGGCCAGGCCAAATATGAGCAGCAGAGTAACCTGTGAACCTGTTTGGCCTTGTCCACCTTTTGCAGTCCTTCCTATGCCCATGGGCGCTGGGCATCCCAAGCCCCTGAGAAAAGCAGAGCAGGGGGCACTGATGGGAGGATTGGATCCAGGCTTTTTAGGCTTCCTATGGAAGTGGAGACACAGAAGGGGGATGGGATCTTGGGCTCCAAGAACTGCCTGGCAACTGAAGGGGATGATGCTCTTCAGCTTGACCACTTCGCTGGGTGTGGGGCAGGAAGACTGTAGGGCTGGGTGCAGCGGGAGACATTGGCGTTGGGTATGGGGGCAGCAGATGGAGAGTGTGTGTAGAGCTGGGTGCAAGGGAGAGAGCGCACATCTGGGTGCAGATGCAGCATGAGAGAGTTCAGGAGTGGGTCTGGGGACAGTGAGATGAAGGACAGTGTGGGGCTCGGTGCCAGGGGAGCATACGGGGGAGGGAGCTTGGGGCTGGGTTCAGGTGATGGAAGGATAGACCTCTGGGCCCCCTCCTTAGGAAAATTCTGGTTGCGCCCTTGTTTGGAGATACACGTCACATCCCTCCCAGTGTCTGTCTGAGCATTCATGTAGCTGGTTACATATAACCTGAGCCTAAAGACTGTGAAGGCAAAACGTATATGCAGAAGACCAGAGCTGAGCTCAGTGCAAATGTAAAAAATAACTTTGCATGGGGGAAGAGCTTCGAATATGTTTTTTTGGCCTCAGCCAAATTGATCCTGACACGGCCTTCCAGAGTAGGAAAATGAGACAAAGAGCTGGGGGGAGGGGACAGATCTTCTAGAAATTTGAAGAGTATCATGGAGAACAAGTACTCACTTTGTAATGAAGGGTTTTGACAGCTATGCACAACCATCCGTGAAATATAGTTACCCACCAAGAAGATGGAGTAGGAGCTACCAGTAACAGCTGGAAAGCAAATTTGTAGACAGATATAATCTTTATCACACAGAGAGACAGAAGAACAAGCAAATGAATAAGACAGCAAAGCAAGGAGAAGAGTATGTTGAAGATTGAAAAGCAGCTAAAGTGGCAATCGCCTGAGCATGTTGCAGCAAGAATCAATGGAAAATATATTTCCCTTATGGTGGAACAGAGACTAATAGATAGCAAATGCAGAAAGGGTCACAAGCAAATATGATGGAAAGACAAGTTCATAGACTAGATCAGGGGTCGGCAACCGGTGGCTTGCGGCTCGCCAGGGTAAGCACCCTGGTGGGCCGGCCCGGTTTGTTTATCTGCCGCGTCAGCAAGTTCAGCCAATCGCGGCTCCCACTGGCCGTGGTTCGCGGTCCCAGGCCAATGCGGGAGGCAGGAAGCCGCGGCCAGAACATCCCTCGGCTCGCGCCGCTTCCTGCCTCCCGCATTGGCCTGGGACTGCGAACCGCGGCCAGTGGGAGCCGCGATCGGCCTAACTTGCCGACGCGGCAGATAAACAAACCGGGCCGGCCCGCCAGGGTGCTTACCCTGGCGAGCCGCGAGCCACCGGTTGCTGACCCCTGGACTAGATCATAAATTTGACCTAGGAGGAAAGGACTTTTGATGGCACAATGGTGAGTCGTTTGTCTTGAAGTAGACCAAATAAAACTGATGATGATAGCCCAATTCAGAGTCATTCCAGTTTGTCAAGATTATTTATATTATCGTTTAGTTGTACTACAGTAGCACCTAGAGACCACAGTTGAGATCAGGGCACCATCATGCTGACCACTGCACATATGCATGGTAAGAAAGCACCTCAGAGAATGTACAATCTGAAGAGATAAAACAGACAAAGGAAGTGTTGTTATCTTTGTTTTAGTTTGGCATCTGAAGCATAGAGACACTTGCCTGACACACAAAGTCTGTGGCAGAGTTGGAAACTAAATCCAAGTCTGCTGAGTCCCAGTCCAGCACCTAAACCATTAGCCCAACCTTCCTCTCTTATACACACATATTAGAATGTAAGACTGGCCAATGGTCATTTCAGTTGTCCATCTAGCCCAGTATCCTGTCTCTGACAGTGGCCAGTGCCAGAAACTTCAAAGGGAATGAACAGAACAGGGCAGTTTATCAAGTGATCCATCCCCTGTCATCCAGTGTCAGCTTCTGACAGTTAGAGGTTTAGGAATACCCAGAGCCTGGGTTTACATCCCTGATCATCTTGGTTAATAGCCATTGATGGACCTATCCTCCTGGAACTTATCTAATTCCTTTTTGACCCATATTATAGTTTTAGCCTTCACAACATCCTCTGGAAATGAGTTCCTCAGGTTGACTATGTGTTGTGTGAAGAAGTACTTCCTTATGTTTGTTTTAAACCTGCTATCTATTAATTTCATTCAGTGACCCCTGGTTCATATGTTATGTGAAGGGGTATATAACCCTTTTTCCACATTATCCCATGACTTTATACATCTCTATCATATTTTCCCCATAATCGTCTCTTTTCTAAGGTGAAGTGTCCCAGTCTTTTTAATTTCTCCTCATATGGAAGCTGTTCCATATCTCTAATCACTTGCCCTTTTCTGAACTTTTTCCAATTCTGATATATCTTTTTTGAGATCGAGCAACCACAACTACATGCAATATTCAAGGTGTGGCAATACCAGGGATTTATATAATGGCATTATGACATTTTCTGTCTTATTATCTATCCTTTTTCTGTTGGTTCCTAATATTTTGTTAGTCTTTTTGATGGCCGCTGCACATTGATCAGATGTTTTCAGAGAGCTGTCCACAATGATTCCAAGATCTCTTTCTTGAGCAGTAACAGCTAATTTAGACCCCATTGTTTTGTATGTATAGTTGGGATTATATTTTCCAATGTGCAATAAATGTGCATTATTTGCATTTATCAACACTGAATTTAATCTGCCATTTTGTTGCCCAGTCGCACGGTTTTGGGAAATCCCTTTGTAACTCTTCGCAATCAGCTTTGGACTGAGTATCTTGAGTAATTTTGTATTGTCTGCATTTGCAACCTCACTATTAAACCCTTTTTCAAGAACATTTATGAATATGTTGAACAGCACACGGTCCAGTACAGATCCTTGAGGCGACCCCATTATTTTTCTCTCTCCAGTCTAAAAACTGACCATTTATCCTATCCTTTGTTTCCTATCTTTTAACCAGTCACTGTTCCCTCTACAAAAGCCATGTTGACTCTTCACCAATGTGTCATGTTCATCTATGTCAGGGATCGGCAACCTTTGGCATGCGGCCCATCAGGGAAATCTGCGGGCGGGCCGGGATGGTTTGTTTACTTGCAGCGTCCCCAGGTTCGGCCGATTGCCGCTCCCACTGGCCGCGGCATGAGCCGAGGGATGTGCTGGCCGCTGCTTCCTGCAGCCCCCATTGGCCTGGAATGGCGAAGCTCGGAAGCTGCGATTGGTCGAACCTGTGGACGCTACAGGTAAACAATTGGCCCGGCCCACCAGCGGATTTCCCTGATGGGCCATATGCCAAAGGTTGCCGATCCCTGATCTATGTGTTTGATAATTCCATCCTTTTACTATAGTTTCTACTAAATTGCCTGGTACTGAAGTTAGGCGTACCGGCCTGTAATTGCCAGGATCACTTCTGGAACTTTTTTTTTTTAAATCAGCATTACATTAGCTATTCTCCAATCATTTGGTACAGAGGCTGATTTAAGCAACAGGTTACATGCTATAATTAGTAGTTCTGCAATTTCATACTTTTGTTCCTTCAGAACTCTTGGGTGAATACCATCAGGTCCTGGTGACTTATTACTGTTTCATTTATCAGTTTGTTCCAAAGTGTTCTCTATGGACACCTCAGTCTAGGACAGTTCCTCAGATCTGTCACCTAAAAAGAATGGCTAGGTTTGGGAATCTCCCTCACATCTTGTGCAGTGAGGACAGATGATTCATTTCGCTTCTCTGCAATGGCCTTGTCTTCCTTGAATGCTCCTGTAGCCTTGATCATCCAGTGGGCCCCCTGATGGTTTGGCAGGCTTCCTGCTTCTGATGTACTTACAAGCTAACAGCTTTTTTTTTTGTCTCTTATTAGTTGCTCTTCAAAGTCTTTTTTGGCCTGTCTAATTATAGTTTTACACTTGACTTGCCAGAGTTTATGTTCCTTTCTATTTTTCTCAGTATGATTTGACTTCCAGTTTTTAAAAGACGTCTTTTTGTCTCTAACCACATCTTTTACTCTGTTGTTTAGCCATCGTGGTATTTTCTAATAGCTTAAGTATCTTAACTAATATTTACAAAAATCATTTTTGAAATCTGTTATCCATAATTGAAGAAGCAGAGGGGCTCCTAAAAGGAGGGCTGCTATTTTAATGCTATTTCCCAGCAAGAAGTCCCTCAAGGAAGGACCCATTGCAAGATGTTGGTTACACCTAATGGGGCCAAGCTCCCATTGTATTCAGTGGAAGTTGGATCAGGTTCTAAAATAGATGCATAGATAGAAAATTGCTGTAACGTGATATTGCTTCAGAGAAAACATCACATCTTCGCGAATGGGACATTAACCATCAAGCTAAAATTTTCCCCACTGGAAAAATCCTATCAAAGCTAACAGAAAATAGAGCCTGTCTATATGATAGTGGTTTGGGTTTGTTTATTTTTTGTTTATCCTCTTATAGAATTTAATCGAGAAGGCTATTCCTGCCACAGAATTCTGTAGAATAGTTCAAAAAATCCTCAGAAAGATTCTCATTTTCCATTAGACTATTGTCAACTCCAAGTATTCCAGAATCACAACTGTGCCCCCAAAATCATGAGACTGGCTTAAAAATCATGAGATTTTTTTAAAATAAATTGTGGGTGTTCGTTTGCCTTCTCATTTTTGAAACTTAAAGTGCACTCAGGTCATATTTTCAGACTTTTTTCCACAACTGTGAGGGCTGGATACTTTTTAAAAACATTAAAGCTGAGATTTTTATGTAATTCTGTGAATCTGGGACCTGCAGTTTTAAGAAAAATATCAAATATCCTGAGTCTCATAATAAAATTGCACGAGTTGGCAGCATTGATTAAATTATATAGCTTTTTTTAGGATGAGTTTTATAGAACATTATATAACTCTCTAAAACCCTATTGGTTCTGTCCCTAGTAAGTTCTATATGACTTTTGTGCAAGGGTCGGGGAAAAGCTAAATGATTACAGTGAGATGCAAGCCCCATGCACAAAGTCTCATGCCAGGAGAAAGGCAGAGGCACATGTTTCAGTAATATTTAGTGTCACATTATTTCCTGAAGAGCCTGTAAGAATGAAGACAGACGTATGGGGATTTTAATACAAAACTGTAGGGAGAAAGCAGTATTGCTAATTTAATCCATCAACCCTGAAAGTATCGCTCATTTTTTATGAGTGTTCTCCTGTAACTCTGAATTGCCTTATGACAAGCTTATATGTGGTCAAATGTGCTTGGTTGGTTGGTTTTTAATGGGAGATACAGTGCTCTTTCTTTACATTGTGTTGCCCATTGTTGCACTCATAGATCCTAAAGTTGTGAGCATTAAAAGTGAAATTGACTTGTGATCGTTAAATGAATTTCTAGGCATCTCTTTTCCATAGACTTCTGTCGCTCAAGGAGAGAAGTAATTTCCAATAGGATGTGCTTTTAAAGCTCAGTCCTTAACTTCCTTATTAATAAATTTGGACCATAAGTTACATTGAGTTGGTTTGTGCTTCATTTCCATTAATGAGCGAATTCAGCTATGTACTGAATGAACGTTGAAATGAAAGTTGGTTGGTTTGTCCACAAGCACGTAGCCTGAAAACAAAATATGTCTAGGCTAATAATTTGATCTGTATGAAATAAATATACAGCAAATTGCAAGTACCAGCTTGTAACACCAAATGGCATGAGTAGCATAATAAATAAAAGGTTGGACCAGGCTATTATAGTGTCACCAGCTTGCCTGAAATATTTAAGTCCTGGAAATGAATTAAGGTGTCAAACGTCTTTGAGATTTCTGAGGGGAAATTTTGCAATACAAGTATTTTTCCCTCTGGGGTTTGCATTAAAGCCGTACAAGATTCATAAAGCTTGCTACAACTCTGGCTCACAGTTTTCCACTTCCTTCATACCACTGTACTTTAGTTGTTTTTTTCTCCCTATAATATCATGTAGCCAGTCATCTGTAACATTATGTTATGTTAGTAGTTATGGATAAACACAGAGAAACTGTATTTGCAATACATATGAGGGTTGTACACAGAACAGCTAGCTAGCCTGAGCTCACGCAAGCATTCCTGCAAATTTCTCCATTTATGCCCCAGTTCATAAATGCATCATGCATCATTTATATATGTTTCTGTTTATTCAAGATGCAGAAATCCCTGTTCTTAAGCAAATTAGAGGCTGTTAATGCTAATCCCTTTTCCCCCCTCTACACATCTAAGTATCAGTGTTATGCTTAAGAGAATAAAATAAGCTCAAATTGGGGTAAGGTTTGCAGAAAACTAGACTTTCCCTTCTTGGACATCAGAATTAGACGGGGAGGGTTAAATTAAGCCTGCCTTGAAATAACTTTTAGCCCTTTAAACTGTTAAAATTATTCCGTGTTTTTAACCAGAGATTCTTTTTAAATGTGACATTGGTTGGAGAGGGATGCTGAGAGATAGGGAATGTGGGAAGGACTGCTCAAATACGTTTGCTTAATTTGCTAGTTGTGCTTTTTGTAGTGCTCTAGGTAAGGCTGTGCCCCAGCATTTGCTTTCAAAACCTTTGTTTTCAGAGGTTTATGAAAATGAACTAGCTGAAACATGGCACACAAAGGTGACAAGATTTCTGAGTGGAATTTTCAAGATACGTGGTAACACTTAACCGCATGCAGTATTACATTGTTCTAGTGAAAAGATTACAGCTCTCACACCAAAGTTGTTTTATATAAAATTAAGTCACACAGAGACACATAATCAACAATATATCTTCACTACCCCCTAGGCAGATCATACTTCTAAAACCACTCCCCCTTTTTGGAAGTTTAAATCAACGCTGCTTACACCTTTAATAAATAGCATTCTTTGCTAATTCCATCTGAAAGCATGGGAAGAATCGGTCTGTGGACTCAAGTGGCTTTCACAGGCCTACACCTTTGTTTATCACAGGCAGACACAAATCCACTTCATGTTATGTGTTACACTGAAGCTTTAAATTTTTTCCCTTGGTATCCAGAACAAATCTATATTCCGATTCCGCTGAAAGAAAGAGGAGACTGAAAATCCATAGCAGAATTGCAGGAAGTTTGCATAAATGTTTTTGAGTATATTCCTTAATCTTAATAGTAGTAAATAATTGGCATTGGCGCTGGCACTACAACTACCTCTTTCTGGTGCTTGATATTCAGTGATGAGCTGCCAAAATATTAACAACCGGTTCCCTCCTCCCCCCCGGGGGGGTCGTGCCCCATCCAACCCCTCATGTTCCTTGACACCCCCCCCCCCCGGGACCCCTGACCCATCCCCCCTTCCCTGTCCCCTGACTGCCCCTTGTCGCCCCACCCAACCCCTCCTCTCATTCTCGATGGCCCCCCAGGACCCCTACCCCATCCAACCACCCCTTCTCTCCGTCCCTGAGTGCCCCCACCACCTCATCCAACCCTGCTCTTTCCTGACTGCTCCCCGGGACCCTTGCCCCCATTCATTCACCCTGTTCCCTGCCCTCTAACCGCCCTGACCCCTATCCACCCCCCCACAACCCACTCCCTCCCTGCCCCCTTACCACACTGCCTGGGGCCGGGACCGGGTCCACTCTGCCAGGACCACGACCGGCGCCACGGGGCCCAACTCCCCGAGCCCGGCTGGACCAGAGCAGGCACCGCTGGGCCGGAACCGCGGGGCCCGACTCCCCGGGCCAGCATCGGGGCCAAGCCACTTGGCCGGCACCGGGGCCAAGCCGCTTGGCCGGCACTGGGGCCGGGCTGCTCGGCCGGAGCCGCGGGGCCCGACTCCCCCAGCCGGCACCGGGGCCGAGCCGCTCGGCCGGAGCCGCGGGGCCCAACTCCCCCGGCCGGCACCGGGGCCGAGCCGCTCGGCCGGAGCCGCGGGGCCCGACTCCCCGGGCCGGCACCGGGGCCGAGCCGCTCGGCCGGAGCCGCGGGGCCCGACTCCCCGGGCCAGCACCGGAGTCAGTGCCGCGGGTCCCAAGCTGGGCCGGGTCGGAGCCGCTCAGCCGGGACCAGACCGAGCCGGGGGTGCTTGGCCGGGACCGGGCTGGGGAGCTTGGCCCGGGCCAGGGGGAGCCGCTCAAGTAGAGCTGGACTGGGCCACGCGCGCCGTCCGCCCCGCCCGGCTTACCTGCCTGCTCCTCGTTTCAGGCTTCCCGCGAACATCTGATTCGCGGGAAGCAGGGGACGGGGAGGAGAAGGAGGGCAGAGTGTTCAGGGGGATGGGGAGGTGAGCTGGGGCTGGGGGCCGGGCAGACAGCTGCCCGAGCTTTGTTAAATTTAAAAACTTTTTAGAACCTGGTTGTCCTGGAACAACCAGGTTCTAAAAAGGCTTCTAAATTTAACAACCGGTTCGCGCGAACCGGCTGGAGCTCACCACTGTTGATATTCATGTTTGATGACTGGGTTTGATTTGATTTTCATCTGCTCATAGCATTGTTTTAAACACTGGGATGTAAGAACATTTCATTCACCATTATAGAAAAAAATTAGATACATACCAGATACCATACTGACTGGTACCTCTGACAGCATCATCTTTCCTTGTACCCAAAGAAAACTATCCAAGACCTATGCTCTGTTAACTTTGTTAACCCTGGCTATGCTTGGAGCCCTGGGTTGGGATTTCACTATCCTAGGTTCCATCTGGCCCTTTTGTAGACTTCAGAATTTCTAGTTAGATAGTGGCATTCTTCTTCTTAGTACTCTGCCAGGGCTGGAGACATAATATAGAAGCACAACAGCTCCCAACAGCACAAAACACTAATTTCAATTAAGTTAATTGATGCTGCAGGCAGCCACAGTAAACTTTACTGCATATCAGCGCCATTCTAGGGAGCCCACCTGCTAAAAGGATGCCACTAGAGACTCTGCTCTCCCACCACGGATCTCAGGATCTCTAAATGGACAAGATGGAGCACAAGGAAGTGTATGTGTAAGGGGAAAAGGTTTATTTGCTTAATTTTCAGAGGGCCTTAAGTATTTGCTTTAGTGAAAAGAGAAGCTGTTTCTTGCTTACTGTGATGCTTTTCCCCATCGGCACAACCTCAGAGAAATGATTTGTGTCACATCCTCAGCTGGTGTAAATCAGCACAATTTTACTGACTTCACTTTCCACCAGCTCAGGAATTGGCCCCATATTTTTCTCCCTTTATATATCTGAATTTAAAAAAATACGTTTTCACTGGTTGTGTCAGCAGTACAGCTTGGTCCCTCCTCACACCTCAGCCAATTCTAAAAGACATAAGAAAACACTAATGGCAAAAGCATGTTACTTCCAAAGATGGAAAATATCAATAGATATTCATAAATATAGTAATGACAATTAACTAGAATATATCAAGGCACAAGAACTAAGATTTTACTAGCAGCTCTGCATCATTTTTTTAAATTTGTTTCCAAATGAGAGTTGATTTCATAACTCCTCTTCTCCAAATGCACCCTTTTACTTTAAAAGGTACATACAAACATTCCCCTGCGCACATCAGAAATCAGTTCATTGGATATTTGTAACAAACAGGCTCATAACAAAGAATCTATTAAGAAATTATTCAAAAGCCACATTCACCTTTTTTATTAAATGACTCCTAAGACCTGCAGTCTAGCATGTTAACACGTGTCCCCCATGAGTGTCACAGTTAGCGTTAAATTATCATACTCTAAATATAATAGGTGTAAACTAAATGTGTGGTTACATAATCAGCGGCAGTGCATTTCCTGATTATATCAACACTGGATTGGAATGCACTTTCTGCACAGTGCTATTATGACAAGCATTATCCATTTTTGACAGCATTACATAATATTAAAATATATTTCAGGCTGATTAAAAAAAAAACACCAACTACTACTACTCCCCATGGCTTTTTAATCTCTCTCTTTTACATTATCTGAGGTTTAAAGCTATGTGGATTGTACATCAAGAACACCCCTTCCCAAGGGTATTTCATTTGCAATTTTATTTAATAATGGAAGCATACTTTTATCTAGCTAAGATGGGAAAGGATTAAATAAAAATCATTCTAAAATCAAGTAACATAAACCTAACTGGCATCTGAGTTCTGAAAATGAAATAGCCAGAGAAGGATATATTATTAGTCTATAATATCTAAACTGATAAACTATTAGCATTTTGTCAGGCAGAATGCATCCTAAGCACTTCTCCTATGGAGATTGCTTCAGCATGAACTGTAACTGTTTTAGACACATCTGGCACTGCAGAATTTCTCCCCTTCTGTATTTCAATGATTTAAAGGGCCTTGGCCAGGCAGATGGATGTCAGCTGTGTGGTTTAAAATGTTTATAAAAGTGAATACAGCTTTTAAGAACTAGTGGGTGAAATCCTGGCCCCACTGAAGTCAGTGGAAGCTTTGTGATTGATTTCAGTGGGGCCAGGTTTTTGCCCTAATGCTTTTATGTTGGTTTTTATTTTTGTTCAATTCTCCATTTCCAGAAATTGTTCTTCCCCCTCCCTGTCAGCTTCCCCCCACTTAATATATTTACAATGTTGTTATGAAGGAGCAATGAGTAAGGTAAAATACTGATCCTTTTCTTTTCCACAAATACCGTCATTACATTTCATTTCTGCGGCAGTTAAATAAAGCAATACTGTATACATAGTAGGTTATGTTCCACTAATAAAACATTCCATTTCTATAGCCCGTTCCATCCAAGGGTCAAAATGGATTTTGCAAAGAGTAACGAACTGCAGCCCAGTAGAGAAATATTCTCAGCCCTATTTTTATGGAACAGGAAAGTGAGGAAGAAGTACCTTCTGGGTTCCATATGGCAGAAGTCACTGAACTGTACTAGGAGAGGGAGGCCCAGGCTATCTGCTCTTTTACAAGGTCTTGCTGTTGGATGGAGACCATAACAAAACTTTCAAAAAGAAATGAGGCCTGGCTGCTCAGAATGTACACCTGAGGGAGCCGACAGGTGCCTTACTTTGGAAAGCAAAGTCTGACACGGATCAATGGGAAATGGCAATTAAAGGATGTTGAAGTCCTGGAGAAACGTACTCCCAAGAGCCAAGGAAAGTGAAAATTGCATAGCAGTGGCGCTGCTTCAGTGTTTTGCAGTCCTTGGACCAGGCTGCGTTTAGCTTCAAATGACGACAGGGCCAACTAATGTTCTGGAACATTGGATGTTCACCTCCTTGTGTCACTAGGTGTGTGTGCCATACTTGTTTGATACGGCCACATGTTGCATGTTTCTTCTCTTTAGCCTTTGAGCTAAATTAAGAAGCTTAAGATTTTATTGTAAAGCCAACCCCTCTGAAGCCAAACAGCCCCAGCAAGGTTATATAGGTGATATTTAAGGACTGCCATCCTGCCTCACACACAGTCCTAATCACTGGAGATAATAAATGGGGGTATTTTTGGTGTGTATTATGTAAAAATCTTACTGCATTTTTTGACCTTGGTGGCATTTTACCTTGTTTTATTATTCTTTCTTTATACTAAAAGTTGGAAGGGAAGTCATAAATGTGAGTGACCCTTAATTGGATACTGAGGTATGGCTTTTCAGTGTCTGTCATGGGAAAAGAAACGTACTGTTCTCATCACTGTGAGCTGCAGTTCGAATTTTCTAAATGGCATCTGCTGCACTAAACATTCACCCCCTGAACAACCACAAAAGGAAAATGTAATAAGAAAAGCAGGGAGATACTAAAGGTAAAGATGTAGACTCCATGGGCCCTATTATCATCACCCTGTTTATAATGCAGCACACAGGAGAAAACAGATGCATAAAAATAGAGGCTATGGTAGGATTCATCCCTTGAAAAGTGCAGCTACTTCCCTGTGCACAGGGCAGGGATCACAGCTCTGCAGCATGCCCATAAAATGCTTTCCCCGCCCCTTAACTACCCCAAAAGTAGCAAAAAAATGACTGAAAGTGACAGCTGTTAGCTGACAGACTCCTCTCTGGGCAGTCACAGGAGAGTCAGGGACAAGTACCGCAGGGTGAGATAACTGAGGATGAGAAGAGAATATGCAAGGCTGGTGACCCAAGCAAAGCAACACAGAATGGCTGGTACCACTCTCATGGCAGCAGGAATGGGAAACAGAGAGTTCCTTCCATTCGAAGCAGCATTGCTGCATGACATTGGCAACCCAACCCTCTTTCCCATTTGTTGTCCACCCTGGGGCCATTTCTAGATAAGCACTTATTCTGGGGACTGTCTCCTGTGTTTTTATTCTCACCACTAGCTCACCCTCCTCGTGGTGCAGCTTGCTTGGGCTTTCATTTCTGCTTAGCAGCCAACACACTAGTGCTGAGACTGGTTAGATGCGGCATCGCACCCTGCTGTCTCCATCAGGTGATTGTGGAATCAGGGCAAACTTTCCCTATAACATTTCCCCTCACAGCAGCCTGAACTTCCTTCATCACTTCTCTAGCGGGGAGGCATAACATACGTGCAGAATAGCATGCTTTAAAGCCATTTCCCACTCTTGGCATCTCATGTAAATGCAGGTGTTGTATGGGGCCGGCATATCACACAATTCCTTTTCCCTTGGCGATGCCGTCTTTACTTTCGGTCAGAGCCACTTTCTTGGGGCTACAGTAGCTGGACATCACTAGTGCCTTGTGCCTCCTGTTCCCCACGTTGTATGATTGAATGCAAGTTGCCCAATGTTTCTTAGAATGTGGAACAAATTGCAATTTTTCAGTCCCCTTTGTTGTGGCTTGGGATGATCAAGTTGATCATAGGCAGATATGTTTGCTTGTGTGTTTGACTTCCACATATACACATTCATTCTCTTTAATTTTCTTTTTTCCTCTTTCTTTCTTTTACCCCAAAATCCAACTATTCTCTCTTGAATTCCCTTTGTCAGTTCTCTGAGGAAACATATTTCATAAGTAGAGGTGTTACCAGGAAAAAAACATTTGAAAGTGTGCCATTCACTAGCTCAGCTGCACATGAACAATACAAAAAAGCTTGTAATCAGAACTAAAAATAAGGTAAGGCTCAGTATTGGGTCTGCAAAGCTATCAGGCTGTCGGAAGGATTGAAGGAAAAGCCTCATAACCAAAATGGCAACTGTATCCTATTTTTACATTTTGATTTTCGCTAACCTTTTTATTTCTTTGTTACCGGTCAAAACTCTTTGACATTTTTGCCATTCATATTTGTTTCCAGTTGTAAATTTTTGTGTGAAGACCAAATACTACATGCATGAAAAACCATGCTGGAAGTCCTAGAATAAGTCTAAGACCTTTTAAAATGCTGCTTTATGACATCCTTGAGCCTTCACTATGAAACAATCTGTTCAGAACTGGGTTTGCTATCGAGAATTAGAGAGAGAGCATAGTATAATGGGATTAAGGGGTGCTTCTATAGCCTTCTCTATTTGTAGTCGCTTCTCAAAATGAAACTCATGTTTTGTTTCATTGATCCTCTGCTCAGTCATACCCTGCAGCAACTCACATAGTCTAAGGAGATAGATCCAGGGCTGATTAAAAATGTACATGAATCCTCTTATCAAATATATATGGGCATATAGATGTTATGTACATCCCCCACCCCCACCCCAGAATAAAATCCTTTCTTAGCTTACACTTAGGGGTGTTTCTATACATTTCTTCTCAACATAGTTATTAAAAATCAGAGCAATCCGCAGCTGGACCAACATCAACGTTCATGCCAGCCTCAACATAGATGTCACTGAAGAAATAATTTGGGGACAGTTGGGTTGCATGTTTGTAAATGAGGGCACAGTTTAGCCTTCAGAACCTTTATTGCTGCTGCTGTTGTGTCAGAAGAAAAGAACTCGGTTTGATTTTCAGATCCCAAGCTCAGTTTGTAGGGTGGGCCATTAGGGAAAATTCTAGCTTTAGTTGTAAACTGAGCACAGTTGGTATGGCGATCACTGAAAGGCAGTAAGCATAAGACACCACGATGCCCTTTTTACTAGTAATCACTTTCATAGGTGCTGGAACTAGGGGTGCTGCTACACCCCCTGGCTTGAAGTGGTTTCCATCATATGCACGGTTTACAATTTGGTTCAATGGCTCTTGGCACCCACCCCCCACACACACATACCCAATACAAATGTTCTGTGTTGCTCATAGCTCATGAGTTTTTTTGTTGTCATTTCCTTTGATTCTGTGCTATGCATTCATCCCATGGGCATGTTGGCACTTCCTAAGCCACTTTTCTTTCCCATGTCTTTCAGCTCCACATACACTCTGTATGGTGCTTGAAAACTATACACAAATCACATGCACTATTTTAGGTCTCCACCTTTCTTAATGTGAAAGATAATCACAGTCATGCAGCCAGGCAGAATCCCCTTGGCCACTAAGGTCACTTGCACCTTTTTGTCCCCATTCCTTCACCCCAGAAGAAAGGGGTATTTTGTTTGTGGGCAAAGCCATGTTTCTCCTCGCAGCCAGAATTCTTCTATTCTTTGGGGTGGCAAAGTTGCAACCCCCCTACTTCTCCTAGGAGAAAGAAACCTGAGAAACGTCATTAATCATGCAGTCTCCTGTACTAGTGCCAGCAAAATAATCTTCCTCACTCCACCCATCAATATTCTTGACACCTGTCTTAAAACTTAGGTCATGCATATCCATCTGCCATTATAAAAGTGTCAATGTGCAAACACCTCTTTGCTATTTTTAGGGTCATATGAAAAGTATTCATCAACTTTCTGTCACCTCATCCAATTTGTCACATTTGATGCTTTCTACCAACATCCTCACTGGTCACCTTTTTTTTTTTTAAACAAGTCTCTTTAGGAAGATGTTTGAGACTTCATCGAGCACAGAAGAGAGTAATGTTTGCCATGCCAATCAGAGGCCAACAACTTTTGGGCTCACTTTCCCTGCAAAAACCTGCATATTCTTTAGGAAGTACATGTCATCTCCTCCAGGACAAGAAGCTTAGGGGGTGAGTTTTCTTTATCACCTTGATGCCCATTCATGTAATAACAGGGCCAGAATCTCAGCAGATTTCAGCTGGTGCATTGTTCTATTCAAAGCAATGATGCAGTTTTGATTTATACAAGCTGCTGATTTGGCCCATAGATTTTTAACTAGGAGTGTGCCGCCTTCAATGATACCAGCATTCAGACCTTAAAATGACCAGGATCCCCGTCTCCCCATCTTGACAGTGCTGATAGTACAGATGTGGATGAAAACAAAGCCCGAGCTATGTATAACCATACAGAAAGGATTTTGAGTCATACATCATTCAGTAGAAAACAAAACATATGACACCTACCCCACTACCACTGGAGGATGTCTGAATTCCTTCCCAACATGTAGCTTGATGTCCAGCTCTAAGCATGGGTGGGAAATTTTCCAAATTGCTTACACAGTGAAATTGAGATACTTTACCAGTGCTATTGGATTTTTTACATTAATGTACCCAGATTTAAACTCTGCCCACATACCAGCTGCCTCATCCTTATCCTTCTTTGAATAATAAGCAAAATAGATAAAATCCACTCCGTTTTCATTGTGTGGAGTTTCAGGTAGATAGGGATTTGCAGTTCCAGAGCTCCAAACAATTCTTTGACCAAGTACATGATCTTCTTTTCAAGTGGAAGATCTGTGACAAAAATCAATACAACCCTCATAGTTATTATAATGAATCTGACCGATAACCTTTCTTAGGATGGCCACAAGCTTTCATCATGTGTCTAAGGTTTATTTATAAATATTGATTTTTATTACAGATTACCTCTAACCATTTCCTATAAAATACTCCGGTCTTGCAGTTTTGCTGTCCATGCTCTGCTTGGTCTCAAAGGTAGGGCAATAAATCAAAAAGACATACCTAAAGCCACCACTGATAGCCACAGCGTCCAAGTTATAATAATGAGTTGTTTTGTTTTAATTTTAAGGAAGATCTTGCTTGGAAAGCATTACTTTGATTTAAACATTACTTTGGAAGTCACAGCAGCTTCTGTTTACTCAAAAAGAAAAAAAAGTGAAACCTTCATATGCAAATGTATGGCATTTCAAAATGTCATATAGCTGCATCTACATATAAATAAGCTGCTTTCTGTATTCTGCGGTAGCAAGGCTGTTTTGATATAGAAATTGGATAATGGTATACAAATTAAAACCAGTGGGATACAATTGGGCCAAGCTTTAGGAGTGTTATTTCCTTAACCATCACTGAACTAGTTTGCTAATATTGCTATCCGTTTGCACAGATAGTCATAGAGTCCAGAATAGGAACATGGTACATAACTGGTACTTGGTTGCTTATTAAGAAGTGTAGTGAAAGCAAATATACCAGGAAAAAAGTGCATGTTCATGCTGCTCCTTACTCCACTGGTGGTTCTGTTGACCTATTGGAGACATCAGGGTTTGGATCCCAGAAGATCAGTATTGAATCTAGAGGATGGCAGGTAGTTTGGTTTCAATATAATTGTTCTAACTAATCCACCTCTGCCACCTCCAGCAATCCCATTGCCTCCTTCCTTCACTGCCATGCAGTAATATCATGGGTGGATTTGGGACTATAAAGTAGTTTTGTTCTTTGCTCTCCCCTACCATTTTTTGTGTGTTGTGGAGTTGGGTTTGTTTCTCTGTTTGGTTTTTGTTCCTTGGTTTTTGAGAATAAACTGTCTCTTGTTTTAATGATACTGATGCATAGTTGGTAAGTTTGGTGGTATCAGTTCAGTTCCCAGTGTGCACATTTCAAGAGTCACTATCATTGGCACTACTCTGCAACCTTAACCAACAGACCAAGAAGGGAATGGGCATGGAAGGTGAATTATCCTTTCAGTCTAGAGGGGAACACTTCATTCTAGGGTGGAGAAATGTATCCAGCCATTATCTGGGCTGTACAGTGGAGTCGCATCTTATGCAGGAGTTAGGTTCTAAAGTCAGCACGTATGGCGAAAATCGCATATAATCAAAATTACCCTTGAAAATCCCTTAAATCGCCCATAAAGTAAAGTATACTGTACATGGTTTTGTGTATACAACCCTGTACAGTAATATGTATAAATGTATAATGTATACAGTAATGTACAGTATATAATAGAGTACATATGCAAAATATAATTTTACAGTACTGTATTTTTAATTACAGGGGGTAATTACAGAGGGTTGTCAGGGCTTGATGTCGATCCAGGAGACAGAGGTGACAGAGAGCTTGGGTGATGGAGAGCGAATCGTAGACGAAGTGGTTGGCTCTGGTTCAGCTCAAGAAGTTGATTGCATAGGCTCATCTGCTACTGATTGTTTTTCCTTGAAAAACATGGTGATCGGCAACTGTCGCTGTTGTCTCTTCAGCTGCTCAAACATTTCTTGATACGGTCTCAAATCGTCCATAATACTAGGTGTGATTTTGAGGCTTTGTTCCATAGAGGGATCGTATTCAGAAATTAAATCATTCAGATGTTTCGCTGCTTGGAACACATCAGAAAATTTATGAAGATTCCAACTTCCTGGCTCTTCTTGTTCGTCGTCATCATAGTCGTCTTCTGTAGATGATTTTATCAGTTCCTCTAACTCTTCGTTAGTCAGTGTTTCTCTATGGCTCTCAATTAATTCAGTTTCTTCCTCAAGGATGTCAACGAAGCCATTACCACCCACTTGCCTGGCCACCTGAACAATGCATTTCACTTCTTTGTCAATGGTCGGGAAACCATTAAAATCATTCTCGCATTCTTTCCATAGGTTTCGCCAATATGCATTGACTGTTTCCGGCTTGATTGTATCCTTTGCCTGTTTAATATAAGTGATGCAATCAGCAATGTTGAAGGACTTCCAACACTCCATCACATTAAGATTGGGATCAGCATCCATAGCGCTACATATCTGTGAGAATGTAAGCCTCGTGTACGTGGCCTTGAAACAGCGAATCACGCCTTGGTCGAGAGATTGGAGGATGGAGGTGGTATTGGGGGGGAGAAAGACGACTTCAACATTGTTATGTGGAAACCGGAGTGCCGTAGGGTGGCCAGGAGCATTGTCTATGATCAGCAACACTTTAAAGTCAAGTCCTTTCTCTTCGAGGTACCGCTTGACCTCCAGAATGAAACACTTGTGGAACCAATCCAGAAATAATGCTGCCGTCACCCAAGCCTTTTTATTTAATTGCCAGAACACAGGCAGGAGATCTTTGTTCTTGCCTTTTAGGGCACAGGGATTTCCAGCCCTGTAGAGCAAGCCCAGCTTTATTAAATGCCCAGCCGCATTGCCACAAAACAACACAGTCACACAGTCTTTAGCTGCTTTGAAGCCAGGGGCTTGTCTTTCTGATTTCGAAATGTAAGTGAGGTTGGGCATTTTTTTTCTAGAAGAGCCCAGTCTCATCAGCATTAAAAACTTGTTCCTGAAGATAGCCCTTTTCTTCTATGATTTTCTTTAATTGTTCGGGGTAGGCTTTTGCTGCCTCTTCATTGGCAGATGTAGCTTCACCAGTAGTCTGCACGTTTTTGAGGTTGAAGCGGTTCCTAAAACTGTTAAGCCAACCTTGGCTGGCTTTGAATTCCTTCTCATCAGAAGGCTGTCCCTCTTCGGCAGGAGGTTTGAACAGCACGTAGAGGCTAAGAGCCTTTTCTCGCAATGTGTTGCCATTAATAGGTACATGCTTACGGTTCATGTCTTCCAGCCATAAATTTAATGCCTTTTCAGTCTTCACTAAAGTCTTATCATGCACCTGGCTCGTCACCTTAGCAGTTATTGGAGCACTTGATGCCACAGCTTGACGAATTTCTCTCTCTCGAATCTTGATGGCACAGATGCTAGATTCGTTGTGGCCATATTTACGCGCCATGTTGTAGACTGACATACTGTCTCTCAATAAGTCCAACACAGCCAGTTTTTCCTCCAGCGTTGGAACAAATCGCTATTTCTTCAGCTGAGCATCAGATGAAGTAGTTGGCTTATGTTTAGGGGCCATGTTGTACAAAAAATACGTATCTTTAAACACTAGAATCACACTCAGCATGGCAAGATGCTCACACTATGAGAGGCACGTGGGAACTGAGACCGACTGAGTAATCAGCAGATTCACGTTGCCCATCTCATGCTCACTCCGGGGCATACTCGCATTGAGTGCAATAGTGGGTGGAATCTTGTTGTTTTTCTTTTTTTTGCCGAGTGCATATAGTTGAATTCGCGTAAGTTAAATGTGCGTATGATGCGACTCACCTGTACCTGTTCTATGATAAATACAACACTTCTCATGTCTGCATCCCCAGTAGAGGACTTTGGCACACAGGCTAACAGGCTGGCACCCTCCAGATTTCTATAATGACACCACCATTTGTAAAATATTGAATTACAATAATAATAATATTGTCTCATTCATTAAAAGTTCAGGTCCATCAATGGCTATTAGCCAGGATGGACAAGGGTGGTGTCCCTAGCTTCTGTTTGCCAGAAGCAGGGAAGGGAATGGGCGACAGTGTATGGATCACTTGATGAGTACCTGTTCGGTTCATTCCCTCTGGGCCCCTGGCATTGGCTCCTGCCAGAAGACAGGATACTGGGCTAGATGGACCTTTGGTCTGACCATTATGGCTGTTCTTACGTTTATGAGCTGCTTCATCACCTGCCTGGGGACTAAGGGGATATACAGTGAACCCCTTATTTTCCCTGTAGTGGCTACTTACCCTACCAGTCTGTGCATGGGAGCAGTGGTGCTGTGGTTTAAAAAAAAAAAGTGGGTGAAATAACCTAAACTAAACTCCATGTTCCCCAAATGGGAAGTGGGTAAACTCCATTTACCCGTGTTTACCCTTGACTACACTACAGGACTGCGTGGGAGGGAGAGCAGCTGCCATGCGGCCAGTAGTACCTCTCTCCCACAGGTGAGCGGCTAACACCTTGTCTCCACTTCCAAAACAGCGGACAGCATGGAGGGTGATTTAATCCATGTCAGGTATAGGACTAACACACACAGTTCTCCCCTGGAAAATAGGGAAGCAGGGATCAAACTGGGACTCTCAATCACAATTCAGTCCCCAGTCTACTCCTATGGCAATACAACTACACACTGAACCTTACCCACGGTTTCTCCTAACCCCATGATCTAGCCCTGAGTCATTAAGCCAGAGCTTTATATAACTGTTCTTTCTCAGGATATCTGTGGGGACCGAACTTCCGACCTTTGGATCTAAGCATGAACCCCTACTGTGTTAGCTAAATGACCAGATTGCTAGTGCAATGCCAATAGCAGACTCTTAAACTTCAAGACGTGGTCTCGTCACTAGAGAGGGACAAAGAGCCATGTGTGCTAGTGTGGGAGAAATGGTTTTAAGACACATTTGTCTGGTTAGTGCTTTTTTATTTATTTTCCCTTTTAGACCTGCTAATATTACTGATTGCATCTACTGAGAGTGCAAGCGTATGGCAGCTGGTTATTGTTATTTGTGCTCCAGTAGCACCTAGAGGTGCCAGGTAGATTGGGACCCCACTGGGCTAGGCTCTGTATAAACACACAATAAAACAATTCCTTCCTCCAAAATGCTTACAAGTTCAGTATAAACAGAATACAATGGATACATGAATGGGGATGGGACAGGCAAGATGGGTAACAATATGCGCTTGTTTTGACTGAACCAGCATCATTGTTGTTTATTGGAAATGGATTAACGGGTTAACTGGAATTTTGTCAAGTAATCCTCAACCTATTCAGTTGTTTCACCAGTACTGTGTATAAATGTAGGTACATTTTGATGGTTCTAAAAACTCAGAAATGTTTTTAGAATATAATTTCTTTTCAAATATGCTGACATGCTTTGATTATTTTTGCTTGGTATGAACATCTGGGGATTATCAGTGTGTCTTTATTCATAATTTTCCATTATTAATTATGGCAGCAGACTGAATAATTATGATATACTGCTGTAAGAGGCAAAGATCTTACTATTTTTTCCAGTGAATTAGAAACCATCATCTCAAACATAAAAAGTGCTAAGTTATTTTTAAAACAGAAAATGGATGCTATCCTCAGTCCGGGGAACTCATTTGCATGACAACCTTTAAAATGAATAAGTGACTGAGGCCTGGTCTACACTAGGACTTTAATTCGAATTTAGCAGCGTTAATTCGAACTAACCGCTCAACCGTCCACACCAGGAAGCCATTTAATTCGAACTAGAGGGCTCTTTAGTTCGAATTCGGTACTCCACCCCGACAGGTGGAGTAACGCTAAATTCGACATGGCTAGCTCGAATTAGGCTAGGTGTGGATGCAAATCGAACTTTGTAGCTCCGGGAGCTATCCCACAGTGCACCACTCTGACGCTCTGGACAGCAGTCGGAGCTTGGATTCTCTGACCAGCCACACAGGAAATGACCCGGGAAAATTTGAATTCATTTTCCTGTCTGGGCACTTTGAATCTGACGTCCTGGCTGGACATCGGGGCGAGCTCCGCAGCACCTGCAACGATGCAGAGCTCTCCAGCACAGGAGTCCGGCCAATCCAAGAATAGAAAGAGGTCCCCAGCATGGACAGACCGGGAAGTCCTGGATCTGATCGGTGTGTGGGGCGAGGAGTCTGTGCTGTCAGAGCTGCGCTCCAGCAAGCGGAATGCAAAGACCTTCGAGAAGGTCTCCAAAGCAATGATAGAGAAAGGATACAGCCGGGATGCAATGCAGTGCCGCGTGAAAATCAAGGACCTGAGACAAGGCTACCAAAAAGTCAGAGCGGCAAACGGACGCTCCGGAGCCCGGCCCCAGACATGCTGCTTCTACGAGGCACTGCATGCCATTCTAGGTGGGTCTGCCACCACTGCCCCACCAGTGACCGTGGACTCAGTGGATGGCATAGTGAACCTGGACAGTTCCTCCTCGATGTTCGCCGATGGGGAAGATGAGGAAGGGTCTGTGGAGGACGGCGCAGGCGACAGCGAACACAAAACCGCTTTCCCTGACAGCCAGGATCTCTTCATCACCCTCACAGAGATCCCCTACCAACCCTCCCCGGCCGTTAACCAGGACTCTGAATCAGGGGAAGGATCAGGCGGTAAGTGCTATAAACATGTAAACATTTATTTTTTATAAAACAGGTATAAAAAAATAGAAATGCTATATATAAAATTTTCAATGAAAAACTATATGAAAAGTAGGTCCACACATATAGGGATTGAACAATAATCCTCCAGGGACAATTCAAGAAAGGTCTCATTTAGGTCCTCGAAAAGCCTCCGCAGGAGGTTCCTGGGGAGAGGTGCCTTGTTGGGTGCTCCGTGGAAGCACACTCTTCCGCGCCAGGACATCCTTATGTAGATGGGAATCATCGCCTCCACAAGCATGGCCGCATATGGTCCTGGTCTCTGCAGGGCTTCCCTTAGCATCCGCTCTTTGTGACTCCGAGGGACCCGCATCAGGGTGATCTCGTTCATGAAATGCTGCATCTAATTAGGGCAATTAGTGTATTGTTACTGTTGTGAATGGTTGACTTTTACTTTGCATAACAATGACCCTCGCTTAACAGCCACGTGTTGTAGGCCACATAGGAAAAGCATACATTGATCTTTCCCGTTCACTGGCGGGAGTGGCTGGAAAAGGGTCAGAGTATATGATTTCCAGATTGCCTTTAGCGGGAGGGCACAGCTATCCATTAACTGATAAGCAGAATGTACTGTAAGGCTTACCAGGACTGTCTGCTAGACGGATTCAGCTGTCTCTCCCCACTTGTCCGCTCTCCTGTGCAATGCCGCAGCCAATGAGAGTGTATTCCGAAATCTCGAACTTGTCCTGAGATCTCGTGAGACTTGTTGCCCTGTATGGTCTTGTTCAGAGAAACTGACTAGACTGTGTTCACTGTTCGCAAACATGTATCTGTTCAAGGAAATCAGTTACTTTTCCCATCACACAGCTTCGGCTCTTTCCCGGACTGCCCCGGCATCCCCCTCGCAGAGGCTGGCGCAGATTAGGCGGCGAAAGAAAAAGACTAGGGACGAGATGTTTGCGGAACTGATGGCCTGCTCCAGAGCCGAGGCGGCAGAGCAGAGACAGTGGAGGGAGACCCTATGTCAACAGCATCGCACACACATCGAACGGGAGGATAGGTGGCGGCAGGAAGACCAGCAGGCGACTCAAATGCTGCTTGGGCTAATGAGGGAGCAAACGGACACGCTCCGGCGCCTTGTTGATGTTCTGCAGGACCGCAGGCAGGAGGACAGAGCCCCCCTGCAGTGTATCTGCAACCGCCCTCCCCCGCCAAGAAGTCCTGCCCCCCCCTCACCCAAAAGTACAAGACGGAGGGGCGGTAGGGGCCGTGAGAACTGTCACTGCACCACTGCATAGCGCTAATGTACCACACACCTCTCACGCTATACATTTGTAGAAGTGCTTCCCTTACAGGCTCACCCAGTCCCAAATCCAAGTTTCATTCCCCCCCACTGTGTATTAGATTATTAAAAGCTGTTTGCTGTTATTCACTGTTTCGGTCACGTCTTTCGTGTCAGAGGATTTTTTTGTGTATGGGGGCGGGGAGGGGATTTATAATTGCACGGTATAGCCTACATTACCAGGGTACAGACTTGGGGGCATGATCAACTGCAGGGCACACACACACTGCAGTCAGTAGGCACCAGGGTCACTCTGTGTGGTGTATGCTGCCCCGGGTCATTCTGTGATGTGTATGCTTGTCCAGGGTCCTAGCGCCTGCCACCCCCTTAATGTTAAGGCACGCTGCCCTTACCATGCACTTCCACCGTAGCACCGAGCCTCTCCGCTGCCCTGAGCCCCAACAAGAGCCCTCATCCACGGACAGATACTCACCCTTCCCCCATACCCCTCACCCCTTCCTACGCCCAAACCCGCAGCCCACTGCCGTCATCCAAACCCCTATCCAAAGAAGGCACCACTCGCCCCTTCCTGCAAACCCACCCCTTCCTGCAATCCCTCCCCTTCATGCACAACCACTTGCAACCGTCCCCCACCCCAGAGACCTATGTAGGAGCAGGAGGATGTCATTCCTCTATGGAACAAGCGGTCTGTACATCAGTGCACACCGTGCCCAGCACAGTATGCGTCCATGTTTCAACACCTGAACAGAAATGCAAAGTAAAACAAAGATTTATTAATAATGAGTGTAACAATTAATTTGCTTTAAAACATGCTTTGGAAGTGGGGGAAACTTGGAGAACGGGGCATGTAACCGCAGATCGAAATCGACACATACAGACACAGGCCCAGGGTCAGTTTCTCTTGAAAGCAAGTGGAGAGTCATAGGTTACCCTGCTCTCCGAGGAAACTTGCTTTCAAAGCCTCCCGGATACACAGCGCTTCCCGCTGGGATATTCTCTCGGCACGGGTGTCTGGCTGAGCGTAAACTGCAGTCAGGCGATTTGCCTCAACCTCCCATCCGGACAAAAAGGTCTCGCCCTTGCTCTCACAGAGATTGTGTAGCACACAGCAAGCAGCAATAACTACGGGGATATTCTTTTCGCTGATGTCCGAGCGAGTCAGTAAGCTCCGCCATCTCCCCTTGAGACGTCCGAAAGCACACTCCACCACCATTCTGCACTTGCTCAGCCGGTAGTTGAAGAGTTCCTTCTCTCTGTCCAAGGCGCCTGTATAGGGCTTCATGAGCCAGGGCATTAGCGGGTAGGCTGGGTCCCCGAGGATCACTGTAGGCATCTGCACATCCCCAACCGTTAGTTTGTGGTCCGGGAAGAAAGTACCTGCCTGGAGGCGTCTAAACAGACCAGAGTTCCTGAACACACGCGCGTCATGAACCTTGCCCGCCCACCCAACGAAGATGTTGGTAAAACGTCCCCTATGGTCTACCAGTGCTTGCAGCACCATTGAAAAGTAGCCCTTTCGGTTAATGTACTCGCTGGCCTGGTGGGCTGGTGCCAGGATAGGGATGTGAGTCCCATCTATAGCCCCACCGCAGTTTGGGAATCCCATCGCGGCGAAGCCATCTATGATGTCCTGGACGTTTCCGAGAGTCACTACCTTTGAGAGAAGTTGCTCAACGATTGCGTGGGCTACTTCAATCACAGCAACCCCCACGGTAGATTTGCCCACGCCAAAGTGGTTCGCTACTGACCGGTAGCTGTCTGGCGTTGCAAGTTTCCAGAGGGCTATGGCCACTCGCTTCTGCACACTCAGGGCTGCTCGCATCCGGGTGTCCTGGCGCTTCAGGGCAGGGGACAGCAAGTCACAGAGTTCAAGGAAAGTGCCCTTACGCATCCTGAAGTTTCGCAGCCACTGTGATTCATCCCAGACCTGCAGCACTATGCGGTCCCACCAGTCCGTGCTTGTTTCCCGGGCCCAGAATCGCCGTTCCACACCATGAACTTGACCCATTGCCACCATGATCTCCATGGCGCGGCGTACCCTGCTTTGTGAGAGGTCTGCGCCACTCTGTGAATTCCTGTCCTCACCGCGCTGCCGGAGCCTCCTCGCCCGATTTCTCAGCAGCTGACTGTGGAAGAGGTGGACGATAAGGTGCGAGGAGTTGACAACGGCCATAAGTGCAGCGATGATCGCAGCGGGCTCCATGCTCGCAGTGCTGTGGCGTCCGCGCTGTAACCGACCAGAGAAGGGCGCGAACAGATTTCCCGCCGGAGCTTTCAGGGAGGGAGGGCGTGATTGACGGTTCAATGACAACAGTTACCCAAAAGCACCCTCGACACATTTTTCCCCCAGGAGGCATTGGGAGCTCTACCCAGCATTCCAATGGGCAGCGGGGACTGCGGGAACTGTGGGATAGCTTCCCACAGTGCACCGCTTCCAAAGTCGACGCCAGCCCCGTTACTGTGGACTCAGAAATTCGAATTAGTGTATTTACTGTGGATACACAAATTCGACTTCATAAGGTCGAATCCACAAATTCGACTTAAGTAGATTCGAAATAGTCTTGTAGTGTAGACAAGGCCTGAGTCATGCAAGTGTCTTTTGTGATTGAGAAAAGAAATGAATGCAATTTAACTCAGATGGATCAATTTTTTTCCCGCTTCGTAAAATTAATAATATCAGGATGGTATTTATTACATGGTTTTCAGGGAGCTGCATATGGAAGGACGTGATAGGCTAAACTGCATGCCTACTGTGACTCCACTGAAGCCATTGAGTTACTCTTGGGTGAGTTTGGCCCCATGTTGTAACATGCTGTTGAGGGGAGGTTTTCAAAGGCACATGTGGCATTTCGGTTCCCAACTGCCACTGACTGTCAATGGGAGTGGGTTCCAAAGCTCCATTTGTACCTTTGGAATCTCTCTCTCTTTAAAGCCAATTCTTCAGGCCACTGTCCAGCCCAAGTAGCACCCTGGATGCAGGGGAGGTGGAGGAAAAGGAATCTTCTTTCCAGAGCAGCAGAACAATGATAGAGCTGCTACATAGAATATGTTGGCCTCAGGAGCCTTCTGCACCTCTGCCATAGCAACAAGACCATACAAGAATGACAGTGGCTGCAGTCCATGCCTGTCTCCTTCACACTGCCATGCAGAGAGCTTCCACCCATGGGACTCCATGGCACACAGGGTGTGTGCCCTCTACACATGCCCCCTTCAAATTCTGCCCCACTTTCATCATCCTTCAGAGTAGAACTTCACTGGTTCTGCTGATCCCTCCATGGTTACAGGGTCAGGATCTGCAACATTTTAAGAGAAATGGAACATCCAGTAAACAGTTAGTTTACTAGAGGTGGGACATGAATGGCCGTTAGTGACTAAATCGTTTCCTATTGAAATATGGTCTGTTCGTTGGAAGCACTAATCAGATGTAGGGAGTCCTGCTCTGTGGAGTGCAGACTTGAACAAAGGAAATATCTGTCTGGTCCATCAAAGCCAGTGCTTCGTTGTGAATTCTCGGTTCTTATATTGCTTCTGTCACCTTGCCATCTGAGCACCTCACGTGCCTGGGAATTCTGGGTAGCTCTGCCATTAGTATCACACAGGTAGCAAAATTATTTAATGGCCCTGCTCTGCTAGGTGCAGAGTGCTCTCAACTGCTGTTGAAATAAACAGAAGAAAACCCACTAAAACAGTCATGAATTATCAGAGACAGGGGATTTGAGCCTAGGTGGCATCATTGCCCTACTCCTTCTGCCCTTGCAGTGCAGTGGATTTCTCTGGGTTGTGGGGGCATGGCCAGGAGGGAGCTGCGCTGGGGAAGTGCTACAGCACCATTCCCCCTGCAAATGCGCAGCCACAGGAAGGAATGCTGACTCTGAAAGAATCATGGGGGAGTATCAAAGGATTTCCCTGTGGATGCATCAGCAATGTTGGCTCTGCCTCTTTGCCCCAGTCCTTGTAACCTTTCCACGCAACTATGACCATCCCGTGAGTTTTTCCACAGGATGGCATGCTCCAGGTGGGCCGTACAATCTAACTTTAGCTCTCTAGTCATCTCCGTTGCCACAATCTAAACTCCTTTGATAAATTCCTAATCGTGAAGTGCTCAGAGCTGCAGGCAGTAATCTTGGGGCCACCTCACAACAAATGCACTGAGAAGAAATATCATTGTGCTGTTCTGTGACATTGTGCCTCGTGTGCGCTGCTCAGCACCACATTGGCTTTTCTTTCTCCCTTCAGAATAAATGTCTGAGTAGAAGTGGATGCTCTGCTCCTCCCTCTTACCCCTTAGTACACACAACATATGCACACACGCAATAATTTGACCGTACTCACGCATTGTCTTTGATGCTTGTATAATCTGAATTACACACTGCTTAACCATATCTCTCATTCAGAGAAGGAGAGGTTGGAATTCTTCCATGTAAGCTTTGGTGCATATCATTGGGAAAGTTGCCAGATATATATGAAAAGGGACACATTTCCGAAAGGGGTAGAGAAGTTTAAGCAAGTGGAACCGACCCAGTTAGGAAAGCAAGAGAGTCCCTTTTCCCACATTTAAATCCTCAGAAAATGTGATTTGTGAGGAGTTGCCACTTCAGTACCAATAGGAGAGCTCTGATGTAAGTTTGACTGACCTCAGCGGCGTTTGAAGTGTTGTGTTATTATATAAGTGAATTCTTCTTCATATTGTCTCCAGTGAGATAGGAATCAAAATAGCTTTAATTGAATATTTGGTATTGTGTCTTCTGTTACCATCCCATATTATGCCTACACAACTATGCAATCTTGCCCTTCTCATGTCTATTCAGAATAGTACTACAAAGATCATTTTCCTAACCCATCTCTTCGCATCCCTCCATTAGCTGCCTCTTCATTATGGCATCAAACATAAGCGGCTTGTCTTCACTTCCCTGGCCCTAAACTGCCTGTCTCCACCTACCTATCATAGGTTAATCATTATTGAAAGGCCATCTCCTGCCTCTTACAACCCAGGATGCCAGCCTAAAACTCTCCTTTGCCATGTTGCCTACCAAATACTTGGGCTGCTGATATCCTTAGTCCTCTGTCAACCTGGCCACTTGCCTCATTGTTTCTTGTACTCTCCTGTCAGTATCGAGCAGTTGTCTTGTGTTTTATATGCAGATTGTAAGTTCTTTGAGACAAGAACCATCTTTTTGTTCTATATTTGAACAGTGCCTAGCACAACAGAGTCTTGGTCTAGGACTGCAGCTCTTAGACAATATGATAATACAAATAATTAATAATAATTTTGAAAGCCCTTGCTGGGGAATTTCCATTTTACAGTAGTGGTAGAACACAAAGCTTAATCTTTTTACTTAAGCCAACATTTTCTTACATGGTCATTATCTTTTAATTGAGTGCCAATACTGTGCGCTGCACTCTAGGAAACAGAGAGAATGACATGAGACTCTATAACCTGAGGCACTGATCTTGCATGTTCTTAATCACATAATAAGTCTCATTGATTGAGATGGGACTATTCATATAATGTCGGATTAGACTGTTCTCAAACATATACAGTTCCCACTTTGCCAGATTTTTGTCTGTTCCATCCAGGGTAGCTCATTTGACATGAATGGAGTTATTCCAAATTTTCCCTGGTGTGACTGAGATTTAAATCTAGCCCACTGAATTCAAAGGAAGTCTGGGGACTGTGAAGACTGCAGGATCAGGATTTAGATTGCATTTTCTCTGCCCTGTGTAGAGTATGCTCCTGTTCTTAGATAAATTCTTTCTTCATTTGTATCTCAGCTTGTATTAAGAGTTTTACATGAGATTCAAACAATGTTTATTAACTTCAAAATATGTGCGCATAGATACAGATGTATAGTTAGACTGAAATTAACAAAGTAAAAAGAATACTAAATACAGTTGCAATAATTTTTTGAGATGAAATCAACATGCCCTTAAACATACATATTAAGGAACATAGACCAGATATCTGTAAATGGATGTCGTTTATTTAACATTTTCTAAGACATTCCTTCAGTGGAAACAAGGTCTCTAAGGCCATCCATCTATCATTACATCATAGATTAATATCCATTTCAATGGTCCTGTTGTGCTAGGCACTGTTCAAATACAGAACAAGAAGATGGTTCTTGTCTCAAGGATCTTACAGTCTGAATATAAAACACGAGACAACTGCTCGATACTGACAGGAGAGTACAAGAAACAATGAGGCAAGTGGCCTGGTTGACAGTCAGTGGACCAAGGATATCAGCAACCTGACATGTAACAGTATCACATATTATCACATCAAGTCAAAATATTCTATTTATTTTTATGTTTATATTAGAAACCAGGATGCCAGCCTAAAATTGAGTAGCTGCTACTTAGTACAGATTGAAACATTTTATCTTATTTTCTAGATCAAAGTGTCTCCCATTTGTGTTGTAATGAAACAGATTGACGCTTTGACAGTTTCAGTAAGAAAATAAGTTAAGCACTCGATGATGAATTAGACAAGCAGCTGTTTTCAGTATCCTAGAAAAATAATTCCAGGTTAACACAAGGATATTGAAAACAGCTGCTTCTCATATTAGTACACTGAGAGCTTGTCTTCTTTTCATGTTGAAAGTGTCAATTGTCAGTCTGTTTCATTACAACACAAACAGGAGACCTTTTCAACAAGAAAAGAAGATGTGAAGCTTCAGTCTTTACTAAGGAGCATCTATTCTTAGTGATTTTAGAAGTAAAACAATGTCATTTTATGATCTGTGAGTAGTACTGCATAATATGGCATCACTTGACATGGTATGACACATCGTGTTATGCACTGCTAGCACTGACATGTCATGAAATTTGTCAAAATAATACAAATACTGTGAAAGTGAAAAAACCCAACATAAAATAAATATTGAAATGAAAAATTCATTTTGAAATAGAATTTTGAATTTTTCTAAAATGAATGTTTTTAAGCCAAAAATTTTGCTTCATGGGAAACTTCATTAAAATCAATACAATTTCATTAAAATATTGGTTTTGTTGAAATGACATTTTCTGATGGAAAACTGTTTTGAAGAAAATTTTCCAGCCAGCTTTACTAATAAACTAGGTCTGGTGGGGGGTGGGGGGGAGAAATGTGATATTTCTTTTCAAAATAAAAAATTGAGGTATACTTCCAGATGTGTCAAGAATCACACATGCTCAGAGAAAGAAACTATTAATTCTACAAGCTGAATTTTCCTCTTCGGGCTTTCTATTTTATTTCCATCTAAATTTGATCTTAGCAAATTTCAGAAAAAGTATGGATTCCATTATTTGGATGAAAATAAAGCTTTCCTTACCACCTAGTTGTCTAATAAGGATATATATAGCATGCTTGAAATTTGAAGATGAGCTATCAACCTTAATGTTACTGCAATTTAATAAACTTTGAACTCATGTCTAGTATTGCTCTCTGCCAGAAAAAAAGAAGTATGACTTTAAATTTAAGCTTTGCTCTCTGTAGATGTGAGATTGGTGCTGAAGATGAGCTCCTCAGTTTAGGGATGTAATCTGATTAGTTTAAATATATGCCTGCAGTATCTGCTTTTTGAATAATCACAAATTATGCTGGGAAAACCCCGTTATTTCTTCTCCTATGAGGCCTGGAGACCTGTTTTGCTCAGTTATAACCCCCTGGGTATCATAAAGTCTTTTTTATTTCATCAGTGGTCTAAATGTTAAAGAAAATGGCTTTGCTTTATGGGTCTTATTTCAGTAATTATTATTGAATGATGAACAGTGAATGAACCACACATGACAAATGTTCGTCTCATTGCTTAATGCATCTCTGGAAGGTGCTCTGATAGAATTATGCTATGGTAATGAGTATTAGAGCCTAGAAATGATTTAAAAAAAATAAAAGCACATTGCAATGTTTTGACGGTTGGGTTTTTTTTAATTGCACTGATTTTTATAGCTCATCAATTCAAAATGAATCAGCTTTTAGTGAATACTTTATTTTGGATTCGGGTCTCCTTCAGTCTGTAAAAATGAATCTTATTATCTGTGCAGTGAAAAAAAAATTGGCAATACCTGGGGAAGGTCTAAAGTTTCCATGCAGGAGAAATATTCTGGTTGGGAAACAAAATGCTCCCATAGTCGCACAATTGTTAGAGAATTTGTTAAATTGTATGAACTCTGCTTTCATCCTGTTTGGGATGTTCTTCTGTCTTTTGAATAACTTAAACTGCAGATCAAACTAGAAATGAGGTTTTCTACCATTCTGTAGCTTTATGCTTGGTAAGATAAGGAAAGGAAATCTTAAGAGCTCAATATCTAACTGCTTTAGAGAAGACTCTAATCAACAAGAGGGACTGTAAATGATTCATTTCTAAATTTCATGTTTTCTGACTGGATTAAAAGATAAAGCATTATATGGAGCATTCGTAAATCCTGGGCTAGTCCATTTCTGATCCAGTCAAACATTCTCCATCACAGTATTACACTTATGGATTTACAAATTATTGGGCCTAGGTTATATTTTGCGGTGTGCTAGGGGTTAGATGCACAATGTACTGTTTTTCACACAAGGCATGACCACACGAGGAGGGAAAAATCATTCCTTCTCCTATATGAAAGGTGATTGCCATCCCCTGTGCCCTGAAACCATAATGAACCCTCCACAAGTTCAGAGATATGCCTTTATCCACTTCCACCCTGGCCAACACAGTTACATTTTCCCCAAAGGTAATGCGGGCTAAATTCCTCTCTGCACTGTGAAGTCATCCCCCACTCCTGCTCCAAAGGGTATCCTACTGGTGGGGGAAGTCCTGGCATGGTAATGTTGCCCACAAATTGGAGAGAAGCAGGGATTCTTGTGTTAGTAAGCTAGCCCGGGGCACAGGGCCACTCACAGACAATTCTAGGCCATCTGCAAATTCCCCAAAATCCACCAGGCTTGGAAGAAAAAAATGCTGCTCTCTGCTTTTTTTTGCAAGGACACGAACCTCATTCCATAGCCTTGTTAGCAATGACTGAATCTCCAAATATAAACAATGGATATTACCAATGGACACAGCTGGCCAGAGCTGAAAATGCTTCACCCTCAAGTTTAGACAGTACCCAACCATGTCCAACACCGCAACAGCTGACATGTCTTTCTACTGACAGGTGTATTTCTTACTGTAGCCAGGCTCAGGAGGGAACCTTGGGGAGTGTTTCTCCCATGAGGCCCACTGTGGCTATGTTTCCCCTCAAAAGGGAGCAGTCTGGTCCATGCAAAGGAACTATGCATCGTGATACCTAGTATCCCACAGTGTTTCATTACCAGCAGCCTTTCCACAGGTAAGACAGTTACATCACGATGAAGGGCTCAGTTAAGGGCCTAGATAGATGACTTGTATTAAAATATGTATGTATGTTGTGGTGAACAGTGGCTAACAAAAAATGGGACAATAATGTAGCAGCCACTCCCCATTGTATCCTCACACAGGAACTGCCCATAACCTACACAGCCAGGTAGGCTAATGCTGCTTATTTCAGTGTTAGATACCTCTCCATGGTTCTTATCACCCTGGTCAGGAGTATGGTAGCACAGCAACAAGTAAACAGTACTGCTTGGCAGAGAAGAGCCTTTGAAAGATGTTGACACTGCAGGTACTCTGCACTGATACCACAACTCTTGCAAGTTTGTACCAGACCCCCAGGCTTCATGTCTCTAGCCCTTCTTCCACTGCTGCAAATTCCTTGCTCAAGAAGGACAAAGAAGGGCTACTTCTGCATCCTCAGCCTGGTGCACTATTTTTCACCCCCTTCCTATGGCTTTTCCTGCCCTATATTCTGACATGTCCTTACAAAATCCTAAATATGAAAGAGGGCTTTGCCTGTTCTAGCAATATCTATAGTTTGGCCGCTCCTCGAGGTTTCCCGGGATTGCGGTTTGCTTTTATCTCTTAAGATAAGGAAGAATACTCAACTTTATTAGTGCAAGTTGTGAAGATAGCAGAATTCTCTTTGGACGGTAGTGATGGGGGAAAATGCATTATGAAAAATTGAATCTTGGATCTGCTATACCTGTTTTTCCCAAAGGCAAGATAATACTTAAGCATACCTCATGCTAGTGTGGCTGAGCTACAGAGCTGAACATAAATTATCACTGTTTTATTAAATCCAAGGAAAATGCAAATCTTTTGTTATTGCTTAAATTTATTTCTGTCAATGTCAGATATCTATCATAAGAGAGATCCCTCCATTATTCACTTGTTTTTCCTGGATAGCATTATTACTGTTGATAAAATATATTTTAAAATATTTCTGGCATACTCTGATATTATTATCATAGATGAGAATGCACAACCATGTAAAATTAAAAAAAAATTAGCCTTAAGTGTTTCATTAGGGCCAGAATGTGCAATTAAGAGCACAGTCTCTGTCCGAAGTACAAACACTTAGAGCTAGGCAGGAAATGGGTTTCCCATCCTGTGAATTTTTTTGAGATTTTGACATTTTTTTCCCATCCCGAATCAGGACAAGAAGTCAAAATCTTGAAGATTTTTGTGAATCAAAAGCCTGAGAAAAAATTTGGATCGGATCATTCAAAACATGTTGTTTTGATAATTTCAGGATATTTCATTTCAATTTTGACCCCTTCATTTCTTTTTCTTTCTTTTTTTTTTTATTAAAAGTTAACTTAAATTTGGAAATAAAAATGTATTTCAAACTGAAAAAAAAATTGAACTTTTTTGTTTCAAAAATATCAGAATGTCCCATTTTGACAAGTACTAAATTGGATGTTTAAACAATTAAAACATTTTTTTTTTCAAAACAGGAAATTTATTGAAAACGATCCTTTCCTGCAAACAGTTTCACTTTTGACAACTCAGCATTTTCTGACTAAAAAGCATTTCATCGAAAAATTCCCAGCCAGCTCTCTAGAAGAGAGTCCACCATTTTGCATTATTTAGTCCACTGATCCCAGTGCACCTGGCCTGCTGTGTAAACCTGGGCAACTGGGGATTGGGCTGTGTCTTTTCCATGCCCCTTTCGTCTGATTCCTCCCTTTCCCTCCTGGCCTTTTGGGGTACATTTACACTGCAATAAAAGACCCACGCCAACAAGTCTCCGGGCCTGGGTCAACTGATTTTGACTCATGGGATTCACGCCACAGGTTAAAAATAGCAGTGTTGGGGTTTGGGCTAAGGCTGGGGAAACCTGGCAAGGGCGGGTGGTTACACTGTAGCACAAACCCAGGTCAGTTGAGCCCAGCTCTGAGACTCGCTGACAGGTGGGAGGTGGTTGTAGTGTAGACATAGCACTTGGTATGACCTTGGGCTCCCTCATGTGTAGATCCTGCCTTTGTGTCTGGCCTTGCATAGGGGCATTGAGGGAGAATGTTCTCTCTCTCTCTCCCCACACCCAGGCCAGGGCCAGATAATCTGATATTCGACATATTAAAAAAAAATGCAGATATAAGTCTATGAAGTATGCGCCGAAATCCCTAAGCCAGATAGGACAACTTTGAATATATTTATCAAGTGTAGTTAACAGTTGATGTTCTACCAAATGAGAGTGAGTATATTGCAGATGGTGCTTAGGCACTTAAACACATTGTGTAAATGTTAACCATAGACCCGTTTCAACCTAAATTCATATTTGGAGCTTTCAATTTACTGGCAACATTGGGGTAAATATTTTCTTTGATTCATATGTTCAGTGCCCATCTAATGCTTGTGGAAATATACCTGTGCACATTGCAAGAGACAATATAATAATGTTGTATGTCTCATCCAAGGATCTCACAGCACTTTATGAGAATTAAAGAATTTATCCTCCCAAGATCCACTACAGAAAAAGGGATCCCATTTTACATCTGTGGAATCTGAAGCACAGAGTTGTTAAGCAACATGCCTAGTGTCACACAGAGTCTGTGACAGAACTGAGAATAAAAACCCGGATTTTTAAGTCCTAGTCCTGTGCTTTACCCACAAACCCATCCTTCATCTCACTCAGTGTATTCCACTGAGCATAGACTCACAGGGTTAGAAGGGACTGCAAGGGTCATCTAGTCCAACTCCCTGCCAAGATGCAGGGTTTGTTGTGTCTAAACCATCCAAGACAGATGGCTGTCCATCCAGCCTCCTTTTGAAAACCTCCAGGGAAGGAGCTTTCACAACCTCCTTAGGCCGTCTGTTCCATTGTCCTACTATTCTCACAGGAAGGGTTTCCTGAGATTTAATCCAAATCTGCTATGCTGTTGTTTAAACTCATTCCCTCTTGTCCTGCCCTCTGAGGCAAGAGAGAACAATTTTTCACCATCTCTTTTATGGCAGCCTTTCAAGTATATCGATGTCCAGATTCTTCCTAGCCCCGCATGATTCTGAGGAGAGAGAATTTAAAGGATAACAGATTTATTGGACATTTTTCATGGAATATTTTGTGATAATTTTTTTTTAAAAATAGCAAAATTAGGTTTTCTGGCAACACAGTGCACAAACCTAAAGGGAATTCTATAAGCAAAAGAATAGCAAAATAGCTTACAAAGCTCTGCATCTATGCTAGGTGATTCCTGTCTAATACACCTCGATATAACTCTGTCCTCGGGAGCCAAAAAATCTTACCGCATTAAGAGGTGAAACCGCGTTATATTGAACTTGATTTGATCCGCCGGAGTGTGCAGCCCCCCCCCCCCCCCCGGAGCGCTGCTTTACTGCGTTATATCCGAATATGTGTTATATCGGGTGGCGTTATATCAGGGTAGAGGTGTATTATTCCTGTTTAAGCATAGATTTCTGGGTTGCAAAATCATTTCAGTATTTCTCTTTCTTTTACAACTAAATAGGAATTTTTCACATCTTGCTCTTTTGAATTTTTCCCATATTGTATCTTGAGCCCTTAATGCCATGTTTCTTCTCACCTCCCCTTACCACATGCTTCCATGTTGATGTTCTTTTTACCTGTGTTCACAGAGAATGCAAATAAACTGGAAGAAAGTGCAAGAGGGATTTACATTCCTTGTCCAGAACACTACAATGGCTTCTGCATGCATGGGAAGTGCGAGCACTCTACTAATATGTTGGAACCATCTTGCAGGTAACACTTTTCCTCCAGAGCAGATGTGATAAGCTGAAGATGTAGAGTTGCTAATGTGTAATCAAGATGCAGTGTGGAAAATAATTATTAGCCAAAAACCCTTGTATGGTAAAGCACCTTAGACCTAAATTATGCAGCAGAATTGCCCTGAATTATGCCACAATGTCAATCGATTATAAAAACATGAAATAGCCTTAAGACATATTTAAATATTTTTTTAAATGCACCACAAAGTGCAAGCATAGCCAATGGGTGCTTTTCCTTGACTTGTAGCACTGAAATCTAGTATTCCCTGATATTTTCACAATGAGCAAACTTTAAAAAGTGAAGAACTGTATGAAAGACAACTTCTTACAGCTTTGTGGGCAAGGTGATTTAGAAAGAGGTTTGGGCAGGGAGGAGGAGTGGTGGTTGAAGCATCTCCCAGGCTTCCCTTTAGCAGTGAAAGTTTAATTGAGGTGGTTAGGATTTCACTTCAGCAGTTCTTGTTCCCACCATATTCACTTGGAGAAAGTATGGAGATGAAGTGCACATTTGCGGCAGCTGTTGTTTTGAGGCATACAAGATGGAGATTGGAGATCCTTGGAAGCTCTGCATGGAGGGTATCTGCTCCTGCAAATCTCCCCTAGATCCTGTGGTCCATTTTGCCCTTGGCTGTCCCTGCTTCTCCATGCTTCCACCCAGCCATTATCCTCTCCTGGTTCCAAGGCTTAGAGGCATGTAGTGACTGTTGCATGCCTCCCCTTACTCTAGCCTGGAGCACAAAGCTCAGTGAGCACCACCACCATCTCTAAGACAGGGTCCAGGCAAACTCTCCAAGTCTCTTAGAGTTGCTAGTGCCATTCACCTGAAAGGTTTCCCTTGTGATGCCTCCCCGTTCCACTGCCTGCAGCACTGGAGCCGGCCCAGGGGAACAACTAACCTCTCTTTTGTGGGAAATCAGACAGGGAAGAAGGTAGCAGGACGGGGGAACAGCGAGGAGAGAAACAGACTTTGTGTGGCAGTGGGCAGAATAAACAGGGATTTTAGTGGCAGTTGGACAAATAGGTAAATTATGTGTTCATTTGCAGGGCCTTCAGTGGGTAATCTGCATCAGAGTCCAGCGCCAGATGGCCTGTACCCCAGCAAGGGAAACATATCAAACGTGGGTTATTTTTGGCATTCTCGTCCCAAAGCACAGGGAGTTCTAGCATCAGAGGGGATTTGGTGCTGAGATCCTTCCTGGAGATCCCCATCTCCTCCCACTGAGGTCAATGGGAGTTGAGGGCACTTGGGCCTAGTCAGGAGGCACACCACATCTGTCAGGATTTGGCCCTATAGCCCCCTGTGACAAGTTTATCCCTAAGACGTTGTTGCACATTAGCAAATAAAACATTCTAGCCTGAATCCTGGCCATGCTGTGACCATTTTGCATTGCTATGGCACAAAGATGACCTAGACCCAGCAGGCCTGGCCCCCAAGGATCTCGCCTGCATAGGGATATCCTAGGACAAGAGCCACCAGAATTGCTCCTCCCACCTCTCTTGTTGCATCGGGCTGGGGCGGGGGGGTTGCTGTAAGAAAGAGCATGGTTGAGGCTCCCCTGAACCTCAGTGATCCCCAGCTGCCCCACAGCTCCTTGGCAGCATCAGCAGGTGGTGCAGGTGACGGCTGCATTCAGGAAGCTCTGACCTGTGCCTAGGGACCACCTTGGTGCAGAGCAGTGCCAAGATTGGGGTAGTGCAAAGGCCAATACTTAGATCTGAAACCAGACAAATGCAGCTTGGACATAAGGCACACACTGTTAGTAGTGCGGGTGATTAGCATTGGAATGAGCTACCAAAGGAAGTGGCAGATTCTCCGTCTCTTGATGTCTTCAGATCGAGATTGGAGGCCTTTCTGGAAGATACGTTTTAGCCAAACACAAGTTATTGGACTCGGTCTGAGGGTAACAGGGTGAAGTGTAATGGCCTGTGATATACAGGAGGTCAGACTAGATACCCTAATGGTCCCTTGTGTCCATAAACCCTATGAATCTATTGGCTCTTCCCTCTGTGGAGAAGGGGTCTAGGAGCCAAGGAGACTGCTGTGGCCTTGGGGCTAGGGTGATAATAGCAGCTGTAAAGCAACCGAACTTGGTGGTGCAGCGGGTGCCTGTTTTCCCCTCCCCCGGCTCCTGACGAACAGGCCTGGTGCATGGTCCAAACATTCGGGCTCTGGGGGGTGTGTAGGATTTTGCCTTGTACAGGAAGTATGGGGAAAGCAATAGCCAAAGAGTAAAAGAAACTATCCTAGAGGCAGCCCAGTGTCATCAAAACCAAATCTTTCCCCAGACAAACATGTTGGTGAAGGTCGATGAAAAATGTTAATGAAACCAATGCCTGGCTTACCTGTGACTCCAAGGGAAAAGCAACTATCCCTGCACAGCCCTCAGCTTTTCAGGACTATCATTTATTTCCCCTACCCTTTCTCTGTCTTGTAGACTGGAAGCTCTTTGGGGCAGGACTGTCCCTTACTGTGTGTGTGCTTAGCACAATAGGGTCCCGATCTAGGGTGGGGTCTCTAGGTGCTCCCCTAATCCACATAGTCACCACATTTAAGACATCCAAGTATCTATGTATCGCATTATCCCAGCCACTTAGTGTTTTGAGATAAAAGCAGTCCTTGCGTAACCTGGAAGTATAATCTACATCCCTTTTTAAAAAAAAAAAAAGCCCACACAGTGTCTGCCAAGCAGTCCTTTCGTACACAGAGCCTCCCTCTCAAGTTCTAATCAGGGGCATAGTCTGTCCCTCTGCTAAAAGGGATGCAGAATGTCTAAGTAACAGGATAAACATCTTTCATTGCAGGTGTGATGCAGGCTACACTGGACAACACTGTGAAAAAAAGGACTACAGCGTTTTATATGTGGTTCCAGGGCCAGTACGATTTCAGTATGTCTTAATAGCAGCTGTGATTGGAACCATCCAGATTGCTATCATCTGTGTTGTAGTCCTCTGCATTACAAGGTCAGTATCACTATGTTTTTGCAATAGGAGAAAAGAGACTTTGTTTATCCCCACTTGATTCTCCAATTACACAGACTAGTACATTTGCACTCGGATAACAAATCCCACTTAATTCACTGAAGTAGGAGAAAGAATTGTTTGGTCCCAGTGCTGATTTATTTATCATGATTGTATTTTCAGTACCAATTTAATCAGACTTAGGCCACACCAGCACATATAGCAAATGAAGTTTCACATTTTATATTCAGATGCTTGCATAAAATATTGTTCATATAAATAAAGGGAATATAAATGAGGCAACTGGATCAACAGTAACTAAATAAATCTAGTTCTACCTGTGTATGTATTTCTAAAGAGCCCATCACTGTAGCTCCAATCCAGGAGAGCACTTAAGCACATGCATAACTTTAAGCCAACTGAAATTATTTTAATGAAGGGGACAGCACACGTGCTTAAAGTTATGCATGTGCTTTGGTGTTTTTCTAGATGGGGACCTAGATAAATATCCAGGCGTAACGTTGCATTTTTGTAAATAAAGAAGAAGCGCTTATTAGCATGGAAACTGTGGCCTCAAGGTAGTTCAGAATTAAAGGCGAAGTGTAATTATTCTTCTTGTGCCCACAAGTGCTACTGTACGTCCTCACTGACCCAGTTTCATTGTTTCTGGAAGAGTTCAGAGTGAGCCCTGGCCACTGAGTTTCTCCAGGCTTTTGTCAGAAATCACAAGGTGAAACTCATTCAGCCCTCGTACAGCTCCACCGATAAATCAGATTGAAAAGGAATTTATTTCTAAACAAAAGAGAGGAAAATAAAACACAGGTATCATACCTCTATAGAAACTAAAAGCTCTAATATATCTCAGTATCAGTGTTGCACTGTCTAGTTAGAGGACAAGTGCAGCATTTGCTCCTGGAAAAGACAAAAAAATGGTTAATAAATCCTCCCCGGCCTAAATGCGTAAAGCAAAATCATCTGCTGAAGCTTTGAGCTGCTTTCTGGCCAAGCTGAGTCCATCAAGTCTACTACTCTTAACGATAGATGCCAGAAGAGGCAATGGATTATATTAAAGTGGGTTACAGGGAACATGGAGATAATTCATACCAAAAACAGTGTACATAAAAAAGGAGATGGAAAAATAACTGATAAATGGGAAAATGCACCATGTCATTTTCTTTTAGTGACTCTAGTTTTTTCACCTTCAGGCAACCTAGCAAGGTAGAGCGGGTGAGCCAAGGAAAAGATATGAATCCTTCCTACTTAACAGATTTAGATTAGGATCTATGGTACTGCAATCTAGATAACATATCCCACTGATATTTTTAAAATGTGTTAGCACCTCCCCGCATGTTCTAATCTGGTTAATTTGTAATTTTTGACCTTTTTCTATAATGTGTGTGATTATTGCAAAACAGCCTCCAAACCTCACTTAACAATTTGGGCTACATTTCAGATACAGAGACCTAAGTGCCCTAAGAAAGGTACATGCAGTTTGCAACTTCCAAGTGTTCTGGTTGCAAGTGCACATGCGACTGTATGATTTGCACAAGTATGGTTTAGTGAACGTGAGTGTATTGGCTTGAACTCCAGGACATTCCAATGCATGAACTCTTCAAAGTAGGAAACACAATAAAAATATGACTAAAAATCCTTATATGAGAGAAGAAGTCAAACGTGAACCCATAGACTGTCTTATGGCCAAATTCTCGGCTAGTGACTGATTAAGTTTCATCAGTTTGCACAAGCACGGAATTTGGATCTCCACATCTAAAACTTGTAATTGTGTGCTATTAGCCAATATTATTATTACTAATCATTTATTTGTTACTATTATTAAAATCATGCATGTAGCACTGCAAATGCCTGTGGGGCTTTCCAAAGCTGAGCATTTCTGAGAGGCGCCCAGAGCCTCCAGCTCCCACTGACGTTAGGAATCACAGTAATGCTCAGAGTTGTTCAGGACTGAGCCCATAGTGAGACACTGTCTCCACACCAAAGACCTTCCAGCTTGACAGACAAGACAAGACAAAGACAGAACAGTGTAGATGAAGGAGGACTTGGAAATATAGCAGCATTATCCTGTCTGTCAGCACTTTTCTTTACTGCTTTGTAATTATGGCAGTTTATTTGTGCAAATAACTTGATTAAAAATGAATGGATTGTGTGCTTTGCCTGCTAGGATTACACGATCACTGACTCAAGCCGTCCTGTGAGCCTCAGCTGGCTAGAAGGCAGGAGGCCTGTGTCCTAGTTCCTAGTTTACATTATTTTAACGCGTATGTTCATAAATAAACATGGATCTCACACTGAGCGCATCACAAAGCTCGGTTTACTTCAGGTGACTGAAGGAGTCAAGGATCCAGTGGCTCAACTTCAGCTCATCACTGAGTCTATAGAACCAGACTCTGTTCTGAACACAGCCAAGGACACTTCATCTGAGCCAGCCACAGGTAGCATACACTTAGATCCCATATTGTACCATGTTTTACTAACTTTAGCAATTGGAGTAGTGGTACCTCAAGTTCCTTGGTACTGGTCACCTTTCTTAAAATAACTTTGTTCCCATTAGCTGGTAGTCATCCGGAGTAGAGGTTTCGCTTTGCATTATAGACTCACAATGTCTATATGTTTTCATTCAAGGAATTTGTTTCATAAAAGTAAGCCTAAAGTTCCACTTGACTTTGGACCCCATGATCACACAGTCATTATGTGAGTTCATTGTGGAGCGACCCTTCTGGATCCCACTGCTTCCAGCTGGGCCATCGCTTCCGTCTCATAGTCCGAATCCACTCTTTTGCTGAGAGATGGGTTTGGATACACTGAGCGAAGGTCTTTTTTCCAATGCTAGCACCCCACCACTGCCACTCATCTGATCATCTGGCTGCCAACCCTCACCGAATCAATCCCTTTTCTCCCATCCCAAATGCACCTGTAGGCTATTACTTTATTGTTAGAACTTCTCAGAACCTCCGATTCCTCCCTTTCCTTGCTTCAGTCTCAGGTGCTGTGCCATACATTTGGTGGCTGCACAGATCACACCTGCATCTCTGGATTGCCCCTGGAAATATTCCAACTCTGCCTAGTTACTTGTTAGTGACAGGATAAGGACCCAATTTTCAAATGTGGAGTCCTGAAGGCACATAAATCTATATTTAGCCACCTAAAGACCTGTTCAGCACTTAGGTTTAAAAACAGGGACCTAATTCCTTTTCTTTTCTTGTCTAAAGAAATTCTGAAATCTCTGCACCCACTCACCCTGTTTAAGGATTTAGGAGTGTTTCTATTTCCAGTTGTCTTTTTGCAGCTCACTATTTTTCTACTAATGCCCAAAATAAAAAGGGAATATATTTTTAAGAGGCTATTTTAACAAGGCGCTGGTCACCCCCCTGCTATAGTTAAACTTGCTTGATGTTTCCATTTTAACTCCCCACTCTGCTGCTTATAACTATTGGAAATCTTGACTCTTGGGACTGAAATTTCCTATGCTTGATCTCGACTGATACTGGAAATATTTTATAATCTTCTGTTTAGTGACAAATTCTTTAGAAGAGCCCTTCCAGCAAAAACAGCGTGTTGTTAAAAGTTGAAATGTGGCATGAAAATAGCCCTCACTGAGTGTACAGCCTTGTAATGGGGTAAAACAGTTTGGCTTTTGCCATTATCCAAATGAAATACAATTCTGAGCATGTACAATAGAGTGTCTTTCTTGCCTAAGCTCTACAGTTATATGCAACTAAGAAATGCTGTGTTGGGCAGGCATCCATAGCTAAGCTAGTTGCTCTCTAAGGGTACGTCTACACTACCCATCGGATTGGTGGGTAGCGATCAATCTATCAGGGATCAATTTATCACATGTAGTGTAGACGCGATAAATCGATCCCCGATCGCTCTCCCGTCGACTGCTGAACTCCAGCTCGGCGAGAGGTGGAAACAAAGTCGACGGGGGAGCCACGTCCGTCAATCCCGCACCGCGAGGATTCGAAGTAAGCAATTCTAAGTCGATCTAAGATGCGTTGACTTCAGCCCCAGCGTATACCAGTGTGAGCACCCATAATTTCCATGGAAACCAGTAGCAGCTGTGGATGCTTAGCACCTCTAAAAAAACAAAATCAGGCCAGCAAATATTTACTCCTCGGATCTGTCCAGGTCCACTTTCTAAATGTTTCAGGGATTTACGGTGTCTAGTAAATGAGTATGGGATCTTTCCTAGTCTAGCTCCTCCTACTGTTTCCTGAAAATAGTTATATTAGTTAAGAAATAATATGTGACAGTTCAATTAGGAAATGTATTGTGTAGTACATGCTTATTACGAGGGGGCAGAGTTAAAGTTGTACTTGCAACCTTAACTTTGACATCACTTGTCTTATGAGTAAGCCTACGATTATGTCACAGAAGTCACGGAATCCGTGACGTCAGCTGACCTCCAGGACTTTTCTGCCCCCGGGTGGGGGCACCCTGCAGCTGTCCAACTGGGGGCGACGGGGACTCCCCAGAGCTGCCGAGCCGCAGCAGTCAGCGGGGGACTCTCCGGAGCTGCCCAGCCGCAGCAGTCAGCGGGGGACTCCTCGGAGCTGCCCAGCCGCAGCAGTCAGCGGGGGACTCCTCGGAGCTGCCCAGCCACCCCAGGGGTGACGGGACTCCGCAGATCCCATTCCCCACAGCGGCAGGGGACCCCAGAGCTCCCACTGATCACAGCGGTGGGGGATCCGGGAGCCCCAGCAGCACTGGGTGCTGAACCCACCTTCTCATTTTGTCAGGGATATTTTTAGTGAAAGTCAGGGACAGGTCACGGGCTTCCATGAATTTTTGTTTATTGCCTGCAACCGGTCCAGGACTTTTACTAAAAATATCCATGACAAAAACTTAGCCTTACTTATGAGTGCTTAACTGTGCAACCTTAGTTTTCTCTTAGTTTAGTTTTTTGTATCAAGGCTGAAGTTTTTCACAGGAATGCAGAGAGCATGGCCCAATTGTTCTCTTTCCCACATTGTTTGGGAGGAAATCTAATGACTGGGAGGAAGATCTGTTTCCTCTTCGGCTTCCCATCCTCACATTATCACCCAAGCCCTTTTGTTAAGCAAATGCCTCGCTATGATTTGTGTATTTTCCCCCCCATTTCTTCCAGAAAATGTCCCAGGAGCAACAGAATCCACAGACAGAAGCAAAACACAGGGCACTACAGTTCAGACAACACAACAAGAGCATCGACCAGGTTAATTTAAAGAGTGCATGTTTCCACAATGGCAAATCTAACTGCAGAGAGCTTGGACTACAAAATACAGTATTATAGACAAAAGATTAAAACAAGATCTACACATGTTGCCTTGCATTTGTGGTAATCTACACCAATGAAAACATGTACTTACAGCTATATTTGATTATGTATGGATATATTTGAAATAGTATACATTGTCTTGATGTTTTTCTGTAATGTAAATAAACTATTTATATCACACAATATAGTTTTTTCTTTTTCATGTATTTGTTATATATAATAAATACTCAGTGATGAGAAAAAACATGGCCTTAAATTTGCTGTATCTTATAGCTGTGTATACTCTCGGGATCTTATCAGTGGACACCAACAAATATCTTTTCATATTGCAATTCTAGTGGCACAGTATTAGCCACTAGACTAAAACTGGACTCAGTTTTAAGTAAGTCCGGTATCAAGGAAAATTATGATTATAGGAAAGATGAAGAATAGCTTAGTCTATTCTGAGTAGGCATAAAATATTTCAGATCCTGGAGTCAAATACACTTCATCAGCCTTATTCCCCTTCTCCTCCATCCAGAGGTGAAAGTAAGCTGGTACGGGCCAGTACGGCGTACCGGTAAGAAAGTGGCCGCCGGTACCCAGCCAATGTTAGAGGGCTGCCGCGGCAGCACTTTAACCACTGTACTGGCAGGGCCGCTGAAGGGGGAGGGGGGGGCAAAAAGGGCAGCTGCCCCAGGGCCCGGCGATTTAAAAGGGCCCAGGACTCCCGGCAGTGGCCGGAGCCCCGGGCCCTTTAAATCACCAACAGAGCCCCCCTTCCACCACCTTGCCCAGGACCCCAGCTGCCCTGCGTCCTGTAAGTCCTTTAAGTTACTTTCATTCCTGCTTCCATCTTTACTCCCCCACCCCACCCCCAAAGACTAGGAGTCTTTGCCTTCAAAATTAAATCATAACTGACGGGGAAATGGAAATTCTGTATAACCGTTACAGACGGGCGGGGAGGGTAATGTTTCTATTTGGAAAGGAATAAGGTAACTGTCAAGGTGAACCTAAAGCATACACATTGGTCTGGAATGCAGCAATCTTCAACTCTTGGTCACCGGGGCGAGTGAAAAATTGCTTCTTTTTGATGAGTGAAAATTATTAGCTAAAAAAGTTAATAACATAATCATAGCTGAATGCCAGAGCTGTTTGTGCCTCATGAACATGTTGATATAATGTATTTTTCTTCAAGTAGAAGGTGAAAACCACTAACAAAATATCTCATGAATAACTTTATGGATGATCCCACTCCATTACGTGTAATGGAACTCAGAGTATGATTATACCTCAGGAAAATAGGGAAATGCATTCGGTCGCACATCCATATGATGGACAAGATATTAAGTTATTCCCATGGCAGCTTTAGAGCCTCTGAGACTTACTCATTCAGAAACCAACATTATTCTGCTTTGTTTTACAAAGTGCGGGATTTTACAAACTGTGAAGGCAAAAAGGTTATATTTAAAGGTCAAAATGTTATACCCTTACTCGTGTTCGGAAGCAGTTTACTCCCCATGTACTGTCCCATTGATCACTGAAGTTAAGTACTGTTCACTGTAAGTAAGGGTGTGAGAATCAGACCCTGAAGAAATTGCAAAATAAGATCATTATAGTACTCCCCTCCAAATGAACTTAGCATTGGCCTAGAGGAAAACACCCTGACAAGGATTAAGAACTGTTTCACCATGACAAAGGGCATATTGAATCATTTTCAGCCTTGTTGTTAACTCCACTGGCTTGCATGAAGTTCCCTATTCTATACATTAGTAGAGGTATTATGGGTATTAAGGTGCAAGCCTACAGTTTCTCATCCTTTACTTTAGTGTGACTCCTCGTACTAACAAACACCAGACCTGTTAGTAACGGGATTCAGGGACAGGCCGTTAGAGTTGATTATTTCTATGGCCACTTAGGCATAATCACAAGTTATCATTTCTTTTCTATTGTTTTTCCTAAACCTTTTTAAATAAATTCATCGTGTGTTGGGCACAGGACCTGGGATTGTGTCTGGTTAATTAATAAAACAGGTTGGCAACAGGTGTCTACAGTTGCCTGGTCAGTGCTGGTGGAAGGGTGTGTGCAAGTACTGTGGCCTCCGTTATTGTCACAGTTAGTGGGGCAGATTATGAAGTAATGTTTCTCAGAGTAAATGACTGGCAGTTTGTTGCTGAGCTGCTGTCCTCTGAGAAACCATCTGCTTCAAAAAGTTGTGGGGGTTGAGTTTTGGTACAGCCTTGCTCACAACTTATCTTCCATTTCGGTCTCTGTCAGAGATTATTTTCCAATTAGAAAAAAAGTAACCAATTTGATTCAGCATGAATAGCAGCATGATGGTGAGCAGGTGTGTCCCTGCCATTGGTAGCACCTGGAGTGCTTCTGTGCTCAAAAATGGGAAAATAAATCCAGCATAAAGTACATTTTCCTTTGCCCCAATAACAGCCATTATTCCAACAGAATAGCTCTTCCACTTGAAGGATCAACAGCAGACAATATAACATGTGTTCCCCACAGTAGGAGCATCTAAAGCACAAGGATCAGGCTTTAATTGAGTATCTTGGCAGCCACAGCAAATCATAGAAGGGAACTTTCAAAAGTTTCCTTAATTGAACTAGTATTCCTGTAGAGTTAAGTAGGGTTATAACATCCTTCCTAAGCTTTGCCCAACAGCTAGATGCTACAGGTCTGGCAACGAACACTTCAGAAGAGCCTAAAAGCCATTGCATTAGAGATAAATTCAAGCAACCAACTGAATCTGGAGGGCAGAGACCTCATCAATTTGTAGTGCTCCAATCTAGGGGGTTGATTTTTATACAGAGTTCAAATTTCAACCCTCCAGCCTTTCACCAACAACAAAAAGTCTGGGAACAGTTGGAGCTGGAGTACTGACTAATGCACACACAAAAAGCACTAGAGTACCCACAGCTGTTTATAAATCGATATAGCTATATAATATATTTGCATGCTATAAATGTACCTTAAGCCCAATATTTTCAAACTTGTCTGCCTAAAGTTAGGCATCTAAATCCATATTTAGGCAACTAAATAAGTGGCTGATTTGTTCAGCGGTGCTGGGCACCTGCAGCTCCTGGTGACTTCAGTTCCTGCTGCAGGTGCTCAGCACTACTGAAAATCAGGCCACTTATTTAGGCTCCTAAGTATGGGGTTGAGGGGGAGAAAGGTAAAATATGCACAGAGCACTTGGGTGCCCAGCTCCCACTGAAAGTGAAAGTACCCTGGGGCCTTTGACAGGCTCCCTAGAGGTACCTAACTTACGGTGTGAAAGTCTGAAAATATTGGTCTCTGTGTTTGCCTTTTTCTCTTGTTCCACCTGCAGCTTAATTAAGGTGATGGAACTTTCGCCCCAAAACTTAGCTAGTACCTGTAGCGCGCTCAGTGGCTTTTTATGTTTTCCTGAGTTGCTTTCAAATAAAGCTTATTAGCTGAATATTTTGAGCAGAGAGATGGGAATTTTTTGTGCAGATTTAACTTAACGAGATGAGAAGAGGTGGTGCTGGCATCTGGTGTGTTTTGTACCATGTACGTGAGCGATGCTCCATCCTGAGCTGGGAGTAATGTAAATGAGTTTGTTTGGCATTTTGCAGCTAGCCCACTGGCTCCGCCATCTAACTCTAGACACGTTAAGAATGCAAATACATGCGCTGCTCACTGCTTACATTTTTAAATACGGCATTTGGCATTTTTCACAGGACGCTTCCACGCAGCTGCGATGCCTCAATAAAAGAGGCTGGCTAACATCACATATTTTTTATGCAGGAAGCATGGCAGGACATAAGCAACATATAAAACTGTTCATGAGGAAGAGCAGCTCCACTCTCACTGTAACCATGAGAGAGCAGAAGGATAGTTTTGTAGTGAAGGCACCAGTAGGGGAGTCAAAAGATTGGGTTTCAACTCCCAGCCCTGCCACTGGCTTCCCTTGTGACCTTGGGCAAGTGACTCAATTTCACTGCACTTCAGTTTTCCATCTGTAAAACAGGTGGTTGTACAGTGATTAGCACAATGGGGGTCTGCTCTTGGCTGAAGACTCTACATGCCTCTGCGATGCAAATAATAAGGCTAATACTATGTACAGGTTATGTAGGAATCGTGACAAGACAGAGGCATTGTCTGAGACTGTGGGGTGCAAGAACAGCTCCACCTGCCTTATAACGCCGTTCTTGGCAGCCAAATACTGCTATTACAAGAGCAATCCGAATGGGGTTTGATGTGAATGGGCCGTGGAGCCAAGGTAGCAACGTGAGAGTTATAGACTTGCAATATGATGGCAAAGTGCATTAGTAAACTAGGAGCTCTGCTAGCCAGTGTTCAGGGACGACAAAGTCAGTATTGGAGACGTACGGCTCAAAGCTGCCACGCAGAGCAGACTGTTCAGAAGTATTGTTTAGGTTGGATAAGACTGGGGGTGAGAGGAAAAAACACCTTTCTTAGAAGTTCAAGTTAAGAAAGAAATAGGAAGGGAAGCACAAATGATCATCCCATTAGTCCCTTCCACTGCATGAAACGGAGCAAACTAGTTCAAGTGCTTGTGCATTATAGCACAGGAAAAAGAAGTGGGATTTATAATTAAGTTAAGGCTAGGCTTGAAATCTTGTAAACAGTTAGTGACACTTCTCCCTTCCCCCACCCCGGCCACCCCACGTGACAGACATTTTCCGGCAAGATGTTTATTTCTTTTTAACTAAGAGGTGCATGAATGCTCACTTGCACCCAGTTGTAGTAATACACAATTTACATACAATTATCTCCCCAGTCTAATTAACGTCATCCGACTATATGAGGGAGGGCCAAGGACATTTACTTTTAGCCAGTATTTTGCTTAGCTTGTCTACTACTTCATGACTGATTGTGGCCAATAAAAACATACTGTAGCGACAATGTTTTGTAAGCTATTCTCCTTGCGTCTATAGGAAGGAATCCTGTTATCTGCATCACAGATGTCTAGAGCTGGGCAGTGCACGATGCAGCTGCACAAGATACAAGTTGGAGCACTTTGCAGCAAAGATCCAGATGCACAGTACTGTATGCCAGCCACTGTGGAACCTCTGGATCAGGGGCTGAGTGAGTGGTGTAGATCACTGGTGAGTGGCGTAGATCACTGCCTCCTGTTTTCCAGATGCAGCTCTGAAAATGTCATCTTCAAAGCGTTTTCCAAAGCTTCTTTGAAAGCAAAATGATTAAAGGCTATCTTGTCTCTCATCCTACATCAGACATCTCTACACCCTCATTTTTCACCCCCGATTATACATGCAGCTTTAGATTAGGCATTATAATCATAGAATTAAAAGTGACGTTCATTACCACACATCAAAGTGAACTCCTTGCATTGGCCTTTCATTTATTTGTGGGTGTGGTTCCCCACTAGCACCCCCCGCCCATGTGCACATCCAGGAGATGGGTCCCTGTTAGGATCTGTGTGTTGTAAAATAACTGAAAACAGTAAGGACTTGATTTTCTGAGGGTCTGAGCATTCCAGCAGGCATCAGTAGGAACTCTGGGTGCTCTGCACCTTTAAAAAGCGTGTTTTGATATTTAGCTGATCAATATGAAGGGGCTACCCCAAAGGTCTAGGGCCTGTTAAATCATGCTCTGTGTAACACACACCCTGATATTTCATTATGTATGTGCCCCATGATGGTCATTATGGTGTATTGACTGTTAAGTTATGACCTGCAGCCTCATTTCACTGAAAAGCCTTTAAGACCATCCAAGGGTAGGATGCTCCAGGACAGTCGTACCTTTTCAATTTGATGACCATGGGAGCTGAGTCTTAAAGCTGCAAACCTGACATTTTGAACTAAAGTGTGTATTGCATTAGGTGTGTTTGGTTTAATGTGGACTCCGTTTAATTAACAGTTTTGTCACAGCTGGAGGGCTGTTGAAAACAAAAATCCATTTGACAACCATTTTTTAAATGGATTTTTACAATACTGACTGTGAGCCACAAAGCAGTAAGCTATGCTGCAGTGTCACACAGAAGCAGCCAAGACTGCATACTAAAAAGCATGTTAGGAATCTGTTTTATAATGCTAAATAGATGGCATTACCCATAGTGGGAAAATTAAAAGGCTGTACTGCATAGAGCAGTTTAGGAAACCCATGAGCATTTTGATGCTTAACCCCTATATAAGGCCTTGGCATTAGCCTTTACTTGTTGTTTTTCCTTCCATTCTCTCTCCCTCCCCCCAAATATAGCTTAGTTCTGACCTTTTTCTGGGTGGTAGGTGAAGTCATTAAGTACTTATGCAAATGACAAGCCAGAAACACCAAGCGTGCAAGGGGAAAAAAACTGCATTTCATTAAAACAAATGACCAGCCCCAACAAGTACAGAAGCAGCGCTAGCTAAGGCCACCCTATGCCTCATTTTTCTCAGGTCAAAACACTTTAACCTTTCACCACCCAAACATGAAACAAGACCGATTAAAAGGTGGGAAATGTTAGCAAAATGTAGTAACACCTCATAAAGACGCTGTGAGAGGCGCTTTGAAAGAGGCTTGCTTTACATCGGGTCAGTCATAAATGAAGTGTAATTACTCAGTATAAATTCCTGCTTCTAAATGCAAATGGACATGATGGAACATTACCTTCTGCTGTGGAACAGGGGCACCGTTGAGTTTTATGGCACGTTGCTTTCAACTGAATATGGAAGAGCCCAGAGGTGAACAACAGCAGTTTAATGTGACCTGAATTCAAGGCTCACACCTAGTGCTCACTGCATGTTTTACATTTTCAAATAAAAAGGACATTTGTTTAATGGTTAATAAAAATGGTTAGTGTTCACAGGGCACTGAGTCGGTGGCTGACAGACACAAAATGTGCTACCTGGAGCCTCTGCATGACATCACAGAAGATTAAATCCATTTTTGTTGCTTACGTCGCTAGTCTGTGCTTGCAAGTTCATTCTTAATAGCGTTACATGTGCTAGGTTCCTTTTCACTGTACCACGTGGCTGGGTGGATTCTACCATTTACTAAGGAATGAATTAACTGTTTTGGGAAGCAGGCTGGCCTAATGGTCCTGTAAATGCAGCTGGGGAAATGGACTAGCAAACTGCAGTCATGGGTGTCCTTGTGAAAACAGGGATGGGTCTGTGTTCAGTTGTTCCAGCTCAGCCATGTTAGCAGAGTGATGCCGGTGGCAATGATGTGTACCCTGTGCTCTGATCTTACCCCGCATCGTTTTTATGTACGTATCACATTGCAACTGCACTGCATGAAAGGGCTGGTTTGCTTTTTTTCCTAATGAAGTATTGAACTTTGAGCTATAGGTGGCAGTAGTCACAAATGGGTGGTGGCGAGCCACTGCTATACTGGCTGCTTGCTCACCTTTGGGCCAGTGGTCTGCAATGAGATATAAAACAGCTCATGCCTCACTGTCCTACTTCTGCCACCTTGCTACAAGAACTCAGCCAAGCAATCAAGGCTAGGTTGAGCAGACGTAGGGGAGAGCTGATTCTAGTTATATTTTAACCATTTTTAACCAATTTGAAACCATCAGGTTGTGCTTTTGGGCACGCACAATGCAAAAAAATCAATACCAGCAACTCTGCAGCTAGAAAGGTTAATTGTAAATGAGCATGGGATACTTTAGTAGCAGGCAGGTTAATTGGCCAGCACTATAATATAGTATTTGCCTGGCTTGGTATGTGGCCTCAAATGCCTTTCTTCACATACAGATTGTCAGCATACTGGGCTTTTCCACCTCACTAATGGAAAATGTGCAGTGTTAGCATCTTAGCAGCATATAATCTGGCTGTGAAGGAAAAGCTAGTGTTTACCCTGGTTTTTTGTACTACAGTTTGTGGTGGATTACAAGTCTATCAGCTTTCTAAGAAATGAACGCTGCTAGCAGACTTGCTAGACGCACCCAACAATAGCCAGTGCTTGCTGACGTGATTACCATAGTGCATGCACAATTCTATACTTCATATACTAATGATGTTTAGTGGGCCTGCAGGAGTGAGTGCTACTCATGCTCCCCAAAGCCCGTTGTCTGCCAATCTGTGAGCAAGGGCCCCCTCAAGCCCTCACTCTTAGTACGAGCCCAAGATAACAGTGGGCCTGTTTACCCGAATGCCATCTGCTGCATTATGAACTGGGCGTAGACATGAACGGAGGATCCTACCACATTCCTGGATCTGGGGAGTCCTTTCACCTGTATCCCTAGCGTGAGAGGGCCTCACCAATGAAAACACTTCCCTGTCCTTCAGCTCCCCAAGCCACTCACCCCACCTGAGGGGAAGCATTGCCTACAATTGCCTAGCACCTCAGGCAGTCGTGCCCATTGACTTCAAGACGATAGCTTGGGTAACCCACACACCTTCTAGGTGTCGTGTTCTGTCCCAGCTAGTGGCACCGAGCCCACATAGAGAGAAAATGAGTCTCCTCTACAGCCTTCGCTCACAGGCACTTGGCTTTTAGCTCATGTAGTAGAGGCGCATGTATTAAGCGCCAGAAGTCCCTGGTTTGAGCCCGCCGGCCGACAACCAGGGTCTGTCACTGTTACACTTGCCTATAAAAGGGTTAGGCCATAGTGCAGACGTTTGGGGGAGGCATTCGTACAGAGGCTTTGTTGTAGTGCTCTGACACCTCCTAAGCAGGCACAATGACGTCTTACATTGTTTTCTGAGTTGAGTGATGTGCTGGTCTTTTGCTGGTTTGCACCTTGTTCGCATTTCTCAGTGGGATTTATCAGGGGAGTGGGCAGACACATTGCACGTGTCGGATATTGTGTCATTTAGTTTATCAAACATTGCTGAAGGTGCCCCGAGGTCTGTGGCCATGTGGTGCTATCAAATAGAAATTGTTTTTCCGATGGTTATTATTAGTAATAGTCATTTTTATAGCGATACATCAAGCATCCAGATGCCTTTCCATCTTCTAAACTCTGCAATGCCAACGCAAATCTATTATGCAGACAGATGATTCCAGCTACGGCCTTCTATAATATGTAAGCAGAACATTTGCAGTGATATTAAAAAAAATTAAAAGATGAATTGAAGGAGCGGGTCATAGTTCAATAACAATGAATTGAGTAGTGCATAAAAAGACAACAGATTAGAGAAGGTAACATTTTAGTTTAAGTGTTCCATCATTATTAATTCATTTGGAGTTCATTATGATAATACCAATCATTTGAAATTCATTTGGTGTTTAGGTGGCTGTCAGCTCTACTTCTATAGGAATTTCAATGTAATTCAGCATTAATGTGCTATTAAAAATTGTCACCAGATACTACCTTCGTTACACCACTGGCATAAAATAGTCTTGCTTTTCTCTTCCTTTTAAATCCAGTGTTTATTTTGCTTTTATCTTTATTAGCGCTTTAAAGTGTAATGTTTCTGATTAAAAATTCTTCTTATGCTACATTAGTGCTGGCATCTTTGACAGTATCAAAAATATGCAAATAAAGGGTTTTTAATGGTGATTTTTCATTTTGTTACTGTCATTTGACTGAAAAACAACTAAAGATGTTTCAGCTTATCACTTACAACAGTGAAGTTATTGCACTGATATTTAGGCTCAGCACAGATGACACAGAAACAAATATGTATGAAATACCATCTGTACTATGTTGATTTCTTTTTTATGAGCACAACAGATTTTTTTCCAACTCATTTACAGGAGCAAAATTACATTGGGAAGGGAAAAAAAGCCATTTTCCTAGGAACGGGAGGGCATGCTTTGCTAGATTTTTTTAACATTGTGACTTCAAAATTCAGCCCGCGGCTGAATTTTTTTTGGTTTTTATTCTATTATAAAGGGAGCTAGTTGCACCCTTTAGAAAATATTCTTGCAACCTTTTCCTTAAGAAATGCTCCCACCTTTGTTGGTTGCGGCTGCGCGCTGAGATTGAACAGGTGCAACGCTTTCAGGCTACAGCAGTGTCTATTCTTTCTCCCAGGAAATTTCGTTCACTTTTTCCTGAAATAGAAACTGTTTAAAAAAGTGCTGTTTCTCATCTCTCACTTTCATTCCAAAAATGTTGATAGCCTGATAAATTATACACGGACATTCTAAGGCCAAGCTGATGCCCCCGCCAAAGCAGTAGCAACAACAGCACCCACTGGACTAGAAACACCAGGGACAACAGCTGTAATGAGAGGGTAAAGAAAGCTGCATAGGATCAGCACTGGCCTCAGTAGCCCATCCCCACCCACCCATGGGTGCCACATGGGACAGGGGCTCCTGGGGATGGGAGGGGGGGGTGCAGAGAGATTCCCCACCCCCACCCCAGGATCCAGTACCTGGACCCAGAAGTCCATCTGCCCTCTGATATAACAGCCTTCTCTTGCTGCCAGTTAATAGTGTTAGTTAGTTGCGGAGAAGGATAGCTCAGTGGTTTGAGCATTGGCTTGCTAAACCTAGTGAGTTCAATCCTTGAGGGGACCACTTAGGGATCTGGGGTAAAAATTGGTCCTGCTAGTGAAGGCAGAGAGCTGGACTCAATGACCTTTCATGATCCCTTCCAGTTCTAGGAGATTGGTATATCTCCAATTATTTAATTTAGTTCTAGAGCTCAAGGAGTAGCTGCACTGAAGGTGGTTCAAGCTTGCTGGGAGCAGGAGGCTGTTTTAGTTGCACCTAACAGGATTTGCTTTTACCATATTACTTTCTCTTTTAATGAGAAAATTTTAATGCAAAAAAAACTTTAATGCATTAAAATGTCAAGCACCTGAAAGTTAGAAAAATGCTTGCTTTACACATGTCCATAGACTCTTAATGTGGCTTCCTTCTATTTATGCATTATAGAACCGCCTTTAATGACACAGTCACATAGCGGTATTTCCACAAGACCCCTGCTGCATGCAGTGCACATAGGGGCTGGGACAACCGTAAGTCTGGCATTGCCTACCTTTCAGGGCTTGACTCTGCAACCTAAATAGCATTCCTTTACCAGGTTTCTTTTTAAATGTAATTTAATTGAAAATCCAGATTAACTGAGCTGCAAGTGTTAAGGTTTACATTTTGTTTCAATAGAGAAACTAAATGGCCCAGGGTCCCCTTGCTCTCAGCCATGTGACTGCAGCCATGTGACTGCACAACATCCCTACCCAGCTCCTTAGCTACAGAACAGCATTGGCCTTGGTGTCAAGAACACTGTGCACCTGCAGCTGCAGTGACTGCACTGGAAGTTGCTGGGGCTCGGTTCTGGTCAGGTGGGGGTCGTCACATAAAGCAGGCATAGCGACTAGCTGAAAAGCAGAGGACAGGTGGGGCGTGCTGTGCAGGTGGAACTCATCTCAATGAGGCAATAAAAAAAACTCTTCTGTCAAAGCTCTCAGAGCACTTTCGAAGGCTAAGTGTGACTATTACAAGCCTCACTTTACTCACAGGGAAACTTAGACATGCGGAATTTAAATAATTTGACCCAAACCATGCAGTGAGTCAGTGGAAGGCCCAGATGTCTGCGTCTGGGGACTAAGTACTGGCCTGTCCTAATGTGGTCCTCTCAATTTGTTCTCAGCAGTTGGCTGTAGCTCTAGCTGGTCAGGTTGTGTAGCAAACCCTTCAAGATATAAAGCAAGTATAGCCAATGCAGAAACTGCTGCCTCATTTTGCAGAGAGCCTGAAGCAACAGCTCTGAAGTATGAATGGCCCCATTCATTTCAATATGTACTAACTCAGAGGACAGTGGCAACACCCAAAATGTCAATACTATTCGTTAGTTCACTGTTTGTTAAAGCAGTAAAAAGGAGAAGCTGGTTCCTACTATGAAGAGCTGCAACGGCGGGCATGGAAGATGCACACAGGAAGACAATCTATGGCATGTTTGCAGAGGAGGCATGATGGGTTTCAGATATGACCGCTCCTCCCCTGGCTCCTTCAGGCAATATTGATCTAAGGCACTTCTAACTCTACTGGTCTAGCATAACACGGCCTTTGTTATTCTCCCAGCTGCACTACTGCACCATTCGGGCAAGCTAAGTATTAGAGCACCCCACTGGTGTTCTCCCACAGCCTCAAAGCAGGCGTCTAGCCGAAAGTGGGTTAAACAACTGTAAAGGGAGAAGTTGATTAACTTTATTGAAACCAGAGAACACCAAAACCCACTATCCCCCACAAGTAAATCACATTAAACACACGTGCAGCTGAAATGAAAAAAGTGAGGTCTCTGCCATTGCAGCGGTGAAGTAAGATCTAACCTTGGGCTCAGAGGGAGAGGGTCAGGGTGTGTGTGAGATAAGGGATCCTGAGGACAACCACAACTGAGCCCGTGTTCTGATACTGCCAGACATGGAACTCGGCCTCTCCTTTAGAATCAAAGAGGATGGGAAACAGCATCCCTGCCATCAGGGGCGGCTCTACGTTTTTGGCCGCCCCAAGCAGTCATGCCCGGGAGGCGCCCCCAAGCCGCGGGAGCAGCGGACCTCCCGCGGGCATGACTGCGGAGGGTCCGCTGGTCGCGCGGCTCGGCTGGACCTCCCGTAGCTGCGGGTGGTTCGCTGGTCCGGCGGCTCCGGTTGCGCTGCCGCAGTCATGCCTGCGGGAGGTCCAGCCGAGCCGCGGGACCAGCGAACCGTCCGCAGTCATGCCTGCGGGAGGTCCACTGGAGCCGCCGGCCGAGCGTCCCCACCGCAGTCATGCCTGCGGCAGGTCCGCTGCTCCCGGGGCTCCGGTGGACCTCCCGCAGCCATGACTGCGGCAGGTCCGCCGGCCCAGCCTGCCGCCCCCCCCGGGAAACGGCCGCCCCAGGCGGGTGCTTGCCCCGCTGGGCTCTGGAGCCGACCCTGCCTGCCATGCTAGAGAAAGTCTGCCTGTGGTGGCCTGCATAAGCCACCTCATGTGGCTCATTCAGTCTGTTCCTCAAAGGATATGTGAGACAAGCTCCTCCTACCGTGGCTCAGTCTCCACCAAACAGGGCAGCTTCTCCTGTCACTCATGCTGGCATAATGGCTCTGATTTACATGGGAGAATAGGAAGGCCCTTCATAGAGGAATTTTACACTTAATTAAAATCATGGGAAGAATATGAATACTTCAGGTTAGCGGAACTTGGCAATTTTGACTAGCCTGTCTTTCTTAAGGATTCCTATTAAGTCATAAACGTGGCAAAGATTAAAGAGTTTATTAATGTTATTAGAGCCGAGATAAAATGCCATGCCTGGCAGGGTCTCTCCTCTCCCCATTTAATGAAAACATTTTCATCACGCACTGAATCTATTATACCAAAGCTTCATTTCAGAGGTTCTATGATGATTTCATTTTAATTAGAAGAGCTGTACCGACCACCTGCAAGTAATATAGTTAAAAATGCCTTATGGAGCCTTCCCGCAACCCCCCCCAAGCAGGTAAATGTTCTTCCAGTTGTATTTGTGGAGCGCAAACGAGCGTGAGTGAGTGGTGTAGTGCCAGTGAGGGGAAATTTTAGAGGGCGCTGTGTTAACGGCATGTAGGTTTTTCAGGCTGATGTGCTCCAGTCACAGAGCTATGTAGCTCTTTCTCTAGGTCTTCCCCATCCCTTAGCCGCCTCCCCGGTCATTAGCCTTTCTGATAACTGGACCTATGTATAAGTGAACTCCAGCTTGCCAGCTCAGGACCAGGGTGTGGAACGATTGTGAGGGCTCCACCCTGCTGTCATACAGAGACCACTGGAACAACAAACCGGTAGGTCCATGGCCCATCCCCTGCCTGGCCTTATTGGAGCTGATTCAAAGCCCATTGATGTCAATGGAAAGACTCCATTGACTTCAATGGACTTTGGAGCAGGTCATACGTGGGGCCAGACAGGAAACCCATTTCTGAAGTGCATAGGAACCCCATGAGTCTGCTCCACCAGCAGACTCCCAGCACAGCTCTTACATGAGATTTAAGTGGCACAGAGGGCTTTGCCCTGGGCCTCTGCCCAGCGTGTGAATGTCACCCAGAACAAATAAAGACTATCATCCCTCTGCCAAGAGTAGCCACTGGCAGGGCCTTGCAGGTCAGCGTCCCATTAGACGCGAAATCAGTGAGGTGGCATCTAGTCTTAGCGCAACTTCTTTTTTCGTCAATTTACACCAGTTCTGGAACAGAGGTGGTCACAATCAACATGCAGGCAAGCCTCTCTGTCGGGAATCTCAGCCCACACCAACACTCACTTCTGCAGAAGCATCTCCGCCTCAGGGTTTGACTCAGTTTATCAAGATTCAGGCAGAACGCTCACACTGCTTGACACAGCTGCACCAGGAAAGATTTCAACAAAGATCAAAAACTTGCCCACCTGCTAAGAAAAAGCTCTTGCAGGATTATATGTAACAGTGCGTCTGAGGACTCCTGCAGTAACAATAACAAACAAATTAAGAACTAATTAAGGGTGGGGAGAAAACAGAATTAAAAGACAAGTTCCGTTTAAAAAAATAAAGGTCCGTGATGCCCTTGAGCTGGGAAATGCTATTTTCCAGGCATCTCTGATAAGTATTTTTTTAAAATGACATAAAACAAGAATCCAGATATATTCTTGCTGTAACACCATTGACTTCACTGTGCTTACACAAAGGGTGAATATGGCCCATGCCATTCAGTGCTGCAATAGTTCAAAGCATCACAGTGTTGTTTCATTTGCCAGGAAAAAATGGGTATGTGATCACATTTAGCCAGAGCAACGACTGAGCGACATTTTTAAAAAAAAAAAAACCTTGAATTGTCTCTTCCAACCCTAGACCTTATAATTACATTTGCAATGCAAGCAGCTCAGAAGTGTGCTCTTAAAAAAACCCACATTTCTAGTAACCTGATTTAATTTGTTAATTTATTCAGTAACTTGATGTATTGTTAATTTATTTTTGCGAATAAGACATAGTCACTTTAAATACTAACATTCAGCTTTTTAGAATGCTTCTGATAGCCCATGGCTGTGTGACCTACCAGAGCCTGTTTTGTATTGTACAGGCACATTTAAACCTTTATTACCATTAAACAATGTAACTCCATACAGTTTGCAACTTAATCTCAACTACCCTCCAAGACTACATATTGAAAATATAACTTTAAGAGCTGAATAGGAGATATAAAATCATCACTTGTTGCCTAGCAATAGACATACCATCACTTATGGTAGGTTTATTCTAAACATAAATGTAAAATCAGTAATGAATATATCCACTTCATGGCTTCCATTCCTGGAGGCGTTGTTTGCCTTTGATTAATGGTTTCATACTTCTTTAATTTTTTGTCCAATTTTAGAGATATTAAAAGAACTAAAATATAAAACCCCCTGGCCAATAAACTATTGTCTAATTGTCAGAAGCCATCAAAAGGTTGGTGCCCTGTTACGATGCTGAGGCTAACTCAAATGCAAGTCAAGGTGATCATCACAAATGCACATTGATGATAAATTACTGCTGCCTCAGCATTTCAGGATGCAGACTTTTTAAAAAATGCATTCCTACTTTCTTGCAATAAACTCTACATTAGCAGGCGAAAATAAGATTATATTAGGAAAGCCTTGAGGGCTTCCTGAGGCTGTTCTAAACCCCAAGAAAGGCCCTACAGGCAACAAATGTAATCTCTCAGAGCTTCCTATTACTAGACTGTACTGCAACAAAGAACCTTTATGATTTTGCATATGTTTCTGTGTCTGTTCATTTACATTACTGTACCCCTGCTAACACTCCGATTGCTAAGACGCTATTTGAAGCTATGCTCCTGTCTTTGCTTTGACAGTTGTATTTGGTGGCCAGCTACTTTCTGCTTTCAAAACTATGGCAAGCCAATGTGCTAACAGAAATTCATTAGCCCTAGCTTTGACTGACAGGTGACAGAGGAGACCACATCAGTATTCCTGTACGTCCTGTCCACTATGCCATAGCTGTAGGCACACAACTGATTCATAAAAGCTGGTGACAGAGCTTGCAATCAAGAAGAATTAGAATATCAGCCAGCACGGAGGCTGAACATGCGAGACAGTCAAGCCTGCCAGCAACCTTCATTCAATTTCTGGCAATGATGGTTGGCTTGGCAAACACAACGGTAATGAGATGAAATACCAGGCAACAAGGTTGCTCTTTGAAGTAATTATCCTGTCGGGAACCAAGAGACAAAATGAAAAGGTTTTTCAGGGACAAGATGCGGATGCACGTGGGGGACAACTTGTATTCCTGAACCCAACTCGTTGGCCCACAGTGTGCAAAAGGGAGCGAGCTGAGCTAGAGGAAGGCGCCTGGAACATGGATAAAATTATTAAAATAGACACACAAGTGTGGGGCAGGGGGAGCATCGTTGAGGAGCCAAGCCTATCTGGTTTACAGCGCTCTGCTAGACTCCGGCTTTGCTCAGCAGTCAGAGAGCGTGTGTGATGTGCACAGAGTTTTGGCTTGCTCGCTGCTTACAGAAATGTGTGTGTGTGTGTGTCACCCACAAAGAAATGAATGTACATCAAGCAGGGTTGAGTATTTTTTTGCTAACTGTGGCGTAGAGGCACCAAAAGTGGCGTCTCCCCTTTGCCACAGGCTGGAAGAGCACAGCTTCACTAACACACACACACGGTGCTAGTCATGCAGGCTAAGTGCCCCGGTGTTTTTTTGAACACCCAATATTCTTTTGTTGCCCTCACGGAAGGAGGTCAGAATTCCGGTACTTCTAAAGTAGTTTCATGCTCTGCAGAGGTGACTATGGTCTACTATTGCCATACTGTCCAGCACACCAATCTATATATCTGTCATGGCCGGCATTTATGATGCAGATATTTTAAAGTCTATTTAATAGCGGGAGGGGGAGGAAATGGGAGAGCCTCCCAGAGCAGTGGGAGATAAGGGGTTAAATTATGTATTTCAAAATCTTGCAGTTAGAAACTACAAGTTGCCTTTTGAGCAGGATTTTAGACACAGTCTTTAACACCAGAAGGGTCCATCATGAGCATCTAGTCTGACCTCCTGCATAGTACAGGCCACAGAACCTCACCCACCAACTCCTGTAATAGAACCATGGCCTCTGGCTGAGTTACTCAAGTTCTCAAATCATGATTTAAAGCAGGGGGGTTCTCAAACTGTGGGCTGTGGCCCGTCCACAAACTCCATTCAGGTGGTCCGCAGATAGTTCCGTCTAAGGTGCGCGCCTGAGCAGCCGCACAGGAGAGAATGAAGGGCCACCCACCTAATTAGTGGAGCCGCGCAGGCATGGCTCCACTAATTAGGTGCCTGAACCCTGGAGAAGATGCACATGTAAGGTGAGGTGGTGGCCTTGGGGGGAAGTGGGGAGTAGATGAGAGAGGGCAGTGGGGTGAGAAGAGGGGCTGGGGGGAATTTGGAACGTGCAGGGCTGCGGTGGCCAGAGAAAGAGACAACTTTCCCCAGCTCCAGGGCTGCAGCTGCCAGAGAGAGATGGCTCGCCTTCTCAGCCTCAGCACAGGTGCTGCTGCAGTGGGAAAGAGAGGGGAGACCCCCCACACTCCTTCCCAGCCCCAGCTCGGGGGCTGCCGTGGCAGAGGGTAGAGGAAGAGGCCCCCCCCACTCCTTCCCAGCCCCAGCTCCGGGGCTGCTTCAGCAGAGGAAAGAGGACACATCCATCCCATTAGAAAGGTAAGGCTACTGATATTAAAATATGAGTTGTGTGTTTTTATTTGTAGAACAAAAAAACTTTAATTATTATTATCCAAAGCGCTTTACAATAGCTAGCTAACTGTAAAAACAACATTTGGAAAGATCAGGAAGTGGTACACCGAGACCCTCAGCAATTTTCAAGTGGTCCACGAAAAAAAAGTTTGAGAACCGCTGATTTAAAGACAAAGACTTCAGGTTACAGAGACTCCACCATTTACACTAATTTAAACTTGCAAGTGACTTCAGCCCCATCCTACAGAGGCAGGCGAAAAACCTCTGCCAATCTGACCTTCCCAACCTCAAATATGGTGATCAGTTAGGCCCTGAGCATGGGGCAAGACCCACCAGCCAGATGCCCGGGAAAGTATTCATTGTAGTGACTCGGAGCCCTCCCCATCTCTGGCTGGTGGACGTTTTGGCTAATAGCTCCCCTTGGCTCCCTGTGGGATCTTCAGTTTACCCTAGAAAGGTATCACACAATTCAGCCATTCATGTGGCCCATCAGTGACTGCTATTAGCACACGATTCAGTGGCTGGATGGTGAATCTAGACAAATTCAGCCTGCACCCACACCCTTGGAAAGGGTCCAGTCAGGGAACCAGTGGCAGTTCCCACAGTAGATTGGCACAAAGCAGTCATAGGACAGGGATGAAGGCCTCCTGGGTGAGCAAGCAAGCAAGCATCTCTCCAATCAGTATAGAAGACAACAGCTGCAGCATCGAGGAAATGCTTGTTACATGAGGAAAAGGTCTCTACTATTCTAGGGGAAAAGCTGTGTGTTGCCTCTGAAAAGCAAATAAACCCTTTTAGTGTAGTTCTAACTAAGACTAAACTGTTTATTACAAAGGCGAATTATACAACAGGAGCCCCTGCACAGAGAACAAAATGTAAAACAGGGAAAACAAATGTAAAAAGCTCTATAAAAGTTTTAATGGATTTTTCAGATGTGCAATGGCATTTTAATGTGATGTCTTAAATTATCTTTCTTTTTAGTGTTCAGACAGACTATTAATCTGAGGGGCTCTTTCTGCCTGCAGAGGAATATCATTTCAAAGCACAGTCAACTATCAGATTCTTTCTGGTGGGCAAATGCTAGAATGCTGTTACACTAGCTAAGATAAAAAAAATTGCAAGGGCAATCAGTTCTCATGCTTCAGGGCATCAGTTGATCACCAGCTGGGATCAGGAAGAAATTTCCCCCAATGGTATAATGCTGCCAAACTATGTGCATTATTGAGGCGAGGTAGGGGTTACATAGTCCTCTGAAGCAATGTATATTGACTGCTTTTTGGAGACAGTGGCTGGCAGACTAGACAAACTGTTTGTGTGACCTCGCCTTTGCTCTTAGAAATGAGAAACAAGCAAGACAGATATATCTGATCAAATCCCACTATCAACTCTCATACCTATTCTAGCCTCCAAATGAACTGAAGGGCAATGTGTGATGTGAAAAATAAAGCATGCGTGGCAGCCAATTGCCTCAATCACTCTGTTACTTTGCAGAGAGAGGAATAACCAAGGAAAGCATGAAAATCCCTGTGCCGTGTCTGGATGCCACAGTTGCTCAGGCTGATCCTGCACCGCAAACATCAGAGGGAGCTTTGTCATTGACTTCAAAGGGACCAGCATCAGATGAGGATTTTACGTGAAGTACTGAACAGCCTACACAAAATAAAGTGCATCCATTCCGCCAAGCTTTTGAAAAAAATGCTGATGGAATCTTAGTTAAAAGATGGCACCACGGTTTGTTTTTCTAAGCCAGGGAACTATTTTCAGAAGTTGATTCCAGCCTGCAGGTTTTCAACATATTAAAAAGACTCAAAAATGTATGTTTAAATATCTTTGGCCTATTGCTGACCTTTTCGAATCCCTGGAACAGACATTTCTTCTTGCTGATGTAGATGTAGGAAATTCTAACTAAACTCTAACAGAAAGCCAGAAAAATAGATAAGCAGACTAATCCTCTAGCCTATCGGACCCTGTGCTCCTGAAGACTATAATTTGAGTCCTTGCATTGCAGTCTTGGTCAGCAGTTTGTTCTTTTTTTTAATCTCAGGGATGGGGAGGAAAATGTTCCCATTTTCCTAAAGGCTGAAACATTTTGCTACAGTTTGTTAGCTGACAGCAGCAGCACGGGAAGTCAGTCCCTGACTGGTTCTACTTTTGCAAAAGCCCTTTCAGAAGTAAATGGAAAAGACCTTAAAGGAATTGCAAACAGTTTGGGGGGAAGGGGCTGTTTAGGTTTTTTTTAAAACTACATAAACCGCCCTCCTCCCCCAGGTCCTAATTCTCTCTGTACCTTGTGATGCTACTCCGACAGGAATAGTAATGTCCTTTAGGGAAATGTCTGACTATGTCAGTTAAGAAGGGGAAACAGTTCCAAATACAGTTGCACTTTACATGCAAACTCTATTGCTTTTGATGCCTTTGGAGACTCCAGTCTGGTTAAAAATAAATTAAAAAGAAAATTTAAAAAAAAACTTGAACTAATTTGTCCCAGAATGCTGTGATATCACTTTCATCTGCGTTCGGTGCGTTTGCTCTAGAAAGAACCAGGAAAAACAGTGTGGGAAATGAAATGGCAGTCAATCGCCAGTGCAGGAAAGACAAGTGTAGCAGCAGAGATACATTAAAAGCAGCCATGGCTACAAATAAAAGCCCTTTTGCGATAGGCAGCGCAACATGGACAAAACCCCACGTAGGGTCCAAATTAAGCCAGTGGGTCTTTCTATGGGTACAGGGAGGCCTCCTGTACAAAGAGCAGCTTGTAGGATGGGCGCCTGGATAGCTGTCAACTAAGAGACATCGTAGAAAAATCACCACAAAATATATTACACTATTAGCCCCAAATATTTATTAACAGGCTTCAAGTGTTTGGAGTCATTACTTAGCATGATGTGGCACTTTATTTTAAAGAGGCCATGTTACAACAAGGCTTTGAACTGCTGACAAAACATTAAAGGATTTTTGGGTAATTTGCATACGTTGTTCTTGCAGGAGGACACAGAACATTAGAAACCTAAGTTGTCCTTGCCACCTTCTCCTCTGCAAGCAGCATCTTCGAGCACAGCTCCCCCTCTTCCCCCTCCTTTCGCCATCCATGCTAGCTTGCCTCCAGGCCCACAGCCGGTATTACCAATCCCAAGCAGTCCAAAATCATGGGCCAGGTCCAACAAAAAATCAAGATTGGTTGAAAAGAATTCATTTTGGGATCTTTTTATTGGCCTTTTTATGAGGCTTTAGGATGTACTTGTTTCGTATCTCCAAGCTTTTGTCTAAAGCCATGAAGGTGAGACACTTCCTTTTATTCCCTCTGTAGCGGGGTGGTCACCCCGCTCCTACCCTGTGGGGGTTAAAGCAGCCCTGCAGAGGGCTGTGGCAGAGAAATGCTAGGCTGATTGGGGGAAGCAGCCACAGGTGAGGCCATGCCCCAATCAGGCCACAGCTGGCCCTATAAAAGGGCTGAGGGCCAGAGATTGAAGGACACACACTCTCTCTAGCTCCCTAGAGAGAGAAGGACCTGGCTGCCTGGGAAGCTGAGGAGGGTACTTAGGGTGGAGCAGTGCTGGGGAAGGGTAGAGGGAGCTGGGGAGCTCCAGCCTAGCAAAACCCCAGGCTGCAGGCCGAGTTAAGGGCCCCCAAAAGGGTATGAGGGTTGCAGAGGGGCAACCCAGGAATAGGCAGAGGCAGCTGGTCCAACCCCCCTTGCAGATGATGAGTGGTTTACAGACTGCTGTTTGCCCCAGTGAGCGGGGGCTAAATGGAGACTGGCAGTAGCCACTGAAGCAAGGTGGGGATAGGAAGTTGAGGGTTCCCCTGGGAGCAGAGACCCAGAGTGAGGGGGTACTGCGGTGGGCAGAACCCCTAGGCAAAGGGCACCAGGGTCCAGGAGGGACACAGGGCCAGCAGCAGGCGAGACACCAGCCTGCAGAGGGCACTCTGGGCTGGAAGGAGCTAATTCCCTGGACGACCAGTAGGAGGCACTGCACCAGTGAGTCGTCGCCCCCACCACACCCCCAATAATAAAAGCTGAGATTCTCATTTAAAACAAACAAAACACCAAATACCACGAGACTTGCAATAAAATCACTACATAACTTTAGGGTCATCCCTGACATTTATAACTCCTCTTTTTCTTTCTTCTACCCCATGTCCACACATGTCCCTGTCACTATTCTCTGCACTGCAGCATTGCCTGCACGCAGCTGAGACAGTTGTGGCACTGCTATGGAATAAGCTAAGAACACTGAGGATTCATCACTGAATTTGGTCCACTGGTTGGATCATTGGTGTCCCTGGCTTGGGCTGGGTACTGACTGGGAGTGCAATGTGAACGCTGATCCATGCACCCCCTTTATCCACTGAACACATGCAGAATTACCAGGCCTTCTATTCCCAAAGGAACAGTGCAAACCAGCTTGTAATATTCACCTTATATTGGCAGTGCACCTCAAGGCAAGGTTCTCTCCCCCACTGTTTTTTCTTCTTGTTAATTTCTTAACAATCCTTCCTTTGCGTTCAGTTCAGACTGGTGACAGGAAGCCCATTGTGAATGAGTCAGTACTCAATTTACATGTAAACGATGGGCTGGATAAACATCTCGTCTCACAGAGAATCTGTTTTTCACCTTTTCTGGTGACCAGTACTGTGATACAGACTTTAAGACCATAGCTGCAGTATACATACGTAACTCCTTACACACTATCTGTGCATACATTTCACAATGATATTGATGACCAGTGTGATAGTGATTTTCATTTGAGACCTCATGTGACTTTCTTTGGTGAACTAGAATGTATGTGGCTGAGTCAAGAGACCCCTGTAGCCCCTCCGCACCTCCTTGCCAGCTGGCAATATGAGGTTTTTGGGATCACTAGACCTTCCATTGCTCTAGCTAAATAGAGAAGAATTGTGATATTCCACCTGAGTGAGGTGATGGCTCAAGGCCTGCGGGGAGAGGGGCGGGTACACTCAGAGAGCCCAGGATGGGTGAGTGGTGCAGATAGCCTAGGAACTGACACAATAACATGCATCCTTTCATCTCATCGCTCCTTAACAAGTGCAGCATCCTTCTCAGATGCCACCACATGCAGAGTGATACTGCACCTTCTTTCACACAGAAAGAACTAGAACCATCTCACACACAGTCTCAAAGAATTCCCCTGGCCTCCCAGTTGTTTCAAGCTACAGCTTAATATTGCCCTCCTGCTTGTTCCCTTGGCCCTAACCAACTTTGACACCGGAAAAAAAAGGAGATTGGTGATGAGGAGATGTTTGCTCCCGGTTACATTTCTGTTCTTGGCCCCAGTTCTGGGCTATGCTCAAATTGCACTCGGGGCAGTTCTGGAGACGGGAAGGGCAAAGGTAGCTTTAAACCACCTGATCCTGGGGCAGCCAAAGACTAAGCAGGACCCAACCATTAGTTAGTACAACCTCAGGATCTTGTATGCTCATCTGCTTACGGCTCCAAAAGACCATTCCAGCAGTCATAAACATGCCTTCTTTCTCCCAGTTCACATTCCCTCCATGACCCAGAGGCTCTGTGCCACTCAGGGATTCCTTCAGGCTGGTATAAAGCAATAATAATGAGGCTAAGCATCTGGTTCTTTCTCATTCTATCCCTACTACTTGTGTTCATCTAGCACCATGTAATCTGGCTATTGCTGGTCACAGAGCCTTCTCTTCTGTAGAGCTTGCCCCCTGGAATGGTCTTCTTGCTTTTCCCAGCTTAATAAACTCTCCACCTCATATCAGATCCCAGACACAAACACATCTTTCAACCTTTGCCTATACCTCTTAATTGCTCTTTTAGAGTAGCAGCATAACTGTATCAATTAGCTCTGCAGCATGGTTTGAAACAAACTCATTGTGAACGTCTCTGTACACATTAAAAGTGTGCAGTATCGTATTGTTTCATCAGCATGCATTATTATTTTAATAAGGGAGGCAAACAACAAAGAAAGAAAACCTGCTAAATTCTAAATGGCCTCAAAACCCACCTAAAGGAAAACAGCAGTGCTGAAGTGGTTTTGACCCTCTTGAATCAAAAATAGACAGATGGTGAAAGAACCTCTTCACTTCGTCCTTATCTTGCCTACATAGCAAATGAATGGAAGACTGGAGCAGCTTTGTTTGCATTAAAGACAGGGGCGGCTCTAGGCACCAGCAAAACAAGCTGCTGCCTAGGGCGGCAAAATATAGGGGGCGGCAAAAGGCTGGGGCTGGGGCCCCAGCTCATCCTCCCGCTGCGAGCGGAGGAGCAGCCCGTCCCCTGCAGCCGGGCAGGGCCGCGCTACCGGCTCCGCTTGGGAGAGAGGGATGGCCCCTTACCGGTAGCGCGGCCCCGCCTGGCTGCAGAAGACGGGCCGCTCCTCCTCCGCTCGTTCCCCGGGTCCTAAACAGCGCAGCAGCAGCTTGGCTGGGGGGGGGCGGCGCTGAGCCCCGCCCCGCTCAGAGCCGCGTGGTCAGGGGGCGGGGCCGCAAGCTCCGGGCCGAGGGGAGGCAGCTGAGCTCAGCCTGGAGCTCACGGCCCGCCCCCTCCCCACGCCGCTCTGAGCGGGGAAGAGCTCAGCCCCCTCCGGAGCCATGCCGCTGCCGCGCGGTGAGCCGGGGTAAGCTGCTTGGGGTAAGCAGCCGGGGCGGGGGGTGGTGGCTAAGGGGCAGGGAGTCCCGGGGGCAGGGAGGGGGCACAGGTTCTGTGGGTGGGGCGGTCAGGGGCCAGGGAAGGGGGGGTTGGATTGAGGGGGTCTCAGGGAAGTGGTTGTCAGGCACCCCCCGACCCCATTACCCCCCAGGCCCAGCCCTGACCCCCAGCTCCGAGCCCAGACCCTCTAAGGTGGGCACCCCCCCAAACCCATCCTCCCCACCCAGCCCTGACCCCCAGCTCTGAGCCCAGCCCCTCTGATCCAGACACCCCCCTCACCCCATTCCCCCCACAGCCCTGACTCCCAGCTCCGAGCCCAGCCCCTCTGATCCAGACACCCCCCTCACCCCATTCCCCCCACAGCCCTGACCCCTAGCTCTGAGCCCAGCCCCTCTGATCCGGACACCCCCCTGACCCCATTCCCCACACAGCCCTGACCCCCAGCTCTGAGCCCAGCCCCGTTGAGCCGGGCACCCCCGACCCCATCCCCCCACCCCAGACCCCCAGCTCTGAGGCGAGCCCCTCTGAGCCAGACAACCTCCGACCCCATCTCCTCACAGTCCTGAGCCCAGCCCCTGTGAGCCGGGCACCCCCCAGAGCCCAGCTCCCCACCCAGCCCTGGGCAACAGCAGCACCACCTCCAGGCAGTGACAGCCCATTGGCACCAACCATCACCATCACCCAGCAACAGCCCATTTTGTAATTGCAAATGTATACAGACCAGTAAAGCATTTAATGTTTTTAAATAATGTATTTGGTGTATTTTCAAATTATTACAAATTAATTTTCACTAGTTATTTTTTACATTTCCAAATACATGTTACTATAGTATTGCAACTTTTTTTATGGAAGGGGCCCCCAAAATTGCTTTGCCCTGAATCCTCTGGGCAGCCCTACCCAGTGTGTGTGAGGAGCCGGGGAGGGAGGGAAACGGGGTCCCCTGGAGCCGAGCCAGGGCTGCGATGGTGGCGAAGGACTCCTGGAGTGTGTGAGGAGGTGAGCGGCCGACTGGGTTCGTCGGTGCTGAGCAGGTAGCCCCGCAGCCGGAGATCCTCGCCTTCCCTCCTGCCAGGGCTGGGCCAGGGCACCGTGAGGCTGAAGAGCAGCAGGTCCAGGGGGCTCTCCAGGTCTTTGGCCGCCAGCATGTCAAGGGTGAGGGCGGTGAGCACGAACTGATCCACCTTGGCCACCAGCAGTGCTGCGAAGCCCAGGGAGGGGGCCATGTTCTTTGCGCCACCCCGTAGCCGTGCCGCCACCTGGAAGTACTCCCACTCCGTGCTGCCCAGCAGCTCCACCCACATGGGGACAGAGTCGCAGCTGGGCCAGGGCTCGGCTGCAGTGTGCTGGTAGCGGATCCCACATTTTGGGGGGAGGCCAGTGCTGGGGCAACAGGGGGTGTGAGTAGGGGGTACTGGTGGGCGGGGGGGGCTCATGTCTGGGGGCGGGGGGGCAGCCAAAACATTTTTTGCTTGGGGCGGCAAAAAACCTAGAGCCGGCCCTGATTAAAGAGCAGAGATTAGAACAATAAAGGTAATATTTAATGGACACCTGAGATATTCATATATCCAAGGACCTAGGAGCCCTGAATTATCTTTCCTGGGGCTCATAAACATTAACCCAGGTCAGTAAAAATATCCTCACCCACCCAATACATATTATAACCCATTGTTGCACAACAAGTGCTGGTTACTACACTCTCCAAGACAGAACCTTCCAGTGCATCTTGTAGCCTTCATCTACTTAGGTCTGGTCTACACTGGGGGGGAGGGGAGAGTATCAATCTAAGATACGCAACTTCAGCTACGAGAATAGCGTAGCTGAAGTCGACGTATCTTAGATCAACTTAGAATCACTTACTTATGGAGGGAAGGATAGCTCAGTGGTTTGCGCATTGGCCTGCTAAACCCAGGGTTGTGAGTTCAATCCTTGAACAGGCCACTTAGAGATCTGGGGCAAAAATTGGTCCTGCCTAGTGAAGGCAGGGGGCTGGACTCAATGACCTTTCAAGGTCTCTTCCAGTTCTAGGAGATTGGTATATCTCCAATTATTACCTTTTTCTTATTACCTTATTATTTCACATCCTCGCGGCACAGGATCGACGGCCGCCGCTCCCCCGTCAACTCCGTTTCCGCCTTTCACCCTGGTGGAGTTCCGGAGTCGACGGGGAGCACATTCGGGGGGTCGATGTATCACATCTAGACGAGAGGCAATACAGCAATCCCCGATAGATCACTCACTACCCGCCAATCCGGCGGGTAGTGTAGACATACCCTTAGTCTGTGAATTCTTCAAGGCAAAGCTTTCTGTGTCTTGCAAAGTGCCAAGCACATTGGGAGTCTTTCATTGATAAACCATGCTGATCATAATATTAAATAATAACAAAGCCATACAGCACAGTCATTGTGTCCTCTTGCCATTGTTTCCTTTGGAAATACACCAGCATACACAAAAAATCATAGGCCTTGTCAAAACAGCCAAGAACATGGGTAAGCACAGCCATCGTGGGCCACAGATATACGAACTCATACCACAGTCTTTATAGATGGACTCACAAAGGCGGAAGTTTAGGCCTTAATAGGATTTACCATTTTACTGCGTCCACGTGCTTTTTATCCCTAGGACCAAGAAAATGAGAGATAAAACCATCTGATGTTTTAGTGTGAAGAGGAAACATATAAAAACTTTCTCTTTTATGCACTGATTCAGTATTCATTCCTGAAAAGAGAGCAGTGACAGTGAGGAACTGACTCATTCACGCACTCACCAGTGGGGCTCTCTCCTCTGGGCACTTGGGCTCCATTCATGTTTTGGGCACAAGTGACAGTTCAGGGTTTATAAGTTTGGGGGCACTATTCCCTTGTAGCACCTCATTCTCGTCCCTCATTGGTATTAATCAGGAATCACCCAATTGATGTATACAGGCTTTTACCAGGGTAAGACTACGGTCACTGAGAGACGTATCGCATCCACAGACATTTTTACACATCTCCCCAAACCACAATCCAGCATCACTGACAGTTTCTGCTCAGCTGAGCCCCAAGGTCCTGTCACTGTTGAATCCCCAGCACAGATGGTTCCTATCAGGATATGTATGAATGGGTAAGACTTTGAGTGAGATTCTCCCCTCTGCTCCAGACCCTATATACCACTAGATAAGGAGAATTCCCTTGGTGCACTGAATGTCATAGATGGCCCAAAGCAAACTACTACACCCATTGCTAAGGAATTTTTCATCGTGACACTTGACCACCACGGCTACCAGTGAGGTACCAGCTGATTCATTTGAGGTCCTGCTTTGTCTTCCCCCTTCATCGCGTGTCCATTTCTGTTCCCTACTCCCCATCTCTCTCTCTCTCTCTTTCTCTCTCTCTCTGTCTCTTTCTCGCTCAGCATTTCACCTGATCCTGAAATTACCTGCACCATATGGCATCAGCACAAGATGAGGCAGCCCATCCAGCTCTGCTCAGCCTGAGAAGGACCAGTGAAGGAGGGGGACCAGACCAACCCGATGATGTCCCTAACCAGGGCTCAGTACCTGGGTCCATAGTAGCAAATGTCATCGCCAACCTACCAGCCATGACTGACCAGCTGCTCTGTTTTCTGAAATTATCCACAAAAGCCGTATTTACCCCGTCTTACTAGCCTCTCTCTTCTCTCCCTCTGTCTGTCTGTTTTGTCAAAAACAGAAATGTGCCTATCATTCCCAACTCAAAATTAAACAACAGAACTAATCTTTTCTTCCATATCAAAAAGGACTGTTTGACAGACTAAGGAATTTTAACCAATATTCACCCTTACTGAAATCGAATGATTAAGTCTGTTTTGCATATTCACTTAATTTCAGTTTCAATGTTTTTTGCCTTGTTATAATTCTTATCATTCTGTGTGTTTCAATCAATAAATTTCTATCCTTCAACATGAATCTCCTAGTGTCTTTGCTATGCTACTAAGCAGGCTGATGTCTCTGTGTACCAAACCATGTTTAATGTTGGATAGTTACAGGGTCATGTTAATACCTTTAACCCTTTGGGCCTATATATTCCATGAAAATTAATGCAACAGTTCCATTACCCCTTATCACCTACCATTTCATATGTTCCTCTGTTCAAATTTTATGTTAGAATCGTCATAGGATCCGTTAGCAACTAAAGCATGTAAAAATATCTGCTGAAACTCTTCAGTGGAAGAATTTTTTTTTCAGCCTAGATCTTAACTTCCTAAATTGTAATATAAGTCAATTCACTGGGCCAGATTCATCCCTAGTGCAAACCCACTGAGACCAACTTGGCCCATAATGTTCAATTTTTTTCTAATTTTTTATTAATAACCACACACTCACTTCTCAAAATGGAGAACATTGCAGTTTTTAGAGCTCTCTGCATGTTTGCCTCATGAATACAGATCTGCCAAATACTGTGGCAATAATACTGCTCGTGAGTGAACCCTTACTTGTTTGCTCAGTCTTCATGTGCCACAATGAATCGGAACCAGATAGAGTCTCACTGTCTGATTTACATGTTGAATCTGAAAAAAACAACTCTTTAAAACATGCTGATAATTTAAGGTAACACAAGCTAAAGTATGTTCCATTGCAGTGCATGAAACTGTAGGCTGACATGATGATATAGAGGGAAAACAGAAAATAGTTCATCAGCATTTAAAAAATAATAGGGAGACAAGTGTTTTGGATCCAAAACTGAGTCCTTTGTTTGTGACCTTCACAGTCAGTTGATCGTACTCCGGAAGTGGATGATAACATTTTTCGGAGTATAACCGTCCTTCTTCTTGCACAATATTTTTCATCACAAGGAAGCCATTTGTTTTAGTCAGCTGAAGAGGCAGGTATTTCTTCCAGGTATTATTTCCTATGGTTGCAGTTAGATAATTTACAATAATCAGCTTTTTTGCTTTTCATTGCACATGTTTACAAAAGTTGGTAACAACAACAATAGTCTAGTTTGCTTTAACCTACTATCTTATCTCCAGAGACCGTGCAAAAGACTCCTGTATCACAGCACAGCTATGCACTGTAAAATAACATTGATATACAGGATTGACCAAAAAAAGTGTAACAAAGTTACTGTGACAACTCTGAGGATCTGGGCTTGCTGAAACCAAACGTGCAAAATATCAGGAGCAGCATTCATATGGGTTTTTTTTCCTTTTATTAAAAGAATGCTGTCAACTTGATTTTTTTAATTGACTAAAAAAAAAAAAAGATCAATAAGGCACCAGTAAAATCATTTGTAGGTTTTTTTCTGCTCTCTTATTGAGGTTTAAAAAGGGTCTTTTGCCCAAGAGAAATAAAGCAAACCTGCTCAGGCCCATTCCTCTTCTTCTGTTCCTCACTGTCCACACTCCTGTCTCTTATCTTTTCAGCAGCAGATTTGCTGCTGCTGTTACTGGCAAATGTCCTCAAGCATGGGGAAGCAAAAAAGTGAAACTGACTATACACAAAGGCCCAGATCCTCAAAGGTTCCTTTTCCCAATGAAATTAATGGGATTTAGGCAGGGCTGCATGGAGGTTTTTGAGGATTGGAGCAAAAACTGAAAGTGAGGCCACGTTGCAACACCACTCTAATTTGATGCACATGCCACCCGCCCCCCATCATTTTGATTGCCTTCTCAAGCAGGGGACCCAGGGCCAACTGCCCCTTTCCCCAACCCATCCTGCATCCCTGGCCTTGGAGGATCTGGGACAAAGAGCTGTCAAATGCGCAAAGTAATCAAACTAGAGAAACTTTTGTTCTTTAAACATTTTTCAATGACTCAGAACAGTAGTAGGTACAAAAGTTACAAAGGGAAATGTGATTTTCTAGTGACGGTGTCCCTTTAACAAAGAATGTGTCTGCACTATCAGAAAATCCCAAGGCTAGAAAAAAAAACAGGCTACAGAACCCCATGTGCCTATAGTTGCCATGCTGTGCACTGTACTTACACGGTGGCCAACAAAGCATCGAATATAAAATTCTACATTACTGCAGGCTATTCACGGTGGAAGCCATGGGACGTGGGGACCACACTACATCTGCCACTGTGCAGGCTGGGATAGGCACATGTTCCATTGATTTATACTCCATGTCTGAGAGATGTTGATGACATTAGTCACAAACAGCAATATGCAGGTGTGCAACCAGAATGAGAGAGACGCTTAGACAGCAGGGCAGTGGAGACTGGATGGTTCAGAGGGCTAGGGGGATATAGGAACTTACACATCTAAGTCACCATTTCAAATCTAGCTGAATTTGGTGGTAGAAACAAGGTCATTACTATCGAACGGTTGCTTGGCTACGTATGTGAAATGACACTGCGGTCTCACTCCAGTGCATAGTGGACAGGTTTCCTCATTGCAAAACTCTCATCGTGATGCTCCTGTGGGCCATCACAGCAGAGAGTCCAAAGGTTAAATGAACCTAGCGGCTCCTCCACAGATTGCCCTTGCTGAACTGAGGCACACGGGCAGCCCAAGGTGTGGGAGAGAGCATTACTGCTTTCAGAGCTGCGCTGACACTGTAGATACACTCCCCAGAGTTTTCAATCCAGCAACTTCCACAGACACTACAACCACTTTAAAAAAAAAACCAGCGTGGATTGGTGCTGCAGATTGAACATCTGTTGGAAACTGAGCTCCCTACAGTTCAGTCATAACCTAGTCAGTACAGCAGAGTTTTCCATAAAAACAACACAAGGGCCCGGATCCTCCGGGGCACTGAGGCAGTTTTGCACCGCTGTGACCAGTTAATGAAGAAAAACAATGAGGAGTCCGATGGCACCTTAAAGACTAACAGATTTATAAGGTGTCACCGGACTCCTCCTTGTTTTTGTGGATACAGACTAACATGGCTACCCCTCTCCAGCTAATGAAGGATTCCCCAGGGCCTCCGTAACAGTCTCCATGCCACCACTTTCCCATCCACCAGAACATGAGTCATAGTCAGGACTCTTTTGCAACCCAAAGTTGCTGGAGAAGCCCCTGGCAGCTATTGGCAGCCAGCCTGGCTGCTATACATTGTGCCTGGGACCAATCCAGTGCTCACCAGCCCAGGATCAAGGACTTCAAGCGACCTTTGCACAAGCACACCCTTCTGAACTGTGCCAAGAGCTCCTCGGGCGGGTGCAGTCCCAGGTCTGGGACAATAGGTCTTCCCATTGACAACAGCAGCCACACTGGAGGAGCCTGGCATTGTGATCACCAAAGCAATTCATGAGCTGCTAAAAAGCCCAAGTAAATGAAACACTAAAAACCGTAATGGGCTTAATTATGCAGCCAAAGCATGCAAGTAAGTGCCAATGGACTGGGCTCAGCTTAAAAATTGGGTTCATTCTATATAAGATTATCAACTGAATAAGGTCTCAACATATATAGCAGACCCCATAAATTAATAGTCCTAAACGCCTCTGTATTCACAGAAAATTATTTACATTTTGAAATGTCAGCATTGTCCTGTCTAGAGGATTCTATGCTTATTCAGTAGCATTGACCAAAAGCATTGTATGGCTCTACAGTGGTAAATAAGATAATGTTAAAATTATATTGTAGAACTGGGCTATTCAGTACCTAATCTCACTTGTTTTAACCCAGAGCGTGTCTTTGGGAAATATACATCTCTCTCTTTTGTCAGATATGTAAGTCAGGAAATATTTTCAGTATATAAAGCCGAACTGGGGTTATTGTGGGCGGGGATAGTCTAGTATAGAGTGGTAGCATTTTTTTCTTTCACACTGTGAGCAAGCACACGCAGAGCACCAGTGAGATGGGATGCTCGAAAGAAGAGAGCACAGACATTATCTCAAGTACCAGCACTCCTGAAGATTCTCCTCAGCACGTTTTGCTGATGCATCTTCATAGGTAAAACTGGAGCTGGGTGCAGTGTCTTGCTTTTTCTTCGTGAAACTTTTCAGCAAAAGAGCAGACTTTAGAAGAGTGATCTGCTTTCCGAATTCCAGTGGACATTTGTGCTCAGTAGGAAAAAAGAAACTCAGGGTATGTCCACACTGCAATTAAGCACCCCCCGACTGGCCCATATCAGCTAACTCAGGCTCACAGGGCTCAGACAGTGGGACTGTAAAATTGCAGTGTAGGGGTCCCAGAACCCAGTATCAGTGTAGTCCAGTGGTGCCCAAACTTTCTTGTCACATCCCTCCTTACCAGTAATGGAATCCCCCTTTACTGCACAGGCAAGGATTCCTCAGCGGCGGAGCTTGGGCTGAAGGCAGAGGTGAGGACAGAACTGGGGATGGGGGAGGAGCTGGGGCTAGAGGTGGAGCTGGCCTGGAGGCAGAGAGGGAATGAGGGCAGAGCTGGGCTGGGGGCACAGAGGGGCTGGGTGGCGCTCCCTCCCCAGCCCCCAGGGGGCCCTGCCACATGCTCCCCCATGAATGTTCTTTGCACCCCCCTAGGGGGCTGCAGCCCACAGTTTGGGACCACTGGTGTAGACAGACCCTCAGGAAACAAAGGAAAGGCTAGAAACAATGGCACTCACTATATGGTTTTGTGAGGGTGAACATCAGGTACCTAGGGAAGCCAAAGGGCCATATTCTTAATGGATCTTTGTCAGCTTACACCAGTTGATGATCTGGCCCCAAATTGGTTTGCCTATCTTCTTAATACATGTTGCTTATTTATTTCCTTTTCATATCTTTTACATAAATATTATAACCCAGTATTTCATGGCAAACATTCTGCTGGGCTTTTAAGAAAAGAAAAACAAAGGCAGCCCACAGGGGTAGATATTTTAGTTCCTCGAATTATAACAAATGAATGATATTCATGTTTGCTCAGATTTGCAGCAAGATACTCAGATCAGTTCAAATAACAATTACCGCATTCGTTTGACAAAGAAAAAGGATCATTTCCACTATAACTATGTATTGCCTGTGTATTGCCATGACCTGACACTTGAAATTCAACTTCCACGTTTACATGATCGTGCCTCCGGACTATTATCGTTAGTCCTACAGATACAGTAACCTTTGGTCCACATCCTTGTCTCCCATGTTAAAAGGCACAGGAGGAGGCTTCTGGGGAAAAACCACTCACAGAGACCCGCCACGTTATCCCATTGGGGTTCAAAAGGATGCAAGGCCCACCCCAAATCTGTTGTACCCCGGATAGACCTGGAGCATCAATATGGACACTCTACACCAGCTCTGGCCCTCGCTGGGTCCCCTTGCTCCCTGGCAACACATCTTCAGTGAAGCTGCACTAGCCAGGACTCCTCGCTGACTACAGGCACACAAAAAGTTCTTAATCAAACTCATCCTGTTCTACTTCCTCATATTTATACGGCTAGGGGACACAAAGCAATACTGCTAACCTCCACCCACCCCCAAGATCACACCACTATGCTTCATCCCATGAAATCTCAATGGACTTCATACTGTCAGTTTAACACATCATTAGGTATAGAGACTCAGTGACCAGAGGGGAACTAGAATACTCCAGAGCATTACTTCAAGCTGTGTCCTTTATTGGCCAGCTATTGCAAATTATACCTATTGATACTTTGCTACTTACGCCTCAACCACGTTTCCTCCCATTTAAGGGTTAGGAGCCTGTCATTCCAGATTTGGCATAGAACTGACCCAAACTAAGTTCTGCCATAGGTATCTATGTTCAGATACTTCTGATCACATTCTGGTTGTAAAATAAATAAAAAATCATATATCTGTTTAAATCACTGTAAAAAATGAGAGAGAGAGAGAGAGAGAGAGAAACCCATAGAGTTACTACTGCTAAAATCTAAAACTTCTGGGGAAATCAAAGATACTAACATTTGACATTAACAGAATGGTTTGACCTTTCTTAAAAAAAAAAAAAAGAAAGAAAAGAGGCTGGTCTTGGGGTTACTGCATTAGTCTGTCTTCTGGTTCAGGAAACGTGTGTTCAGTTCCTGGCTCTGTCACATTCTTTCTATATAACACGGATGGCCAAACTTACTGACCATCCAAGCTGCATACAACAGTTAGGGTGACCAGAGGTCCCGATTTTATAGGGCGAGTCCTGATATTTGGGGCTTTTTTTTATATGGGCTCCTATTACCCCCCACCCCATCCCGATTTTTCACACTTGCTACCTGGTCACCCTAACGACAATCTTCAGAAGTTTGAGAGCTGGGGCTCACCTACTGGGGCTTGGGGCTTCAGCCCCATGGGAGAGATCCGCTGGGGCTCAGGGCTTCAGCCCTGCTCCTGCTGAAGCCCCAAGCCCCGAGACCTCCCTCCCCACTGGGCAGAAGCTCCTACCCCATCACCCTGCTGCAAGGTAGAGGTCCCGAGCTCTCCCTCCCACCCCTACCCAGTCCCAGTTTGGTAGGCAGAGAATAGTAGGGGTTTACGGGACGCTGCATTTTAACTGTAAAAGAGCCACATGTGGCTTGTGAGCCATAGTTTGGCCACCCCTGCTATATAACGCTGGGCAAGTCACGTAAGGTAAAATTTGCCCAAGTAACTTAGGAACCTACGCACCATTTTGAAAAGTGACTAGGCACCTAATGACCACCCCTTTGAGGGTTTGGGCCCAAGTCACTGAAAAAAAATAGGACTTAGAGCCTTAGGTGCTTTCTCCTACTCTACTTAGATTGCAAGCTTTTCAGGGCAGCTACTGTCCCTTACGCTGTGATTGTACAGGGCCTAATCCTAATCTCAGTTGAGGGTTTTATGCACAAAAGTAAGTAATACAAAAAGAAACAATGAGTGGAATTTTGAGCTGCAATAAGGATTTGGGTGCTGAGCTTCTAGGCACCTTTGAAAATTCCGGTCTATAGTAACAGGTTGCAGACAATCAGTAATGAAAAATCCCATGTTAGAAAAGGGAATGTTTAAACTCTTTGGGCATGCCTTCTTTTGTGTTTGTGGGTGTGCCTGGAAACAAAGTCATCATAAATTATAACAACAATTTTATGTTAGAGGGATGCTATAAGAAAATAGGGTGGTACTTTATTGCAGTATGAAGGAGTGCTAATATTAAAGGTTAAGAATTCCCTATAGCTGGGATCTGGTTTTATTCATTCCAAGTTTTTCGTTTCTCTAAGCATGCCTGTTCAGTCAGTCAAATCTTATATTTAGCACTCTGCTTCTCACCAGACAAACTTCTGTACCTGTGAAATCCATGGCTTTTTAGGCTCCTGATTCCAAGAAAGAACTCTCCTCAATCCAGGATGTTTTGGTGTTTGTTTGTTTTTAATATGGGGAAAAAAAGGGAGACGGTCACGTGCTTTGGGTTCACAGAAATTCCAAGCTGCATTCTCCCGATTTCAGCAACAATTTGTACTCTAAATCCACTTCCCTTCCCTCTCAGGCAGAATCAATTTAACACATTTTTCTTCCATGATGTCAGCGCACTCACAGTGATGGTGGCCTAAACAGTCAAGGAAAACTAAAAAGCAAGAAGGAGTACAGCAAAAACCATACCTCAGAGCCCAGCTGTTCTCTGATGGTTACTGTTTCTTACAGGGCTGCAGAGCTTGGCCCCAAAAACTTCCCTTGATCACTTGCTTGAAAAAGTGCTCCAGGATATGTATTCAGAATCTGTTTTCCTTTCATCCCTTTTCATGCCATCTTCTCCCATCATCTCTGTTAAGCAGAAATGGTAACTCAGGTTGACATTGCTCCTACAAGAGATGTGGAGCTATTGAATTATCTAAGGACAATCCTAAATACCAGCTTTTAAAGGATAACTGATCCACTAAAAGCAAGAATTGTTTTAGACACGCCATGTCACATTTATAACGCTTCATTTTGCATTGCATTATGTTATGTCTTGCAATGTTATTTTAACAAATGTAAAGTGGCATCACACAACATGACAGGTGCCTCTGAAACTGAAGGAAAGCCACTATCCAGATCCAGTATCCATTATATCTTATCCAATGTAAAGGCTATAAGAGAAATAAATGGTAAGATCTTTGCAGGATAAGCAGACTGAAAGAGGCCAGAGTCTTCCCCAATTACCTAATGAAAATGCATCTCTTACGTTTGCTCTCTCTTCTTTGCAGTTAATATTTTATTTGCATTGGTGATGAATCCCTTTGTTTAGCCTTTTTATTAGTACTGACAATCTTAGGGAATGTATGAAACCAGGACAGTTTCCTTAGCATACCACTCTTAAAGAAAATAATTTCCCTGGATTATAGTAAAAAAATCTTCTGTCTGTTCAAATAGACTTCAAATCAAGTAGCATCCCAAATGATACTATGGCAGCATTCTGCAAAAGTTGTCTGTCGTGGTAGATCAACTTCCTTGCTCATCCAGATATGAATCCCGGTTAGAACCGGTCTGAAAAAAAGGTATTGTCCTTAAAAACATTCTCCCCATACCCCCACCAAAAAAAATTAAACATTTTGTTGCATTCAACATTTTCCACAGAAGTTTCTAATTTTCAATTAATTTGAAATCAGAAAGTTTTGTTTCCGTTTCAAAACCCAAACCATTTTTGGTATAGAGAACTCTTTGTAGGGGGGAATGGTTCTCCATTTCTCTCCCTCCTACACACGCACACTTTTCCAGGAGCACCTAAAAAAAATAAAAATGCAAAAATGTTTTAGGTTCGAATAGCAAAATTAAACAAATGTTTCTATTCAAAACTAAGTGAAAACTTTGCTTTCCTCAACACAATTGGAATGCTTTCAAGGAAATGAAAATGCTTGGCAACCATTTTCATTTTATTTCAAACAGGCTTTTTTCCGGTCAGAAAAGCTTTTGCCCACCTCTAGGGAGCCCCTGCATCCTTAGACGACTGGCTTCCTGTGGGCACAGGCATCCAATTGCACTGAATTCACTGCAGCTCAAGCCCAACCAGGGTCTCCATTCCAAAAGAGAAGCTAGGGTTCCCATGAAGTGCCATGACTAGGATTTTTCATTTTCTTCTACTGTCACCCTATATCTTCATTATGCTAATATTTAATGGGTTTGCTTGCCCTACATGGTTCTCTGCATACTTGCTGGATGAATACAATAATTGGCAAGTAAGGTCTGACTAGCCATATGTTGCTCAATTTGTATCCACTGGTGCTCTGAACTTGCTTTTGTCCAAGCTGCTAAATATTCTATCTGGGAGGCCCAAATACCCTTTTTTATTTAATCAAAGGAAAATACTTTCTCTCTCTTTCTCTCATGGAAATTTCATTCATTTTTAAATGAAAAATGAGTTTTATTATTGTGCTCTTCAAATGTGTGAGGACAATACACTGGTAATGCCTGGCATGTATGTGGTTTATTTTTTATTTGGCTACAACTCTTCACAGAATTATTGCTATTTGGCACACAGCAAAAGGAGTCTCCTGTGCACAATAGGATTTAGGCTGGCTTATAAAGAGGAAGTATTTCTTCTTTAAATATTAATTTCTACTGGATACCATTTTCACCAGAGTAGAATTGTAACTTGATGTTCTTTTAAGGTCACACAGTTCCTGTCAAACCCTCCCATCTGTTTTTTTCTTCAGTTTTCAATTTTCACTCAGTAGTGACACTACAGCTTTAGCACTTAAAATATTATTATTGTATTGTTACTTTTTTTTTTTACCTGAGCAGCTAGTCAAATTTGGGATCTTGTGGATTGTTTCCATTAGGAGAAGGAGTTGATGAAGGAATCAGGTATTTCTTTGATGCAATCCTGTTTATCTACGAAGAATGTACAAAGTCCTGTATCCCTGAACACAGTAGGAATCAAACACCAGGAGACAGTCTTTTTGCACACAGTCTCAAGCCTCTTTTCAGCTAGTGCTTTCCCCAAAAGTTTTCTCTCTCCACTTTTCTTAAAATCACTCTACAAGTGCGTTTCTGGCTGTGTCATGACTTCCTTCCTGCCCTCTCTGTGTGCTTCTCTGGCGTTTCTGCTGTTTGTCTCAGACACCCAAACACACATCTGCAATCCAATCAATCCCCTACTACTGTATTTGTCATCGGACCACCGGGGAACCCCTTGGACTGCATAGCCCAGGCTAGCATGTGGCCTAATCCTTGGGTGGTGGTTCTCCATTGTTTCAGCTATCACTAAATAAGGGGGCACTTAAATGTTCCCTCATTTAGCTGGGATAGAAGGCAGCTGTCATGCCCAAGAGCTTCAACGTGATTACCCACCCCCAGCATAACAATATTAATACAACTTACAACCTGAATATGGGACTAGTTTAGTGAATCAGAATATATACCCACTGTAGAAAGTTTAACATAGTCCTATGACATTTCTAGATTATCAGTTTCCCAAACCTTAAACAGTGGGAAATCTAGTTGATAGATAAGTGGCAAAGTGCTGACAATCTTGATTTGTAATCATCAGCCAATAAAGGACACAGCTTTACAACCACTGCATCCAACTCAGGCCACGACTGCATTATGGCATAGGCACTACCGGCTCACACTTAGGCTCCTAGCTGCCTGAGTCTGCAAAGAGCCTGAAGCGATAGCTCTGAGTTGTGAACACACCCAGGCCTCTCAATGGGGGTGTTAATTAGAGCCAGGAATAGTGGGGGCCCTGACGGTATCTGACAATACCAGAGGACTGCGTGTAGGGCAGGAGGAGAAGAGTGCAGCAGGCCTCACCCAAGCATCTGGGCTAAGTACTGAGGTGGAGAGAAAGGACCCATGTTGCTACCTCTGCTGCTCCTGAGGGGGGTAGAAGACCAGCTGCCCTTCCTGAGGACAGAAAGGGGCACTGACCCTGCCTCTCAGGGATGGAAACCCCTTGCCACACCAGGGGCAGCACTATGGGGGGAACCTCTGTCATGGCGTGCCTAGGGCCCCAGATTGTCTTAACACAGCCCTTAAACAGGGTCCACTTTTGCTGCAGCCAGTCCCTACAGCAGAGGTTTTTGTTTTACTGTTTACATGGGTTAGGTGTTCTGTTATGACTTTGCTGTGAACTTCTGGTCTGAAATAACTATGTGAGAGGGCGGCCCAGCGCTTACCACACAGGACGGGGAGCACTGGCTTCTGTTTCTGACTCCGCCACAGACTCTCCGGGTAAAACCCAGGCCCCACTGAAGTCAATGGAAGTTTTCCAGCCATTTCACTGGGGCCAGGATTTCACCCTCTGGGTGACACTTGACTTCTCGGTGCAATTCATGCTGCCTCTCTGTGCCTCGTCTCTAAACAGAGTGTCCTGACAGCAAGGGGGGTTGGGAGGCGCCATGAATGAACAGCCGTAAAACTCAATGAAAGCCTTGGCTATAAGGCACCATAGAGGAGTCAAATATTATTAATAATTATGACTATTCATAAAAATAGACCAAAGCCGCACACGTTGGCACACCCAGAGTTTGCGAGGGTTCGGGCTCACACCTGATGATTTGTCCTTGTTATTATTAACATTAATGCACATGCACGAACCTCCTTTTTACCAGCCGTCTATCAAAGCCTGCAAGGAGCTGGGGCTGGCCAATGGCTGTGAGAGGGATTCCAGGAGCCAGCATGGATTTTGCACCAGATACACATTGTTCTAGTGGAGGATGCAGAGTAAGATACATGTCGCTGTTGTGGTTTTCCAGGGCCGGTTCAAAACCAAGAAATCTGTGAAAAATATTGGATCTGACCTAGTGGCAGCTAGTGACTAAATGTAGGGGTAAGCAGGGCTGCATATACCATAGTACTCCTTGCCCCCAACCCCAAATATCTCTCTCCTATTCCTTCCCACGCAGAGTGACATCCTCATTTAAATCCATCCTGTTTGCAAGCACACACACATCCCCTTTCGCCCGCTCTCAAGTCCTGTCAACCTAACCCTTCTAGCTCAGATCTCCTCAAGTTCCTCCTCTCCCTCTTTCCAACCCAACCTCCTCCTCAGAGACCCATTCCCAGCCAAATATCTCAAGGGTCCTTCCCCACACCACTAGATGCTGAACCCCCTCAGCTCAAAAACTCCCACCCCCAGCCAAATAGCACTGCCCCCTTTTCTCTCCAAAGCTCAGAACCTACAAACAGCCGAGTTTCCACGGCGCAGAACTTTCGGCTGTCCCTGCTCCCACATGATCCCCCTAAGATCCACCCCCTTTAACACAGACTCAGGGGGCTTCCCTCTTCCAGCTGAACCCCAACCTGCCCACACAGAAGCCCCCCTTCCACGCTCAGACTGAGCCCCTCTGCACCCCACTAAAAACCTTCAACCTCCCACCTGACCTTCCCATTCTTAGACATACCTGCAGCACAGACACCCATCCCACCTCTCACTGGAACAGGAGAAGCAGGGGCAGAAGCAGCAGGGAATACCAGGGCAGTCCAAGGAGCCCGATACCCTGTGGTTGTTACGAGGCTGCCCTGGATTAACCCCACACAGGCTGGGAATCCCTGTTGAGTGACTGGTCCCTCTGTTGTCTGCAGTGGAGCAGCAGCATCCTAGAGGCTCCAGCAGCTGGAGAAGCTTCGCCCACCAGAAGTTCCCGAATGGTACTGCACCCTCAGCAGTGCAGTAGCCAGCCCACTCGAGCACCCAGCTGGCCTAATTCCACTCCACAGCACCTGTTACACACCAGAGTAACTCGTTTGAGTTTAAGGGCACTACAGCTGGTGGAAGGGAGTGGCGATTCAGGTCCAAACACTACAGTGTGGCAGACACCTGCAGCTGGGACTTAGCCTGACCAGCACCTAGTGACCTATTAGTCCTTGTGCGCTACAGTCTGGTGCCTTCACCAGTGAGCATGAACTGACCTTATCAACCTTTTAAATGTGCCCTGACTCACCTTCAGTGCATTTTGCCTACGTTCCATCCTGCTGCAGCAGCACCCCTTCATACCGGTGTTTTCCCTTGTCCCCGGATTATGGAGCAGTAAGAAAACAGACCTCTCCCTGACCTACTTTCAGTCTTGTCTGCCTTCTACTTCTCCTCGCTGGAGGTCTGCTGCACACAGCTCCAATGTTTTTCTCTCTCTCTTTCTTACATGCTCATTGCTCCTACAGGTTCCTGAGGCAGCTGTGTGCTTCATTGCCCCTAGTGAAACTGTCTCTACAAAGTCAACTACCTGTTCTTCTTTCAGATTACAGAGACACATTTATTCCACATTACTGGTGCTGTTTATCTCTGCTGCTGCTTCTGCATATTGGTGATTTCCCTTCGCCTCTACCACTGTAGTTGGGTGTTTGGTCTCTGAGTCTTTAGCACAGAAGCTCTCGCCAGGAAGAAAAAGCAAGAGTGATTTTTTTAACCGCTGATATTAACTTTTAAAAATTTAATTATTAATATTTATCACTCAAGGGGGGAGGCTTTATTTATTGGCTCTCATGTGATGTGCTGAGATTTACAGCCATCTAATCTACCGGCACCTAAAACTGTCACTGCACCCCAAATGGTGCATGCAGCCAAATGGAACCAGCAAGGACAACAGTTTCCTGAAGAACCCTCCAGCTCAGTTTCCTCCCGTTCTCCAAACCTGGGTACGCTGCTCTCACCGGGCATAAGGGTAAAACGCCCACTGACTTCAAGGGGAACGGAGTTAGGGGCAATGGTGAGTCCTTTGGAAAAGCCCAAGCAATAGCATTATTATTATTATTTAATACTTACATTGTAGCAGCACCCAGAACCCACAGTGAGGATCGGGTCCCAATTGTGCTAATCGCTGTACAAACACAAAGACACAGATCCTGCCACAAACACTTACACTTGTGAAAAGCAAGTGACATTCAAAGGGTGGGGACAGAGGAATGCAATCAAATCCAGACACTGTTTGGGTACCGGCATGTTTTAAATGCTGTTAACAATGTTGGATTATTTACTCTGTTCCGGACTAAGTTGTGTTTTTCAGGCTCGACGCTCCCTTGTCAATAAGGTTTGGGGCCCAGTTCTGGCTGTGATGTGTCTCAGCACATGCCAGAAAATCTGCAGCCACAATGGACACACAGCAGTTTACTATCCCGACTCTTTTTGAAATCTGTCGAGAAGCCCCTTGTCGCAGGCCCCTGGCCACAGAGAAAACTTCTGGGGAGAGGCCACGGGTGTGATCTTCACACATATGCTTTGCCTGTCTTGATAATGGCAATTATACACCTGCCCTCACACAGCTTATTGCTGTTTGGCGCAGAACCAATCTGCCTGGGGTCTGGGAGTATGCCTGAGGGCACTCTCCCTGTGAGAATCTGTGCACACTGTGGCGGTCACAACCTTAAAATGCACCCATCTGGAGGCCATTTCTGCAGTGATCCAGAATTTGCCTCACTGAGTTGATGTAAAATCCCTTTCTACCTGTAATAACAATGTTACAACAGCTAATAAGTAATCGTATGGCAGGCGGAATTCACAGAGATCAGAAATAACTTCAGACTCATAAATCTGGAAAAGGAAGTTATTCCTGGAGACCAATAGTAGGCCAGACTCACCAGTACAATCTGCCTGCTTTGTGCCATTCTGGCACTGCCACACTATTGTATACCCTTTTAACTAGCCACTTCATCCTAGTTTTGCTGCTGCTTTGTATCAGCTGAGCAGCAAACAGTGGATGGTGCCAGTGACCATGGCCCAGAATGAATTCAAATTTGTAAAAATCCAAGGCAGCAATTGGGACTGGCAGATTCACTTCAAGCTATTTTTCTGTACCCTACTTAATGCCTCCTCCAAATTGGGACAAACCAAAATAGATTCTGACATGTAGTGTGAAGAAAAAGAACTCGACACCTTTCTATTTTGTAACTGGGGTGTTTCTCAAAGCATGAGGCGGAGAGTGCTGGCTCGAGCCAGGGTTCATGCAAGTAGGTGATGTGTGAGCTCTCAACACTGAGCAATGTAAGTGACCCCCTGGGCAGTACAGTGGCAAATAGTCTGGTCTAAGGGCCAGATCAGGACAGGGCGGAGGGCAAGGGGCTTTAACTGATATAGGTCTCTTCCATTATTTTTTTTTTTAATTCAGAACAGTTACTGGCTGATTTAACTCTTGACTGAGATCTGAATTGTTAGGACGTTTTCTAATTAGTTAGAACTGGGGCTGCATACAAACCGTGCCTCATGTAATCTCTTGGGGGCAGGGACTGTACCGCGTCTGTACAGCACCTACCCCAATGGGGTTCTGGCCCATGACTGGCGCTGCCGCATGCTTCCACATTACAAATAAAGAAATAGATAAATAATCATTTTAGGCTATTTCTCATTCTTCTACCTGAAGTTTTAACAACCAGGTCTAGCCATGATTACTGCATTTCTGTGGGCAAGATCTCTTCTCCAGATCTACACTTGGAAAGAACCCTCATGCATAGGTCTCCCCTGGCTCACACTGAAGGGGACATTAGCCATCGTTGGGGTATTCTCCCTTCTCTATTGGGAGCTCTTTGCGCCTGTCCCCCATATACATCCCTGCCTCAACTTTCACTGAATGTCCTACAGTGAGATGGCTTCAGATTGGCCCTGAACCTGCACCATTGAAGTCAATAGGCGTATGTCTATGCTTCAGTGTAAGCACAGAGTCAGCTGGCCCATGTTAGGGAACACTGGGCTTGAGTGTCTACATTGTATTTTAACCCGAGATTAAGAATTTTCTGACCTGTGCTCAAACCTAGGGCTCTGACATCCACATTGCAGTGCGCCACGCAAGTCAAAGTAACCATAGCCCAGAGTCTATTGAGTCCCCATCCCTGCCCTAGCCTAGGACGTGGTGCACTGTGGGAAAACTTTACTGCCCACCCTGCACATTACCAGGAAGCAGCTCACTTCGCTCTCCATTGTGAACCCAGAAGGCTCTCTGGTAGTGTGCTTTCAGCTCGGTGATTGGATCAGAATGGGTCAACGCTGAGCTGCTGCTGTTTGCCAACTGGGGGTGGGGGCTTCCATTTTCAATAGAGTGGATTGCAGGTTGTTGCAATAGAGAGGACTAAAGTTGTCCCATGGAATTGTGGGATACTTCCAGATGACTCTCGGGACCTGAGTCAAGCAGGGCTGTGGCTACGCTGCAAAGCAATAGGACTCAGACCCTGAGTCCCACCTTGACTTGAGCTCAGATCCGCTAGCCCTGCAGGGTCCTGGGAGCCTGGGTTTGTGCAATTGCAGTGTAGACGCAAAGGAGGCAGGTTAGCCCTGAGTCTGGGCTCAAGCATGGGCTTACATGCAGTGTAGACATATCCTTGTTTTTATCATTAACTTCAATGAAAATAGGGTGAAGCCCATAGTCACTACAGCTCTTCTTTCCCCACTGAACACTCCCTCTTTCCTTCCATATAATATCGGTTTACCTGTTACTCCCTGCCTAATATATTATCAGTAATGCTCTGGCATAAAACATTTATTATCCTGAGCATCATGTGATCAATGAGTAACTGCACATTTCTGTCCATATAATTCACACACATTGATTTCACATGAAAACAGCCCTTGACTTGTATTGCAATGACCCTGATAAATTGAACATGTTTAATGATTTTAATATATATATAAAAAATGTTTTCCAAAGCAAAATTTCTCACTAGTTAAAAAACCCGTTATGCCACTTAGTAAAAAAATACAACAAAATTAAACTAAAAAAATAACTACATACAAAATACCTTCCTCAAATATCAGTCAGTGCAGCCAGGTGACGGCTTAAATTAATGGTGCAATGTGCTGCCAAAGGAAATCACCAACTGGATTTCTGCTCCTGGATGCTGGAATCTGGAGGAAGCGCTGTTTGTGTTTCTGGGGAGTGATCAAGGGTGCATATTTATCACTGGTATAAACCTGGGTCTGTATTACCTTTCCCCTGGAACTTCCTCCATGGTGCCAAAGGATCCACATTAGCAGAGAGTGGAAGGGTCGGCAGGGGTTCCCAAGCCGGCACAGAAGCAGAACGCCCCTGAATGGATGCTCCTGGGATCTGCACATATCTAGAAGGATTCTCCAAGCTTGTAAGTGGGCCTTGCAACTCATTCCTCACTGACTTCCTTTCCCTTGAGCCCTCCTAGGGGTTTTACCATGCTGGCGGACAGCAGAGGAGATTCTAGTTTTTATATTACACTGGCTACAGTGGGACTTCAATTAGATTTCACAGGGTATAAATCAGGCCAGAAGTTTTTAACAGCCCAAGGACTTTTCTCAGATCTGTGGTAGGTTCACAAGTACCCAGGCACACAGGGCCGGTGTAACCACTAGGCAACTAGGCGGCCACCTAGGGCGCCAAGATTTGGGGGTGCCAAAAAGCGGTGCCGCTCACAGCTGCGTTAGCACCTGCGACCACGGGCCCCGCCGCCTCCCTCCGCCATGCCCCACATCACTGCCCACCCGCAACCCCCCTGCCAGCCCGGAGCTGCCTCCTTCCCGGCTGTCACATCGCTCCCTAGTCTGCTCCCTCTGGCTCTGGCAGTCCCAGACCCCCTGCCACAGCAGCAGCTGCTGCCCAAGGGCTGCCGGCTGCAGATCAGAGCGGGTGACATCAGCCCACCTGCAGCTGGCCCTATTGACAGCAATGCAGTGGCACGAGAGGGGGCGGGAATGGGGGAGAGGAAGGGGAGACCGTGGCCATCGGTCCACCTGCGGGGGCGGATCATGGCCTTGCCAGAGGATACAAGGTTAAAGAGCTGCAAAAGTGTAACCGTCCTCAGCATGTGCCACCTTCCAAGACGTCATCCCCATCCACCCTTGCAGCTCTGTAGAGCAGGTAAATAGAGCCCCATGTTGGGGGAAACTGAGGCAGAGAACAGGGATGTGACTTGCCCAAGGTCACCTGGGGAGTCATTGTCAGAGTCCTGCTTTGAACACAGGAGATCGAGGCTCCTAGTTCTGTGCTGGCTCAGACCATTAGACCAGAGGGCTTCAAGCCCGAGCTCTGCACCTGCCCTCACAAGGGATTAATCTGGGATTCAGGGGCAGCACACTGCAAGTTTTCAGTGAAGAAACTCGGCTGCCTCAAGCCCTTATGGCTACAAGGAAAATCTTCCAAAGGTGATGGGCGTCTAGCTGACACAGTTCAGTCTGCCTGAGTCTGCAGCCAGCCTGGGAAATGTGGCAGTAACTGTTAAGTCTAATTACAACACTGTCAGAGCCAGATTTTCATGTAACATGGGTGACCAGTTGAGTGGTGCACAACCACTGCAAGTGTGCAAGCAACTCAGGTTAAGTGCAGCTGAACCCTGGGCAGGCTGCAGCACCCAAGAGATTTTTGTTCTCCCACTGAATGACAGCAGATGCACCCGTAACTTTACTAGGTAGAAGTTTAGTGACCACATTAGGGCCATATCCTTCCCACTCCCAGCATTGGGCCAACTGCCCCTCATCATTCTCCTGATTGCTTGTATTTTTATTGATGGGAGTTCTGCTGTGGATTGAGGGGTATAAATGGACCTACCTTTGCAGGCTCAGTCCTGGCCCAGCATTCAAAATAAATTGCCCTGAGTTTCAGAAGTACTGAGAACCCTGGAGTTCCCACAGACATCGTTGGAGCCACAGGTGCTCAGCATGACACTGACGCCTCTGCCCTGGGCCAGAGCTGAGTAAGGGGCTTCAGCAGCCATTGGCATGGGGCAGAGTAAAACAACCAGGACGGTCATGACAGAGGCTGGAACTCTGTCCTTGCCTCACAGCTGTGGGGAAGACAGGCCTTCAGACACCCCCTCCCTCCTGCATTGCACTTTCCAGCCCAGGAGCAAGGAACCATTTCACACCTTAGCACTGGGGGAGAGCTGAAGCCCAGAACGGGGAAGTAACTTGCCTGAAGTCATCCAGTGAGTTGGTGCTGGGGTGGAGAATAGAAGCCAGATCCCGACTCCCAGCTCTGTGCTCTGATCCCCAAAACAGCCCTTTCCAGGTCCATTGAGGAGGGGTGTGTGTGTGTGCAGAAGGGACTCTAGCCACATGCATGAGATCCAAGGCCATTTATTTTCATTAAATATGTAGATGAAATAATGAAATAAATAATTTTTTAAGCCGACCGTGTATTAATTCTAATGAACAATGCCACAGTATGCAGTATTCATTTTTGAAAGTTTATAATAAGCGATGCTCCGGGGGGTGGGGGGGAAGGAGGGCAAGGTGGAAGTTTCACCTAGGGTGCAAAATATCCTTGCACCGGCCCTGCAGGCACAATATACCTAGCCTTGAAGAAACGGAAGAGAGAGGCTCAAGGACATTATTTTTAAAACAATGGGCCACATTCTGCTCGGCCTTACAACTATGCAATCAAATTAGCATAAAAGAGCTCGACTCTTTAGTATTGACTTTGTTGGACTAAATGGGCCCAAAGCGTCAAAGGGGTTAACATGCCACTGTCACTGTCCCACATTAAACAGTGTTAAACAAGCTTCAGGGTTTGGTATACAGCGACCTCAGCCTGCTTAGTGCCATGGCAAACACGTCATTAAACATTTTAACCTTGTATTTAAGCTTCAGCAAAAGAAAGCAAACCAGTAAAAGCATTTGCAATATAAAGTATTAAGTAAAGCTTTCATTTTAACAACATCTGTTGTTCCCCTGCTCTGTAGAGAGTCTTTAAAACGAAAAAATACCTTGTTTGACAGTCTCTTAAATGGTAATAACAGTCCTTTAGGGGAAAAGAGAAAAATTAGCAGTGATGGGCTGGAGCTCTTGTTAAAGTCCAGTCCCATTTCCCAGAAGACAAAACAAGATGAACGTACACAAGAGGGGAAATAAAAGAACAGCAAAGATAGAAAATGCAGCTTCTGTCTCTGGTGTTGACTTTCACTGGCAGCCTTAGTGATGGAACAGCCACACATACAGCGCGGAGTTTTATCAGCCACTCCAAGGCTTGGCAAACTCATACCAGCATCGGGCGTTGCTTTTAGATGCCTCTGTCTGGTCACCAGCTTACAAACATGTTGCAAAATATACAGTGTTGGCCAGCTAAGTCAGACTCTTATTAGACAGGAGGAAAAAAAGCCGATGGATAGGAAAGAGAAAAAATAAGGTGGGGAAGACAAAGGACACCAAGTGGGTGGGGGTGGGGGCAGGGGACAAAGTCTCACACCCCAGATGGGGTTCGGGATTCAGTCAAAGCCAGTAGAGGTGGCAATGTCATCTGTGTCCCTCTCTCTGCCTCAGTCTGCTCAGGACATTTCCCAGGATCAGGTCCAGAAAAGCCCAATGATGTTATGGTAAATCCCGGGATCCAGGAAATGGTGCGGGAGTGCAGCCATGACCGCGGAAATCACTCCTTCCCTTTATTTCAGTCAACAAGAGCCCTGCTTCACTTTGCCTCTGCTAATTCTGCCCCGCCCCGCCCGCGCAGTCATTTATTTTTAAGGATCCCAAAAAGGAGTGGCAGGTGGAACAGCCCGTCCCCTCATTATTTTGCACCCCCCGTGACAGAGTGCAAGGTATAAACAGGTGCGCCTGCACTCTGATCACTTAGATGTTAATTCGTTCCCCTTGAGAACACTGATGGGGTAACTAGACAATCAGGCTGGCTGCATGGATAGTCTAAGGAGCCCAGTACCACATCAGCCCAAGGCTGATAAAACAGCAGGCAAGCAGGGAGAGGCAGGGAAGAGGGGACCAGGGCTAAGTGAGCTCCATTACATAGGCCTCAGGGGAGGGAGACCTCGGTTCCCCTCAGGTCCTGGTGAAAGGGCTGTTGGTGCAGTAAATGGGTTGTTAGATGGGGTTGTTGTGGAAATGGTGGAGGGAACTTAAAATAAAAAGGGTACGGTGAAGACACAACCACTGGCGTCCATGCAGTTTCTGTAGGAAGAAGGCAGGAGCGGAGCCACGCCCCATAACACATCCGTTACACCTAATTTCTGGCACATCCATTTTGGTTCATTGATTTCCAGGCCAACATTTTTCTTCTTTAACAGGCATGAACTTACCACAGTCCTTGAATTATAGCAGCAGGCCTTTTTGTTTGTACTAACTCAGTCTGTCTCCCTTTTGCTTCTTCTCACATCAACATTTGTTGTTCTAGAGCATTGTGAGACTTCATGAACTTTCACTCACTTTTCACAGTTGAGCCCACAATTAGGGTAAATCTATAGGCTCAATTATCATATTGGGAGTTGGGCACCTAAATCCCTTATAACCTTTGAGAATCCCAGTCAGTCTGCCCAGTAATTTCAGACTAGTCAGAGTTCCTAGGGGTCTACTTCCAGCCCAGCCATTGCCAGGGCAGGGGTTAAAGAGAGAGCACCAGGAGCTAAGCACCTCTCCTGCGTAGGTGAGGGGGGAGTCCTGCCTCCTGTTTCAAAAGATTTTAACTGCTGCACAAGTCACTGAGTTCCTCTAGGCTTCAATTTTGCTCTCTGTGAACTGGGTATAACAACAACACATAAGCGCAGTGAAGAGTTAATGAATCTCACAGCAAGTTCAACCCCTTAGATGAAAACCAGTATAGCAGTGCCATTGTTGTTATTCTTTAGCTGAATGTTAACGTGGCATAGAAAAAAGCAACAAGGTATGGCATAAAACTAGGTGGGTTTGTGAAAAGGAAGGTGAAATGGATCAGATCAGCTACAGAGACTGACATAAGAGGAAGAGCACGGGAAAGAGTTGGCTTATGAGCACATGTCAGCATATGGCCAGGGGGTTAGGGATTAAACAAGCTAGGATATGCTGTACCTTATGTGATTGCTGGAAAGTGTCAGTCTAGCTCCTGAATGAACTTCACTGAATTAAGTTAAACCTTATTGAATTATGGTTAACACCTTTGGGGTACTTTGCATAAAAATACAATTGTCTACATGTTATTGTATGTACATTCTCTGGTAGGGCGAGGAGATGCTAATGTACTTCTTCCATTATCAACCCTTCGAAGCACTGCCCTGAAGAGGTTCACATATACTAGTTCAAAACGGATTCTCCAGGGACTAACGGACAAAGACAGGATTTTTTGATAAATAGCCTGGTTTTAAATTGTCCCAGGGCCTTCTCCCTGTTCCAGCACATGGACAGGACCCCTTGTCCATGGAGAGCCCCAATCCTTGTGGAATGACTGGGCCTACTGAAACCTCATAAGACTGAGTGCTAGTTCTGAGCTGAGGCTGTGAAGAATTTGTGACCACAAAGGAAACCCTGGGGGTGGGGTGCTGAAGGACTGTCCTGCTAGAGCCCATGTTAGAGTTGGGGCAACATCTGATAAGCTTATAGCATGTGTTTAGGTTCAATTATTGTTTTCTCTGTAATACTTTTTACCTTAAGAATAAAGTAGACTTGCATAGGAATTGCAGTCCTGCGTGGTAACTTATTACTGGAGCAATTATCCCTGTTAACCATCTCTGAAGAGAAAGCAAGCAGATGACCTTGGGCAACCTGTCTGAGCTGGGAATAACACAGTGAAGGCAGGAAACTGTGCAGCCTGAAAATACCCCGGTCAGAAGGGGGAGAGACACTGGTCTCCACCCAGAAAGGCAGTGGCTAGGGAGCTGGAAGGCTGAGGGTTGGCACCCTTGCTGGCCCACTGGGGGAAATATAGGTGCAGTTGCCATGAACTGTGACACCTTAAATGAGCAAACCCTACATGAGACAGAGCAGAAGGATCTGGGCCTGACAGGGGACACAATCAGGGAACCATTAGCACAAAGTGGCTATAAGGTAAATCCCAGCCAAGTCTCCCCAAACAAACAAATCTCCCATACTCCATGTCCCTCTGGGGGTCCCCTGCACTCTGACCTCTAGAGAGGCATTCCAGGCTGGGGCTAATGGATGGGCCATGGGTATATCTTTCCTCCACAGCCAGGATAATTAAGGGGACCACAAAAATAATTTGTGTGGAAAGAAGACTGTCAAAAGTGAAACTCAGGGAGGAATCTTGCACCTGGGAGAAGGGAGGGCAGAGAATGATCACTATTTTAAAACCTCAGTATCTATTATCTCAGTAATTGGACATTAGGCAGCATTCTTCTAACGGCCACAGAAAGCAGGCAAAGGCAGAACTGTATCATTTCTGTCACTCCTTTTAAAATATGTCCACTCCCATCTGAGTCTGCATATTTTACAGTCTCAGAATACTTTCCAGAAGTTTCCAACTTTGGCAGACCTGGTGAGATTTTTTTTTCTTAAGTACATTTACTCACCACACAGATTACTCACGTTCTTACAGCTCTGCGTCTTGGAAGTTTTCATCTGAGAAACAGAAGTAACAGAAAGTGTGGATATTATCAGTAACCCCCAGAAAATGCAGGCACTTGAAACTGCTCTCTCAAATGTGTTAGACATATTTAAGTCACTAATTCTCATGGGTTTCGTGATAATATTACTAACATTATTTTCTACAGAAGAAAAAATGGTAACAGCTACTTTGGCTCCAAATTTATTATTATTTCTAGAATGTAGGTAATGATTTACATGTATCTTATGAATAGAGCATCTGTATTTTAGCAAAAATTCTTCCACTATTCAGCACGGTTTATTGGTAAAGATGAAATATAGTGTTATACAAAAAGTCTTCTATTGGGATTTCAAAATGTCATTTTATGGGTCCTGATCTAAAGTCTATGGGATTATTTTCCTTGACTTCAATGGGTGTTGGATCAGGTCCCTGAAGCAGTAAGTATTATTAGAAAACAGAGTGCTGTTGAAAGAGTAGTTCTTGCTGGTACAACCTTATGGGAAAACTTGACAATATCTGATCTCCACAGTCACGCAGATACCACTGTTGCTCCTGATGTTATTCTAGAAATAAAAACTTATGTGGTGCTGAGAATCCATTAACACAATTATAATGCCCAATTAATCTTTGCAACTTGGGTGATGAATCATATCTCCAGGTGCACCTTCTACAGAGCAGACATTCACTCCAATATTAGACTATCATTTTAATACTTAATTTAACCTCTCCAGATTAAGCTGGAGGTGATACAGTGAAAGACTCAGATCCATATTCATAAATAACTTTCCCCAGGCATCAATGTGAATGCCTTGGTACCCTGTGAGCCACATTTTATTATGAAGGCTCAGCAGGAAGAAAGTTATGTGGCTTCCTTTCTATCTCCAACTGGATTTCGTGGTATCTCCTGCCATCTACTGATAGTTTAAAAAAAAAAAAGCTGCAGAAGCTGCTTTTCTAATTCATTTGTCAGTTGAACAACATGGTCAATGATCATTAGATTTTGCTAAAATGCCATAAATAATCTATTGAAGCCGGAATCCATTCGCTTTTAAAATAACTAGCATCTATTTTTATCTTTCATCTTTTCCTTTTTCATCGCGGCCATTGCTGGGTTTCATCTGATCTCTCAAATCATTGTCTTTTTATACATTACATATTTTTTCACCGTAACTTGAAAATTGCTCAGCAAGGCTTACTAAGCATTAGTTAGTTTCAGTATTGTACATGGTCTAAGTATAGCCTGGAGCCCTGGGGGAAGAACAATTGCCAGCTTAAGCCACTAGAGAGAATGAAATACATGAGTATTTGCTATAGCTACAAGTTTAAGGGTCTGTTTGCTACAGTGCCAGTAAATCTCTCATTTTTCTGATATGTAAATACAGCTGTTTAATAAAATATCAAAATTACTACAGTATGATGGATAAAATTCAAAATGATCTCGAGTCTTCAGCCTGTCTTTCAACATTATACAGAAGGTGGTGGGAGTTTTCTGCGATGGCAGATTTGGGACCTAGTTGGGTAGTAACATTTGCAAGATCCTGGACCTCAAAGAGCATTTTAAGGCAAGAAAACTATTTCATAAGTGATGTACAGGCTTAAAAAATATCAAATATTCTGAAGAGAACTGAAGTAAAATAAACATACAGCTGTTTCCTTGCAGTTTAAATATGTCCCTATTACTGCAGTTACTAGAGTCTAGAGACACACCCCAGGAGGAATTTGACCTATTCTGCATGGGTTGAAGCAAGTTTCCAATAGTAAGAGATGACTCACATCCCATACATCCTGATAGTTCATACTGTGCAGTGGAAATATGCTCTGTTCCTCCAAATCACAAGCCCTGCATTCATTCTTTGCCTGTCATGCAGTAATGGTTATAAATCTAGTGTTTACAAACAAGTCACAGTCAAATCAGGACATGCGTCCAAATCAGTTCCAATATACAATGAGGCAGGCCTCCAGATTGCAATTACATGTGCTTGAAACAGAAGGATCTTTCACACGATTCCAAAACTCACTGGGCCATATCCTGTAGTTCTTCCTCAGCGTCGTGCCCTGCTTACCCTTACACATAACAGTAGCCCTCACTGACATGATCGCAAGTGTTTCAATGGGGTACTCACTAGGGCTGTAAGAATAGTCTGCCCCAAGTAAGTCGCAATGCATAACTGCTGGACCCAGGAGCAGAACTGTAACTCAGAGAGTCACAGAAAGAATCACCTTCCCCTGTGCCCCAGGAGATAAAGTCAGCTCCACCAGCCCTTACCAGGCACAGATCACATCCCCCTCACACCAGCACAGATGCACTGGCCAGTATGTTGCTGGGACAGAGTCAAGCCTACACCCATTCACTGTTCCTACCTGCCCGCTCTCCACCCTCCTTTAGAGACTGTTTCACCCACCCCCCTCATGCTACAACCCACAATGCAGGTCCCGTCCCCCCAATTTTAGGGTTGCCAACATTGTATTTCAAAACTAAGGGACTGGTTTTTTAGCGCCCCCACCCCTCCTTCCAATATTATCATCATTAATAATAAATAATAATAATAATATTAAGCAGCACTCACCTACATTCGCCAGGGGTATTTCTTGCTGCTTTTTGCAGCACTCACCAACTCCTGATCTTGTACAGAGATGAAAAAATAAGGGACTGTGGACGACTCTACCCCCATCCAGCCCTGTGTGGGTACGTAGGACAAGCCATGATTTTGACCCAAGTAAGGGTTACTCCTGTGACTAAGTGTCTGCAGGATCAGGCTCCCCTCATCTTTACCTCGGGTCATTAGGAGAAATGGCATGAGCTCAATGGGCTTTTCGCCAAGGACTGAAGGATATGGCCCAACGTTTGGAAATCTTTCAAGGCAAAGTTTTTGTGACCTCCCCTCCCCCGCTTTCCCAACACGCACGCACACACACACACAGGCAGCTTTGAAATCTGATGGTGGTATTGTTTCAGAACTTGAAACACATCCAATATTTGACCTTCATTTTCCAACTGTTGAGAAAACATTCCGTTCACACACCCTGAGCTCTCTTCTCAAATGAGCACATGAAACTAGTAAGAAAGAAGTTTAAACCAAAGTAATTCGCTTTCTAATAAAAACCACAAGTACTGCTTTCTATTTCTAGTTGACATGACAGCTCCTTAGTAACTGAAACAGAAAAATGTTTATGCTGCATTTGGGTTCTGTTGCAAAATTACTTATTTATTTGTTTGTTTGCAATAGCAGCCACGATGTGCTAGGCACTGCCCAGACGTACAAGGGACAGTCCCTGCCCCAAGAAGCAAAATGTGCCTTGATCTAACCCCTTCAACACATAGGTGTAGCTTAATACTCTAGTGGAGCCAATTCTAAGTAATTTAAGCACTTTGGACCCAGCTGGGTCTTGAGGCTAATTCAAGGGCTGCTTATGCATGACACAATAAAACTAGTGCACTGATGGTAGGACTGATCAGAAACTTGTCAATGAAAAAAAGTTTTTCAAGGAAACTGAAGGGAAATTTAAAAAAAAAATCTTCTTGTAAAAATAAATTCACATTTTTGACCATTTCTAATCACTAGGACATTTCACACATACAATAACCTGGTATTTATATTCCAGACTAGAACAGACAATGCAAACAAAACCTCTGCAGCTGTGTAATCAATAGGGAACTGCGTTGTACATGAGTAGGAGCCTACCAAATTCACAGTCCATTCTCGTCAATTTCACGGCCATAGTATTTGAAAATTAGTCAATCTCACATTTTCAGGTGTCTACATCTGAAATTTCATGGTATTGTAACATGGGGGGGGTCCCAACCCAAAAGGAAGTCACGGGGGGGGGGGGGTGTTGCAAAGCTGTTGGGGGAGGGTGGGGGTTGTGCAATTGCCACCCTCACTTCTGCACTGCAGGAAGCTCCAGGGCTGCTGCCCAGTCACAGAGCTTCCTGCGGCCAGGGAAGTTTTTCATGGCCCTGAATTTGGTAAGGCCCTATACATGAGATTTCACCCATTTTTCTGCTATCTTGGAGATCCATACAAAAAGTCTACCATGCAGGGACAGTATATTCATCAATCAAAATCCTGATTAGACGCAGAGCTTGGAAAATCCAGTTGCCAGTGGTGAGTGGGAAGCTTTTCCTGACAAGTGTTTCTCCTAAACACAACTATTTCTCCAGAGTTTAGGGGTTTGTTTTAAAAAAACAAAAACAAAACAAAAAACAATTAAGCTTCTAGCACTTTAGCGTGTGAAAACAACCTTCCAACATGAACTAATGTTGTGTTGTGTTCCTGACTCTTCAGAAAGGCCTTATGCTGCAGCTCCTAGCTTTGCCAAGGAGCAAATTGGAGTTATGAAAATAACCAGGACTCAATTCAGTGTCACTGCCGCTACTCAGCACTCTGTGGGCAAGAATGACCCAGGCCTTGGGCATTTCAGTTTCACACAGCTGGCTGGGAGAAGACTGATCCAAAAAGAAAAGAGGAGGAAGAATGAGCTGTGTAGCAGCAGCAAAGAGGCCCATGCAGAGGAGCAGAATAGTACAAATCTGACCTCGTGGCAGTAGCCAAGAGGCTTCTGGGGAGGGCTAGAGTAGTGGGAACCCAGCTCCTGGAGGAAGGGTGAAACAGCACTGACTAGCCTCCCACTCAGTAGGGAGGAGGCACGTAAAGAAGGAAACAGACAGCACCTTCTCTCATCCAGGTGCTGGGGGGACACCTACTAGTCTGAGGCTGGTACACAAATGGCAGCCCCCAGACAGGATCCAGGGACAGCTGCCTGATACAAATCCCAGCCCACTCGCCGAAGTTAGGCTAGAAGAGCTGGGCTCCTCAGGAGTTTGTTGTCTCTAGACCCCGCTGGTAGAGGCTCGAACTTCGTGTTTGCCCTGCCTAGCAGGTTACTCCTCTGGCTAGTGAGTGGCTAGTACAGTTTTCAAGCCCCAAGTACCCCTATCCATATGCAGTCTGGAAATTCTGATAAGATATAACATGGGTAATAATCTTCACGTAGCCCATAAATATTTCAATAGAAGTTACTCATATTGTACAGAAACAATCATCATTGTATCTAAGTCACCTTGGGTAACGGAACAAAACTGAATGGGAACTGTTTATGCAAACCTTGAAAGATGCCAAGATTCTGTGACATAACACGCCCTCCAGCAACCTGAAAGCAAGTCATGCTCTAGTTTTCTAGATGGAGACATGCCATAGCCAAAACTCCAGTTCGTGCTATGACCTTCACTTCATTCACAGGCACACTACACCTCACCAATCACTTCCGTCATGACAAAAAACCATGGCAATCTGCATTGGTTCAGGTACACTGGACACTCTGGTGCTGCTGGCCTCTATGAAGTCTGTGATTGCAACAGTCAGGAATAGTATATGAAAAGTAGAGATATTTACAGTGGCTTGAAGGGCAATATAAGCCCTTAGTGTAAATGAGATTTAGGCCCACATATGTTTTGGAGCCTGCATTTTCAATCACTATTATTACGATCTTTCATGTCCTCTAACAAAATGGCCAGGAAGGTGGACGTCAGAGGCACACACCACAATGAGATACAAATATCACAAATGGCAACAAGTATGGTTAAATGCTGGCTACAGGGCAGGTCCTGTAAGGTGCTGATGCTCCCATTAAAGTCTGTTTAGGATGCACAGCACAGGGCGCTCCTAGAAAGCACTCAGCGCCTCACAGGATTGAGCCCTAAAGTCTTGCTCATGGGTTTGACACAGACCTCAGAAGGAGGAGGACTGGGTCCAATATATGCCAGAAATACAGATATGGAAACCCTACCCAGAACCAGATACTCATCCAGAGATCTGACATAACAAAACAGAATGCAGCACGCTGTCAATTATCCAGCCCTTACAACATACAGAATTGAATGTCGTGTAAATAAATATGAGAATTTAGGGGAAGGTTTTCAAGTTAGGCACCTAATTCCCATTTACTTTCAACAGAAGTTGGGTGCCCTAACACATTTTTTAAAATCCCACCCTTAGCCTTTAATTTAGAGTTTTTGAGTCCCTTAGGGAACTGATAGGCAGGATCTCCTGGGAGGCTAATATGAGGGGGAAAGGAGTCCAGGAAAGCTGGCTGTATTTTAAAGAAGCCTTATTGAGGGCACAGGACCAAACCATCCCAATGTGCAGAAAGAATAGCAAATATGGCAGGCAACCAGCTTGGCTTAACAGTGAAATCTTTGGTGAGCTTAAACACAAAAGGAAGCTTACAAGAAGTGGAAACTTGGTCAGATGACTAGGGAGTATAAAAATATTGCTTGAGCATGTGCAGGGATGTAATCAGGAAGGCCAAAACACAACTGGAGTTGCATCTAGCAAGGGCTGTGAAGGGTAACAAGAAGGGTTTCTACAGGTATGTCAGCAACAAGAAAAAGGTCAGGGAAAGTGTGGGACCCTTAATCAGTGGGGGAGACAACCTAGTGACAGATGATTTGGAAAAAGCTGAAGTACTCAATGCTTTTTTTTGCCTCGGTCTTCACAGACCAGGTCAGCTCCCACACTGCTGCCCTGGGCAACACAGTATGGGGAGGAGGCGAGCAGCCCTCAATTGTGAAAGAACAGGTTAAGGACTATTTAGAAAAGCTGGATGTGCACAAGTCCATGGGTCCAGATCTAATGCATCCAAGGGTGCTGAGAGAATTGGCTGATGTGATTGCAGAGCCATTGGCCATTATCTTTGAAAACTCATGGCACTCGGGCGAGGTCCTGGATGATTGGGAAAAAGCAAATATAGTGCCCGTCTTTAAAAAAGGGAAGAAGGAAAACCCGGGGAACTACAGACTGGTCAGCCTCACCTCAGTCCCTGGAAAAATCATTGAGAAGGTCCTCAAGGAAACCATTTTGAAGCATTTGGAGGAGAGGAAGGTGATCAGGAACAGTGAACATGGATTCTCCAAGAGCAAGTCATGCCTGACCAACCTGATTGCCTTCTATGATGAAATAACTGGCTCTGTGGATATGAGGAAAGCGGTATATCTGATATATCTTGACTTTAGCAAAGCTTTTAATACACTCTCCCACAGTATCCTTGTCAGCAAGTTAAAAAAAGTATGGGCTGGATGAATGGACTATAAGGTGGATAGAAAGCTGGTTAGATCATCAGGCTCAAGGGGTTGTGATCAATGGCTTGATGTCTAGTTGGCAGCCGGTATCAGGTGGAGTGCCCCAGGAGTCGGTCCTGGGGCCAGTTTTGTTCAACATCTTTATTAATGATCTGAATGGTGGGATAGATTGCACCCTCAGCAAGTTCACGAATGACACTGCGGGGAAAGGTAGATATGCTGGAGGACAGGGATAGGGTCCAGAGTGACCTAGACAAATTGGAGGATTGGGCCAAAAGAAATCTGATGAGGTTCAACAAGGACAAGTGCAGAGTCTTGCACTTCGGACAGAAGAATCCCATTCACCGCTACAGGCTGGGGACCAACTGGCTAAGCAGCAGTTTTACAGAAAAGGACCTGGGGATTACATTGGATAAAAAACTGGATGAGTCAGCAGTGTGCCCTTGTTGCCAAGAAGGCTAACGGCATATTGGGCTGCATAAGTAGGAGCGTTGCCAGCAGATCGAGGGAAGTGATTATTCCACTCTATTCAGCACTGGTGAGGCCACATCTGGAGTATTGTGTCCAGTTTTGGGGGCCCCCCACTACAGAAAGGATGTGGACAAATTAGAGTGAGTCCAGCGGAGGGCAATGAAAATGATCAGGGGGCTGGGGCACATGACTTAGGAGGAGAGGCTGAGGGAACTGGGCTTGTTTAATCTGCAGAAGAGCAGGGGCAGCAGGTCTGTATAAATTTGGTGGTGCCCAGAACGGGTCCTAGTCCCCTCTCCCCACACACACCTGCCTAAGGCTCTGGGAGGGAGTTTGGGTGCTGGGTGTGGGCTCTGGGCTGGGGCAGGGGGTGTGGGGTGTGGAAGGGGGTGAGGGGTGCAGCGCTTACCTTGGGTGGCTCCCAAAAGCAACCCGCACAACCCTCTGGCAGTGGCTCCTAGGCAGGGAGTCCGGGGGCCTCCACCCACCACTGCCTGCAAGCACCCTCCCTGCAGCTTCCAATGGCAGAGTCGGTGCTCAGGGCAGGGGCAGCGAGCAGAGACACACACACCCCAGGGGCTGCAGGGACGTTCCAGCCACTTCTGGGAGTGGTGCAACACACAGAGTGAGGGCGGGCAGGAAGCTGCTTTAGCCGAGCTGCACTGCCAGTGGTGGTGGCAGGGGCTCCCGGGCCCTTTTAAATCTCCCGGGGGCGGCAGGCAGGGCCAGGAGACGCTCCGGGGGAGACACGCAGGGGCGACAGGCATGGCCAGGGGAGAGACCAGGCCCCGAACATTGGTGGAGCTGGGCCCCTGTGCTCTGAATATTCCTGGAGCATGGGCCCCATGGCCCCATACAACTTGTCGCCCCTGCAGAAGAGTGAGGGGGCATTTGATAGCAGCCTAAAGCCACCAGAAGGGAGGTTCCAAAGAGGATGCAGCTCAGCTGTTCTCAGTGGTGGCAGATGACAGAACAAGGAGCAATGGCCTCAAGTTGCAGTGGGGGAGGTCTAGGTTGGATATTAGGAAACACTATTTCACCAGGACGGTGGTGAAGCACTGGAATGGGTTACCTAGGGAGGTGGTGGAACTCCATCCTTAGAAGTTTTTAAGGCCCGGCTTGACAAAGCCCTGGCTGGAATGATTTAATTTGTGTTGGTCCTGCTTTGAGCAGGGGATTGGACTAGATTATCTCCTGAGGTCTCTTCCAACCGCAATCTTCTATGATTCTTCTATGATTTTATAATCCTCACACAACTCCAAATAAGCAAAATTTAGCTCTTAGTTAACTTAAAATCATTTTTACTTAATATCTTCTTGTCTTTTGACACTAGTATGAACATTTAAAATGAGGGATAAAACAGTAAGAAAATCTTTCCATACCATATTATGTCTGTGTGAGTCCTTTTAAACAATGTAAATGCTTCTGTTATCAGTGTATTGGTTCTTGTAAAGGTATTTTACTAGGTTATTGCAAAATCCTATATGAATACAAAGTTAAAACCAAAACTATCCAAATCCATTATAATGAAAATTATAGTATGTCCCAGTGAAATCAACAAATGTTTGCATTTTATCCACATTAAATGTCATGATATAATATAGACACAATTGATATTAATTATTATTGTGAAGATCACAGATTTGTATGCAAAATAGGTGACTTTCAAAGTTGTTTAACTTTGATCACTTATGTTTGAAAATATACACATCAGAACAGTACATATTTCCAAAGCCCTCTAGGATTTTAGCTAAGTGATTTCCGCTAACTTTAATGAGAGGGCACAATGTCAGTTTCAACTGCACAGTACAGCTGAGACACCCCTACAGGCATTCTGTCTAGGTCAGGCTGGAGATACATTTGAGATACAGTGGGAAGAAGTTTGCACTGTGATTCTCCAGGCTGTGGCTCTCCTGAGGGTACACAGAAGACCTCCAGGGCTGTGAAGCCAGCACCTTTCATAAACATTACATTCACATAAAGCTCAAAGACCCAATCCTGAAAACACTTTCACACAAGAGCAGCCCCACTGGGTTCACATGCATAAAACTAAGTATGTACATAAGGCTCCGGCACCCTTGAGCTGATGCAGAGGCCTTTTGACTTCTGTGGGGCTGCAGGAGGGCCCAGGGATCTACTCACATGCATTCAGTTGCAGGATCAAGGCCCCTGTATTTTTTAAAGGCCTTCAAGACAGTCTCTCATTTTGCCCTTCCAATTAACTGTGGGCACAAAAGATAAGACATTTAACTACTTGCTTTGGGAGCACAATCAAATAGCTACATGGTTAAATCCAACCACTTTTTTCTGCAGGTGTGGACACAAAAATGCAGATGCAGCATTAGAAGCCATCTTTACATAGTTTTAAAAAATTATAGAAATGAGACTATTACGAAGTTCTCTGAATTACACTTGAAATATTTTTCACACAGCAGAGCTTCGTTTATCTCAGTTGTAACTCAGAGAACTCAACAGCAATTGTATTGTGTTAAAGGGCCTGATCCTGGCTCCTTTCATTGCCCTGAGCCTCAGGCAACGGGTGTGGTTGGATTTTATTTACTTATTACCCCCACCCCCCCCACACATACACACACACCCCTTGGTGGCTTTCATAAACCCACTGAGATATTTCTCTTCACAAAAAGAGAACTAAAGGTGCCTTAAACTTTGTTCCCCTGCCTCTCTCGGGTCAGGCTGAAACCCACCAGCCAGCCCAGAACAAGGGCCAAACAATACTTCCCATTAAAATCACTCGGTCTCGAGGGAAAAGGGCGGGTGTGGGGAGGAAAACACAAGCTCTTGTGTTGCACCCGTCGCATAGCAGGCGGCAGAAGTTTACAGGCTGCAGCCAACGGCTGGCGATGGAACTGGGCCACGGGGCCGGTTTTCTCCGCCTTGCATGAAGTCATGGTTGAAATATGACATCCCGCTGACGGGGCGGGGGGGCTATAAACCTGCAGCAGCAGGGGAAACGCTGGCGGGCCCGATCCTGCCCCTCCCCCCCCGCGCACACACACAGAGCCGGCTCCGGGATTGGTTTCCTCGCTGGGGAGGGGACTAGGACGCCTGTGCGCGCCGCACGAAGTTGCGCGGAGCCCGGCCTCGGCGGACTTTCGCCTCCCACTGGGTGGGGAGTGGGAGCCTTTAAGAGAGGCGGGAAGCGCGCTGGGCAGATCGCGTCCAGCGGCGGCTGCCTGCGGGTCCCAGCGGGCTCCAGCCGGGCGCGCCCCAGGAGCTGCGGAGGAGGCCGCCGGGGGCCCGTGCTGCGCGCCCCGCCATGGGGGAGGACGGGCTGCAGGCCGAGAGGAGCGGCGCCCAGGCGCCGCCGAGCCCCGAGGAGCACCTGGAGCAGAGCCCCAGCCCGGAGCCCTCGGGCAGCCCCAGCCCGCTGCCTGCCGCGCCGGGAGAGGCGATCCGGGACGGCTCGCAGGTGAACGCCATCACCGTGCTCACGCTGCTGGACAAGCTGGTGAACATGCTGGACTCGGTGCAGGAGAAGCAGCTCAGGATGGAGCAGCGGCAGATCGGGCTGGAGGGCTCGGTGAAGGGCATCCAGGGCGACCTGAGCAAGCTGTGCAAGCACCACAGCTCCACCAGCAACGCGGTCAGCAAGCTGCTGGAGAAGTCGCGCAAGGTCAGCGCGCACACCCGCGAGGTGCGGGAGCGCATGGAGCGCCAGTGCGCGCAGGTCAAGCGGCTGGAGAACAACCACGCGCAGCTGCTGCGCCGCAACCACTTCAAGGTGCTCATCTTCCAGGTCAGTCCGCTGCTGCCGCCTGGACCCTACTGCTCCCCACCCGCAGCTCTCCTGAACTTCCAGGGACCCCACCCCACCCCAGGGGTGGATGGTGCCTTCCTCCTACTTCTTGCCTAAGGTGACCAGATGGCAAGCGTGAAAAATCAGGACAGGGGATGGAGGGGTAATAGGTGCCTATATAAGACAAAGCCCCAAATATCAGGACTGTCCCTATAAAATCAGGACATCTGGTCACCCTACTCTTGCCCTGTCCTTGGGATCAGACCCATTGCAAGGGGCAGGTGGTTGGAGGTGCCCTCTCTCCAGTGCACAGCCACCTGGCCCCCTGCAGCGCCACCTCCACTCTTTCTGCCATAGCCACTCCGGCCAGGGATTGTGACCAGATAGCAAGTGTGAAAAATCAGAATGGGGTGGGGATAGTGCCTATATAAAAAAGATCCCCCAAAATCAGGCCTGCCCTATAAAATCGGGACATCTGGTTACCCTAGCCTTCATCTACCCTTGGGCAGCTTCATCTACCCTTGGGCAGAAGGTGTGGCCCGCTCTAGCAATGGGAGTCTAAGGGTATATGAAGGCTAGGGTGACCAGATGTCCCGACTTTATACTGCTCCCAGTATACAGAGATTAGTTCCCTTCATTCCCTGGTGAGAAATGTGGCACACGGAGCTGCACAGAACTTGTCAACTCTATGCCAGGCCTAGACACACCAGTTCCTCATCCTTGTGCAATGCATGGGCTTCACCCCAGCCATGCCTTTGCCAGATACTTTCAGAGCTGCAGGTGCTCCCACTGGGAGAACACCCTACTGAATTAAATGTGTGTAACCAATGCAATTTCCCTTGGAACCACATGCATTTGCCAGGTCAGTACTGCTAATGATGGCTCACAGGAGACACTTGGCTTTCTCGTGGAAATACACTGTTCATCTCAATCTTCCTAGGGCCACACGCAGAGAATGCTCAAATTCATCACCTGTGTAGAACACATCCTTTTTACATGGATACAAATACTTTCCAGACCAGTGCTGTGGTGAACTGTGCTCACTTCCCTTATACAACACATGCATGTCTCCCTGGCAGTATATATTCTCTCTCACTACTATTGGTGCTTAACTAGCAAGAACACTGATTCACTCACCCATGGAAGTAGAGTGCTCTTTATAAATACATTTTGCATTTCAGTGCCACACATAACACAAGCCACATTCATTACCATTCTGCAATACCACTACATTATCATGCATACACACATTCATGGCCAATACGTCTGCGTATTTTAGCATGTACAGTTGGTAACTTATATGCATGCAACAGTTCTTCAGAAAGCATGCACAGAAAACTTTGCATTTCACCAACCAGTTTATATTCACTTTTCCACAGGAAGGGGAAGGAATCCATTGCTGATGTTATGCTTTCATTGCAGCACAAGAGGAGCTAGTGGAAACTTTCAGAGAGAGCACATAATGCAATCGTTAACTCTTTGAGGTCACAACTGGGAAAAAGTAACCTGGCCATTTTGATCAAGGAAGTAAAATACTTATAATATTAATAGTTCTTGTTGCCCTCGACAAAATGCCAACTTTGATTCTTAGGTTGATCCCAGCATATTCAGCAATCTATTAAAAACAGAGTTGTAAAACTCAGCTTTCTGTTTCTCAGCCTTTCAGTGGCATGAATGAACAGTTTGCATATTTTCTCCTTTTTAAGCAATGATGTGGATTGTACACAACATGAATTTTAACCAAATATGGGACATGCCTTTTACTTCTAAAAAGTGTCACTGCAATTTTGTTTCAGGAAAATCCCATTTGACTTCAGCTAGTTAAATGCTGAAGTGTAAGTTTACCTTTTATCGTGTTAAATATCGTGTTAATTATATAGTCCACTTTCAGATATAGATAAATATATTTTTTTAATCAGGTTAGTACTAGATTTAAATATTTGGCAGGCTTAATTAATCTACAGCCCATTCCCTTAGGAAAGACCCCACCTTGCTGCTGCTTATTCTCTTGATGCTGTTGTAAGTTAGTATTTTAAAGACAGATGAGGAAGAGATCATGGCACGTATAGGGCTTTTGCAGCCCACGGTCTTCTCCACCTCAAAAGCAACTAAAAAGCTGACTGTGTGCCAGATGTATTAAAAGAGATGCAGTACCTAGGTTTCTAAATATTTTATTGAAATTTAAAATAGTACTCTCTCATAGGGATTAGATACCAAAAGATGGGTTTGAGATACAGAATTTAGATTGTAAACCTTTAAATGTGGGGTGAGTTTGGTGCCAAGGTTTTAATTCGATCCAAATGTTTCTTATTATTTATATTACAGTAGCAGCCAGAGATCTCGGTCAGAATCAGGGCATCATTATGCTAGGGGCTATACAATTTTTTTTTAAAAATGGACATCTTTCTCCAGAGAATGTGCATTCTAGGATTATGAAAAGATACAAGGGCTGGAAGAAATAGACAAAAGGGTGGGGGTAATGGTGAGATATTCGCTCAGTTCACTTCTTGTCTTGCTGGGGGCAGTTGGTAGTGCTTTTTAGGCATCATGGTAAAGGTTAGTCTTGAGGGATCTGAAGGAGGACAAGGCGGTGGCTTAAGAGGAAATATTTGCCAAATTAAATCCTCTGAAAAGTTCAGGAACCTTCAAAATGGAGGTTTCGGCCTGAGCCCTTCTTTAATACCAGGTTCCAAAATGCATTATTGGTCACAAAAACAAACCAAACAATGTAGGCCTATTTTTGCGAGTGACTACAGATGGAAATTCAGCTTGTGCAGTTCCATCACTCATAGAGATACTTTTGTACAGAAGGGTGTTGTGTCCTAAATCTCTCTTCTAAGGATACAGTGGACCCGACTCTCCTCTCACTTACATGAACCAACCCCTAGTTGATCCCAGTGTAAATCAGTGGAGCTAACCTGCTGTAAAGCTGGTGTTAATAGGAGAATCAGGCCTAACGCCCTTATTTAGCAAAGAAAAAAAATCACATTTAACGTCAGTAAATGTATTGCCAAGAGACCAGAGAGACAAGGTAGGTGAGGTATATCTTTTATTGGACCAACTTCAGTTGATGGAAGGAACAAGTTTTTGAGCTTCGCTCAGCTCTTCTTCAGGTCTGGGGATTGTAACTAGGGTGAAGAAGCTAACTACAAGTTAGGACAAATGGTTAAGCATAAGGAGTTCACACATGGTGCAGGGAGACCATTTAGTTTAAACTGAAGTGGGCAATTGAGGGTTAGAACGATAAGCATAGGGGGCACTCCATATCTGACTTCTCAGTCCTCATAGGAAACCTGCACAACACCTTCAAAAGACAAGTTTGGGAACTGAAATTCGTTGACACTAGAATTGGGCTAGATACTAAAAACCACGGCCTAAGCAGAGACACTGGTTATATGGTTCATTACAAGAATTTGTAACACACCCTGCTGCCTGCTCACTTTTAGCTGCCCACTTTATTTTAAGTGGTCTTCTACAGCAGTGTTTCCCAAACTTGGGATGCCACTTGTTCAGGGAAAGCCCCTGGCGGGCCAGGCCCGTTTGTTTACCTGCTGCGTCCGCAGGTCCGGCCGATTGTGGCTCCCACTGGCCGCAGTTCGCCGCTCCAGGCCAATGGGAGCTGCTGGAAGCATCGCGGGCCAGGGATGTATTACGCTTCCCTACACAAGCGGCGACCCAAGTTTGGGAAACACTGTTCTACAGCATGCGTGAACCTCTTATGCCTAACAGTCTGGCCTGAGGTTAGCTCAGACACTCTGGTTACCTTCCCCAGATCAGATCAGAAGAAGTGCTCTGTGAAGCTTGAAAGCTTGACCCTTCCAAAACAGAAGTTGGTCCAATAAAAGATAATACCTCACCTACTTTGTCTCTCTCATGTCCTGGGAGCAACATAGCTACAGAGATTGCAATACTTCTTGTCAGTAACACAAACCAGCTGTTAAGAGAAACTTGGGTGTCTTGTGGACTGAAGTCCCAGGCAAACATCTCCTGGCCTGTCACATTTGAGTGGCTGGTGTGAAAAAGCTGTTTGGAGAGGTTGGAATTCTCTCCCAGGAGTGAAGATAGGAGGGGCTGGGATTTTCCACCCCAGAGGCTGTGCTGTTCTCTTTGCGAACTTGTATTCAGCTCAAGGGAACAGACTGACCACACCCTGGCAAGGATCCCAAATGTTCGCCATGATGCTTTTCTGTTGCCTCTTTCTTTCCTTCTGCATAAGCCTGCTAATAACTGTTACCTGTCCGCAGATCTCCACAAAAGCGGTGTGGTCTCTTTAATAGATGTTTAATATGGAAAAGACCTATTAGTCCTCTAGACTGCCCCCCAGCAAAAGAATTGTACACAGGAAAAAGCCCAAAAGGATGGGTGGATTTGTGTATGACAGTGGTCAGGGACCTCTGGGCAAAAGAAGCAACGGCTGCTATGATACATTATTAATATCAGATTTGTTTTTTAAAAGGAATTTGGATGTAGGGCAATTTTGTTTAGTTTAGGTTTTATTTTCTGCTACTTAAAAACAAGTTTAACTTTCATGCTGTGTGTGTCTCATTAAGGACTGTCTCCTGTTTTAGAAAAACAACTTCACGTGAAAATAAAAAGCACAGATTAGGGACTCAGTTCTGAATTTGAGTTTGCTCCCTGTTGCTGTTTTAACAGGAGCATTGGGTGTGTAAGGAAGACATAACTGAGCTAAGGGTTTGTATTTTCTGAGGACAGGCTCTGACTTGTTAGCATCAGATTTCCCTCAATGTGTACACTCAATATGAAAATACAGTGAGAAAACTATCAATTTGCATATTTTATATTCAAATGTACTTAATTTTTTTTCCTCCCTAGACTTTCTGTATTGTTCCTAGCTTGCATATTTCTTTAACTGATTCCATATTTTTAATGTTGTCATATCTAAACATGTAGGGCTTTAAAAATTATTACAGATACCATAAGAGGTGCAGCAGTCTAAAACACTGAAGTGACTGTTTTTAAATCCTTGTTAAGCTTTGGCATTGTTCCTGTCTGTTTTGTTGCAACCTCATGATCAACACGATTTTGGACTGCACGGAGTCAGAACAAATTTCATGCTGTCACACACGCATTAAGACAGAGTGAAGGGGGGGGGGGTGTGACGTAGTAAAATCCAAAATAAAGAGGAATGCGGCCTAGCGTTTCAATAAAATCTCATTTACTATTGGATGGGACAGAAAAATATGCTAAATTATAGCTAGGGGTCAGTATATTGGTATTCAAGCCCCTTCCAGTCACTGCAGTTAGTGAATATTTGATCTTGAAATGAAGTGAGCAAGAGAGAGCCACAGGCAAGTAACTATGTGTTTGCATTTTGTTGCCTCAACCAGCATAACAAACAGCCTTCTGAAAAAGCACCTTTATGTTCAAAAGTAAAGAAATAAAGAAAAAGGGAAAGTAAGCAAGCTATGGATGATGTGCTGAAAACTTAACTTATTAGAGAACTTGTCTCTACAACGTCCTGCTTAGTACTGTGCCCACACCCGTCTACAAACTCAAAGAGCAGGTGTGGTCTGAGGAAAAGTGGAAGGAGTTAAAGCTGGTCTGACCAATAGTAAACTTACTCTCGACAGAAATCTGCTCTGCATTTAGCAAAACATCCATTTAGAATATTAGATGGTTAAGCCTTGAACGGCCCTCTGAAAAATAACAAGGGGGGGGGGGTTTAGAAGTTTTCCTCTGCATGTCATGTCCTCTTATTACATAGTCTTCTCTAGATGTAGCCAGTTAAATGCTCCTATCTTCCCCAACACAGTGCGTGCAAAGGTGTCTCTCTTCAGTGGTGATTCTAGCCACACCAGCGGTGGGTGATTTAAAAAAGAAAAAAAAATTCTCACTAGTGTTTGTTATAAATACTCACTCACATGGTTCAAATTTTTATAGTACATTGTTATGAATGTGAGGCTTTTCCATAGCTTTTACTACAAAGGAGAAGTGTATATATACCCATAAACAAGAGCCCCCAAAACGACTGCGTAAAACCTCTCTGCCTGTGGTCTCCAACCTTTTTATGCCCAAGATCACTTTTGGAATCTAAGGGCAACTCAGGATCTACCTGCCCCTTCCCTGAGGCCCTGCCCCACTCACTCTCCCCCACCTTCACTCACTTTCACCAGGCTGGGGCGGGGGGGTGGTGCAGGCTCTGAGCTGGGGCTGAGGGGTTTGCAGTGTGAGAGGGGGCTTTGGGCTGAGCCTAGCGCAGGGGTGCTGGCTCAGGGGGTCAAGGCTGGGGCACAGAAGGGGATATGGGATGCTGGCTGTGGAAGAGGGCTGGGGTGCAGGAGAGGGTATGGGGTGCTGCTTCCCGCCGGGCAGCACTTACCTCTGGTGGCTCGCAGTCAGCGGCAGGCGCAGCAAGGTTAAAGCAGGTTCCCTGCCTTCCGCAGTCGCACACCACTCCCGGAAGGGGCCAACGCACCCCGGGGGTGGAGGGAAAGGGGGTACGTGGCTCCTCACGCTGCCCCCTCTCTGTAAGCACTGCCCCCCACAGCTCTCCTGGCCAGTGGTGCTTGCAGGCAGGAGCAGCATGTGCAGAGGGAGACCCCTGCCTGCCTCCGGGGCTGCAGTGGCTGCTTCCGGGAGCGGTGTGGAGCCGGGGTAGCCTTAGGCAGCCACACTGCACTGCCACTGGAGATCGCGATCAACTGGGAGATCCTCTAGGATTGACCAGTTGATAGTAATCGACTGGTTGGTGACAACTGTTCTGTGCTGACCAAGGACCTGATCTTGCAGAAACTACTCAGGTCCTGTTGACTTCAGTAGCAGTTCCACATCCATGGAGCACTTGCACTATTGTGTCCCAACTGAGGACATTAGACACAGAATACAGAAAGGCCACTCTTTAGTTGTGTGTAGTAATGACTGATCTGGAAAAATGCAAGCCTTGTTTTAGCTTTCTAGAGATGGGGGATGGAAGGGAGATACATTTTGATCCCATCTCAGAATTGGTTCGCATTTTTCTCCTAGTTTTGATCCAGTCCAAGAGATCAGATGCTTAAATTTTATCTGGAAAAATTAATAGATGGTACTTTCATGCTGGAGTTTTAAAGTGTACTCATCCTGGCTGAACTTCAGTCCTGTAGCCTACCTAACACAACCAAATGTAAGATAATGGAGCTCAGAAGGACTTCTGGGTAGACTGCAGTCAAAGTTAAAGATATCCCATTTATTAACATGCTCATAGTAATCATTTTTAAAACAGTATTGAGCAGCAAAGCAGATTTCATTCTAGAGATTTTATTCTATTATAATTTGCATTTTTGTTGTACCTGCTATCTAAGGATCCCATTATGCTTTACAAACATGAATGAGCCAAATCTCAACACTCACTGAGAGAGGAAAGTACCTCCATTTTACAGGTGGAAAAACTGAGGCACAAAGGTTGATTTACACAGGAAATCTGTGAGGGGATGGGAATAAGCGCCAGACTTCCTGATTCCCACATCTGTGCTTCAGCCACAAGTACATCCCACCTCTGTAACTTTAAATGAATAATTAGCTGATTATTATGGAGCATTATAGAGGTTATGAATTTTTATCTACTGAAAACTGGATGTTTCAGGGCCCCCCCCAGGTTTTTTAATATTAAAATAAAATGTTTATAATGTTTTTAGAATTTGCAGTACTTTGATTTAACAGTTTAGAAATGTCACTGAATTGACCTTGAACTGAACAGTGTTGGTTCATCTCTGGATCAGACTCAGTATATGATCAATTTCACGTGAAACCATTTTGCTATATTAAATATTTTTTAAGATCCCACTCATCCTTACTCGGACAGAATTCCATGAAAGTCAAAGGGAGTTCTACCTGAGTAAGGATGGGAGGATTTGGGCCTTTTATTTTATATAGTTCAGCTTTTAAAGCAAAGCTTAATACATCCTGATCAATGTAATTTACAAGTGATTGTCTGAAGCCTTGTAATCCAGGGGTCCCCAACGCGGTGCTGACAAGCGGCGTCATCGAGAGGCATCGCTCCCGAATTTCTGCGGCATTTCGGCGGCGACGCCTCTTGATGACGCCGCTTGCCGCCGACAAGTGACGTCATCGAGAGGTGTCGCCACCGAAATGCCGCAGAAATTCAGCAGCATTTCGGCAGGTGTTCCACCGCTGCCACGCCAGACGAAAAGTTGGGGACCACAGTTGTAATCTGTTCTATTCACATTCTTATACCTGAATACTGGACCATACAGAATTGTACACAAAACTTCTAATTGTCCAGATTTAGAAAGAATACTTTTATACTTGCTGTCTCATATTTGATTCTCCAAATAGTTGTATTGGGGTCAAATGAGCAATTGTACCCACTCATATAGTCCATATTTCGGTAATGAAATTGGAGAACATTATAAATATTTGAATTGCAGTAAGAGCTTTTTTGGATCGTTAAAGCTGCTGTGATAAATAGTTGTTTTCTGGTCACCGTAAACCAAGTTAAAAATCACAAGACTACATACTGTGCCCACTTATTTCCAGTACTCAGCACCAGAACAAAATCTTTCTATGTAAACATGTAGCAAGAGTGACCGTTTTATTAGGATTCCACTGTGGGAAAAGTACAGAACATTTTGGGAGTGTCCTTTGTCCAAGTTTATTATTAATTGTTAGTTCAAGGTCAGTAGAAACAGAAAAGTGAAATATACAAATATCTCACAAAAGTGTTTTCCATCCTTTTTCTTTTGTAACCTTGAAGAATATTCCTCACGCATGAAGCATGCTTGTTTAAAATTCTGTCCATAGGTGTACGTATAATTTGTTTCCAGGAAGGCTACGTAGCGGACTAGCAGCAAAGGAATGTGACTTTACATTTTGTATGTGGCTTGGTTTTTTAAAATAAAGTTTGGTGTTTGCAGTGCATTCATCCAGTCATTCCTGTGCAGCCTCACCAGAAATCTTAACCAAAGAGACCATTTTCTCTAGGGATCACACCCCATGCTATTGAACAGAGCTTTTGAATTGCATGGTGTTTTTCCCCTTAAATGTAGTCTCTTGTCCACTAAAGACAGACCTGAAACCATCACATCTGGCACGTAGCCCTTTCTATATCTAAAAGATGTTTTGAATTTTTTCCCCACAGTCTGTAGCTCTGAAAGAGGTGACAGGGTATCTCCTAAGCTTTGCCAAGTTAAAAATGATTAAGTAATATGAATGCAAAACATGCAGCTATTACAATGGTAGGAAAAGAAATAAAGGAATATTCTAGGTTTGCTTGCTTTTCTTTCTTAGGACACAATCCTGCAGAAACCTGCCACCAAACATAGTGCTTACTACTGGGAGATGTCCCTTTTGAACTCCTCAGGGTTGCAAGCGCTGTACTCAGTAGTAACTATTTGCACGAGGTGGCCCTTAATTTCCAGTTCCAGATCTTTCCCCTGCTCAGCCTGCTCTTTATTTAGAGACTTCTTCTAGAATACATCCCTCCCTGACCTTTCTTGGTTATTAAAAAAAAAAAAAATAGGCAGCTGTTGTCCAGCTCAAATGCTTGATGCAAAGAACTACTGTTATTCTCTATGGCATGTAACATTAATTAGCCTCCTTTAATTTTTGCATGATTTTTTAATTTCAGTTTTTAGAAGTCTCATCGATGTGTTTAGTTTATATGTCCCATCCCCCATTCTCCCCCCCCCCCCCCAAATAAAAAAAAATCAGTACCATTCCTTCTGCATTGGAAACACAACATATTCTAATCCTCATGGGATGGATCGCCTCTCCTACCGTAAAACCCACAGGAGAGGAATAAGGGAAACCTGCGCAAAGTTCTTCAGAGTTTCTACCATGATACTCCATCAAGGGAAAGGAGAGGCTGGGTTCCAAGCCACCCAGAAAGGGTTTGGGGTTAGACCGCACACAGCTCAAAGGATCCCTGAGGGATCTGCTCCCCCACATGGAAACCTCGTGCCCCCTCACTAGCTGTGGAGCACTTGTGGCTGCCCATAGGGCCTCCTTTAAAAGCCAAGCCTCTCCCCCTTCTGCTGCTTCCTGCTCTCCTCCCAGAGCTCAACCCTGCAGGGCACTGCTCCATCCAGAGGAGATGGTGACATGGGCAGGGTGAGAGCAACGTGCCAAAGGTCTCGTCCCATGTGAATCAAGGTGGGCAAAATCCGGCTCCATCAAACTGTTACAGCAGTGTTCAAGCTACTGCAATCGAAGTTAAACAGAACTCAAAATATTGAACCATATCATCAGTGGCAGTAAAACTTATTGAAATCAATGAGGCTTAACCAATTTACACCAGCAGATTTGGTCCATTCTTTACAAACATACTTTACCGACTTTTAGCAACCATGTATTTTTCTCTCTCAAACACAATTAATCCTACTTTCCATGCATATTGCACTTTCCATCTGAGGATCTCAAAACGCATAATATTTTAAGGAAATAAGACATGCTGTACCTGTGTCATAGGTCAGCAGTATATCCCTGTTTTACAGATAAGGAAACTGAAGCACATAGAGGTTATATGACTTGCTTGAGGGCATGTGGTGAGTCTGTGACAGAACCAAGAACTGAACCCAAACTTCCCAAGTGTTCAGTCTCATGCCTTAACCACAACCCAGCCTTTTCCTCTAGCTTTAGATTTACAGCTTTGTGGTTAAACCCTTATTAGTAATATCTAATTTAAATGACAGAATAGGATTGATTCATATGCTATATCTATATATTCTGAGCCCTCTGAAACTGAAATCTCACAGTTGGCAACTCATTTGCCTTAAGCTGTACAACAGAATGGTTGAGAGGGTTTTGAGTGGCTTCTTGCTGGCTAAATATACCAAAACATAAAAAATGCTCAACATCCTTCATCTCATTGTAAAAAAAAAACAAAAAAAACCCCAACAATGTAACATTGTGCAGGTTTATGCTTTGTTTATCAAATTTGTATCCTGTGAACTATGAAACTCAAATATTGTCAACTCTTTCAGGAGGAAAATGAGATTCCTGCCAACGTGTTTGTGAAAGAACCCGTTCCCAGTATTACAGAAGGAAAGGAAGAGCCTGTGGATGAGAACAAAACTCTGGAAGAAACCTTGCATACGGTGGAGCTGTCATCCGATGATGAAATGCCTCATGACGAAGATGGTCTAGATGACAGCGTAGAGGAAAAAATGGGAGAATCAAGAGCTGAGAAGATAAAAAGATCAAGCCTCAAGAAAGTGGACAGCCTCAAGAAAGCATTTTCTCGCCAAAATATTGAGAAAAAGATGAACAAGATCAGCACAAAAATTGTGTCAGTTGAACGACGGGAGAAGATTAAGAAATCGCTCACCCCACATCATCAGAAATCTTCCTCCTCAAAAAGCTCCTCTTTCAAAGTGTCTCCCCTCACACTGAACGTGAAGAAAGTCCATGAAGGAGATACCCTTGCTGAAAATGAGGACAAACCAACAGAAACTACAAGCAGTGAGCAGGCAGCGAATGAGGAGGAGACCTCATTTACTGAGGGGCTCTCGGATATCACACCTCCAACTTCTCTAATTGAGGAAGGCAAAGCAATAGCTGATTCTCTGGAGAAAGAAAGCAGAGAAGGGGATGTGATGATAAACAGCAACATTGAGCTCTCAATTGTTGAAGATGATGAAGAATATGGGACAGCACTAGAAGTTTCTAGCCAGAGACTGTATGATGAAAGAAACAAACCAACCAGTGAGGAAACAGAACAATCTGATGAAGAATCAACTCAAGCAGCTGTTCTCCAGATAGACCAAACCGCATAATAAATCTGAGCTTTCCTTTGTGTTCAGAAATGCAAACAGGTTTAGTTAAGCAAAGAAGCAGTGTATATTTCTGTTACACATACAATGTATCGGGTGACAATGATTAAGTTTGTTTTCTGTGCAGTGCTAATGTATTGCATAGTATTGAGATGCAGCGTGAACAAGGTCTACACTATGCAGGCAACCTACAAAGGTGCTCTACTCCTATACTAGGTCAAACAGCTGGTAATATTAATTTAGAGTTGCTGCAGTCAGTTGCAATTGGAGATATCAGGAAAAGACCCTGACCAGTGGAGGTAGGCTGGTCAACTGGATTTTTAAAGTTAGATCAGGGAAGTGCTTGGATAGTAGTCAAGAAATATTTTTTCCCTCTTATTGCAGTATTTTGTAGCTGTGTAGTAGTTTTGATATAAACTTAATGTCACTGAACACTCTAACTTAGCTTACCTTGCCTTACCATGTGCTGGATATGCTAATGGCTTCAGTAATTGTTGTATATACGTGTATATTTTATTTTGGGCATGGCTCCATTTTACTTTCTGACTAGAAGAGCAGAATATGCAAAGGGTGAAATCCTGCCTCCTGAAATCAGGGGAGTTTTGCCATTGAGTCAATGGGGCCAGGATTTCACCCAGAGTCTTTTGTTAGTCACTTAATAGAAACAACTGTGTTTATATGGCAAAGGGAGACATGATTTTGTAATTTACAGCAGTTTATAGAAATAGATGACTGACAAGGATGAATGTGTAACTAGCTACAGTACTTACCAGGAGATCTTAGGTAATGCTTGGCAAAAACAGTGACAGAGATAGAAACAAGGGATGATATGATAGAAACTTAGAGGCGATATGATGAAAGAGCAGAAGGGGAGAATGTGAAAAAGAAAAGGAAAAAAATCTCTACTGCCAGCATAAAGAATATACCGTACACTCAAATAACACAATTAAATTTCTACTTATTCCTTAGAGCAGTATATTTTCCATCTTTGCACCTGTACCTAAGAATATTTTGAAAATAGCATAACTTATCTATATAAAGATTTTCATATATGTAATGCTTTACCTACAGAATAGTTACATAGATACAGGGATGTAAGGACAATTTTTGAAAAAGGTAAAGTTTTGTGTTTCTGGTCAAGATGTTGAAGGATAACAGTGTGTTGTGGTTTTAACTGTTTGGCAAAGAGGCCAATTTATACAATTCGTGGGGTTGGATTCTCCACCAACTTTACAACTTTCACACAAAAAAATTCCTATATATTCTCAAATTACAGGTTGCAAATTTTGAAAAGGCATTAAAAATGAGGGGTTAAAGAAATTTCATTCCCTTTGAATTTTCATTCCAGCTACTTAATGAAAAAAAAAAGATAAAACCCTTAGTTGCCTTACATCCATGTTATTTTTATGCATTGTTTGTTTGTTTTCTGTTGTTTCCTGAATACTGAATTCTTGTTACATAACATTGCACTAACATGTTGCTTCCTTCCTTGTATTTAAAATTACAAATGATTTTAAAAGTTTTCTAAGAAAAAATACACATTACAGAATGCTTACCAGAGATCACACCGTGGAGGGAAGCAATCTCTTGAACCAGTAAATCTCACTGGAAATTAGCCTATAAGCATAGCGGATTTTAAACAGGCACTGTTAAAAGTTAAGCTCTTTATTATGTAGTATCATACAAGAACTATCATCTGTAAGAAGAATGATGACATAATCCATGCAGCGACATTATTTTGTATTAACCAAAATGTAACTCAGTTATTCAATACTTGTAACTAACTACAGATGTGATGAAGTAAATAAAAAAAAATCAAACTAATATAAGCATGTCAGTGTTTGGGCAAAGAAATAGGAGAGGTTGGTAAAAACAAAATTAAAGACTAAACATTTACTACTTGGTTTATGTCCCAATTGACCCAATAACATTTATTTCTTGTTCCCTTGTTCTTATTTAGAAATCCAAGCACCATTTCTCAAATTTAACTTTTCAAACATCACCTTGCCAGCTTGCTAAAGCATCTGAATATTTTCAGACAGCTTGATAAATTTGATAGCTCCATCTGCATTTTTATTGCATTGTACTAGACTTAATACTTTAAATACTCCTACAAGCATAATTGTATTGAACTGTACATTTTGTTTAGTCACACAGATAAATTTGTGTCTTCTAGAGTGCCACATAGCCTTAGTAGACTTAATTTTACTGACAGGCCAAAGCATACATGTTTAACCTTTATGGAACAATTGTCAACTTCTTGCAGCTATGAAATGCTAGCTAGGGAACCTAACGATGTCTGTTTTGTTTCTCCTTATAAGCTTTAATTCAAACAGTACCACTGGGAAAAAATGGCAGACAGACACTTTGTCATGTTTTACACACACTGGACTTAATTACATGCTCGGTGTTCTAAGAGCTTTAAAACTCCATACAGTAAGAACTCCAGGTGTTCAGCACCTTTGAAAAATCAGCCCAATAGAGAATTAGTACAAATAATTATTTCATAAACATCACATACACAGGGATTAGTCATAGGGCCAGAATTAGAAAAAAGTTTAAGATTATATATTTATACATTTACAAGGACCAACAGGTCCAATGTCAAATTATCTTTGTATAAAATTCATAAGTTTATTCTGTTGTCTGCTATCTGCTTTATTGCATCCCATAACTCAGAGAAATTCCTTTGTTCCAAGCTATCTTAAAGTCCCTTTCTGTCTTTGATTTCCTTGACTCCTGAAAATGAATATTAGGCCCTATAATATACTTTCATAGCCAATTGTCTGCAGTGGCAGCGTGATATTTTTTCAAAGAAAAAAAAATTAAATATGTGATTGTCAACCTGACAACTTACACATTTCAGCCAGGGGCATGAATCTTCTTTTTTGTGATGACAGGTATTTATATATTTAAACAAAGGTGCATCTACTTCTCTGGACACCCTTGATATCATGTAAAAAAAAATGTAGGTTTCTTAACATGAGTTTTGCGCAAAGATTAAGTACAGTAAGGACAATATGATAGAAATACTTACATTAGTGGCAGCCTATAGCTGCTGGTGCTTCTATTTCCAGTGTTATAAAAACTGCTGACATTCCTATCCACTTCTGGGTGAAAAGGCAAGGAGCATCCCTTTGACCTTCATTTGTTATCTCTAGCACTGGACACTATAAGAAGACAGCTCTGTGAAAAGACATGGTGATATGGGCCTTCTCTATCCCTTTATTATCAAATAAGGAGAATCGGATTGATGGCTTGCACTACAAAAGCTTTGTTGATCAAAAAGAAAGATACACATGCCAGAAGTTACAGTATTTTTACACTGTTTACACTGAAGAAATTAAAATACAGTTTTCCATCTGGCCTGGTAACCTCTATAATGCGAACACTAATTGATGGCCATACAAGTTATAGTGTTGGGTATGCTCAGTAAAGCTAGTGCAAAAATGACACCTTGTTAGTGAACATACCTGCTGACAATGGGACCAGTCCAACAGCCACTAATGTCAGTGGAAAGACTCCCATTGACTTCAGTGGGTTTAGATTGGGCTCTGTGAGTCACATTATGCCCCAGAGCCATACATACAATTCCCATTGATATGAGGACATGATATGGCTCTGTATCTCCCTAATCCTATTCGCTTAGTTCATCAACAGAATAAAAAGTTTTACTGCTGTCAGCAGTGCAGAGCCAACACAGCTGCAGAAAAGCAAGCTCTATTCTGCTTTGAATGGTGCATCATTAGCAAAATTTCCAGCTAAGTTCTGATTCCAGGGTCTTTACTGTTGGTAATTACATACAAAGGAGAGAACACAGCTCGATTTTCAGATAAATTGAGTTTGCAGTTGGAAAAAAAAAAATCTGGTTTTGAACCTATAACCTGAGCAAACATGCTGCAGAACCCACTGATGGCGCACGAACATGAAATGTCAAGCTGTCATTTTCACAGCCAATTTTCTTACCATACCTCATCACTGAAAGTGCTGGAGGGCAACTGTGGTTTGCAAACCCATCCCTTCTAATTATTTCCCCCCCTAAAGGTGAGTAAGATAAGATGGGCTACTTTCAGGGGTGTAAAGATTGCGCTTCTCTGTGCCACCTCAATCCCCTGCTTGCTAGTGGGAAGATTAATCTCAGCAAAGGGCAGTTGTACTACCACCTACCTTTGTTAGTGCTTGGCTTATGTTCGTAGCTGGAGCTCCTTAGGAGACTGCAAATGCTGAATCTCCAGGGGCTACACCCTGCTTCTGGTCTGTGCCCCTCTCATTCCCAAGCCAGTGGAAGAGAGGTTGTAGCTTCTTTCCGCTGCTTTGGAGTTTCTATTGCTGGAGTCCTGTGCCAGCACCAACCCCAGGTGGAATCTAGCTGTATGTATGTAGAATCCTTAAGACATTTATGCCTCTTTTTCCCCAACCAGGTCCCCTTCTTTTTCCCCTCCCACTCAAACGTACATGCTGCTGTTTGAGGTACACACTAAATTCACTCAACTAACTTTTCTAATTGTATATGTTTTGATTTAACCATCAGTTTAACCTTCAGTATCTCTTGTGTGGGCATCCCACGTACTGAAGTGCATCGCTCTAACACAAAATGAATCTGCTAGAGTTTGCTATTTATCTTTCTTTCAAATCAGGGATTAGCATCTACTGTATGACCTTTGGCACTAACCTCCTTTTCCATAGCAACACAAAAGGGAACAAACTATGAGTCATAATTTCTCTGTAGGAGACACTTTTCTTTTTCTTTTTTTTGGAGGGGGGAGGCATAATTTTGATCATTTTATAGTTCCTAAAATATATTAGCTGATTTATAGCTCTGGCATACCAGCTTTTGATTCTGCTTTGTCTGAACACACAGAAAGAAGAGGTCTCCATTACTTTTTTGCTGTGTGATTGTGACAAGACTGAGCTAGACATTAAACAACAATATATTTGACCCTAATTGTAATTCTCTGGGTCTTTAAGCTCCCATGGCATTCAGTTTTCCTACAAAAAGATAGTCGTTTGCCTTAGTTTTAATAATTTTAAATGATACTGATCTGCAAAAAAAAACAAAAAAAAGTGCCTCAACGTGCTTTGTAAATCGGGTTCTGACAGCTGGATTGGCTCCCATCTGAAAACCACTACATATCATACTTCATGGCTGTTAACTTGTAGGCATGCTATGCTGTCAGTAAGTAGCTTTAAAGCCTCCCACATTTCTGCTCACATGTAATGGTGGCAAAATACTGCCTGACAAAGTATATCTGTCTCAGAGCAACAGGAGTAGAGCGCTCTGTGCTTCCATGAGTGGGGATCTGGTTTAGGAACAACCTACTGTAAATAGTACACTCCTTGGAGCACCTCTGTGGAATGGAGCTATCACCGAGGTGATAGGACTGTTTGAGGGAGTCTAACTGCCAGCTACATTCCTCTTCCGGCTTAATCTGCTATTGCCTGGAGTGAAGGATTCAAGACACCCTGCAGTGCAATCCACCCATTTACTTCCAACAGGAGTAGGACTGGGGGCCTACCGGGATTGGTAACAGAAAAACAAAATTGGTCAACTGCCATAACCTTGAACAAAGAGGCAGATACGACTGTAAACCAGAGCTTTCTTGTCACACCAAAATCCTAGCACCAACATTTACAATGTATTCATTACCAAAAAGACTTCATTAACATGGAGTTAAGATTACCCAGTTCTGCCTCATGCCTTTCCAGAATATGGAAGCACACACCAACTCAGACCTGTCACAAATGGGCCACACCCAGCCACAACTAAATACATAGCTAGATTAGAAGACCAGAATGGCACAGTCAATGTAATGCCAACTGCACCACACACCCTTCACTCCTCCCCCTTTAGGCTAAACTCAGACCTCTGCAAAACAGGAAATAGGGGGTCAAGATAATGCCTCCCACACCACACCTCCACACAACCTTCATACTGCCCCTTTTGGAAGGGAGATCACAGGACCGTAACCATACCAAAGATATGGAGGAGAGTGAAGAAGAGTACTTTGGGGAAACGTAAGGACTTCAAAGTTGTCCAAGCCATTTCATTCTTATAAGAAGTTGTCCCTAAGACATCACCTTAGCTTATCCCTCAATGACCCTGGTGGTCCAGCAATGTGGAAACAAACATTAGTTCTCTCCAAAGCAACGGTGCAGCACAGAGGACAGGAGGGTATGTGGGAGTGTGGATAGCAGTGCCGATTTGGAGTTGTGGGTACTGAGAATATGCAAGGGACTGTTAGGACAGGGTAAAGTATTCCTATATCGCCCGTCCCTCTTGACATTCCTCGTGGGATGGTTCTTGAGGTGCTAATATGGGCTACGGTAGCCAGCATCGAGGACTCCCCAAATCATTACTGCTCAACATAGCACAGTGAAGTATAGTAGAAATGTCTGACTAGGGGTGGTGAAGTGGATTTATGGCAAACACATATTACTTCTTTATTTACAGTTCTTAGTGCCATCTCCACAGCGGTAGAGTTAAGGTGGTGTGGTGTCTAACTAATACCCCTGCTATTTCTAGATCACTTCTTAAAGTGTAAGAAACACTAAGACCAAACATTTCAAATTGGGGTGCCTAAATCCCAGTTTTTAAATCCATCTGAAGGCACCTAGAGAGACATGGCCTGATTTCCAGAGGTGCTAAGCAATGGCAGCTCCCATAGAGTTCAGCAGCAGCTCGGGTTGCTGTGAACTTCTGAAGATCAGGCCCAGACTACCTGGACTTATGGGCCTAAATTTAAGGCATCCAGATTTGAACATCCTGAACTAATTTTATAGGAAGGTGACTTCTGCACTCAGATGGAGTGATGGAGATACAAAGCCATGAGTCAGAGAGGAGGTTACCCTGCTGACTGAAAGCCTTAAGAGATGATAGGTCATCTAAGACCTTTGTGCATATTATTCCTATGTACATTTTAAAGAAGGGATTTTTTCTTCCCATGCCCTGCAGCATGCTTTTTCAAAGAATGGCTGCTCTGAGGTTTAGGATCTGTGTGTGGAGTATTCATGAATGCTGCCGTACATGCCCTTAAAATAACAGCTAAACATGCTACATGAGGGAGGGGAGAGGCAAAGGTTTTGTTTTAGTGGAAATCCTCATGTTGTGATTAATATCTAAAATAAAATCATGAGCTATGTAATAATTTTAATATATCCCATATATGTGCCATCCATTTTAAAGTAGAGGGAGCTCCTGGAAAAATGTTTGGGTTTTTCTGTAGAGTCACAAAAGTCCCTCATAAAACAATACTGAAGAGACTTGTGGGATCGTATAAATCTGCTAGATGTTTTTGTGTGTTCTCATTACTTCTCAAATTTATGACAGCACAGACTGGGGGAAGGGAGAGACAGGAAAAAGTATGTGTGAGAGGAAAATAGGATAGTAAGAAAAGCCCTTATGAGAGAATGGATGGGGGGTGTCAGAGGGGGGACGTGTGCTTGAGATATGGAAGTGTGTGTTTGCCTGTGGGAGAGAGAACAGGGGGCATTGTTGGGAAGGAAACAACACAGAGGTCATTGAATGGAGAATGGAGCACAAAATGAGACAGGGTGTAGGGAAGGAAAACAATATGGAGACCTAAAAGGGCAGGGGGTGGAGAGAGAGAGAGAGAGAGAGAGAGAGAGAGAGACTAGAAAATAGATTAAGATGACAATAAAAACAGAACACAAAAGAAGAGAAGAGACAGTAAGAGCTAGATTAGAAAAATAAAAGGATGAAAATGGGAACTTGAGAATAAAGGAAATAAAGCAGCTGAAAAGGGATGTGGAGGCAACTGTAAGGTAAAAAGCTAGTATAAGGTAAGAAGTGTATTTGTTTATTTATGCCTACCCCCTCATGGCAAGCTGTATTTTAGAGGTAACTCTTAGGAAATGGGTCTGCAAATGACATTTTTTAATTGCAGAATATTAGTCACACACACTTCTCACCTACCAAGGGCAGGTGTGACCCAGAATAAAGAAAGCCACAACACAGGGTAACTGATGGTGCAGCACAGAGGGAGAAAAAGGACTCTGCCCTCAGTTATACCCACACAACCCCACTGAGTTTTCAAGAACATTTACTTCAACTGCTGCTAATTTGGCTTCCTATTTTTGAGACAGTTAAACTTACTTCACACACTGAGTACAGAAGAACTCCAGTGGGAAAGTGAGAGATCCCAAAAAAGCACAGGGAAGGGAGACATGCCCCAAATAGCTGGAAATTGCCATTGGGTTGCTGAGCAATGCCATGGTCCCATCAGGTCACTGAAATGGAGCCAAAGGGATTTAATTGCAAATAAAAATAAGTACAGTAAATAAAAATGTAAAACCAAAAATCCATAGAGTCTTAATTCTCTTCCTTTCTCAGCCCCTTTGACACCCACCTTCCCTAAGAAAGCTGCTGTATGAGACTATGAAGCATCCATGCCTGCTGAAACCATTTCCCTCACATGTCTGGCCTCCCTCGGGAGCTGTTGCACTCTCACATATTTGCTGGAAAACATTCCGTTTGTTCTGGCTTCTCTCAGTTGCTGTTTTTAGTTGCTCCTTTCCCTACAGAGGTATATATAGGACACTTTGGTTTATACAGAATAAATCCTGATTCTGCTCTTGCTTTGACGCTGGCATAGCTCCATTCACTTGTGAAGTCACTCCTGAAACACATGCGATCAGAAACAACCCCTCCCTCACTCCAACCCCTCCACCCCCATTTTTAATATTTCCTAGTTTATCCCTGGAATTTACTGTGCTTTTCCTTAAGCCCTTTAGTCCAACATAGCTCTCTCCTGAAATGAAGGCTGGTAGTGCGTTTCTCTAATTCTAAAAACAGCTCATAGGATGCTGGCTAATAATAAGGCTTTATTACACATACAGTGCTGGCCATTTTTTTCTGTGTAAGGGTGGGCTCTGTAGGTGGCATGTCATGAAGAGGAGGGAAGTTCTGTAGCCACTGGGAGGAAAAGTTAGGGTTGGACTCTTGGAAAGGAAACCTGCTCCTTACCGGCCTGCCCAGTGCTGTCAAGTCCCAGCCCCTTCCTTATATGGGGAAGCTAGAGACTCCTGGCATAGTGTCCAAAAGAACATTCATGCTGAAACCATGACTAATGAGAAAGATGGTCGGCATGAAGCCCATCCAACCGGAGGAGATTCTCTTTCAGCACTTATGGGGGAGGGAATCTCATTGTACCACAGAAAGGAATGGGGAAGTGCAAAGAGAGAGATTATGGTGGAGGACAGAGGAAGGAGATAAGTTTACTCATATGCTGACCTTCACTGTAGACCCCTAAGGATACACGTGTCCTCACTGTTATAAGGACTAAGTTCCTCGAACGTGCTTAGCTGCCACTCCTACTGACACAAGTAAAACAAACGTTTTTGTGTGTGTGTGTGTGTATATATCTTTTCTTATTCTGCCTACATCACCACAGTACCTCACTGTCTTTCCCAACATAGTAAAACAATAGGCAGTCCCCATTTCCTGACGAGGTTAAAAAGCCAAATTGGATACTGGCAGTGTGATATTCTGCTGGGTGATTGTAGCCCCTACAGTAAAATCCAAAAGCATTTATCAAAATCAACATCAAAAGAATATAGATCTCTAATGGCTCTCGCTTCATTAAAACATCAGCCCCTTCAGGCCAAGGTGAATATAGATTTGGATACGTGGCTACCTACATTGTATAATCAGTTCTCTTATAACTTTAGTGACAAAAGGTCTTAGCTTTGGGCAAAACTATTGAGTTTCACATTGTGAAAATTTCACAGAAAATACAGGCCCAAATCCTCCAAGTTAATCTCAATGAGAATTTTTCCTGTGTTTAGATTTCAGGATTTCATGTTGGTTTTACACCAATATAATTCCATTAACTGTGTGGAGATACTCCTGATATACCCCGATGTAACAGACCAGAATCAGACCCAGATTTTTAAGGGGAGGGAATTGTTTTATCTTTAGTAAATACTTGTGAAATTGGGGAAACAAAAACTGTTGCCTTTGCTTAACTTTTCTAGTGGTCTCCTTGTGTTGCTAGATCTAACAGAAAACCTGACAAAATGAAAGAAAAGTTTCAGATAGGCCTTGTGCCCCTTGTGGAGAATTCACTTTAGCCTCCAAAACTGAGAAATTTTAGAAAACAAAGCGTGAGATACACAAAAAGTACTAGATTACATCTGATTTCAAATCAGAGAAGTCCATCTACTACAGAAAGGATCAAATTAATCCCTGGAGGCACTCCAGTGAAGCTGCTGGAGCAACACTAGGGATGATTTGGGCCTTATGCAACTTGGTCTTCCTCATGGAATGTAGTTTTCAGTGGAAAGACCACATCCCTTAGGGACATAGTCTGTTCTCCTTGGGGTTGCACTGGGTGGGCAGAGGAGTGGGCTGGGGAGGGATCACCCACTCCACTGGGTTCTTCTCCAATCCCAACCCCCGCCCCCCGCCCCCGAGGGGGGATGTGGGGGCGGGCGCTAAGGCAATGTAAGTTAAGAATCAGCAGGAAATTATGTGGCTTCCCCTCCACCATTTGGAAGGCCCACCTAAGGAGGTTTCTGGCAAAGCTGCCACTGGGTCTAGCCCCCAGCAGCATGGCTCCTGAGATAGCTATGCTGTAAAGAGGATGCAAGGACCTGGATGGCATCAGTGCAGAGGCAAAGGGTCTATCAGATGCCCTAGGATCCTTGGGTTTAGGGAAGTATTGGAAGTTTAGCAAGTAATTACTTGTATGGGGAAAATAGGGACCTTAGGCTGCTTCAATATTCCCAAAGTAAATGAGGCATTTCCATTTGTTAGTATTAGAGCTCATTATAAATCATTCAATGCATTTTGCTATTATTCTCCACAGAACGTATTCAACTTGCTGTAGAGCTGGTCAAATACTGGAAAATTTAATAAAATATTTATCAAAAAATGGAAAATTTTGCCAAGAAATGTATTGAAACAGCGTTAGCAGTTTGAACACTCTCACCAGTAGATGTGACCTGGCCACATAGATGGTGGGCTAGACAAGATTCTGCAAAAAGCTACCCAGGAAAAAAAGAGCTTTGATTAAAGTGCTTGTGGTCACTTGCATTAAGCTTCCCTATTGTTCTCAGCTGCCTAATGAAATGTTTCCTATTGGTAAGAAGTGGATCAAAAGCTATCTGGTTAATGAAAATCCACTGTCGTTTCATGCCTCACGGAAGTTTCACTTGTAGTACTGGGTAGCTGTAGCTGTTTCTTGCTTGTTTTCCATTCCTTGTATCGTTACCAGACATATTTCACCACCATCACCATTCTGCTTCTTATACACTGTATTTCACAGGCTTTGTAAGCATTTTTGACATGCAGATCCACCCATTCATCTCTTCTTCCATTTTCTTCTCTTGTATGTATCAACACTGGCATTCCAGCTGAGAGAATCATCCCGTGCACTTTGAGTTATGCCAGCTAGGTCACGCGCTCCATCATTTACTAACACTGCTAGTTTTTCCTAAAAGACTCTCAAGCTGCCTTTTTCAAAATAATGACACTCATCACCAAGGCTCAAATTAGTGGGAGCCAGAGAGGGAAGACAAGATTCTGCTCTCATATATGCAGGTGTAAATCTGGAATAAGTCCACTTAAGCTAATAGAGTGTAAATGAGAGCAAAATTCGGTCCAGAGCCCTTTTGCCAGACAGCCGGTGATGGCAGAACTCCTTCCAGCAGAAGTTAAGAATGACCTCAAGTCAGTCTGCCTTCAGGACTAAAGGCCTGATCCAAAGTCCTTTGAAGTCAGTGGAAAGACTCCCCTTGACTTTAGTGAGCTTTGGGTCAGGCTCAAAATGAGAGCACACTCTGTTTCTCTGTCCCAGAATACATTCGCTGTGTAAACTCGCTTTAAAAGAGCTCTTCTTGCACACACAAAGGAGGGAGAGAATATAGAATTCTAGATCAGCAAAGAGACTGCCTGTTTGCATTTACAGTAAGGCACTAATACCATGAAAGTATTTATAGTGCATTCCTTGCCCTTCTTCTTCAAATGCTCACAGTTAGTCTTCCATGGGAGAACATCACCATCTGTTTCATTATTTAAATTGAGAGTACATGCCAGAGAGTTTGAGTAAACAGTGTTCTAGGCCCTTTCTACCACATCTTGCCTTAAGGCAAAACATAGCTAAACAAGACCTTTTATTTTGGGTCCAGGAATCTGGCAGTCCAAATATATCTATGGGGACTAACTAATTTAAATGGCCCTCGCTCATTGCTTCACTGCCTCCTCTACATTATTTTGACTAACCCCAAAATGACTTTTGGGTTGCATAATGGGTACCATTAGAGCAAACTCTAACTCCTTTATCACAGAAGATCTAATTCTCCAAAAGATTAGCCAGGCACTGATTTGGGGAGGTATTCCACAAGTTAGCCACTATTATTTAGTCTTCAGTAGCTTTGACAGTTTTTCTGTAGGCTGCGACCTCTTTCAGAAATCCATAGGACTACCTAACAGAGCAGTTTAAGGGAGATTTCAGTGATCAAGGCAGGGTGTCCTAGTGGATGGAGCTCTGGATTTAGACTCAGGAGGCCTGGGTTCTCTTCCCAGCTCTAACACTGATGTGCTGGGTGACCCCCAGCAAAGCACTCTGTCTCAGTTTCATTATCTATAAAATGGGAATAATGATACTTACCTCCTTTGTAAAGCACTTTGAGACCTACCGATGAAAAGTGCCATATAAGAGCTAGGAATAATTATTATTATATGGCTAAACTATCAGATAGGATTTATTACAGTATTTCATAGGCCTGATCTACACTAGGACTTTAATTCGAATTTAGCAGCGTTAATTCGAATTAACCGCACACCCGTCCACACCAGGAAGCCATTTAATTCGAACTAGAGGGCTCTTTAGTTCGAATTCTGTACTCCTCCCCGACGAGGGGAGTAGCGCTAAATTTGACATGGCCATGTCGAATTAGGCTAGGTGTGGATGCAAATCGAACTTAGTAGCTCCAGGAGCTATCCCACACTGCACCACTCTGTTGACGCTCTGGACAGCAGTCCGAGCTTGGATGCTCTGACCAGCCACACAGGAAACGACCCGGGAAAATTTGAATTCCTTTTCCTGTCTGGGCACTTTGAATCTCATGTCTTGGTTGGACATCGTGGCGAGCTCAGCAGCACCGGCAACGATGCAGAGCTCTCCAGCAGAGGAGTCCAGGCAATCCCAGAATAGAAAGAGGTCCCCAGCATGGACTGACCGGGAAGTCTTGGATCTGATCGGTGTGTGGGGCAATGAGTCTGTGCTTTCAGAGCTGCGCTCCAACAAACGGAATGCAAAGACCTACGAGAAGGTCTCCAAAGCCATGACAGACCGAGGATACAGCTGGGATGCAATGCAGTGCCGCGTGAAAGTCAAGGAGCTGAGACAAGGCTACCATAAAATCAAAGCGGCAAATGGATGCTCCGGAGCCCAGCCCCAGACATGCCGCTTCTACGAGGCACTGCATGCCATTCTCGGTGGGTCTGCCACCACTGCCCCACCAGTGTGCGTGGACTCTGACGAAGGGATAGTGTCGACAGCCAGTTCCTCGTCGACGTTCGCAGATGGGGAAGATGAGGAAGGAGATGAGGAGGGGGAGGCAGTCGACAGCGCTTACAACGCTGATTTCCCCGACAGCCAGGATCTCTTCATCACCCTCACTGAGATCCCCTACCAACCCTCCGCACCCGTTACCACGGACCCTGAATCAGGAGAAGGATCAGTCGGTAAGTGCTTTAAACATGTAAACTTTTATTATTAATGGAACAGGAAAATAGACTAGGCAAACAGAAGGTCTACATGCAGGGGAATGGAACAGGAATCTTCCGCGGAGATCTCCACAAAGCTCTCCTGGAGGTAGTTGAAAAGCCTATGGAGGAGGTTCCTGGGGAGAGCTGGCTTATTGGGTGCTCCGAGGTAGCACACTTTTCCGCGCCATGCTCTCAGCTGGTACTCCGGGACCAGTGCCTTGACGACCATTGCAGCATAGGGCCCTGGCTTGTGCTGGCTTTCATTCAGCATGCGCTCCCTGTCTCTCCGTGACACCCTCCTCAGGGTGATCTCGCGCGCAGACTCCTGCATGGAAGTAGAGTGATTTGTGTACTATTACTATTGGTAGTGCTTCACTGTTCCTTAGAACAACAAGAAGCGTCACTTTAGAGCCATGTGCTGGAGGCTACAGAGTGGCAGCATACAGGGATCTTTTCCAAGGGAAAACCACGAGGGGGTGGAACAGGGGCAGAGTTTATGCTTTCAGGATTGCCTGCAGCAAGAGGACAGAGCTGGACATTGACTTTTAAGCAGCCAAAAGCCTTTGGCTTACTATGCCTGGCTGCTCCACGGATTCAGCTTTCCTGCCCCGCTTGTCTGGTCTACAGTGCAATACCCCAGGCAATGAAAGCGAATGCAGAGAAATCGAACTTTCCCTGAGTGAGTGCTCAGGAGATAGGTGCCGTCCATGGTCTGGTTCACAGGCAATGAGTAGACTATGTTTCATTTTTAAGAAAAGGCATCTTTGTAAGCAATTCACTCCCTTTTCCCCCTCACACAGCTGCAACAGTATCCCGACCTGCTCCACCATGCCCCTCACAGAGGCTGGCGCAGATTAGGCATCGTAAGAAAAGGACCCGGGACGAGATGTTTGCAGAACTTATGGGCTGCTCCAGAGCAGAAGCGGACCAGCAGAGCCAGTGGAGGGAGAACCTCACACAGCAGCAGCGCTCACACAGCGAACGGGAGGACAGATGGCGTCAGGAGGACCAGCAGGCGACTCAAACGCTGCTTGGACTACTGAGGGAGCAAACGTGTCTCCTCTCCCTCTCCCCCCCCCCCCCCCGCTGCGTCCCTACCTGACAGTAGAGCGGCTACCGGCACAAATGCTGTCTGCTGCCCCAGGGTACTAGTGCCTGCCATCCACAAATGGCAAGGCAGGTTGCCATCGCCCTGCCCTTCTACCGTTGCCCTGAGCCTCCACAATGCCCCAAACCCTCAGCCCCAGCCACAGCCCGCAACCCCCTATGCTTCCTCCCCCTTCCCACACACCCCTCACCCCTTCCTACGCCCCCACCCCCAGCCCTGAGGCTGCACCCAAACTCCGTCCCAAAGCCTACACCCCTCACCCCTTCCTGCACACCCACCTGTAACCGTCCTCCCCCCAGAGACCGCTGTAGGAGCAGTAGGCTATCATTCCTAGAGTCTAGAAGCAGTCTCTACATCACTGCACACCCTACCCACCACAGTCCGTGTCCCTGTTTCAACCCTTTGACGTGAAATCATTATTAAAGAAAAGGTTTTTAAATAACAATGCTCCATTACCTTTATTTTTACACGTGTGTTGGAAGGGGGCAAACGGGGTGAACGGGGTATGAGACTGCAGAGGAGAGTCAACAGTAAATGGGTAAAGAAACATGGCCAGGTTCAGCTTCTCTGTAAAGCAACTGGACAGTCATAGGTTACCCTGCTCTCTGAGGAACCTAGCTTTCAAAGCCTCCCGGATGCACAGCGCTTCCCGCTGGGATCTTCTAATGGCACGGGTGTCTGGCTGAGCGTAATCTGCAGCCAGGCGATTTGCCTCAACCTTCCATCCCGCCATAAAGGTCTCCCCCTTGCTCTCACAGAGATTGTGGAGCACACAGCAAGCTGCAATAACAATGGGGATATTGTTTTCGCTGAGATCCGAGCGAGTCAGTAAGCTCCGCCATCTCCCCTTGAGACGTCCGAAAGCACACTCCACCACCATTCTGCACTTGCTCAGCCGGTAGTTGAAGAGTTCCTTCTCACTGTCCAAGGCGCCTGTATAGGGCTTCATGAGCCAGGGCATTAGCGGGTAGGCTGGGTCCCCGAGGATCACTGTAGGCATCTGCACATCCCCAACAGTTATTTTGTGGTCCGGGAAGAAACTACCTGCCTGGAGGCGTTTAAACAGACCAGAGTTCCTGAACACACGCGCGTCATGAACCTTGCCCGGCCACCCGACGTTGATGTTGGTAAAGCGTCCCCTATAGTCCACCAGTGCTTGCAGCACCATTGAAAAGTAGCCCTTTCGGTTAATGTACTGTCTGGCCTGGTGGTCCGGTCCCAGGATAGGGATGTGAGTCCCATCTATAGCCCCACCGCAGTTTAGGAATCCCATCGCGGCAAAGCCAGCTATGACGACCTGGACATTTCCCAGGGTCACTACCTTCGAGAGCAGGAGTTCAACGATTGCGTTGGCTACTTGCATCAGAGCAACCCCCACGGTAGATTTGCCCACGCCAAAGTGGTTCGCTACTGACCGGTAGCTGTCTGGCGTGGCAAGTTTCCAGAGGGCTATGGCCACTCGCTTCTGCACTGTCAGGGCTGCTCGCATCCTGGTGTCCTTGCGCTTCAGGGCAGGGGACAGCAAGTCACACAGTTCAAGGAAAGTGCCCTTACGCATCCTGAAGTTTAGCAGCCACTGTGATTCATCCCAGACCTGCAGCACTATGCGGTCCCACCAGTCCGTGCTTGTTTCCCGGGCCCAGAATCGCCGTCCCATAGCATGAACATGACCCAGTGTCACCATGATCTCCACGGCGCGGCGTCCCGTGCTTTCTGACAGGTCTGTGCCAGTCTGAGACTTCATGTCCTCACCGCGCTGCCGTTGCCTCCTCGCCCGATTTCTCAGCATCTGACTGTTGAAGAGGTGTACGATAAGGTGCGAGGAGTTGACAACGGCCATAAGTGCAGCGATGATCGCAGCGGGCTCCATGATCGCAGTGGAGTGCTGTGGCGTCCGTGCTGTCACTTATAACAGGAAAAGTGCGCGAACTGATTTCCCACCGGCAGGAGTGACGGTTCAATGATGACAGTTACCCAAAACCACCCTCGACACATTTTTCCCCCAGCATGCATTGGGGGGAAATCCCAGAATTCCAATGGGCAGCGGGGAGTGCGGGAACTGTGGGATAGCTTCCCACAGTGCACCGCTTCCAAAGTCGACGTTTGCCCCGTTACTGTGGACTCACACAGTCGAATTAGTGTATTTAGTGTGGATACACAAATTCGACTTCATACGGTCGATTCCACAAATTCGACTTAAGTTGATTCGAAATAGTCTTGTAGTGTAGACATACCCATAGTTATATAGCATTTCTTTCCCTCTTGAAAACTCTGTACAACCTTTAGGTATGATTCACCATTTTGTTACTCTAGATTTAAAGCAGTGTAACTCAGTGGTGAAACAGCCCTTTAATTAATTTTTACCATAAAATACTTATTCAGTTACCTGCAAAGTAAATAAATATTATTCCCATTTTAAAACTGGGATAACTGTCGTCTGATGGAAGACAATTAAATAGGAGCAATATGCATACATGTTTCCCTTTTCAGTTACCACTTTAAACCAAGAGCACATTGCTCAGAAACTGTTTGTGCTTCAGTAATGAAAGGAGTAAAATGCAGCGGTATCTGATGTCGAGACATTTTCCAAAATAAGGGTAAGCGCATTAGTTTTACTAAGGATCCCCTTCTCCTATCCTTACTCACACTGAGTAGTTTCTTGAAATTCATGGAACTGCCCATGGAGTAAGGTACTCCTCAGCAGGAATAAGGAGAGCCAAATTAATAATAAAAACCCAAGTGTTTGGAATATTTCAAAAGTAGATCTGCAAATTTTCAAAGGAAATTTTTCTGATTTCAGACTCTATAGTGATGCTGTTTGTTGATAACGAGAACTAACAAGAGGAGTGAAGGTCCCGACAGATAACGCATACGAAGATAGTTGAATATTTTCATAGCCACTTGGCTGCCTTCCTTATTCAGCTCCAAAGCACATATTTACACAGAAACTCTTACCTGACACTCCAATTTATGGGAAGAAGTTTCCCCCAGAGGATTATTGTCTTTCCCATTTAACCAAACACATTTGGTTAGTTTTACCTCAATACTTTCTAAACCTTATATCACAAAGTAAAACTCTCGGACTCCCATACAAGTGCACTGTTTATGCAATGAGCCTTTTGGAGTTTGGTTTACTCTTCTCTTTTCCTCCAATTCAGGCTTTAACTGCAAAAATTCTGAATGAAGAAAATCTGAAAGAAATTATACTACCATGTTGGCCATAGAGCCAGTTGTTCATGTAGATCCTAATATATTTTTCTAAGAAACTTGAGAAAATACAAGCAGTTCAGCTTCTCAATGAGGAACTGTCCTCTTCCATCAGAGGACACTCTCAGTCAAGCGCTTGCACAATGGAGCTCTGGTATGTGACTAGGGCTTCTAGGCACTACCACAATACAAATAATAATGAGCCTATCCTCAGAGAGTCTACGTACTTGACTCATACGGATGAGCAAGCATGTGAATTTTCAGAAACATACTGAATTGCTTTAAAAATATTTCAAATGTTCACATCAGCACGATAGGAGGACACACACTCTCTCTCTCAGGGTCCTGTCCTGCATACCTCACTCATTGAGTCGCTCTTACTGACTACAGAAGGACCACTGAGTACACTAAACTCCAATGTCTTAGTAACAACCTGGGTAGCCAAGAAGGAAGGAACCTAGAATTGGGTGAGTTCCCCACAGCTGCTTAGGCTGTGGGGAACTCATTTACATGCTACCCCTTTCCACAAAGCAAGGTGAGTTGAGGATTTGGGGACCCTTACACAGTTAAATGGGATTGCTTGCTGCAAGGCGCAGCATTCCCAGCTGAGTTAAGGTTACAGAATCAGGTCATGTGTCAGGAAAAGAAAGCATGGATGGTGCTAACAGAAGGCCTCATTCAGACCCCGGGTTATGTGGTTTCCTAGAGCAGTTAGGCCTCAACCAAAAGGCCCAATGGTATAGCCTGTTCAAGGATATATTGCCTGGTGAATACATTTCCTCAAATCTAAATCCATGCTTCTTCATGGGAAGGAGAAGCATGTCAATTATGTCCCTACAGCCTAAGCAGTACCACTCCCAATTCCAGGTTCTATTGTACTGGAGCCATTCAGGAAGAAGTTGTTATACTCCAGCAAGAACCTCTGTCCCACAGGAGAATTTCTCTCCCTGCTTAAGGAAGCTGAGCAATTTGAGTTTGTCTTTCATCGCTACCTCAGAGGAGAGCCACTGTGAGTGAGTTTCTTGCCTCATTTAGAGAAGATGAATAGCTAGTTGGGTCTGCCACAACCCCAGAAAAAGAAAAGACACTGCCTTGTTCTACTGCATTAATAGAGGTTCCCCTCAGTGAGAGAGGACTGCAGGACCCCATGGGAAAGCATTAGCACAAGAGGCACGGTGCAGATAGCTTGTTTTACTTTGTTTGCTCTGGCTTTCTCAGATCAAGAGACAAAATGGCAGCCAGACATGGCCATGGAGGTTGCCTTCATGAGTGAGGCAGGAATCAAACTGAAGAAACACAGGAGAAAGCCCTGGAGAGGGAAAACCCTGAGTGGTGAAACTCTGTCATCCCACCTGTCAGAAGGAGCAGGGACCCAGTGACTGAATCCTGGACATTCTCAGCAAAGCAGGCTGGCATTCTGAAGACCATTCTCAAAAATCTCTGCACTGCACACATGTCCCACATCTGTGTGCATTCACATCTTAGACCCATTCTTGTCAGGCCTAACTTCAAACCTATTTGCATACATCCTTAAAAAGAGGCATTGTCCCAGGAGCACAGAAGGTGTGCACAGAAGAGGGCATGCACATAATGGGCATCTTGAAACTTTGGTCTATAATGTTATTTAAGGGCAAGAGCCTTAATAACCCTGATTCGGTGCTATAGCCCATGGTCAAGGATGCTAATACTGCTTTGCATTGTCTTTCCAAAGTAGACCAGCCTTTTAGAATTGAAGAGATTCCAGCAGCCTTGTTGACCTGCATATGGACAAAGAAACTATTAGTTTGGCTCCCAGTGTGGGGGTGCACATGCAGAGCTACACTTTGCAGCATGAACAGAATTCCACACTAAAATTTTTAAGTTGGAGTTTGTCTCCCTGAGCCACCTGCTGAAAAATGACACTGTTTGGGATGTCTGCTGGTTGTATTCAGACCAGACTGTTAAATAAAGGCCCTGGTTTAACACTTGGGAGAAAAAAATGTTTTTAAAACTCATCTTTAAGGCCTTACCTAATTCCACCCCTCCCTACTTAGCCAACTTTGCCCTTTACTCAGGGCCGCCCAGAGGGGGGGGGGCAAAGGGGGCAATTTGCCCCGGGCTCCGCAGGGGCCCCCAAGAGAACAGCGGAGGCTCCCGCCTCCGCCCCTCTCCTGGAGCCTCAGCGCATCAAGCGCCGAGTCTCCGCCGGGGCCCCTGAGCCCCGCCCCGCTCAGAGCCGCGTCGTCAGGGGGCAGGGCTGGGAGCTCCGGGCTGAGCTCTGCTCCCTCCGCTCGGTGGGGAGCTCGCAGCCCCGCCCCCTCACCACGCGGCTCTGAGCGGGGCGGAGCTCAGGCCCCGCCGGCCACACGCTGCGGCTGTTTCGGCGAGGCGCTGAGACTCCGGGTGAGGAGGGAGCCGGGGGTAAGAGGCTGGGGCTGGGGCGGGGGGGAAGCGGGACCCGCCGCCGAAGCGCAGCCCGGTCTTCGGCGGCGGGGGGCCCCTTCCGTTCCGGGACCCGCCGCTGAAGTGCCCCGAAGACCCGCGGCGGGGACCCCCCCCCGCCGAATTACCGCCGAAGACCGGGCTGCACTTCGGCGGCGGGTCCCGCTTCGGCGGTAATTCGGCGGCGGGGGGCTCCCGCCGCGGGTCTTCGGGTCACTTCGGCGGCGGGTCCCGGAACGGAAGGGCCCCCTGCCGCCGAAGACCCCGGGCCCCCGGAATCCTCTGGGCGGCCCTGCCTTTACTGCGTTGCTCTCACCTTCCTCACTCTACCAATGATGTCAGCCCTGGGCCGTTCTACACAGTTCTCACAGGCATGTCCTCACCTCTTTTCACATTACCTGGTATGCATGAAGCATACTTCCTATGCTGGTTTGCCAAACCACTACCTTTTTCTCATTTAAATCCCTCCTGGAAACTCCCTCTTCCTCAGTACCCCCAGTAAGTCAGTCAAGAATATTCATTTTTCTTATATCTTCCTCAATTTTCATACATATTAAGCAAACTAAAAGAACTGAAGTACTATCTGGATGTACACATTCCCAACTCACATAATTACATTACTATAACCTTCACCCTTCCTCATCCAAAGCCTCCTGTTAGTCCTACCACTCATTGCCGCGGGCTTTTACTTTGGACTCAAGTCTGTCGTCATTACTCAAGATAAGTGGTATCTTAAAACCAGTGGGACTACTCAGGAGTAGGACACTACCCACCATGAATAAGAGAGGCAAACCTGGGCCCTTAGTTAGTAAAGTCCATGGGGGCAGAGACTGTGTGTTTCCGTTTTCGATGAAGGGCCTAGAATGCTTTTTTGCTGCTGTAAAATAAAGCTTAAATACTTAATTTAAACATTAAGGACCAGAGCCTCAGATGGTATAAATGGATATAGCTCTGCTGATATCAATGGAATTAGACCAGTTTACACCAACTGAGGGTCTGGCCTTAAATGTATTTAGAGTAACATTGGTATTTCATAATTTGGGACTTATAAGATCTGTGGATACTTTTAAGACTACTTTTTTTTGCACACATGTGGCAAGTTACCTAAAGAATATAAGTTCCTTTATAATGGAGCAGAGAAGCAGTATTATCACCAAGTCTCAACAATCGGTTTTTATTTTAAGAGCTGGACGTGTCAAATGGAATACAACCAGCAGATAAGAAATGCCTATGAAATCAAAAAGCAGATTAGAGAGGTAGCACTAGCAGCAGAGAGAACCATCTGGCACAGCTGCAAGACAGATCAAAGGGAGCTGAGGAAAGCTAAGTACAGTTTCAAACTTTAAAAGTCATTAAATGTATTATATAAATAAATAGGACATTACATGGCTGAATTGGAAACATTGATTTTCTTTTCTGCTTGTTAGCCATGGACTCTGTGACATCGCTCATGGATGCATCTGCCAATCATGCTGTTAGAGGGCATGAATGAGTGTAAAAATACATCCAATTCTTCCCAACATCTTACAGGGTATTAGTCATATATCTGTGTTTGTGAAGTTGTCTATATTTGTTTTACAAAAACTGCCACAGCAGAATTAAAAACTATTAATATAGGAGTGTGATTCAAAGAGATGCATGGTTTATAAATCTCCACAGCCAACATATGTATTTCATTAGAGCTAGTACAGACAAACCTACAGCATAAAGCAGTATCTAACTTGCAGATCCATGTATGGGGTTAATGTCATTCAGTGTCAATGTTAAGAATACAAGAAAAATGCATGGGCAAGACCTGCAGTAATCTCCATAGTTTTAAAAATCACAAGTCAGCTCTTATTAATGGCTCTGCCTGTGGCCCAGACACTCCCCCAGCAATAAGCAAAGCCTATCAGATTTGAAAATTGTCCCGAATGAAGGCATGTCAAGGCCTGAAAAGGTCAATGAAACAGAATTTCTGCTTGTGCTGTCTTCAAACACTAGGAACCCAATCATACAAGCCTTACTCAAATTGGGGAGCATTTCAGGATTACTCATGTCAGTGAGTACAGTAAAAGTTGCACACTTCAACCTGTACCATTCAGGATAATACTTCCCCGTGAGTAGCACACATCATTGCTGCCACTGGAATTATTTGGATATTCCATGGAACACATACTGTACATCTATTCTTTTGTGCGTGTTTTCTCCATCACAGACAGATGTCTTTTACCAACTGAAAAACTGAATACCCACTGCCGAATTGTGGGGAGACTGTACAGGCCGCTGAAGGATGGGTGGGATCAGGGCCGGCTCTAGGTTTTTTGCCGCCCCAAGCAAAAAATGTTTTGGCTGCCCCCCCCCTGCCCCCAGACATGAGCCCCCCCCCCCGCCCACCAGTACCCCCCACTCACACCCCCTGTTGCCCCAGCACTGGCCTCCCCCCAAAATGTGGGATCCGCTACCAGCACACTGCAGCCAAGCCCTGGCCCAGCTGCGACTCTGTCCCCATGTGGGTGGAGCTGCTGGGCAGCACGGAGTGGGAGTACTTCCAGGTGGCGGCACGGCTACGGGGTGGCGCAAAGAACACGGCCCCCTCCCTGGGCTTCGCAGCACTGCTGGTGGCCAAGGTGGATCAGTTCGTGCTCACCGCCCTCAACCTCGACATGCTGGCGGCCAAAGACCTGGAGAGCCCCCCGGACCTGCTGCTCTTCAGCCTCACGGTGCTCTGGCCCAGCCCCGGCAGGAGGGAAAGCAAGGATCTCCGGCTGCGGGGCTACCTGCTCAGCACCGACGAACCCAGTCGGCCGCTCACCTCCTCACACACTCCAGGAGTCCTTCGCCACCATCGCAGCCCTGGCTCGGCTCCAGGGGACCCCATTTCCCTCCCTCCCCGGCTCCTCACACACACTGGGTAGGGCTGCCCAGAGGATTCAGGGCAAAGCAATTTTGGGGGCCCCTTCCATAAAAAAAAGTTGCAATACTATAGTAACATGTATTTGGAAATGTAAAAAATAACTAGTGAAAATTAATTTGTAATAATTTGAAAATACACCAAATACATTATTTAAAAACATTAAATGCTTTACTGGTCTGTATACATTTGCAATTACAAAATGGGCTGTTGCTGGGTGATGGTGATGGTTGGTGCCAATGGGCTGTCACTGCCTGGAGGTGGTGCTGCTGTTGCCCAGGGCTGGGTGGGGAGCTGGGCTCTGGGGGGTGCCCGGCTCACAGGGGCTGGGCTCAGGACTGTGAGGAGATGGAGTCGGAGGTTGTCTGGCTCAGAGGGGCTCGCCTCAGAGCTGGGGGTCTGGGGTGGGGGGATGGGGTCGGGGGTGCCCGGCTCAACGGGGCTGGGCTCAGAGCTGGGGGTCAGGGCTGTGTGGGGAATGGGGTCAGGGGGGTGTCCGGATCAGAGGGGCTGGGCTCAGAGCTAGGGGTCAGGGCTGTGGGGGGAATGGGGTGAGGGGGGTGTCCGGATCAGAGGGGCTGGGCTCAGAGCTAGGGGTCAGGGCTGTGGGGGGAATGGGGTCAGGGGGGTGTCCGGATCAGAGGGGCTGGGCTCGGAGCTGGGAGTCAGGGCTGTGGGGGGAATGGGGTGAGGGGGGTGTCTGGATCAGAGGGGCTGGGCTTGGAGCTGGGAGTCAGGGCTGTGGGGGGAATGGGGTGAGGGGGGTGTCTGGATCAGAGGGGCTGGGCTCAGAGCTGGGGGTCAGGGCTGGGTGGGGAGGATGGGTTTGGGGGGGTGCCCGCCTTAGAGGGGCTGGGCTCGGAGCTGGGGGTCAGGGCTGGGCCTGGGGGGTAATGGGGTCGGGGGTGCCTGACAACCACTTCCCTGAGACCCCCTCAATCCAACCCCCCTTCCCTGGCCCCTGACCGCCCCCCCCACAGAACCTGTGCCCCTTCCCTGCCCCCGGGACTCCCTGCCCCTTAGCCACCCCCCCCCGCCCCGGCTGCTTACCCCAGGCAGCTTACCCCCGGCTCACCGCGCGGCAGCGGCATGGCTCCGGAGGGGGCTGAGCTCTTCCCCGCTCAGAGCGGCGTGGGGAGGGGGCGGGGCCGTGAGCTCCAGGCTGAGCTCAGCTGCCTTCCCTCGGCCCGGAGCTTGCGGCCCCGCCCCCTGACCACGCGGCTCTGAGCGGGGCGGGGCTCAGCCCCGCCCCCCCCAGCCAAGCTGCTGCCGGGCTGTTTAGGACCCGGGGAACGAGCGGAGGAGGAGTGGCCCGTCTTCTGCAGCCAGGCGGGGCCGCGCTACCGGTAAGATGCCATCCCTCTCTCCCAAGTGGAGCCGGTAGCGCGGCCCTGCCCGGCTGCAGGGGACGGGACGCTCCTCCGCTCGCAGCGGGAGGATGAGCTGGGGCCCCAGCCCCAGCCTTTTGCCGCCCCCTATATTTTGCCGCCATAGGCAGCAGCTTGTTTTGCTGGTGCCTAGAGCCGCCCCTGGGTGGGATGATAAAAGAGGGGGAAAGTGGGCTACCTTGGAGTCCCACAGTACAAGGCAACATCTGAGCACTTCCACAGAGATGCAGGGGGCCTTCAACTCCCACAGGTCAATGGGAGTTGTGTGTTTTCAGCAGCTCCCAGAAGGCACTCAGCATGTCTATTGTCACCATGTCTCAGTGAGACAGAAAAAAGAATAGTTATGTCAAAAAAGTGATCTCAAATAGCATTTATATTTTTTTTAAAAATCATAATTTTAAAGGTCCAGTCCAGTCCAGAAGTGATTTCAATGGGAACAGAATCAAATCTTTAATCAACATTATTTATTTAGGGTGCTCAATGCTAAACAAAACAAACCTACTTTTTGTTACTGTCCTACTGGGCACAAGAGTGAAATGGTACATTAAAGTCCCATAATACTCATTACAAAACTGACCCTCTTTGCAAAATTTGAACTGTTGAGCTTCCAAGGATTTCTCTCTCTCTCTTTTTTTTTTTTTTTTTGGGGGGGGGGGGGGGGGAGAAAAAAGCTGCCAAAAATGGATTTGAACAAATTGCCAAAACGTAAAGGAAAGATGGAGCTCAATTTTATGAGTTCAAATATCTAACCATTTTCAGCTGTCTCAATGCCATTCAAGCATCCTTATGTTGTACTGATGGAACTAGCACAATGCACACACAGTAGAAAAGCTAAGAAAAACAATAGCCGTGCTATTAAGAGTCAGTAGAAAACCCTGCAGCACTTAAATTCTCTAGCTATTTTTACCTGGGATTCTGGTGATTAGCAAGCCATGATTGTCAGTGCTGTCTAAATCACCATGAAAGCACAGGAGAGGGAACCCAGGCAGCAGGTCCTTAGCACCACTTATGGAAACAATACAAACATAAGATTTATTATTGTTGTAGTTCAAGTATTGCACTTACAATGTTGCCCTCTAATAGCACATGGCTGAGTCAAAAGCCTCAGAAGATGGAGTAACCAACAACATTACTCCCCAACTGAGCTTACTGTTACATAGCACCTTGTAAAATAAGCTCAACAACCAGTATTCTCCACCTGTTGGTATTCTTGACATACACTGGTTCTTTTAATTAATAGTTGTGCCTTCTATCCCCCATGAGGACTCTCAGCTTTAAGACTATCAGCTGAGATAGGGTAGGTTGCAGAACGCTAACATTCCGCTCCAGGTACTGTAAACAGACAGCAGGCCGCCCATGCTGAATATCATACTGAGGGGGGAAGCATCAGTTTAGGAGGAAAAGTTTACAGTCAAGTGTTAGCTTCCAGTGGAAAATCTCTCTTAGGAATGTTATTTACACTCAGTGGTTCCCATTAGAAGCAAATAATGTTCATGGCCTCAAACCTGTCCCTGTGCTACATTCCAAGTCCTTTGCATTCTCAATCATTACAACTCTAAATGAAAGCAGAATGAAGCCTGTCTGTCTCCCACCTTTATTTCCCAGTTATCTAGGCAACACTTACCGAACTATTAGGATATGCTGAGCTACTCGTAACAAAGCTAGGTGGTGGCTGCCCGGTAGGTGGGTGAAGAATAAGAGAGCCGGGACAGTGGTTAGAGGTGAATTGAATACAATTCACAACTGTAATTTATATAGGACATTACATGGCTCAGACACATATGTATTTAAGTTTACCCGCTAACTTTCATTCTCTACTGTCAGGTGGGGCTTAGTTCATAGGATTGTCCTGTCAGCTACTCAGATCTTTAGATGCCTTCTGCTCTGGCTGACCAAAGTCACTTGGCCCAGCATAGGCCTGCCAATTTTGGTTGGACGTATTCCCGGAGGTTTCATCACATGACAAAGCTTTAATTAAAGAATCATCTTTAATTCCTGGAAACTCCAGGACAATTCTGGAGGGTTGGCAACCCTTACTCAGCAGGAAGCATGTGTCAGAATTGCCTTGAGCAAAGGCAAAGCTTAGAGAGACAGTCTCCCTTCAAGGGGCAAGTGCCGATGTCCCTAGGGTGTATAGGCACTATGTACCAAGAGTCAGATTATGCTATTAAGACTTAAGCAGGTGGTGTGCAGAGCAACTTTGGAGCAGGGTAGGTCAGAGGGATAAATACCTCCCAGAGTTCCTAGGAATACAGCTGATGCACCCCTCCCCCCCGTAGCAGACTGGGGTGTGCACTCCACTTCTCAAGGGTGGCCAAGGCCTCCTCCCCTGCCCTGTTTGGGGTGGCTCGTAGCTGTGGGAGCACTAGAGAGTGGTACTCCTTGACTTTCTGCACCTTTCCCCCTTGCACATCTGCTCAAGAGCCAGGCTCAAGCTGGCTATACGCTGGGAATCGGAGGCCCATTGTATACACACTGCACCATGGGGACTGAAATGATGTATTATATAAGTACTCCATTACCTTGGAGTGTGAGAGACTGAGAAATAGAAACTCCTCCTTTGATAAAATCTCCCCACACTGGAATGCCAAAGTCAAAATCTGTGAAGGAGTAATACACATACATGTTAAAGCCCTCAGAGTGCTTTTGCATAAAGTGAATTTAGTACTAGTGAAAGGGCTGACAGCCTCACAGACTAAAATCCTCTATGCTCAATACAATGTGGGAACAACTCGAGAGGTGAGATGGCATGTTGGTCTCTACGCCCATTGGACCTCTGTCTTCTTTAAAGAGCATAATAAAAAACTGATGCATTTTCAGATTTGCCTGGGATTTGACCACACAGCTTTTATTAAAGCCTGTGGCTATATCTCCCAGGATTTTCTGGAAGAATATATTTTGGAGAAGCTTCTCTATGCTCCATGGTTGGGACTTGCTCTAACTCCTTCTGATGAGCACTTTTCCCACCCCCACCCCTTTGTCCATTTTCGTTGGCTGTCACAATTGGCATAAACACCTGCAGTGAAATCCAGGCCCCACTGGAGTTAATAACAAATGCCAGTTGACTTCACTGCACGTGGATTACTGTACTCTAGCTAAGCAACACAAAGATGAACCGTAAGAGCTTAGCTTGGTGCTGTGAAACTAAACATTTAGTTAAGGGGGTGGCTATTTGTTCTGAGAGAAAACTTGAATATTGCTGCTGGGAATCAATAGCAAAGCCATTTGCACTGGGTTTAGTACCCAGGGAATTGCACTTTCTTGTCACTTATAATGCTGTGTCTTTACAAAATCATTCTTGATCCCATTGGTACTCTGCCAGAGTCATAAAATTGGAAACTTGCATAACTGACAAGAAGATCCCTGAAGGCACCAAGACCACAGGGCATATTGAAGCAGACAGTTAATTTATAGCTGTAAAAAAATAATGATATCTCCATAAAACTGCTCTGAAAACAATCAGATTCCACTCTAACACTCTAAACCCACAGGATATCTGTGCAGCCCATATTTGAGATGTATAGTCTAGATACCTAAAAACCCCAACCTATGCAGGCTTAATGGTTTTTCCATAGTACACTAGCACCATCTGCTGGAGATGGACAATCAAATCCCTCTGGTAACGAAAGCCCTGGAATATTCCATTCAAATAAGAAAATCCTTCCCGTGGTGGCTGCTGCTGTCAAGACTATTACAACCTAATTAGAACCAAAACGGAAATGTTTTTAACTTCCTGCTGCTGTCGAAATTGTCCTGATAATGCAAATCTGCCCAGGCCAGAGCCGTCTCGATGCTCCAAACAACCATGTAATGCAAGCAAGCAGGTGTTCGCAGGAACAGTATCAAAAGCCTTGCTTTTCCCACGGACTTAGCTACACTTGCTCGATGAACATAAACATTTTATTTCCATTCCTTAATTTCCCCTATCACTTTTTATTTCCTGGTGCTTTCTACCATGCTACATATAGCAGCTACAGTGACATACAAAACCAAATCCCATCCCATTGTTCAATCCTGTCCCTTGGATCATCTAGAAAGAGGACACCTTGCCACACAGACCTGGTGCATTGCCACCCTGTAAGAGACTCAAATCTGCCATACTGCCACTGGCAGTGGACAGAGCAAGTACTTTACCCACCCACCTAGTTCCACCCTGCCGGGGAAGCAGCAACAATCACTGACACAGATGAGGGCTTCCCCTGCTCCATATCCAGAAGGAATCAGGATGGATCAGCTCCCTGCATTCTACCTCTCCTAGCTTGGAGCAGTGACTGTGTGTTTGGCTGTCCTTTTCTTCCTTTCATTAGAGAAGGAAAATAAAGAAGATGGGTTTATTATAATGGGTAGTAATTGACTAGTGGCCTCTTCTAGAAGAGAACATCTAGTCTGAAGCAGTAAGGGGTGGGCATTCTGCTTTAAAAGGCAGTGACATTGCTAATCAACATACATTGAGGTACATGAAAAGCTAAAAGGAAAACCCAAACAAGTACAAAAATGCTCATTAGAACTTCCCCAGGTACCACAGAGAGAAATATAATATGTATATGAGCCACTCACTAACTGCTGGGGGTTAAAACAAGCTTCCCCGAGGGGCAGACAAAGAATTGTCCACTCTGGCATTTCCTGCACTTTCCTCTGAGACAGGAGACTGGACTAGAAAGGCCTCGGGTCTGATCTAGTCTGGCATTTCCTACGTTCCAAAGTATGCCACACATCAACAAAATTATCATCAGGTTAAACAGCAATGAGCTGCAGGGCCGCGCAGGCAGACGCAACATGGGATGGTGGGTAAAACAGAACTGGGAGAATTTACACCATTTGCCACATAAATAAAAAATTGTATTAAATTAAGATGAAGACACGGAAGTAAAAAATCTCTCTCCTCCCCTCCCCAAAAAACCCACAAAAAGCTTCTGGTAAATGATGACCATGCAATCAGTCATCTTAGGCAGGGGCTACAGCATTGGGGCAAATAGCTACCAAAAACCACTGGGAACCCCTCCCTGATTTTCCCCTCCAGGGGCAGGACGCACAGACCTGTGTGTCCCAGCAAGTCAGCAGGCGGTCAGGCCATGCAAAGTTCTGCATCCTCACCCTCTCTGCTCCCTCCCAGTGTGGCTACATTGGAGCCAGGCTGCAAGTGCTCCCCCTGGCTGTGTTCCCTAGGGGTCCCTTTAAAAGTGGATCTCTGCTGGTGAGCACTACCTGCCCAGATGTGCATCCCACCTGCCCCACACAACCAAATCATGGCTGATCCCTTCCAACTCCAGCCTGCCCAATCCCTCCCCCCCCCCCATTCCACAAACCCCACCCAACAAAGAACTTTCCCGGGAAGATGCGGGGAATGGTACTCCGGAGGTAGCCTTCCTCCCTTGTAATATATCTGAATACAATCAGGCCCTTTCTTTCCAGCTTGCATCCTTTTCTAAGCTTTTGTCTGCATCTTGCCTAATTAGATTGCAAGCACTTTGGGGCAAGGGCCTATCGTCCTACATGCTGATGATAGATAAATAGTAACAATAACAATTGTAACACTCCAGCAGCTGCTCCTCAGTGGTTTCCTAGTCAGTGGCAACATGCCCATCATTAATTCTCTTTTTAACACTACCATGCTGAGGCGGCAACTCTCAGAGGCTGTGCATTTGCTGGCTACATTTCAAATTCTGTTTGAAAGTGACTAAAACTACTAATGTAATGCTGGGTTCTCAGGGGCCCTGGCCGTGTTTAATAGGGTAAGATGTATAGGGTAGCACAGAGTGTGTTCAAGCAGCCATCACATTAATACCTTGGATCTTTATAAAAGATCTCGGTCATGATTAAACCCCTGCCTCAGTCACAAGAAGAAACACTGAAGCATGTATGTGCAGACAAACATGGGAATTAGTTTTCTTGTCCAGGGCTTGGATCATCCCATCCTGTAGTAAACTCACAGGAAAGGTTTTGGGGGGAGAGAAAGGGGAATCTCCTGGAGGCCCGATGAAGCATTCCTCCTTGGTTATTCTGTCCGGAGACAGGGTTTGCCACGCGGGTGGCTCCTGCATCTGGTGAATCCTGTGGGATCCATGAAAGGCCTCCATGTTGGCTCTCACCCCTCCCCTAATTCGGGGCAGGGTGACTCCAATGGAGCCATCTTAGCAGACACTGCCCTTGGCCATGGCTGCTCTTGAGAACACAGTTTTTGTTTTTTTTTGGGGGGGGGGGGGGGGGGGGGGGGGCTCCGCAGAAAGGATAACAGAGACCCAAGTTGTACTTCCTTTTGCACCTAAATTTTGAGGGTCTTAAGGAGCCCTGCATCTTCCTAATGCTCATGTGGCCTGCTCAACCTCTGCTACCTGCCCCTGCATGGACCCTGGATTCACAGAATGCCCTCCACAGGGTCTAGAGGTGGGGGTGGGGAGGGAAGGTGCCATTGAGTTGGCTGAACCTCCTATGTAGCGGAGGTGAGACCCATATCCTTTGCACCACAAGTAAAGTAAAGTTCTAGAAGGAAATGAATGGGATTGGCACCTGCTCTCCGCAGAAGGTCTCAAAGAGCTTCCCAGACACTGAGCAGAAGATCCATTTCACAACTGCTCAAGTTCAGCCATGGTGTACAGTATGTGCTGCCCATCCACAATGTAAGAGCTAGGAGTAGAGAAAGGGAAACATCAAATTGCTATTACACAGGCCTGAATATAGAGAACTATATGATCCAGACTGGTACTGAGCCATGCACCAGAGATTTGCATGCCAATGCATCATGAGATCTTTAGTGACTCATTCTACAGAGTATAGCGGAGATTCAGTTTTATATAGTAATAAGAATTTGGATTTAAATTTGAGGGTACCCTGGCCTGAAGAACCCTGGGAACCATAAACATATAATAGAAATCCCAGAATCAGTGCACGTAATGGACTGCCACCCTGTCACAACAGCTAAAATCAGAGCATGCACTAGAGGAAGGGCATCTCTCAGGACCGGGAGCACATGGCTCTGAAAATCTCTTCCCATCCAGTTACACCAAAGTTCATCTCCAGGTAATCCCAATTTAGGTCGAAGCTCCAGAACTTCTTGTTTCTCTTTTAATTACCTGGGTTGCTTTGCATGCCCATCAAACATCCATTGTTACTTTAGTTGCTCCAGGCCACACTGAGTCTCTATGGCAAAGATGGGATTTGAGTATTGGAGCCTTTGAACAAGGGAGGAGAGAGACAGAGACAAGAAGTGAGTTTCTCTGAAGTTGGGAGGCAGTGGTCTGCAGGGGAAAGGGGCACAGGAAATGTAGGTTGCCTGAACTCCCAACCTTGCAGACCCAGGAACTCTACAAAGGATGGGAACCCTGCATTGTTTCTCTGCCATCCATCACCTGGCCGCAAAAGCTCCTACAAAGCCCCTCTGTCATTGGACAGGCCGCCTGCTCCAGATCCCACGATGAATTGGCATGCAAATCCCTGGTGTGTGAATAAGTACCAGTTTAGATCACATAGTTCTGCATATTCAGGCCTATCTAAATTCCCTCCCAGAGCCATCTGATGTTTTCCTTTCTGTGCCTTTAACTCTTACACCGTGGATGGCGACCATATACTGTACAGTACACCACAGCTGAACTTGAGCAGTTGTGAAATGGATCTTCTGGTCAGTGTTGAGAAACCTCAGAAGAGCTGGTGCAAGCACAGAGCCTGCAGTACTACTTAATACCGACTTATGGAAGGAGATCTGCTTCTCACGGGGACAGGGGGGAAGGTGAGAAGGCCACAGAGTGGCTCCTCCCCTCCTACTCCTGGCATAGCAGCCCCAGGCCCCACAGAACCTCAGACTCACAAAGCACCAGCCAAAGGGTTTCCATGAGATCTGGGGGGAAAAGAAGGGGGATATGTTGTGGAACCAGTCTCTCTAGAGGTCTGTCTGCACAGCTGCTGGGCAGACAACCCGTGCCGGCCAATTATGGGAGCGGCAGAGTGAAGGCAGCTGGCTTCAGCAGTGTTATTGAGCATGCTCAGTCCATGTGACCATGCTTAGTACAAGCCAAGCAGCAAATATGGGGGCACAGGATGCTGCATCCCCCACCCCATGTGTCGCCTCTGCTGCTGGGTGAGAGTCTCTCAGTCCTGGTTGATAGATTTGCATTAGCGGGACTCGGGCTTGTGTGCTAAAAATAGCTGTGTAGGCATTGCTCTGATCTTCAGCCTCAGGCTGGCGCCCAGCTTCTGAAGCCCACCCTGCTTCCTAGCCTGCGCCAGAACGTTCACATTGCTATTTTTAGCACACTAGGCGAGCCCCATGAACACAAGTCTGGCAACCCAGGCTACAAGAGTTATTCCCAGCTGCTGTGTAGACATGCCACCATGTGGCTCCATCCAGGATCCACTGGGCTGCGTGGGACATTAGAAAGGGTCAGAGAAAGATGCTCACCTCTTTCAGGTTGCATTTAAAAAAAAATCTTCCTATCTTTTCATGATTACACCCTATCTCTGCACTATATAACAATATATAAGAATGGTGAATAATGCAAATCAAGACAAGATAAACTGCAGTGAGAGACCCTACTTCTGTCAGGAATGTAAAACATTTTAAAAGAGTTAAAATGTATTGGTGGCCCCAAGGAAATGTCAATGACATTCACTCTCTTGTTTGCCGTGCTGCTGTTGCCATGTTAGCCCCAGGATATTAGCAACACCAGGTACAGTAAGAGGTGTTACCTCACCTACCTTGTCATTCATTGCCTTAGGGGTTTATACAGTTCTGGGGAAAGACTGTGCAGAAGTGGGTTCCTTAAGTCAGGCTGCTAAATCCTTCTTTCAGAGCCTACGTGAATGACCTGATTTTCAAATGTGTCAAGTACTCCGCAGCTCCCACTAAGTGCAGGAGAGCTGGTGGGTGGTCAGCAATTTTGAAAATCCATGTAAGCTAAAATATAAGGCTTTGGCAGCCTAACTTTATGCCCCAATCTTTTGAATATCTTGGCCCTTATGTTTTGCAAAGGTTTTTTCCTATTTGTTCCACACCATTATTCTCATTACTAAATTAATCATAACTACATAGATATTATGGTAACACCGAAGACCCAACCCCAGAAATCTAAAAATTTGTCAAAATTTTGGGGTGATGAACTACAAATCACAGGATTTGGCAAAAGCAGCTTTTTAAAGTTGTTTTTAAGTGTCTCCTCCCCGCCTCCCCCCACCCCCTTAAGAATTGTAACTAGAGTCAGAACTTCATGCACTGAGAACCCCATGGTCACAGACCAGGTCGTAACTTCCCATACTGAGCACACATCAAATATTGGTGACTATCTACAGCCACAACCAAGGAACTAATTCTATATTTTCTTGCATGCCCTCAACTCCAAACTTGCTTCATTTGGAGTTTTGGCTGAACCAGGGATATAGGGCTGGACCTTAACCCTTTTCTGCAATGATCTGGTAAATTTAGATCCAGAATTAATGGAGGGATTTTGTTATTGTTTTGAAATAGGATGTATTTTAAATAGCTGATTCTTTATATGACTTTGTCTATTTTATGTATTGAAATATTGTCCTTAAGAGTTACTTATTTGTTTTGCTTTTTAGCAGATGGAACATCTCAAGCTGGTATCTATGAGTCACACAGCAACCTGGAAACCTAGCCAGCAGAAACCCCGCTTTGCCAATGTCTGTCAGTTAGGAAGGTTGCAGCTTCTGTTACTTCAGATGAAAAAAAACCCACTCTTAATCACAGCCAAAACATGGGGTTTCACATTCTGTTCACATTTAAAAAAAAAAAAAAAAACAAAAAACAGAAACAACCTATCCCCAAACCATGAACCCTGCCAGCCTACTTGAGGAATAACCCCTCCATTAACAGAGACTCCACCAAAATGATGGTGACCCATTTCCCTTATCCTAAAGTAACACCTCCAGTCCCCCCAGGAGGGACTTTACCAACCTAACATCCACTCAGCAATCTCAGTCAGGCAGGGCTCAGATGGAATCACCACGATTGGACGAGACAGACATCTAAAGCTGGGTATTCATTGTATGCAGATGATACCTAGGGACACGTCACCCTATCTCAGTTCTTCAAGCAGCATCACATAGACACTGATTATTGTTGACTGAACTGACCCCTGCAGCTCTCCATATGGGAATGGGCCTCAGAGCTACTGAGCAATTATTCGTTACCACAGACATGAAATGGAGCCACTCTAAATCACACCAACCAGTCTACTCAGTTGAGTCAGAACCATAGTGTGGTCAACAGTATCTCATATGCCACTTAACATACTTGGGCACCAAAATATAGCACAGGTGTAGAGTGGCCCCTGCTAAGCCACTAGATGAAATTTCTTACAGCATCTAATGTTCTTCAAAGAAACCCATGCAACTGTTGGACAAGTCTGATCCTGGTTAGCATTTTTAAAATAGTTGTTTTATTAGACTTTAAAAGTGAATGAACAGAGACAGTCAGAGTAACCACAGAAGGAAGCCAATCGAAGCTGGGTCTGCAGTCCTGCTATTGCAGGTTAACATTCAATTTCTAACCAAAAGTAGTGTAAGTAATTACATATATTGTAAGAAACTATTCCGAAGCTTTGCCTTGTAGAAGGATCCCTGTATTGTTATTATGTTGTTGTGAAGTCGTTTATCTGAAAAGGTGTAATTATTTGTGCTCAAGGAAGATTGAGCTGCCAGTGGGGTTTCCGTTCACATGATTTCTGAGGTACTTCAAATCCTCAAAAAAAAAAGCGAAAATAAATTCCCAACAGACTTTGTAGACTGAATTGTCTATTCCATTTAGTTCTGTTCATAGCAGGGTATGCTCTGTTCTCTTAGAAATACCACTATAAAGCAATAAATGCTCTCTGATTAGGAATAATGTGCCTATTATATTTACCCTAAAAAGCAATTATATGACGCTTCACCCTTGGTCTTGAATGCTGACTATGACCAGCAAGAAGCTCTGCCAAGTGGACGAGCTAGATTAGGATGCAGCCTCAGAATGGTGAAGGATACAGGTGTCCTACAAATTGACCTCAGTACAGTTATTATATAGTCCTCTTGAAGTAGCCATTGCCAGCCACAGAAGGGTGAAGTGAGCGTAGCCAAGTGAAAGGAGCTGAGCAGAGTCAGGATTACAGTGTAGGAATGGAGGGGTTGGGGGCAGAATGGCAGAACCAAATAAAGGAAATATGGAAAATTCTATAAGTCCATCCATTTTTCCACAGTCCGTACACTGTGATGGGAGTCAGCTAAGGGGATCTTTGGCAGAAGTCTCAAAACTGAGCAGGAAGGAAACGCCCATGCTTGGATAACGATTGTACCATCAACTGCAAACAAACACAAAAAGCACAATTCTCCACTGTGTTACTCCAATTTTACACTAATGTAAAGCCAACAGCACATAACTGGAGTCACACAATGAAGAATCAGGCCCTAAATCTCTAACTAAGCTGTTAAGAGCACTTTGCCAATCAGAAAACACTGAGCAACAATTTCAGGAGCAGGCTTTATTTTACCCATCACAAATGCAGCGCAGCCATTCATAATTACCCCTCAATCAGGAGCAATTTTGTGATTTAAAAGAATACTTAATTTCAAAAGAGAGCTGGCATTGCACCAACAGTCAGTGAACACGCTGGCAACCATTCCGACAGCATCCACTGGCACTTGCAATAATTCCTTCTCATAACAACATTTACATGGAAATAAATCTGAATCAGGTGAATTTACAATATGCAGTGAAGAGACACATGTATCATATTCAGTGAATTGTCAGAAATGTTATTATAAAGATGCATTTCAACAGTACATAATTCATCGTGGGATGACAATATTCCAAATTTACAGTTCTCAAGGCTTTTCAGTTTCCATAACTCATTGCCAAGTTTCTGTTAGGCCTTAACCTTTAACCTTATCCACAAGTTTTGCTTCAATTTTCATAACATTAATATTAAAGGTAACCTATACATGTTTTTTTTTTTTAATTGGGTGTATGCTCTTTTTAAGTGTGTGTAAAGAAGGCCTGAAAGGTGTGTTGAGGGGAGGGAGGGGTATCTTAAAGTTTTTATTAAGGCTTGTTTTTTTACCTTAGAAATATCAGATAAAGTCTGGTCTTCTCTGGCTTTCTTGGAGGACTCGTGGAAGACAGAAGGGAGTTTATTATGAATACTTAGCATCTCAGTCGAGAGAGTTGCATCTCTAACAAAAGCTTCCTCTATTCAAAATGTTAATTAGTTATTCAAGTTCAAATTAGTTTTACCAAAAACAAACCAGAAAAAAAAAAGTTTGAAACAGTCTAACTAAAAGCCCATTGGTCTTTCAGCCTTGACAGTAGCTGAATTTCTAATTTAAAAAACATGCAGAATTTTTTTTAAAAAATCAAATTGCTAAAAAAAATTTAAAAAACTCTTTCATATCTTTATACATCAGAAACAGGCAAAGAAGGGCACAACCCAATTTATTTCCTTTAGAGATCACCTTAAGAAAAGTATCAGCTGTTAACAGTATTATCAACCTCAAATGCTCAAAAATCATGAATAAAGGACCCAAAAAATCACAAGATTGGCTTAAAATTCATGAGATTTTTTAAAACGTGGAGTTATTTCTATTTTCCTTCTGTGTTTGAGCCTTTAGGGTTACATTTTCAAGCTTTTCTCCACAGCAAGGATTGGACACTTTTTTTTAATAAAAGCAGAAATTCTTACATGATCACATGACTCCAGGAGTTGGGGCTTTAAGAAAAACACCAAATATCATCAGAATTCTCATGAGATCATGACAGTTGGCAACATGGTGCTGCAAAGTGGAAAATCTTAAGAGAGCTTTCCTGTATATGCAGCTAGTATTCTTGTGTATCAAACTAATGCAAGTTTTGCTCCTTAAGGTAGCATATAAATACTTAGGTTCTCCCTTTTAGGGCTGAGCCTGCAATTCCTAGTGCATTTCAAAAGGAATTTGACAAAGATATTCCCCTTGTCTGCATGTATTTCAATCCCATCATTCACGCTGGAACTGAACAGCTGCTACATCTAAGAGAAAGCCCATGGGTCATAAGCAGAATGGAGAAAAAATAGCAAGTAGACCTGGGCAAAAGGCAGCTTATGATTAAGTCATGAAATTGTAATTAGAAGTACAAGAGCACCAAATTATCCCTTCTAATGTGTATCTTTCTTGAGACCTCCATCTTGGCAAAGTAGCATGCTTTGTCACAAAGGCATGCAAGATCTGGGTCAAGTATTCTTTGTCAAAGATCCCTGTTTACTCTCATAGTGCTTTTCCAGAGAGTCAGACTATTACTGAGAGTACTGAAGGAAATCAGCAGCACTGTGTCACATCCAATAAAATCCTTGTTACAGATGCCCAACCGTGAAAGCTGAAATTTTACCATATTTGGGAAACAATATCAGGAATTTTACTCAAATAGTTCAAGTGGCTCATTCGGACACGTTCAGGTCTGCCATGAAGTTTCCTCAGCAAAGTCTTTCCAGGGTAGAATTTTTAGACCATGGCTGAATGGAATGTAAACTGTGAGGGTAGACAGCCCACTAAAGAATGAGAGACAAAATAGGAAGTGGAGACATGCCAGGATTCAAAGAGACACAGGAGGGAAGTTCTCTCTAGACAGAGGGAATGGAGTTGTGGGAAAGAACATGCATTTAGAGTTAAGGGAAAGGTAGGAACGACAGAACGAGCCAGGGGGAGAGGAGACAGCAAGGGATAAGGTTTTTGGCAGGTAGAAGTAGGGAGACAGAAGTCAGTGGGATTGGTAAACTGGATATCATGAAAGGAAAGAGTGTCAAGGCAGCTGGGGGAGAATGAGCGATGTTGAAGGAGAGGAAATAGTGGGAATTCAAGATTATTGGATAAGACTTGGGGAAAAGGTATGTTCCCTGGTATGCAGTGGGGAGGGAAAGGGAGTGTTCCAGTGCTTTGATTTATTGGTTGGTGCTGGAGTTAATTCCCCGTTTGCATATCATTACTTTTGCTTACAATTAGCCATTGTAAGTCTAACCCTTGAGGCCTCTGTAGAGACATTTGAATCTAAAGAGATGAAAAGAAGATAGCAAGACTGGAAAGAGCAGTGCTGGGTGCAGTTTAAGCACACCGAAGCTGCACGTTCACAATGCCTAGTGAAGTGCAACCCCACGATTTGCCCATCAGGTGTTTTGCACACCCTCTTAGGTGTGCATGTTTAAAAACCAGAGACAAATTTATTTTACGTCTCTTCGCACTAAACAATCAATTTTGCACAGAAAAAGATTTTTGTAAACTACACACGTGTTTACTGAGGAAGGGTCTACACATTTTACAATCTCATCCTCTGCTCCCAGATCCTTAGTACAAAGTTTTGATTGGTCAAAAGGATTTCTCATAGTAAGAAAGTGTTTTGGTGTTAGTATCAAGCCTAGCGTGATACAAATTTAGAATAATCAAGTCTTCCCTGTGGACTGAATGGGTCAGGAGGGGACTTGATAAGCAGCGGCAGCTCCAGGCACCAGTGCTCCAAGCGCGTGCCTGGGGTGGCAAGCGCAAGGGGTGCCCTGCCAGTCCCTGTGAGGGCGGCAGTCAGGCAGCCTTCGGTGACTTGCCTGCAGGAGGTCCGCCGGTCCCGCGGAGTCAGTGGCAATTCGGCGGCAGGTACGCCGAAGCCACGGGACAGGCGGATCTCCCGCAGGCATGCCGCCAAATCCGCAGGACCGGGGACCTCCCGCAGGCACGTCGCCGAAGGCAGCCTGCCTGCTGTGCTTGGGGCAGCAAAAAAGCTAGAGCCGCCCCTGCTGATAAGGGGAAAATGAGCCTAAGGTTGCTGGTTCAAATGTCGCCTAGTTTTAAAATGAACAAAATGTGCTATCCTCTAAAGTTTACAGTGGCTGTTCAGTGGCTTTTGGTAGTCTCACTCCAATTCCTTGTGGACAAGTATGCCGACACATAAAGAAAACACCATCCCTAGTGACCCAGATTAACGCCCTTCTTGGTAGGCTCAGCAGCAAGCAAAGGAACGAAAGGGCATAGTGACTGCAAAACTACTTTCCCATCATTATGGTGAATCCTTTCCGAGCAGTATTAAAGCACTTTAGTGTGGCCCTGTGGAGAAACCTGCCCTGCCACTGCTCATTTGGCAGCCCACATAGGCTTGAATATCTTTTGTTTGTTTTTTAAACGTGCAGTGTCAAAGTCTGTATGGCATCAAACTTTACAATTTAGTCACAAGTCTTCCTGAGCCTCCTGAATACAAGGGGCAATGCATTAAAACAGCAGGAGCAAATGGGGCAAATTTATCCCAGTTGCAGCTCCCCACTGCGCCAAGGACGAGTTTAGCCCGTTATCTTTCTGAGAAGATTTTAATAGATTGGGTTTCATTTTTAATTAACCTGGTCAAAACAACATGGATCATCGGGTGCTCGAAAGAGCAGACTGGTCCTGCAAAGGAAGATTTTTTCATTTGAAGATTAAAGGTTTCAGGCAGCAGCAATATGTTTTTATAAGCCATTTCCAAAAGGATAACTTGAAACCATCTTGCAAACAAGTTACATCACAGGACCGAATTATGAGATATGGGAAGATTACTCACAGGCAATCTTGTTGGTCATTGTCCTCTCTTCCCTGATCCTGCCCAACAGCCTCTTAACAGCAACATTATGGCTCAACCAATCAAGGATTATTAAACCACCACCACCTCTCACACCGCCCTTTTGATCTATAGAGCTCAAACCCATAAAGTACCTTCGGCCCCACTTCACAGATGAGAAAATACCGTCACAAACAGATAAAGGGAATTGCCCAAGACCATGAAGTAGGTCGGTAGCAGAGGTGGGAACAGAACCTAGTTCTTCAACTTCTTAGTCCAGCGCTCCATTCACTGGATCATGAAGCACAAAACAAGGCCTATCATACAACTGCAATAATTAAGCACCACTTCTACTCCATTCCCTCAGTCTTCCAAAGCAAAAAGAACTGACATTCTACTCCAAATAATGCAGGAGAGGGCAGGTGAGATGGGAGAATAATGGACTATAACAAACTTAATTCACAGAGAAATCCTCTCATCATATGTTCCTTTTTTCTCATCCCACCTCACAAAAGTCTTTACGATCAGTGAACTTAGCAAGTATGATATTTGGTGGTAAAGATGCCTGAGCTGCATATACACAATGGTCTCTACTATTGCTACCTCCAGTGAAATTGCACCCGATTGTAGATCTCAAAATCCTAAGGTAGATACCCCCTTTCAGAGCTATGCTTTTTGGCATGAAATGCACCTCTAAGGTTCCCTAAACTCCTTAATATAAAGGAAGGGTGAGCACCGAGAGAAATTTCTTCTAACATTAAGCAGACCAGTTTCCTTGACTCTATGGATGGATCATGCTTGTGAATTTGGATTGAATGTCTCTAGGCAATGGTCTTTTCCTAGTCAAGCAGGATACCACATCATATATTAACCACCACACAGAAAGTAGCTTGACAAAGCTCCTCAAATCATGGAACTTCTGCTGGTTACAAGTTTCTGGAAGCCACCATGGCTCTACTCCCCCTGATTAATACCAGATTATCCCGTTCTATAGCACAACTCAAGTGCAAGCTTTGAAAGGATATTTCCACAGCTTGATGAACAAGTGGTATGCAATTACATAGTAGCTATGCAAGGACTTACTAACCATACACTTAATTTTCAGTTTTGGTACAGAGCCTCATCCTTTCATCAGTCGTAGCTACTCCATCTGCCGAAATGATGACAATTCCAGGTGCTTTGTCACTTCTGATCAATTTCATTAACATTTCCACTTTCTGTCATAATTAGTGGCCTATTTTTAGTTGGTTGATGCCTTGATGCTACATAGCCTATGAAAATTAAGAATCAATTGCTTTGTCCTTGTCCTCATAGCCCCTCTTCTCTCTGAGATCATTTCAAGTTAGCATATCTAACCCTCTCTCACCTTCCGTTACTCTGTCACGCTGGGAAAGTTAGGTGAAGTTGCTGTATGCTGGCACAGGCCTCTCACCGGACTGTTCACCACAATATCTACTGAATCCATAATCCCTTGTTCAGAATTCAGTCTTACTTCGCTGGAGTTTTCTGTACTTCTATAGCTTTGTTCAACGTCACTGGTTTAAACAGCTGCTCTACATGCCATTTATTGGGTGTAATCCCCATGCTCTCTTCTTCTGCAAGTGTCAGGCATAATATGTTGCCACCCATGTTTCTTGGCATCGTCCAGACTGCTGAGAGCTACTGTAGTTATAATCCACCCATTATTCTCAACAAAAAAACCCACTTCAAATACACTCTCTTTTTATTAAACTCAGACCTTTCGACTAGCCAAAATTAGACATGTTCTAAAATGTAAAGAAATACTCCAGATTCGCTGCGATTGCAGCAAAGTTTCATTGCCTATTAGAATTTCAGTGCATAACAGAAACATTACTTTACAGCTAGGACATTGACTTGATTACTTAGGACTGTTACTTGGTAAAGAAGATGATCCTTCTTTTATCATCTATACATGTTAAGTTTTGGTAAGAAGTGTATACGTACCTTATGCTTTTTACCAACTGCTGGCCAGATACTTGAGTGGCTTCATCCTGACAGCACACTCACCCCATCTGGTAATCATTCTGTCCACCCACACAGTCTTACTGCCGCAGGGACTAACAGAGACTCTGTTGGGTCTACTGCAATTAGTTTGGTGACCCAAAAGAGAGTCTCCCCTCTGAGTAGAGAACAGAGTTGTACTAGGCTCACCTCAGCTGCAAGTCACTCTTTGTGTATGAAACATTTAACAAAAACTCATAACCACCCCCAATGCAGTACCTGCTGTAGCAGGGTGAACCCTGCTCCAGCCCTGAAGGGGTTTAAAAGTGGCCTGGCAGGGCTTGAGAGCTGCTGCTTTAGAAGCTGGGCTGATTGGGGAAGTGGCTGCAGGTGAGGCCACACCCCAAACTGAGCCACAGGCCTTATAAAAAGGCCAGGGAAGCCAGAAGCCCAGACAGTCTCTCTCTGGCCATAGAGAGAGATGGGCCTAGCTGCTGGGAAATAGAGACCAGGTACCTGAGTGAAGCAGGGCTGGGGATAGGCTAAGGAGCTGGGGAGCTCTGGCCTGGAAAGCCCCAGGCTGCGGCCTAGCAGTGGGCCAATAGGTACTGTGGGTTGCAGAGGGCGGCCCAGGGGTAGGCCAAGGCAGCAGGTCCAAACCCAACTTTGCCTGTGATGAGTAGGCTGATACTGCAGTCTGCCCCAGAGTGTGGGGCTAGACAATGACTGTCAGTAGCCAATACTGAGGCAAGGTGGGGATAAAGGGTGAGGGTTCCCTAAGAAGGGGAGACCCAGAGAGAAAGGGGTTACTGCTAGGGGGCAGCACCCCATGTAAAAGGGCACCGGGTCCAGGGAGGGACACGGGGGCCTGAAGACAGGTGGATCACCAGCCTGCAGAAGGCGCTCCAGTGCTGGAACAGAGCTAATTCCCGGAGTCACCAGCAGGAGGCGCCGCGGGGGTGAGTCCGACCCGTTACACTGCCTTCCTAGTCCTTATACAAAAAGTCTTCTAGCATTCAGAATCCAAAAGGCATTTCTTAATGCTACAGAACAGGGTGCTACCCCCACCCCAGCCCTGCTCTCACACCCCTCTCCAAGCCCTAGTCCTTGCTGAATGTCTCTGTGCTGCTGCTTTCTGAATAAGTCTCTTTTTGGTGGTCACACACGATTTCATTCACTGAGGTTTGTGACTAACCTTGGTTCCTCTTTCCAGCTCTTTTTTCTTTTTTAAAAAATGCAAAGCAAATTCACCTCCAATTTACTGTGCACCCCGCAGAGTAAATTCTTACAGCGTAGTGCTGTAGCTCCACTGACTTTGCCATCAAAGGTCAAATACTCTGTTATTTTGTACAGGTTTCAGACATTCCAGATGCCATCTGCAGTGGGACTGAATGTTAAGCAGCACTTTCTGCATCTCATGTGGACTATCACAACCCACTCTGTCCCCATATGCAGACTACACGTGCCGGTCACTGTTGCCTCTCAGACATTTAGATTCATCCATCTCCATTCCAATAACAAGCAGTAAATAATATAATCCTTTTCTCCTATCATCATCTGATTCTTGCATGAGGCAAGTAATTGGCAATCTCTTTGAAGACCCTCTGTTGTTGACACCTGCAATGAATTTTTTGAATAGCAATTGAACCTACAGGTACAGAATAAAATGCAGCCTTCGGATGATGTCAGGAAATGTTTCCCCCTACACTTCATAGCATTTGAATGGATTACCATATGTATTCACAACTGGCCTGTACCTTAAGAATAAAATTCACTCTCCCCATACAAAGCATTAGTAACCAAGCTTTGTGCAAGGAATTCCCCGTGGCTCTAGTTCACATGGAATGGTCAGACACAAGCTACACTGGCAGGGTATGGAGGCACACTGCAGCCCATCCTGTCAGTGTTCCAGTCCATGGGCTGGAGTGGTGCCCCCGCCCCATAGGATTCTGGGCCATTGGATGTGTGGAGATGTGGATCCTATCTACTTAGGGATGTATAGTACGGCCCCATACTCCTCTCCTCTGTGGCAGCCACTCCACTTCTCTCTCCTTCTCCTCCCTTGAGGGAACAGCAGTGCAAAGTTTAAGTGGGCCATGTGCGGGCTTTCTGGACCAAAGGGAATTTCACCCTAGCTACATATAGCACAATGCTCTGTGACAGTGGCTGACAGATGCTGTTTTTCCTTACGACAAGCCATAACTCATGGCAAGGCTTATTTCATTATTTCAATCAACATTCCTCAGTTCAAGATACTTTGTACGCTATGTTTTTTCTTTTAATAAATTGTCCGAAGAGCAGCAGTCTACTGAAGTATGTGTGCTGCCTTCCAGCCTCTTGCAACGAATCCATCTTTTGCAAACAGACAACTGAGCCATATGTTCAGCTGGCATATATTGGCTTAGTTCCATTTAAGTCAATGCAGTTACGCCAATTTACACAAGCTAAGAATTTGACCCAGTCACTTTATAAATGAGACACGATGGAGAAAGGACTATACAGACTTTCCCCTTCAACTCCAAAGACTCAACCCTCTACCTCTTGAGTTGACAGAGAACACCCTTAGTTATTAGTCAGTCTCTCATCTACTAGAGCAGTGGCTCTCAACCTTTCCAGACTACTGTACCTCTCTCAAGAGTCTGATTTATCTTGTGTACCCCCAAGTTTCACCTCACTTAAAAACAACTTGCTCACAAAAATCAGACAAAAAGACAGAAGTCTCACAGCACACTACTACTGAAAAATTGCTTACTTTTTCATTTTACTAATATAATTATAAAATAATTCAACTGGAATATAAATATCATACTTACATTTCAGTGTATAATATATAGAGCAGTATAAACAAGTCACTGTATGAAATTTTAGTTTGTACTGACTTCACTGTGCTTTTATGTAGCCTGTTGTAAAACTAAGGAAATATCTAGATGAGTTCATGCACCCCCTGGAAGACCTCCAGGTACCCCCAGAAGTACACGTACCCCTGGTTGAGAGGATAGCAAAACTTATACAGTCACTCCTATAACTGCCACAGAAATCTAACCAAACTCCCAAATGAAGAACTCTATTGTTTTCGGTTCTTTTCCCTTTTGTTTGTTTTGGGGTTGTGGTGTTTGTTTGTTTTATAAACCTGCTCTTACACTACCAGCTGAAAATGTCAGGAAACAGGAGGAGGCCACAAATGCTCAAAATCAATAATTTCATAGGAAGGAAGGAAGGTTGTATTTAGACAGTGATTTGCTTACAACACCGACCATAGCCTCCAATGTACAATTTGTCAAGAGAAGATAATGGCTGAGGCAACGCACACAGATATAGTTCCAAGAGCTACTACCTTAGCTGACACACCTGGGATTGAACCAGGGACCTGCTGAAAAAGAGAAACATAAGCTGCTACAGAGCTAGGCTCTCTAAGGGGGCCTTCAACAGACTCCTATCCTCTGTGGATCGGGCACAGTGGAGGACCTGTAATAGACACTGACCAGTAAGTTACAGAATGCTGTCGAAGTCCTCCAGATTCGACAAATGTATTTAAAACTAAGCCCACTACAATTCAAGATCTCCAGCTGGCATAAGTGGCACAGACAACTTCATTGAAGTCAGTGGAGTTAAACCAGTTTACAGCAGCCAAGGATCTGGACCATATATTTTTAACAAACAGTGACAGCAATTTCCCTGAAATTACTTTTTTAACTACAGTTATGCTCAAAGCAGAGTCCCCACAGTAGAGGGCTTATGAAATTGCTTTCACTTTGTCAGCTAAAACAATGGCAAGATTTTACCCCTTCCTCCTATCATTTCTTTATTTTGCTGGCATTCCCTCTCCTTGGCTACTGCCATCTACCTCTGCTTTGAGCCCTTTGCCTATGATCTTTTCATTTTCTAACTTCATTAACAAGGAACTGAAACATCTTTAACTGTCTGGGGCCAAATACGCACCGATGTCCCATTGTTATCAGCTAAAGCCATAAAATTGCAGCAGCTGGAACAGAACTCACAACCTTTTGGCTTAAAAGAGAATGGTTCAGGGAGCTCCAATTCCATGATGATCGGTGCATTTAAAAGAGAACAGACAGAGTACTAACTCAGCCAGTTAGGGAGGTGCCTAAGTAATTTAGATGCACATCCCACCCTTAAGTATGACACTGTCCAGCAGAAGGCACTTGTCTACACTCACTTGAAAGCAGAATCCAAGGCCCTATAGTTTTTTTCCCCCTCAAAACTCACAAGAGGCAATTGAGGTGACCAGAGTCAAAGTTATCTTTCCAAAAGCAAGGGACATAATCTCAGACCAGCCTCAGTGGACAGTTCGATACAGCACAGTTCACCAATCACATCAGAGATCCCAGTGAACACCTTTTCCCAATACAGTATAATACCAGCAAGGGTAAGGAAGAAAAAGTTGCTGCAGCAGTTAATTCATAAATTCTAAGGCCAGAAAGGACCATTATGATCATCTAGTCTGACCTCCTGTCTACCAAAGGCCATAGAACTTCCCCAAAATAATTCCTACAGCAGAGCTTTTAGAAAAACATGTCATTTTGATTTTAAAATTGTCAGTGATGGAGAATCCACCACGACCTTTGGTAAATTGTTCTAACAGAGCTTGCTTCATAAAGTTAATTACTCTTACTGTTAAATATTTACGCCTCTGAATTTGTCTAGCTTCAACTTCCAGCCACTGGATCAGGTTATACATTTTGCTGATCAGTTGAGGAGCCCATTATAAATATTTGTTCCCCATGTAGGTACTTATAGACTGCAATGGTCATCTCTCAAACTTCTTTGTTAAGCTAAATAGATTGAGCTCCTTGAGTCTATCACTATACGAGTTAAGAGTTTATTAAACATGAATATTTACACTGCTCCCATTAATTAAGCGTTTCTGTACCTTTGCCACATTCTGTGCATTCCCTCTACAATTTCAAAAGTGAAAATTGTGTCAGTGTGAGGTATTTTCATTCATTTTCCTCCCCTCCCACCCCACTGAACCCCAAGGCATATCTGTTCCCAACACAACTAGTCCATTTTTGAGTGACTTACTGGATACCCAGCTAGACTGGAAAATAACATTTTGTTATTCAAGACTCTGTTTCCTGCACTGAGCACTTCCATACCATGATAATGGATGCACCTCTAAGAACATGAACAGTACAGAAAATGTCTGCCGACTCATGTGATGAGGGCCAGATGCTCACCTTATTATAGTTACTAGTTTTAAAAAAATTATTTATGAAGTAAGCTCTTTGATATGCAATGTCCGGTTTACAGAGAAACTACTCTACACAAAACATCAAATGAGTTGACAGCAAATTGAACTTAAAATAAACAGAATTTAAAAGCCTCATGAAATTCACATAGCTTTAAAAATAAATTAACAACATCAGAGAAAGTGAGTATATTTCATTACCTGGCTACAGCTAATCTAGAAGTACAGTTTCACCAAGGATAGTACAAGAAATGTATGGAATCCTTAGACCTGGAGAAAATTCCCTAAGAAACCACACATCTCCTGGTCATGTCAGGTTACATAGATCCAGGACAAATTTATGTGCAGCCACACAGCTGTACAATGAGCTATGGTATCCTGAGAAGTCACTAGCTAAGTAGGTTAGGCAAGGTCAGTAGTTATATGATAAAACCCTAAAACAACACAAAAAATACCACGGACAGTAGGTATTACTTTGCCATCTGAGCCCATACCACATCATGGTGCTGGCGACACTACACTGCTGACATTCCTAGAGATGAGACATAAAAATGTGGTCCTAATTTCTTGTGATCATTAAAGATCCCATAGTATCTTTTCCTCTAGTTTAAAATGCTACCTGGCATCTTGGCCAAATTTCAACTCTGGTAATTACATTCTTCCTACTTAAAGCTGCAATAGGGATTTAACCAGAGACAAAACTCTTCATTTCCTGTCCATAAATGAGAAGCACTATTAAAGATTTGCTGCCTTCCACTCCAGAGGGGCTGAAGTGATCCAGGCAAATTATTTGTAAAGCTATTTGAGCACCTAAAAGGAAATGCACTATAGAATTGGAAGATATTATTAATAATAAATAGGGATGTCAAGCAATTAAAAACATTAATCACGATTAATTGCATGATTTAAAAAATTAACTGATTAATTGCATGATTAATCACACTATTAAACAATAATAGGATAAAATTTTTGGATGTTTTCTACATTTTCAAATATATTGATTTAAATTACAACACAGTCTACAAAGTATACAGTGCTCTTATTTATCATACTGCTACAGATTAACAGGCTTTGCTAAAATTAGAACCAGACCGTCGAAAATTTGAACTGAACCTTTGAGGCCCAATAGAGTTTGGGTAACTTCCCTCTTCCCAGAACATTGTTTTCACACATCCATGTCTCTCTGCTTCCCAATTCTCCCTAAGTCCCAAAGTAGAAGTGCAGATATACCATGAGAGAAGCAGTTCTAAGGATAACTGAAGCTTGACCAGAAGGAAACAGCAGAAACCACATACGTGAAACTTGGCAGACTCCATTGTTTATGTAGTACAGTACTGTAACCATCTGAACTTTGGGGCATGAACTTTGAACACGAAGCTCTGAACTGTCTGAAGTTCACTCATTGCTTAACTATAGACCACATGAAAGGTAGTAGTTCCACCACCTTTTCAACCTAATGAGAAAGCACCTACAGATGCAGTGTAACAAATGTTATGGGGAGAGAGGACTAAAATAAAACCAATGCATAAAGTAAGCCTTGTAAAGAGAGTGGGAAAAAATATCCAACATCCCAGAATTATGTAAAAGAGAAGCTCTGTCTAAAATGTGAGTTACTGTAATTCTCCAAAGACATTTCACGATTATAAGCAGTACTAAAATAAAACAAACATCCTCTTCCAGTCCCTTTAGCTAAACTCTCTCACCCAAAGAGCACCAAGTGACTCAGTGCAATGTCATAACAAACAACACTTCTGTTACAGAAGCATACTCGGCCAATAGCTACTCTTGCAAATAAATCAGTTGCATTTTATTGTAGTAGTTCATCAAAAAGCTTCATATTTTTATCTTGGCAAAAGGACAAAAAATATAGTGTACAATAACCAGATGGCAAGTAAACAATATTATTTCCAGTCTCATGTGGGGGAAAAAAATATGACTTTGTTTCTACAAACTTGTAAACTGAGAAAAATAATGTTTAGGAATAAGACATATTTGGCTTCAAATTGTAACACAGATGACATGGCAAGGCCATTATAGAATAGAAGATCATTACTGGATCTTACTAAAAGAGGTCCATATGCAAGGGGTTACTACAAATCTTTCCCTCTCTCACATTGGATTGTTTAATCAAAACAGGGTACTTATTCCACTTGGGAAAAGATGATGATGGTTTGTGGCATACTATCGCCTTCTTGCTGTAGGCAGCCTCAATTGTGCAGTGAACTGCTGATATTCTTTAGGGCCCTGTAATGGCATGGCATGGCACCCACCTCTCACGAGCGCTTCCTGCTCAAGTGCATGTGTCTGCACACTCTCCATTTGTGGTGACCCCATCAATGGCTTCTCAGACAGGTTTTTAGTGACTCAACTCTCCAGCTGAGTCACACCTGCTGTCGCTATGTGAAACAGAACAAATCCCTTCCAGGGTATACAGCCTTTAACTTGTCCCAGCCCTGGTATGGGACCGTACCCACCTCCCTGGAGACACTATCTTCCTGCAGCCCTCCCTGGGCTCAGCCCTTACTCAGTCCCGGCAGCTAGCCAGGAGCTCTCATTCGCTTCCCTGGTCCCTGCCAACACTGAGCTAGCCATGGTCCTGCTGCTCTTTCGGTCAGCCAGGAACACAGTTCTCTCTCCTCCAGTTCCAGGCAGCAACTGTCTGACTCTGGCCCTGCAGCTCCTTTTGGGTGCGTCTGCTGGGCCCTGACTGGCTGTTCCCTACAGCCTCAGTCATTGGCTGCTTCCCAGCAACCACTCTAGGCTATTTGGAGGACTTCTCTTCTGCTCCTCTCTGGGACAGTGTGTGGTAGGATCCTGAGGCCTCTAGCAGGGAGCCTCTGGGCCTGGTCCACCCCACCCAGGCTCATTCACAAATGGTTGCCCATATTCTATATTTTAAGACTATATTTTTATTAAATCAAATGTACCAAAGGTATAGTGCATTTCTTTAGTTGGCCAAATTCATAAGACATTTTGAATCAGTGATTTTGTGTTTATTGCCATCATTTTTCATTCATGCCACCATCACCAGACTATCACTAAGACCTGTGTACTATTACCTATGCTGAAAGTTTCAAAAATGAAGGACTCCTACTTAAATGGAAATAGAATTTATTACAATGAAGAAAGTCATCTGCCAAAAAGGCACAAATATGCCCTGTGCCAAGTGGATACCTATAATAGTTCCAAAAATGTAATCTTCACCAGTTTGCATTGTCTCCTAGAGAACATATTAAAGTCACTTTGATTTATAGGTTTAAAGATATAGAGTGTATATCTCAGCCACAGTGCCAACCCAGTATTGCTGTGGTTAGCATACTGTTCTATAAAATAGAGTGACTCCTGTTCATCAACATCAGAGAGCATCATACAAGCTACTGCACATTTTATGCTTTATTTGGCAAGTCTGTAAAACAACAACATGTGGCACTACAATACTGAGTAGTACCAAGAAATTCTGGATCACAGGACATACCATTTAGAAACTAAATTCATTTCCATCTCTCTAAAATTCTCATTACAATAAGCCCAGGCTTACCTGTAGTTCCGTTAATGAACTCTAATCCAATGATTACCTGTAGTTACACTAATTAGTAATAATCCAATGATTACTTGGAGCGGCATTGATGCATTTAATAAGGGAATATTATATTTGGCTTCTGAACTTGCAATTGGGGTGGTGATTTTCTTGCCGAGGTAGATGTTTTTAGACGCCTATTCATTCAAGCAAAGTAGCTATTTTAAACTTTCTACACCAAGAAATGAATTTAACAACACTTATCACTAAATGCAAGGTATGGACATTGCTGCTGCTTTAGCCACTTGTTCCTGAATGCAAGGAAGATTTAGAAGATCAGGTTTTCCTGGATGTATATTTTAATAGCAGAAGGCCATGTTTTACTATTATTCCTTCCAATCTAGACAATTTTTCCCCCTCAGCTACACCAAAAGACAAGAGAATCATAGAATATCAGGGTTGGAAGGGACCTCAGTCATCTAGTCCAACCCCCTGCTGAAAGTAGGCCCAATCCCCAACTAAATCATTCCAGCCAGGGCTTTGTCAAGCCTGACCTTAAAAACCTATAAGGAAGGAGATTCCACCACCTCCCTAGGTAACCCATTCCAGTGCTTCACCACCCTCCTAGTGAAAAAGTTTTTCCTGATATCCAACCTAAACCTCCCCCACCGCAGCTTGAGACCATTACTCTTTGTTTTGTCATCTGCTACCACTAAGAACAGTCTAGATCCATCCTCTTTGGAACCCCCTTTCAGGTAGCTGAAAGCAGCTATCCAATCCCCTCTCATTCTTCTCCTCTGCAGACTAAATAATCCATTCCCTCAGCCTCTTCTCTAGTCTGTAGCAGTGCACGGGATTCTTCTGTCCGAAGTGCAGGACTCTGTATTTGTCCTTGTTGAACCTCATCAGATTTCTTTTGGCCCAATCCTCTAATTCGTCTAGGTGCCTCTGTATCCTATCCCCACCCTCCAGCGTATCTACCACTCCTCCCAGTTGAGTGTCATGTGCAAACTTACTGAGGGTGCAATTCATGCCATCCTCCAGAACATTAATGAGGCATTGATCTAAGACTTTTAAAAAGTACATTTAATGTTAAATCATAGCTGCTACATTGAAATCTGCATACACTTTCTATATCCTTCTCTCTCTCACCATTCCTGCTAACATGACTGATGTCCTCTGTTACTCCACCTAACCAAATTAGAGTGCACAGAAGTGATTTAATATTCGGGGGGAAATAATCGGATTGTTTGAGGTTGGCAGATGATCTCGAATTAGAGTTAAGAAACAGACCCTTGGCAAAGTAGAGCTTTGCAGAAAAAGCACATTGCTTCAACAGTGATGCACAAGCTGATAGCAAAAAGGAGGCTGACACTAAACTGCATCAGTAAGGAAATATTGTGCACCAGAGCAAACAGGTAAGAGAACTTGAAGCTCTGAGCTGTGCTTATTACCTGGGAAGGGGGAGGAAACAAGGAGAGAACAGAGACACAAACAAGTTTCTTCTGGATCAAGAAAACCTAGGGGGAAGTATCACCTAGCAAGAGCAATGGCCACTTAACATAATTTGGGAAACAATTTTCAAACCATACTTTTTGGGCTAATTCCAGGTCCCTATGAGGTGAGTTGCAAAACTCCTACTGATGAGAATTTGGTCCCTTATAATTTGTGGATTTTTAACGTATGATGAATCATCAGCTGAAAACTCATCCTGGCCTGAAGTTAATGCCTCAACCACAGCTCTGGGGAAGAGCCATGGAAGAAACCATTTGCAGCTCCACAAGCCTGAGGCACCTTCTACATCCTTCCTGTTCCCAGCATAGTATGAAGCAGCCTCAAGGCCGCTTTAGACTATGGTGGCTTGTAATGACCACTCAAGAGACTGTGACAAAGCTGGGAATCACTAGAGTGCACCATGCTCCAGCCAGGCCCCAAAGCTGGAGCTGGCTATGGGGGTGGTATAGAGCTGCCTACGCCAGCCAGGGATTCCTCAACATTAGTGAAATCCCCAGTTGCCCTATTAGGGCAGCTTTATGGCCCCTTTGTGTTGGGCTTCCCCTTGACTTTATTCAGCATTTGCATTATTTCCTACACTATTACAGCACACCGCCCTGTGATGTTTGGCTTTACCATAACAGTACAGGAAATACTACCTATTACATGACAAAGCCAAACTCTTTTTTTTTAAAGCAGTTGTCTATCATGTGTGTCATTTGAAAGGTGATATTTTCTCCCTTACTGGCAATGAAGACACATTACACCCAATACCTTCATGTCGTGATAATTTGGGCATTTTCAACACATGAATGTTTTGCCTCGAACTCCCCTTCAATTTCAGAACTGGAAGCTGGGCCATGTGTCATTCCAAAAGTAATTCTCTAAAACTCCATGACTATTTGACTTTTGCCCCAGAGTCATGCTAGTTTGGACATCTTTCCTATATGCCTTCCTCACATTGGCACCTCCACTTGTAAGAGATCTGCTACCGGGGATCCTGATCCTTCATTGGAATATGCCAGAGGTGGGCAAACTATGGCCCGCGCCTGGCCCACGGGACCGTCCTTCCTGGCCCTTGAGCTCCCAGCCGGGGAAGCCAGCCCCTGGCCCCTGCCCTGCTGCCCCCCCTCCCCTGCAGCCACACCGCTGTGGGGGCAGTGCGCTGGATGGCGGAGCAGCGTGCTCCCTGAGCAGAGCAGCAGCATGTCTAGCTCTGGCTGGGTGGCGCAGCTGCCAGACATGCTGCTCTGAGAGGCATGGTAAGGGTTGGATAAGGGGCAGAGGGTCCCGGGGGGCAGTCAAGGGACAGGGAGCAGTGGGGGCTGGATAAGAAGCAGGACCTGGCTGCTGAGCAACTGCAGACATCATGCCTTTTTGAAAAGCTGATGCAGTAGATACTGAGCACCATTCTGATGCGGGAACTCTTCTCGCTGAGTCACATCCATTTAAGAAAGTGCATCTTCATTTGCTAAGCTTCGGCCACAAAACCAGTAACAAGAGATGGTATTTAGCCCAAGCTAAATCTTGTGTGATTACGGTTGAAATGCCTGAGGATAACAGACATGGAGGAAACTACAATAATCAACCTTTCAGGAGGAATTAGGAACCCACTTTCCCTTTAGCATTCTTACAAATCTCACTAACCCTTTAACATATGGGATTTTATTTTATACTTGCAGAAGATTGGACGTGATGGTCGTTCCCAACACTAATTGTTATCAGTCCATATACAGACATCTCTGTAAAGACAGTGATCTCAAGCTTTTTACCAGTACACCCCATTTTTCATCAAAGTAAATGGGACCAGACCTACTTGCACAGGGACTAGAGCCAATGTTTTTCTATTTCTCAACTCTAGTATTAATGAAATGCTAGAATACTAACCTGTATATAGTTATAATAGCTGTACCTTGACTCATTTCAGTGAAATGGAGGAGCTCATTTTTGTGTGCACGGCCTACCCATATGCACAAAGACTGACAAAGTGAAACTTGAGAGTGACCTCCAAAACAAGGGAAGTTTCTCTTCCCCCCAAGTTGTTCCCCACCCCTCCTTGGTGGCAAGCTCCCGAGGCAGGCACCTGCTGTCTCCTCCTCCCCAGTCTCACCTTCTAGTGGCTCTACATTTGGGGGCAACAGGAGGGGGGAGCACTGAGAGCAGAGGAAAGAAACTCCCTGCCTTCAGTGCTGGCTCCACAGCAGTCCTGGCAGCCTGGAGGAGTCACTGCAGGAAAAACCCTGCACAATCCCTGCTGAGTACCTTATTGAGAGAGAGAAAGAGGGAGAGAGACTTATTTAACTGCTTGCCTTGAAGTACTGTCAGTACTTACAGGGTTATGGTTGATGAGATCAGATCAGAACCATCCTCATCAATGTGAAGAATGAGGCAGACACTTTACTGCCAGGAGCTCTGGAAGCTTTGCCATACAGCATGCCCAATATACCACACTCCAGATCTACCCACCCTCACCACTACTACTGTAGTCCTAGGCCTCTGGAACGAGATTATCCTCAGTGTAGAACATCCTCATCGATGTCACAGTCTCCTCTGACAACAGGACCCAAGCCTTTCGTGAAGCCCGAGCTCATAAGCTGGAAAAGTACGCTCCCCCAGTCGATACCCTGAGAGCGAAGGGCTACGAGGTGCAGATGGATGTCCTGGTCATCAGAGCCCTGGGTGCCTGGGACCCCTGCAAGGACCATGTGCTACAGACCTGCGGGATTGGTCGACGCTACGTACAGCTCATGCGGCACCTCATGGTCTCAGACACCATCCGATGCTCCAGAGACATCTACATTGAACACATCACCAGCCACCGACAGTACCAGGAGGCATGAGCTGGAAGGACATTGTTCTTCGACTATGAGAAAGGGACCACGAGACTTTCTCCATTGGATCATATGAACTGGAGCCATAAATTCCTTGAACATTAAAATCTCACCAAATGAGGGTCAATCCACCCTCATCATCATATTCACTCATTATACTCCACACCCGAACATAGTCATTATATGAACTTCATACCCTGATATCTCAATGTCTGTACTTTGACCCATCAGCCTTTTACCCCCAATCACGGATATTGCAGATTATGTATTCCTTATTCCACTCGATTTTAAACCAAACTTTGAACCCCTTGATAATCTGTACATTATTCCCTGATAACCAGAAATTTCTATGCTTAAACTCTGTACCATTCACTTTTTTTTAAATCATCATCATCTTAATAACATTTTTAAATTTGTTACATGAATATCCGGGAACTAATTCCTTTCATCTTTCAGGCCAAGAATTCACATTCCACATTATGACACAGATATTTGGTGGCCTCATTTAAGTAGCCCATTGTTCAGCTGACCCCACTCTCCTCCCTCCCCCAGCTTTCCTGAGATTGAATATTTTCTATCGCTGTGACAAACGTCTTTTCCCCAAGCTGATTTGACTATAGTAAGGGTGGTCAAATGTAGTGACCCGCCTACGACAATCTTCAGAAATTTGAGCACCGGGGCGCACCTGCTGGGGCTTGAGGTTTCAGCCCTGCTCCTGCTGAAGCCCCGAGCCCTGGCAGGCATGCCCCATTGGGCTGAAGCCATAAGACACCCCCCGGTCCCCGCTGGGGCAGAAGCCCCTACCCCAAAACCCTGCTGCAAGGCAGAGGTCCCGAGCTCCCTCCCAGTCTGGTAGGTGGAGAATTGGGGGGACGTGCATGGGGGTCTCTATGAGCCGCACTTTAACTGTAAACATTAATACATACTTCAAAGCATACACATGATAAAATATTTGTACTTGAAAAAGCATAATAGGTTTGACAAGTTTGAACAAAGACTAGCTTCCTCATGTAGCTGTTTGTGTTATAACAATGTCGGTGTATTTGTTTCAGTGATGTTGGCCAACCTAATAATTTCAAATTATTATTTATAAACAACAATAAATCATCAAGTTCAAATGCTGATGTTTATTGGTGTTTAATGATGTTTAAAAAGTTGGGCTGATTGTTAGCACCAAATCGCCTTGCTGAAGGGCCTTAATCCATTTAATGTGGATGTAAAATCTTAACTACAGTTTCTGTTAAGAACTTTTCATATAGGACCGGATGAGGGCTAGCTAACAAAGAATAATACATGGCCAAGAGAAAGGTGGGGTAAACAGACAACCTTGTGTGTTTCAAGTCAATGAGCGGAGTCAGCATGACTCCGGATGGTGAGTTGTAACTGGGTGTCCTTATCGTAAGTTATAGACACATGAAGCACTGAGAAGGGCCTCCAAGTTAACTGCCTGATACAGATGCCAGAACAGAGTTCACGGAGAGGCCTAACATGATTGACATAAGTAATGACACCGTCCCCTCTCAGATGTATGCCAATCCCAGTTCACAGAAATGCAAGGGTAAAACTATAAACAATTGTTATTGTTAGATACTAATTACTGCTTTTTTGCTTTAAATCTCCAGGAATGTACCTGTTGGCCAACCAGGATAGCTGCTACCTCATTCCTCTGAACCCCAAAATTAAGAGCTAATCTATATACTTTAATATAAATAGTTTAAGGGTATTTACATGTGTGTTAGCAATGTGTTAATTTGAACCATGGGTGGAGCCATTATGTAATCTTTTAGACCATTGGCTTATTGAGCTTATCTTGGCTTGCTGCTAGAACCTATCCAGGGGCTTGGGAAATCCCATCCCCATCGCGTCTCTCCGCCCAATGAGCACCCTATATAATCTATTGTAATCAACTATTCTGCAGTGTATCTGAGACTAATAAGCAAAGTGACACTCCACCAGCGCTGTGCATAATAAACTCTTGTGCTTGACTCTACACGGTGTCCATTTCTGTTCCTTCACTTGCCAATGAAAATGTACAGACCACTTTTACCTTCACAGTCTCACTCCCCTGTAAATCTGAATACCCCCTTTGATTTCAATTCCTGGGGAAAACACTGCATGGTGGAAGGCAGAGACAAGGTTGCATGAGATACTGACAACAGGGTGTATAAACTGGTATCACTAGAGGTACAAAGGAGATGGCGTTGATGGAATACGTAACATGATACAAGATGGAAGGTAGAGTTGTGAAGGTCCTTGAAGGAAAGGACAAAGTTTAAAGAGGGAGAGTAAAAGGAAGGGATCAAATAGGGGGTGACATGGTCAAAGCAACTAGAAACAAAGATGATCCTAGCAGCAATGTTTTGAATGGATTGGAGAGGAGGACAATGATGCTGTTAAGAAGATGGGAGAGGAAGAAGTTGCATTAGTCAAGACAGGAGATGATGAGGTCCTGACTGAGAGTTTTGACTATCTGGCCAGAAAGAAAAGTATGGATCTGAAATAACAGAGGAAGAAACAGCAAGTTTTAGACATGGCCTGGTGGCATGAGGCAAGGGAAAGAGAAGAGTGAGTTGGTGGAGGAGAATGGCGCTGCTCTCAACAGTGACAGAAGAGCGGTACAGAAGTTTGAGAAGAGAGATCAGGAGTTCAGTTTTGGCTATGCAAGTCAATGGTGAGATATCCAGGGGAAGTCGTCAGACAGGCCAACCCGAGGACTGGATGGACAGAAGCAAGTTGAAGTGGACAGGCAGGTGGTAGATCTAGTGGTGTTGGAACAATTATTATAATGAGGGTGCTGAAAGCCAATGAATAAAACTGTAAACCCTGCATATGATGGAAATCACTTCAAGCCAGGCGATGCTGCCATGCCCCCAGAACACCTAGTTCCAGCACCTGTGGGTAGATCTACAAGTCTGCGTCAGCATGAAGGGAGCTGAAACCATGAGAACCGATTAGATCATCCAGAAAGAGTGTGAAGGGAGAAGAGGAGATGACCAAGAACACACCCACCCAAGTAGGTCAGGCCAGGCACACAACTATTTTAATTACTTCCTTTCACAGTAGAAAAATTTTTAGGTTTCAGAGTAGCAGCCGTGTTAGTCTGTATCCGCAAAAAAAACAGGAGTACTTGTGGCACCTTAAAGACTTTCAACCATTATATTACCACATGGCTAATTAGATGCTGTCAGTATCATGGGAAGCAAACACACGCTAGTTGCTTGGAGTGGGAATCTATTGCTAGGAGTAGGCATCTTGTACCCTCATCCTTCATTATATGGCATTATACTGAAATTCAAAAGAAACCCAATTCTACATGTGGCTGACCTGCCAGATGTCAAAAAGCAACAAACCTAACACAGCACATCTGCTGAATATTTACAAAGAGGTAGGCTAAATTACACAAAGGGAATCACTTGCAATGTAATGGTGCGTTTGCGTTCAGAATATTTGATTTCCTGCTCAACCAACTAACCTAAATGCTCCTACCCAAATGAAATGTAGACAGGGCTTAAAACGTTTGAAGAAAAGCACTCATCCAGGAAATTAAGGTCAACACAGAACAGATGGCACCTCTGAAAAATGTTTTTTCAACATTTATCTTTATGTAAAATAAATATGTTAAGAAAGCTCAGGCTGCTTTTGACATTCCTACTTGAAATGCTGAATCTTGTGCTCCACAGTTAATAAAGAAGCACTAAAAATTATATTGAACCCTTCAACATACTAAAGCTAAATAAAGCTCTTTCAAATACTATGAGATAAGTGTTTTTTTTGTGGGCTTGTAAATACATATCAATAAAAGATAGGTTCAACCACCTCTGTAACCACTATAAATATTGCAAGTACTCTCTGCATTTCCATAAATATGACCACTACTCCCAAGTGAAAAGCTTTTTCATTTGTAGCAGTTAGAGAAAAAAATATCATTTTTTTCTTTATCAAAGTCTTTTGAAAGGCTGAATTTTAGAGCCCCTCATACAGGGAGTTGTGAACAAGTTCTTGTTACAATGAGGCATGAAATTTGGTCTTGAGTCTGAGGATTCAATCAATGAGACTGAAGGAGGATCAGCTTCTTAGACTGAAGGGTAGGGAATGTCATACCTATATTAAAAAAAGTGGTAGAGATGGGTGGGTATATGTTGGAATAATCAGAGACAGGATTGTAAGATACCAAAATGAGCATCATTAGGGTAGGGACAAATCAGCATTATGTTAAAGAAAGCATGCATTAGCTTAGGCAATAGCATAAGTAATTCAAAATAAAGGAAGTTAATAAGACTAGGAACCTAATATAGAGCAGGATATGACACTGATCACTCCCCTAAGCACCCTCAAGTCTCTGGAGTCAGCAGGAGTTGAGGGAGGAGCAGTTCTCCTCAGGATCAGGTCCACAGAATAAGGTAATAAAATCATAGCGTATGTACAGTTTAAAAAAAAATCTGAGGAAAGCATACCAAGATAATAAAATTGCACCCACCTCTAAATCCCACCAACTCTGCTCCATCCCAGAACATATCATAGCTACGGACAAATGTTCACTCTTCCAGAAAACTTCGTTATTAGCTGTGATGAGACTCAACAAAGCCTTCTGGAGTGTCACAGCAGAATGGGAATTTCTTGAGGCCTAACTATTAAGATAGGTATGTTTTTGCCTATGCATTTGTTGAATGCTCCCTAACCTGTGAGGAAGCTCAACATTTATTTAAGCTTTGTGGTTCAATTTTAAGCTTTCAGTTTGGAAGGGCAAAAGTCTTTTTCTAGAGGGCTAAGAGCATTACAGAGATCTTGACAATTCTACCAAGCACAGCACTAGGGAACAAGTAGCAGAACTGTGAGAAAAAGTGCATGTGCACTGTACCGATAAACACTGGACTACAGAGAGTCATATATTCCTGGAGGAACGGGAAAGCTGTCCCAGCATGCCTGAAAATATAGTCCGAGAAATTCCTCCCACACAATGCTAAGGAAGTGCACTGACTAACGCAAGAAACCTTTACTGAGGCTGCTGCTTTTGATCATGCATTATAATTTAAACATCCCTAATTCAATTTGTGGAGCTGTAGTAATCCTGCAGTACATGTATTGAAAAGGCAGATTGTGATGAGATATTATTTACTAGCTCACTGTAATCAGACCAGTTCAAAGTTAGCATCAGGATCTAGCCCCACAAACTAAAAAAATGCAACAGTAAATTGGTAGAAAAATTATCATGAAAAATATCAACAAAACCCCCAAACCACGACTGGTCAAGTACAAATCCACTTCTGGTCCCTAAATGCTTTTGATGCTCATGATACATCCAATAAATTAACAAGTATTAATGCAAGTTCTTTGCATTTACCGAGAGACTGAATCATCTTTGACCAAAGCAGCAGTAGCTTTGTTATAGCAATTGGAATTGTATAAATGGACCTGAGATGACAGCTGGATTATCGCTCTGGTTTCCCTGTAGGGCTCTCTGCTATTAGGGACTAACCCAAAGCCCATAAAAACCAATAGAAACCATTGACTTCTATTGGATCAGGCTCTTAAAGAATGTGCCAACAAGCAACTCAACATTCACCTGATTTCATTGTTAAAATGAATATTTACTTGGTCAGTAGCATAGTATCCGGGACTAAGCAACAGGCTGAGAGCCAGGAATTCATTTCTCTAGTTGCTCAGAACATTCCAAAACCAATCACCTTTTTCTGAGCAAAGTGTATATTTACTGCATCATGCAATGATTATTAATCAAAAGTTGGCTGGCACAGGGACATTTTCAAGAGCTCAGCTTCCATTTAGATGCCAGAATAAGTGGCCAAATTTTCAGAACCATTCAAAAGAATTTAGCATGTTGAGTACGCCTTTGGTGCAGAGCTCTCCTGAAAATCTTGCCTTAGGTGTCACGGGGGGAGATGCTGGGTTTTGAGCTCTTTAAAAAAAAAAGGAAAAAAGTCTATTTTTATATGCTTCACCCAGCCAATTCTATCAGTCTCCGATTTTTGGCGTCTGGCCCTTCGAGGGTAGAGTAGGATCTGTTATGGAGGAGCACACTCACTGCATCAAGGTTTGTGATGGGGGTAAGAGTGCACCTGAAATCTCATGACTCTTTCATTTGCAATGTTAAGGTAATTGCAACACTTCTTTTGGATGAGAATTTTGCCACAGTCACCAATGCCTTTGTGACCTACGGACTGTGCCACAGTGCAAATGATCTGGAAGATGTAACTAACACAAAATGCTTCTGCAAACCTATTTTGCTACACCAGTGTCCCAACAGTTACCCAGCCTTCCTACTGGTTTTAAGGTCTATACCAGATCTGATTCGGGTCCCAACTGCCGGACGGGCTACCTCTCCTGCTGGTGCCATTGGAACACTATGGAGCAGGAGCTTTAGAACATCTGAAGTTTGTGGACGACAGTGTGAGCAAAAAGAAGTCAGACTTAAAGAGCTTAAGAAGAGCACTCCGGAGTGACCTTTTACACTCTCTTACTTTATTACACCATATTCTCTCTGGCCCACTCTGGAGAATGAAGAACAAATGTAAATCTCTCCAGCAGAGAAATTTCAGCATGAGGCCCTCTTTTCTGGAATTAGATTCTGGAGTCTTGAGTGCTAGGTGATGCTTCGAGGTCCATCTATTCTCTTAGGGCTTTCTAAAGGGGAAAATGTCTCAGCCTGTTTAAGGGGGATTTTGGGGGGTTGATTTAGACAATGTTATTGCATATTTAAGTGACATAGGTTTGCTTAGCAACTTCTCCAATAGGTCTGCATTTACAAATTCTACAAATGAAAGTCAATATTTATTTTTTACTCCAGCACCAGGTTATGTAGTTTTCTTGGCAACTTCTATTCTCAGCAGTTAAATATTTTTCATATTCAATAAAAATCTGATAATCGAGTTTGACTATCCTCATCTGCCTTCTTAATAATTTGATTGACAACATGCAGATAGGTTTGTGGTAACAAGCCCTATTACAAAGTTTGCATTACATATTGTGAAAAAAGACCAGACCATTTATGTTAATATTTGAGTATTCATGCAGTCCTCTACAGCTAATATAATAAAATTAGCAATAAAAATAGTTTTTGCTTTACTCAAGCAAATTAACAGATATTTACTGCAGTCAGCATAACTCTCTCCTCTCCACATTGTGTGCTTAAGCACTCAAGACGATTACAGCAAATCAAGTTTTGTTTTAATCAACCCAGGAAGAAGGAAATGCAAGAAATTAACCTAATGCATAAATATCTGTTTTTCCAATAATAAAAATAGATTGGTTATACCTCCATGCCTTTCTTAGGTCCCAATCCCGCAAGCTGTTCTCCATGGGGCTCCTCTGTCGATGCACAGCTCCACTGAAATCAATAGGGCTCAACAGAGGACAGGGATCCAACCCTTCAGAAAAACAGGCATGATCAGGGCCTTTATTTGTACACAGTGGAACCCGGTTATGAAGATGGGCAGTAGCAGCTACCGTTTTGGTCAAGAATCCAATGATTACTACAGGCAGAGACATTGTAGATATGCACGAAAGGAAGCTCTCCATCATGTAAGGCCAGATAAATTCTACTATGCACAGAGCGTGGCTGGGAGTTTCTATAGTACTGTGTTGCACAAACATAGTACATCTTGCATACGACATAGGGTATTATGAGTGGCGCAAGTCCCACGTGCTTACCTTGCTTTGAATGTGTAAAGCAACAAAAGTGCCAGTCACTTGTTACAGATATTTAAACGGGGACTTAATACATTGATTTAAAAGCTGCCCTCTCAACCAAGCTGAACTACTCCCTTCTCTCTACCTCAAAGCTTTGCCCGAGTCCCTCCCCATGGTATGTCATTCCTTTGGCAAATTATGCAGCCAGCCAACAAATGGAGCCACTGTGTATAAAGCTTAATCCTTCCACAAGAGCCTGGAGACTTGTCACAAACTTGGTATCATGGAAAGAGGACAGGGTGACCAGATATCCCAACTTTATAGGGACAGTCCCGATTTTTGGGTCTTTTTCTTATAGGCTCCTATTACCCCTCACCCCTGTCCCGATTTTTCACATCTGCTGTCTGGTCACCCTAAAAGAGGAGCAATGTTACCCATAGCTGCTGGAACTAGGGGTGCAGATGCACCCTCTGGTTTGAAGTGGTTTTCATCATATACAGGGTTTACAGTTTGATTCAATGGCTCTCAGAACCCCCACTATAAAAACTGTCCCGGAACCCCAGATGTTACTTGGCTAAATACATGTTATTTGAATTTAAGGTGACCACAGCCACATCCCCATAGTACCAGACATTCTAGTACTTCTGGGAACAGCCTAGGCCTGCACCCACAATGTGATCTCACGCACACAGGGGCAGGGCAGCAAGCTCCGAAAAATGACATCGTCTGTACATCTACTGACTCCACATGAACATATTGGACAAAACCATGTCTGGTTCTAAATCACTACCAGAAAACCCAGACTGCCCACCTTAAAACCAGACAAATGGCCTCCCGATTTGTATTGTGGTAGTACCCAGAGGCCCCCCTCCGAAATGGAGCCTGAAAAACAGATGTGCCAGTGCAGCTCAGGCACTCAGGAGTAACTGAGCACACACAGGAAAACAAGGGGGCCCTGTCCCACAGAGTTTAAGTCTAAGGCCAAAGTTTACACGTAGATGCCTCCAGCTTGACACCCAAATGCAACTAAATAAGTGTGACCTGATTTTCAGAGGCACTGAGCACCCGCAGCTCCAACTGAAGACAATGAGAGCTGTGGAATAGGGGTGGAAAACTCTCGCCTAGATACTGTAGAATGGATTTAGGAGCCAACCCGCATTCGAGAACTGACTTCAGTTGGGAGAAATGCAGTAACACTTCACCATAATATCAGTCTGTAACACTGTTCAAGTTTAAATTCATTTATACAGAAGAAAAACTAATTCCTGGTCTGAGACAGCATTTATTTCTTAAAGTCTCCTCTGCGGCACTAATCACTGCAGCATCTGAGTGCACCATCACAATGAATTTAGCTCCACAATACACGAATCAGGTGTTATCCCAATTTTACAGATAAGGGACTGGAGGCCCATCAATTAAGGACCTGATTTAATTACCATTTAAATCAATGGAGCCTTCCCACGGTCTTCAATGGGAGTCGGGTCAGACCTCAAATGATCTGGCCTACGTCCCACATGAAGTCTGAGGCAGAGCCGGAATTAGAACCCTGGGCTGAGTTCCATACTCTTGCCTTAGCCACAAAATCATCCCATCCTCCCTCTTTAGCCACAAATTTCAACCTTAAAGATCAATTTAGCAGAGAACTCTACCCGTTTGTCTGCCCACATACAACTGAACTCCTGTCTGCTTTGGGCAGGCTTCAGAATTTGCTCCGGAAGAGTAGAATTGGTTTTTACATACATGTCTCCAAATAGCATGCAAGGGCCAGCCAAGCCTGGGAGTGCTTATACTGCCTCACGTTCTCCACTCTGCAGTAGAGATACTACATAAACACATACAGAATGAATTTAGCACTGAGCTTTACCTCGCTGCAAAATCCATATGATTGTGGAGAAGAATTTTGCCTTCATGTGCTGAGGCAAGTCCTGGTATTTTACTCCATGCCTAATCTGCTTCACTATACAATGGGTTACGGGGACAAACGGTTTCTAAGCAGTTTTTTTTTTTTTAATGAAGCCTATTTAAATACAGGAGGGTTTTCCTGATGAAAAGCACAAGCCCATTTTAAATAAAAAAGGTGAATTAAGTCCTTGAATATTCCCCTAGGCCACATTCACCTCTAGTTTCTGATCCCTTTAAATGGAGCCTTGTTAGTTTAGTAAATAGCTTGTTTGGAATTAAAAATTAATCTCAATTATGAGACACAGTATATGTGTGTGTATACATATTTTATATATCATACAAGAGATTAAAATGCATAATCCCCACTGAGGGGCACAGCAATTTCAAATACTCTGGAGCAGAGAGTTAAGGGGTTAGTAAAAAGATTAAGGCTCAACTCAGGAAGTGCATCTTTCAAAATGAATTGTAAGGGCTGTGATAAATCGATATTCAACCCAGCTATCTAAGTTTTCAGACAACTCTCCCATACCTATTTTAAGAGGGTACATTATGTCTTCCAGTGGTGACTTCACACCTTTTCATATCACCAAGCCCCATTATGGGTTTTTTCTAACTAGTTTCCCTGCTAATCATTCAGAGACATACAAGCAACGCGCAAAGCGGGGGGGGGGCGGGGGAAGATGCCTGCTGGGTCAGCTAGTCCAGCTCCTCATCGTACAGCTTCTAAGATTTTGTCTGCTCATTTTAAAAATACTGTGGTTGAACTTTCACCAGTTAGCAGGGAAGAATATTCTAGTCTAATAAAGATTCTTGATATTCATCTTAATATTCCCTATGCTTAATTTCATTCCAATGCTCTTAAATTATACCAGCTGCCCTAAATATACCCTTTTAATATATGTAGATTTATATTCCCCTTTAAAGCTTTGCCTTCACTACAGTGTTAGCTCAAGGTCTACCTCAAGTGTTGTCTCTAACCCAACTCCCATTCACACACAAAACTCTCTAGCTCTGGTTAAAGCATCACTTAAACTCCAAAGTGGCTGACTTGTGGTGAGGGGCAGGATGGGAGCTTGAGTGCAACTGACACTCAGGCTAGTAATGCAAAGGGGACATACCTACTCCCTGCTGTTAATCCAATTGCACTTGCAGAGCTGCAGCATTATTTTGCTGTGTGACTGCTCTCACTCAAGCTAGGCTAAATCCAGAGTTAACTCAAGGATAAATAACTCCACAGCAAAGACAAGCCCTTGGCCACCTCCTTTGAGCAGTGTTTCCTTCACTTTTAAAAACTAAGCCCATCCCTTCCTTTCTGGAAGAGGGAACAATCCTAGCCACTTTGAGCCCCAGCACATGATGTTAAAGGCCTGGACTCCCCATATTACTTCCTCTTTCCTGAAAGTATGTACAATAGTTAACACTGACCTCTACAATATCATCATTGGCAACTAGGCGGTGAATGGGGCAGTTCACACCTCAGCACTATCATTTCAGGCTCTCTGTAAACTCATGCAGACATTACTACACTAGTTACACATGGGTCCCGTTTTCAAGGTTCTTTCTGCAGCCACTATTGCTAGAGGTTATTCTTTCAACGTGAAAACAGAGAATGGAGAACAGCTGTCTGCTCAGCCCAACTAGTCCTTCGTGCTCCTCCACCCCTGGAGGGCATGCACATTTCAGGAAACACTGCTGTGGCCAAACTATTGTCTCCTTGTCTGTAACTGGTTGATTCTGTATACGCAGCCCCAAACTGCATTGGCTATTTATTTGTTTTGCTCCTCACACTACAAACTCATGTCTCATTATGATCATCCCTTCCCTTTTGTGCTTTACTGATTTTCCCCCTACTCGCTAACTAGAGTAGCCCACAGGCCCTCCCACCACGACCACCCTTCCCCACTCAGTGTTTCTGAGCTAGATTGTGGGTGATCTTTATTGTCATCAGTGAGCACCTGTGTGCATATTGCCCTACTGAACTCAATAGGACTTCATATGTGGTGGTATTTCCCTATATAAAGGGTGAATCTAGCCAATTGTTCTTTTCTACCACCATTTCCCACTTCTTAAATCCTTTCTACTATGTTTCTGCCCTGGCTCATATTAGCAGCTCCTCCCAATTTGGTATCATTTGCAAATTTGTGAAGCAAATATTAGAGGCAGTTGACAAGGATTTGTTCTTACTTGCAGGTTTACTCCAGTAGGGGGAGCATCTGCATCAGGGAAATCTATGTCAAAGTAATTAACACCAGGGCAAACCACTAATGTAGCCACTACAACAGTGCAGAATGTAGCTTGCGCCCATGTGACTTACTTGGTTCTTACAATGTAGCTCCACCACTGCAAAAGGAAAATAGTACAGACAGGGCCTAGGATAAATACATCTGAAAGAATTAGGACAACTACTTGTCAAATAAGGTCACCCAGCAGAAAGAGACTGAAAAATCATCCTTCAGTCCAACACTTTCCCCATCTCCCTCCTGGAGGTTTTCCAGTAAGCACCAGTGTATGAGACTCCCTTAGTGGACTCCCCCTACCACTTTATGCAACAGGCAGTAGCAGAGGGTGCAAGGCAGAAAATTCAGATATTACAGAAAGGCAATAGCCTCTCACTAGTTCAGATTAAAAACCAACGTTCATTAGAGAGCTTTGTTTTACCACCCTTCCAAATTTAACTTGGAAAATTAAGTCTAACTGAAGATTTACTCTGGAGATAGAAGAATTTCAGAAAGCTTTTAAGAAAAATCAAAATTAGGAGTCATAAGTTAAGAGTTCTCTGCATTTGAAATTGACTTCTACCCAGTGCTTGTCTCCCACTAACCCAAAAATAGCTTGTTAAAGCCTCTTTAAACCTTCCATGTAGTTACAGCTCACTGAAAGCTTGTGTGTTAGCTACATTTAAGAGGGATAGTTAAGCAAAATTATTGATTCTTTTCATGCAAATGCTTTAGGGCCCAATCCAGCTCACACTAATTTCTATATAAGCATGTTCAGGAACTGGCTGTGCAGGAGGCATGGTGCCCTCTATTGGCTGGCTATTTGCAGGTCAGAAAAGAAAGACGCGCTAACAAGTGACAGCTAACAGACCTTTAACTCAAGTGGTAAATGCCTGGGTTATTACAGCAGTTATTCCTGGGTCTGGTTTATTACAGAAACGTGGACGCCTGCTTATAGGTTACAGCCACAGCCCCATTTTACTGCAAATTGTTTCACCCTTGGAATTCCACTAATGAAAAATGCTTTCAATGTTGCCAGCTTAAGTCTCACTGTCAATTAGAATTTGAGATTAAAATTAAAATTGCTTTTTCTGAAATGTTTAGTGTCTAATGCTGTGTCCCTTTTGCTGCCCACTAACATCAAATTTATGCTACAAAATTTGAAATATCAGTGGGTTTTAATACAGCTTCTTGCATGGGCCCGTATTCAAGGCTGAGAATAGCAGAATATCATGAAATTGTCATGACTTGAAATCAGTGAAACCAGTGGAGGAAAAAAAAAAACATGACGACTGAGAATATTTGCCACTAACCGCCAAACTGGCCAGGTTACTTTCCATACATAAAAAGGAGACTGCAGCTTCTCATCAGTGACCCTGGCATTCCTCATAAAATAGCCCCGGGGTTGGGAGAAACACGGGCAAGAACCTTACCATCACTGGACAATGGAACAGAGCTTAAGGGACTTTGCAAAGGTTAGATGTGAAATTTGTAGCAGAAGCTGGAATAGACTAAATTCTGAGGTGGTAAATCCATGTGTTATATACACTAGATTGGAATGCCTGAGACAAATGGCTTCACATCTCTGTACTCAGTCCATCTTTACAATCAGGCTACCATTTCTTCCCCACTTCTGAGAACTGAAGCAGCACAACGTGAGGGCAAACATTATTAGCTGCCTCATTTTTCAGAGAAAGCAATCTGAAGGTAATTAATGGGTTAGCCATGGAAATGAGAATTGTACCTTCTTGTCCTAACACAAGTCAGGCCTGAGGGACATTCCACCTACTCATCCCTGTGTTATTAGCCCTTCCAGACTACTGGGTAAGTAGACTCCAAAAACGTAAAGATATGATAAACCCTCAGAGCACATCTTAATTACCCAGACAAGTTGTGTGCAACTGTAGCAATGTGCGTCATCCATAATTTCCTTATAGAATCCTTCCTTCAAACATCCAACACCTAGAAAGAACACCACATGAAGGAGAGCGCCCTTCCATCTTTATTACACACCCTCTTTCAGCAGGCCTTTTCAAATGTTTCTTACCTACCTCACTCGCCATTATAATCCTCCCTCATAACACTTCTTCTCGCAAACTGGATTATGACGTAAGACTATTGCATTGTAATTTTTTGAGGGTTTGCACCTGCAAAGGGCTCTCTGAAGAGTCCCACTGAAGTGAATGGGGCTCCACACTAGCATAAGGTAAACGCATAGATCCCATTGCAGGATCAGAGCCTTCTATACTGGCTGTATGGAACTTGCTAGGGAAAGTAGAACTTTCTTCCTTTGACTTCTTGTCCCGAATTCATCACATGACCAGAGACTTGAAGTTAATATAGTTAAACAGATCAAAATTCACCTGGCTTCATATTGCAGAGATTCCCCCTGAAGAGAAGTAAAACTAAGTTAATAAAATGATACAACCGAATGTTAAAACAAATGATTAGACACTGAAGACAGGAATGCTACCAACCTTAAAAAAAGTAAAGACCAATCTTCTTGCTTCATTTCTTTCAATCAGAGGTCATTTGCTTACACAAAGACTTGGCAGCAGGTGTCCACATCCTGTGTTAAATTTACTAGCAGTAACCATTTCCATTTTAACAGCCTGGGTAATGTAAGCACGATTAAGTGTTACCTTTTCTATTTAAAAGTGCAGTGAACTAGAATACATGCTCTACCTTCTTAGTTTTCTGTTCCTTAAAGGAATTATTTGACTAAAGCTAACATAATTTGCATGTGTGAAATTACAATCACATTCAGTACCTCACAGCAACCCAGCAAATAAGGATTTGCCAGCATACCATGATTCCTTATGATATTGTGAATATTAATATTTAAAATAAAGGCCCATACTGTGGAATCTTGAAGAATATTCAGTTTTCTAACTTCAGTATCACTTAAACAGTGCTTTTTAATAACTGCTTCTCAGCTGAAAAGATGGGCTCTCACTTACAGTACTTATGACCCAGGGACCTAAAGGAACATGTATAGAAAGAAATTCTAGCCCTATTATAAAGGGTACCTAATGCTCTGCTAATAAAGGAACTACGCACAAACTTTACAGTGTATATAAAATTCTACTTACAATCATATTTTTAAAACAGAAGTGGAATGGAAAAGTGAAGAGAGCTTCTATTTGTAGGTGGCACTCCACCTCCACTTCCAACTTCAAACATTCCTCAAAGTTCACTTGGTGTTTTGTAGTTTCACAAGGTCTGTACAGTCTGGACAACCCCATCCACTGACCACTATACTAAGAGTTACATGATTAGATTTTATTTAGTGTCTCAGAGTTTTGACAATTTCAATCAGAAAGTATGAGTAGCAATGACTATTTTACCAATGCACACATATCTGCATAGCTCTTTGCTGTATCTGACGTAAATAGCCTTCAGATTTTGAGACACAAAGATCTTTCTAAATGACGTCAAGAAATGTTTAAAAGCTCGTGTTTCTAAGCAAGCAGTGAATCTTTACACACCAGGGTTACTGACAAAGGAAAGACCATTTCTGCTGTCACAAGCTCTGAAACTGGGCCATTTCAGAACACTGACATTCAAATATGACAAAACAGAAAGACAGTGGGTAAAATGACTTGTAAACACCAAGAATGGCTGAAAGCAGACAATAACTCAATGAATTGGAATGACTTCACAGCGACAACTTCTACTTCAAAATAGTCTTCTCTGTCATGAAATCTCTAAGGCTTGACCAAAAGAAATTGATGTCTGTCAACATGGTTAGTGCAACTTTTATTTAAGAAGTCAGCTTCAAGAATAGAGTCTAACAAATAAAGAGGGAACCCAGTAAGTCATCTTACAGCTTCTGAACTGTTTCGAAACCTGATCCAAAGCACAGAAATTGAATCAGTTTACACTGTGGATAATTTGTTGCTATGTGATCTAGTACCAAGAATCTTGTAGTTGGGCTGAAAACTGCACCTGTTTTGTTTAGAGGTGATGGTGGTGGTGATGATGTCAAAAGTTCACACAGAGATAATTTAATGTTATATAAAAGGGAAGAAAAATACATGATTTGAAAAATAAATTAACACCTTATGGCAGTGGAAGTCCTGCTGTATGGTAGCCTAGTACTTTTGTACACCAGTAAGTATATTGTTGAATCTAATAAGTATTTTGTTTGAACATAAACAAGTGTTAAAAATAGGCATTCAAAAGTCCAGGTGGTGGCCATCTTGCTGAAGAGTTAGATGTATAGCATTAAATATGTGAACAGCAGAATCCTTGGCACCTTGCTCTCCACTGGTGACTTTGGAGATCCCACAATTCAGGAAAAGCACAAAGTTATTTTTCATCAAGACTGAAGCCACCACAAGGACAGTAAGAAATGCCCTTTGTAATTTAGAACTTTCCCGCCTATTATTTACCTCGTGTGCCAAATGGCTGCAGCTTTCTTTGAGAACGGTTTGGCATATTAGGGATGACTTTCTTCTTTAAAGAGATATTGTAGCAGGAGAAATAATTTACACTTTTTAGCAACAAAAGCTAAGCCATTACTGTTCAGTCACTCAACATCTCTTTACTGTAGCCAATTGAAATCTCTTGGAGTTACCCATCCTTTGATTTAAGCGGCGCTACTAGCTGCTGACATTGACCAATTTTGGTGCACTTATTACTTTAGCAGGTCATTTCAGTTTTAAACAGGAGACCTGACTGTTTAGGGCATCTCAGCCCCTCAGTACAGTCACACAATTTCCATTAGCCCTCACGGAAGTCACATATATGACCTGTGGGACATGACAGACCCCTTAAGGCTATATGGCTGACCAGAAGAAACAGAGCAACAAAAAAACCCACCCAAAATTAATATCCAACTAAAATTTGCTCCCATTTTTTAAAAATTCACCCCAATTGAATTCACACTTTTACCTGGGCTCTCAAATACCCACCCCCCTAATTTCTGAGATGTCAGCAGCTTTACCACGCTTTTTTGAAGAAAATCAAGTCATTTCGCTTCATAGACCATAAAGAAAAAAACACTAATAAAGGACAAACTTTTTCACAGTTAACCATACATAAAAGTGCATTCAGTGTTCAAGTCGGGTGTATAGTTTAAGCAAGTCGTACAACCACATTTGGCACAGTCATCTTTTAAAGGCTCTGCGTGGGTCCCTCCCGTTATTTACTGCTGTTAGAAGGGGCTGAATATTATTAGATGCTGGGATCGGTGGATTTACAGGTCCTCGTCCATTGGCTCTCCCAGTACCTGCATAGGAGTGGGCATGATTGTAGGCCAATGGAAATCCACTAGATTCAGGTCCCGTTTGCAAACCATTTCCTAAAAAGACAGCAAAATTTTATCACAAGTTCCACACTTTGACATCACTGCTCTTCTGCGCAAATAGCCTTTGCATTCTGCATGGCTACTACATAACGAGGTAACACTGAGCTTTAGGATGGGGAGCAAAGTTGAGAGACCTCAGAACTCCAAATCACAGCCAGCTTTTTCCAACAGTAGCTCTGCAGCAATGACTGAAGTGAGAAGGTCGTGGGCCGTTCGTGCTGCTATGATGTGGCATTGCATTCTCGGAGGGAGAGAGGGACGGAGGGAAATAACACCAGTCTGGCAGCCAAAGTTGGATTCTGATGCTTCCATTCACATGCACTCACCTATAGCTGACACATATCAGATGGTCCACAGCAGCAATGACCAGGAGATACAGCAGGACAGAAAAGCCAGAGAGGAAAGAGTAGAAGGAAAGCAGCCAGTATAGGACTCATCACGCCCCACCCCACCAAACACAGAGAGAGAGAGAACAGTCTTGTGTGAATCCGCTGTAGGGAGTGATAGCTGGTACCATGCTTGGGACAAAACACATGAAGGCTGAGAAGGCAAAAACAGGATGGAGGGTGAGGGAGGAAGGGAGGGGGAGGGAATTAAAGATTGCACAGAAGCAGGAAGAAGGATAATGTGAATCAAAGAAGGAAGCAGGTCTCAAAATATAAGTGCGAATGCAATGGAATCAGAACAGTCCACCACCCAAAATGACTGGGTCATGAGTAGGTGGCTACCCAGCAATTAGGCTGACAGAGGACTTGCCCCACCCTGGTATTAAGGCAACAAAAAAAATTGGCTTTAGAGAACCACCCTTATTTGCTCAGCAGACGTTTTACACTTGAAGGAGTGGAAAGGACTCAAAGAAGCGAAATGGGAGAAGTGAAAATCTATTCCCAAAGGGGAAACTGACAGTCACTGAGAAGCGTCACTGGTCTCGTCGATTGTATCAGTCTGAGCTCAGACAATTCATTGCCAGCAACAACTCTTGGATACACAACACTAGGTTTTGATTATCGTATGCATCCATTATGCAACCCCAGGAGAAAGGTGTGAGCGAGCTTTACACGCACTCCGAGACCTCTGAACCATTTTCTTATTGAAACATAATACAGTACAGTACAGTGCTGCCACAAAACTATACTTACACTCTAATCTTCCTATTGCATAAGAGTTCAGGTCTCTGCCATCCTTCCCAGTTCAGGAAGTAACCCGCCAGGAATCGTGTGACTATTTGGAGTCGGCGTTTAAGGCCAGAAGGGACCACCAAATTATCTCGTCTGACCTCCTACATATCACGCACCCGCATACTGAACCCAAATGAATGTTCACAGCGGAGCAGCCCAAGATTAGGACTAATTACTTCTGGTTAAGTATCAAGTGCAATACTAAAACCATGTCTGGTTTAGGTCTGCCCCTTTACGTTCAATAAGCAGCAGTGGGCTGAAAGCCGAAAGTGGAATTTTCAGAAGTACCTATGTGATTTAGGAGCATGAGTCACATTAACCAAGTCAGTGTGAAGTGTGCTCTTACATGACTTAGGCACCTGCGAAAAGTCCTGCCTGAATAATTACTAGTAGGGCCAATCCTGAACACATTTATGATGGAAATATTGGTTTGAATAAAGTTACTTATGTGCAAAAGTGCTTGCAGGATTTGGCACCAGCTCAATGCCAGAGCTCCACATTTTGCCCTTAGAACGTAAAAACCCTACGTTTCTCAACACTGAAAAAACTAAGAGTGTAAAGTGTTTCTCATCCTTTCACTTCCACAAATTAAAACAAAAACTTACCCACTGGCCCGAAAGTATAAGTACCCACATTACTTGATGAAGAACTATTATTCTGTTCACCCTGTGCCTTCAGAGAAATATAGAGAGAAAAAATATGGGTCAGACACAGAAAATTCTTTGTGTTACAGAGAGGAATTGAATTTGTTGCACACGTTTTTGTACCGGCTACACATGAGATCCCCTCACCACTTTCCTACAGTTATTTACCACATCATTGCCATCTTCCTATATGCTTCCTTGAGCACCACTTTAAAAGCCAGAAATCTTACCACCGCCTAGCCTGAAATACTCAGATCAAAGCCTATTTTATGCAAGAGAACCCCAGGAAGTTTAACATACCAGCTTGTTGTGCTGCCCAAGGTGGTCTGAGTTGGGCTCACTGAAGTTTGGCACTTCCGAGTATACCATACAAAACCTGAAAAGAAAACAAGAGTGTGAGGAGAGCAACAGAACAGCTTTTCATAAGGAGTTAGGAGAGAATTCTTCAGTATTTCCAAAGGGAATGGACACTTTGTACCTCCACACTACTAACGCGTAAGTAAACCAGGCTCCAATCCTACAAAGGGAGCCCCTCCACAGCACAAGAGACCAGCATGGCTCTTCGATTCTTTTGAAGGATCGGGGCCCGAGATGTAAAGTTTCCTTGCTCAGGCTATTTCAGACAAGCAGCCAGAACACCTGGTATGCCTGCCTAGCACCCTATTAACATTAAAGACGAGTTCAAGAACCTCAGGGAGATACTAAAATTCATATGATCCTTTTCCAATTAGTTGCAGCGAGTGAGCGAATAGACCTATTGGCTACTGCATGTAAATAGGGGGTGGGGGAGGAGAGACTGGGATCAAAACTTTAAGGTAAAATTGCTGTCTCAAACCACTCAAACCGGCAGCTGGTCCGGACCCATGCTGTGGGCCAGAATTAAAAAAAAGTCAAGATAGAAATTTCACCTTAATCCAACCCTTTTATAGAGCAACACCCATTCAAAAATTGTACAGAAACGCCGAATCATTTGGCCTGAAAGGAACTCTCTAGTGTATTCCTTTGCATCGCACCTCGCTGGATTTTGTTATTCTTGAACCATCCAGTAGATAGGGTGTCAAGTCCTCAAACCTCTAAGGTTTTGGGGGCAGGGGCTGTCTTTTTATTGAGTATTTGTACAGCACCTAGCATAACGGGGCCCTGAACAATGACTTGGGCTCTGAGATGTTTTGATAATACAAGGAAACCCTCTCGAGTGGGGACATTTCAGAATTATTCGTCTAATTAGAAAGAAATAGGTACTGCATCAAATATTTTTCTGGCTGCATCTTTCACTTGCATTTGTTCTTGTTGAATAAGGAATAACTGATCTCTTGCTTCTTTACAGCATCCTTTAACAGTCTAAAAGAGTGATGCTTGCTCCTGTCTAAAGTCTCTTCACCTTTCTTCATCATCACGTTGCTCATCTGAGCTCTTGCCAATTTGACACAGGACTTAAAATAAGGCCCCGAAATAACCAGATTATTCAAAGTGAGGCCTAAGCGAGCAGAGCAGAATAATCGTCTAGCTCATTTTACACACTATACTCCTATCATTACAACCCACAGGACAGCTAGGAGGAAGGCTGAGAGGATGATTCCTTTAGCACAACAGGGTGGAACTCATTATCACCGCCGTATGTGTAAGCTCGCATTGCAGCTGCCTGTACTGTACCTAGCCTGTGGATAGAGGATTCCAAGTTTTCAATGCTGCAAGTCCTTGAACACGAGTATGTGCTAACCCAAGAAGAGAGGTTTTATACCAGGAACTTGTCTGTTCTGTAAAACCATCGGTAGATTGTACCTACAGAGAATGGTGGCCCAAGTCCAGTAGATACCCCCACTTACGAGCACACTCCAATGAAACAGGCTACTGCTCTTTGCCACAACCAACCATATAACCACTGACAGGAGCAAGCAACCTACTGGCCTCTGTTGGAACTAACACTAATAACCACTAAATCTCCATTTTGCTTTTTTTTCCCCCCATTAAATCCTCCTGATATGACCCACTGTCAAGGACAATGCATACAAAGCGTGATACTTACTCCCCAATTTTCTGTAGCTCGCCTCCTCTTCCTGTGTAAAGTGTCAGGCATCCTTTCCACAGAGACGCATACCTAGCCAAAAGAGTACCAATAACGTGTAAAGCGCTCGAAAAGGATAAGCAGAATATTCTCTGCTAACCAATAGGGAACATTAACATTGAAAGAGATTTTGAAGAACTAAACCTGTCTAGTGGATGTTCTGTACCAGCAGAAAGAGTGGCTAGAATTCCCAGACTAAAATTCTCAGATTCCTTAAGATTATTTTACTCTAGAAGTTTCTAGTTACTAATGTATTTTCTGCTTCTACGAACAGCTGTTGGAAGCCCCATTAATTTGTTTGGGTCTTCAAAAGAGGCTAACAGCCACATCAGACTAGCATCAGGTCTGTCACAGCTATACCACTATGGACAGGCCTTTCTGCTAGCCAAGTGCCATCCTTCCTGTCAGGCAGATACACTGTTTCCAGGACCACTGTCCACATCACCTTGCAGCCCAGCCAACTGATTGACATACACAGTGTTACTTCTGCAGAATACCGGAGTGTTAATTCTGCAAGAGGGGAACTAGAGTGGATTTGCCTCTGTTCCACTGTAGAAAACAAGACACAATGAATGCATTAGACAACATTCAGTGGCTCAAGAAGAAAAACCAACTGCTTAATTTTTAGTAGAAGAGCAGTTCTCAGATATAGTAGGTAGCAGCAAAATATATATTTACCCTTGAGATTCAAGTGATATGCAGAAATAAAATGCAATCATTTTCAGTATGTGGAAATACACGCTTGGAGATAGCATGAGGGTACCTCAGCCCAACTTGGCCGTTTATAGTAGCATTTGACTTCGGGGACTGAAATTAAGTTATGTAGAAATAAAGACAAGCAGCTCAGTTGTACTGAACGTACATGACAGAAAACTTACAAGGCTTGCAAAAGAGAGGCACAAATAAACAGAGGAGGAACTCGAACAAAAGAGGACGGATGGTCTTCTCGCTAAAACACCAGGATGGGACCGGTTCCATCCCCAGCCCTGCCATAGACATCCTTTGTGACTGTGGCCAAGTCACGTAATCTTGCTGTGCTTTTACCTCCCCAGTCTCAGCCGCAGGACATTGTAGTACAAATATAATAAAATAGAAAAATATCACTTCCTCCTGCATTCAGCACACAAAATGAAATCTCAGTTAAAAAATTTAAGTGCTCTATTCCTTCAAACACAGCATTCAACCATCTCTAAATAAGGTGCAATAGCAGTGGCCTTGCACTTAACATGTCGCCTTTTGCTTGGAACAAGATTCCTTTCATGCTGAATTTAATGGCTGGGCAGTTTTGTCTTATAATATGAAGGGAAAGAAGTGCTAAGCTAAAGGGATATCAATCTCACATATACACTATACAGGAGAAAAACCCCAAGACACTGAAGGATAACAACTTCACGGAATTTCCAACACCACAGGTTTTTTTCCATTAACACAAGTTTTCATTTTCAGTTCCTAAAATGAGAGAGGTTGGCCAAAAAACACCAATCTGAACATAGAAACTTAAGTGTTTAGAATTTTGAAATATTAGCTGCTACATCATCCTGCCCATGAACAGCTAACAATAGGGAACACATGGGATACTGTCTGTTAATGCAGTGGAATCTCTCTAGACTTGGAATTCAGCATAGAAAGAAAGAAATGGCAGTTTTTGTACACAGAAACAGTGCCTAGCTAAGGATAACTATTTGTAACAGTGACCAGACTGAAGAAATCAGATTACCCCATATATGTAAAATTTACACACACTGCAACAGCAATGTCACTCCAATTAATCCTGAGTTAAGTACAGAAGTGGAAACTGTGCTGGGACAGAGTAGACAGTTCTTAGTGCAGTTTGTACACCAGTATAAAGCGAAAGAGAATACGTTGTAAAATAAGGGCCAAAGTCAGATCTTTGCACCTGCTGTTCAAATCTATTGTCTTCCATGAATGTGCATTGGTGCAAATGAGGACATAATTTGGTCCTAAATAAACCAAACTGATGCTATTTCATGGCTTTATATCTTGCAATAGAGGTTCTTGTTTTTCCATAGTCTGTATTAATGTGATCCATACTATCTTGTGAGCCATCTGTCATCCCATTCACTCCCCCAGAGAACACTGTGGCAACTATAATAAATTATTTACAAAGAAATGTGATATTAACAGTTACAACCAACACTAATAACTTGGTTTTATATAGTATAGGCAGAAGATTTTTGAGGCGGTCTACGTAAAGTTTAGCAAAGATAGCTGTAATCTTCAAGGATTCTGAAAACACATTGGACGTCAACTCTCAAAATTTTAAACAGATGTAATTTGACCCCTAAACTAAGACTGAAGATTTACTTCTGACTTTTCTATAAAGTAAATCTGAACAAGAATAACTACAGAAATTCTGATAGGGATATTCATTTGTTTTCATCTCCAACACAGGAATTACTTGAAAAAAATCAACCACTATGCCACTAACAGTGACTCCATTGTAGAAACATTCTCAGTTTTTATAACTATTGAGCAAAGGAGTTTGTGTGTTTTTAAACAATCCCTGAACATTTTAAACCAAAATACTTGTGTGTGTTGGGCTGTCAAATGAGAATAAGAAAGTGAAATTGACTAAAAAGAGAAATGAAAGTGACTAGTTTCTTGCAATTGTATAAGTGGAGAATAAGAGGTTAAAAGTAGTTTTAAATTGTTTCAGTTTTATAATTTAGTGTCAATGGGAGCATATTGCAAAACTTGAGAATATGTAACCAGGCAGTGTCCCATTATATTGTAGCCATTACACAGGAACAAAATACTGTATTTTATAACACTAATTTATTTTTTTTTACAGACCAATTTCTACTCCCAGTTTTCCTGTCATTTCCATAAAACCCACTGTGAAGCAGACTACCTTTTCAGTGTTGCTTAAAGATAATTATCCCCCCTATTCTCTATGAGCACAGTGCTACAGAAGAAAAGTGTTAAAATAAGAACATGGTTTTGATTTCACTCTCTGAATCCCTATCTTGAATGTACAGATCAAGACAACTTCGTCATCCCCCCAAAACAGAATGTGAAACTTAAGGAAAGCACAGTAAAGCTCTTAAATAGCAGATTCCCATCTGAACAGATACGTTACTGAGATGCAGACAGAGCGGTCTACAAATCCCATCAATGTGTATGTTAGGTTTGAGTGTTGGGGGGAGGGAAGGCAAGGAGAAATCCTGAGGTTTTAATTTGATGATAGATCACAGGCTACTGCCACTGCGTCAAAGAAGCAGTCCAAAAAAGGCAAGCTGTGTCATGTTGCTTCTTTCACAGAGGAAGTCAAAGGCTATTTAGAATTCAAACCCTTTTCTTCAGTAACAGAAGATTTTTCCACATTCATTACAGTAAAGACACTGATCCTTCAGATCTTATCCACCCCATTGTAAAGTATAGAAATGGTTAACAACAAGATCATTGAGCAACAAGTTATTTAAACAGCCAACAATGAGGCGAGGCTGAGCTAAGCCGTATCCTGTCCCCACCCCATACATACCCTTTGGTCAATCGAATAATGTCCCCTGGCTGTATGAGACTTCCGATTTCATCCCACACTGAAATTGTGATGCTGCCAGTTTTGTCTGCTACTTTACACGATCTCACCTCATGTCCATCTTTGGTTTTGGTAACTCGTCCTGTATGGGGAATTTAAAATAAAAAAAATAAAACTTACAGACTGGAAGAATTCATGCTGTCTGGAAATGAAAAAAAATAGTTTAGATGTTTTAGAGAGTTATTCCCCAAGTGTCATGGACCCTTTTTACTAGTAAGATCAAGAGGCAAGATCATTAAAACAGACAAGTCTCTCCAGCGCAGGATAAATTGAGTTAAATTAATTTCATGATGAGATTCTCTCCCTTGCCTAGTTGCCTGAATGAGAGATCTTATTTTAAAATAAGATAGGAACAAGGGAGTAAAGGAGGCTTCCGCACTGCGAGGGAGCTGATCTTGCTCCCCCTGGAAGTGTGACCACGTGTCGGGAATCAGCCCAGCACAAATGTACTCTCCTACCCTAGAAGGGAGAGGGAAGAGGGGAGGAGGGAAGAGACATGGTTCAGAGGGACCCACTTACCGATTTCCAGCACAATAAAGACGACATTTAAGTTTTTCAGTCCGGGTTTTATGTCTTTTATAAAGTGGTATGTGTCGTTTGCCATGCTCATGCTGCTGCTCAGGAAGAGGAGGACACAGGTGCTGGGGCAGACTGAGCAGGACAAAGCATCCCTCAGGAGAGGAAGGGAGTCAGGGTGACCAGCCCAGGGTTGGGGTGTGTGTGTACACTTGGGGGGGGCAGCTATCAACCCAAATTAACAGACAGCAGGAGCACTCGGAGGAGCCTTTTATAGCTCGAAGGTGAAGGCGATGGGATGAGGCTGGGCACTGTGATTTTCAGGCACGGAGACTGGTCGGTTGCAGCTGCTGCCCCCACTGGTGAAAGCCAGGGGCAGCCCTGGCTTCTCGTCCCCCTTTCCCACTGCACCGAGCCCCAGCACTCTCCCCGCCTGCTATTATGTTACAACAGCTCGGCAGTCGGCGACTTGCTTCCCAGCCCCCTGCGTGCCCCACTCAGGCGGGCACCCTACGTCCACAGCACACTCCCTGCCCTGCCTTCCGCTGCAACGCAAAAGAAGCATGTGCGCTACTGCGCCTGCCCTTTTATACCCCGGCGGGCGGGCCCATCTCCCTCATCCCGCGGGGGCCGAACAAAGGGAAACGGGGCTGGGGACAGGACAGAGCCAATCACACGGAGCCTTCGCCTCATTCGAGCCGCCTGCTCGGGGCTACAGCGGTCGCGGCTCCCCCGACCCTCTCTCCGGGACACATTCATTGAAGAAGCGGGGGAGGCGCGCGGAATGGAAGCGTCCGTGGAACGCGGAGCCATCAGAATGGAACTCAGTGTGAGCGAAGTGCTCCGTGCGAGTTGCTGATTGGCTGGGCTGGGTTCTTTTGTCCTCTGACCTGGAACGTTCGTATTTGACTGCGTCTCTCCCTCGCCCCTTTGGAGTGGATTCAAGCCTGTTCCGCCCAGAGGGCAGTTGAGACAACGGAGGCGTCCTGCGGGTCTCCCTGCTTCGGGAGGGGTCACAAGCCAGTGGTCTGCCCCGAGTATTTTACAGACACACACACGCTAGCCTGCGCTGGCTGAGCCCCATGAACATGACTGGCAGAAAGGAGGGGGGAGGAAATGATCAATTTGTTTCCATCTTTTAAAAAAAAAATGCTTGCGCCACAACCAAAGATGGAGCAGCAGCATTTAGCAAAGTGACTGCTGCAAATGTTCCTGCTTTTAATTCTGAAGAATAATCCACATTGAGTAACTAAAAGTATAGCACAAGATCAGCTGGTGTCATTTCCAGAGGAGTGAAGGGAGTGCAAGAGTATCTGGGGTTATTATTTTAGTAGGAGACTTTGCACAGTCTTGTTATTTACTTGTCAGGCATATTTTGATGAGCTGCAAAGGTAAATCATCTATGCTAAAGCCAATCCAAAGAGGGTGTGAACACTACTGGAAACAAGAAAATCACCCTAACTCTGTTTACGCAAGACCCTGTGTTGTATTCCATGGCAATCTGGACCTCAGTCCTATGGCTAAGGATGAGTTACGGGATTCTGTAGCAAACTACAGCTATGGACTTGTGCAATAATGGGGCTGGACATCATGCTCATCCTTTCTCGTCCCTCCATTATACTGGGACTGGACTCTGTGTGTGTTTCTCCCCGGGTGTGGATTTTTAATGTAATTTATTGCTTTAAGTTAGAAACCTTGTGTTCCTAGACTTTCTAAATTAGAGATACATTTTTAAAAAGCAGATGGAAAAATGCCTTTGTTATGGGCATATACTAAGAAGTCTGATTTTAATTGTCTGAGAATATGAAGTCTGATTTTAAATCTCTCAACTAAGCACTGTGGGACTCCTGGGTTCTCAAGGGGGGGATGGGAAAGCAATGGGGTTATATGACACCCCCGGTTACCAGTGGTATATGACACTCCTGGCACTTCACAATACCCAGTGCGCAGTGATGCATCTGGGGCAAGCAGCCAGGGGACATATGGAAATGAAGGTGTACCAGGTGCCAAGTGCAATGGGTTGAAGCCATCAGTCCCAAAAAGATAAACCGAGTCTTGTTAAGCCCCCAAAGGACCCTGCACCATGTCAGGGGGCTCCCCAGGGGACAAGGTGCTGGGTAATCTGGGCTACAAGTTGGGCCAGACCCTGGGTGAGGGCAGTTACTCTAAGGTGAAGGTGGCCACCTCAGCCAAGTACAAAGGCCCGCTAGCCATCAAGGTGGTGGATCGGCACCGGGCACCCCCTGACTTTGTAAACAAGTTTCTGCCACGGGAGCTCTCCATCCTGCGGGTGATCCGGCATCCTCACATTGTACGGATCTTTGAGTTCATCGAGGTCTGCAATGGTAAACTCTACATCGTGATGGAAGCAGCGTCCACGGATCTGCTCCAGCTGGTGCAGCGACTGGGGAGACTACCTTGTGTCCCTGATGCCCGGGAAATCTTTGGACAGATCGTGGGTGCTGTGCGCTACCTGCACGACCGGAACCTGGTGCACCGGGACCTCAAGTGTGAGAACGTCTTGCTCACCCCTGACAGCCGCCGGGCAAAGCTCACTGACTTTGGCTTTGGCAAGGAGGCACGTGGCTACCCAGACCTGAGCACCACCTACTGCGGATCAGCTGCCTATGCCTCCCCCGAGGTGCTGCTGGGCATTCCCTACGACGCCAAGAAGTACGACATATGGAGCTTGGGGGTGGTGCTCTATGTGATGGTGACTGGCTGCATGCCCTTCGACGACGCCCACATCCTCAGCATGCCCCGCCGCCAGAAGAAGGGTGTCCTCTACCCTGATGGTCTTCCTCCTCTGCCTGAGCCCTGCAAAACCCTCATCGCCCAGCTGCTCCAGTTCAGTCCAGCTTCCCGGCCTGGGGTGGGACAGGTGGCCAAGAACAGCTGGCTGAAAGGGGATGTCTAAAAAGCAGCAGCTTTTCCACTCTAGTACCACATGGTCCAGCTGAGACACTAACTGGGCGGAGCTCCAGCAAGAGTGGTTTTGATCATGTGGAGCAGTTGGCAGGAGGTTTACAAAAAAACTGATTACATGAAGCTGGTGAGGGTAATTAACTGAGCAACAACCATGTGGTGTTGCTCATGAGGGATTTAAATGGATAGCAATCACACGGACTTGTCAACTGTGGATGGACTCTGAGCACATGGAGCAATGAAGTGCTGCCGGCTACATGTGTGTAGTACAGCCCCTGGGCAGTGTGTAGGGAACTGCACTCCTGCCAGCTAGCTGTCTTGGACATTTCACCAGAGTCCATTGTGCTCAGAGATGCAGGTAGCTGGAAAGAGACACTAGTTGCCTGCAACCTCCATGACTGTGCAATAAACTCTCTGTCCTTTGCTGCTGCCTCCCAGTGCTGCTCTCTGCTTCGTGCTCAGCCATCCAGGACAGGGGCCGGTATGAGTCACATTAGCATTTATGGAAGGAACACTGCAAGGAGTGTGTGGGTGGATTCACCTTACATTAGATCTTTTAACCCTTCTCCCTTCTGTCTAATTCTTATTCCATCTATGCTCTAACCTCCTTTCTTTTGGAACTAAAACTGGATCTAAACAGCTGCCTGTTTTGGAGAGGTTCAAACCAAACCTGGATCCCAAGCCAGATCTTTTCAATAGCCAGAATTGGAACTCTACATCCAAACTCCCTGAACTTTGGGTGTATCCGAAATCCAGATTTCGCACCCCTTATGCTGTCTTCCCCATCCAGTAGCAGCCAAAGCTTGGCTGGATAGGGCATAGCTTTTGGCCTTGTCTTTTAATTTCTATGTTCAGAAATACTTAGATGAACACAGTTATAAAACATCTCCACTCATGTTCTTAAGCACTCGGGCCATACTTGAGTCCCAGTCACATTCATACGCATGCTTAATTTTACACTGTGAAGTAGCCCCATTGAGCTCAACTCACATTGCTTAAGTGAAGTATGTAGTAAGTGTTTGCAGAATCATCGCTTCAGTTTAGAAGGGGAAGGGAGAAGGTGTGCGTATGGGAGGAGTTTTTTTCTCTGCCTAAACCTCAAATTATCTGAATCCAGCCCTGCCCTGAATGTCAATCATTAGGGATGCAGAAGGATCAAGGACACAACCCAATCCTGCCCCAGTGCTGATTGGCTATTTGCTCTAAACCCTCCACCCTGTCCTTCCATCCATCTAATCCTCTCCTAACACAAACGCCACCAAAAAGATTTAAACAACAAACTCAAAACCAAACATTGTGGCACTACCAAGGCTTTTGTCTTGTTCATTCTGCATGTGCGTGGGGCTTTGTCTACCTGGGAAAAACTATTCAGTAGAACCTGAGGTGTGAATTTAAATTGACATAGCTATACCTGCATAACCTTCCCACAAAGACACTGTGATTCCAATACAAGAGCGGCCTTTTTTACTTTAGCTGCTGGAGCTTAGGAAGGGGCTTAAGCTACATTGGGGGGAAAAAGGCTGCTCTCATCTTGGAATAAGAGTGTCCACATAAGGGGTTCTGCTAGTACAGCTTTATCGGTATAACTGGTAAAACTTTCCCATGAGGCTTTATATCCTTTCCTCTGCCCATCTTGTCCATTTAGATTATAAACTCTTATTCTGTTCATACAGCACCTCACACAATGAGGCACCATTCTCAGTTAGCTTCTAGGCACGACTATGATAAACATTAATACTAATAAATAATAATAAAGTGTGGGATGGGAAAAACCACAGACCTGCCCCAGCTCTCTCTCACTGGGAGAGAATTGTGGAGGGGTCACAGACCTGCACTGAGTTACAGTCTGGGGGGAGAAAGATGGGAGAGAGGTCATAGACCTGCCACTCATTTGCAAGGAGGAGACACCCTCATTTTGGAACTACAAACTTGTTGAAAATACTTGTATTAAAGAAAGTCACAAGTAAAGAAGAAAAAGGATTAAGGTGAAGTGTTATAAAGACACAGTGACCAAATGTAAGCAAGAGATTGCTTGTAATCAGATACCAATGGAAAGAATGAGTAGCTATCAGGGAAAACAGAATAAACTTCAATATAACACAGTGGGTCAATAAGGTACAAAGAATATGAAATCAGGTGGTTTGGCCACTGAGGTGTTCGAGTCAGCATGGTTGAAAAAAGGTAGCCAGATTGAATAATACAGGTTGATTTTAATCTCATCTCATGAGAAAGCTTTTCTAAGACTAAATTACCCCATGCCTCACAGAGCCATTTGCCTAGAGTAGGGCCGCAGAGGCCATGCCACTGCTTGCAATAACAGGTGGCAGCAATCTGGAGGAAGCACAGAAGGGAATCATCTTAGTTTAATGATGAATGTTAAGGCAGTGCTTCCAGTTTCTCCTTCCAGGCTGACCGACCCGTCCGAAGGCTTACTGGCATATTGCTATGCAATAGCTGGGACTCCTGGGAGGCTGCTTCCAAGCACAGGTGGACAGCCACGTGCTAGGTCTACTCTAGCTAGTGCACTAAAAATAGCAGCATGGCTGAGGGAGTTCCAGATGTGCTGCAAGTTTTATTTCTGAGTGAGGTCACAGACCACGCCCAAGCTCTGCATGGTGGAGCTTGAGAGTCCCACACCTCCTCCAAGTTTTATGCACTTAGTGGGTGGAGGCATCACAGATTTGCTCCGTATCTTACTCATCACTTATGGCTGGAGGAGAGATGAAGACACACAGACCTGCCACAAGACTAATTAGCAGGGATATACATGTGTCTTATGGATTAACTTTAAGGCAATGTTTACGCTGTCTGTCCCTCTACTGATGAAATATTTTGCTTTGTTTCATAAAGAGACATTTAAAATCTCACTTTTTTTTTAATCTTCCTTCAAATTTTTCATTTCTTGAGTGTGGCCTGGATAATATCTAGCAATGATTAAAAGGCTGCCATTTACTAAAGACTTTCAAGGTGACATGCAAAGAAAACACTCTTCTCTTTCTTCTTCTTGGTGTTGCTTCTTGATAATGTACAAAGAACCTTTATTTTTTTTCCCAACTCTTTTTTTTTCCTGCTTCTTTTTAGCCTTAGAAATGTCAGGAAATCAAGTCTTGTCTTCAGAGACCTGTAACAGCTTTCTCAGCCCTCAGCTAAAGAGGTGGGGGCGAACAGTCTTCCACAAAGGGCCTGACCATCCAAATTCTTCTGGTCCCACTGACAATTAGCTCCTACAATTCTCTGGGCACATGCACCCACACGGCCCCCACCCCTAATGAATTTCACAATTGGGGCCTACAGCTGAGATTTGCAAAGCTGCCTAAGAGATCTGGATGCCTGTTTCCTATTAAGTCAATTCCTTACCAACTCAAGCTTAATTGAAATAAGGTACTCAGCCTTAGCCCAAAATAAGAGTGTCTACACAAGGGGCTTGCACTGATTGAACTAAATTCATTTCTAAATCAATTTAGTAAAATTGGTACAATTTTTCTGTATAGCCAAGGTCTAAGTGTTTGTAGGATTAGGCGCAAAAAGAGTTTCATTCCCAAGTAGGAGCTTGAGCTAAACAGTTGTTAAAAGAATTCTAAATCCTGACCTCTGTGAAATCAATGGCAAAACTCCCGTTGACTTGATTCTAGCCCCAAGCTATCTACCTGCCTATATTTTTATTTTGCTCTGAAATATGTGGACTTGGAAGGTGGGCATCCCAGACCAGTGTTTTGAAGACCCTTGAAACACCAGACTAGGGTGACACAATGCCCTTGGCTCATCAAGAGTACACTAGCTACAGGCACCTGGGCCAGTGCATTGCTGTTGTGGAAGCCACATAGGATAAGGACAACCTCAGGCTTGAGATGTGCCAAAAGACTATATCAGCCTTCCTCTATCTGTGGGTGTTGGGGCGGGAGACTAACCCTACATTTACTCCCATTCACCCAGGGGTGAGCTGCAGACGGTTCGCAACGGTTCGCGCGAACCGTTTGCTAAAATTAGACGCCGGACAGCGAACCGCTTGCTAAAGTTCTCTGTCCGGCATCTAATTTTAGCAAACAGTTCGCGCGAACAGTTGAAAATTCTGCCTCCACCTCCTGCCATGAAGCTCCTCCTTGCTTCTCCTCCCCCACGGCTTCCCGCGAATCAGCTGTTCGCGCGGGAAGCCTGGGAGGGCTGAGAAGCAGGCAGGCTTCCCCGGCCCAGGAAGATGACCCTAAGGTAGGAAACGGGGGCGTGTGCCCCGGCCGGTCCCTGGCCGCGGCCCGTCCCCGTCTCCCCGGCCGCGACCCTGCCCGGCCCGCGTCCCCGACTCCCCCAAACCCCTCCCCCATTCACCTATTAGTAATGCCCTCATAGGAAGAATTGCTCTCCTCACATCCTGTTCCAGAGCAGTGCACCAGCATGAGGACATCAGCATACTAGTGCCTGGGAGCAACAAGTACTAGGAAGTGTCAGACTTCCCCTGCCTTGCAGTTACCTATGAAAACACAGGGTGAGGCTGAGAAAGAAAGAGAGGGGTTGAAAACAAAATTCCCTGTGGTTTCTAGGATGTTTTTAGTAACACAGGAATGTAAAGTATGAGTTTGGAATTGACAGTGCCCCTTGCAAAGCAAAGTTTAGTATGAAAGGTGAGTAACTGAAATGGTTTGGACATTCCATGCATTTTTAGCATAATCTACCAAATACATCCCCAGTCCTGCAAACATGTACAGAGGTGCTTTACTTGGCTGATGTGAGTAGTCCCACTTAAATAAATGGCCTACTCCTGCTTAAAGTTAGACCTCTCCTCTGTGGTGCTTCTACTGTAACATTGGAGGGAGGACGTTTGCCTTCCTGTTGTGAATCGGGCCAGAGGGATTTAAGGTGAAGTTTGCCCAGTGTGAAGGGCCTGCAGAAGATCCTATGCCCCACTCTTAACATGAGTCTTCAGTTAAGTTTGATCCAACTCAAAGACTTTAGTGGGACTATTCACATGCTTAAAATTAAACTTGTGCTTTGATTGATCAAAATTCACAGTGCCCATTTTTTAGGCCTCCAACAAGTCTTTCATGGAAAACCGGACTTGGCATTTCTGATATTTCTAAGGCCTGGTCTACACTTAAAAAAGTGTAATGGCATAGCTGTGTCAGTTACGGGTGTGATTTTTTTAACCAATGTAATTATGCCAGTAAAAACTGCACTGTAAATACAGTTATACCGGTATAAATGCACCATATACTGGTATCATTTTTCTCCTTTCTGTAGAGGAATAAGCTATATCAGTACAAACACCTCTTTAGCGGTATAATTGCACCTGCAGTACAGGGTTGTACTGGTGCAAAGTGGTATAACTTGTGGCTATGTGTGACAGGGTGCTGGGCATGAACTGCTGAGCCAGCCCTCTGTCACACCAGAGAAACCTGTGCCTGATTGGCAAAGGGGAAACAGCCGCCAGCCTAATTAGCCTGGGGCTGCATAAAAGCCTGGGAGGAAGGACTCCAGGGAGGCAGGCAGACAGGGGGAAGCCAGAGAGCGGAAGCTCTTCCTTCCTGCAGAGACTGGGAAGCCCCCAAGCCGTATATAGGCGGTGGGATTGCACACTATAAATAAACTGCACCAGTGGCTGCTGAGCCAGAAGGTCTCTGAGTGGTTTTGGGAGCGGAGCAGAGCAGAGGCAGGACCAAGGGGGGGCCTGCTGTGCCCTGTTACAGTATATAAGGCCTAATATACAAGACGTGGGGGGGGGGACTTTAAAAATTAAACAGAAGCAAATGTCTGTGGAAGGCAGTGCTGTGTGCTCACTCTCTGTATTTCCCCTTGGAAACTGCACCAGCCCTTGGTTTCCAGACATAGGGCTTATTAGCCCAGTACAGCATTATGGGGTAGGAACCTGTTTACAGTGACTTGGAAAACATTTTAAAGCTCAGAGAGACAATCGCTTTTCTCTCTGTGTTAGCTGAAAGAGTAAAGTTTCCAAAGGCTTCTCAAATGTTTTCCACTTCCACAGGCGTGGTTTGTACAGTTGGCAGTGCCTGCAGGCTTCCCCCATATTTATCCCATGACAGCCTTGCAACAGCAACACATAGGCTTGTGACCACAAGGCTCAATTATCATCATTCCTTCTTTGCAGGGTTTCTCTGTCACTAGCAGCTTGTTCAGAAGGCAGCACCATGCCAGCATGCTGGCCTGACGGAGGGCGTAGACATTCTGCCCACCCTGCATTCCATAAAGAGGCAGATGGACTCTAAGTTAGCACTGTTAGTTTTTAAGGAAACATTAGGTTTATCTCTCTCTCTCTCTGTCTTTTTTTTTTTCCCTTCTACATGATCAGTAAAGAAAACACATTAGGTTTACCTTTCTCTCTCTCTCTCTTTTCCGTAATGGGTAAAGGAGGCCTGAAAGAGTTTGTGGTTTGTTTATTAAAAGGTGCTGGCTTGTTTCTTACTAGTCTTTTTACCTTAGAAATATCTGGCGTTTCATGGAGGACTTATTGGAGGTCTTAGAAATGCAGTCTGCAAGCTACCTCACGCCTTAATTTAAGGGGCAAGGAAGCATCAAACATTCAAAGACGTTTTCTCTCCCTTCCGTCCCTCAGTTGTTTAAGTTAACTACATGTTAACAAAGAATTCTAGATGATCAGCATAAATCATTTCATCCCAAAGTGCTTCATAAACTGCATATTCAGCATGAACCAAAGGCAGTCTCCACGGGAGTAGAGGTCTGCAGCCACGCTTACCCTTGGTGTGCAGCACAGCACTTTTCCTTTCTCTTCCTTCTCCTTCCACCATATGCAGGGTTTGGTGAAATAGAAAGACCCAAGAGCTGGCAGATGGAAAGGGAAGTGGCCTATGCAATCATAAAAGGAAGGGAGGTGTCCACAAGACAAACCCTGTTAAAACACGACTCAGACCAGGAAGAAGCCAGGATGCAAGTTAGATAGTCTGCAGCTTGGCTGTGAGGCCTTGGCAAAAACACATGACATCTTACTCGTTTTTATATAGTGCCATGGGTGGTGCCTAAGCCATTATGCTCCAGGTGGGAGTTAAAGATCACATGGCAGCATGGAGCCCTATTCTGCTGCCCTTTCTCCCTGTGACTAGCCCTTATGCAAGAAGTCCTGCTGAAGTCAATAAGACTAGTTTCATGAGCTGTCGGAATGGGTAAATAGAATTTAACATGGGTTAGTGGCCCCCTATGTTCTCATGTGCAAGACTCTGTTTGAGCTACTTCTGAATGCATAATGGCTGTCATAGGCACCGACTTTTATTTTTTCCCAGCGGTGCTCCACTCCTGCTCTGCCCCCAGGCCCCGCCTTCACTCCACCTCTTCGGGCCCCCACTCCAATCCCTCCCCGAGGTCCTGGCCCACCCACTGCTCTCCGCCCTCCCCCAAGCCTGTCCCTGAGCTACCTGTCAAACAGCGATTTGGCGGTGGCACCTATCAATCAGCTGTTTGGCATCGCCCCCAATTAATTGATTGGGAGCACCACCAAACAGCGAATCAGTGATGCCACTGAACAGCTGTGGCTGGTAGGTGCCAAGCACCCACTAGTTTTTTTTCCGTGGATGCTCCGGCCCCAGAGCACCCACGGAGTCGTGCCTATGCTGACTGTTGCATTATCCCCAGGCACGGCAGCAGCAATATTTATTACTCGTAGGATGCTTGCTGTAGAAAGAGTAAATATAACCAAAATCTCTGCTAAAATATGGTAATTTAGGCAATGGTTTCTGCTGAAATCCACAAGATGGCACAAAGAGGGAACACATACACCTCTACTGTTCAGTAGCGCATCCTGACTAATAAATCTGCAGCAGTGTCTATAGAATCATTGTTCCAGATGAATCAAAGTGTGAGTTGGGATGCTGTTGTTTTTGAAACATCATTACTGGCCTGCATAGAATTGTCTTAGAAGCCATTTTACTGCATTCTAGATTTTGCTGCATGTTGTGTTTAGAGCAGTGATACTCGCGAGTCGCAAGTGGCTCTTTGCAGCACATGATATTAAAACATTGGTAAATAATTAAATCACACAATCTAAGTTACTTACCAGTAAGGATGCTTTTACTATGTTATTAACCAATTGTAGTTGATAAAATAATTACACTTGGTCAGTCATTTTGCTGTGAGAATAATATATATAATAAACTTAATATTTCCCATCATACTGTTTAAATATGCATATATAGTACTAGTCTATAGCAAATGAAACAAACAAATGAAACTCTTTGGGGTAAGGTTCATCGCTAATTTGGCTACTGAACCACTGAGGTCTGAGTATTACTGGTTTCCAGTAACAATATTTAAGAGTCTGGACATGAGCAGGAAAAACACATATATATGATTATGTTGCAAGTAACAGTTCATTTGAGCTGAGCTTAACCAAAACTTCACAAGCAGGAGAGAGAGCATTTCAGCTCCTTCTGATTACACAAAAACTCCACTTTCATGAACACGATGTAGCTGAACATCAAGTAGTCAGTAACAAACGGTCAGGATGCTCATCCTCCTTCAAGACATTTCACGTCTGCCACTATCTCAACTTCCACAAGCCTGATTTAGTTCCCACTGAAACCCAAAGGAGTGCAGTGGCAGCTGGAAGGGGTGCCATGCCTAACACACTGTTGTAAATGCATTTGAGTCTAAAGTACATGGGACTATTCAGCTAATTAGATCGTACACTCCATTAAAGGAATATAAACCTCATTTTACAAAAGAGATGATGGCTTGGTTAACCATGGGTAAAGGTGGTTACCATAACACAGCAAGCACATTTGCTGCTTTCATTTAAAGGGAATTGTCAAGATGGTGAACTCTCAGCATTGTTAAAACCTGCATCGCCATGAAATATCTGCAGCTTCTGTTCTGTTGTCTCCAATTGAGCAATAAAAAGGTTTTAATAATATTAAAACTTTGATTTATCTCCATTTTAGGTAGAGCAGTTGTAAGGAAAGTCACCAATGTCCTTGGATTCTATTGGTTGGTTGGAGCCACAGGCTATTAGCAAAACAAGTTAAGCTAATATCAACTGCCACTGAAACAGAATAACTCTGTTTTGTTTCCCTTGTTGCTTCTTTGTGATGTTTAAAGAAAGGCATTTTTAAAGGTTTTATTTTTCTGCTTGTTTGTTACCTCAGAGATATCAAGGATGTCAAATTTGCTTGGTTTTTCATTGTTGCTGGGGTTTGTTTGTTTGTTTTAGGGATGTCTTAGGGATCTCCTATGTTTTTTGCAAGCTCTCACTCTTTGATTGAAAGGACAGATGTGTTGAATCTTTAACAAAACATCTTTTCTCCAAACTGTTCATTAACTACTGGCGTTAAAAGGGTATTAAAAAACATAAAGCAGAGGGTGTTTTTATGGTCAAGCTAAAAATCCCTTCCCTTCCAAATTATTCAGCTTTCACTCTCTTATTTCTTGGAATGTCATCATTTCATAAAGTTCTCCAGCCAACAGAGTGTCTTCCAGGTAGACAAGATCTGAAATTCTAATGTATTATATTTTATAGGGACCTCTCAAGCCTTCTCTATAAATTATAAAGAAGCAAAATTAAAGAGCAAAACCCCAAGATTTATTTTGTCTTTACGGGTCATTTTTAACGTGAGTGAAGAGTGGGAGTTCAGATAACTGAGAGGGCAGGAGCCAGTCAGCAGTGGGGTGGTCTTCCCCGCAACCAGGTGCTCGTCCTCCTCAGTCCTGGCCAAGGGTCTCTGCTCTGCCCCACTCACTCCTGTGACAGCAGGGCTGCAAAGGGTCCCTGTGCTGCCACAGGGCTAGTGAAAGCTGGGGAGGTGCGGGAACGAGGCTGTGGTCCTAGTGGGGCAAAGCAGAGACCCCTGGCCAGAACTCTGCTCTGCCCCACCAGGACGGCAGCCTTCCCTGCACCTTGCACATATTGGGTATCACCAGCCCTGGGGCAGCGCGGGAAGCCCTCTGCAGCTCCGCTATGTCTGTGACGGCAGTGGGGTGGCTGGCCCCGTGGCCGCAGACTTCTCCTCCTCACACTCCTTACCATGGTCTTTGCTCTATTATCCGAACCTCCGCATTATCTAACTCCCTTCCTTGACTCCCAGGAAGAGAAACATGACCTCTGCAGCATGTATATCTCATGAATCTCATGCTGGGGGACAAGGAAGGGAGTTGGATATTGCAGAGGTTCAGATAATAGGGTTTTAGATCAATGGGAGTATACGTAAATGGAATTAGGCTTTTCAAAGGAGCAGAAGGGAATTTGGAATTGGGCACCTAACTTCTTTAGGCTCCATTGAAGATCCTATCTCCCCATTGCAGAGCAGACCAATGAGCCAGGTAGGCCAACAGCTTGGAGGTGAAGGGATAGAGAAGAAAGAAAATGAATGAGACCCTTGAATTAGCCTATTTCAAGGCTGCAGATTGTCGCTGGTTCTTGCATTGCTGAGATCACTGGAAGAACAGAGAACACAGATGCAATGATTATAATAGAAAAAGGGAACTGTCCCCAACGTGATGAGTGAGTCTTTGTGAAGAGGCAGCTTGTAAAAGACTTCAGGTGATGAGTGACTGGTCGATTTTTTTGCTAAGTGGGAGATTGTTAGCCCACAGGATAGCTTCTGCGGTGTGTATTTATTTTATATGATGAAGGATTTTGGTGTAATTGGTATCAGACACAAAGTCTTCATTTGTAAATATGGGCCTGATTATGTCCCCATCCACGTGAGTGGTGAAAGATCAGGGCCTATGTGCATTTACTGCCTGCGTTTCATTCATGATCAGATCTACAGTCACTTCCACAGCATACCAGGTTGTTTTATTTTCCCCTGGTGTGCTGTTAGGATGAAGAACCAGTTTTTCAGAGAAGTTACAGGTTCTCTCTTCGGGCATGGCTTCCTTTGAAACTCTCCTCCCTCCCTCTTTGGTTTGGTTTGCTGTGTACTCAGATGACTGCTTCACACACTGTTAAAGGAGCATTATCTTTTTAATACTTCCAACTAAATGAAAACAAAACCCTACCGGAACAACGTAGCAATCCACCCATCTCCTAATAATAATACCGATGATGATAGTCACAAATGCTACTTTACATTTATTTAGCAGCTTCCATTTGAATATCTTGATGTATCTGACAAACATAATACTTTAACCTCCCAATACACCTGTGAGGTAGGTAGGTATTATCCGTGTTTAAAAGATGAGGGAACAAGGAGATTAAGTAATTTGCTAAAGGTCATACAGAAAATCTGTGGCTCATTCTGGAATAAAATGTAGCTCTCTTTCCTGTGCCTTAACCACAGAACTAATCTCCATCTTTAAAACCAGATTCTGCACAACTGAAGGGGCATCTTGCCATTGATTTAAGCAGGGTTATCTGAGGATCTCAAAGAATGTCATGAACATGCATTAAGTAAGCTCACAAACACTCAACAGCATGGAAGGTATCTACTGGCACAGGGTCATGGATGTGGGACGTCTTCTATTTTGTTCAATTTATTTACTTTTGCAGCATCATTACGAGACACATCAGCATCAAATTAGCTCCACACCCTGCTTGTCATTAGTTTTAATATGACTGAATTTGGGCCACTAATATATGGAATTAAGGGATAGGAATGCAACAGCAAGGGCAGCCAACAACCCCATTACTGACTCAGGAAGAAATTCACAAACAGACAGATACAAAACTAAATGGCACTTGGGGCCTGAGCTTGAACCCAGCCTGTGATTTCTCAGGTGCAATTTTGCACTCACAAATTAGGTAATTAGACATGTAAATCAGAGGCCAGATTAAGGCCTTTGTCAACATCTGGCTCCTTAGGAATGTTACACTAGGCTTTCTTGCCCCAAGTTTCCCAATACTGTGTGAGGATCTGTGGGTCCTGAATGTGGGCCTATAGGCTCTCAGGCCACTGCCATAGCCACACCACTACCCAACGGCTCTACTAGCGACTGGAGAACTGGAAACTCTATGATGACCCCTAATTTGGGCCCCGACCTGCTCCCGGCTTTTTCCCCTCAGCCTCATCTGGTCCCTGAACCCTGTTGCCCTGGTTCCGACTGCCCCGGCTCCAACCCTAGGCTAGGACTCCTGGATTCCGACTCAGCACTGAACAATTTTCCAATTTTGCCAACATTTAGGGGGAAATCAAAACAAAATATTTTATTTCAGGTCAGTTGGACTTAGATTAAAACATTTTGGGTTGTTGAACCAAATCAGCATTTTTTGTTTCAGTTCAGTTTGGCTTTAATCAGCCTGAGCTGCTGCAGTGTCTAACAGGAGATGTAGTTCAGGGGAGCCTCATTTCCCTGCTCTCCTCTATGGGCCATGTTCCCTAGCTTATCTCATGATGCACTGTGGTCTCCTCTCTGGTTGAATTTCTTCAGTGTATCATGGGAATCACATGACCATGATGTACATGGGAGATGTAGTCTGGCTGGGTAGCCCAGAGCATATGCCAGAATGGGGGCATTGGACCATTGAACTACAACTCCCACGAGGCACCAAGACAGCTCAGGCAGATGCAGTTCAATGTCAAACTGAGCCAAAATGAATTGTATCGACATCTCCAAATCAACATTTCTCAGAACTTTCCACTGGGAGGTGGGGAAATCAATGTTTTGCCCCAATTCCAGATGAAAAGTTTAGAAATATTGGGATTTCCCCAGGACAGAAATGCTGATTTTCATCTTGCTCTAACTTTAAGCCCTGTGCCATTTTCTCAGTAGGTCAACATGGCATGATCATTAAAGCACTGACAGCCCCCACCCAAGGCTTTGTCTACACCCTTGCTACCCAGGATGGAATTGAAGCAGTAGATGGAAATTTTGGATAAAAAAGCCAACCACAAACAAGACCTTTGTCATAATTATTCTAGAGAATGCTCTCCCAGGACCACAATTGCATAGGACTAGATTGTAGCATAGCATTCACATCCCTCCCCTGTGCACCCAGAAGCACAATCCCTCCCCTTGTTGCCCCTGGGAAGGTGTGGCTACATGGCCCCAAACCCCGTGGAGTCCTGGGGCCCCACACAGCCCCACCCCATGGGGGGGCTACGTAGGGCACCAAAATAGCTAGGGACAGCCCTGGATCCCCGGGCCGGAGGGCGGGAGCAAGGTGGAAGTTTCACCTAGGGTGTGAAATATCCTTGCACCGGCCCTGGGCCCCATCTATCCTTATGTCTATTAAGCACTTGAATGCACCTAAAAGTTGACATTCAAAAGGTTACTTCCACTCACAGAAGTATCACTCGTTTAAAGAGACAGTCTCTAAACATCATGAGAGTTTCCAGGACTGATCATTAAACCAATTCTGACAAGCAAAGGCTGATTCCCTTGCCAAAGTGCAGGAGACCAGGGCTGCCCAGAGTGACTTCACAGGCTTTCCTCCTTGTGTATTCTAAACAGCAGTTGTCATGGCAGCAGGCACTCTCGGAGGATGTACACCTAAGTGCTTATTAGGCTCCAAGAACCATTTCCCAGATGAATCAAACCGCAATTACAGGCAAAAGGGGTTGCTAAGCCATCATTGTAGGAAAATTAGCAGTGGTCACAATTACCTATGGGGGGACATGAAGAGCTGGAAGAACATTTCTGGGTCCATTTCGAGTTCAGTTTTTCCCATTTAAAGCATTATCTCTCAACTTCAGAAAAAAACAAAAAAAAAACCCTCTGATAAGCAGCGTCTGGTATGAGGAGATATCAGATCAGCCAGACATCATTTAACTCTATATTTGACAAAGGAGTTTTCTTCCCTTTTCATTTCCATTCTAGTAATTCCTTTCCTATTTACCCAGGTGCACAGTGTTTATTCGTCAGTCAGAAAGGCAAATTAACCTGGCAGGTCGAGTGTTTGTGATACCCTTAAATCACCTACCAGCCTGGCTACTGAGGTCTATAAAGCCCATGGCCCTGCATCATGCTCCACTTGCCAGCTTTTGGAGCTCCGCAGATGCCAAGGCTTTCATTAAAAACACACGGTTTAAACAGCCACCTGCAACGCTTCCATGCAAGTAGTTCCACTGACGCCAATAGGACTAATTGCAGGAGTTGGGATTACTCACATAAGCAAGAATGACATGTGCGAATAAGGATTAAAGGATAAGGCCTGGCCATCAATTTGTAGCCCTTTTCCTTAGGAAGATGAGCCTTGAAAATACAAACCGATCACTGGAAAGCTCACCATACTGATTGTGCCTCAAAAATCATAAATTAGTCACAGTCCTGCCTAATTGTGCCCAAGGCTGGCCTAGGGGCCTTTGAAATTTACAACCGCGGGTCTAGTCTGTTTTTGGAAAATACCCAGATTCATTAACACGGCAGTGGGGATTCTTCCAATAGCACAAAGGCTACTGAAAACGTTTTCCAACTGTGTATAGCTGAGTCGGCTTCTCTGCTGTGTAGCCAGTGTGGGCTCTGGCTTCAAGGAGGAGCAACTCAATAAGGAGGGAGGCCGTGAGGACTGAGCACAAGAGAGTCCTGCATTCTGACTCTGACATTGACTCTATATGGCATAGTTCCTGTTATTTAACCTTTCTGCCTTAGTTTCCTGTTCCTGTGAAATTAGATAATGATCACGGACCATTAGACGGGCCATTGTGATAATTGCTTCATGTTTCTAAAGTGGAAAGTGTTAGGAGAGGACCACAGAGAGGTTACAGAATACATGGGGCAGCAATGTAAGAATGCGGGGAGCCAAAGGGCTCAGGGAACAGAAGATGGTAGGCCAAGTGCTAAAAAAAAAAAAGAGTAGAGGGGGAGAAGCTTATCTCGAGGGAGATGTGCAGTCAAGTGGCCTGATCTCAGGAATGAGGGCCAGGAAATGAGTTCTAATTCTGGTTCTGACACCAAGTTTCTCGATGGCCTTGTACAAATCATTTAACTTTTCTACCTCTGTTTCCTCATCTGAGAATAGGGATAACAGCACTTTCCCCAGAGTGGGGTTCTGAGGATGAGGCAGGTAAGTGAGGTTATAAAAGTGAAAAGTAACTTATGAGGGATGAGTATTACTAGCAGTCATTCAGCAGATGGAGAAACACATTTCAATTTGAATCTCAGGACACATAATACAAACACATCAGGCCCTGTGCCCAACTGCTTGGCTGGCTTTGTTCTAGAGCAGACTCCTAGTAAGTTTCAATTACCTACCTATTCAAAGGATAGATTGAAGCAGGCAAAACAGCAGGAAGGTGCATTATATAAGAGTACACAGGTGCCAAAACAAAACTAATCAGCTACATCTAACCAGCTAAGTAGCAGATCTAATCTAATCAGATTTGACAGCAAAACTGTACTCAGGTGAATTTAATGAGCTGTGTGTTGCTACACCACCACCTAGAGTAGTATTTTGGGTGTCTAATGGTCAGCTGAGTGAAGATGATTGGAATGTGGCTGATTAGCCAATTGGACTTTTTTGATGGTGTCACAACTGTGTGCCAACTCCCACCAGTACACAGCTCTCACACACTTGTGACATCAAAAATGCAAGCTGCACAACAGAGAAAGGAAGAGATTGATTAGTCAGATGATTGTTATACTCAGAGAGACAAGGTATGTGAGGTAATATCTTTTATTGGACCAATTTCTGTTGATGAAAGGTACATGCTTTCAAGCTACACAGAATCAGAGTCTGTTAAATGCTAAAAAACAAAGAACAGAGTTTAACTCCAATGAATGATCAACACTTTGGAGAAAGGATTTGTTTGCTAAATATTTGATTACCATCCTTTCAGTTCAGGCATGAGTAACAACAATTATCATTCCTGTGACCCACCACTCCATAAGGCCCTCCAAAAAAATGGGGGGGCATACTTGACATTCCTGATATTTCTAGGTTAACAAAACAAGCTGTAAGACACACTTTAAAAAATACAGCCTTTCAGGCCTTCTTTATATACCAAAAGCAGAACAAAAGACACACAGCCACTTACTTTAAAAACCTTTACACATCACCTTTAAAAGCATCTGTCATTCATGTATTTGGCTCTCATGAATGCATGTGGTCAGATACTCCAGGAACTGCCAGCAAAGTAAAACCCTAAAATAAGCAGTACAACTAGGCTTGGGAAAATTCAATTTATATATATTTTTGATTTGATTACTTTTAGTAATCCACTAAATAACAGTGACTACAATATAATTATGCTCAATATCTTCCGGGGAGGAACTGGACCAGACCCTGGCACTGTGACACTAAAATTTACTATTCATAATAGTAAGGATTAAAGAAACAGCCAAGATTTTGGAGCCAAAGACAACTCCTAATTAACTGGGGTCAGGAAGAAATTTTCCTTGTGAGCAGGTTATTCCATAGCTAGCTTCTTCCCGATTTTTGCACCTTCCTCTGAAACAGCCAGTGCTGGTCACTGTAGATGACATGATCTTGGACTAGATGGGCCACTGATACGGCAATTCCTATGTTCCTGAAGTGGGATTTTTTTTTTAAAGAGGCTAATCAAAAAAGAGCCTACAGTCATTCGTAAATATGTTACAATTCTTAGACTCAGCATGGAGGTTATTTAAGCAACCACAATAGAGTCACAATAGAGCCAATAGAAGCTGTGCATACTTCTAAGAAAAAGAGAGAGAGAGGGTGTGTGTATGGGGGGTGGGGGTGCATATGGTTAAGTGGCAAAGTTCAAGAATTTGCTTGTGCAACCTGTGTTTTTCAGGAAATGAAAATGCAGCCCAAATAAAGCCAATAGAAAGGTGCATACACTATGGCTGGTAAAATCTAAAATAGAAATTAGAAGGAATCAGAGGGAATTTGAAAAGCAAAGATATAAAGAAATAAAAATAAATAATATATTCCTTACATATATCTCAAGCACAAAGTCTACAACAGAATTGGTGGGTCTGTTACATTATCAAGGATCATGGATCAAGATACCTATCACAGATATTCCATACAGGTTATAAAAATGAGGCACTATCAAAGACTGAGGTGTCAAAAGAGGAGGTGCAAGTACAAATGGGTAAACTATGGTCCTTTCAGATGATTTCAGTAGGAGTTGGACAAGATCCTAAGTACCATATCCAAAGTGACAAGGGAAGTTTGTGGCGCAGTCAGAAGATCTCAGGTCTCCTGACTCCCAGTCTTGTGCTGTACCCTTGAGCCCTTCCTTCTTGGGCTTGCATTTTGGCATTCAGCTGTGCCAAGACAATTATGTCAGGTCTTTCTAAAATAAGTTTAGAAATAAATGTTGAACAACATCATATAGAATTAATCACACCAGGAAAAGCAGCACGCAGCACTTAGGGTCAATCCTGCAAATCTTTATGTTTACATTGCAAGTGCCTCCAGAGTGGGATGATCTCGCTTTTTCATTTTGTACGGGGCAGAGCACATCACCACATTGATATCCTCTGGGTTACTGGGTGAGTAGGGGAACCTGTGGGAGTAAGGGTTTGCAGGATCAGGCCAATTCATTGTATTATTTAGGAAAGACAGATTGTGTTTTTAATAACAAGCACTTAGAGAAATGTAGGTCAATTCCCCAATAGGGAAAACAATACACTGAAGGGCTGAATTGGACCCTTAGTTTCAAAGAATCAACTTAAAGTAGATACCGCATTTTTAGGCAATATACATAAGCCACACATCATGGTTCCTGCACTGTTAGGAAAACCCTTAAAACAGAGTCACCAACCTACCATACAATTCCACAAGGAAACACTGATATTCCACAATAGTCAAAAAGGTCAAATTTCCTTGCCAGGATCCATATTCAAATTCAGACTGCTGGAATAGTACAGGGTGTTCAATAGCATATATTTGAATAGTCTCTTAACTCTCCCTCTCATGAGAACTGCCACTGACTCTACGTTGTTGCAGAGACAGTTTCAACATGGAGATGTTAGGGTAAGAATGGATTTATTTTCTATGAAAAACCAGCCAAATGCAATACAAGATCTGTGCATCTGTGAGCCTGTGCTAAAATAATTCAATGTGGCCATTCACAATGAGGTTAAATATTATTTGTAACAGTTTTAATCTCAGAAAAAATAAATTCTATAAATCGCAGGTACACGCTAATGGACTAACTGGGAAAAAAAACCACCTCGCTTTGAGTCTGCACATGCATTATCCAGCTAATTAGAAGTCACATTCTGTAAGTCTCCACTTTAACCACTTTTATGAGCATTACATTTTGCCATCCACACTGTGTTTTTAAAAGGAGAAAATCAATACTCCAAAATAGTCTTATCATAAAAGTTTCATAAAAGAATCAGCTATGACTAAGGATAGCATCTACAGTTACACTAATGAAGATTAAAAAAAATACATAAAGGCTATTTATTTTCATGCTCCAGGCTCTAAATTGATCAACAGGTGTGGGCAGGAAGAAATTTCCCCTGGATATAATTTTGCAAAATTACAGTGGTCACTATTTGTCAGTCAATATTTGTCAGTAGAGAAAATGGGGCTGATACAGTTGTTTTCTTTGCCAAGGGACAGATTGTGGGGTTCTTACTGAAGCTCATGGGTAGGGTGACCAGACAGCAAGGGTGAAAAATCAGGACAGGAGGTGGGGGGTAATTGGCACCATCATCAAATGTATCGGGACTGTCCCTAAAAAACCGGGATATCTGGTCACCCTACTCATGGGCATTAGACTTACATGAATCAGTGCTCACCTGCACGAATAAAGGCTCCACAATCTACCCCTAAAGAAAGGGAATAGTTGTGCTATCTATTGGGTATTTTTTAAATGATTAGCTCTTGTCAACAACAAAATCATACCAGAGGGTTTCCTTCTTTTCTTTGGGAGAGGTTGGTGCCCATCTACCCAAAAGGCTCCAAATCTGACTTTAAAAAACACTTCCCCAGAATTTCCACACTGCAGTTGCAAAGTGCACGTTCTAAAAATGTTTATTTTTTTTTAAAAAATGAAAGACCTGAAGTACCTACAACAACATAAAACTTAGAACACTAAAAACTTAAAGAAGGTCTCGGTTCCAATATTCAAGGCAGGGCTGAATTTTCTCTGTGTGATTAGGTAATGGTGTATGCCCTGTGAATAAGAGATGAGGAGTGCCATCTACAGTATATAATTAGACTGCACTTCGCTTGCATGTTCCAGTCCTCCTGAATGCTTTATCATCACATTATACATTAAATTTATACTTCCTAACCCCTGACCGTCTGAATTTAAAAGTGACATCTTGAATTTCCATATCTAATCCTTCTTTACCTAAGGTATGTCTCCTTTCTGAGGTTTGCTCTCCTTAACAGAGAAATAAATGTTCTCTTTTCTTTGGTGTTCCATAAAAATCACCAAGGCTTGCCTGTTTCTTGATGGGGCACTCTCTAGCTTTTGTGCAGGGGCGGCTCCAGGCACCAGCATGCCAAGCATGTGCTTGGGGCAGCAAGCCACTTGGGGTGCTCTGCCGGTCACCTTGAGGGTGACAGGCAGGCTGCCTTTGGCGGCTTGCCTGCGGAGGGTCTGCTGGTCCCGCGGCTTCGGTGGACCTCCCACAGGCTTCCGCCGAAGTTGCGGGACCAGCGGATCCTCCACAGGCAAGCCGCCGAAGGCAGCCTGCCTGCCGTGCTTGGGGCTGCAAAATGCCTAGAGCCGCCTCTGCTTTTGTGGTACTAATTTTACCTGCTCTGTAAATAACTAAAATGTTAATCCTGGAGTCCTTATCCATGCACTCATTACTTGGGCAAAACCGCTGTTGAATCATTTAAGTCAATTGGTTATTTTGCCCGAGGTTCAGATTGTGGCGCTCTTACTGCTGTACCACCACTGGTTTCAGTGGGAGTACTTGTGTGGGCGTTCACCAGTGAAAATAAGGGCCCTGTGACAGGGCATCATCCTGCTCCTGCCTCTTTTCTAGACACCAACTGCTCGAAGAGCTTCTGCTAGTTAAACACCATGTGCAATAGTGTCTCCCCCCACACCCACACCCTCCTTAACAAACTTGGGCAGCCCTGTATGTACAAACACACAACCCTTAGCTCTCAGCTGAGGATGGGGGAGACAGAAGATATCTCTCTGCTCACCCCCGAGATCTCTCCTAGCTCTGACTCTCAAAAAGCAAGCCAGTCAGTCAGTCCAGTTCAGTCCCCTCCTCTGAGAACTTCCTTCCTGTGACTTTTCCATTTTCTGGGCTAATTTGTCTCCTCTGCCCATCCCAATCTATCAATTAGGCTCAGGTTTACTCTAGGACAACTTAAAAGGAGAGCCAGTGATCAGAGCTCCAGTACAGCAGCTGTTGCCCAGTGCTCCGTCACAAGCCCTAAAAACACTTGGACCTAAGTTAGAAAAACAGGGCTTGGCCCATTACGTCCGATTCTGATTCCCAGCAGAGCTGTTTCTAACCACATGTCTAATGCTGCCTGTATTTAATGTTTTCTACTGATTTATATAGGCAGCACTATCTTACTGTATTCCCTGCATCCCATCTTGATTGCCATATGACTTTAATTTTCTTCTAGATAAATCCTTCCATTGGGATCTACTTCTCTGTATTGGGCACTTTTACCAGCATCACAATTTCCTTCCACTCAGCAGATAATTTCCCATCCTATTATATTTATGTCTCCGAATTTCACAGCAAACCTGTTTGCTGAGAAAATAACAGACTTTGGGGGGAGATATTTCTTATATTTTGTGTATGCCTGAAACAGTTGTGCCTAGTTACTAAAAAAACCCACTGATAAAATTATACAATATCCCCTGTGATTTATATATCTTGGAATGAGCTTTACGGAAGGCTACTGCTTCTCTTGCTAACTCTGGATTGTATAGTTCATCATCAAATACAGTCCTCTGCTCCAATGTTTGTAACATACAGCAAGAAATAGACCTGTGAATCACATTTATTCTGTCCTTATCTATTTGATTTACAAGGCCCTCAAATATTTGCTTTCTTACAGTACCATAAAGGAAGATTCCTCACTGTCTACATTTTCTTTCACTGGCTATTATACAGTTGAAAACAAGCCTGTTCTAGCCACTCTCATCTAAAAGAGATTTCCCCACGTTCCTCTTACTCCTCTGTGCTCATTTTTCTGTTGTTCACGTTTCTAAAGGATGTAAAGAGTAAGAAAGATTTGAGAGCATTAAAGAGCACCAGAACTTCTGTTTAAGTTTGTTTTTCTTTCCTTAAATCTAAAAGGCTGTCTCTCAGCAGCACATGTGAACCATTTATAGGAGATACTGGCATTAAAGACCTATTGTGTTGCATGTGCACAGTATTCATCAGATAGCCAGAGTCTTTTCATTCTGTTAGCGTACAAGATATCAAAAACTACTGTGGTCTTGGCTGATGCTATTATGAGCCTGAAGCAGTGGTACAAAGTGATGCATTTTGGTTACTTTTTCCTTGTGGGGAAAATGGATGTGGTTTCCAGAAATTGGAGACTTCTTTTCACCACATGCCATCTTCCTGAAGTAATGTTTAACATAGTAATAAAGAATGAGCAACTTAAGGCTTCAATAAACTGCTCCTTTTCCATTCTGCACAGGTGAACACGGATGTTAGCAATACTGGTGGCAATGAATCACTACAAAGCATTCTGTACTGCACATTACATAGCAATTACACATGAGGAATAACTACTACACGGGCATTTCATCCTGTGTCTGGGGAGGTGGGGCCCTTTGCAGCTGCATGTTTGCCAGCACTGTCTGAACCAGCCTGGGAGGACACTGATAACTGAGGATGATGTGGTTTCAGACCTGCGTCATCTCAGGCTTTTGCCCTGAGATTCATACGTTCAGAGGATTTCTCTCGTAAGCCTCAGAAAGATCCCTCCACAAGTGATGAAGTGAGGCTGAACAGAGCACTGGAGAAACAGAGAAATGGGTCTTGCCCGGCATGGGCGCCAACTTATATGGGCTCTTGGGGCTAAAGCCCCAGGAATATTCATAATCAGGGGCTCTGCTCCACCAATATTTGGAGCTAGGTTTTTCCCCCCCCGAAGCTTCCCTGCCTGAATGTAGAGTGTCTCTCTCCCTTGCTTTTGCTGCCGTAGCCTAAGGCTACAGCTGCAGCATTAGCATAAGAACAATGCTAACTAACTGCTGCTGTAGAGGGGGAGGGGAGTGGAGGGGGCTTCTTCTCCCCTCCCCTGCCCCTACCTGGAGGAGACGCGAACGGGACTTCCGGCCAGGAGACGGACATCACTCACCTTAGCAGCTGCTGGGGCTTCCGTGAGTGTTTGACCCTATGATTTTTTTTATTATGTTTCAGTGTTTGACCCTATGATTCCCCCCCAGCCCCAGATCCAGCCCCCACTCCTACCCCCAGTGAGGCGCAGCAGGCTGCACAGGGGAGGCAGGAAGCCACATGTGAAGGCAATGCCCCCTCCCCCAGCACCCACCAACCCACCCGCCACAGGAGGGATGGGAGAGGGAGGCTTCCTAGACCTGAGCAGCTGGGGCTTGGATGAATTTTATGACACCCTGCTCCCCCACCCCATAGCCACCACCCTGCAAACCCCACTTCTGCCCCATGCTGGGCAAGGGGCAGCCCCATCACCCATCCACAGTGAAGTTATGGTGAGGGGCAGCATGGAAGGCTACCTGTGATGGCAAACTCCCCCCCCAGTACCCATCATAGGGGAGGGGAGTGAACTTTCTGGACCTGAGAGGGGCCCTAGGAGCATGTGTAGTGATTGTGGTGCAGAGTGAGTGTGCTGTGGGGGGCAGGGAGGATAGGAGGGGTCCCTCCCCTGGAGCTTGCTGTTGCCAGTAGTGGTGATGGGGAGTCCTCTCTGGCCCTAGCCCTGGGGCAGCCTGTCTGCACCCCAAGTTCCTCATCCTCAGCCCTGCCTCACCCCAAAGCCTGCACCCCCAGCACCGAGCATGCTCCTGCACTGTGAACCCCTCATCCCCAGCCCCACCCCAGAGCCCTCACCTGAGGGGAAAAACATGCAACTTAAATTTGGTGGTCAGTTTGGAGTATCATTGTATTTAGCACAATATTTGATTATTTTACACCCTTCAAAGTATGTAACTGGTCATATACAGGTGTTTTCTCTGAATACTGTCTGTGTGCCTCAGTTTCCCCAATGCATTTCTTAAGGCTCTAGATGGTGGGATAAGGGGGTGTGATTGTTGTAAAGCCCTAGAGGGCCAGTGTGATGCTGTCTGCACAGAGAATGGCCGACACCCTGTCTCCAGGCAACTGATGGCCTGGGCCACTCTCCTGCAAGGTGCCAACTGAAGGTGTTTGGAGTATCATTGTATTTAGCACAATATTTGATTATTTTACACCCTTCAAAGTATGTAACTGGTCGTATAAAGGTGTTTTCTCTGAATACTGTCTGTGTGCCTCAGTTTCCCCAATGCATTTCTTAAGGCTCTAGATGGTGGGATAAGGGGGTGTGATTGTTGTAAAGCCCTAGAGGGCCAGTGTGATGCCGTCTGCACAGAGAATGGCTGCAACCCTGCCTCCAGGCAACTGATGGCCTGGGCCACCCCCCTGCAAGGTGCCAACTGAAGGTGTTGGAGAACAAAGAGATCAGGTGGCCTCCTAATGCCTGGAAAAGAGACAAAGGCCAGAGGAGGGAGTGTCAGTGCCTGTGCAGACTTCCGGGAAGCACATGGTGTGGAAGGGGATGCTGAGATGCTTTGGAACAACTCCATACAAAGCCAGTCAGGACTCTGGGGGAGCCTCCTCTCTGAGCATACTGTCTCCAGAGCAAGAAGCTTACACCTTCCTGGGTCTGACCTCGGAGCATTCAGCATGCCCTTCCACACCATGCACTTTCTGCAGCGAGTATGCCCAGGCAGGTCCTGAGGCAACCAGAGGTCCCTGCACCCCAACTCCGCAGTCAGATGTGACTCTCAGCCAGACAGTAAAACAGAAGGTTTATTAGATGACAGGGATACAGTCTAAAACAGAGCTTGTAGGTACAGAAAACAGGACCCCTCAGTCAGGTCCATCTTGTGGGGTGGGGAGCCCAGCCCCAAGTTCTGGGCCTCTCCCGATTTCCCCAGCCAGCTCCAAACTGACACTCCCTCATCTGGCCTTTGTGTCTCTTCCAGACAAGGAGGCCACCTGATCTCTTTGTCCCCAACACCGTCAGTTGGCACTTTGCAGGGGAAACTGAGGCACCCACACAGTATTCAGAGAAAACATTAAGAACATTCCCACTTTGTCACAACAGGTGCAACAAAATTTAATACCGTATATTGAAGCAGGCAAGTGCTGCTTCTGACTTTCCACTTTTAATTGACCCTTGTAATCTTGTGGTGCTGACGCATTGTAGCTTCATTTTATATCAGCTTACAGGGTGAGAGCGGGGGAGGGGGGGACCACCATTTTGGGCCCCACCAAAAATTATACGAACCTGCCGCCTATGTTGCCCGGGCATCCCCACAATCACCTGGATTCTCTTCAAGAGGATGAAAGTTCTATATATTTTATGCCCTTTTTAAAAATCAAACAACAGCAACATAGGAATTTTCATTCCAGATCAGATTGATGGTGCATCTAACCCAGAGTGGCCAGTGTCAAATGCTAAGAGGAAATTAAAAAAAAAACCCTCATAATAGAAAATTCTGGAATAATGATTCCTACTAAGCTGTCTCTAAACTATCTTGTGGCAAGGAGTTCAACAAGTTAATTATGCATATTTCCTTTTATCATTTTTATCTCTGTTGACTTTTCATTTCACCTGGTGTCCCCCACGTTTTTGTATTGGAAATACATGCCCCTGATTTCCCTTCTCTATACCATTCACTATTGTATATATCTCTATGATGGCAGCTTTGATTCTCCTCTCTAAACAGTCCTAATCTTTTTATTCTCTCTCCACATGGAAGCTTTCCCATGCATCTAATCACATTTGTTGTCTGACTCCAATCCCCTTCTTATTTCTGGTAAAATAACCCAGCTGTTTGGTGGAGGGGGGAAGGGGGTTGTCATTTGAGAGGAACACACCAGGTTTTTCTCTTTCCCATTGTAGGCTGGTGTGGCCCTTTCCATAATGACAAGTGGACTGTATTTGGTTTTGGATTAATACTGTGCAGTTATGATTTTGTAAGTTTCAAAGCATCTGATTCATTCTTTTTTATAATGGGTAATATACGTCTTACGCATATGCTTGCTGTTCCTTATCTGTAACACTCTGTTGCAACTGATATTAAACAAACCTTTCCTGGTTGTTATGGCACACAGTGCCAGTCTATCTTTCATATTCTTGATTCAAGATGCCCCTCTTTCCTGACTCATTCTTCCTTTAAGACATAGTAACATGCCACATGAGCAACATCAAGAATTCACAAAGTGCGCTGGTGACAGCAGATTTATACTGGCAGAGCCTTCCCATATCTATTGAATACCTCCACACTCTATACCCCGAGACAGCTGTGATCCTCTGCATAGACAATATGGCTTGTTCTTAAAACATATAAAGCTACACTTGATTGTCTTTTCCCCATAATGGAGATTTACGCATTGTTTTAAACATGCTGTCCTTCTCCTCACACACTATCTGTATGCATGCCTCAGCTGGTATTATCTGCTGACTGAGCCTCTTGCTTTTCTTAACATATTAGCTATTCCTCACATCAGTGCAGATTTCAATGGTTATGTAGGGTCTTCTGCATGTTGGGTGATCAGACGTTATAAACACGGACTTGTTTACATCATTTAAGTGGATGTCATATCTTTCGTGTCTGGATATTTTGCAATCACTGAAATCACACCCACTGACTGATATACACCTTACACTGTCTCTCACCTCCTGTTTAAACCAACCTCTAAGTAATGGGGGTTAGGAGGAAATTTTCCCTGTGGTCAAGTTATCCCACAGCTGCCTACCGCAAAAATGTTTGTCCTTTTTTCATTGAAGGCACCTGGTGCTGGCCACTGTCAAAGAGATGAATCACTGGTCTGGTCAAGTAAGACAATTCCAATATTCCACTAGAGCAGATGGGACTCTCGGGTGCTTTATCCACTGCATGCTGATGTGCAATTTTTGGCCCATCTTTTCCACCTATGCATTTTTTATTCTACAGGGGAGGTTACAACACACAATGCTTTTGCCACAGTCCTACATGAGTTACTTAACTTGAATACATTTGCTGCATGAAACCCCAAATTCTGTTTCCACAGGCCACCAAAGTACCAGGACTGTGCAGCTCTCCAGGAGAAAGTGGGGAGAAATCTTCTCTGCAGGCCACAAGGCTGCTCTTTTTACATTACAACAGGCTCAGGCCCGGAGCAGGGCTTGGGACAATAGCAGCCCACTCCTGGGGCCTATAGCCAGAGGATCTCCGCAGTGGCACATTCAGAGGCCCCATGTTTCACCTCTCTACACCCTAACTCCTGGCACAGTCGCTGGTTTTGGGTGTGTCTACACTGCAATTACACTACCTGCGGCTGACCCGTGCCAGCTGACTCGGGTACACGGGGCTCAAGCTAAAGGGCTGTTTACCTGTGGTGTAGACATTTGGGCTTGGGCTGGAGCCCAGGCTCTAAGACCCTGCAAGGTGGGAGGGTCCCAGCCAAACATCTGCCCCTTAGCCCAAGCCCCATGAGCCCGAGTCAGCTGGCACGGGCCAGCCATGGTTTTTTAATTACAGCATAGACATAACCCATTGTCTAACAAGCACTTTCTTTCTAGGTCATTTAATATGATTTTTTAAAACCTGAATGGATAGTTTTTTCTGTAAACCAGATTGTGAACTGCATAATGACACACACAGCCTCACTGACACTAGTGGGGACACTCACGTGAACATACGCACACCACTAGGAGCAAAGGGTTAAAATCTGACCCATTATGAACAGAAATATTTGCCCTGTCTGTGTGTTCCCTCCATCATAGTCTTTCTTGCAGCATGTTCACCTCCATGGCTTCAAATGGTGCAAAACACTAAGGCTACGTCTTCACTACCCACCATATTGGTGGGTAGCAATCGATTTCTCGGGGATCGATATATCACGTCTCATCTAGACGCGATATATCGATCCCCGAATGAGCTCCTGTCGACTCCGGAACTCCACCAACCCGAACGGCGGTAGCGGAGTCGACATGGGGAGCCACGGACATCGATCCTGCGCCGTGAGGATGGTAGGTAATTCGATCTAAGATACTTCAACTTCAGCTACGTTATTCACGTAGCTGAAGTTGCGTATCTTAGATCGATTTCCCCCCGTAGTGTAGACCAGCCCTAAATGAATCTCAACACTTCACAGACAATGGGATCTGAGGGCACTTAGCACCCTGAGGGTCAGTTCCTAGCAAGATACAGCCCTTTATTTTGAATCTGTAAATGCTGCTAAATTCCTCTATGGTTTCTTTTAAACTCTATCTGTTTTTTCCACTAGACCTAAAGAATGCAACTAACAGTGACCACAAATGGGAAAAGTTTGTCTGAAGTTGCTAGCAACATTCTATTATCTTATCTTTAAATTGTTTTTCATGGATTATAGAAATGTATAATTATGATTTTTCCCCAACTTCTCTTAATCTTGTATTACTATGTAATCAAAATCAACCCATTAGAAACTCACTGTAGCAAATCCTCTTTTTAAAATGCCTATTCAACATCCTCCCCAATTTTCATTTTCCCGGCCTTTTCTTATTATGCTAAAGCTCAGTATCTGAAAATTGAACCAGAGCTTTAACCATTTTTTTTTTAAATACAAGCCATATCTGTTCTCTCTCTGGATTTTAATGCTGTAAATATATTGTAAGACTCTAACCTGTCTGCAGTTAAATGTCTAGCATTCCCATTGTGTTATTGTAAATACCATTATCATGTAGAAATGATTGACTTTGTTTAATGCTCTGTTCAAATAGTCTGCAGAGATGTCTGCGATATCAGTGTCATTCCCATAGTTTAATTATAATTTTAATCATCTCTGATCTTTCCTTTGTTTGTGCTATAAGCTAATTAATTTTTTTTCTACCACAAAGCACCAGAACCGTGACTTAGTATTAATAATGTTTATTATTAAGCAGATTAGCACTTTACTGCTGCTCTCTTGCCTATGTGAGAGTGGAGGTAAACTGGCTGTCTGGATTTTTAAACTCTGCTCCTTAAAACACTCTATTTACTAATCTCCTCTTCCTCTGACTCCCAACACTTTGTATTATTTATTTAGATTTGTACACACACTAAGGTCATGTACACACAACAGGCTCTATAGCAGCATAGCTACAGCACCGTAGTTAATGCCACTGTAATTCTGTAGTGTAGTGTAGACACAGATGACCGTGACGAAAGAGGTTTTTTCCACTGCTGTAGGAATTCCACTTCCCCAGGAGATGGTAGCTAAGTTGGCAGAAGCAGTCTTCCGTCAACCTAGCTGTGTCTACAGCAAGGGTCAGGTCAGCATCACTATAGCATTTTTCACACCTATGAGCACTGTAGATATGTGGACCCAAGTTTTAAGTCCTAGAAAGGCTAATTCATATGCCCTTAATATATCTTAAAATACAACAAAATCAAAGCCCACATACATACATAAAGTGCAGTACAATTCAAGACAGCTCACTACCAGCAAACCCAGAAATTAAAATCTCTCACCCTTTACAATCTTTACCGACCCCTGTCTTGGAACTCAGCGTAACAAAGTTGAACTTAGCCACATGCCCTGAAAGTCAATAACTATGGATAAGGGGGGGAAGGAGAAAGTAAATCCAAAGCTGTGGGGCGCTCACAGAGAATGCCAGCGTATACCACTAGCACTGCAGCTTCAACATCTCTGCTGATTTTATTCCTATTTTCTGGGCTGGATTCTGGCCTCACTGTGGTAGAGTAACTCCACTGATGTTAGTAGAGTCAAGCCAGCATCAAACCAATTGAAGTGATATTAATTATCTCAACCAGGTGTGCCCTTTTATTTCTATGATTAACGGCGTCACCTACACAGATGGAAATACCACCACCTAACTAGTAAAGTACTATATTGCTGAACTCTAAAACATTTTATAGCCTATTGAAGCGTTTGTAGGGAGCTATCATCCCTAAGATGTAAGCAGCGCTGCAGAATACCAGCACACAGGGTAGATTTTTCAAAAGGGCCTAGATTTAGGAGTCTAAGTCTCATTGACTTTCAGTGGGACTTAAGGGCCTAAGTCACTTAGGTGCTTTTGAAATTTTTACCCATCATTTCCCTGTTGAATCTTCACTTTAATTCTCGTCTAACCTATAGAAATGAGAGGTGAAGCTCGGACGCATCCTAGTTTATGAATATAGGCAGCCTTGAGGCAACTTGCTGTATGTTTACCGTAAAACATTAAAAAATGAAATTACAAAAATAACTGAAAATGCAGTGTTTGTAGGATTTTCTGTACTAATCCTTGGAAAGTCAATTCACTTTTATTTGTTTTGACAGAAACTTCCCTCCCTGAATGTAAATCTCAAAGTGCTAACACCTGATGTAAGAAGAATATAGAGAGAAAAGGAAGGGTCACTTAAGAGGAACATGCGAGCAATTTGCAGCAATTCTAGCCTGAGCTTTCTGGGCTGAATTTGCCAAGTGACTATTGCGTGGGTGCAGCGACACACACTTTTCTGCATCCTTCCAATGATGTTTCTTTTTCACAAGTGCCTGCAGTCAGGCTGAAAATTCATTCCTGACTCTGGGTTGTGTACACAGCACAGGGAGATTGAAAAGAAGCTTTGCATAGCCATGACTCCTGTGGTCCCCATCTTCTTTCCTTGGTCCTAGCAGGTCTGGGAGAAGCCAAGACATTATCCAGATACCTTCTGCTCTGCTGGAATATCCACTGGCTCTGCACTACTCTCTGGAAATTGCTCACTATGTTTGGATGTCCAGATAAATTGATTAACATTGTTTGGGAATTCCATAAAGGCATGATTGGAAGAGGTAGTGTTGATGGTGATCTAACAGACCCATTTTCCAATCACAAAGCCAGGACAGTCCTTACTCCTAGCCCTTTTTGGTCTATTCTTGGCTATGATGGTAGAGGAAGCCCTCCATGGCTCTGCAAACAGTATCTTTAGATGTTTTTGCACTGGCAAGCCTTTTAATCTCTCTCATCTACATATGACTACCAAGGTAATTGAAGCATTTTCCCAGGAACTGCTCTACGCTGAAAAGTGTGCCTTGGTGACATACACTGAAGCAGCACTACAAGATCTTACAAGCCATTTTGCTGTGGCAGCTCATAACTTTGGCCTTACCATCAGCTGAATGAAAACAGTTCCACCACAACCTTACCAAGATCCATCAATAAGCGTGGAAGCCGTTAAACAGGATAACAGGATAATAGGGGGTGTATGCATGTGCCTATCTCTGGATAGGCACATGCATACACCCCCTATTATCCTATAAGCTTAACTAACAATTTAACAGAATAATAAGTCAGCAGTAAGCAAAGTCAACTGCAAAGTTTTTGCTGGTCCTAAACAAAAAATGAGAAATATCACTTAGAAACAATTAGAGATGGGCTCAAACCACTAAACTTTATTCACATTTTGAACTCCTAAAAGTCTGGAGGTATTTGGATCTAAGGTTCAGGTTGCTGTCTATCTCTAGAAATAATTAAACCAAATTTGCATTAAAACATTCTAGTTATGGAAATTCAACACGCATACACACACTGTAGATCTAGTACTTTATAAAATACTTAAATCTGAAATCTAACTGCAGTCATGCTTATATGCTTTTTATATTTGTGTCTTTAGATTTCCTTGATTGAAGAAAAATAAAAGACTTCTTTTCATTTGCTCATAATGATCCATCTAAGGCAATGGTTCTCAAACTTTTGCATTGGTGACTCCTTTCACACAGCAAGCCTCTGAGTGAGACCTCCCTTATAAATTAACACTTTTTATATATTTAAGACCATTATAAGTGCTGGATGCAAAGCAGGGTTTGAGGTGGAGGCTGATAGCTCATGACCCCCCATATAATAACCTCACAATCCCGTGAGGGGTCCCAACCCCCAGTTTGAGAACCCCTGATCTAAGGCCTGTCTTCTGCATGCGCCCTCTTCTGGACAGACTGGCATAACATGGTAGAATTAGAGAACCACGTAGAAAAGTTACAAGCGATGATTTCTGTCTTGATAGAGAGACAATGAGCCAAACTGGCTGTACATGTGGTACTCATTGACTTCAGTGGGAATTGCTCATGTACATTAAAGATCAAGATTTTGCCCATTATGAATTAATCTTCCCAGATCTATGTTGAACTTGCACATTTTCAAATTTAAATTCTTCCTGCCTTTATAAACCCTACGGACGAGATGTTTAAAACAAAGGGAGAGGGATGCCTTTGAATTCAGTAAGCAATAATCATTTTCTCACCTCATGGTTGTAGATATGTTCTTTTATCTGCCATACAGCAGATAACACAGCAGCCATTTACGTGGGCGCATTATCACTGAAGTGAATCTCCCGAAGTGCTGTGTTAAAGTAATCAAATCAAATGTTTGAACTGTACTTCAGCCATAGGCTAGACTCTAAAGAAAACTTTTAAACTTGGACTAATCAGATTTAGGCGTAGTCTCCTGCCAATGCACATTAATGCATCTTGAGAGAAGCAGAAGCTCAAAGACTGGGGATGAAATCCTGGCTCCACTGAAGTCAATGGTAAAACTTCCATAGATTTCAGTGGGGCCAGGATTCACAATCACCAGGTCCCCCAAGCCTTTTTTGTATCTATCAGATAGACTGGGATGGATTATTTATACAGAAGTGAACACAGCATTAAGGAAGTCCAAATAATTTATAAAAACAGGATGTTTTCAGACTAAGTGTGGTTACACTGGCCCAGTTGTGTCTTCCATTCCCATATTGGCATTGAGTTGCACCTCTGTAAAACAGGCAGAATTGGGTCCTTTAAGTCTTGAATCCATGCGGGCACCCAACAGCATAAATCGCACTCAGATTGTGTTTATTAGCTGACTTTAACCGTCCTGGCTGTGTCCCCCCGGTTCTGGCAGAACTCAAATAAGAGTAACAAGATAGAAATGGAATTAATGCTCATCTAGAACCCAATTTGTTTGTACCATTGTTGAGTTATTCCACCCCATTCACCACCAGTCACTTTTACATCAGTTTACCTCCAGTAAGACTCACTTATTTATCTTCCCGGCCAATGGCAATAATTGTCCTGAATTAACAGATGCCAATAGTGCCCTATTTTCAGTACTCCTGCTGTGAGACTATTCAGGAAGTACTGTAGTTATATTCTAACAAGCTTAACTTATGGGAGTACATGCATGTGTTCAAATGGCTCTTATGAATATATTTGGCCCTGCTTTGCCTCTATATATCAGTTGCATCTACTGGCCAGTTAGAGCTGCTCCTTTGTCGCACTAAGCAGAGGTGGCTGGTTTGAAGCCAAGGTCTTGCCAGGATTTCACCCGTGTCAGTGTCAGGTTGTTGAGATTTTCAAAAGTTGGCAGGTATATGATGGTTACCAGGGGCGGCTCTAGGAATTTTGCCGCCCCAAGCACGGCAGGCAGGCTGTCTTCCGCGGCTTGCCTGAGGAGGGTCTGCTGGTCCCGCGGCTTCGGCAGACCTCCCGCAGGTCCATCGAAGCCGCGGGACCAGCGGACCCTCCGCAGGCAAGCCGCCGAGGGCAGCCTGCCTGCCGCCCTCGCAGCGCCGGCAGAGCACCCCCCCGCGGCTTGCCGCCCCAAGCACGCGCTTGGCATGCTGGGGCCTGGAGCTGCCCCTGATGGTTACTCCTAAGATCTTTACAATTTGGCCTGTTACCTAATTAACAGTACCATTGTATTTTCCATACTTAGTATGGGGAATACTGCAAATACTAAGGCAATGTTAATTACTTGCCAATGGAAATTAAAAAGATTTTGCAGTAACTTAAGTCTGTATATAGAGTTGGGGGTGGGGGACTTCAGTATAGTTTAGAGGAAATTAGATACACCCTTCTATCCCAGTTGAAAAATACCTCAGTCTGAACTTTTGGGGCACTTAGTTCAAACTTGCCAGCACCTTCTAATGTTCAGCTATTACTTTTAAGCAGTTATTAAAAATGCTTAAACGCTCTTCCCTAAGCTGATTTTCAAAGCAGGCTTCTTAACTATTAAGACACCTCACCCCTTCGACCTCCCGCAGTGTCTCAGAGGAATCCAATTTTAGCTCTTTTTAACCTCTAAGCTTTTCCTCAGAAAGAATATTCTTCAAAGTTATAATATATGAAAGCAGAATCATGTGATTTTTGCTCATTAGCTTCCTAGCAACTGCTGAAATTCTTTTTAAAGTCAGTCCACAATGAGGTGGTGGTGGGGGTTTTTTGTGTCGTTTTGGGGTTTTTTTGTTTTGTTTTTAATGGAAGGAAATGTGAGTCAGATTTAGCTGGCACATCAAACACACTGAATAATATGGTTGCATGAAAATATAAAATTTTTAAATGTCTGCCCATATTTCATATTTTTAAAGACCATCTTCCAGTAGTCCAAAAAGGATCCAATGATACTTAGCATATGCTAAAATTCAAGTGAGATTTTCAACAAGTTTGAGTTTACTAGGTTGGTTAGTTTCAGACAAGTGTATGTGTTTCTTACCTACATGTAGAAGACACTGAAAAGCTGCTGATGTGAGACAATTGTGGATTATTTGGTTTGTGAGTATTTCATCAATTTTCTGTTTTCTGCACAATCGTACTCTTTTTCATTAATCGTTTTCTTTCTTTTACTGTTGCTCTGCTAATCCAGGTGAACATAAAATGGTTTCCACAGAAAAAAACAGCAACAGATATTAAAAATTGTACTTCACCTTCCTCTTTTCACTTCAGGTGAGATATACATTCAAAGACAAGTTGAAAATGTTTAAAATATTTATTATTATCCAACAGTAAGCCAAGAGAGACACGTTCGCTTACAGCCAAAGCAGTTTTTTCAAAAACTGCCGCCCCATTTTAAAGTTACTGTGTGATCTTTGCTTGCTATTTGAAGCACGTCTTTCCTGTCACGCTGGCAAGGTTACAAGTGCCCAGAAAAAGGTTTCTCTCCCCATACCTCTGCTCGTGCATGCTTGGAAGTTTTTCTTTTTCTCCTGATCAGTATCCGTTTCAATGCAGGGTATGTATGAGACTACCTTTTATATCACTTGGTAAGGGGATGCTGAAGCCCTACACTCTAGGCCTGGAAACTCAGTATTTAACTGGGCCATGCCTTGTCTCTTAGAGACCTAGAGTTTGTTCTGATGTCTTCCATTGACTTCAGTACACTTTGGATAAGGTCGACAAGGAAGGCTGAGTCTTCCCATTTACATAAAACATCTTGAGAGATTGAGCTGCAATGCGTCTCCTAACAGCTAATTCTTGCTGTGTAAAGGGGATTTAACGGATTTTATCTTGGACATATCTGGGTTGAGTCATACAATCCAAGTACATCTAAATTCTTTCTGTGCTGGGAGATGAATAACGTTTCATTGCTGTACTGGAGAAAATCACATTGTAACCAGGCTCCCTGACATGAGGTTGTCATAGCACAGACAGACTCTCTGTGGGTTTCACTATTTTTTTTTTCTTTTTGTGGCCTGTGTAGATATACCAAGAAACTGCTTTGTTGAGCTGTTTTTGTTTTTGCCAGAGCGTTCTTGCTTATGCCATTTTAAAGAGCAGGTAAAATCACAGCAACAGTAACTGAGCAAGTACATGAGTCACTATCACAACATACGTGTACTTTTAACAATCCTAATAGAAATAATACTTGTTGAAAATCACAGTCCTTTAAATACTTCACAATTTCCCTTCCAAATCTCTGCTGTCCTGGCTAGGATTTGCCTGTTTTCATCTCTCCACTTCCAGCCGCTAAATCAGCATGAAAGGCTTAAACTCAGATTCTTTCCTTAAAACCTCATCATCTTGTGCTCTTTCCCCACAAAATACCAGGACATCCTGAATGGCATCAAACCACCCTGACAGTGAGCGCGGGTGGCAATAACAAACAGGCGCAAAGTGAAGAAAACCCTGTTCTAGTAACTTCTAGTTTAAAAAGTGGCTGGCCAATTAGAGCTGCTCCTTTGTCGCACTAAGCACAGGTGGCTGGTTTGAAGCCAAGGTCTTGCCAGGATTTCACCCGTGTCAGTCTCAGGTTGTTGAGATTTTCAAAAGTTGGCAGGTATATGATGGTTACTCCTAAGATCTTTACAATTCGGCCTGTTGCCTAATTAACAGTACCATTGTATTTTCCATACTTAGCATAGGGAATACTGCAAAAAACAAGGTAATGTTAATTACTTGCCAATGGAAATTAAAAAGATTTTAGCAGTAACTTAAGTCTGTATATAGAGTCAGGGGTGGGGGGGGAGGTTCAGTATAGTTTGGAGGAAATTAGATTTTCCCCTTATATCACAGTCAGAAATACCAAAGTCTGAACTTTGGGGGCACTTGGCTCAAACTTGCCAGCACCTTCTAATGTTCATCTACTACTTTTGAGCAGTTATTAAAAATGCTCAAATGCTCTTCCCTAAGCTCATCTTCAAAGCAGGCTTCTGAACTATTAAGACATTTCACCCCTTCGACCTCCCGCCCCCGGGATCTAGTAATTTCTAGTTTAAAAAGTGGCTGGTGAAGCCTATCAATAAAATGTTGCAATCTACTTCCCACCCCCCAGTCATTTGCATTGTTTGTTAATTTAGTACTCAGGAACTGGAGTGCGATAGGAGATTAGGGGACTCTCAGCACCTCGTAGGATCCAGGCCTACTACAATCAAATGGTAAGGAAGGCTACAGCACAAAATCAAGCTCTTGAGATTGCGCACGGCAGACACACTTGTTAGTTCCAGGAGTTTTGCTCTGTTTTTAATAATCCTAACGTATGGCTTTTAAAGCTGTTTAATATTGTATAGTGTCAGCAGGGATGCAAGCAAGGCGCAGCATGCTTCCAAAATATACACAATGTATGCAGGGGGGAAATTTCAAAATGGAACAGGTTTGTATATTTAAAAAAAAAATACATGGAGGAAAAAATATTATCTCATAAAAAGAAGACTTTTTGCCAGTAAAAATTATATTTATAATAAGCTTTACTACCCTCTAAGTAGGAGTGTGGCAAAGTTCAATATTGCACAGGTACTTTTTTAAAATCATGTACAGGTCACTTTGGCAATGACTCCCTTCTGCTGAATAGAAAAATTATACAGGATGTTGAAAATCCACATTGGAGGTAAGGTACATTAACCCTGCCCCAGGCAAGTTTAATGTACACACTGGCTTCTTAGGAACACCATTTTTTAATTCCACAAATGTATTTTGCTTTGTGAGCAAGAATTTTTTTTTCCTACTGACTCTACCCCTCCCACCATAGGATACACCAAAATTTCTTGAGTCAAAATAGCTCAACTATCAGCAAGATAGTTTAAAGCACATTGCTTTACATAAATTGCACAAAGTCTGCCTAACATAGTAATAAATAAAAACAAGAGTTCATTACGCTGACTATACAAAAATGCAGATCATTTGGCAAACACAGGCTGGCTTCAGATGTGCAATCCTGGATCCCTAGTGAGAATGTTCATTTCCACTTGCATGTTCAATGCTTTAGGGCCCAAACCTGCCATTGTTAGTTCTGGATACCACAACTCCTACTCAAGTCAATGGTAGTTGAGCCATTCAGCACCTCAAAGAAATGAACGCCTGGTATACTGAGTGCTCCTGAGAGCTTCTGAACACCCTCAACTAACACTGAAGTCAATGTGAGTTGATGGCAGTCAGCACCTCACAAGAAGTGCTCAACACATTGCAGGGTCAAGCCCATATTGAGCAGAGCTAGAGATATATATTCTTTTTTTCAAATCGGTTTCACACTAGCGATGGGAGAAGTTCAAAAGTGTCAAAGATTCTATTCAATCCCGATAAGCAGCTAATGGTTTATTGGAACCTCTGATCTAAAAATAGGTCAGGATACCATGGAAGATGTCCCCTTTTGCAAGGCTTAGTGATTTTTGGACTGGGTCTGAAATACGAGAACAAGCTCTGTGGGAATAGTGCACCATTTCAACCAGAACCAGCAGGGGGAAGGGTCAAAAAACCCACAAAGGTATTCACACCTCAATAGGACCATAGTTCAGTTCAACTTTTGATTTTAAGTCCTTTTTTTATTTTACCCACCCTCTACGTTAATAACATGATGCCTCTAAATCATCTGAGGTTTGGGTTATTTAGAGATTAACTTAAAAAAAGAAAAGGAACTCTCCCCAACTGCATAGAACTCAGCCATCACCAGCTGGCTGATTTTGTGTAAGGATCACAGCAAAAGCAGCTAAAGGAGGAGAGGGCAGTGTCCTTGTGGATTAGCTGGGAAAGGGCTTTCCTTGCATACCAAGCAGCACAGAAGAAAGCAGAGGTGTTTGTGGAAGGAGGAGAAAAGGAGGAACTCAAGACTGGCATCATTGGTAAGGGTGACACAACAACAGGCAAGAGCAGATAAGTAGGGAAGAGTCCAGGGCCGGTGCTTCCATTAGGTGACCGTAGGCGGTCGCCTAGGGCGCCAGGATTTGGGGGGCGGCATTTTGTGGGCTCCCCACGGCACGCACGGGAGCTTCTGGTTCCGCTCCCATTGCGCCGCCAAAGAAGGACCTTCTGCCGACGTGCCGTGGAAAACAGCGGCAGGCAATTGAGCAGCTCAATGACTGCCGCTGTCGCCTGCGGCATTTCGGCAGAGGGTCCTTCTTCGGCGGCGCAATAGGAGCGGAACCAGAAGCTCCCGCGCGCCCCATGGAGAGCGCACAAAATGCCGCCCCCCGAATTCTGCCTAGGGCGCCAGAAACTCTGGCGCCGCTCCTGGAAGAGTCTGTTCATCCAAGGCCATGTAGGTCAGCACAAGAAGCCTGGACCTTGTAGGATGGGAATTCAAAGGCAGGGGAGGAGTGACATGGTCAGACTGATGGGCAAGGAAGATGGTTTTTTAAAAAGAAGGTGCATTTTGAATCAGTTGGAAGTGGTCTTTGGGAGACCAAAGCCAAATTTGCACTAATCAAAATAGAAGATGATGCGGGCCTGAAGGAGAGTTTTAATGGTGTGGATGGCAAAAAAGTGCAGATTATGGAAACATTCTGGAGAAAGAAACAACACAATTTAGACAAAACTGGATGAAGGGGTATCAGCCACCTGGAAACTCTCATGGGATCTGAGTAGGATCATCCTGGCCCCTCTCCAGGGGGTGTTCAGAGCAGGAACCAGTGGGGTGGCACTCAAAAGCATGACTCCACTGAGCTTGCTGTGGCAGCCCGTGTCTAAAAATGCTGCTTCTCTCCTGGCGAAGGCTACATATCTAAAGGGTGAAGGCCCTGGAATCTCAATTTCCATATTTGGCTTCCTTTGCTGTTTCCTACGTGAACGGTTCTCTGCTTAGATGCTGAGATAAAACAGGTTTTCCATTTGCATTTTCCAAAATAAGTTGCTGGTTTTCTTTTTTAAATTCTTTCCTATGAACTTGGCTGGGGGCACCACATATTACTTGTGCTCTTTTACTTGACCATGCATAGAAAACAGGGAGAGGAATTTTCAGCAATTCTCAGCCTGTGCATTTTTGGCAGCAGACAAGATCTGACTATTTATTTAGCTCACAGAAATAAGCCTTGCAGGCGAGGCATCCTGGTGTGTCAAGCTATCATATGGATCGGGAGTAGGGAATTGTGTGTACTTTGTTGTTCCTTTCTTGCTGCCCTAACAAGAGCTTTTCTAAATTATACTAGAGTCTCTCTCTCTCTCGCTCCTTGATTTTATGCATTAGCTAAGCCTGAAAAGGTTGATTTCACACTCAATCTGGTATACACAGATAGACAACAAAAAAAAGTTGTTTGTTTTTAATTGGGCAGTGATTTTATGAATGCTCGTGAAAGTCATCATCTGACTACAGTGCTCTGTTATAGACAGCGGAGGGAAAGAGTTGCATAAGCTTTTTCCCACATAGCAAATGCCAATCCACCCCTTTTATTCTAGTTCCACAAGCTTCTTCAAAAGGGCGACTGTGGATTTTGCTGTACTGCCCACTTCATTTTGCTGCCAGGTGTAGAGATCTGAAAGTGTGTTGCATTCCAACAGCATAGCAATTTTGTAATGCAAACAAATAACCCCGGCAGTGGGATTTTCAAAAGAATCTACGGGAATGCAGCGTTCTGCTCCCATTGAATAGGAAGTTGAGCATCTTGGAGCACTGATTGTGGCCCACTTAATTCCCCCTGTGACCTAAGATAGTCCTGGATCCAGATCTCCAGTGATGGAATAAACCACAAAACAATCTCTGCCCAAAGTGTATTCTTGAATGTAATGTATCTCCACTAGCAAAGCAACAACTCTGTCTTATGCAGACTTATTGAGTAATAGCAAGAAATACATAGCACTGATAGAACATAATATCACTTAAGAGTTAATGATCTTGCTAAATACAAAAATGCAAACCTATGAACAAGTAAAGGGTGTGGTTATGATATGGGTGTGTATGGCTAGACAGAAACTGTATTAACATTGCACCACTTTTGTTAAAGGAAATCTTAGTGGTTTTTTTCTCTGCTGCAAACAAACAATGCACTTCCTTTTTCTTAATCAAAAGGAAGGTGCATGGGCTTAGTCAAGAAAAGAGCATTAATCAGGAGATAGACCAGCATCTACATGTACTAGTCACTCAGTGCCTACTTCCTGCTTGACCTACTTCGAACTTCAGCAAAAAAAGGCACATTGATTTTGCAGGTAGTTTTGCAAAACAAAACAAACCCAACCAATGTTTATCATGCTCCCTGGGGATCTATCGGAGAGATCACTGGGGAAGTTACAGAGATTTAATATGGGGATGGGAGGAGAGAGAAACTTGTTTCCAATTCCAGAGGCTGACGCTTGTTTAAACTCACCCCGTCCCCGATTTCCAGTCTTACCCTCCCCTGTCCCTTCCTACAGTACTTCAGCACAGGAGTGAACATTGCTACCACACACTAAAGGCCCAATCCCACAAGGTGCCAATGAAGTCAATAGGAGTTGAGAAGCCAAGACCTAGAAATAGGTGCACTCAGTATCTTTCAAGGGCGAGCCGTCAGGAAGATATGATAAATTATGGGCATTGAGGTGGAGTTCACAGCCTTCCTAACAATTGACTCATCAGCCCTCCAAACTGATTCCTCTCTCACAGTTGACTTCTAAGGCTATGTCTACACTGCACAGCTTTTAGCGATATAGCTGTGTTGCCACACCCGTGCCACTAAAGCTGCGCAGTGTAGCCGCCGTTTGTCGGCTCTCTTGCAAACAGAAAACTCCCACCCCCGGCGAGCAGCGTTTGCATTGTCAGCAGGAGAGCGCTCCTGCTGACAACACGCTGTTCACAATGGCACTTTTTTTTTTTTTTGGTCTTTCAGTGGGCAGGGGGTTAATACCTCTGAAAGACAAAAGTTTTGTCATTAAATTGCCAGCGTAGACATATCGTAATTGTCCTCCCTCACAACTGTTGATTTCTCATCCCTTCCATCTTAACTCCACTTTCCTTTGCCTCTCCCTCAGCTCTGCTTATTTTCTTTTCTATTGCAGCTGGCTGATAGATCTTCACCACCACTCATTTGTCCCATTTCTATCTGTGTAGAAATGGCAGCTTCCTTAAGACTGTGGCAGATGGAAACCTGCTCTTTACTAATCATTAAGCACTAGTAGGCCAGATCACAGACTAGCCCACAATGGTGGCATAGCCATGTTGATCACAGGTTATTAGGAAGACAAGGTTGGTGAGGCAGGGCCAGCTCCATCATTTTGGCCACTCCAGGCCGGAAAGAAAAAAAAAAAGCCGCGACTGGCAGCACTTCGGCGGCAGTTCTACCGCCGCCGTGTCGTTCTTCAGCAGCAAGTCCTTCCCTCCAAGAGGGACCCACCGCCAAAGAGCCGCCGGACGTGCCGCCCCTCTCCATGAGCCGCCCCAAGCACCTGCTTGCTGCGCTGGTGCCTGGAGCCGGCCCTGGGGCGAGGTAGTATCTTTTTATTGGACTAACTTCTGTTGGTGAAAGAGACAAGCTTTCAAGCTACACAGAGATTGATGCCCTTAACTGGCAGTTTAACTGCCATTTTCTGTAACAGCAATAATCTCACCACATTTAGCGTTTTGTGGGAGCAGAATTTTGCGTGTGCAAAGCAAGGAGATATACTTGATCTGACCCCAATCACTTTTTGCTCTGTTTTTGCTTGATGCAGTGCTTCTGTGACTTGAGAGAAGAGCAGACACCCATGGAATTTATTGAAAGTGACATTACACATCTATTTTGGTCGAAGGAGAGGAGCAGGTAATGTCTTTATGACAGAAAATCTCACAGATTTTACTGACCTCTATAGATTGTTTCTGGGAAAAACAGAAAATGGGCAGATAAAGTGAGTGCTGTGTGCAAGCTGTAATTTCCTAGACAGCAACATCCCTGCTGTGGGATACATCTGCAAGAAGTGTTACTTCTGAAGCACTTCAAGTTGAGAAAATTTTGTGAATTAATTGAGAATCACAGGAATGACAGGAGCCAGATTAGAAAAAGAGAATTACTACATACATAAGACTAAACTGGATGGAAATCTGGGCATTGCACCCTGAGAACACACTAGTCAACAGGTCTTTCCTCTTTTCTTTTACCAATTCTCTGTTGCAGTTCTTAGGATTGGAAACCCCAATACATCTGCATGGGACCAGCACTGGAGAACCAGAAAAGGAAACAGACAGCAGGCTCATTTAAGACAAAGACAAAGCCCTGCTTTGTGGGCAGTACATCTCCACAGTGGACAGTCCGGGTGACACTGTGCCTGATGCTAGAGCAGTGCTTCCTAGAGCTCCCTGGCACTACCTGCTCCCACTCCTACTGATGGGCTCTGGTCTCCTGGTAAGCTGACCCTGCCCGCCTCCCGACAGCTGACTCTTGGTCTGCCCTCTGGCATATCTCAGTCTTTGATCTCCTGGTATCTGACCTGGCCTGGCTCTTGACTCCCACTCCAACCACTACGTCAGACCTCCCATGTCCCAGCTGTGACATCAGGGGAGCATTGCATCTAGACCCAGGGTTGGTGCAGAAGGCTCCTTCTGACCTCACCCAAGACCTTGTGTACCCAATGCAGTGCCCAGACCTACCATCATCCTATGACTAGAAAGTGAAACCTGACTAGAGAGTTAAACACCTAATGGACAGAAAGAGCTTAGATCAGCCTCACATAGGGTGACCAGACGTCCTGATTTTATCAGGACTGTCCTGATATTGTCCTGATATTTTGCACTCCAGCGCATGGCGCATGGCGGGGGGGGGCTGGGGCCCCAACTCAGCCCTGGCCCAGCTCTGACTCCTCCTCCTCCCTGCCCCATTGGATCCCTCCCCAAATCCCCACCCTGGCCCCGCCTCTTCCGCAAGCACGCCGCATTCCTCCTCCTCCCCCATCCCTCCTAGGCTTGCGCAAATCAGCCGTATGGCGGCACAAGTGCTGGGAGGGAGGGGGGAGAAGCAGGACGTGGCAGCCCGCTCAGGGGAGGTGGAGGTGAGCTGGTGCTGTGGGGAGTGGGGCAGGGAGCTGCCGGTGGGTGCTCAGCCCCCACCAATTTTTCCTATGCTCTGGTGGCTCATTTTTTATTTTTTTCTCCGCCAGTGACCCCACCACTCCCCCCGTATCCTGATATTTCATGTCTCTCCTCTGGTCACCCTAGCCTCAAACAAAAGACAATGGGTCCACAAGTGACTCAGGAAGCCGTTGTCTGATTGTCATGTCTCTTTATGTTCAATGCTGAAAGGCTCTAATGGAGCAGGAAAAAATATTAATTTATGCTGAAAAAGAATGTAAATTATGCAAACAAGTAAAATTATGGTGGGACAATCAGCTTTCATTAATTGAGTCCTAAATAAGGAGATGAGAAAGCAAAAAATTGCTTCCCTTACCTCCTGCTAGGAAATTGGTAATTATGCATACAAGAAGAGTTAGCATAATTAGACTTAGCTGCTATTTTAGTTTGGCTTCAGTTATGAAAATGAAGTGTGAGCACTTAAAAATCACATTCCACAAAAACAGCTAGCAAAAAGGTGGCAGCAAGGGTACCAAGTAGCAAATATACTGTCTACAAATCCTTAACAACAGAGATGTTTGCATTGTTGCATTTTCCTGAGCAGCTGACAGGAAGAACCCATCTTTTGTGCACTTTAACTCTATATGGATGCACCAGCTTTGGCAGCAGAATAAATTTAATTTTTTGTATAGTCTAGGGCCTTTTCCTGTGCAAAACTGACTCTGCAGCTGCTCCCTGTTCCAAGAAGAGATACTCCTTCAGCTGCTGCTTCCTTCGACAACCCACCAGTAACTGGGCTGCAATCTTGCTGAGGGTGGAATGCCTGATCACGATGTTGCAATCAGGCCTGACATCACAGATCTGTCCGAGAAGGAATTTCACAAGAGCTGTCGTAACCCCAAATATGCGCTGCCTAGCTGGAAGCCGTCTCATCAATAGCATGATGATGAAAGGGCCATGCAGCCCCACTCAAAACAAAGGCAATTGTAGGGTAGAGCCCTCATCCGCTGCAGCAGAGAGCACTCACAATGGCAGGGAAAGGGGAGAAAAAGATCTCTTATTTCCAGCTCCCACGTATCATTTTTTAAAATGATTCTGGCCCATAAACCACCCCAAAATCTTTCACCTTGCAAAGGTGCAGTAGCAAAGGCCTCAGTCTTTCCCATGCAGCCCAGGCAGGATGGAAGAGACATCCCAGAGGGATTGACAGGATAGGGAGCACTGGAATCACAGAGACCAGTAGCTCATTCATGTGATCACTAGGCAGCGCCCTGTTTGCGGAGCTTTTTATTTCCACAGGGCATGGGTTGGCTGACCCCAAATTAGCCAGAGTCTTCTGAAGGGAATGGAGACTTTCAGCTGGATTGGGCCCTGGAGCTATTACAGCAGAAACACCTGCTGATGGGATCAGCATTCACAACATCCATAATGAATCGTCTGTGCCCTATAGATTTTCTAGTTCAGTTGCCTCCCATAGAACTTTTTGTTTCTATTGTTTCTCAGAAAATGACTGCCAGCACCACCAGCAATATACCAGGCCCTATACAAGACCCCTGGCAGATTGCCTCTGCTCTCTCATACAGTTTTACTCTTTGGTGCTGGGGAATTCAAGAGACACTTATATTTCATTTTGAAACGCGGGGGGGGGGGGAGAGATCAACATTGGAAACTACGCCTCAGCAGAGACTGTTCAAAACACTGTCAGTAAATTTAGCATTGGCCAAGTTGATTTGCTTGGCTAATCACTACAGACGCAGGTCATATATTTACTTTTGAATTAGAAATGTACCTAATGAAAAATTGACCAGATTGCAAAAAAAAAAAAAAGGCTTTAAAAATGTGTTAGTTTGTGTGCTGGATGATAGTCAAGTGATGGACAGAAGACAGTTTTCCATGCCAATGTCAGTTCTCTCACTTGCCTTTCATACCACTGATCACAAGGTGCTCCTGAATCAACTGCTCTGAGTTGCAGAGGTTCCTGGCATTGCTCCAAGTGACTTTGACTTTGATCATTTCTTTTGGGTAGGTTTTAATCACTGGTGATCTCTAGTTATTCATTAGCCCTGAGGGTATTTCCCTGTCCATGTCAAGCTGACTTCATATATATTTTATATTTGAAAGTGATCCAACCATATTGCACAATTGTCTGATTCTGACACTGCTGCTGTGCAACATCTAAGTGAAGCCATTCAGAGAATGGATAAAAGAGCACAATCTGATGTGCCTTCAGATTTCTATTCTCCTCCTCAAGGAGGGAGATTCCATCTGAGCACTGTCTCTCTCTCTCTCTCACACACACACACACACACACACACACAGCAGATTGGCTCAGACATTTTGGAGGAATGTAAAGGCAATTTTGGCAGGTGCTTATTAGGCCTTATTGCCTTCATTTAAAAATGTTTTACCCTCATTTTTGTTCGACTCCAAAGACCCCTAGACATGGGGCAGAAATATTGTTAGCAGACATCTTGGATGGGCTTTTCCATAATTCACGTGAATACCTGCAGCGAATCGCCACAGCCCACACACAGTATACAATACATCATTCCAGCCCTGACACTGTAATCACTGTTCCAAACGTTGATCTACTTATTGGCTGCCCGATGCCATGTTCTTGTGGGCATATTTTACTTCCTTCTCATTTACACAAACTGAAATGCATAGACACCCCAATCCCCTGGCAGTGCCTAGGCACAATGGCGTGGACTGAAGGACTTTGCGGATGAGTCTGGTCTCCACACACTATCTACCACCCATTTCACATCCCAGCATCTCCTCACACCCAGTTCCATGCCCTCTGTACCCTTCTTCCACCTTTCAAGCCCCTTTTTCTCCCCAGTTAACAGGACATTACAGGCTAAGGGCCCATGAGTTGGGGCTGAAGGATCAATTTCTTTAGACTGTACTGCCTGGTCATTGCTAACGTTTTAATGTAGGATAGCACCCTAGAGAGTCTTCTCTTTTTACAACATATACCAAAAACCTATATTGGAGGTGATAAGATAAGAAAGGGTTTATCATTCGTTTCCATGATTGCAGATACGGTGTGCTCATTGCATTGGCTGCTTTTCGTCTAGCCTGTTTGTACAGATTTCACATAGCCGCTAAGGCATTTTACTTCCTGGGGGGAAATAAATAAATCACTCCAATCAGCTGCATTTCTTGAGGTGCTGCAAACAAACTGCAGTGGAAATGTTATCATTTGGAACAGATTTAGCCTGCAGGATCATGTGTTAATTTAAACTTTAGCATTTAAAAATAGTTTCCCATGGCACCATGTAAATACAGGATGTGGCCAGAGCAAGCAGATACAAATCAAATGAAGTTTTATTGCTTGAAGTTGTTTATTTCAAACATTTGACAGTTACTGAGAGACAAACTCACCTCTTTATTCTCCTGAGCCCCTCTGTGCAGTGGAATAACACTCTGGAATACAACATACTGTATACAGACGTATATTAACACCTCAGTGGTTACTTTTCTGTCTCAAACTACTTTCAGTGCAAGTATCAATGGCAAACAGATTGGTTACTGTTTGATAAACTCGTTGGACCTGAGTTAATGCTGCTAACAGCATTGGCCACATGGTCCCAGTTGCAGAAAGCTGGGCCACTGCACTCTCACTCTGGCTGGGAATATCTGCAAACTAGGGCTGGTCCAAATGTTCTGCCAAAACTGTTTTTTGATGGAAAATTGGGTTTCTGACCAAAAACATTGTGGAAAGTGGCTGCTTTCTGTGGAACTCTTAGGGGTTTATCAGAATAATTTGGCCAAAAAAACCCAGAAGTATTTTGTAAATGTAATTTCCTAGGTTTTTAAAAAGCAAACTGAAACCCCCCCAGAAATTCCATCATGAGCATTGTATTGACACCCCCATGGGTCATCAGCAGAGTTGGAACCTTTAGATCCACCACACAGATCTGTGTTACTTGCAGCCAACAGAGTAACTGATAGCAATAGTAGGTTGTCATTCTCTGTGTGGACCAGCACTGTAGAGGGCTGACACATATGCTTTGCTGGTGAGTTTCACAAATATTTGCTGACAGCAGAGGAACAGTGAGCCTCAGTGTGATGGGTTCGGTCACAGAGACCCCCTTGAGACTGTCACCTGATGTGCTGAGACTACCTCTGACCCCGTTTTCTCTGCCAGTTTGGGTCTCCAGAACCCTGCCTTGTTGAGCCAGACATGCAAGCCTGCTGCAACACAGACCCAGGGTCTGAACCACACCCCCAAAGCTGCAGACTTAACTGAAAACAGCTTAGCAAGTGCTCCTGTCTCCAGGACCCAGACACCCAGACACCCAGTTCCCAAAGGGATCCAAACCCCAAATAAATCTGTTTTACTCTGTATAAAGCCTATACAGGGTAATATCATAAATTGTCCACCCTCTATAACACTGATAGAGAGATATGCACAGCTGTTTGCTTCCCCAGGTATTAATTACTCACTCTGGGTTCAGTAATAAAGAAAAGTGATTTTATTAAGAATAAAAAGTAGGATTTAAGTGGTTCCAAGTAATAAGGACAGAACAAAGTATGTTACCAAACAAAATAAAACAAAACATGCAAGTCTAAGCCTAATACATTTAAGAAACTGAATACAGGTAAATCTCATTCTCAGAGATGTTCCAATAAGCTTCTTTCACAGACTAGACTCCTTCTTCATCAGGGCCCAATCCTTTCCCTTGGTACAGTTCTTGTTAGTTCCAGCTCAGGTGGTAACTAGGGGATTTCTCATGACTGGCAGCCCCCTTTGTTCTGTTCCACCCCCGTTTACAGCTTTGGCACAAGGCGGGAATCCTTTGTCTCTCTCTGGGTTCCCACTCTTCCTTCTAAATGGAGAAGCACCAGGTTTAAGGTGGATTTCAGTACCAGGTGACATGGTCATGTCACTGTAAGACCTCATTCTTCATTACCTACAGGCTGGCCCCCACCTGCACAAGGTCGCTTGCAGGTAAATAAACCGTCTACAGCCAATTGTCCTAGTCAATGGGTGCCATCAAGATTTTAAACTGCCATTAATGGCCCACACTTTGTATAATTATAATAGGACCTCAGAGTTAACTTCATGTTTCTAGTTTTAGATACAAGAATGATACATACATACAAATAGGATGAACACACTCTAGGTTATAAGCTTTGTAACGATACCTTACAATAGACCTTTTGCATAAAGCATATTCCAGTTACATTATATTCACACTCAAACATATTTCCATAAACATATGGAGCGCAACATCACACTCGGGACTCTTAGCTTCCATGCCAGGCTACAGAGGGGAGTGTTCTCTACTGGCATAGACCCTTCTGCCCATTCCCCTTAACATCACCTGCTCCAACCTGGGCCCCATACACTCCCAGTCCAATTCTCCCCAGTCCCCTTGCCTGGCAATTTCCAATTTCCTCCCCCGCCTCCATTTTCTTGTCCCCAGTCTCATTCCAGTGTCAGTTCCAGTTCCCCCCTCCTGGTTCCTTATCCTTTCCCACCCCTTCCCCCCAGCTATGTTCACCAAGTCCACTGGCTCCCAGTCTCATTCCACCCCACACATCCAGCTCTTTGTCCTGCTCTCCACCCTGCTCTGGTCCTAGTTCTCCCCTCACACCTGGCTCCTTGTCAGATCTGTCTCCTTCTCACCTCCTGCCTCCACCCCACTGGTTCCAGTCTGGCTGCCCAGCCAGCTCCAATCTTCCCTGTTGCCTCCTCACTGAGCTCAGTCTCCTCTTGCCCCCATCCTACTCGCAGTTCTAGTCTCCTTGCCCACCTTTCCCAGTCCCTTTTAAGTTCACACTGGGTGAACCTAATGGTCCGTTGTAGTCTTAAAATCTATTAATCTTCTGCTGCCAATCCCAATTTCCCCCCCACTAACTCCCTTTCTCCTTGCCCCATCAGTCCCAGTCTCCCCCACCTCAATTCCTAGTATCCCTCTCTATTATCCCAATATACTCAGCTCTGCCCTGCTCCCCATGCAGGGCCGCCCAGAGGATTCAGGGGGCCCGGGGTCTTCAGCGGCGGGTCTCGGGGTGGAAGGACCCCCCCGCCGCGGGTCTTCAGGGCACTTCGGTGGTGGGTGCCGGGGTGGAAGGACACCCCCCGCCCCCCGCTGCCGAATTGCCACTGAAGATCCGGAGCGGAAGAAGCTCCAGGGGCCCGGGCCCATTGAGAGTTTTCCGGGGCCCCCGGAGCGAGTGAAGGACCCCACTCCAGGGGCCCCAAAAAACTCTTGTGGGGGCCCCTGCAGGGCCTGGGGCAAATTGCCCCACTTGCCTCCCCCCCACCGGGCAGCCCTGTCCCCATGCCCACAGGTCTGGCTCTTGTCCCTGGTGCATTGAATCAGGCAGCTTCCTCCTCCATGCTGCCTGGATGCCAGCAAGAGGGGCATTGAAAACACAAGAGAAACAGCCTCCCTGCTTTTGATATCCAGCGCTGACAGTGGCCCACAGCAACATAAAGCTGCAATTTCAGGGAAAATCCTGCTCAGCCCCCAGGCTGGAGCATGCCCAGTATGCATGGAATCTTCAGAGTTTTTGGCTTCACAGCTCTAGCATGTCATTACTGAGCATGTGGAAACTAACATTTTTCAAAGGCTTATAACTTTTCCAAATTCATAGCAGTGGCAAAGGCACACTCCGACACAAAGGCCATCACTGACGAACATTAACACTCTACTCCAAAGCATAAGGGCAATAGAATTTCTCAAAAAAAAATTACCCAATTTTTGTAACATGGGCAAAACAATGTATGCATCGTTTGCTTTGTTGTCAGAAATGGCAGAACCCTTTTGGCTGAAATTTTCCAAAAATATTCAGTCTTAGGCTGACATCCAACATGGAAAATTTCATCCCAAACAGTTAAATTTTGGCAAAATTATAAGCAACTCAAAAGAGGGTCCTATAATGGGAAATGTCAAGCAAGCCCAATAAGAGGTAGGGCTACCAGATCTACCTAAAATCAAGGTAACCAGGACCAGGGAGGAAGCAATTTATCCCTATTCAAAACAGCTCTGATGCAAATGCACCTGGAATAATGAAGTGCCAGGAAAAGAACACGGTACCAAATAATAATGCCTAATTAGTGGAACTACAGAGAAAGGCAATGAAAATGGTTAGGGGGATGGAAGGATTGCCTCACAAGGAAAACATTAATATTCAATTGCCCAAGTGACAAAGAAGGGCAGCTGAACTCCAGGACTATTTGAAGGGTGCAAACATTAAGGAGGGAGGAGGATTATTGAACATAATAAAAAAGTGTATAATTCCTTAACTCTAACTCACCCGGTGAATTGCAGATCATGATAAATAAGTTCTTTGATGCATGTATCGTTTTCAGCATGATAACCAGTATCAAGAAAACAATATGCCACCTAAAATCTACGCCGATAATGAAGCTCTGGACAACGTGAATCACTTCTGCTCTCTTGGATCAATTTAACCAGCTCACTTAGCCTTGATAGAGAATTTGATGTGAGAATTGGCAAAGCCTCTGCCTGCCACCTTTGGCAAACTTACCTCACGTGGCTGTAAAAACAAGCTGCTAACCCTAAATACAAAGATGTCCATTTATCAGGATTGTTTCCTCAGGACCCTCCTTTATGGCTGTGAAAGTTGGGTCACATACTCCAACCAAGAGCAGAGATGGAACAGTTTCCACCTTTGCTGTCTCAGAAAAATCCTGGGAGTCACTTGGGACCAATGGATCACTAACAATGAGATCCTTGAGAGAACCAACCTATAGTCTATGCAGACTACACTGGACGCTCATAGGCTTCACTGGCTGGGACACCTCATGGAGCATGTGTCTCAAGATCATCTGCCAAAGGCTGTGCTCTATGGCCAACTCAAGAACTACCGACGATGCAGAGGAAGGCCATTTAAGTTCCAGTACAGCGACACAGTCAAGCAAGGTCTCAAGAAATTCAGCATTCACACTGACAACTGGGAGAACGCTGCCCACAGCAGCTCAGTCTGGAGCAGCCAGGTCATGGCTGGTGCAGTCAGTCATCGCAGAGAGCCCAGGGGGAGGCTCACAGGCAAGCCAGGAAACAGAGTGTGCTCCAACCACCATCTAGACCTGTAGCCACTGTGGGAAGGTTTGCCACTCACGCACTGGGCTCTTCTCCCACACTACTGTCAAGCACCATTGACTGACTGAGTCATGTTTCCTTTCATCTGTCAAGATGTTGGATGCTCATATAACCAGGAGTAATAGGATGAAATTCATCCTAAATTTTCAAATTCCTAACATCATGTAAACCTTCCTGACACTGAGATTTATTAGCCTGTGTTATGGCTTCCCAAGTGATTCTGCTGTCCTAATTCTGCTTTCAAGCCCATTGTCTTCCAGCGATATCCACCAAGTTATATATTCACAGCTGGGGACATAATTTGGTCTGCAGAGGTTTTATTACTGGTAATGATACAGGAGAAGGAAAAATAATAGCTTGACTGCCAGAGCCCAGAATGAGCTTTCAGACCAGGCACTTAGGAAATCTTTTTTTTTTACTTCTACATTAACCAGACTAGATCTGGTCCATGGAGAAACCTCTCAATCCCATTTGTACAGTCAATCACACTTCAGGGTAGAATCACACTTCAAGGGCACTGTGGACTTGACTATGAATTCCTTTGCCATTCAGCATGTATTCTTCAACTGTATCATTACCACAATTTGATTTTTTCCCCTTAATTTGTTCAAATAAAAGATACCATCAGCTTTACATGCAAATGTAAGAGATAACAATGAATTTCACAATCCTGTTATTTTCTTAGCTAAAGATACATGGTTGCATAGTAATCCCTAACAGGCTGCAAAAATAAGAAATTTTGGCAATGAGGAGTCCATATTAGGATAGAAGTATTTTGGGGGATGGAGGAAGGGAAAGCATTTGTTTTCATGTCTTAAACAAGTCAAATGAGATAAGAAAAAGCATACCACATATTTATGTTTCATGTTAAATGTCATAGGGTTAGAGCTAGAAGGAATTATATAAAGAACTAGCTATCAGAAAAATGTCAGAGTATACAAAAAACAAAGAACCGCATTTTCTTTGATATCATTAAACGGAATCATTCCAAATACTCAATGGAAAATACATTATTTTTTTGAGTTTAATTTCTTGTTGTGTTTAAGAAAAGGTTGTGCTGCAAAAACTACAGGAAAAAAGAAACCTGCTCTGCCCCCCTTCCTCCAAGGGTGTTTCTAGCAGTCAGCAGGGAACAGACATACCTACTGAGGTCCTTATTTACCGCTTCACTCATTCTTCACATTCTTTTGCAGGAAACGGCAGGGCTTTAAGTGAGGTCTACCAGCAGGTGCGCTGGGACTTGGGCAAGCTGCAAAGGAATACAAACACCAGCTAATTAAGTCTATTGTTAAAACAATTTGTTTCTTGCTGAGGCTGAGTCATCTGAAAGTGTTTCAAGATGACAGATTTCATTTGTGGGGGCAGAGTGCCATCTTCATTCTGGAGCTTTCCTCTCCCCTCCCCCACTCCATTGCAGAACTTACGGTTCCCAAAACAAGTAGGGCAGTGATTTTTTTTTAATAAACATTTTCCATGGCCACAATTCTAAGCTCTTCCTTAGGCAAAGTCGTTATTGATAGGAAATAGCCCGTCACTAATGTAGGGAATATTAGCCCCTAAAAGAAATAAAAGTAACAAACAATGAGATTTGTAGCATCTGTATCCAAAACTCTATTTGTAATGAACACCTGCCCCCAAGAGGCCAGAGGGGATATTTTTAACTTGTGGGTACCAACAATAGATAACCACAAACCATTTTTTTCATCCGGTATGCAGGCCTGCCAGCAGAACCCTGCACCCTGACATGAACAGCTTGAGCAGTGACTGTTGATAAATCAAGCAGTATATTTAAAACGAATTTGACTTTTGGACCCTCCTGGGAAAACAGATGTGCTCCACAGCAATGAGAAAAGTCAACTTATTTCAACATCTATATTCTCTATGAAGCAACATCACAGATACAAGTATAACCTTGATTAGCCAGTTGGGAAGGACACCCCAAATGTCAGATAATTGAGTGAAATGAATCTGCATTCAGGATCTCCTGATCCAGTCTATTTCTCTCAGAAGTTTCTTTTCAATAGTCTTTTATGCAAATGAGCAATGAATCATCTTCTAGTTATATTATAATATGCATACATTTATGAATGAGAATTCTAGAACACAAAATTCTTTACTCAGCTTTTGAATTCAAATAACTTAACACACTATTAATATAATCTCATGGTGGCCTCTTTGCTCTCAAAGTTACACTCCTCTCTGTTTCTCAGAAGTTTTTTTTTTTTTAAATCTTCGCGCACACACACGCGCGCGCACACACAGACACAGCATACAGTCCAAAATTGCCTCCTTTTTAGAGTTTGGCTTTACTGATCATCCAAACAAGCCTCTGCCTAAACCGTCTCACCATTCTCGAGAGATCCTAAGCTAGGCCTTCCATGTAGGACCTCCTCTGTCCTAGTCCATAGCTCCTTTTACCTCATTCTCTCCAAACCCTCTTCTATCTTGGTTGGGGCTAACTAGATCCACTTCTGAGTCTGGGTCAGTAGTAATTACTCTGATTCTAGCACCTAATTTTACGGCATCTCAGCAAAGGAACCCAGTTACCTTCCACCTGTGCCAAATCCCATTGTACCATTTTAAAATGTTTGAAACATCTGCTCTGTGAGTCCATGACAGAGCATTCTTCCATCAATTCTACAAATGAAGTGTACAACAGATTGCCATATCCTAGATAGGGACCAAATTCTGAAGCCTTTCATTGAGCAAAACTTCCATTAAATTATTATAAAATGTGGCCTGTTATACTGATGCGGCAGACAACAAAATCTTCCTTCTCCTGCACATATCACTACGTAAAAAACATATTTTGATTTGGGATAATCAGGTAAGTATTTAATATGTGGACGAAATGTAAGTGGTATTCATTAGGGATGGTTAAAGCACAGCTCAAAACACACACATTTCTCTGAATCAACCCCACTTTGATTTTACACCTCCTTTAACGATCATAATTTATTCTGTTAAGAACCATTTACTTCCTGATTCTTCTCCTCCTTCTCATAAAGCTCTTGCTCCATTTCTATCACCGTTCTACTTCCTGTACCTGTAAAGATGCTTTCCCAGGTCCAGTTGTGTCTCTGCTGGGTCCTGGCTCCCCTTCAGTTCTCATGTATTCCGCAGTTTGATAAAACCCAAACGGCATTGTGTGCTTTACTATATTCACCAGATCTGTCTTTGCATGACTGTTTTCTGTCATGCATTATTTAGTTCTGCAAAATACTCTGAGACACACTGCTTATGAAAAGTATTAGACAAAATACAGCTGTATTCTAAGTATATCCAAAAAAAACTATGTTTTGCCACAGTAAATGAGTAGTTATTCAATATTTCTTTTTATCCTCCTCATTCAGTGTGGCCGCAGGCCTTACCATATACCATCCATATCCTGCTGTGAATACAAAATTATTTATTTCCTTCCAGATGTTTCTGTGGCGCTCATCACTATAGTATCTGAATGCCTCACATCAGTACTCCTTTAAGATTAAGTGAGATTATCCCCATTTTACAGCTGGGAAATGGAGGCACAGAGAGATCATGGTCAACATTGTCACATGTCCACTAATTTCAAGAGCCCAATTTGAGATACCTAGTGTGACCCAAGAACCTTTTGGTGCCAACTGGCATAGGTCCCAGGGGATGCATAAGGTGAGTGTGATGGGGTGTCCTCTACACACACACCTGGAAAGGGTTAAAAGAGGCCATATGGGCCAATCAACCTATTAGGCTGAAGGCTGAGAAGAAAGCCCTAATTAGGGGAAGCTTACCTGTACGGGCACAGGCAGGCGTCTATAAAGCCAGGGAGCTGATATCAAGAAGGAGGCTGCGGAGAGCTAATCTGCAGTCACTCCCTGGGAGAAGGGAGGTGTGTTTGGGGGCTTTAGAGACTAGTAGCCTACAGTTGCTCCCTTGGAGGAGGGAGTAGAGAGGCTGGCAAACCCCAGAGAGAGTGGAGTGCCAGGGTAGGAAGCAGCCCAGGGAATAGGCAGCAAGGTTGGGGACTGAGCAGACCTTGGTTGCATGTTGTAGGGTCCCTGGGCTGGAACCTGGAGTAGAGGGTGGGCCCAGGTTCCCCTGCCTGCCACGGGGGAAATGGCACTGACAGGGCTTTGAACTGGAAGACTGCCTGGGTCACTGTGGAAGTGACAGAGACTTTGAAGGATTATATCCCAGAAGAGGGAAACACAGGTAGTGACCTGGCTGGAGGATCAAATCATGAAGATGATGCTGTGGTTCCTAGACTGGGAGATGGGCTGCAGACAGAGAGACAGATGGAGTGATGGCGTGCAACCACGGGATGGGACGTCGACCCTATGAGCTAATCCGCAGAATGACCAGGAGGAAGCGCCACCTGCAGTGAGTAGAGTACCCTCTGACAGCCAGATATATGCATAGTAGTTCACCGAAGGGTGGCATGTACCAAGAACCAGTAGGCCAACAGTTGTCAGAATCACTGCTTAATGTACATACAGATAATACTGAAAGAGTGAAGTGTCTATATTAAAATGCATGTTCTTAAGGTCTTGGAATTAAGGCAAGTCATCAGGAGGTGACATGTCTTGGATGTGTTCCTTTGAGACAGGGGGTAGCAGACACTTATCTCCCGGTCTGGTCATGTGTGTATTATATGCCTCACAATGTGGGTCTATTTGCATACTGAGCCACAGGCAAAAGAAGAAACTGTGAAATCTACAAGAGAGGGTTGCCTGTTTATGACAAAAGACAAAGGATTGTTGGTGTATATCTGGGTGTACAAGGAAACACACAGGGTCTTTCACCTGGGATAGGCAAGCTTGACAGCATACGTTCTTATGAAAGCAGGATCACCGCCAAGCCTGGCTGTAAAATGCTGCAAGGACTTTGGGTAAGTATCACTCTACAAATCGGGAGAGTATCTAGTTAATTAAGTCAATATATGATTTTATTTTATATGTAACCATTTGTTTCCAATACTTCTGCTTGCTATTACTTGAATATGTCTGCTTTGTTAAATAAGCTTATACTTCATTTCCCTATAAACATATCTCAGAGCTGTGTGTTAAGTGGAGCGGTGACCTGAAGTGTAACTGCTAAGCTGGGGGGTACATTTTATTTGGAAGCAGTGAGTCTCTGAATACTGTGAGTGTCCAGTGAATCAGGGGATGAACACTCCAAGAAGATGCTCGGAGGGCTCGAGGGGTGGGGTTTGCCTAACGCTAACCTGTAGAGGCCTAGAGGAGAGCATCTGTGTTTCCCGTGACCAGTGGAGCTGATCCCTGGCAGGCATAACAAGGCTTCCTCAAGCTAAGGGCAGTTGGTAGCGCAGTACATCACAACGCTTGGTACCCCCAGGAGGCATCATAGCTAGGGCCCGATTTTTCAGCAAACTTAGCATATGTATAGCATTTATATGTTCAAAACACAGTTCTCATTGATTTCAGTTGCACCCATGAGTGCTCAGTACTTCTGCAAATCAACCCCTCCCCCCAGGTCTCAGGATGGACACCCAGAAACTGAGGAACACACGAGTGACTCCCTGTGAAGTTTGGTTTAAGTGACTTTGCACAGAAACTGTGTGGCAGAGGCAGGGATAGAGTCCAGTTCTCCAGCATTCAACTGCCTTAACCATTAGACTATCTTCTCTCTTCCTGCAATTCCTTCCACCTCTGTGCCTATCTACACCACTATACGCAGTTCCTGCCTTCTCCCCCTCTGCACCCAGCTCCTACCTGCCTCTCCTTCTGCTCCTATCCAACACCCCTTCCCACCTCAGCTCCTGGCCGCCTCCTCCTGAGCTTCTATTCAATCCTCTGCCCTGGCCCCCACTCCCTCCTCCTGAGCTTCTCATGAGTAACCAATTCTGCCTCCCACATTTGCTCCTCTCCAATCCCCCACTCCTGGCCCCTTCCCCTGTACTCCTCTCTCCTGCCCTATGCACCCCCAGAAGGCTGGCTCCTGGTCCCACCACATCTGCTCTCCCCCATTCCATTGACTTTTCCCTTCTCTCTGCTCCCCCCACTTTCTGGCTCTTGCAACCCCTCTCCTCCTCTTCCCTCCCTCCCCCCACAGAAAATATCATCACCACCCCTCAAAATTCAAGTCAGGGTGATTCCTCTTTCTCCTCCACACTGCCTGACCACTAACAATGAGCAGTAACAACATAGGGGAGACCATCTTCCTGTTCTTAATTCTTGTGTCTGGCACCAGCCCAGGACACAGTTTCCAGAAGTGGTAACTGTAAGGAAATTGCATGCTGCCCTGGACTGGAGCACACTCAGTGCCAATGGAATCTTTGAAGAATTTAAATGCCAAACTCTAACACGTCTTTACTGAGCATGTGCAAAACGAGATTTTTCAGAGGCTCCTAACTTGGCCAAATTAGGGCAAATTTTCACAGGTATGGCAAAAGGCTCATCCCTGATCCCCTGCTAAATTTCATGTCCCTGCTCTAAAGCCCAGAGTCACTAGAGCTTCTTAATTAAACAATTGTACACATTTTTTTTAACATGGCAAAAGAACATATGTTTCTTAATCTCATTCTGACAAACAGCTTGGCCATTTTAGCTGAAATTTCCCAGAACAAATCAGCCTGAGGTGGACTCCTGCCATGAAAAATTTCATCCTGAACAGTTAAAGTTTGGCAAAGTTATAAACAGCTGAAACAGAGCTCTACAATGGGGAGTGTCAGGCAATTTTAACTATAGGCAGCATTACCAACCCTGCCTCTAATAAATAATGATACACCATCGGCTCTGTCTGTGACCATTAAAAACAGGTCTAAGGTGAGTAACCTAAAATGCCTTATGGAGAGAGAGATCTCATTGTAAAGCCTAATCCTTCATCACACAGCTGTGCTGTCAAGGTTTGAAGTAAGGCAAGGCTTTTGCTAGACCAGTGTCACAACCTTAACAAGTTTCGAACATGGACACAGATTCTGCAGCACATACTCACGTGCTTAACTTTACTACTGTAAGTATTCTATTGAAATCAATGGAACTACTCATGGTAGTAAAGATAAGCACAGGCACAAGTGTTTGCAGGATTGGCACTGTGTTTTAGGTCCATTTTTCTACATTACTCCCCATGATAAACATTAAATGGTTTCCTGTTAATTACATGTTTGCAAAATCTAATCAATTATGTATTTACATGAGACGAACAGCACAGGGAAAGGAGGTAGTTGGCCTAGTGAAATTTCCAATAAGAATCTGTATTACCCTGTGTATTTCAGTACTAAAAATCAGTGAATTCTTAGTATCTGTTCACTGTATACAATATTATATTCTGCATCTTGTGAAAAGAACTTTGTTTTTGCCGTGTGGTATGTACATTTCTTAAAAATACATTTCACCATCTAGGTCACTTTCTTAGTTAATGTATTTTATTACTTATGTCTCTCTCCTACGTATGACATCTCATAGGGTGAAATCCTGGCCTTATGAGAGTTTTGCCATGGACTTCAATGGGACCAGATTTTCACCCATAATGTGCTGCTTTAACTTATGTGCAATGCAGACATTTGAACACCAGAGGACAGTATTTGAATGAATTAAAAAATACAGAACAATTGAAATGCACTTCAAAAACATTTGTTTGCGCAAAGCATTAGGTCAAATCCTAATTTAAAATACCTACTACTTATTACCACTCATATTCCTGGAAGCAGAGTTATGTAAGAGACTGACACAACAAATTAATATGAAAGAGAATGAAGACTAGAATGATTTAGGAATAATTAATAAGCAAGTTCATTCTGTATGAACTTACATTTGAGTATGTATTAAACCTTCTTACCATGATTCATTCTTTTACTGATTATTTTAAATATACTTCTCTTTTAGCTGTGAAAACCCAATGATGGCTATAGTTTTTTGACTCTTTTCATCATTTGAAACCATCTCTCTTTTCTTCTTCATGTTGATTCTTATGAAGATTTGATATCTCTTCCTACACCCGAGAAACTTTGGACGGATAATAGACAGTCACTGCAATTACACAAAAAAACAACCACCAAGTCAACAACTTGTGACTCTTATGACAGCAAAAGGCTGAGCTTACAAAAGGAAGAGGAAAGATATCAACTCGTCTTGCACGTCAGTGCAGAAGGGTCAAAGCTAAATGGGCATGAAAAGAAAATTACACTCACCTCTAGAAGCTGGTTTATCAGAATTAAAGCATATTGGTGGTAGGGTGTGGGAGAACCCTTTGCCCATACAGTACCTGATCTGTGCCTAAAGAGAGGCCCTTCAGTCTCCAGAGAGATCCATCTACTGTATACATTAATTATAATGGGAAGCATTAGGCATCTTTAATAAAAGACAGCACTATCAATCCCGCCGATAATCCAAAGACTATAAAAGGTCAAATTCTGCCCTCAGTTTTATCCATACAACTGCACTTGAGTCAATATACTGAGGTGAGGCCAGCTGCTGAAGTCAATCTGCTGTTGAGTTACCAGCGTTAACTCTACCACAAGACAGGCTCTAAATGGAAGTTAGTGGGGTGTACACGTGTAAGCAAGGTCTGAAATTGCCCCAGAAGATTTCTGAAAACAGAAAAATTGAGTTATAACCCTTCAGTCTGTCAGAACCTTTTAGGCCTTGATCCACAATTCATTGGGATGGGTCTGTCATACTAACATCAGCTGCAGTCACCCAATAGATCGTAATGGGCACTTCGGAGATATTTCAGTCAAAGGTTAATGTTGTGCAAAGCAGTCCTGGATGGGAAGGGGCAGTAATGGCTCAACTGGGTAAATCCATAATTGCATGTAAAATGTCTCTAATTACATGCTAGCCCATTCCGGCTCCAGAGGAAATACACCTTTTAAGTTAACAGGACACATTTCATGAATATTACAGTGAGCACATATTAAGAACTAGTCACATAATGGACTAACAGCTAAGGAGTCATGTCCCAATCAGCTGAACCAACATTTCTCTTTCATACTTTTTTCATTTTTTCCTGATTGCAGCTGTAAAAGAGAGTTAGAACAAACGAACCTATCACAAATAATGAGGCTTAATATCCAGGCACTCGCTCTGGCAGGAATTCCCACCATTTTATACCTTTTAGTATGGCACAAGATAGCAGTGAAAAGCTCAGATTTTCAGCCTCCTTCCTATATTTTCTGCATTTTATGAGAAGTAACATTACCTAAATATTCCAGGAAACGGAATAACATGTTAAACGTATCCCCACACCATCTGTAAGCATTATATGAGAGAAGCAGCATTCTCCCATGGCTAGAGCACTGGACTGGAAGTCAGGAGACATGGGTTCTAGTCCAGCTTTGCTGGTGACTTTGGGCAGCTGACTTTTTCTTTCATTCTCCTCCCACCACTGTTTGTCAAGTCTATTTTGACTGTAATTTCTTTGGGGCAGAGACTGTCTCTTGCTATGTGTTTGAATAGTACCTAAGACAATGGGGCTCTGATCTTGACTGGGGCCTCTAGGTGCTGAAATCCAAATAAAGAATAAATAACTTTTTCCTCAGTCTTCTCCCCTGCAGCACCCCCACCCCCAAATCATGTGCCACATGACAACACCCTTCGTTGCTCCTCCCAGACAACATTTTCCCAATATTTCCACTCCAGGAGTGGAAATACTACACCTAATCCTTGCAGCTAAGTCTGGATTCCTCCAAACAAATCTCTAAATGCCTTCATTCATTTTTGCTGCCTACCTTTTGAATTTTTCTACATGGGTTTTTGCAACAAGATGACCAAAACTAATGCAACATGCAAGAAAAAAGTGCACTGGCTTTTATATAACGCTACTAAAATACTTGCATCTTGTTTAAGATAGCCAAAAAAGCAAATTCAGCTTCCCACTTCAAACAGCTCACACTGTTCTCTAGATATTTTTCCTGAGAAGTTTTAACTAATTTGTAATCCAGGATTATGTACAGTGTTTTAAATTATTGCTCCTCGTGTGCATTACTTTGCCCTTGACTAGATTTAATTTCAGTCACTCTGCTGCCATGATGCTCAGTTGCCTTATTTTATTAGGTCTTTCTGGAATTATTCACAATCATTCATAGTACTGGCTTCAAGAGCGAACCTAAATAATTGTGCACTGTCAGGAAATGTCACCAGTTCATTATTTAACCCCACTTGCTAGAGAATTATTGAACAACAAAGGTCTTAGTAATGATCTCTGAGGCACCACATTGTTAACTAAGGCTAAGTGTGGTTTTGTGGGAACCACAAAGAAACTGACCCAAATCCTACAAACCCCGGTAATGCCCTAGAAATAGATTCCACTCACTTGGATGCTTCACTCCATATATCCGCTTCCCTCAGCAGGCCCCAGAACCTTTTCGTTTACCTTTTGTACTCACCAGCAATGCAGAGGAGAGGCTGGTGGTCTTTATATAAGCACCTCTTGAAGCATTTCAGGTTAGCCAGCTAGCCCACCTCACTAGACATATTTTGCAGGAGAGTATAGTCAGATACGCCTACTACTCTTCCAATCCACAGGAAGTGTCTTTGGAAGAATGCCCTTGAGCTCACCTTGCCATTCTCCACTTGCGAGACCAGAAAATGCTGCTCCAGTCCTGTAGCTGACGCTACTAGTTACTCCTGGGGGAATTCTGAGCCAAAAAATTAGAAATTCTGCACACAATATTTTAAAATGCTGCAAATTTTATTTGTCAAAATAGCACTATGTAATTATGCCAGTTTCAATTATTTTGGTAATTTATTTCAAAATACTGGTCAGCAAGTATGGCTGTAACAATACAGACACAAAAAAATTCAACTAGGAGTAGAGCAGTAAAGAAACCCCTATGACAACCCGTTCCTGTTTCTCTGCCCCCTCCCCCACAGAGCCCAGCCAGGGGACCTGACACTCATACTCCCTCCCCCACAGAGGCCAGCTGCAGGCCCCCCCACCATCCTCGGCCCAGACACTCTCACTCCCTCCTCCCCAGAGTCTAGTCACAGCCCCACCCCCCAGCCCAGACACTCACACCCCCTAGTCCCCAGAGGCCAGCTGCGGCCCTCACCCTGCCCAGATATTCACACCCTCTACCTCCCATAGCTCAAGGATCCAGAGTAAGAAATAGCCTGATGATGGGTCCCGGGCTTGCATGGAGTTTCCTGCACGCTGCCGCCTCCTTCCTTCAGGGTGTGCTGGGAAGGACAGGTGCTGGGAACCCTCCAATTCCCTTCCCCTCCCTTGTCATCTATTTGCAAGCTGGGCTCTGCTGGGTCCAGCGGCCCCTAGTGGCAGCCAACATATCTGCAGCCCATTTCTGTGAGAAAAAAGGAAATTCTGCACACACTAAGTTCTGCAAAATTCTGCATTGCACAGTGGTGCAGAATTCCCCCAGGAGAAACTAGTAGCCCTTATTTTACCCTGGGATGGAGATCCCCCAGACTGAGATAAGAGCTGTTGTTAGAGAGCGCACAGGAGCAATTATTGGTCCTGCTGCTATAAATGGGGGACGGGTGGACACTTCTCAAAGTGTTCAGGAGGTGGGTTGGCCATTGCCATTGCCCCTCCACCTCAGAAGACCACTAACAGGTATGTGAGTTGGTGGAGATGGGTAGAACCTAGGACTAAAATTTTCAGCCTTAGAGTCTAAGGTTTGTGTGAATAGGGCATGGGTCTGGAAATCAGGAGTCCAGGGTTCTTGTCCCACCTCAGCTATTGACCTAATATTTGACCTTCTGCAACTCCCTTAAAATGAAAAAAATTCAAGTCTTCACTAATTTTAGGTACCCCCATTTTTGAGTGCCCAACGTGAGACACCTACAACCTGATTTTCAGAGTTGCTGAGTGCCCACTGCTGCCACTGAGCTTTGGGTGATGTTGCTGTTGGGGACTAAAGCTGTGCAAACAATTTATATTTCTGTTTAGTGGCTGAAGTGAAAAAAATAGCATCAGGTCTACCAGAATTGTTTTAGGGTCAGACATTTTGTTGTTCAATCCAAAATGGTATATTTAATGGACATTGTAATCTTTTTTAAAAAATTGTAAATAAAATTGAGTGAAATTTCAAAATAAAATAGGTTTCTGAAACAAAGTCAAAACATTTCATTTTGGAAAAAATATTTGATTCAACTGAAAAAATTCATCAAAATCAACCCAAATTTGTGAACTATCTTCCCATTTTTCAGCAAAATAATGATTTGCACAAAAAAATTGTTGCTTAGCTCTAGTTGGGACTGTTTTTCTACCAGCCAATTTTAGATCTCCATTCTGTTGACGCTGGGCAACACTTCCCCTTAGCCCTTGGGGAAGTTTGGTAAAAAATCCCACTTCAGGTACCATGTATGCAGGAGTCACTTCAGGGGAAAACCAAACAGGAACAGCAATAGCCAGAAAGAAAACCCATCTCAGCATAAGAGAAGGGGGAAACCCCTCTTTAAATTAAATAAAAATCAAAAGGTCAATATCCCAAGTCAGGAAAGAACAGGGTTCAGCTCCTGAGAGACAAATAAAACCTCTCTTCCATTCCCCGATCACCCCTTTCTCTCATCAAGGCCTGGAGAATCTTTCCAATTCAATAGACCTTCAAACATTCAACTCAAAAGGAGAAAAAAAACATTTACAGCTGGTCTCCCTTAGCTTAGAGGAATCTGGCCTGACTTCCCACTCACCACAGGGGCGAACAGCATGTAGTTTCTCTTTCACAAGAACCCTGTAGCTCTTGGGCCTGATCCCTTTCAGAACCACAAGAGAAATCCTCCCCCTTCCAGGGCTGCCAGCCTGCTGAAGCCTGCATCCTCCCTTTTGTCTCCTGTTCCTCTCTTGATTATTCCCCCAAGTCTGGGCATTTCTGGCAGGTGTTGTGTGGTGAAGACAATATTTGCCTGCAGATCAAATCATTAATCCCTTACTGTCCCGGCCCAGTGTAAGATTTGTACATGCCATCACGGGCAAACCAGAACACTGGCTGTGTGGCATAGTGCCAAATACCAGTTAAACTGGCCTATGATTCAATTCTATATTCCTGGAACACATAAAATTCTTATTTGTGTGAACAGGAGTTCTGGATGCGCAAGGAACACACAACAAGGCTCTTAATTTGCTGTTACAACAATATTGTCAACAAACTTGAACATTGGAAAAGCAACATCGCTTCCATGTTCAGCCCATGCTGCAGAATTTACATTGCAGCAGGAGAGTGTTTACCACTTGTGACACTTTGGGGTTCGACACAGACCAGTAAGGGGCAGTGTCACAGCCTGCCCTGCAACTCTGGGTGCCTACAATACTATGCTGCTGTGACTCAGGGCTCTGACACTGACAGCCAGCATGCAGGAGCATGCAGGTCACATCCTGGCTTCCACTGCCATTACTTTTCACAGAGTGAGGCCAACACACTCCCCATCCTGAATTTCCCCAAAACCATCTGTCCTATGCAGGGCTGGCTTTAGGACATGCAGGGCCCAATTCAAAAGAGCTGCCGCCAAAATGCCGCCAAAGACAGCGGTAGCAATTGAGCTGCTGCCGAAGACAGCAGCGGCAATTCGGTGGCAGCTCAATCGGTTGCCACTGATTCCAGCAGCACTTCGGCAGAGGGTGCGGGGCCCCTCTTCTGGACGCTGTGGGGCCCAATTCCCAGGAATCAGTGGAATCTCCCTAAAGCCGGACCTGGTCCTGTGGTGTCCAGCCCCCTACTGAACAGTGACCGAAGTCATTACATTTGTTGCTCTTTTAAAGAGACGATATACTGCAGCCTGTTAACTTAACTGGGGTTAGTATACCTTTCCCTTCAGCCCAGGCACTCGACTGGTTTATAGTAAAACTAAAACAAGTTTCTTAAACAACAAGTCATGAGTATAGGTGATATACCCATGTATAGGTACATTAAGTACAAGGAGTAAGGATAGAAGTGGTTACAAACAAACAAAAGTAAAAATACTCTTCTAAAACTAAAATTTTACTTCAGCAAGTTCCAAACTTTGCCTAACCAGGTTTGTCACCTATATTCAGTTTCCAAAAACTTCAACCCAGATGTACTTTTCTCATCTGTACAAGGGCCCTGGCCTCATGTCTCTGCCCAGTAAAGGATAATTGTGGGGATCTCTCCTCTTTCTTTTCATAGTCCCAGTGAACCTTAGAAATGTATTCTTTGGAAAGTAAACCCAGCCAACACTTCACTCTCTTGTTGGGGTATAGATGCCGTGCTGTCTTCCCAAGTTCATTGACCCTGCTTCAAGAGGCTGGAAGGCTTCCCTTGGGGTACAGTCTCCATATGTTAAGTATTCAGCTTTCCCTGCTTACTTTTCTGATGGCTTGGTTTACCATGCATGTCAATGTGCTTTTCTTTGCCTAACTTACATTGGAGACATGCTCAAGCAGGTGGAACCATATTCCTTTGTCTGGAACAAGAGTAACTTAGGCATTGATCAACAAATACACTTTAAGAACACATTTGCAGCACATATCTGTAAGGTCGTGTGTGGTTGTACATATATCATTAATGATCATTGAGTTACTAGTGTTCCAATGACATATTACATACCACCTTTGGGATTGGGGAGGTCTCAGGGTCACACCAATCACAACCATCAGTCTCTCTCACTCCTTTTTAGAGAGGCTGAAAGAGAAAGACAGCCAAAGGGACAGAACCCAGGTGAGGATCACACCTACTCCTGAACAGTAAAAAAAAAAGAAAAAAAAAAAGCAAGTTACAAAATCTTTTGATATGCATAGGAAAGGGGGGGAAAACCCAGCTCGGAGTATTTTGATCACCACCCAGTTCTTGGGCAAAAAAATGGAAAATTATACAAATTACCATATCTATCTTACCTGTATTGACTTTCAAACCAAACACAATCCTGCCTTTCTCTATGATCACCACTGCTGTTACTGCTCAAAGGGACCGGAGAACCTCCAACAACATCAGACTCTGCCTCAGGCTGCTGTTGCTGCTGCCTCCACACACACATTTTCATAAAACATTCATAGACAAGGCTCTGTGCTCAGTTACGTTTGTTTCTGCTTCAGCAAGTACAGCTCTGCCAAACCACAGCATTACTGGGCTAAAATAAACCAACAGGAATAATCACACCTGCAGTTATAGTAGATTTGGAGCAGCAGTTCTACTGCAGAAAAGGAACCCAGGCAATGAAGTGTCTTTGAACGGTCTGGGTTTGTTGTTCCTCTACTACCTGGTACATCCCTTTTAAAGGGTCTTCTTGTTTTCCAACTGCACCGAACCAGCACTGGGTGTGCTCAGTTATTTTAACAGTTCTGAGATTAGTTGATGAATAGCATTTTGCAGTTTAAAAAAAAGGAGAATAACATTTTTGAAAGAAATAACACCTGCTACTATGGGCAGTGTTGCTTCCTTGTTATCTCCTATCAAAACATGTCTGCCCCGTGTTACAATCCTAACCTCACTTGTATTTGGGTAATAACCTGAGTGCACGCTATTGGACTCAAAAAGGTACAGCATGTGATTCTGCCTGCAGAGCCAGACCAATACAAATCTTAATGCCAGCACTAACCTAGTCACAATGTTTCATATGGACCGTCAACAATGAAGACAAGCTGTTGTCTTTTCAGCCCAGGGCTCTCTTTCCAAATGACCAAAAAATAAAATAAAATTCAGAAATACTAAACACCAGAAAAATGAGGAAAAACTCTTTTTAAAAAGCTAATCATCCCATTTATGGCCAGCAATAGGATCCCAATTATTCAAACACAGATGAAGAGGAATAATTTATGGTGCCCATTTGCACTGTCTTACATAATATTCTGACTTAGAGACCTTAAACTGTCAGTTGCCTTCAATTCTTATGTAGGTGTTTATCTACATATACAGGTGCTGATCAGTGAGATACCACAAAGATTAGATAGAGAGGTGATTGGTGCCTTAGAAATACCTAGAGCCCTGATCCTGCAAGTTACAACATGGGCAGAACCCCTTCAACTCACCTGAAGCCTCGCCGAAGTCAAAGAGGCTCTATGCGGGTACATTCACACATTGTAACTTGCAGGATCAGAGCCCAAGGCATAGCGCGCTAGTCAGAACCAGGTGCTACAGTTCTTCCATTAATAGAAATTGTTAAAATTAGTTTTTTGTATGCCAGTGGCGTACCAGGTAGTGTTCACTCACACAAGAAATCCCCCAACCCACCAGCCCTACAATCAGATCCATGCCAGCCAACCCTTGAGCCCATGCAGAGCCCCGTTGATTTCAGTGAGACTCCTCATGGCCCATCTACATGGGTCTGATCATAGGACTGGGACATAAGACAAGCAACTCATGTGATATACATTTTTCATACATTGAATACACCCCAGCTAACTTTCCATGGTACTTTATAATACACTTAGTCCTAAAAGCTTTGGAGATTTAAAATAAACTTTAGGTAAATATGTAAGCTGTCGTGTCCTTATCTGATTGACTGGAAGCCCCAAACCTTTTGAGGTTTGCCTATCATTAATATGGAGAAACTGCTTTATATACAATTTTTGCTAATGGTGTGGTTATCCTAAAATTAGTTTTTACAAATTATCATCACTTTCTTATCTGATGCCATGTGTGAAACCTCCAGGAAACACTTTACTAAAATGATTAATTCCAAATACAGGGGCAAATGCTGCACTCTCTGTTCAGCCACACCATGTGTTGTCTTCACTTAAGGAAGAACAGTAAAGTTTGGCCCACAGTACATAAAAATGTTGTTCATAATTAAAAAATTAGAACATTTTAGAACTAAATGGAAAATAGAGGTTTCCTTTGAAATAAACCACAGTCCAGCATAATAGGGACTTCAGAGCTAAATAAGAATGCAAAGAAGTGGACTAATGATCCTAAGTAAACAAGTTCTCATGACTGTTTTGTTAGCTCAGTTGTTTGCTGTAGTGAATGACAGCTGGTACTTCAGAGTCCAATAATTAAACTGACATAGTTCTAGCAATCTGGGAGCTCAGGGAGAGGGCAGTCACAGCAAAACACACAGCACAGAGACATGATTAGTCTGAATGTTGAGATTAATCTGCTTTTGAATTCCCAGCTACTAACTCCACCACAGGAGTGATCGTCTCACAAGGGAAGCCCCTCCCATTCCCTAATGAAAGGAATATACATCTGTGCAGCCTCCCTGGGGTAAGATTCCAATGATGACCTAATACAGAAAGTCAAAACATCCTCCAGCCACATGACAGGGGCCTCCCAATTATACACCAACTTCTTTCTCTCTCACTGCCCTGATGCTCCTCCAAGGGGCATAAGAGGCACTGACTTGTTTGTTGGTCATGCTCTCATCAAGATAAAACAGTTCTGGGTTTTGTGGTTACAAAATACCTTGCACTTATGTAGTGACTGTCATGCAATTGTAAACAGACCTCTCAGAGGAGGGTTATTGTGTTATAATTTGTAATACATCTGAGGGTCACTATGTCCCTCCCAGAACTACTGAACAAGATTTAGTAATGATCCATCGCAGTGGTAGTATAATTTAAACAGCAGGCCAGAGCTGACAAAAGGGAGGTTTTACATCATGATAAAAGGTTATTTAATGGTAGCCGAGATAATACAGCTGGTTGTCCAAAAAAACAAAACAAAAAAAAAAACCCACCACATAATGGGGATTTTATTTAAACCAGAACTGGATTCCACCTCCCTACAATAATGTTTAATTGATGAAGAATACATAATAAATTTATAATGGTTCACATATATATTCACATGCTTGCTAATAAGCTTATCAGGTGAGCAGTCCTTCAAATCTCCCCACAGAGGTGTTCCTGTGGTTTCAAATTCATAAAACCCTTTGTCCAGAACAGGAACCCTCATGAAAAGTTTAATCCATCCTTTATACAGTTCAAAGGTCTTTGCCTGGAAACTCTAGCTCAATCAATCAGTTTCTCTCCCTAGCATGTTTCAAAAGGCTGGTTTTGGAGGTGAGACTTTGCATTTCCCTCCTCCCAAATACTTAATAGAAAACTCACTTTACACACATTGTCCCAAACAGTTCTTTGAGGTTTATAATGCTTCCTAGAGCTTGCATTAATCATGTCTTCCTCCTATTAACGTTCCAAACTGTCTCACAATAGTACATAAACATTTGCATTTTTAATACAATGAACTCCAAAGATGTTAAACTTAATACAATGAGGTTGAGCCAGAATATTGCCATGTCTGTCAACGCCACTACAATGTATTGACTTTGGCTAAATATTTATAGTACTGATTGCACAATCTGAGGTGGAGGGATGGAAGCAAAACAGATTTTGGGCACATTTTTATGCTAAGAAACTTAGAGCCAAAAAATCAAAGGAAACAAAAAATACAAGTCCAAGCACAGCACAGAAAGATAAACCCAGAGCTCCTTCTTCTCTGTCTAATGGTGTTCTCCAAAGAAGAAATATCTCATTCCTTCCTCTTGCCGTTTCAATTCAGTGCTTTTTCTGAAAGTCACGTGTCATACTGCAGACTGTGGGTTAGGAACCAGGCTAAGACTAGAGCTGCACAAGAATGTCTGGACCATGAACAAGAACAACTAACATCAGTTTAGCCTTGGGTTTACAGCAAGATCAGAAATATATGTTAGTATCACATTGGATACCCCAAGATTCCCCATCTGGGGAAGAAGCCCTTCCCGGCCCTATTTTTCAGCTGGGCTCTTCTCTCCTACCCACCATGGCATCACCTTATGTGACCTTTGGATGTATAACAGTTCTATGGTTTCTAATGGCTAGGTATTGTTCTGAGTAGAGAATGGCTGAGAGAACAGCTCAGTTGCTAATCTGAATCCGAGTAGAGCAGTCTCAACCAAGTTCGTTGGAAACATTAAAACTGGGAGCTCACTTCAGCAGATGTAGGTTTACCAGTATTACAAGATACAAAGCCACAGCAACCTTTACCATTTGGGTATTGTTCGTAGTAGCTACTTCATTTTTTTCTCCCACGGTGCTTCGGGCCACATCTCTTCTGGGAACATCACAAACAGGCTTCCCCTAAAAGAGGATTCTGCCATGGACCCCCCGTGATCACCATGTATTCCACCGCTGTACAGCCTACAGTTCAAGTCCTGCTTTAGCCCAAAGTACTGTGCATCATCAGAACCTCTATGCCTGCACACATATGTAATGGTACCTACCTGTCAACTGAGAATTGCATTTCTCAGTGGCAGTGATATAACAAGAAGAGAATCTATGTAACCAATGGGAACCTGGGGCATCATCTTCCCTCATAAAAAATCCTCAAATCTATTTTTTCAGCTCAGTGATGTTTAGTCATCTAGGAGTGCTCACTTCTTATTGAAAGTGCAGCCTGAACCTCATCTGAAGTCACTGTGGTTATGAATCACAGTCTAACTGTAAGTGCCAGGAATTAATCTGTAGCCCGCAGAAATAAATGACTTTCCACAGCTCTTTGGCCTATTGAGTGCTGTGCTGTTTTTTCTGTGCTTAAATAAAAGCATTCGTGGCATATGGTTCAAGCTGCAGTTCTTTCCTAACTTGAATTTTTGTCAGGTTTTGTTCCTGGATTTCTTTTCTCTTTTTTTAATTGTCATCTTCAGTAGCTCGGCCAATTGTTTCTTCTTCATTTTCTTCTTTCCCACCCCCATGCTGCCAATGTCATTCAGTGAAACCAGGAAACTGGGCAAATTCTTCTGCAGAAAGAAGTTTATGACTTAACCACTTCAGAAGCAGGAATTCTAAGTTCGTTCATTAGACTGCCTGCATGGAAAGAGTCTGTGGGCCAGTTTGCATCCGGCACCACATGGACATAGGAGACAAGAAACCTCCTCCCTTATGCCTCCATACGGATGTGATACCCTAGTAGCTACACTGACTCCACACTCTTCAAAGAAGATGAGGATGGAATGGGAGTAAGGGACCCACTTCTCACCCCACCAGCCAGCAGAGTTGTCCGCACACTGGAGGAAGCAAATATTTCACCCTGTAACTGAGTAGTGCAGCATTTATTTTGCTCCCCTGTCTCAAGGCATTTCAGGCAGTGTGGTGCCTGGCTGAAGCTGGATGACTCCTCGCGCTGTTACTGGAGTGATGCTTCTCTGCATCGTACCTAGGGTGACCAGATGAGAGGAATAAAATAGCGGGACAAATTGGGGGGGAGCCAAAAAAGGGAGGGGGCAATGCTGCCAGCAGAGCGAAATATCGGGACAAACACCTAAATATCGGGACCGTCCCGATTTTACTGGAATGTCTGGTCACCCTAATCATGTCTAATAAAAAGCTGTGCTTTCAAAGCACAGTGAATTCCTGTATTTGCAAAAGGATTTAGAGAAGAAAAGATAGGTTTCAGAGTAGCAGCCGTGTTAGTCTGTATCCGCAAAAATAACAGGAGTACTTGTGCACCTTAGAGACTAACAAATTTATTTGAGCATAAGCTTTCGTGGGCTACAGCCCACTTCATCGGATGCATAGAATGGAACATATACTGAGGAGATATATATACATACAGACAACATGAAAAGGTGGGAGTTGCCCAACCAACTCTAAGAGGTTAATTAATTAAGATGAACTGTTGTCAGCAGGAGAAAAAAAACTTCTGTAGTTTCTGTCTTAAATACAAAAGTTTCAGTAATAATAGTTTCAGACTTTTTTTTATAAACTAAAAAAAAAAAATACAATTTTCAGGTAGCTGTTCCCTAACATGGATTAGAACCTTGGAATATCTTGAAAAAACAACAGTGCTTAAGAACTGAAGGTAGACAGCGCTCTTTCCTCTGAGTCAGTTACTGGATCTGAAATCTGGCAGGCTGTTTGAGGGGCATTTTTGCTGATGTCTTTCACATGAGACCCAAAACAGAGGTCATTAAAGATCTCACTTTACTCTTCTCAAAAGTAGGGTGGCTAATGCTGCAGTTCCCACCAGGTCTCAACTCAGGTAATTGCTTCCTGCCTCTCCAAATCCCCTCCCCCCGGTTCAGTTAGATATAGTATTCTTCACTTCCCTTGGTGGGGCTGTGTTTTATTCCCCTCCTCCCTGCCCCATTGAGTTAGTAACAAGTGGCCCATTTGGGTAGCTGGAGGCATCAGATGCCCCTTTTGTTGCCCTTACTTACGGCTACCAGTGACATTATGCATGTGTAGGCAAGGATTCCGGGTGACTGTTCAAATCCCCTATTCTCTTCAGTACCTAGGGCTGAAGTATCTTGTTGCCTCCTTGGGCTGTTCAGGGTGTCTAATTAAAAAATTAGAAAATACACACACAGAATCCAGACAAGCTACATTTATTTATACCAAGAACCACAACGACCATTTACCTTCAGCAAATGAGTGCTCATGAAAAGAAAAACTGAAGAGGGGAGTTAAAACATTTTATATAAATATATGCTATCAATAGTACATATTCTAAAATACATAGTACATTTATTCAAATGTGTCCTCAGAACAATGATCATTGCCCCAACAAAATTAAAAATCTAAAATTCAGTAGGTCTCTAAGAGGCCTCTGGTTTGAATTTTCTTATGCAGCCCCAAGTATTTTTTTTTTTAATTCAAAGGACTATGATTTCAAGTTCAAGAACTTAGGCAAGTAGGAGTTCTTTGGGGATTCTTCACTGGAAGATAAATTGAGAGTCCTCCTCTAAACCCTTAGGAGGAACAACCATAGCTGGTAAATACGCTTCTCCAGCTGTGACCAGAGATTTTGTCTCAGTTGCCCAAAATGCCTTACAACACTTTGAATTGGAAATTTGCAGAAAACTTCAGGATGGGATGTAAATTTGGAAAAATTATACACTGCTTAATTGAACACAAAATGAGTGGTGATAGTATCAGGACCCTTTGGAATGCTCAGAACAGTAATTAGCTTTAGGAATAAACCTGTAATTAAATAAAAATTAAGAATAGTTTAAATTAGAAAATCTAGTAATGGCGGCTATAGGGTGATGTAATACAGTGGGAGATCCCATTTCTAGGGCACCCAGGAGTCCATTGCCTATGATGTAATAATTTTACTTCCTGTGGGGAATGACTCAGCAAAATCCCATAGAGATACATTGAAGTCCATAGGAATACATGGCACTTCCAAACAGGAAGTAGGTAGGGTTCATCCAAAAGTCAGCTGAAAAACTCCATAGGAACACATTGAGCCCATAGAGCTCTATGATAGGAGGAGGAGCTACTAGGACACATGACCAATTAGCATACAATTAACACATGCTAATCAATGGAAACTGATTGGCTGAGCTTGACTGTCACATGTCCGTACACGTGATATAATTTAGCGTATGCAAATCCCTGAAAGCTGATTAGCTATAATTTATCATCGTAATTCAGCCAATGCATTGCAAATCGTATATAAAGGAGATAGAGAGCAGACTAAAACCTTGTAGGGGACAAGGACCTGAAGGAGAGTGGAAAGCTGCAGGACACCTGGAAGAAAGAAGACACTCACAGAGCTGCAGCAACCACACCCAGGGGCAGCTCCAGGCACCAACACGCCAAGCGCATGCCTGGGCTGGCAAGCCACAGGGGGGCGCTCTGCCGGTCCCCGCGAGGGCGGCAGCCAGGTTGCCTTCGGCGCCGCCGAATCCGCAGGACTGGGGACCTCCCGCAGGCACGCCGCCGAAGGCAGCCAGCCTGCCGTGCTTGGGGCAGCAAAATGCCTAGTACCGCCCCGACCACACCAGTGGGACCCTGCTGGGTAAGAAAGCTAACTATTGCCTTAGAGCAGCAGAGTAGCTAACTACCCACGATCACAAGCACTGACAGCGCTCGCTAGCCTCAGACAACGCTCGCTGGCAGCCATCACTCACAAAGCAGCCAGGGCCGCCCGGGGGGGGGCAAGTGGGACAATTTGCCCCTGGCCCCGGGCCCCACAGGGGCACCCACAAGAGTTTTTCGGGGCCCCTGGAGCAAGATCCCTCACTTGCTCCGGGGGCCCCAGAAAACTCTCGCAGGGCCCGGGCCCCTGGAGCTTCTTCCACTCCGGGTCTTCGGCCACAATTCGGCAGCGGGGGGTCCTTCCGCTCCAGGGAAAACCCCCGAATTACGGCCAAAGTGGGGGGCCCCCACCGCCAAAGACCCCAGGCCTCCTGAATCCTCTGGGCGGCTCTGAAAGCAGCTACGACTGCAGCAGCACCCCAAGCCATAGCAATGGCTTCTGTAAGTAGCTAATGGCCTTTCCATCCTAGCAAAGCAACAACAACAGCACCGCAACCCACGCTCGCTAGCATCGCTCCCAAGCAGCTACGACAACCCCGCAACCCACGCTCGCTAGCATCGTTCCCAGGCAGCTACGACAACCCCGCAACCCACGCTCGCTAGCATCGTTCCCAGGCAGCTACGACAACCCCGCAACCCACACTCGCTAGCATCGTTCCCAAGCAGCTACGACAACCCCGCAACCCACGCTCGCTAGCATCGTTCCCAGGCAGCTACGACAACCCCGCAACCCACGCTCGCTAGCATCGTTCCCAGGCAGCTACGACAACCCCGCAACCCACGCTCGCTAGCATCGTTCCCAGGCAGCTACGACAACCCCGCAACCCACGCTCGCTAGCATCGTTCCCAGGCAGCTCTTGCAGCAGCAGTAACAGCAGTACACTCAGGGTTCCAAGGTTGCCCCTGGCAATGGCTGTTTCTGCCACCCAGCCAGCCAAGGCCACCGCAGCAACTACCTCAGCAGCAACCAAGCAGGCTTCTGTATCTGCTCCCTGAGAAGAAACTTTACCTCAGTGGAGGCAGGCAGCCGCTTGAACAACAGCACAGATTGCTACCAGCGCTCCCAAAACATAGACTGAGCATAAGGCCCTCGAAGACAATTCAGAGGGATTGTTAAGAAAGCCCCTGTACGTCCAATCTTTCTTTTATTAGGGGCTGCAAGTGTAAATAAAGTTGGATGTTTCTGTCTGAGTGAGATCTGCTTCTACCCATTTAGTAACCACCAGGCCAGCGCTTCCTAGGTGCTTAGTTCTAAGTATTTAATATTGAATGTTTAATTAATATATTGTTACATGTTCAATTATTATATTGTTATAAGTATAGAGTATTACGTGAATGATTATATTGTTATATGCCATAGAGTTAAATTGAAATTGTTATTGTAGTGTTGCATTTTTATTTGTCGCATCGCTTCATTCCCTTTTTAACTGTAATCTTATTTTATCTATCTCTACTCTTTTACTGGAACGACTCACTTCTAAATAAATACTACTTTTCTTTTTGAAGATTCGCTGCTTGACTGTCTATTCTTGATCAGAGGCCTATATCTGTGTTCTTTCAAGGGAAAGTTAGCTAGCTGCGGCCTTCCCTGGAACCTCCTTTAGGGCTTAATTACCAGAACAGATAAATTAAAAATAAAGGTTTTAAATTAAGAGCAGCATTTGTAGGCAACATCACTGGCTAAATTCAATTGGTTTAAAATCTTCCGGTAACACAGCCTCAGAATTACAAAATAAATATTCACTGTCACCCAAAACAACTTGCAGTTTGGCAGGGTATAAAACCATTCTTTTTGCACCACTTTGTGTAAATCCTGATTTGAATATATCTAGTTTTCTGTGCAGAATATGCATCAGTCTGGCAAAAACCAAAAATTAATTGCTCCTTCCAGAATGCTCATGACTAGGCTCTTATTATTCCAAGAAGCCTAGCCCAAACTCAAGTGGAAGGGACAATAACCTCAAGAAAATTAACATGAGGAGCTTTCCCCTTGCTTTTGTACATGATATGCCCAGGATCCCAAAGAGCGGAGGAAGGAAAGGGAGCTAACTTGACACCCTTGGCAATGCACAAAGGGAGTGACCTATGACACTCCTAGCACATCACAATACCCGGGTGAGCAGTGATGTCCCTGGACCAAGTACCCAGTGGGAACACGGGGGGGTGAAAGTCAACAGCTGCCACGCACAATGGGTTAAAGCTTTCAATCCCTGGAGCAAAACACCAGCCCCAATCAAACCCATCAGAACCCATCAAGCCACACTGCACCATGTCAAGAACCTCCGGAGGAGACAAACTGCTTAACGAGCTTGGCTACAAGCTAGGCCAGACCCTGGGTGAGGGCAGTTACTCCAAGGTGAGGGTGGCCACCTCAGCCAAGTACAAGGGCCCACTAGCTATCAAGGTGGTGGATCGGCGCCGGGCACCCCCCGATTTTGTACACAAGTTTCTACCACGGGAGCTCTCCATCCTGCGGGTGATCCGGCACCCCAATATCGTGCGGGTCTTTGAGTTCATCGAGGTCTGCAATGGGAAACTCTACATTGTGATGGAAGCAGCATCCACTGATCTGCTCCAGCTGGTGCAGCGACTGGGGAAACTACCTTGTGTCCCAGAGGCCCGGGACATCTTTGGACAGATCGTGGGTGCTGTGCGCTATCTTCATGACCGGAACCTGGTGCACCGGGACCTCAAGTGTGAGAACGTCTTGCTCACCTCTGACGGCCGCCGAGCAAAGCTCACTGACTTTGGCTTTGGCAAGGAGGCACATGGCTACCCAGACCTGAGCACCACCTACTGCGGATCAGCTGCCTATGCCTCCCCCGAGGTGCTGCTGGGCATTCCCTACGATGCCAAGAAGTACGACATATGGAGCTTGGGGGTGGTGCTCTATGTGATGGTGACTGGCTGCATGCCCTTTGATGATACCCACATCCACAGCATGCCCCGCCGCCAGAAGAAGGGTGTCCTCTACCCTGATGGTCTTCCTCCTCTGCCTGAGCCCTGCAAAACCCTCATCGCCCAGCTACTCCAGTTCAGTCCAGCTTCCCGGCCTGGGGTGGGACAGGTGGCCAAGAACTGCTGGCTGAAAGGGGATGTCTAAAAGGGCAAAGCTCCCCCATATATTCCAGCCCTAGGACACGTGCAGGGACAGCTGGGGCACCAACCCTGTGGAGCAGCATGTTAAACAGATATTGACAATGAGGAGCTGGAAAGGACTAGGGTCATTTACAGGTGCAACAGCCACATGAAGCTGATAGTAAGATTTAAAGCAATGATGGGACTACATGTTGCTAGAAGAAGGTTAAAGGCCCAACCACCCTATGAAGCTGCTGAAGGTTGGATTTCAAGGGACCAGGACCATGCTGAGCTAGTGGCAAGAATGACAAATGGGGCTGTTTAAAGAAGCATTTACCACAGGGACTATTGGAGTACCATCAACTTACCAGTGGCAGCAGGAAGGAGATAGTCCCCCCTGCAGGCAGATTTGGACTTCACCACAACGCCTGAAGGCGGCAGCATACGGGTGAGATGGTGGGACAAATAGCAGCAAAGATCTTTGTGTCACCTACTCCCTAATGGACTATAATAAACTCTGAAGTTCCCATGTGGCTGACTTTCTGTGCTGCTCCCTGATTCCTTTCTGCCAAAAAGCGTCTGAGTCTGAGTCACCCAGTAGCATTTATAAGAGGGGCCGTGGCCAGGGCTTTGGGGGGCTGGAGGAGACCTTTTTAATCTCTTTCCCACTGCTCTTCAGCCTGTTTTCAAACACCATTTCCTAGGTTGCTCCTCACCTCACTCATTTGGAGGGAGATTCCCTCCTTTTGGAACCTGGGATCTGAACAGTCTCCTACTTTGGAGATGTTCAAAATCCAGATCTGATTCTAGGGCCAAAACTTTGTCTTGGGCTCAATCAGAGCAGCATAAAGCTGGAAAATGATAGATTATTTTGCTAAAAATGGGGACATTTTGTATTTCCAGCTCCAAAAGGAACCTGAGAACTGCACATAAAAAGTTAGCAACTATTCTTAACCCAGGCCCCAAATCTCTGCTATATATCTCCATTGCCAAACCCTCACTTACAAAGAATCTTTCACTTATGGGGGAAAGAGCCTGAAACACTTTTTAATAAGACCTTTAAAGTTTCTCTTATTCAAATGAAGTCTGACTCAAACTTCCACTGAAGTCAATGGAATGGCTCCCAGAGAGATACATACCAAACCCATCCTGTTAGACAAATGCTTCTATTGTTGTTGTTTAAACCAACCAAAATCAGCGATAGCAGCTTCACCATCCAGGATCCATCTTTCACTAACCAGTGCACATGGCTTTGCAAGAATCAAGGGCTTTTGTTGTTGTTAAGAACCAAATTTTGGTTTCAAGCTTCTGAGCTTTATAAAAATCAGGGGTTAAATAAAACCAGCCTTAGCAGTGTACATTTCACTCCAAAAGGGTTGTCCAGAAAATGGTCTCTGCTGCATGATGGAAAATGCATTCTTTGTGAGATGACTGACCTTTCATCTCAATAAAAATATAACCTCTTGAGTTTCAGCACCGGAGGGCATGGATTTATGGAGTCATTAGTGACTCTGCACATTTCAGAGTGGGGAGAATAGCTTTTTTTTTTTTTTTTTTATTCTCAGCACATTGTGCCAGGGAACATCTTTTATGGAGATCTCACTGCAGGAGGTAAGTGCCACCAGAGGTGGGTAAGTCCCCGCAAGGCAGTGCATCTGTAAAATTGCCAGGGCGCAGTCTCTATTAGGTGGCTATTCATACTGATCATCTGCAGTGGAGGAGCAAATCCCAGCATGAATGCAAGCACCTACGTAAGGTGGGGCTCAATTGTACAGGGACTTGCTGTCCATGGGGTATTCTAGTGAATTCTCAGGAGGTTTGGATAAAGATCCAGAAAGTGGATGCTCATCAACTTCCAGAAGCCAACCACCCCATGACACTCTCCTATAATCTGTCCCTAAAGAAAACCACCACCCCGCCCCCATGGCTGTCTTCACTGGGGAGGTAGAAATGGCGGTCCCCTCCAGGGTGTTGAGAGGGCGAATAGCAAGTCTGTCACCACATGCACACTGCAGCTCCCCTTAGACAGCAGCTCCCCTTTTGTTTTCTCATTGTTGACTCTAGTTTATCCCCTTTCCCTCTCTCTCTCTTCCCCTTGGTGACCTCCAGGTTTCTCTCCATTTGACTGTCACCTGGGAGTTAAAGTAGGTGGTTTGGGTAAACATCTAGAGGACACTCTACTGCTCCCCATAGTTGGCCTTAACTCCCAGTGACTCCTTCCGTGCTCCCTGCCTAGTCTCAGTGTGGTCTCAGTTTCCCAGCTCAAGTTCCCAAGGGTATTTGCCTTCTAATGCATCCCCTCATTGTTCTCTAACAAGTCTCTGCTGCCCTCTCCCCCATTCCTTCGGTGCTCCCAACTCTTTCCCACTCAGTCATTCCTGAGGTGGGAATCTGGTAGTGTATGTAGGGTGGAGGCTGAGTGGGTGGAAGGCAGGGAAGGAAGCTAGGCTAATGGCATGGCAGAGAGGTAGAGAGACAGGAAAGCAGGAAGGCTGGGTAGGTCCCCAGGGAGCTGTTAGACAGGAATGGTGATTGGGTATCCGGCAGGATGGGAGACACAGTGCCTGGGGAGGTTGCAGGCAGAGAGGGGCTGGGTTACCCTGTGCTAGGGAGTCCCATCCATACTGGATGGGATTTCTCAGCACAAGGAAGGTTCCTTAGCATGGTCTACAAAGTGCAGGGCCAGAGTCCCACCAGCTCAGTCTGTGGGCTGGACCATGTGGCAGTGGTAGGGGAAAGGAAGACAGCTGCCCTTCCCATGAAGATATGCCTTCCTCAAGGATTGGGAGAGAGGAAGGGGTCCCCCCGTGGCAGGTGGGGAGCCAGTCAGCTGCCCTCAGAAGACAATGGGATGGAACGGGAGGCAGGAAGTCACTGCCCTTCTCTTCCAAAGATCCCAAAGGTAAGTGGGGAGCAGTGGGAGGCCCTGGGAATAGGGAGAGTGGCTGCTGGGGGAGGAAGAAGAAAGGGGATAATCATCTTGGGGCGAGGAGCTGGGACAGCAGGAGAAGCTGCTGTGTTTGGGGCCAGCAGGGGATTCCCTGGGTTGAGGAGAACTGGGTGAGGTATGAGAAGGACCCACTGGGTGAAGAAAGGGTTACTGATTGCAGGGGCTGTGGTCCTCCCTGACCACTTTCCCGTGTGCCTCTTCTCCTCTGTGTCAGGGTGCCACAGGCCCCAGCTTAAGTGCTCAGACAGGGATAGGGAATGCTTAGGCATCCTCAGGCCTCCTGCCTGCACCCCACATGGTGGCCACTGCTGGCTGGAGCCCAGAATTTCCCTTTTTAAAATAGTTCTGGCAACTGCCAGGGCCCCTTGGATAGGGGTTTCAGAACCCAGCTACAAATGAATGTACCAGAGAGAGAGTGTGACTTTACCCAGTGCTGGGAATTTTCCAAAAGGGCCACACCAAACTGAAGATCAGTGAGCTGTTGGAGAGACACAGAGACATGTTTAAGAGCAATATGTAACACCATGGTCTGAGCAAGCCCATGGGCTCTGATCCCAACTCCAATATACATACCCAACACCACCCAGCCGCTACTCTGTCCTCATTTCACAAGCCTCCAGGAAACTCACCTCTTCTCTGAGGCCTACAAGTCAATGTCATTCATTACATGTCCCACGACATGCACATCCCTACACTGAGCCTTCATGTGATTTTATTGTTGTAACCCCCATCCTTCCCCATCCTCACCTGCTGTTTGATAATCCTCATTCACTTTGCCACATGAAAAAACGTAGACTGAAGTTATCCTAGGAAGAGATTGTGTCTGACCTCTGGGAAGAATGTAGCACTCATTTCAGATGTTATAAAATAGTAATGTACATTGTTCTGTGATATCACAATTAGCATGTGTGATGTCACATTGTTCCGTCAATCATGACATTTTACAAAGGTATTTGGTGTGGACACTGGCAAAAGGAGGACAGACACATTCATAGAATTAAGTGGCAGGCCGCAAATTTTATTAAACTTGAACACAAGGGAGAGGTATTATGCATCCATCACCCATACTCTCCTATACCAGGCATTTAATTGGTTTTAGTGCAGAGATTACAGTGCTCCTTACCATATAGCCCATAATTGGCACCAGGGTTACAGGGCTGCTTACCATATAAGCCATAATGGAGAATAGGCTCTCCTCAGCCTGCCCCCCAGCACTCATCTCTGAGTCCTCACCTACCCCCCCACAGGGGGCACAGAGGGTGCAGCAGGATGGAGACCTCAGCCCGCAAAGACCACAAGGTCTCACCTATCACATGAGCCCAAAGCCCATCATCAAAATCCACCTTTTTTCCCTCTTGGAACTGTTCATTTCACTCTCCTAACTGCACTGGAAACCGCCTGCAAGTTGCGATGAATAAACAACACCAACCCAATGCCTCAGTTAGGTACTAAACGTGTTCCCTACTCAATCCACTGTCACTTGCAGGTGCTGTGAGGAAGGCAGAAAGATCCCCGGTCCTCTGCCAATTGGCCCTCGGAGGTAAAAAATCCTTCCTGACCCCCTAAACAGGCAATCGGCAAGACCTGCAGCATCCATCAGGCTGGGTTCCCATTCCTAGTCTGGGTGGGTAGGGGGGCTGCTGAGTTAAATCCTGGGAGCTGGGGAATGCTGGCCAATCAGCACCTCTCTCCCTCAGCTGGCTAATGGATGCCAGACTCTCCCAGGGAGAGGGGCTATCCATCGTCCTTTAGCAAGTGTCCCCCTTTCACAGCCAGCCCCATCCATTTCCCTCACCCATTGATATGGGTGGATGTCATTTCTCTGACTGGCACCCTCAGCCCTGGTATAGGGGCATTCAGTTCTCACATTTGTACTTAACTGGATTTCCCTTTTTTCTCCTTTAATCTCATTGACTTTAATCTCATAGAGTTCCCATCTATGAAACCATAATGCCTACCTACCTCACTGAGGAGTTGTGAGCATTAGTGACTTTGTAAAGTGATCTGAAGATGAGAAGTGCTAAGTGATAGTATTGCTATTACTTATTGAAAGATGCTGAAGATTTTCCACTTAGCAAAACATCTATAGAGCTTGTGCTTTCACATTCCATCACCTTATAACTTACAACAGGGTTCCAAATTCAGTGGCAACACCTCGGAAGCTGCTAGCCTTGTTTCAGTTCATTTACAGTAATTTGTATACAAGGGGAAATCCTAGCACTTAAAAAGCCTTCATGTTTCAGCACATGGATGGGAGATTTTTATAAATCCATTCAGTGCCTTCCTATTTGTTGTGATTCATCTCTGAATCCAGTGCTGTCATTAATTACAAAATCACTGTGTTCTCCAGTCTGTGCAACAATTTTCCTTGTGTGAGCTTTCTGTCAGGTGATTAAGGGCAGCAAAGAGGGCTGAGTTCAATATATCTAAGGTTCCTCTTGACAAATAACTAAACTGGCTTGAGCCCCAGTGCCCCACCCAGAAACCTGGGGAAACTAAAAGCACTCTCCCCAGCTGCCCTTAACAGGCAGAATTTCCTCACAAGCACTCAGACTGTGTACAAACAAGGAAATCCTTACTAGTGGAAAGGGAACACAGTCAGCACAGAATATATATGCAAATCAGAAGTAAAATATACTCCTCCCTTCAGGAATTTGGCAGTAGTCAGTCTAATTCCCTCCCCACCCTCGGGTGAGAATGTGATCATCCCTTGGCTGAGCCACCTCACTCATGCACCAAACCCCTCTCTCAGTTTGGATCAGTTAGTAGCAGTAGTCCAAGTGCCTCTTCGTGAGTTTCTCTGCAGTCCCAAGGAAGCTGCTTGCATGGTCATGCCAGGAGGCACTATCACCTAACCCATCTTTGTGATTGTCCACGTTTGTTGACTCAAAGAATTCTAATAGATTGAGGAGGCATGATTTCCCTTTACAAAGCCGTGTTGACTCTTCCCCAAGACATTGTGTTGATTTGTGTGTCTGATAATTCTGTTCTTTACTATAGTTTCAACCAGTTTGCCTGGTACTGAAGTTAGGTTTATCAGCCTGTAATTGCCAGGATCGCCTCTGGAGCCTTTTCAGAAAACTGACGTTACATTAGATATCCACCAATCATCTGGTACAGAGGCTGATTTAGGAGATAATGCAGGTAAGAGAGATGTGTGTAGGCCTTTTGTTGTTTAAAAATCCTCTTCTCTTATGTTATGCTCTGTTCCTGCTGCTAAACAATGCTTTTGTTTTAGAAAACTGTTTTGGGTCTCTGTAATCCACTGGTTACAGATTCTTGAAGGAATGGTCCGCAGCTACTGAATCCACTCTGACCTGCTGAGTAAGCACAGTCAATACACATGGTACTGTAGCTTAGGACCAGGTCTAAGCGTGGAAAAGTAGTGTGATTCCACCCCAAGGAAAGTAAAAGCATGAGGTCCGACATAGGTAATAGTGCACCCAGAGGGCATGTCTACACTGCAATCAGAGCAGCACATGTTGCAATACTCATGGTAGCCTTAACCTAGCTAGAATGGCTATAAATAGCAATGAAGACACAGTCGCATGGGCTGTGGGCTTCAGTGCAGTCTTACACCTAAGTATGAACCCATAGTCCTGGATGGGCCCATGCTGCCATGTCTTCACTGCTATTTTTAGCTGTTCCAGCTAGATTAAAGCTAGTATGAGTATGCCAGTATGCCACAGACACACCCAGGGAGAGGTCAGAGTGGCAGCTGGCACTGTAACAGTGACAGTGATTCAGCTTTGTTAAGGTGTTGGGTAGGCAAGGTCTCACCTGAGTCCACACAGCTCAGCTACTGTCCTCTGCAATGGCTCTTACAGTGAAGCCCTTACTCTACTCCATCTCTTACAGTGGCATCTTCAGTCTGTATGGCCTCTCGCAGTAAAGTCTCCACAGGAGGGGGAACCAAGAGCAGTTAGGATCTTTGAGCAGAGTCTTGGCCTTCTTAGAAATGAGCTCTTTGCCACAAAGTAATAACTCTATCCCTACCTCAGAGCATTCGAGCTAACTGCCCCCAAAATCCAAGTCCATGGTAGTTATGGTGACTCCTCAATGCCACTAAAAGAATTGTGGGTAGGTAGCCTATGCAAATGAAGCTCTCTGTGGCATAAATTTTCACCAATAGACAGCTCTTTCTCTTATGCAGCTTCTGGCCATAGGGTTTACACTTATAAATTACAGACAATTCCTCTGGGTGAGAGGCACACTTCGCCAGAGCTTGCATGTTTTGTTTTTTATCACAATTGAAAATTGATGATGCACAGGCCTTTCAGAAGAGAAGTCATGCAAAAAATCAAGGGTGAGAAGAGGGAAAGGGGCCATATCAGGGCACTGGAAAATCTCTCAGTGCAAAAAAAAACCAAAAACACAACATGTTGCACACATTAGTACATGTGAAAAGCAAACCTATGCAGCTAGATATGCTGGGTCAGAACAAACTTCCAAGGGAGAGCTCACAGTGAAGGAAACTTTCCCTTGGGGCCAGTGTGTGGAGCCCAGTTCCTCTTTTTAGTAACAAAGCAACTTTGACAGGGGTTTTTGCCCAATTGCTTTCTTCCTGGTAAATATACTGTTACAGTTTCCTCTTGTAACAAACACACTCCCACCCCTGAAAAAACCCCAAACCCTAATACATGTGCTGTTTATTCAGTTCAGATTACCATGCACAGAGCTGAGTAAAAAACCATCAAATTTCCACTCTACAGCAATGGATCATTAGCAGTTTAAGTTCAAAAGAGTCTATTCAGACTCTGTAAGACCCATTTGCATTATGTCACCTCTACTACTATTTTTTTTTTTAAGAACACAGCTAATAAAATAAAAGGTTCAAAACCCAGAGCTATTCATCTGACCTCAGCAACAAATTCTCCTAAACAATTACATCTGTTGAGGATATGGGTAGATGGGACACATGACTAATGTTTCAAGAGGATGTTCCCCCTTGAGTAACTTGGGAAAGCAGCTAAGGTTAAAAGGACACGGATACAAATGAGACACACAAGGCTTGTAATGCTACCCCTCAGGACTCCTTCCTTTCTCCAGGCCATTGGTAATCTCAGAGGGCCACTTGCTCATGATCTGGGAGCAGTGGGTGGAGTCATGAGACCATAAAAATTGTCAGTTACAAACTGGATAATACTGATTAAAAAAAAAACATTAAAAGATCCCCATTAAAGACTCTAAACTTGATTCTGTTCTCACTTAAGCTAGTGGGAGAATGGTTGTGAATGACATCAGAATCAGCCAAAATTCAAGAGATACTTTGCCAGGCCCTCAAAAGACAACGGAATCAGTTACATAATCACTGCTAGAATCTATCACTTACTTGTTGATCTTTCATATATTCCTACCCTTCCTTTTAAAATAATCATGTATTTTTCCCAGGTTGGTTCTCACTTTTATTTTTTGCTATATTTTGAGCTTTTCTAAAACGTGGCATATTTCCTCTTTAGGAACAGAAAAATAATTCAAACACTTCTCAGAACTGCACAATATATCCAATGGCCACTTACCAGAGCCTCTGCAGACCAGTTCCATTGGTCCAAGGGAATCATGTGATATTATGCCACAGAAGTTTCTTGGCAAAGGGTTCCTTGTTCTTTGCAAACAGCTCTGAGACCTGACAAGCTCACTGCTCCAAATACGTCATTTATCTATATAGCATGTTAGGTATCTACAGAAAGCTCATAACTTGTCAAAATTCATAATCATTGTGAGGTGCATGTATGGGTAATATTTAAGGAATAATGTATTTATATTGAAAGTACACTTTAGGGACTTGGAGTAAAAGTTAATCACCAGGGGATAATATGTCTCCATGATGACCCATTCAGTCAGCAGGGAATGGTCACCCCGCCTGTTAAGCCAGTGATGCAATGCAAGGCTCAATTGTTTCACCTTGCTCAGTCCCAAGACTTCCAATGGAAGACCATCAGAGACAACTGGAAACAATCAAAACCTCTTGAAGGTAAAAATAAAAAAGGAACATTATGACAAGACAAGAGATTCGCACTGTCTATGACTTTTTCAATACAACACAAAGGAGAGAGGGGTTCTCTAAATCCTTTCACTGAAATGACATCTTGAGGAGCAAGGAGTTCTCATGAAGAATTGAATCCTGGTTCCTGTGAAGCCAGTCAGTTCCGCAACTGAATGATCTTTGGGGAAAGACCCACTTTACTGGATAGGAAAGTAACTATTAATAAGTGTAGACCTAGGTTCGTGGTTTATGATTTTGTTTTGTATTGGTTCCCCCAAGTGACAGGAGTTTTGCATTGGGAGAAAAATCCATGCTGGGAAATCCTACAGGATTCACACTGTCCAAGTCAGATCTAGAGCTTTGGCTACACTGGGGTTTTAGCAAGTGGGTGTATTGCACGGATACAAACCCCTAGCATAGACACAAATTACACAAGTGCCGTGAGATTTGTACCAGTTTAAACTGTAACTACAGTAGGGGTTTGCACTGGTACAGCTACAAACCCAGTGTAGACAAGGCCTAACTTGGGCCTGATCCTGTGAGGTGCTGAGCACCCAATGTTTGATAAGGGCCCTTATCACCCTGTCACATAGTGTCTTATCTCCTACCTATAACCTCCCTAAGAATCTAATTCTGAACATATACCAATGTAAAACATGAGTAGCTATATTAGTATCAATGGATTAACACCAGTGTTCGAATAAGAATAAGGCCCATAGTCTCTTTGTATTATAGGTCTGTCCTTTCTATGGTGTTTGCAACATTTTAGTTTAGCTTCATCTGCAAAGGAAAGGAATTCTGAGGATCTACCCTATAATTAACATGTTACTTACCTCATCTTCCAGCTCAGTGAGAAAGAAATTTAAAGACAGGACGTAACATTTATCTGTGCAGCATGTCCTAATCAGCTCCCTAAAGCTTACTAAATTGTCCTTTAATATCACCTGTTGTTAATGGCCCACCAGTCACCCCAGCTAGGCAAACGCACCTAGCAGCATTTTCAGTTTTTAAAAAGCCTACACCTGTAAATGAGTTACACTGAATCTCAGCATTGGGGGAAAAAATAAAGAACAGTATCCCCAAGCTTCCTGAAGCAGCTTTGACAGCAAAGAGAATTCTCTTAACCATTTCAGAGAGACCATTCCAGACTGGTGTAATTTACCTACCGTTACTGTGTTGTCTCCGAATTCATCTGCACCGGGCGTGAAACAGTCTTAATTTCTTTCCAGTTCTGCAAACAAAAGGAAATGGAAATAACGCACTGAACATTGACATTAAATCTCCCTTCCCAGCTAAATAACATTTGTTTACAAGATTTTAGGTCATTGCTGATGTGAAGGATAAGCTTGAGACTCAGATATTAAAAAGTCTGGGTTATAAAATCACGTTGAAAAATATATTTATGAATTGTGGGAAAACATTGCTGGGTAATCAGATATCTCATGGGTTTGTGCATCAAATCCAAAGTTGACACTCTCAGGGGATGGTGCATACTGAACAATTTTCCTACCAGGAGGTTGGACTGCCAAAATGGCAGCTAATGATATGTTTCAATTGTCCTTGGCCAATTCTGTACGGATAAATTGGTATTAGGAGTACCTGGGTGACCCTGCCCTTCCTTGTCAGGAAAAGCTTTTAACAGGCAATATAACAAATAACCCAATATACCTCACTCTGCTTGAATACATTAACCTTTCCATAAATACAGCTTTCAATGTTGGCAGCCTTTTATCCAGTTACCTAGCATCCAGCACTCCACTTTCAAGTCACCTATTGTCTTGAATTGTGCTGCTCCTTACTTGTTTTTTTAAAAAGAGTAATAATGTAACCCTTTATCAGGTTACGAATTTGTACCTGTGGAGAGGATAGAGCCAAGCTGAATCTGAACTTGGACTATTTCTCCCATTTTATTGACCATTTCAGGCTCATAGACCTAGCTGTCTGGTAAAAAGGCAGGGCAAACATTTCCTGCTCCTTAAGCCATGCAACCACACTCAGAAGCAGAAACATAAGCAATAAGTTCTCACAGGAGTAGGAGGAAAGCTGAGGGCCATTTGTGGGCATGATTTTCATCTCAAGCAGGAAGCGTTCCCTGGGAATAATGCTTTTCATTTTCAGACTGCTTTACAAACGTTAATTCTCACAATACCCCTGAGCAGTAACAATTATTCTCCTCAGTTTCCAGAGGGAGAGATTGAGGGAGATAGACTAATGGACTTACCCCAAACCAGAAAAATTCAGTGGTACATTACAGCTCAGGACAGTCTTGGTTCCCAGTCCTGTGGTCAAACCATGCCTCTTCCTTGAAATGATAAACTCAAAATTAGATTGTGAGAGGCAACCTATTATTAGTGTAAAACAAAGTAGGAGGCATCTGTACATCAAATACCTCAGAAGAGAGAAAGGGCCTGTAAAATAAAGGTACACTCACCCCATAGTCAAACTGCAACTCAATCTGATTTAGCTCATGAATTATTAAGGGACATGTGCTAAAAGACTGACGACTAGATCTTATTAGGCTCTCCAGACATGAAAGAGTTTCAGGAGTTCCTGCAGATAAGGGTACCACATTTCTCATCTCCTTTGAGTATTCAAACTTACTTTTAAGAAGGCACGCCCTGTCCACAAAGTAAAACGTACCCCAACTTTGGCACTGGAGGGACAATGATGATATCCTTTGGAGGTAAGCAGACCTTGCCATTAAGGAAATTGACCATAAGGAGCATAAATAATTGATTTCCCCCATACCTAAACCCATGTGCACAGACTCAGCGCAAAGCATTTGGCCCATAAACAGTCTTTTCTGATGAATGGATGGTGACTTCTGCATCCTTCCCTGCCAAGCTAAGAGTTGTTCACCGGTGGGAAAGCATCCTCTTCAATGAACCAATTGCTACCAACCAGCTTCTGAAAATAATTAAATTAAATTAAACTAAACTAAATTAGAGAACTTCACCCAGAGGAAGACGGTGCCACAGAAACATACTGATGGTGGGGCAGTTAGATAGCTAAAAGAACAAGAGCCCTAGTTAAAACCTGTGTCTGGCAACTGGATTTTATCACTGGTGGGTCTATTTTCTCCTCCCAAAGTGATGGACATTGTGTAAATGCCTAAATGCGTACCACTATTCCACATTTCTCATAGGATTATAGAAAATTTAGAAGCTGTGGTAGCAAGTACAAGTTCTTTCCCCTCACACATTAGTGTAAACTGCAATGAAAAAAAGATTCCTTGGAAGACATTTATCTGCGCTACTTGTTGTGGATGACCATATGGTCACTCTTTATATGGCAGTGATACCAAGAAGGCCCAACTGAGAGTGCATGGCTCTGTCCAAAGCAGAGACTGCCCCTGCCTGCCCCAAAAGCGCTAAACACACAAGACAAAGGCTTTGGGGGAAACGAAGGTGCAAAGAAGCTCACACAATAGGTCAGTGGCAGAGCCCAACTACCAGGCCAGCACTTTCCTCATATATAGTCGAATAGGAGCAGTGCTTCTTAGACCCAAGGCTTGCAATGTGTTTCTTTAATACTGCCTACTCCGCTTACTGAGAGCGGGATTAATTGGGAAATCCAGTTAACTGAGCTACCTCTCAGCAAAGCAATTATAATAGTGTGAAACAAGGGCAGTGTTGCCGGGGACATTGTGAACATTAGGACCAATATGGTAGGTGGTAGATGTGCAAAGTCACTTAGTTGGAAAATAGAAGAGCCCCATTTATAAAGGGCCAGATCCTGCCAGGTGCTGAGTGCCCTCAACTCCTTTTGACTAATTTTAAAGTCAATGGTACCTGAGGGCACTAAGCACCAATGGGAGATCAAGCCCTTTATAAAACACATCTGTATTTACCCACAGGGTGACATGTGCTTAATCCTCATCTCCCCTATTGCTCTGACTGGAGTGTCACTGGCAATGAGACCTTGTCGTAGCATGTAGCATAGCAATGCTGACCGTGTCATATCAGAGGGGTATGTTCTCTGCAAAGCGTTGGCCGTGCAATTGCCATTCAATGCTTAGTCAATAGTGTACCCTCACACTGGCTGCAGCTGACCTGGCTTTAACTTTAGCTAAATAAAATATTTACTTCCCCCTTAGAATGGCTATAGCCTGAAAACTGGTAAGTGTAGAAGTCAATGGAACAAGTATGGACTATTCGGTGCGGTTTTTATCTTTGCAAACATCATACCAATATGATGACTACTGCTACTACTACTACTTTTTTTCCTTCCCTAACATATTATTCCATTGACACAACATGGAAGAATATTGCAGTGAAGAAATACATTGGTAATTGCACTGCCAGTTTTATACACAGTACTATCAAGCTACCGTCAGCCATCATGCATAGTGCTTGAAATCAACAACAAAAGATGAAACAAGACTCGCCAAAAATGGAGCTGGTATATAGTCAAGATGTACACATTCTTACTAGCTGATATTTCCTGTGAGTAAAAAGAATTTAACTCCTCAGTGGATTCAAAACGCATCTGACAGCATTTGTATTAATTTCATACTAAGAGAAATTATATTTTATCTCAAATATAAATGATAATTGCTGGTTCCAGATTTGTTAAAAATATTTACTATAGTGAAATACCTTGAAATGTTTTCATTATTCTATCTGAATGTTTTTTCTCCCAATCACAAAAAGATTTTGAATTGTGACTATGTGCTTTGCCAGGCCTATATGAATCCTAACAATGGAATACACCCTGGGAACACTAAACTGTCTTTTCTATGTTACGTAGCCAATTTGCCTGCCTGGAAACAGGGACCATGCTTATTTGCATAGTAACAGACCATTCAAACAGAGAAGTATTGTAAGAAAAACGCACTGGATGTTTTAGGCCTGGTTTAGTCAGTATTTGTAAAATGTACATTAGCATCCTTGTAAACACTAGCAAGCAAGCAAATTAAAAAAAAATAAACCCAAACAAAACAATATTAGTCAAACATCCATGTTATAGCAGAAGAAACTGAGGTTAAACAATGGAAAGAAACAAATTTTAATAGTGGCCATGGAATGCTATATTAAAACGGATATATCTTTCATTTCTATATCACACAAATGAGATAAAAACCTGTACATCTATAAGAGAGAGAGACACTGCTTGTCACATGTTGCCAGTCTGAAAGACACTTTGTCCATCTGAGATGTAAGTTATATTTTCATACTTCGCTGCACAAGGTTGGTGTCCCCTAACTGTATATTGTCACAGAATCTGTCTAGAAGTGAATATCCTCATGATTTTCCCTTTAATTTCTACCCTCTGCCAAATAAACTCTGCTCTCTGATGAGAAGGCCTGGACATAGAAACTTACATTAACATCCATAGTGACATACATTAACAAGAATGAACTCTGGATTCAGGGGAAGAGTGAGGGTGAAATCCTGGTCTCATTGAAATTAATAGGAGTTTTGTCATTGACTCCAATGGAGCCAGGATTTCATTGAGTCAGGAATACAAAGAGCTCTGAACACGGTCAAGGAAAGAAAAGATTGCAATCACCACCTATAACCGTCTGTAAAGGAGCAGGCCGGAGGCTGCGTGGGCAAATGGTGAGCCAACAATAAACCTCACTTCCCCGCCACAGAATATGCTCTATTTCGGGCAGCATCTGGGTCATTAGCAGGAAGGCATTCAGACCAACCGCTATGTTGGTGGATTCGGAACTCCAGCAGATTACATTGCTAATGGGTTGCCCTATGAGCACTGTCCTCAGGGCCCCATGTGTTCTGTGCCGAGCTGAGCCTAAATTCCATGGCTGCTGCTCAGCAAACAGGAAATTCTGCATTAACTTCATTTCAGAGACTGGAGCATTTTCATAATTAATTCAATAACATGAATGACACACGACGGCTGGATTGCTTCTCATACTATCATCAAGTTATTTCAATCTGCCTCTACATTATCTGTGTGCCTCAGATTTTTATACTGACAATACACAAGTGCACTGCAGAGGCTGGAACAGATCCTTAGCTAGTATGAATCACTGTAGCTCAATTGAAGTCAATTGAGATATACCGTTTTACACCAGCTAAGGATCTGGCACCTAAGCAAGCATGAGAGGTTACGCGGGACTGTTGGACAAACATATGAACTATATATTTCTATTAAAATAATTAGTGGTGAAATTGTTAGCTATGTTGAGACGATGCCATTGTTAAGTTTCAGAGTTAACCCCTAGATGAAATGAATGGGGCAGTTCAGCAGAGTTATTGTTTTGGGCTGTCTGCAGACTCAGGCAGACAACAGTGCCTCACTTACACTCAGTTATAATAATAATAATAATAATAATAATTGGAGATATACCTATCTCCTAGAACTGGAAGGGACCTTGAAAGGTCATCAAGTCCAGCCCCCCTGCCTTCACTAGCAGGACCAAGTATTGATTTTTGCCCCAGAACCCTAAGTGGCCCCCTCAAGGATTGACCTCACAACCCTGGGTTTAGCAGGCCAATGCTCAAACCACTGAGCTATCCCTCACATTTTAACGGTTCAAACACAGGCTAGATATGTGGGTGAGGGTTACATGTAAATTTAGATTCTGGAGCACATTCCTATGCTAGGTGGTGGATTCTGTGACCAATTCCATGACCAAAGAATTGGGGGTTGGTGGAAATACGGCCATAGGGAAGGTGGTTTTTGTAATGTGGACACTTCACTAGTACTTGGATGGGAGTCAAACCACCAACACACTTCACACATCACTGAATGGCTATCAACTCTTGGTCACTACTAATGTGAGCTGAATTTTGAACTCAACAGTGAACATATCTATAGCCCATTATTATCAATTCCCTATACCATGTCTTCCATCGAGCCTGGATTAGTGTGGGGGAGATTGTTCTTTTGATTTAGTTTGGGGTTTTTTTGTGGTGAATAGCTATTAGCAAATTCTCTACTACTATACTGTAAAAATTCCTTCCTCTTTTTTATAAAACAAAAAACCAAAACAACCCCCTGAGCTGGGCCCTCACTCTTCACTGTTGTGGGGAAAAAGGCACTGTCCAACTCATGCAATATTTACCTCTCTGGCTTTTTAAGGAGTAACATATAATGTACAAATTCCAAAAATGGTCCCATTCAGTCCTCACTGGACTGAAGAGTAATAGGTAGAATGTATTCTCCCAAGGGTGAAAAAAAAAACCAGAAGGAATTCTGCTGTGACTATTTATTTTTATTCTGTAGCATGATACATCTGTAATAAGATGCTCTATTTCAGCAAGTTTTTTTCCATTTCTCATAAATTTCCTACAGTTTAGCTTTCTAAGAAACAGAAAAGCTCCCCACCACAATTGCAAACTGTTACATTGCTTGAATCTAATAAGTGCATTTTCCACTGTGCGAGATTATATATATATATATATATATATATATTTTTTTTTTTTTAAAGTAAAAGAAGGGTAAATTCATCCACTATCTGTACAGTAAATATTGAGGACAGGGTTACTTGGAGCTAGTAGAAAAAGAAATGATTATAAACAAAGAGCAGGGGACCCAGAAAGGTTGCAAGAGCAGGGAACGAGCACATTGTGTCCAAAGAAAGTTCAACAATTTTCCCAGCTCACTGAATTGTGGGAACTCAGCTTTTCCAGGGAATAACTTGCTATTTTTAGCATTTTTATTGCACAGTTTGTCACAAGCTGTCTCAGGAGACCATCAACAATTCGTTTCAAACAGAATCTGGCCACAAACACTGCTCCACATGTGATTTAGAACATCTGGACTGAAGGAACAAGCTTTCAAAGCATGCCAGGACTGTGCTGGCTGTACAGTCTTTTCCTTGCTTCTGTCTTCGTGTCAATTGTCACTGTCTCCACGTAAAGCCAATTCAAAAACTAAAATTAAAAAGCTGTTAAATATTCCCTAATTGCATAGCTGCGCTAAAGGAACGGGAGCACACACACTGTTCTTTTGAGAGCGCGCAGTTTTGGGTCACATTCCAGGCATTGCAGAGTTTCAGTGATTTAGATGTCATTTTCCCTATGAAATTCTTGGCCTGGAAGGATGCCAGCTTGAAAACCCATGCCAAAGTGTTCACACATCACACATCATATCTACAGATCTTAAAAGGAAGTACCTACTGCTCCCAGCTATATTCCTGCTGCGCATGCTGGCAGCACATGGATTTCTCACATACGCAGGGGGACTGTTTGCAACACAGAATATAGAAGGTGAATTGTGATCTCTTCAGACTGGTTTTCAGGAACGCTGAAAAGGGAGTAGTAGAGGAAGTCATGTTATGATCCCAACCGGAGTCTGTAATGATCTGTTTGGTATCTGCATAGCAGATTGTAAACTGCACGAGATGGATGAAATCCTGGCCCCATTGAAGTCAATGGGAGTTCTGCCACTGACTTCAGTAGAACCAGGATTTCGTCCCAGGACTTTGTCTTTAATGCTTATGTACAGTGCATACACATGTGATCCAATATATTTTAAAAAAAAAGTTAAATACTGGAATACCAACTTAGTTGCAATTTTGACTTTCCCACATAAATTCCCAAACCTGTATTCATTAAGACATACATTCGTAACAAAGCCAATACCATACAATAACGGGTGCATTCTTGTTTATATTCATGATACATGTATACATTTCAGTAAGAGAAGGAAACCATAAACTGCACTTCTTATGGGGCCGTCAAGTAATTTTAGGCCCCAAATTTATTTTATTTTATTTATATTTAAGGAAAAGAATAGGCTGGTAATTCAGAACTATTTCTCTTTTTCAGCTAAACACAGTTACGTTTCAGCACATAATTCCTTTTAAGATCCTGTATTAAATCCTTAAACGCAATCTTTTCCTGTGGAAAGCATAAGTGTTTAACCAAGTGTCATTAGGAAGAAAAAAATTGTGTAGCATTTGCCTAAAGATATTCCTTCCTTCTCTGTACTTATAATCCATATTGTTCCTCTTTTTCATTAAACATTTTCATTAAACTTTAAAAGATTTTGCATTTCCACTAAGTGGGCATTTGACTTTTTTTAAATTAATTTTTACTAGGGGACCTCTTCATTCCTTCTTCCCTTCCTCTGAAATCTTTGCTTTGCATCCCCACTTATTGCCATCCGTCTTATATTTTTCCATAAAATGCCAGAGGATCTTTTGATTCAACGGCCTTTGTTAGATTACAAATGCAACAGCACAAAAAGTAAAACAAAAGTAAAGTTTCCATGAGCAAGCAGAGTGTCTCTCTCCTCCAACAGTCTGCACTGAAATCTGAGAACAAAATGGTTGCTGAATTCCTCACCCATGGAGATTGCTTAGAATTTAAAGGGAACAGTATACAAAAAAGCCACATCATTGTCACAGATATTTATGCATCCTCCAAGGATTCATGTTTTCAGATGTCATGTTCAGTAAATGCTTCTTTTCACATATAAAGAAAGAACATTCCAAATGGCATAGTAAGGAAAATATGGTTGGGCTGTAATAAGCAGAGGACTGGACTTGATGACCCTGAATGTCTCCTCCACCCCACATCCTTCAATCTCATGGTTTCTGAACACTGATTACTTGCCTTTGATCTATTAAAAGAAAGCGTGGTGCTCCCACTATCTTATTGACTGGGCATACATTCCAAAAGAATCAAATTCCAGTCCTTTCACAGTAGTGTGTGTGTATATATATCAATCAGCTGGAGGGGCTACAGTCCCCCTGTTTCTGATAGACTACATCTGCGACAGCCACCATCTTGGCCAACACCGGAAGGACTGAACCAGGGACCACCAGAGCTAAAAACATAAGCCATTCCAGTTTGAGCTAAATAATCATAATTATCTAGCTGGGGCTGTAACAGACATACCCTCTGTGGATCAGGATCAGAGGCAGACCTGTGATACTTACTCACCAGGGGATTATATGTCCATTGCCACTTCCAAAAAAGTGTTAGGCAGATATCAAAAAATGGCCTTTATAAGAGAAAATCCACGTTGTTTGGTTTACCACCAAGTAGTTTGGGTTCCAGTCTAGCTAAAGGAAGGAGACTATGGAGTCTATAAAACCATTAATCACAACATAGATGTGCTGCTCCTGAAGCAGTAATGCAGCTACTAGGTAGTGATTTCAGTACCCTGGCCTGCCCTGACTGAAGTCTGGAAATTCGGTTAAGAGTCACATATGATACATGTTTCTCAAAAATGGCCCGAGGCCAACGCCTCATTTGGAAGATTGTGCCTAGCAAAGTGAGAGAGGCTGGCAAGTACGATCATTCGCTTCCACCATTTTTCTACCCATTCCTACACCCTTCCCCCACACCTTCTCTCTGTCCCAGGCCCCTCAGACTGTGCTTCTTACCCCTCCGCTGTGTTTAATTCTCATTTGCTGTGCCACACCTTGGTCTCAGCTCTTCACGCTTCGTGTCTGTATTTCCCCCATTTGTCATTCCACCTGTTGCCTCTTCCCCACTCCTAGTCTCATTTTAATTTCACATCTCTCTTTCTCAGCTCCCTTTTCCCCCAGGTTTGTTCTCACCTGTCCTTGTGCCCCCTTGCCTTTCACTCCCCTCCCCCCATCTTTCTCCCCTAGAATTTCATCCTCCTTGTCCCCCTCTCATTAAATCTTCCCTCCCTTTCTCCAGGGAGCCAGGCAGGCCCAGGGCTTCTCTTACAGAGATCAGGCAGAGCACTGCCTCATGCCTTATGTCAGATTGCAAGGGAGTCTCTATTGACACTGGTGCCCTGGCTGGCTTCCTCTCAGCAGGCCCTGGTGACACTAGCCAGCCCTACTCCTGCTTCTCATGCAAGGAATCTACTGCACAGATGCACACAGCAGCAGAGTCATGGATAGGGGACCCAGAAGGCTCAGGTACAGGACAGCTGCCCTGCTGGCAGCTCTGCCCACAAGTTTCCTATGATACACACCAAGAAACATGCTGCAGTCCAGAAAACCCACATGCTTGAATCAATGCTGAGACCAGTGCCCACCTAGCATACCATTGCCTGGAGAGAGATGCCACCCTGGGAGCAAAAAAGTCCACTGATTTGAGGAGCCTGAGGCATACACCATGCAAAACTGCATGAGGGAAGCAATCAGTTAACAGTCAGGCCTCGTCCAGTAACCAAAATAAGGGTGCAGCACACACTGGGATCTGAGACACAAAGGAATGTCTAGTAGCCAGTGCAAGGCAAAGAGAGATGGAAGAACAATTGCACTGAGGGAAGCCTTTAGAATACCTTTGAATTGTAACACAACATGACGGGCACCCTCCCAATGCCTACTATACAGTAAGACAGTTTACAGATGTTTCTCCACCCAGGGCTGGATTAAGGCAGAGATGCTATACAGGCCCATGGCCTCCTGGAATCTTGTGATGAGGAGGGCACCTCAGCTTCCATGTACAAAAACTTTTTCTAGACAATGTTTGTGGGGGGAAAATTGAAAACGTGACTGACACATAACCAGTGCCAGTTGCAGTGACATCTGGCTAAGACAGCCTGAAGCAATTTCTCAGCAGGGTGAACTGCTCCACACATCTCCCACCACCCCCAACAGGTCACTGTGTTGCAGGAAGAGAGTAACAGAGTGGGCTTGGCCCACTCACACCCCTGCTAAGGTAAGTACAGGAAGAGCCACTGTTTCAATCCCTACCTCTCCAGGGAGGCGACCACTCATGCTCCAAAGGAATTAGGAGATTCCTGCTGCCATCCCTCAGAAGATCCAAGGTGCTGCCCTCTGCCTATCTGGGAAGGGTGATCATGATATTCCAGGTGTAGGCAGGGCTTCAGGGGGACCCTGTGTCATAGTGCGGCTAGGGGCTTGGATTGCCTTAATCCAGCCCTGGCTACACATACTGAGGGGCACTGTTGAGTTCAGTTCACACAGGGATTCACAGCCTCACTGAAGTTGGTAAAAGAAAAACTTGCAAGGAAAAGCAATGAAACTCACTGACAGACTCTCAGGGGCGGATACTCTCCTGTGGCTGAGCACTGCTCCAATGACTTGACTCCAAGTGCCGTGCCAAGCCCAGTATGAGCTAGGGCAGCCATGGAGTAGCTCTAACGGCCTTCAGTGGCATATAGCCCCAATTAATCTGCTAAAATCGATTAAGTGGCATAAAGACATAGGATCACACTTGAGGAGCACCTGACCCTCCGTGTTTTGCCACCTAACTGTCTGAGGATTTACTACGAAGAAAGGACTCAGAAATGGCACCTTTAGAATGAGCAGGAGTGTTCTGACATGGAGGTATACACTTCCCCCCCCCAGGACATTTATTCCCTAATGTTAGCATTGGATTTATGTGATTTTTTTTCTCACTCATAGACTGAACCAAGAACAGAAAAGCAAAGTGAAATTCCCAGGAATCCTACCTTCTCCTGGACAGAAAGGTGGGGGAAAAAGTCAGGTCCGACTATAGATCACACCTACGGACTAGGATAAACCTATAAGGTTCTCAGAAGTCATGCTGATGAGAGTCTTATTAATAAAAGATAAGTCTTCATAACTTTACCAACAAAAAAATTGTGACAACATAATCCATTTGTTTGGTAACAAAGACAGGGACAAGTTTTGTGCCCAAGTTGATGGACTGTCCAAATGGAATGCATATGTTGAATAGTTTTTATCAGTTTAAAACAAAGATTCTTCTCTAAATTGTGACAAAGAGTCCTGTGGCACCTTATAGACTAACAGAAGTATTGGAGCATAAGCTTTTGTGGGCGAATACCCACTTCGTCACCCACGAAAGCTTATGCTCCAATACTTCTGTTAGTCTATAAGGTGCCACAGGACTCTGTCGCTTTTCACAGATCCAGACTAACACAGCTACCCCTCTGATATTTTCCTAAATTGGTAACTGAAAATTGGTAACATTTACTGCATTTTTCATTAGTTTCACTTTTTGCATTATTCTCAGGTTGTAATTCACATCCACTTCTAGGCCCCTTCACTCTGCCAGAATCCAGTCCTAAGTGCCTTCATTTGTACTCTACCTTTCATACTTCTCCATTTTCCTTCTTTTAGCCTAACAGGAATTTATTTTGTAGTCCTGAAGACTTGGAGAAGGGAATTAAGTTGGTGTAGGATTTATGAGAGCATCAGCTCACTTGGTTGTGAAAATTTCTCATGCTAAGAGAGAGTAAGATTGGCGAAAGATGCTTGGAGAGCAAGAGGATGTTTTCATGTCTCTTCAACTGTGCTTAAGTTTTGCCTTTTGCTTAAGTTCTGGGAAATAGCTGGGCTGTAGATATGGTTAGCAATCTGGCCCTGAAAGGGGAACAAAGCATCTTTCAGTAAGGCCAGCTCTTAATTAGAAACTGAATTTAAAATAAAAAGAGAAAATACTCTTAATTAAATCCAGAAAAGGGCAAGACAAAGCAGTATTTAGAGAATCTTTGCTAATATAGCAAAATCTAAAATAACAGATTGCAATTTTATTCTTTATCCTCAAAGTGCATATGCTCCCAACCACCACTGAGAGTGCAAAGAGCTGCAAATAGAGATAGGGGGAGCGGCTACTGTGATAGGAGCCTGCACAGAAGGAACAGAGTAGAGCAGGTACCCTCTTCCTTGAGGCTAGCTTTTCTGTCCACCAAATATCAATATCCTACCTGGCCTCAACTGAAAATGCAGGTGGGGTAGGAGGTGGAGTCTCACTAAGTGACATTCAAACCTGCCAGGCCCGCAAGTGTCAGCAGGTCTTGCTGCAAAAAGCATTAGCTCCTACTTACCCTCTGCAGAGGGACAGAGGATAGTTGAAGTCAGTGAGTCAAGGAACATGGCTACTAGGCCTGCAGCATTGCTATGCGAGAGGGGTTGCTGTGGGCTGCAAGGCAGTGCGGTGGAAGACTCCATCCACACAGCTGGGCATGGGCCACAAGATTCTGGGCCAGAATTCCACAAATCCCCAGCTCTCCGTCCCATTTTCCAAGCCAGAGGATTTCACGCCCATTGACCACTATGTGGGGGCAGAAGGGTCACTGAATGTACAGACTCTATGGCTCCTCTGTTCTCCACACATTTTGCAGGGGAAGTGGTTGGTAGGGATCCTTAGCTACATGGCACTCCTAATGACAACCTAATTAGACTTTATCTGACCCCTTGAGCTGTTTCAACCATTGAGCTATCCTCACTAGTCACAGCCTATTATTTAAAATACCACCAAACAAATGGAACTTAAATTATATTAAGCTTCTTAAAGTGATAGGATGGCACAAGACTTCAGGAAGTCTTGAGCTAAGTTTCTTTTCCTGAATGTTTGCAATACACTCACACCTCCCCTCAGGTTTTGTATTAATTGCACGCTAAACGGTGCTTTTTCCTTCTTTGCTCTAGAAAGTTAGGAATTGGCCTTGGTGCCTCAGGTTCTACTCCCGGTTCTGAGAGTGAACTGGAGTGTGAACCTGGGCAAGCTCACCTCACCTCTGAGCTTCCGCTTCTCCATCTACAGGACTTACCTTATCTTATCCCAGTGAACTATGCCATAACGTCCCCGGCCTACATAGCTCAGCTCTCCCGCAGAGAACATTGAAGAAGAAATTAAAATACTCAGCCGCCACCTTCTAGAAGGGATGTTAGATCAGACAACCACCGATGACAACCATGTCACACTTGTTAGCACGGTCAGCCTGTCCCCTTTGCAGCATGAGTGACAGCAGAAGAGCTTTGCTTGTTTCTTGTCTCCATCTATGGGTGCAAGGATTTGTACACACTTATCTAGGCTAATAATGGATATGTTGGAGATTGTGGGTGAAATGGATGGGTCAATGGCTTTGTTTCAGCAAGATCACCCCCCTAAGGTGCACTTATTTCTTGGAACAGAGGTTTACTTTTATGTTAGATTTAATTTAATTTTCAGAGATTAAGCTAAGTGACAAATGTCTAACAGCCATAAATAGGGGAAAGCTAAAAGCAGGTAGCATTCTAGGAAGTAAAGAAAGGTATTATGATTTTAAGAAATGACATATCCGTTTTTTTTGTTGGTGTCAACAGTTTTGTGCAGCTCTGGTTTGTATAATGTAATTTTGTCCTGTCACCTTAAAACTTTGACATTTGATAACAAGAGTTGGAGGGGGAGTCCGTTTCAAAAAGCTTTTCCCACACAAACTTCACCTGCTGATGATGACATCAGTCACAGCATCCATTTCTAACACCCATTTTTGAGTTGTTTTAAAGTTGAGTGTTTCAGGCCATGAAGAAGTAAGAGTTGATTTCAGCTGATGTGGAGTTTGGATGTAGTTTGATGTTCATTTCACAGTCGTTGTTTAGGCAGTTTACTCTAGGCAAGAGCAGCAAGCCATATTTCATCTGCGGGTTTCGTTACTGGAAAAACCAAGTTGTGTTTCCTTCCCCTTTACTTTTACCTTCCAAGTGCATTCCACTAAATCTTCCCAAAACTCCTGATCCCAAGCCATCCAGTATATAAGGATGATATTTCCAGTGTTATTAGCAGCAGTTCAAAATGATCAGGATCACCACTAATCCTCATTCTCCATGTTCTCCTTTTAAGAAGCTGAGAGGGCTAAGAGACGTCACCTTAAAAATCCTCAGTCTCTGATGCATAAGCTAAATGCCAAAGTTAATGTTCTACCATTACTCTGGATCATTACAGAGGATACACCTTGTGTGTATATATATATAGACAGAGAACAAGCACCTCTATTAATGTTTCTAGCAGAAGGAAGTGCTGTTGTTCAAACACACTCCTTGCCAATAATGTTTTTCGATGTATTGAACAGCCTTTAGCACAACCTCTGGAAGAAACTCTCTCACTTAAATGGGAAAATGGAAAAGATTTCCATAATTGGAAGTGATGCATAGCATATTATTGTCCTCTTGTAGGAGCATGGTACCCCTTGGGTCCAATCCTGCAGACACTCAGGTGTTTGTGTAAGTTTAATCACATGAAGTCCACAGTATTATTCACATGAGTAAAGTTATTTATGTGCTTCAGTGTCTGCAGGATCAGGCCCCACGTCTGTAACCTGAATTACAAAAATTCTGTGATATTGAAAGAACCCTCTCAATATGAAATCTACTCAGTTAAAAATAGATTACTTAAAAGTGGTTTCATTTACTCCAATCTAATGTCCAGAGGAGCTTAAATATTTAATTTGGGTTGCCCTCCCTCTCCTCTTCAAATAGCAATTATACTACAGTGCCATTTGCAGAAATAAACTATTTCATATCCTATAGAACACTGAAATGTGTTTTGCAAAAGGACTTAAATATTTAAAGGTTTAACTATTAAACAATGAAAATTCAGCAGAAAGGGAAAAGATCTAATTTTATATTTAAGTTTAGGCTTTTTAACTGATTCCAGAAGTGTTTAGAAAAACAATACTTTCACTTCTGGCAAAAGCAAAACAAAAACACAAACAAACCTGGCCTAATACGAATACTGTTCTTTATGCTTTACATCTTAGTTTACTTATGCCATGATTTGTATAATGAAAAATCAATTATATAATTCAGTATAAAACTGTAAAAAATGCAATAAAATAAAAATCTCTTCTTCTTCCCTTCCACAAAACAAAAAATAGGTTTGTGGCTTGATGCCATTTTATGAAAATCAAGCTAATCTGGCCTATTTAACACTATTCCCTTGGGCAGCCAATCCAAATCCTGACAACAGGAATGCTGAGTTTGCAGAATGTTCAAAGAATGTTCAAAGAAAGCAACGTCTAGAGAAAGGTTTAACTCATTCACATCACATTGCACACAATAGAATGTCATTGAAAAATAAAAGGTTATTGTGAAATCATTTGGAAAGAGATGTTGCTTCACAAGAAAATGACACACAAAATTCAGATTTCAGATTTTGTGTTTTCCCAAACCACTCATCAACATCAGGTGAATCTGAATATCAAGTTTAAGCTGAAATCTGAACTTCTTCCCAATCCCATACAGGTAAAACTTGCAAGGAGGACAAGTAGCAGCATACAGAGTCAGAGAGGATATGGGTCTAGAACAAAGTTTTATTTCTTATTTGGTGAAGTCTCATGCAGGGAGTTCCCTCCCCTTGACTGAGAGTTCCAATGATACATGAAAAATTACAGATAAAGGGATATGTAAGTTCAGCACCAGTGTGTTTTTGCCCTTTTTACAGTTGCACCAGAGTAGGTTAAGAAAGGAAATGGAAGGAAAGGAAACTGACCAAGTGACCTTGTATGCTTATTCTAAACTTCCAAATATCATGACTAAGTGAACATATCCAAATAATGTATATTCAAAATCACGTTCTGTACATTTAGAATCCAATAATTTTTTAGGTGTCCAATTGCAATATATGGCAAAGTATGAACTAGTTCACAGGTTAGAAATTACCACCGTTCTGGACAACAAATGAGACAGTAGAAACCAAGGTAAAGACCTTCATCTTCTTCAAATATCTGTACTATCCTTTTACTATGATCATTTTAAATACACCCAGAGGATAAAATTGAAGTCATTTATATAGTGACTTGATGCAAAAGTGAAAAGGTAACATTGATTCCAGGGGTCAAATGTTCAAATGCTCCTGAACCCCACCTCTAATTTTCCACATGCAAACAACTGCAGGAACCAATGACATAAGAACAGCCATACTGGGTCAGACCAAAGGTCCATAAAGCCCAGTATCCTGTCTACCGACAGTGGCCAGTGCTAGGTGCCCCAAAGAGAATGAACAGAACAGGTAATCATCAAGTGATCCATCCTCTGTCGCCCATTCCCAGTGACAGAATGTACATGTCTGCCTTCCTTATTTCCAGGTTATTTTTTGAAAATTTGTCCCTAATAGGTTCCTACTGGAAGCAGTTTGAAAAGTTAAACAGCTTTACAAGCCCCTATAGCTTTAACTGGGTTACACTTCGCCAAGTGGAAATTTGAATTCATTGTATGTGAAGAATGGAGTTTGAAATATTAGATCACCACATTTGTGCGATGTTTTTAGGGCAATGACTTCACAATCTGAGTGCACCCTAATATTGCTCTAGAAATTGATACCATGGTTTATTTTGTAAAGTTCTCCAATTACAGCATTTCTAGGCTGCTTTAAAACTTACAATTCATTAAACTGACAACACCGATTTATTTCGAGCCTTCAGGTATTACTAAAATATTATGAGAAAGAGGTAGCTTTTGTCAAATTTAAGAGAATTCTAACACAAGTTTCGCCACTATTACCATTCAAAAAAATTACACCTTAGTTGCATTAAGGAGACAAGTGAAAGCAACCATTTTGTGCCCCAATCTCAGCTAAACCCTTTTATTTCATTTTAACCCAAACCAAAATGTGACAAAAATTTCAGAAGTAGAACAACTGTTTTTCTGGACATGTAAGGAGTGTGTGTGAAGCCCTGGTGACTCTGCTGCAATAAGTAGTAGGGTTTTAATATTGAAAGTCTACATTACAATAGAACTACATAAGGAAATCTTCATAAATACTACATAACTTCACCAACAGGAGAGTAACGAGACTCTGAACTTTGCTTTATCTTTACTTTATTTATGCTTGGGCTTTCAGCATTGCACAGCTGGTGTCTTAACCTGTCTTTGAAGGCAGGGATTTGTATCAGCCTGCAAGCACACAATACTTCTCAACTGTCCTTGCATCAACAAATCAAACAATTACATTCAACAAACCCTTCACTTGAGCAGTTACCTCTATCTAAAAACTCAAAAAATGTCCCCATAAATCCATGCTTTCAACTAATGCTTCTGGTTTATAAAAGATTAATTGCAGTCAGTTATACTGAAAGTTTATAATGCAGTTCTTGATTGTAAAGTGTTTCTGTGCACATATTACATCAGGCACAAAAAAACCTTACATATAACAGTTTTGAAATACAAAAATATGGTTATAACATAAGAGTACCAAACATCAGAGAATTAGGACAATTTTATTATTATTATATCAATTTATGTACATCATCCCCCAGAATTACGAAACTTTTTAATTCTAAGTACTTTTCCCAAATTGACGACTGTAGTGTACATTCTAAAAAACTGCAAATTAAAACCACAAACCTACTTTCATCCCTACATCATCTATGCAGGCTGTACCAATCATCTCTCTCTTACACACAAAAGTGTATTATAAATAATTTTTCACAAAATGTCATGAGTGTTTTATTGCACATTGTACATGCCCATATCTGAAAAAGACTAACCCTTCAAATAATAACTAAACAGTTTAAATACCTTGCAGTTTTCATTATTCATACTACTGCATTTTTCAGGATTTTTAATGTGAACCAGTAATTTAAAGGGAAAAAGCAGAATAGAAAATATGCTCTGAATTATATAGCTTTTGTGAATGAAAGAAATATGTTGTTGCCACCTTAATAATTCTATTCTGCTTCCTACTGTACAGTCATTAAAAATATCTGACCTAATTAGAAAGCCTGTTTTGAAACACCAGCTTCTTTACTGCAAATAAAAACCATATGCATATGCTGCATAGGCAGTTGTACATTCCTTCTGCTTTGCAGAATTAGGTTTTCCTGCACTATATTCTGTTAAAGATCAAGTTACATGCCTCTTAGAACTGTTTACAATTAAAGTTACTGTTTCAGTCTCATGATTTTACCAGTCTCTCTAATGGTAGCAAACAATTAACCCTTTAGCTCACCAGCACAGATTGGCATAAAAATGCAAGGGGCAGAAGTTACCAATAAGCATCATGTCTTTTATGATGCAATCTATATATCTTCCATTAGGCAGATATCTAGTCCAATGAGTATTAATAGTTTTTCCATTAATATGTGGGTTTATGGTATGCTGTACTAAAATGTGATGGCTAAACAAAGAACACATATCATATGCAACAGATATTTGTCAGTTCATAAAATGCTGCCACTGGACAAAATGTACATTTTGAGGGTTAAAACTACTGTATTAAGAAAGATTTAAAAGCTTATTAGTCAAATATTTTGCCAAGGGTTTCTAAAGCTATTAGCCACTGGCAGCCCAAAAAACTAAAAATTGCACTATAACAAAAAAAACAAGTCCATGAAAGGTAGAGGGACCAACTGCAGTTAAGGTACAGCAACTTCAAGGAGCCGGTTGTTTTTTCGTTTACAAGTTGGGATGTTGCCATTTTTCTGGTTGCCTTGTATAAACTTCACACATACTTTGTCTTGTTTGAATTGAACCAGGAACCTAGGAGACAGAAGAAAATGGATTTTAATTAAGGGTGGAAAAACCACATGTACAGCAAATAGTTGTTTGTGCAAGACTCTCTTTCATTAGCTACTGTAACAAGAAAAAGGTCTATGATATTACCTCATGAAATTGTTTATATTAGTATAAAAGAGGGTTAGAAACTGGAAAATGTTATGTTATATATTAGTTTTGTCCATTTATGCTCCCTGGTGTTCAATTATCTTCCACTGTCAGTGGTTAAGGCACCTTCCAACTCTAGATGTTTGCAGTGCCAGTTTAGAAAGGGAACATTCAGAATGGCCTGTTTGAAAAAGCATGATTAATACATGAAAGTATCAAAATGACAAGTAACAATACTTAGCATCATTCAACACTCCTGTTAATACACCCCCAGAATATTAGCCTGAAACACCAGTCAAGGATGGTGAAGGTATATTTAATCCTGCCTCAGTGCTAGAGGAGGGACTAGATGACCTCTTAAGTCTATGTTTAAAGTACAGTACGGATATATACCAATTAATCCTCAAGACGCGTCATTGGTAAGTGGGTAAATAAGAGCCCTATTTTACAGGTGGGCAAACTGAGAGAAATGTGGAAGGACTCACCTAAGACCACACGTTGAATAAGCAGCAAAACAAGGACCTGCCAATTCCTAGCACTGTGCTCATTTCTCCGGACACCATCTGATGGTTTAACAATGGTCCTGTATATACTATAACTGCTCTATAGACCCAAACATCACTACCTTCCCCCCCCCACCGTATTTTATTTCTTCCCCTTTCTAGCTACCATTTCAGATCAGGCAATCTAATTGCCTATAGGTGTGATATCCAGCACAATAATTCCTATCAGTATATTACATCCAATATAAAACATAGGCACATCAGAGTCATCACATCTGATTGTGCTATGTCAGCAGATTTGGCAGGATCCAGAGAAGCGATGCTCTTTAATCATAGTTTCAAGATAAGATAAGATTGAACAAGTTTACCCCTAACAACCATTTCAAAGATACAAAATGTAAAAAAAGTCTTCTAAATTGAAAGAAAGGATGACCTACTATGAAGGGATTTTACAGTCTGCTGAAGAGCAACTTGATTTCCCTGTTACTGCTGATCTTCATGATAGTAAAACTCAAGTATTCTGACTGTCCGCACTGAACATAATTTCAGAGATGCAAATCCACTTATTGATCTACCAAAGGTTAACATCTAGATTACATGCACCAAATAATAAAAAGGTCCTGTGACGAGGCCACTCTTGTAAATAAAGTTTTTAAAAATTAAAACAAGATGTATAGACGTATATTACAGGATTTCTTGAAATATCTTATCTACATTGTTCCTTGACAAAACTTCCTAAAATAAATATGCACTATTTCCCTCCACTGCTACTAGTTTTGGGGTGTAGAATTGTAGATCCACTAACCATTTGCTGAGATAGGGTCACATGGCTAACACACAGAAATCTTAGTCCAGGTTAAAAATGATGTGACAACGTATCTAGGGAAAAGAGATCTTGTATTTGAGACATTTACAATTATTCCCCACTTACTGCAGCACTGGAACATATCTCCTTGCTCTTCTACTGGTTTTCCAAAATCCTTCTCTAACTATATCCATTGCCATAAATGCTAAAATATCAAATTCCCAAGGCCAGCAGACTATTTCAAAGATGATAATGTTGTTCAAGTAGTAAATAACCTTAAAAATATAGTTAAGTGTTGTGTGGCATAAAACTAGCCTGCATAACCACTATACAATAAAAACCAACGAGGGGTCCTTGTGGCACCTTAGAGACTAACAAATTTATTTGGGCATAAGCTTTTGTGGGCTATAACCCACTTCATCAGATGTATGGAGTGAAAAATTCAGTAAGCAGTCAGTATATATATCACAGCACATGAAAAGATGTGAGTTGCCTTGCCAAGTGGCGGTTAGTGCTAATGAGGCCAATTCAATTAAGGTGGAAGTGGCCTATTCTTAACAGTTGACAAAAAGGGGTAAATATCAAGAGAGGGAAAATTACTTATGTAGTGCTAATGAGGCCAATGCAATCAAGGTGGATGTCGCCCATTCACTATACAATAGATTTCTGTCTGGGGAAAAGTGGAATAAAGATTGTGTGCATCTAACAGTCAATACACATATTGGTAAATGTTTTAGGGTTCCAGAAGTTTTGCCCAACAGTATTCCAAGTAGCCATTAAGACTGAAGTTAATACAGAAAAGGATCTTTCTTATTTTATACCAGGGTGTTGCATTACAACTCTGACCTGTAGAAGGTAACCCAACCTGCAGCACGTTTAAAGAAAAGATGGTTTTACTGGGTATAATGAAAAAATCTGGAATCCTCATTTGATAGAGAAAATATTCTAGATGTACAGAACTTATGATTTCTGGAGAATTTCTCTTGTAGATAAATAGTTAGGTACTTTTATGACCATCGTTATTGTAGTATCTGAGTGCCTCACAATCTAATGTATTTATCCTCACAACACTCTGTGGAGTAGGGAATTGCTAACATACCCATTTTACAGATGGGGAATGGAAGCATAGAGAACTTCTGAGTGACTTTTCCCTGTGTCATACAGGAAATCAGTGGCAAAGCGGGGTTTCCTTGAACCCCCGTTTCCCAAGTCCCAGGCTAATGCCCTAACCATTGGACCATCCTCATCAGAAATATAATAAAGACCATATCGAGCTGCTTCCTGCCCCAGAAGGACTATTGTTTACATGAAATTAAGTGGCACAGACTGGTAAGGTACCAAAATTATGAACACCTGGAGCACGTTTGTTCTGGATTGCTTCCATTCTGTGTTTCTGGAGTCTAGTAACCCTCATATTTCTTACTCTCTGTCAGTTTTCACAGTTGTCTGTTTAGTGATAATATACATTTCACAGCCCCTTCTCAGGCATCTGCAAGTTTCTGATAGCTGCTTCCTGCAGTCCAGAATCGATTCAATTCTGTAATCTGGTTTCTCTAACCCTTTATTTTCTACTGAGAGGGGAAAAAACTCCCTTGCAATCATCCAGTTGCTTAAAAAACATCAATATACCTTTATTAAGCATTTCTGAATTTCACCACCACCACCACATGTAGCGAAGGGGTATCAGTAAACCAGATAGCATCACATCATTGTTTGGCTCTTCCACAATTCCCATTGACCTAAACTAGGTCTTCTCTAATATGCAGATTTTCCTTTCAGCATCTTTAAGAGGTTTTCCAGTAGAGGCCAAAAACTTCAAAGAATTTTTCCCTTCAGCCGGAAATCACAAAATCAAGCTGTCTTTAAAGCTCTGGGGAAGAAGCAGCCTGAGCTTTGCAGAGCTTCCACTCAGTACATTTTTCCTGCTGTACAATACCAGACGCTGAAGAGTCTCTTGCTCAGAGCTCCCAGCCATGTAGCATCTAGAAAGTGCCACTAAGCGCCTACATCCACAGGCTGTGTCACCAGTGCTGCACTTTCCTTGATGTTCTGACCTCTTGAAACAACCCCCTGCAGCTGGCCCACCATGTCTTGTGAGAATTTTGCTGATAAAAATGACAATACAGAAGATAGATAACCCCATTTCAGCACATCTGATTGGCTCAGCAGTTAGCCCCCTCCTGTGACAATAAATAAATGCAAATAGACTGCAATGGAAAACTATTTCCCACCCCCAATTAAAAAAAATAACTGACGGGGCATAATCACAGATCAATGGTATTCTTGCCTGCAGGAACTCCCTTTCCAAGGAGCAATGCACAGCAGAGACCAAGAACGTGGCACATAGTTTTCCCTCAGTTCCTAATCATGCAGCTGTGTTTAGATCTACACTTCAGAAGGGATAGCGCAGCAATATTTCACCATCACTGAACATGGTGCTACTATGAAGTTCTTCACATACTTTTGTGTGGATAAATTCAAGAACAACATGTACCCGAAGGGTTTTAATTTCCAAGACAACAGATCCACAAGCAAAAATGCAAGACTCTGTGAAGACAGACTGTTAACAGGAACGATGACAAGATCTCAATCCTCAGACAGGCCACACAAGTGCACTAAACAGTCTAACATGCATGCTGGAATGTGATTTTGATAGCATATGCTTCTCCACTGAGAATTAAATGAGATCCTTATTAGGAATTGTCTCAACATTTTAAGATGCCAAGGGCACCTATACTTATGATTGAGTAAATTTAATTGCACTTTTTATAGTACTAAGAAAAAAGTTGATACTTTCAGATGAAGAGCAACAACTGAAGAACAACATCTGAAGAAGTGAGGGTTTTTTTTTTACCCATGAAAGCTTATGCCCAAATAAATCTGTTAGTCTTTAAAGGTGCCACCGGACTCCTCGTAGCAACAACTCTGACTTTTCAAGTTAACCCTACATTTCAGCATCTATCAGCTCCATAAACTGTACTTATTACTGGAATTTTAGGCCGTAATCTATGGTTAAGTGAGCAACAGCACATGAAGGGTTCAAGTTTTGCCTAGAGAAATTGTTAATTTCAGTAATGCTAAAAGAAGGTTACTCACCCTGTGCAGTAACTGAGGTTCTTCAAGATGTGTGTCCCTGTGGGTGCTCCACTTCAGGTGTCGGTGCGTCCTGGCACCGTTGATCAGAGATTTTTGGTAGCAGTGCCTAGTTGGGACATGCGTGCACAGTTGGTGTCCCGTGGCGTTGTTGGAGTCTGTTTGGCGCACGTGCATTTCGACCCCTTCAGTTCCTTCTCCACCATAGAGTCCTTTAAGTCGAACTCCAAAGTAGAAGGGAGGAAGGTGGGTAGTGGAGCACCACAGGGACACACATCTCGAAGAACCTCAGTTACTGCACAGGGTGAGTAACTGTCTCTTCTTCTTCGAGTGGTGTTGCTGCAGGTGCTCCATTTCAGGTGAATGTAGAGCAGTACCCACTATTGTTGGGGGGACTTTGGAATTGCGGGTTTGGCAGTGACAGCCAGTACTGTCTGATCTACTATAGTGTCCGCTCTGGTGTCTTGTATGCTGACGACCATGTGGTGGCTTTGCATATGTCAATAATGGGTATGTTGTGTAGGAACGCTACCGATGTTGATGTAGCTCAAGTGGAATGAGTTCTGATGCCATCAGGATGTTCAACGTCGTGGATCTGGTAGCAGGACCTAATACAGTCGGAGATCCACTTAGAGAGTCACTGTTTCGAAACAGCAGCTCCTTTGGAGTGTTCTGCAGTAGATACAAAGAGTCTAGGTGATTTACTAAATGATTTTTGTTCTGTTCAAGTAGAAGGCAATCACCTTTCTACATCGAGGGTATGAAGTGCTGCTTCCTGTAGGGTTTTGGGTAAAAAGTGGGGAGGTGTATCAGCTGGTTAAGGTGGAAAGAGGACACACTACCTTTGGCAGAAATTTAGGGTGGGGTTGCATCATGATCTTGTCCTTAAAGAAATTAGTATACTGGGAGGTTGGCCATGAGTGCACTTAATTCCCCGACCCATCTGGCTGATGTGATGGCCACGAGGAATGCAACCTTCATGGACATATGGAGTAAGGAGGAGATGGCTATCAGTTCAAAGAGAGGTCTCATGAGGCCCCTAATGTCAAGGTTCAAATTCCAGGTGGGTGTGGGAGAGTAGACTTCAGGGAAGAGGTTTTGGAGTCCAGTAAGGAAGTGTTTTTTAGTAGGGTGTGTGAAGACAGAGGTGCCATCCAGTTTCTCGTGGAAGGCATTGATTGCCGCGAGATGAACTCTGATGGAGCTGAGTGATACACCTTTGTTTCTGAATTCTAAAATGTAGTCTAGGATATCGGGAAGGGGTGTGAGGCAGGGTGTGAGGACTTTCTGTAAGCACATCATCGAGAAATGTTTCCACTTTTGGAGGTAAGTATTGTGGGAGGAGTTGCATCTCCTGTGTAATAACACGTGTCTGACTTGCTCTGAAAAGGCTAGTTCGTGCAATTGGAACCAAATTGGAGCCAGGCTGTCAGATTAAGTTTCTCCAGTTGTGGATGGAGGATGCACTGTCACTCTGGGAGAGGAGGTCCGGTCTCATCGGGAGAGTTCTCGGAGGGCGGATCGACATGCGAAGTAGGTAAGAATATCATGTCTGTCTGGCCCACGTCAGTGCGATAAGTATGACCTCGGCCTTGTCGTCCCTGATCTTGCGGAAAACTCTTGTGTATTAGAGGAATTGAAGGGAATGCATACATAAGTGTCCTGTTCCATGGGATTAGGAATGCGTCTCCCAGGGAGCCAGTCCCAAGTCCCACTCTGGAGCAAAATAATTGCCATTTGTGGTTCCTTGCTCTGGCAAACAGATCTATAGAAGGAGAGCCCCAAAGGGACAATAAGTGGGATGCGACTGTAGGATTTAGTTCCTATTTGTGTTCCTGTGAAAAGTGTCTGCTGAGGGTGTCGGCAGTGGTGTTTTGACACCCCGGCAGGTATGAAGCCGTGATGTCTATGCGATGTCGTATGCACCAGTTCCAAAGTTTGATGGCTTCTATGCACAGGGAGTGTCATCTTGCTCCCTCCTTGTCTGTTGATGTAGAACATGCATGCAGTATTGTCCATGAGTACTCAAATAGATTTGTTTAGAATGAGTGGGAGGAAGTGAAGGCAGGTGTACCTGACAGCTCTGAGTTCTAGGAGGTTTATATGCAGATGGGTCTCCGGTGCAGACCACCTGCCTTATGTCGTATGGTGTTGCAGGTGTGCATCCCAACCTACCAGGGAGGTGTCTGTGGTGAGCACAAGTGCAGGGGGATTTTGGCAAAAGGGAACTCCTGTGCTTATATTCTCCCTTTCTGTCCACTAGTGCAGTAAGTTCAGCATGTTTGCGGGTGGAGTTACCATCATATGGAAGCTGTGCTTGACGCGTTTGTATACAGAACTCAACCAGCCCTGTAAGCACCTCATGCGTAGTCTGGCATGTTTCACCATGAACGTGGCAACTGCCATGTGGCCCAGAAGTTGCAGACACATTCTGGCTTCGACCCTTGGGCAGATGAACACCATGTGTATGAGGTCTTTGATGGAGAGGAACCTGGCCTGTGGGAGGAAGGCTCTGGCGAGGGTCGAGTCCAGGTAAGCCCCAATGAACTCTATGTAAGTGTCACAGTGGACTTTTGGAAGTTTATTTGCAGTTTGATCCTTTGGAAAAGAGTGATGGTCGACTGTGTTGCTGTTTGCATTTCTTCATATGACTAGCCCTTGATGAAGCAGTTGTCCAGGTCTGGGAAAAATATGATCCTTTGTGTAGGTGAGCTGCTACCACCGCGAGAGTCTTGGAAAACACCTACGGTGCGATGGAGAGACCTAATGGGAACACACTGTATTGGAAGTGGTTGTGCCCCACTGTGACCCGTAGCAATCGTCTGTGTGCTGGGTGTATTGAGATATAGAAGTTTGTGTCCAGTCTCCTTGTTCCAGCGCCGGTATCATCATGCCCAACGTTACCATTCTGAATTTTTGGGAGCGAACGAATTTGTTGAGTAGTCGCAGGTCTAGAATGGGTCGCCATCCTCTGCTTTTCTTCTGGTTCAAGAAATAGTGGGAGTAAAATCCCTTCCTTCTGTGTTGTGTTGGAACTCACTCCATTACACCTAAGAGGAGCAGGTGAGTTACTTCTTCCCGAAGAAGGTAATAGGTAATAATAGGTAATAATTGGAGATATACCAATCTCCTAGAACTGGAAGGGACCTTGAAAGGTCATCGAGTCCAGCCCCCTGCCTTCACTAGCAGGACCAATTTTTTGCCCCAGATCCCTAAATGGCCTCCTCAAGGATTGAACTCGCAACCCTGGGTTTAGCAGGCCAATGCTCAAACCACTGAGCTATCCCTCCCCCCTGGTGTTTGTGAGGGGGGTCCCTGAAATAAAGGGTATGGGATAGCCTGACTGCACTATTTCCAGGACCCAGCAATCCTGTGTGATGTTTTGCCAAGCGTGGTGGAAGCATTGGAGGTAATGGCCAAAAGGGCAAGTAGGCGCTGGTGGTAAGGAGTGGACGTTCAGACCCTTGACCAAGAATTCAAAATTTCAGTGTGATGCCCGACTGGTGGGAGGTAGGTTGTTCAGACTGGGTTTGTCAATGTCTGTTAGGCCTGCCGTGGGACCTCCTAGTGTCGTACTGTTTGGAATATGGGTGGTTGTATTGCTGCGGGTGAGACCTCTGGTAGGGCTGGTATCGCTTTCACTTGGAAGGAGGGGTGTAGATCCCTAGTGTTCAGAGGGTAGCCCTAGAATCTTTCATTGTCTGAAGAACTTCATCGGTTTTTCCAGAAAAAAGAGTGTCTTTGTTGAACGGTAAATCCTCCACTTTGGTCTGAAGCTCTTTAGGGATGCCAGATGAGGAGAGACAGGAGGCCCTACACATTACCACTGCAGTAGCTGTGGTGCAAGCTGCCGTGTCCACCATGTCCAGAGAGGCTTGAAGCACCATTCTGGATACTAGCTGTCCCTCTACCAGGACCAATTCAAAATCCGCTCTTCGGTCTTCTGGGATGTGGGAGGTAAATCCGCTCTTCGGTCCTCTGGGATGTTGTAATTATCAAGTCATAGCTAGTGAGAAGAGTGGTATAGTTGGCAATTCTAAATTGGAGAGTAGAGGATGTGTAAACCTTGCAATCTAAGAGGTCAAGGTGTTTGAGGTCTTTCTCCTGGGGTGTGGACTGGTAATGAGGTTGTTTAGCCCTATGGTTAGCCGTTTCAATCACAAGGGAGGTGGGCTGCGGGTATGAAAATAAAAAGTCTATGCCCTTAGCTGGGACATAATATTTCCGGTCAGCCCTTTTACAGGTTAGCAGGACGGAGGCTGGTGACTGCCAGATAGTGTTGTCCATTTCTAAAATGGCTTTGTATATGGGGAGTGCAATCTTTGAGGAAGCCAAGGGTTGGAGGATCTTCAAGGAGTTTATGTTGACTGTCCTGTATTTCCTCCAATGGAATGCCCTGGCTGATTGCAACCCTCTTAAATAATTCCTGAAACTGCTTGAAGCCTTCTGTCATAGTTGGTGGGGGTGGCATGATGGCTTCATTAGGCAAAAAAGGGGAGTTGTGTTTGGCAACTCCATGTCAGGTGCGGGCTCTTCTTCCACTTCCTCACGTGGATCCTCAAGGCAGGGGCGGCTCCAGACCCCAGCACGCCAAGCGCGTGCTTGGGGCGGCAAGCTGCGTGGGGCGCTCTGCCGGTCGCCGGGAGGGCGGCAGGCGGTTCCGGTGGACCTCCCGCAGGCGTGCCTGCAGAGGGGCCGCTGGAGCCGCGGGGGACCAGCGGACCCTCCGCAGGCACGCCTGCGGGAGGTCCACCTGAGCCACGGGACCGGCGACCGGCAGAGCGCCTCCCGCAGCATGCCGCCCTGCTTGGGGCGGCAAAATGTCTAGAGCCGCCCCTGCCTCAAGAGCTTTAGACGTGGATGGCGTTGGGGATCCAGGTGGACAGCAGACCTGCACTCTATGGGGTGAGGAGGTGCACGAGTAGTGGGCTTTATAGGGTGCTGATGGATCCCACAGTGCCCATTTCATGGGGCATGGTAGTTGAGGTCCCATCCTTGGTGTAGCAAACCATGGGAATTAGGGTTGGTCCTTGTGATGCACGTTCCTGTGAGGTGGTCTTTGTTGTGGTGGAAGAGAGTCGGATGGAGAAAAGACTGCGTCTCCATGGTCATCGTCATCACTGTCTGTGAAAATAGAGTTTTCAGTAGGAGAGGGTGGCAGGATCAAGGGTGAGCCCTCGGTGCTGAGTAGAGGCAAATCCACTGTGATGTCTTGATGCGTTAGAAATTGTGTCTGTGCCAGAGCGTGCGGCACCGAGAATTTAGTCAGAAGCCGCTTTCTTTGGACTTGGCTGGTGCCGGTGGTCCCATGGCAGCACCAGCAGCCGGTGCCAGATGGTGTCTGGTGCCAGTGGAGTCGCAGTGCTGGGGCTCTTTGCACAGATGGCACAGACTCTGGCATGGGTGCTGGCACCTGTGGTGCCAGGGAGGAGACCTGGCCATATGCAGTCTTGACTCCTTACATTTCTGCACCATATGCCTGGTGCAGAGGTGTTGGGAATGTTGCAGGTGCTGACCCCTGAGGCAGTCAGCACCGCTGGCAAGGACCTAGTTGGGGACCATTTCTTTGTGCCCGGTTCCCTGTCTGTGGAGGTTGAGGCTCTCTTCCTCGTCCCTTGAGAGGGTGGTGCCGGGCTCCTGGTCGGTTCCAACGTGGTCGGAGAGCACCTAGGAGAGGGTTTTGTTCTGCCCATCTCCAAATCAGGTTGGAGGGATTTCTCCATAAGAATCATCTTTAAAACGCAGGTCTCTGTGAGCTCTGTTTTTTAGATTATTGCAGTGGACGCACTTAGTTGGGACGTGTGTCTCACTGAGGCATTTGACACACCAGGAATGTCCGTCCAAGCATGGCATGAGGTTCTTGCAAGAGTAGCATTTTTTAAACCAGGAGACCCCAGCATCTTTAATGTGGCCCACTGAAGAAGGTCTAATAACGAGACCGTAGCGGAGTTCACTCCCAAAGGGGGAAGAGGGATTAAGAAAAGCTAGGGGGGTTTTTTTGGAGGGGAGGTGGGGGTTTGTTTTGTTTTTAGTGAGCTCTATACATCTATCTAAAGGTAGGGTAGTAACTGGAGAGGTTTTATCTAAATAAAACTAATTTTCTCTCAAAATAGGGGAAGAGGTTCAGCACTGCCCCGAGTTCCATCTTCAGTCAAGGACGGCTGAGAAGGAACTGAGGGGGTTGAAACGCGCATGCGCCAAACAGACTTCAACGATGCCGCGAGATGCCACCTGCGCACGCGCGGCCCAACCGGGCACTGCTACCGAAGATCTCTGATCAACGGCGCCGGGACGCACCAACACCTGAAGTGGAGCACCCACAGGGACACACATCTTGAAGAAAAAAGGACAGATTCTGCTTCCTTTATTCAAAAGGAACAGTACCTCACTCTATGAGCAGTCCCACTGTAATCTGTGGCATTACTCACAGAGTATGCTTCTACTCCACATGAGCAAATGTGGCAGAATCAGGCCTTAAGTCCCAAAACAACTGGTGATCTATTTCTTAACAGACCTTGCACTTAATCAATAAAAGCTAATTTACAAGGCAACTTTACTCCATGTTTATAACATTGATAATCTGAATCTTACCCAAGAGACCAAAACATGAAACAGAACTCAATGGACACAATTTATAATTGGAGATTCCAGTTTTCTGCCAAAAACAACTGATTAAACATCAACAGGAATTTGAAGTAACATACCCTGAAAAGAAGGTAAAAGATCTTTCAGATGAACTGACATCCTATTAATGTTTTGTCTCTGTCAATTACAGCCTGTATTGTTTCCTGTCATGTTCTCCATGATTCATTATTTGGTCACACATAGTAGCATCATGTAAAGCTGCTTATGTATGTGGTTTACATAAATCTATACAAGTAAAAGATGGTTTTAAATTTAATTTGTTTTTATTTAATTTCACTGATAATGAAATAGGATTTCTGCTCAAATGTATAATCTCATTTCAAACAAACCTAAAAAACAAAGAATTTCTCTACTAAGTTTCAAGGCTCTAAAATAGCCAAAAATGAATACTGGAAATGAACACAGATAGAAACAGAAAACTGGAAACCCTAATTACAAGTTATTTTTCTGTCATCAGAAAAAAATCCCAGTTACATAAACCTTGTTTATCCAAGGTTACATTTTTGACTGATGAACCTATCAGCATGCTGCACTGAAGGAAATGTCCTTTTAAAAACAAGCAAAAAACAAACATACTCATCAGAAATCTCGATGTTGAGCTTCTGTTTGGTCTGGCTGAGAGTGGTGCGGTAAAGCTTGGTTGCCATTTCAATAAGGTGATCACTGCTGAACAGGAAATCCCCCTTACCAGCTGCTCCTGAGCCCTGAAACAGAAAGAAATGTAGTTAGTATCAGCACAAATATACTCAGAGAAATCCTGCAGAGTTTTATATAGGTAAGCAGACTTTAGAACCCCTCCTTCCTATGCCACCCCCCAAAATGCAAAACATAAGAAACAAATACAAGTAAAGCACACCTCTGGGCAAGACAGGGTGGCAAGGAGGTTTCCTGTCACCACCAAGTGCCAGTATTTTGACGTTGAAGTTAAAAAGGAACGCCATCCAAGTTTTGGGCTTCAAATATGAGCCAATCTTAAACCTGTTAGAATCTGATGAGAAAGCTCAATGGGATTCTAACTATCAAGGTAGGTTCCCCCTCAACCCAAAGGAAAGCCACTAAACTTTGTAGATCCTACAGAAATGTACTGTTTGAGTCTCCCTCTGCTGGCTATATCACAGCAATTCACACTATATCATAGGAACTGAAATCAACTGTTGATACTAGCACCCAGAAAAAGATGTTCTGGCATGACAGGGCACTATATGAATTGAATTTGTTCAACAAAACAACTAGGCTATCAGCTCCATTTAAGAAAGAAAAACGCTGACAGAATAGATTTTTAAGAGGGTTCTACAAACAGTGAAGAGAAACAAAAGTACGTGTAGATTCTTTTAGATTGGTAACTAAATTAGTGATATAATAATGTAAATTTCTTTGAGCGCCCATCAAGGGGATGAATGGTAAAGTTAGTGATGCAGAATGCAGAGAGTAAGATGAAGTGAACAATAAAAATGTGGTAAAAATATTCTCAAGGAGTTTTTAGAAGCCTAGGTATAGAAGTTAATACATTTTTTCAGAAGAAAAAAAGGGGATGATATTTAATTTAAACTTCCTACTTCCCCTAAAGAGCAGAAACACATTTATTAATCTGTTCATTATACTTCAGTTACACTGAAGAGTCAGGGAAAGCTATATGAGGGGTTAAAAAGCTAAGGACAAGCTTTCACTATGAATAAAAACCAGACTAAAGGGCCATTTTACAAATGGAAGAAGTCTAAATCCTGAAAAGGCTGAAGCAAATCACTAGGTCTCATTTTCACAAGCGAACTGTCACCCATTATTTAACAGTTCCACTACCTGGTCTTTAGTAATCTTAAACCTATCACTTCATAGATGTGGCAAAGGTTTAGACAGCTGTTTTAACCCTATATGCTAACACCACAAGAATTAATGTTTTAAAATAATTTCTTTTCATACAGTGTAAGTTTGCTTGATAATTTATTACAGATTTAAACTCTACCTCTTTGAGGTGCACAGCAAAAAAGCCATCATTCTGAGAGCTCATGGACACTTTAGTAACATCACCCAGAGGCACCTCTGACTTGATATGTCCGGATTTTTGATCAGCAAGGAGGACATTATTTTTTGTTAACAAGAAAATCCTGGATGCACACTGTAAAATGAGAAAATGAAAAACATTATCTATTCAAACACACAGAGATGAAGACTCTACAACAGAGTAACCATTAAGAAAACAAACAGTTCATACAACTAAGAACTGTGGCTCAAATTTTCAAACCTGAGTGTTTTAAGTTCAGCAGGAGCTGCAGTTTGATCAACGTCTCTGAAAATGTGGTCACCTTTATTTAACTGCCTTCTTATCGATCCAAAAGCCTAATGCACCCCAGTTCTTCATTTTGCCCCCTATGCTTACATGTATAAATACAATGTTTTTAATTGTAAGTTTATAGATGTACAATCTGAAAATGGAAAGTCAGAATACATATATAAATGAGAATAACCCTGATTCTTCATTCCTTGTGCACTGCAAATGTCTACTGAAATCAACAAATTTTGGGTGCAGAGTAAATGCAGTATGAAGTATATATATTTGTGTGCACACACTCTATGTACCAAAATGCTCATGTATTTTAAATACTACCGTATATACTCTATCATAAGCCAGTTCATTTATAAGCCGACCCCCGCAAGATGGATAAGTAAAAGTGGAAAATTTTTATGACCCATTCATAAGCCGACCCTATAATTCAGGGGTCAGCAAACTTTGGCTCCCGGGCCATCAGGATAAGCTGCTGGTGGGCCGAGATGGTTTGTTTACCTTGAGTGTCTGCAGGCACGGAGGTAAACCTAAGTAAACAAAGTGTCCCAGCACGCCAGCTGCTTACCCTGACGGGCTGGGACAGCAACTGGTGGGGAAATTTTTTTGGGGGGGAGAAGCCAGAAGTCAGGGGAGTAACCCCTGTGACCACCCCCCACATGAACTCACCCCTAGCCCGCAACCCCCCACACTCTCCCCATCCCATCCCTTCCCACCTTACTCTTCCCAACCCAGCCTGCTCTGGCAGCCCAGACCGGGCGGAGCAGTCACAGCCTGCTCTGGGGGGCGGAGCCGAGCGGCACAGCCTGCCAGCCCCAGAGATGCAGCTGCTTCGGAGGCTGGGGGGAGAGCAGCGTGGCCAGAAGCCGAGAGACTCTGGCCCTACCTCTTCCTCTCTGGCTCTGCTGCCTCTGTTGGGGGGAGGGACTGTGTCCCACCTCTCCCTCTCTATACCCATTCATAAGCCGACCCCCTTCTCTGGTGCTTCCCTTTCCTTCAATTCAGCTTATGAACGAGTATATATGGTATGTTGTCCTCTGCTATCATCTCACAGAACTATTCTCCTAATACACAGCTAAGCATTATTTTTTCTAAACAACATTTTTTGGACATTAGAAACATACTTATCCTAAAAGAATTCCACACTTCCACCGTCTAAAATAGATAATTTAATAAGAACAGTTATGAAAGAAATTACCATCAAGTAATAAATAATACCTGCCTCTTATGCAGCACTTTTCATCAATAGATCTCAAAATGCTTTGCAAGTGAGGTAAGCATCAATATCCCCATTTTACAGATGGGGAAACTGAATAAATACGCACTTTATTACCTTCAGAATCATTGAGGGGAAAAATAAAATTGCCCTATATGTTAATTTACAACAAGACCTATCACATCAGAATGCCCTTTGGGATTAAACAGTGCTATTTTATTACCTTCCCATTAGCTCTATTGATTTTATTCACAACTTCAGCAATAATGATCTTTTCTTCCACAGCATCTTTGAGTTTTTTGTACTTGGGGTTCTTGCTGATTTCCAGGTAAGCCCCATGAAATGGTTGCCCAACACTATGGAAGGACAAAACAATACAGAAACACTCAAGTTAAATTTGACCTTTGGGCACAAGTAAAAAATCCCAGAACTGTCACATTCTGGTGCAGGCTTTACAATGGTGGATTGGTGCCAATGGCAGTCCCAAAGACCTTATTCATGGGTATTGTATTTACTTGCATATACTTTCCCACCATAGAACTTCATTAGTTGCATGATGTTTAACACAAGAATATATAAAATATCCCAGCCTCAGCACTTAGGTAGGTATTTTCCAATGGGCCTAAAGCAATTTGTAAGGCATTCAACTCCCATTGATTTTCATGGGAGTTGGGTGCCTACCAGTCCTCTGTGCCTTTGCAAATCTCTCCATGAATAGATCCAAATCTGGCGTATATCTCCTACTTAGTTCTATCTGACAGCATTCTGACTTCCAAAACCTCAATTGTACGTTTTAATGCATAATATTGCATTCTTCAGTCTTGAACTGTTCCTACATGAGAAGCTAGAAAGAACTGGTACAGACACTTAAATACAGTGAAGAAAAAGATATTCCAGGATCTATTATATGAAAGAAAGGAGAAAGACTGAGCCAAGCCTGGAATGAAAAGGAAGTATAAGAAAAGCAAGAGAGAAGTTACAATTAACGTATTTTTAAATGTATTAAATATAAAGTTGTTGGCTGCTGATAACCTTTCCCATTAATACACAACTGTTGTATGCTTCTAAAATGCAGGTAGTGTCAATTTGGGGACCTTCGAAGACCACATTTTCTCACCCTGGCTAGTGGACTTAATTGGTCTAGGTTCTTAAGTTAGTAAGTAGTGGGTAAGATTTTCAAGCCCTGCTTCAGGCAACAGCGCTGCACAAGAAGTATATTTAACCAAACAAGTTTTCAAGAAACACTAGCACTTCCTTCTCTCTGCTGCCACACAAACAAATTAGCTGAAAATGTTTTGTAAGTCTTTAATCAGTGTGGTTTTATTTCATTCTGAATTTAGGAAGCATTTTGGTTGAAAATATAAAATATGGATTCTGGCTGAACCATGAGTTGAAGATTTAATTACAATGGGCATTGGCTTTCATTTAATCAATTCCCCATTGCTCAAACAAGAAATCTCTCCACATTCAGATTCTGACTAGCAGGCTGGAGAGAACAGTCTAACACAAGCTACTTTTATACAAAAATAAGACACACCACAAGGTTTGTTTCCACTGAAAACTGAACTTCTAGTTTCTCAGCTCCAATCATAACTTAAATTTCAATCAAGCTTCTTTAAAGAGCCTCAGAACTGATTTTTATCAGCTTTACTGCATATAACACAAATATGTCTGCAGCCCAAAGAAAAATGTAGACATTCTTGCAATTACTTGAGCAATGTTAACTGGGCAGATAGCACCAACTGGAGACTCATCAGAAATTCCCTGGCATTTTCAGGCCTCTACCTGTCTGAAATACTGATAAGAGTATTTGTAGAGATATGTAAGATTTTAGCCAGCCTAGACACTATCACTGAGTAGACAGTCTCTGGAATAGAAATAATTGCCAAACAAACGTGGCCTTGGGAAGATAAAAAGCTTTACAAGTTTCAGCATTGAAAGGTATTTCTTAACATGCTTAACTACAAAATTGCCTAGTCCTCACATTCCAACACTGCTTACTTTTTTCATTAATATTTTAGCATCAATTAAGCTTAAATAATGACCACAGCAAATCTGTTAGCAGCAAGTATTTTTGTTTGCTTCCTATTGTCCAAATCCTGAACAAGTGAGAAAGGCCGACACGCTGCTGCAAAGATCATTTCCCTAGCCCGTCGCTTTGACCTCGTCACTCGTCTCTTTACAGCCCTCCACTGGCTACTCCCTCCTTTGCTGCCTCAGACGTAAGCCACTTGCCTTTACTTTCAAGGCCCTTCACAACCTATCCCCACCAGAACAAGAGAGTCCTTAAAAAAAAAAAAAAAAGGCCAGAATGAAGGGCAGTGGGAGGCCACAGGAATGAGCAGGGGGGGAGCAGGGGGCTACTGGGGAGAACTAGGAAGAAGATAAGGGCAGTGGGGAAGTTTGGGGAGCAGAGGGTAACTCTCTGCAGAGTCTGTCCTGTCTCCACCTCTCCCCTCCCCAATATCTCCTCTTCTCTTGCTAATGTGCCAGTTTCCACAACAGATATTCCAGCTACCTATGCCCAGGACCTGCTCCCTGTGGAGACTCTGCTGTCCAACTCCCAACATTGCCTGGCTCCCGTTCTGCCTCAGGCTCCCAGCAGCTCCATCTCCTGAGCTCCCCCCACCCAGTCCCGCCTGCAGCGCCCCGGCTCCCTTCATGCTGAGTGCCCAACCCCCGGCACCTGCCAGCTCAGATGACTGCCTGCAGCCAGAGCCTGGCCCAGGACCAGAGGAAGTACTGGAATGCCACTCCCGCACAACTCAAGTGTGGATACCCACCTTCCCTGTCATCTCTCATTCACTATCTAAAGGTTGATGCCTGTCTCTGAGCAGACCATGATGCCAGCCTCCATCCCCCACTTGTTACATTTTCAAACAATCACTTTCATGCTCTGTCCTGCTGCCCCACATGGTGGGGAGGAGATCCCTGTAAACATCCACAAAGCCCCCTCCTTCAAACTCTCCTTTGCGGTGACGCCTCCAAAAAACTTAACCGTTATGCTGCTAGTGCGCTGCGGACCACTGCTTATCAAGCTGACCAGTACTGCCTCCTTGTTTCCTTGTACTCTTCCCCTGGATCTATCTGCTGTGCCTTCTCTTACACTTAGATTGTAAGCTACCTGGGGCAGTGACCATCTTTTTTTATTCTGTATTTGTACAGCACCTAGAACAGTCATGTCCCGGTCCATAACTAATGCACTTTCATGCTAGGGTAATACAAATAATTAATCATAATGAATCTGCACTGTGTTACTGCAGGGCTGGGAGATGGGATCCTTAGCGCCAATGTGTATTGTATGCTCGGCTATGGAGTAGCCAAGTCATGGCTAGGTATCGCTGGGGATGGTGGGAGAGAGTAGTGGACTCCACTGGTTGCTCTCTCTCATGTGGGATGTAGGCTACTTAGCTTCGCGCAGAGTGTGGGCTCCAAGGCCTTTTCCTCATTTGTGAGTGAGATTGTTAATTCCACCCCTTCACCTTGTTCCGTGGCTATTTGTTGTGGCACTCACTGCCAGATCAGCAAGGCACGAGAAGGAGGCATCCAGTCCCCTTATGCAGGTTTGCTAAATGTTTATTACGCAAAGAAACATCCTTTCTGCTACATTTGGGGTCTTGGCACATGAAAACAGTCCTCAGTGTTTACATTGACAAAACTGGTGGCAGTTTCTGGGTATAATGATTCTAAGAGAACACCATCAAAAATCAGCAGTTTAACATTTAATTTAGAAGCAAATTGATTTCTCTGTGTAAGACTGACAAAATAAGCTACGACACCTCCATGTTTTGATCAAGCCAGTAATCCAGAAACAAAAAATTCTCAAGGCATTTAGGATTAGCAAACTGGTCCACAAAAAACATCCACAACGAGCAGTATGGGTGCAGATTATTTTTCTTTTACACTGTGAGCAGTGGTACCATAACAACTCATTACCTGGCTGGATATAAAGCCTTCTTGTCCTTGAAAAGTTCACTGGCTTCCAGTTTTTCTTCATATATAAGCTTCTGTTGATCCGTGAACTGGTCTCTGTACTTTTTACACTACAACACATGACATTTTAGAGGAATCATAAATCATTCTTTGAAATCTGCTTTAATGCAGCAGCCATCACTGATTACTATTCACTTATTGCTTAAGATACACATTCTTAGTATATTTCAGGAGTGACTCAACTCCATCCCTACATGCCATGGTAACACAGCAACCACTAGCTGAGGCACTTCAGCCTTTGCCTGCTCTACACACCACTGCATTATATTAGACACAGAGATGATTTTAAAGAAAGTATTTCATTTAAGTATATATGCTCAGCTGACTGTACTGTCAGCTAAAATCCCAACCGTACTCCTCTGCAGGAGTTCACAAGAACAAAGCTTGTGTTTTTTGTTGTGGGGATTTTGCCCTTTTTTTCCCCCCCAATGATGGACTACAACACAGCCACTTTACATAACTAATACAATAATCAGGATCCAGCTGTTCCTTTTAGCAGGCAGAACTGTATTGCTGTAAATGTTTCATCCTGGAGTTGCTTTGAGTGGGGCCCCCTACTTCCAGCATTAACTCAACTTTCTGAAAGCAAACACAATTTAGAATATAAACAACATCAAATAATTACCAATAGTTATTAATACACATACACAAATATACATAACTATCAAAGTGCGGCTGGAGAATTTAGATCTGTTTGCAGAATTCAGCATGTTCCCAATTTACCATATTAAAAAGTTACAAGAGAATCTTTCTTCTTGACAACTTGCAGAAAATGGCATAGTTGCAAAGAGATCATTATGGATGCTGAGTGCTCACAAAGTGTCTTGTCAGCACTTAAATAGATTCTTGCCATTTTCTCCATTAACAGGTCCAAAACAAATTTCAGCTAACCACAGTTCACATGCATAATATTCCACTGAGTATTTCCAGTTTTAGACTGAGCGAACACCAGTCCTGGATATGAACATAAGTATTATAAGCTACCAGTTATGCATATTCACCTCATATTAAATTGAGATCCGGGGGGAGGAGAAGCAATACACTTTACTCTTTTTTTCCCCAACCATTGAAAGGACTAGATAATGTATGGTTATGTCTGGAAGGCCAAACACAATGATAAAAACAAAGTTTATGCAAAAAAATTAGTGGCCAACACTGTAGCAAATATTTCCTAAAAATACATCCTCCATAAACAAAACTGAGGCACTCAAATCATATGACCAAAATGTACCCTACCCTCCACAAGTGGAAAATCCTCTTCAGTTCTTTGTGAGTTGAATCCAAGAAGAGATAAGGCCTTGCCGGCCAGTTTTTGTCTATTGGTGATAAAGAAGGCATCTTATTCTTCATTTCCAAGAAGTACTTTTGCATCTGTGATAAATTTAAAGCAAGATGTTTTATTCATCTCAACCAGTAAAGATACCGAAACAAGCTAGAAATGACAGGTGCTCTTCAACAGTAAGTGTTGTTATTCAACTGCAACTCCCACATTTATTAAGCCTGCTCACAAGTTTGGGAGGCTAAATTTACTGAGAAATGCTGATGCTGCTTTAGGTGTAGGCTGCCCATGTCCTTAAATTCAAAACATGTTAATATCCCTTCTTTACAACATAAAGAACTAAATAGTCATGCTATCACCTCTGTAGTATGATGACTCCTTTACAAATATTAAGGCACTCATGCAGCTAACACTTCTGGCTATGCTAGAAAACAAAATTTTATATTAACCTATAATGTATATAGGTACTTACAATTTTCTGAAGTGTAAATTCATAAATTTTCCTTCCAGCATTGGCGCGGAAGAATTTCCTGTATTCTCTACGGACCTGAAACATTAAACAAGCCTTCAGAGTGAATATGTATAAATTAACATTTATCCATAAATGGTTTTAACACCACATTGTACATTAAGAAAGTGAAAAGTGAAGTTACGAGTGTGGCCAATGGAAACAACAGAAAAATCAGGCACACTCAAGATGTGGGAAATAGGTTACAGACAAAGATAAAAGTTGCCTAAAGCTGCAAAGAACTATATTAAAAGTGATACTGTAAAAAAAAAAAATAGAGGACTTTCCATTATCTTTACAACTGTCAAATATGATTAAGTTGATTGCATATTGAAAATATTTTCACAGCTGTAAGTCTGGGATAAAGAGAGTGGAGCTCTTTTAGTGATAAGGATTTTATTGACTCTTAATTGCCACTGGGTCAATTTGTGAATTATTTTGTTAATTGATGGGAGGATTTTTTTCTGTACATGCACTTGGAGGTTTTTTGATGTGTGTATTTTATAAACCTAAATAAACAGAGATAATGATAAACATTAATTAAAGTGAATTCAGAAGGAAAGTACTATACATCAAATTTTTCATACAAGTGCTCTTAAAAAAATATCAGGAAAATGAATTACTGGTGATTGTGAAAGAAGCAGAGAAAACAGATTAATTTTGCTTAGGGTCAGATGCATGAAATAAAATTTAGCAGAAAAAATCATGAGTAATAATTAAAAGCCACTTTTAGAGGAGATTTCTGATACTACACCTCCACCCCGATATAATGCGACCCGATATAGCACTCCGGCAGATCAAAGCAAGTTCGATATAACACGGTTTCACCTATAACGTGGTAAGATTTTTTGGCTCCCGAGGACAGCCTTATATCAGGGTAGCGGTGTACTTTATATACGTGATTTTTAAAGCAACTCTAAGGTAGAAAACTGAGAAATTTCTACCTATCTCTGCTATTACCACTAACCTCTCCAACTATTACACACTTGAAAACAAAATTGAGACAACACACCTTATTTGGACTTTTATGAAATGCCCAAAATTCATGACAAGTTAGCTGAAATTCATGAACTTTTTTGCATGCCTTGGCTGAGTTAGAAGCAAACCTGTTAAAATTTTTAGTGGAAATCAGGAAAAACGGCTATGGTCTTGCATACTTTTCCACACAGCAAGCTCAGTGGTTTTGGCAAATTTTGCATAGTGTTCTTGGATTCATCAGAACCAAAACCAAAGTGAAAGCCAGGGGGTGAAAACCCACATTAGTCAAAACACAAAAGGTTCACATAGCCCCATGCCACCAGCCCTCTCTCCGGTCCTGAGTTTCTCACACAGCTCGACTCTAAGCCACCATTTTGAAAAGAAGAATTTCTCAAATGTTCTCATGGAAAAAAAAACAACATTAGGAGGGGAAAAAAACCTTTTTAATCACACATTACTGAGATACGTTAACAGCATTAACAGTATTTAAAGTGCTTCATTCTTTCCAAACTTTCTCCATTCACATTTTTCTTTTCCTCTTCAGTTAATAAGGGATATTTTTTCCCTTTAGTTGTACACGGGATTTTTTTTAATGAATTGCTGAAATGTTCAGTAAAACCTATATCTTCCTTATGCTGTTAAGGTTTAGCCCTCTCTAATTAGCACACAACCACTATTGGCACGTTAGCAATGGATATTATCCACCTATAAACAGATTAACACCTTCAATCCCAGTCTGACAATATTCACTGAAAAATATTAAAAAGGTGACTTCCTTGTAATACACGGGTCCCAAATCTCACCAAGTTCTAGCTGGCACTCCTTAAAAACACAGTTGCTATTACTCTTTATGAGCAGTCGTCTGTGTAAGCTTAGTTTTTAATGAGAATACTGTAACACACACACTCACTCTCTCCCCTCCTCCTGGCACAGTAGGAAAGCCAGCAATAATATAATTCCTTAGCAGATCAGTACTAGAGAACCCCAAATCTGGGAAGTACTGTACATGCTATTAAAATCCCATGTATTTACTATAAACTAAATAAATAAAGAAAGAAAGAAATCTTGATCCAGCTCTATTTTTCAAAATACTAATGATCATGATTCAAATAGGTGAAAGTGCTTTGATTTAAAAGCTATTAACTCAAAAGCTTCCCTCTACAAACATGTTGGAAGAAAATAGGTATCTAACCAGGCAAACAAATCACACAGCATTGGTGTAGAAATGATTATACATAGCTAGGATCTTGCCATGGAACTCACAGTGTGTATTCATATTCCAAAGAATGAGTCCATTAGATGAGTCCATTTCTGCTAGAAATAAACCCTTCAGAACCATAGCATATACAGACAAGGACATGCCCTTGCCATATAACATGTTAAAGGTTTTGGCTTTATTAAAGTTAGTTTTCATTTAAAAAATGATGCTCAATATACAGCAGTGTTCTTGACTTCCTAGAAGGGACATTCTCTTGGTTTCTAATCATAAAAACTGACCTACCTTGACAGCAGTAAAGCATGATTCTAATCTGAAGAGTGACTTCTTAAAAATGGCATCTTCATATCCCCTGCTCTCCTTCCCATATATATATTGAGTCACATTTAATTTAATTTAGTGACAATAAGTTTTCACTACATTTTATCCATGTTAGCACACAATAGCACACCTCTGAAGAGTTATGACTTATGCATCACCAACAGAACTGTCAATAAAGTTTCAACTGTAGAAACCTGTCCCCATTTACACTTGTGTAATCCCAGTTTGGCCGAGAAAATCTCTATTAGTGGTGACAACGATCAAGCCAAAAAACACTCATCTGGTCTCTCAGATCTAAGTGCTCAAGGACAGCAGTTTAAAACTTTGTTCTTGTAAATTAAGCAAAAGGTGATAGGTAAGCACTGTGACACAAACATGGAGGCCCGCAAAATGCCATTTTCACAGTCTATTTACAGAACAGAACTACACTTTACAGATTGCAAATGTATTTTCTTTTGCCAACCAATCCTCAATGTAGAGGGATATAGAAAAAATGGCGTTAACAGATTGTAATCATTCGACTTTTCTAAGAAGGCCTGGCCTCCACTGAATAGATGTCACAGCATGCAATGCTGCATCATCAGCACAACTCAAATGAAAATGACTGGACACTATGCTTAACTCTAGGTCACACTTTGGCTATCCCACATACATCAGTAGGTCTAAAATGAGCAGCAATGACAGTCAAATACACACCCTACTCCCCACTGTAAGAAGAATAGGTCAGGAAAAGAAAATACTTGTTTGTAATCTTTCCAGATGGGATCCTTGCCAACGTAGGTCAAATTTTAAGTCAACCACCATGATAGTGTCCCTTTAATTAAAAACATTTTTGGCATTTTATCTTCCACTTGAAAATTGAAACGTCTGATAAAACATGGAATATCTTCAGATTAAAGACAGCTGTAAATGTAACACAATTGTTAAAAAGGTTTACACATGTCTCATTTAACAGACATTTTTGGATTAAGGATTTTTCAATAAAAAAAGTCCATGACAAAACTAAGCAAAACTAAGATCATGCTCGCTAGTGATCCCACACAATTAATAGTTTATTATGTGTTAGTAGATGCCACGCTTTATTGAGTTCATTGTTGACACAAGGGAGTGGTTGAGAAAGTACCTTCAGTCCAAGCCAGTAAGCCCAAATGACTGCAACAGCATGCTTACGCCTAGCCTCCTCCTTCAAGCGTTTCAATTCCCTTCGAGCCTAAAATGTTTAGATAGTGAATAAAAGAGACAGCCCGATGCAGATAGCACAATGACCAGGGAAAAGATCCTCCCAGACAGAACAGCCGATTTATGAATAAGATATAGAAAGATGGAAGAACAGCATATAAACCATTGGTGGAAATGGTGTTAAGGCACAAATGTGGTCAATACAAGCCTCTAAACTGCTTCACTAATACAAAAGGTAAGAATTACACAGGCTCCATTATTTGCTATGAACATTTGTGTAATGTCTGCCATGCATGTCTGCAAATCATCAATGTTGAGTGTCTGACGCTTGATTTTAATGGAAAGTTTTCCCTCCAGTTACAAGCCCAAAGCAATATTTATGAAAGTGAAGAATAATTGAAGTCACACTATACACTCCACTCCTCCAATGACAAGTGCGTGAGCACAGTATGATTAACTCTAACAATTTAAATTATGATTTATTTTTGGTCCTAGTCACAACTTTTAAATAAAAGAATCCTTCTTACACACTATTTAGAACTTTCATTTCTGGGGTTTAGTTAAGATTCCAGTATATATTTTTCTCCAGTCTAGCAAATGATCTCTTTCTCTTTCTGATTCTCCACACGATGAAGACATTTGTGATATCATACCACCAAAAAGCATGACTTCATCACATGCAAAACAAGGAGACAGGTATATAAATTTCATCTATAGTCTTTGTTTAGGCAAGCAAAATTCCAAAGTACTATACATAAAGACATGAGATTCTGTTAAGTTACACTTTTTACATTTCAGAAGGTATTAGTAAATTTATTTGTTCAGTTATTTAAAGACACAAGACCAACAAATAAGTCGCTTCAATTGGTTTGAATAGGACATAACAGTAATAGTAGTTACAGCTATGTACTTGCAGTATCTATATCTTGTCAAGTATACTGAGGGAACTGTGAATCCACACCCATCTTTGCCATCTTTTACTCTTCCAATTTAACAATAAAGGCTATTCTCCATTAATTTAAGCCTTTATAAAGGATACATTTTAGTTAATTTGGGATGGTAACAAACTCAAATTCTCAGTGTATGACATGCTAATGCTAAGGACACTGCATAGTCAATATCTGCCTGAATTTTGAAGAAGGAATTTGAGTTACCTCATTTCTACAGTTTTTGGGGGGGAAAAAAAAACTTAAATATAAAAATAATCACTGGAGATAGATGGCTCCTGAAGCTTCTGCTTTAAATTTCCCCCTTAGGAAAAGAGAGTTTCCTAAGATGACAGGAAATTGTCAGATACTGAACATTTCTTATAACTCTGATGAGCCAAATTAAATTGGTTACTATTAAGTTTATGCCTGAGGGCATGGTAAGCACATTTTTATTTAAATACATTTGATTCGTGTTTAACAAAAACACCCTACTAAATTGTACAATAAAAATATAAACCAATGTGCAAGATATTTTAATTAGGTACTGTAATATAGAATTAATGTTGCATTTTTGTTTGTCATGTCCTTTTTTAATAAAAAAAAATACATCTTTACTCTACATCAGTTTGCCAATACTGCTACCGAGCTATTACTTTGCACGAGGGACTTATCACTAAGGCATTAACAATTTAATCAATTGTTTAATATATTGATACCAAGCACCATAATAAACATGATTTTTAAAATATGTATATTTTAATATAAACAACATTTATACTACCCTAGTTAGGACAAGATAGCGAGACTTAATTTTTTTCTCAATTTATTTTATGTAAATATGGTCTGATGACAGCTTTAACAGTTTACTCTGACACCTGAAGATCAAACAAGAAATAAAAAGATCTCCTATAGCTAAATTCTGTAGATGTTTATATGTTGATTCCCAGGGTTACCTTTCCATTCTAAGAGATTTATTTCTTAGACAAAATAAAATGGCTAAGATCAAGCTCAGCATTGTACTTCTGCTGTATTTTAGCATGCTACTAGAATTTGAGATATTTCTTTCCTCATTTAACTCACAAGGTGTTTTGATAGCATATATAAAGCAGGATCCAAGTAATAATTGGGCTATATTAAAATTTTAATTGACCGAATACAAATTCTAAGCCAATAAACAGTTTTTGTTAATTAAAACAATTGTTTCAACGTTATTCCCTAGTGTACAACATTTCAAATGTTCACATAACCCAAAACTGCAGCCTGGGATTAGCGAGAATCTTTCAGTGGGTCTTCGCTTCTGAAAACAAACAGCTGATGCTGGAATTCCTGGGATTTTTCGAGGGTCATAAATTGAGAACTGCTTACTAACATCATTTTCTCAAATTTGGGTCATAATATTGTACTTAATTTGCAATACTGGACTTCTCTTACACAACCAAAGAAACAATCAAAACTGATTTCAGATTTTGTACAAATTATAAACAAAAGATGTTTACATTTTTAAAATGTATTATTTTGAATTGAAAAGGAGCCTGTTTAAATTTAGGTCACAGAATATACAATCCAATTAAAAGAAATCTAGATGTGTATCACTGCAAGCACTTAACAGAAAAACACATGCTTGAGACATTTACATTTAGTTCAAATGCATTTTCTAACTTGACCGTACTGCACTCTAATCATTTTTAATCTAGTCTAATGACTTGTTAGTAAGCAATCAGTACTATTGGCTGGGCATGCTTAGAATTTCCTAATATACAAGACAAACATTTAGGATGCTGCCAGGTTTATTAAGTGTGGCATAAATAGAAATGGGAAAAATCAAGGATCATGCTTTAGTATCTACTAGGTCACTTGTATTAGTTATTAATCCTCACTGTTTACTACTGATTAAAGTTGGGTGTTGTTGGGTAATGAAAGAATCATGGAACGTGTGCATGAAGTACCTTATATCCAAGCCAGTAAGCCCAAATAACAGCAATAGCATGTTTATTTCTAGCCTCCTCCTTCAGTCGTCTCAGTTCCCTTCGCGCCTGTGGTGTATTTGAAAATGGGTTATAGAAAAAGTTTAGGGCAGAAAAGGTTACTGCAGGTCCCAATGGAGAGAGAGAGAAAGAAAGAAACCAGTCACTACAAAACCATAAATATAAAAGTATGTCCTGGTTTTCCAGATTGCAACTGTTAAAATGTGTGCAGCAAAGTGAAATGGAAGTTAAGTAGTTTAAGCCATTCAAAACATTTCTCTCTGTCTTTTCTGGAGGACCTTTGCTCCAAACACTGGCCTTGAAACACTGAATGTTTGCTGGCATTTTCTTACCTGGGTACCATGCCAATAAGCTGCAATGGTTGTGGCCGCTTCCTTACAGCGCTTCTGATGCTTAAGTTCTCGAAGAAGTTTTCGAGCCTGTGATCAATCAAAAGAAAAAAAGTAACGCTCTTACTTCTAACCCCAACTTAATTTCAAAATGATTTACATCCTATTGTGCCTTTCTAGCTCAAATCTGAGAGGGAGAAAAACAAAACACCCCAACACAACCTCGAATTCTGCAGATGGACAAGCAGAATAACGTGCAGATCTGAGAGGATGGATCTTGTGGTTAGAGCACTGGACTGGGACTCTTGGTTCAATTTTTGGCTCTGCCACAGACTTTCCATGTGATTTGGGACAGGTCACTGATTTCTCTGTGCCTCAATTTCCCTCTGTACAATCGGGATAATATTTCACTTCCACCCTTCATCTATCTCATCAATTTCGATTGGTGGGTGGGATTTTCAGAAGAGCCTGATTGATTTAGGAACACAACTCTCATTGAGTTTCAATGGGATATGTACTCCTGAATCATTTTGACACTTAAAAAGCTCAACCTGCCTCCTCTTCAAGGCAGTCTCTTACACTGTGTCTGTGCAGTGGTTAGCACAATATTGCCCCAGCCTTGGTTAGCATCTCTAGGCACCAGCATAACACAAATACTAATCACAGATGTGATTGTTTTGGTCTGCCCTCAGAGGCTGCTGGCATTTAGGGCGTGTCTTCATTCCAGTGTCAGTTCAAGCTATAATTCAAGTGTTTCCCCTATCCCAGCTCCCATTCACAGACAAAAAAAAAAAAATCTCTGGCTCTTGTTAAGTGGTCCTCTAAACTCAACCTAGCTCTCTCACGGGGGGAAGGGGAGGTAAGGAAAGTTGAAGCCCAAATGCTGATGATGCTGAAGCTAGCAAAGCATTGGGGGACAGCTACTATGTTTTATGGCTCATCAAATCGTTCTGTGCTACTCGGGGAGTGTGGCCACTCCCAGTCGAGCTAGGCTGATTTGAAGATTAAATCAAGTGTAGGTCACTCGAGTTACCTGCAGAGTGGGGCATAGGTCACTTGCTGGTTTGAACTAGAGTAAATGGTAGATTCTCTGTAACCTTGAAGTCTTTAAATCATGATTTGAGGACTTCAGTAACTCAGAGGGTATGGGCCTTTTAGTTATAGATCAAATAGCTTTTCTGATCAGCTTTAGCACATTTATGTTCTAAATTAGGGTTTCTAAACCCGTGGGTTGGGACCCAAAAATGCATTCCCACAATGTTTCAAAGGGTCATGTGCCAGCTCCTGTCCCACGAGACTGGCTGGACCTGCCTCCATGCTCCTGGCTCTGCCACCTCTGGGGTCCCAGCATCACGATGACAGGAGTCCGAATAGGCCAAAATTGAGTGAGCGGCACTGCAACACCAGGAGCCAGGTCACAACTCCACTCACACGCATTTGGTCCAGTCAGGAGGATGGGGTCAAACCTGAGTGGTGCTGCAACCCCAGAGGTTCCAACGCCCAGATCTGAGAGCCACCACTGTGGGTGAATGACAGGCAGGAACCAACCCTCCCCTCCCACCCCCCCAGAGGGCAGGACCTGACCAAAACCACCCCAGGGCCTCCACGCACAGACTATTTACTGGGTCACAACAGGCCATAAACATTTACAAATGGGTCCTGAGCCCAAAAAGGTTGAGAACCCCTGTTCTAAAGCATTCAATGGCTACATGCAAAAAAAGTCAGTTACCTTTTCCGTAACTGGTGTTCTTCGAGACTTGTTGCTCACATCCATTCCATATTAGATGTGTGCACTCACCACATGCACCGGTGCCGGAAGTTTTTCCCTTAGCAGTATCCGTAAGGGACCAGCTCTGGTGCCCTATGGAGCGGTGCCCACATGGCGTGGTATAAGGGGTGCCGCCGGCTCCTCCCATCCTCAGGTCCTTCTTGCCAGAAACTCTGACAGTGGGGAAGGAGGGCAGGTTGTGGAATGGACACGAGCAACACATCTCGAAGAACATCAGTTACGGAAAAGCTAACTGTCTTTTCTTCGAGTGCTTGCTCATGTCCATTCCATATTAGGTGACTCCAAAGCAGTACCCACTGGAGGTGGGTAGGAGTTCACGGACACGTAGATTGCAGCACAGCTCTGCTGAACCCAGCATCGTCCCTGGCCTGCTGAGTGATGGCATAATGAGCGGTAAATGTGTGAACAGAGGACCATGTTGTGGCTCTACAGATGTCCTGCATAGGGATGTGCACCAAGGCGGCCACCAAAGACGCCTGAGCTCTCATCAAGTAGGCTCTGACCATTGGCAGCAGCGGAACTCCTGCCAGATCGTAACAGGTTCTTATGCACAAGGTAATCAAATTGGAAATCTTCTGCGAGGACACCGGAAGGCTCTTCATCCTGTCTGCTGTAGCAATGAAGAGCTGAGTTGATCTACCTAAAGGCTTGGTACGTTCTGAGTAAAAAGCCAGGGCCCTTCAGACATCCAGGGCGTGAAGACGCTTCTCTTCACTCATCTTGTGTGGTTTGGGACAGAAGAGCAGGAGGAAGATGTCCTGGTTCATAGGAAGGTAGATACCACCTTCAGCAGGAAGGATGGGGAGGGACCCAGCTGAACTTTGTCTTTGCAGAAGACCATGTACGGTGGTTCTGAGGTCAAGGCTTTAATTTTTCAGAGACCTGTTTCGCCAGTTTCACCACCACCAGGAACGCAACCTTCCATGACAGGAAGGAAAAGAAGCAGGAACCCAGTGGCTCAAAGGGCAGGCCAGTGAGCCTACAGAAGATCAAGTTAAGATCCCACTGGGGGACAGGAGCCTGTACCCATGGGAAGAGTCTCTCAAGCCCTCTCAAAAATCTGACCATCATGTCATGGGAAAACATTATCTGTCCTTGGATCAGCGGGTGAAAACCAGAGATGGCCGCAAGATGCACTCTAATGGAAGAGTGTGCCAGGCTCTTGTTCCTCAAATGGAGCAGGTAGTCCAGGACAGCCTGTACAGAAGAATGCGAGGGAGAGATGCCACACTCAGATGCCCAGCGAGAAAACCTCATCCACTTGGCCAGGTAAGTCAGTCTGGTTGAGGGCTTCCTACTTCCAAGGAAGACCTGTTGGACTCCTTCTGAACAGGTCTGCTCCAGCCACACAGCATCCATGCCGCGAGGTGGAGAGACTTGAGGTTGGGGTGTAGGAGCCAACCGTGATCCTCTGACAGCAGGTCCTGTCGGTTGGGCAAGGGCCAAGGAAGGGCCGCTGCCAGGTTCATGAGCATGCTGAACCAATGCTGGCAAGGTCATGCTGGGGCGATCACGACAACCTGTGCTTTGTCTCTCTTGATCTTTGCCAGGACCCTGCTGATGAGTGGAATCGGACATAACACGTACCTCAGGCTCCCTAACCACGACAGGAGAAAGGCATCAGAGAGGGAGCCTTTGCTCAGACCTTGCCAAAAACAGAACCGGTGGCATTCCCTGTTCTGTCTAGTAGCAAACAGGTTCACTGAGGGAATTCCCCACCTTTGGAAGATAATGCAGGCGACCTCTGGATGGAGCGACCACTAGTGGTAAGAGGAGATGTCCCTGCTGAGCTGTTCCACCAGCGTATTCTTGACACTGGGAAGGTGACAAGCTCCCAGGTGCATTTTGTGGCTGATGCAGAAGTCCCAAAGATGGAGTGCCTCTTGACAGAGTCGACGAGCGCGCTTCCCCTTGCCTGTCTATGTAGAACATTGAGGCTGCGTTGTTCGTCAGGACTCATACCACCTTGCCCGATAGGTGGGGCAGGAAAACGCTGCACGCCAGCTGGACTGCTCAGAGCTCTTTGACGTTTATGTGTAACTTCGCCTCCTCTGGGGACCACAACCCACGTGTCTGGAGGTCGCCGAGGTGTGCACCCCAGCTGAGGTCTGAGGCGTCTGACAGCAACTCGATGGAGTGAGGGGGTTGTCAAATGGAACCCCCTCCAAGACTGTCCTACAGTCGGTCCACCATCACAGCAAGGTAAGTATCGCCTGGGGAATGGTAGCGATCTTTTCCGGGGGGTCTCTGGACTGGGAATAGACCATCCCCAGCCATTGTTGCAGGAGCCACATTTGGAGCTTGGCATGGCAGACCACGCTGCCATGTGACCCAGGAGGCGCAGACCGACCCTGGCTGTAGTCAGAGGGAACGCAGAGGTTCATCAACATGTGGAACTTTTCCAGTGGAAGGAACACCCTGGTGCAGGTCAAGTCAAGGACCACTCTGATGAACTCTATCCTCTGCACTGGCACTAATGTCGACTTTTTGTCATTTACCAGTAGGCCCAGAGAGTGGCACGTGGCCTGAACCACCATGATATCCCTTTGGACTTGAGACCTGGAGCTGCCCTTGATGAGCCAAGCCTCGAGGTATGGGTCAATCTGAATACTCCGGCACCTGAAGGAAGCCACTACCACCAACATGCACTTGGTAAACACTCAGTGCTGCTGCCAGGCTGAATGGGAGAAACACAAACTGGTAGTGGTGGGGCCCCACTGTAAACCGGAGGAAGCATCTGTGCCCTTGAAAGATCGCTATGTGGAAGTATGCATCCTTCAAGTCGAGGCTGGCATACCAGTCTACCAGATCCAGGGAGGGGATAAAAGAAGCCAGGGAAACCATGCAGAACTAACTTCTTTAGGTACTTGTTGAGGTCTCGCAGATCCAGAATGGGCTGTAGACCACCCTTGGCCTTTGGGATTAAGAAGTACCGGGAAAAGAACCCCTTGTTCCTGTACTAAAGAGGAACTTCTTCCATCGCACTCAGCTGTAGTCACCTCTATCTCCTGCACAAGGAGACTCTGTGAGAGGGGTCCTTGAAGAGGAGCGGGGAAGGGGGGTGGTGGTAGAAAGGAATTGGATGGCATAACTTTGTTTCACTGTGCTGAGGACCCATCTGTCCGAGGTTATAGCCATCCAGGCAGAGAAGAAGAGGGAAAGGCGGTTGGAGAACATAGGGAAGGACGGATCTGGGGAATAGTCTAGTAGGTTACCCTGGGCACACCCTCAAAACGACCTTTTGGCCCCCTGCTTATTACAGGACAAGGCCGACTGGGCAGAGGGTGGAGGCAGGTGGCTCGGGTGGCACTTGTAGGTGCTGGTCCTGCCAAGGCTGACTCCCGTGGCCCTGTGGCTGCTGTGGTTTGAACCGCAACTTGCTGCCTGTTTGCTCCACAAATAGGGCCTGGCCATCGAAGGAAGGGTCCAGCATTGACTGCTGAGCCTCGGTGGACAACCCCGAGAGGAGCAGCCAAGAGGCTTGCCACATGGAGATAGCAGAAGCCATGATGAGGGCAGAAGCGTCCACAGCATCTGACACCAAATGAAGGGACTTCCTGGCCACGGTTGTGCCCTCATCAAGGACTGCTCAGAACTCCTTGGAAGCCTCGGGGAGTGACCCTTCGAACTTGGCCATGGCTTGCCACATATTGAAGTCATATCGGCCAAGGAGGGCCTGGTGGTTGGCCACTCTCAGCTGAAGGCTAGAAGACGAATAAATCTTACACTCAAAGAGATCCAACCTCCTTGAGTCTTTATTTTTGGGGGTGCCTTTGCCTCTCCCGGGTTGCCCTTGCTTCTCTTTGTGGTTAACCGTGTCACAAGGGAATTGGGGGCAGGGTGGGACTATAAGTACTCATGCCCTTTGGTTGGCACAAAGTACTTGTGTTCAGCCCTCTTAGAGATTGGGGCCAGGGAAGAGGGGGTCTGCCACAGGGCACCAGTGATTTGGAAACCCCTTCATGAAGGGGTAGGACCACCCTGGCAGAAGCCGAGGAGCAGAGGACATCAGAGAGTCCGAGGGCTCTTCAAGCCCTCTGCCTAAAGCCCGAGGTTGGAAGTGACCCTCTTCACAAGTTCTTGGTGCGCTTTGGCATCATCCTGAGGAACTGGGTCAGGGGGCCCCATGACAGCCTTGTCTGGCGATGACGAGGACGATGCTGGTGCCGCGGGAACCTCTACACCCATTGGTGGTCCAGCAGCTTGCTCCCCTGGATCCTCCTGGACCTGCGGGGTCTTATGCCCCGAAGTCTCGAACACCAGAGGGGGACAGGATACCAAGGCTACTGGCCTCTCCCAGATTCCCAACACCGATCAGGCAGCCTGGGAAGGTTGGGTGAACCCCCAAGGGTTCCACAAGTGCCATGGCGCCACTGCACTTGGGGCCATGAACCGGTTTCAATACCGTTGATGCCAGCATCACCGTAGGTAGTGGGTGACCAGGAACGGGCAGCGCAGTGGCTCCTGTCCGACTGGTACCAGTTGCTGTGACCAAAAGCCAACCCGTCCAAGCGACTCAGGTGTCTTGGTTGGGGTTTCGGAGCCCAATGGTGTTCAGCGGATCTGCGTCGGACACAGGACGTCGAACGGGACTGGGAGCCACTACAGGCCAGCTGTCAGGAGGAACCTCCTAAGAAGGGCAATCTCCTAGGAGATGGGCAACAACGGCTGGGTGATCAGCAATCTCTGCTCTCTGATTGGTACTGGGCCCTTGGAGATGGTCGGGGCCGGTCCCGGAGATCTTGCTGGGCGGCACATGCCCCAGAGGGTCTGCACCAGTCCATCGGCGAGGAATGCCTGGAATCCCTCAATCGGTGTCCCCGGTGCGGGGACCGAAGAGAGCGCCACTGAGCCTGCGTCTCTCCTCCCGAGGCATGCCGGCCTGGCATGGGCAAGCAATGGCGAGACGTCTCTCTCGATAGGGAACGGTGCCACTGAGGCGAGGACACATGCATAGGTCCCAAAGCAGGTTTTCCCTGACACCGTGGTACCGCCGGAGCCAATGTTGGCAGCCCCAGGAGTGTCAGGATCTCCTGAGCTGCTTGAAGGGCTTTGGGCATCGATGGCACCTGAAGCTCATTGGGGCCTGCACCACTATCTGGAGTTGCAGGCAAAGTACAGGATGTGCTGCACCACTCGACTTGAGCTGGGGCCCGACTTCCTGAAGGGGGCATTGAGCTGCCCAGGAGAGGGTTGTGGCTCACCCACAACCCTCTCCTTTCCCTTGTGGGAGGCAGATCGTCCCTTCACATTCTTCTTCGGCTTCATGACCAAAGACGTGGAGGGAGAGTGGTGCCAGCTCGTGGACGGTGCCGGCAGAGCACTGTGCACAGAGGCCACGGTGCTCGGTGCAGAGTCGGACAGTTGCTCCGGTGCCAGAGTGAGTGCTGACTCTATTAGCGCTCTTAGAGGGATATCGCGCTCCTTCTTCGTCCTAGGTTTAAAGGACTTGCAGATACGGCACTTAAAATTTATGTGCCCCTCGCCTAAGCATCTTAGGCAGCTGGTACATGGATTGCTGACGGGAATAGGTCATTTACAGAGATTGCAGGGCTTAAAGCCTGGGGACCAGGGCATGCCCCATCCCCTGGCTGAGTCCCAGTCAGAACTAATAAAGAGTTGAGAACTACTACTAAGAGTTTAACAAAGAAACTACTAACTATCTACAACTATTTTACAGGTTTTCAAAGATTGCAAGAACAGAGAACAAAACAATGCTAGCCGAAGCAGCAGATGTTCCAACACCATCACTGGCAGTAAGAAGGAACTGAGGGTGACAGGAGCTAGTGGCGCCCCTTATACTGTGCCATGCGGGCGCCACTCCAGAGGGCACCAGAACCAGTCCCCTACAGAAACTGCTAAGGGAAAAACTTCCAGCACAGGTGCATGTGGCAAGCGCACACACCTCATATGGAACAGACCAACTAAATATAAAGAATGTAAATATAAAGAACCAAGGTTATATCTGGGTCGCCAAACCACTATTAATCTGAGTTTGCACAAATAATAATTTCATGTTCTCAATTCTTTTAGGCCATGCAATAGCATAAACTGGCACCTGTCCTACAACTATTGGGACTACTCTTGTAGCACACGAAGAGTTTACTTCGTGAAGAATATAACAATACTAAGATGCCAAGATTTTTTCCCCACAAGATAAAAAGTGGGCTCACCTCTTTCCTGAAACTAGGCTTTACGTGTAAGATTTTAGATATCCTCCAGTCCCTGTCTGAGCACTAAGGAAATCTCATTTTTATCTCTTTTTACTATCTTGCTCCTTATAGTGTGTGTCATGGTCACAATTCTTCCTTCAAGAGCACTGGACAGGATTCTTTGAAGAGAGGCAATGCCACAATAAGCTGGGGGTGAAGATAGGGTGCGTAACGGGACACACTCTCTCCAAGGGCCAAGTATACTATATCAAGAGCATTCCCACATCCCCAGCAGGCACAGACAACTGAATTCAGGACAATCTGACCCAGGACCTGGCTGACCCATAAACTTTATAAAACTGTGTTCAGTTTTGTCTATGATTTGAAAGTCTCTAAATCGGAGAGCGCACCTGCTACTTACCACTCATCTCTCCTCAACTGAGCCCAACATCCTCAGATTTTATTAGCCTAGGCTAGCAGAACCCAAGGCAGTCACTGCTCAGTGATGTCCAACTCACCTTCCATCCTCTGATGTAAGATTGTACTACAATGGCCGAACTCTTTATCCTCTGATACTTCTTTTGTTGCTGTATTAAAAATCAATAAATACAGTTCAGCAGAGAAAGTCGTGGCTTTAAAATTGCTTTACATCAAAACATTCTTTAGTAACATCTAACAAATATATTCATATTGCAATTTAATCAAAAAACTAATGGAGAAGAGTGGGTTAATTTCTGAACACAAATGAGGGTATGGATTTCACATCTAACTCAAGAGGAAACAAACACGCAGACAGCAGAGTACATGGACAAGGCCACTTTATACACAAAGAAAGAGTAACTTCCTGGCCAACAGAGGAAAGTTATGTGAATTAAATACGAACAGCCCCTGTTTTGTTGTCTTTCCCACCAACAAAATTGTTCAGATTGTCACAAACGCTTTGCTCCAGTTTGTCAGCTGAGCTTGCCATTGACAATCATAAGGCTTCTGTTGTTCTTCACACCCATTGCCCTCTTATAGTATCAGTACTGATAACAGTTTAAAAAAAGATAGTTTGCTGATGCCGGATTGGAATGCTATCCACCTAAGTCAGTTTGATGCACACCCTCATTCCAATTTCCTGAACAGTTGAACATTTTCCTCTTAAGATCAATAAGATCCTTACTTTCTAGTAAACTGCTGGTTAATCTAATACCCTATCAGCAACAGGCTGAAGGTTCTGCAATGCAACATGAAGGGCCAAATACGCAGCTCGGCACCAAGTCCGACAAAACTGCTGGTCAGCTCTGCTGAGGGGCGGGTGTGGGTAAGAAGAAATGAATCTTGCATTGTTCCTTTAAGATTGGTATTTCTAATGGAAATTTCAAGATAATCTAACATTCTGTTTTACAGCACCACTGAGGGTAATCTTAAAATTCAGGCTCTAGTTTAGCCCTTTTCAATTGTTAATCAAGATGTCTAGATGTTAGAAACGCTCCCTCACATGCCACAAAGCTAAGGAGCCATTCCATGGCCACTACTGTAGCTTCAACCTCCTCCCCACAATCAGGGGCGGCTCTATAAATTACGGCGCCCCAAGCAGAGCGGCGCGCTGCGCCGCCCTTCCCCGCCCTTCCCTGGTCCCGCGGCCGGGGCAGAAGTGTCTGCGGCAGGTGCACTGGTTCGCGGCTCCGGTGGAGCATCCGCAGGCATGCCTGCGGGAGCTCCGTCCGAGCCGCGGGAGCAGCGCACCCGCCGCAGTCATGCCTGCGGGAGCTCAAGCGGAGCCGCGGGAAGAGGGGACCCTCCGCAGTCATGCCTGCGGCAGGTCCGCTCGTCCCAGGCTCCGGTGGACCTCCCGCAGGCATGACTGCGGAAGGTCCGCCGGAGCCAAATGCCCCCCTGCCCTGACAATGCCGCCCCACGCGCCTGCTTGGCGCGCTGGGGTCTGGAGCCGGCCCTGCCCACAATCCTCTCACAGACAACACTTTGTGATGGGCGGGTTCGGTTCTGTGAAGCAGCCGATCCCCTCGCCAGACCCTGAGCTTTACTCAGGCAGGGGATGTACACCCCTTATGCAGCCTCCCAAACCCTGATCCTCTTTGTGACTCAAATCACATTAGTTCTGATGCAAGAGTGCTCTTTATATTCAAAAAGAGGGGCAGGTTTTCCCCCAGGTAATTTTTGGGGCACTTCAAGGAGCCAATTGACTGCATTTTAACAAAATGACTGCTGTACGGTTCCAGTAAACCAATAGCACTCTACAGGTTCGGAAATATTCTTCCGAATGTTCATACAGGTTTGGTCAGGTCAAATGTTGATTTTTCCTTTGTTCTCATTTTCTTATATCAACAGGCCTGCAAATTACATCTTTGACAACTCTATTTTTAAACCATTAAAGCTCTACTGGTATACTCAGTAATGTAGATACATAGCTGTAATGCAATCCCATCCCAATGTTGGCTGAAGAAAAGGGAGTGAATTAAACTAGACAAGTTCGTATTGGAAATGAATTTTTACAGTTGTAACAAGGCAGTAAATGAGTTATTTTGAGATATAAATATACACATTTTCTAATTTTCCAAGACAACTTCATCTTTGACTGACCTCCATGTTCAGTCAAACTGAATACTAAAGGCTTTCAAGGCCACGTAGAAGATTATCAAAAACTGTGCATCATCTGGGATACACTAATTTGACAATATCATAACATTTATTTAAGGGGAGCTCTGTTTCAGTGTGATGTGCTATTTCATCAAACCTTCTCTTGGACTTTCATGTCTTGATAATGTATATTTCTTTACAAAAGGAATTTAAAAACTTCTCTTACTAACTGGAAAAAAAGATTGAAAATGCTACATCACTTGAGTTCAGTTCATAATGATGTGGAAGATCCTGTCTACAACAAAATTTGAAATGATCTTAGAACTATACGAGTAAGAACCATTTAAACACAGGTCTTTATGAGCTGTACTTAATAAGATAAATCATTGGGACTCTCCCAAGCATTCTTGTGCCTCATATATTTAAAGGCTTCAAATAAGACAAAAGACAAAACACACCTTACAGTGATAGAATTTCACATACAGTAAACATACACATTACTAAACTTTTGTACGCATTGGTTGCCTGTTGGTATACGCTACAAAGTTTTGCACAGTGCAAAGTCTGTTGAACTATAGAGCGGTCCCACCATTAGTGTTGAGAAAACCTGTCTCCAATGGTTGAACTAACCAGGATACCTTGACAATCCTTTTCACATAGATCATGTACTCCATCATGAGCCTATTTAACTCAGTTAACTCAGTTTACTTGGTGGATTTTTTGGTGCCAAATACAGACATAAAATTGGATACTTGCATCACTTTCATCAAAGCTGATAAAGAAAAAGAATCATTAAGTACTAATAAGAAACCCCTGTTTAATAAAATTTGCATCTTACTGCATATCTCCTGCACCAGGAAGCAATCACAATCTGGCTCCTTTTCATTAAAAGGAAATGTGTCCGACACTTCCAGCCTCTGTAAATTTTCTGAATGAGTGTGGCCAAGTCCTCTAGACGTTGCTTTCTCAGGTCTTCTAATTTGAAGAGCTGAGTTAAAAAAATAAAAATAAATAAAAGACAGAAAACCACAAAAGCGTAACTAGTATGACAAAAAGGGATCAATTCCCTGAGTCCCATGCTTCACCTCTTGAGAAATCTTTGGCTGGCTCATGATTACTGTACATGGCCACATAAATGTGGTATTGATTAACGTATGCCTTACATCCTGAGGTTATTCAGTGGACAAAGACTACATTAGATATTGGGCTGTTGCTGACAATTACCTTCATAGGCTTTTAATTCCCTCCCATCCTCACTTAGATTTATTTTGAATGTCTTCCTATAAGCCTGCAATTAATCACTTTAATTTCTATACAATGTTTATCACTCTAGTACCAGAACATTGTGTTTGGAGAAACCTCCACTAGTCATCCTGCAAATTCTTCAGCATTACTGATGGGTAATCGTCATGCAAGTTGCTCTTTGATTAGTGCTTAAAGCAGACTGAAAAAAGTGGGCACTACCATAATCAGGGAGCAGCAACTTTGGAAAGACAGAGTTTAAAGTACACCAATCAGCAACTTGGTTCCATTTTATTTATTTAGTGCCAGGTCTGCAACACCCCATGCTCCCCGCAAAAGCACTGACTTTGAGTCTGTGGTGGAAAAGATTTGTTCACACACCGTTCTTGGGTTGCGGATGAATATCTTTGATCTGCCAAAGGAATATTCTTCCTCAGGTATTTCCAATTCATTGAAAAGTACCTCTACACCAGCCCTAAGAGAAAAAAAATGAGCTTTTTGAGCTATATTTAAAACTCTTCAGACCAAAACATACAGACTACTTAAGAGTTTACACACACACACACTCTCTCTCTCTCTCTCTAACAGGCAGCATGTTGAGGATGTTTTAAGTCCTTAGTGTCTGACATGAGAAGAATGGAAATGTAACTCCTTTGCTCATATTTTTTTTATTAAACTAAAGACACAAGAATCATATTTTCCAAGGGTATGGAGCAATTTGTGTACAAAGGGAACAATTACCATTAACACAGTGCAAGCAATGGCCTAGTTTTGACAGCAATAATGGTTTTACATTGAAAAGAAAAAGAGACAGGATCTCACATGAACGTCGAAATATAATACAGGGGTTTAGATAGCACTGATTGAAGTGTTTCAGTCAAATACTACACCTGCACCTGTAAACAGTTTACTCTACAGGGCTCAGGGGATGGGTGGTGCTCCACTGCCCTCTGGGGGGTCTTCATAGCTGGCTTGCCCTTGTAGGGAGCCTTTGCCACTTGCTGTGGCACACATGGTGCTGGCGGCGCAGGCAGAGACCTCTGTTCTCTCAGCGCTGATGGAGCTTGGGAAGGCGTCAAGTGTCGCCAAAAGTTTGGGTCCCCTACCGCTCCCAGGAGTTGGTGGCGGGTCCTTTAAGGGGCTAAGGGCTCTGGGAACGCATGTCCGCGTGGCTCCAGAGTGGCCATGCGGCCTGAGCTGAGTCCTTTGTCTGATGCCCCATGGACTTTCTTGCCCGGTGCTGGGAAGCCATGCTTCTTAGTTTTCCTTTTGGGCACTGTTCTACAAATATGACACTTGTCCTTCACATGTGATTCCCCCAAGCACTTGATGCAGCTGCTATGGGGGTCATTTACAGGCACAGGTGTGTTACAGTCTGCACAGAGCTTAAACCCTGGAGGCCGGGGCATGCCCCACCTGGAACGAAGTCCCGGATGGGACTCTAACTTCTAACTACACTTAACAACTACTTAACACTATTATAAACAACTATTTACAAGGCCCTAAGGCTCAAAGGCAGAAGAGACAAACCTGCTGGCCCTTGCTATGCAAGGAAAGGCACTCCAACTAACCACCACGGGCGGTAAGAAGGAACTGAGAGGGCGTAGGGCCAGTGGCACATGATATACTGACGCATAAGCATGGCATTCAAGGGGGCACCACAGCCAACCCTACGGATACTGCTAAGGCAAAAATCTTTGATGACTGCGCAGGTGAGCACACATACACCTAGAATGGAACTGACATGAGCAAACACTCAAAGAAGAATGAGAGTTTGAAATAGAAATAGTGAGAAAGAATCAAGCCACACTTGGATAATATTTAATCTTATTTTAGAATTCCTGATTTATTTAAAAATTTCAATATATGTGGAAAGCAATTATTTTATTCAATGAGCTATGAAGGAATAAGAATACCAATGTTTTTCTTACCTAGCAGGTCCTCTCCAATGGGGCCACGTCTGCTTACAAAGCATCTTGTACCTTTCTAGACAAGGCTCATAAGGCTGTCTGAATGCGTAGCCTGCCCTTCTAACCCGGACATTCTCTAGGAGACCTAGGTACCGGACCTGGTGACACACTAGAGCTTCATTGAAGATATGTGCAGCTTTTTTGTCATTGGGCTTGATGCATCTGGAAATTGAAACAATATTCTGCATGTTGTAGGAATACTTGTTTATTGTATTGTACATGTAAAGCTATTGTTATAATTTAAATTTTACAAGCCATGCATGATCAGATATTAGTTCATGTTTAATTTAGGTAAGTGCATCGGATACAAATGGCACCCCATTTTCAAATTTCATTTCCTAAAAACCTACAATGAAAGAAAACTTGCCATTCTAAAATATTAACTATGTACATGTGAATTGCTGACATACCAAATTCAATGCATATACAATTACAAGCCAGTGAGATATGCAGATAGGCTATGATACAGCAAAACACTTAGTTACATGGTTAAGTTTAAGCACATAAATAGCCCCACTGAAATCAATAGCACTATTTGAGTTCTTAAAACCTAAGCATGTGCTTATGCACTTTGCTAAATTAGGGACCATAATTTTATTCAGTTTCTCTATTTTTTTTTCCTTTTACACTCTTTTGTTTAATGGCCTGCTTGTGGGAGATGTTAGAATGAAGTCCTATTTATCCACAAACAATTATGTGGCATGGGCAGCACGAATGCAAGCTTCCTCACACTGCCCCTACCAATGTGCCTCACCCTTGACTCTACAAGAGTAAGGGAGCGGTTGCATTTCTTAGCCAATTCATCCAATGAATTCTCCAAGAAGAGTCCTGTTAATGCCAGCTCTGGTGGAGGATTTGAGGAAGTGTAACTAAAACCACCAACTCATTTCATATAGACAATTGAACAAGCAGGAGAGAATAACAATTTTCAGTCACTGCTCACCTAGACTGAATTTACATCAATGAGCTACAAGACAGAGGTTTCATTATCTCCTGAACTACTCTCTGGAGCCATCCATTCTCTGTTTTTTTTGCTATCACATTTGGTTAAAGGCAGACATATCCATTATCATTTTTTAAAAGCTATCAAAGAATAACTTACCTAATATAGTTTGGATTTTTTGTCTGCAAGTTCTTCATCAGAGTAGCTACAGAAGCCTTGAATTGTGAACCTGCTGTTGGAGGTCTCTTTAGGTTAATCTTGGCAGGGTTACCTTCTGGGAATAATGCTTTAACGAGGGAGTGGTTGGCCTTCCACATGGCCTGGGAGAGGTCACGGTAGAGTAGATCATTATTCTTGTCAACAAATCCTTCTACCTGGTACATAACCTAAACAACATAGAAGAATCTCATTGATATTTTGGGATATAATATAGGTCAAAATTAGAGCTAGTTAGGAAGTCCCTCCTCTCCCCACAACCATATGATATTTTCCAAAAAAACACAAACCCAAAATATTTTCACTGAAATTTTTCTCAACATTTTTTGAATGTTTATAAAACATACACACAACTTTGTTGGGGGTTTCTGACTTTTCAACAAAAGCCTAAAATGTTTTGAACAACGTGGACATTTTCCATAAAGATTTTTTTTTTTAAACAAAACAGAAAAGTTAGTAAATTTTCAGCTAACACTAGTCAAAATATTTTACAGAAAATAATACTCTTTAGTGATGGCCTGGGAACTTGATAAGCCTCCTCGCCCATCTAACATGCCAACGAAGTCTCCCACTCCAGCCAAATTAATAATTTCTCCCTTTGGAAAAATGCAGTGATTATTTCCTACAGTTTTAAATCACTACACCAAAAAAACCTTTCCAAAATATCCAATCAACCAACCACATTTATATAAGTTTACTTAAGTAAAACAGCCAGTTACAAAGTAATATTAAAAATTACACGAGAAAATTCCTACATCTCAGTTGATATGTACTGGCTAGCTGTATACTCCCCAGGGGGCTGACATTTTAAAAATAATTCTTACACGGAAAACAGCCTGATGACATGCATGGCCAGGAAGATCTGAGCTGCAATTGCAGACACAGGAGGCCTCCAGCAGAGCTTTACCCAGCTCTCCATAGGAGAATACCGTAGTTTTTTGGGTTACCTTCTTTTTTTTAAGTCTTGAATGTCTTGGCATATGATCTCTTTGATAATACAGATGCCTTCAGTTTCATGATTTCATTTATTTTTTATGTCTATAGTACATTTAATAAAACTAAATATTAATGAATATTAGTGTCACCATATTTTACAGTGGATCAAGTGACTGGAAACATTTCCTTTTTCTTTACAAAATGCAATTCTGAATGTAATTGATACGGAAAATATTGGCAGGCATTACTACTGAAAAACATACACAATAACGTAAATAATGATATTTTGAGGTAAAAAAAGTTACCATCTTTTGTTAATCAATTTGCCCAGATCAAACTGTCTTCAACCAGGCATGGAAAAACAATGCCAAAATAGTACGTATTGACTGAATGTTCTGCCCAGTTGGTAAATGTCAGAACAAATGAGGACTCATTGGCTGCTAGTATAGACAGATTATCTGCTCTAATCCCATTCTGAGTGTTGAGAATGATCTTTAATCAGTTTATTTTAATTTTGACAATCAAATTAAAAAACAAATAAAAATGCCTTAAATAGTAGTCCAGGGCAGATTACACTCCAATATAAAATATAACCATCAAACACAAAACATAAATGTCATTAGGATATCTACTACGCCAGTCCAAGGAAACCCTGCTCCCAGCAACTTAGCTGCCACAGGCTAAGATATATAACTGTGATGTCAAGTTTGTGATACACAAACTGGTGAGAAGTTAAAATAATGTTAAAAAGTATCAATACATTGTTCTAACTAGTGATTTTTTTTAAACCTGTCCAAACCTTCACTCATGCACTGAAATGAACGATTTTTCAGGTTCAGATCAGTGGCCTACTCTGTCAATGATTGTCTTATCTTAGCTAACGTAATGATCATGATTTCTTATTTTTTTTTAAAAAGTTATATGCAAAGAAAATATCAAAAACTTCAAAATGTGAGGCCTGTACTTATTCATGCTTTTTATCTTAGTAAAAAGCAAAATACATTTCCAAGCCCTCTGTAGCGCTTTATCTTCCATCTGTCTAAACCAGGGGTCGGCAACCGGTGGCTCGCGGCTCGCCAGGGTAAGCACCCTGGCGGGCCGGCCCGGTTTGTTTATCTGCCGCATCGGCAAGTTCGGCCAATCGCGGCTCCCACTGGCCGCGGTTCGCGGTCCCAGGCCAATGCGGGAGGCAGGAAGCGGCGCGAGCCGAGGGATGTTCTGGCCGCGGCTTCCTGCCTCCCGCATTGACCTGGGACCGCAAACCGCGGCCAGTGGGAGCCGCGATCGGCCGAACTTGCCGATGTGGCAGATAAACAAACCGGGCCGGCCCGCCAGGGTGCTTACCCTGGCGAGCCGTGAGCCAACAGTTGCCGACCCCTGGTCTAAACACACAAGATTTCAAAATAAAGTCAGCTTCCCTCAAATTTATAAGAACTCCACTTTCTCATTTCAGTGATAGCAAACCTATTTTCAAGACAATACTCCATCTTCAAATATGTGTTAAACTTTGCATCCCTAAACAGGACATTTTTGGTTTCACAACCTATACGCTTTCAGTGATTGAGGGCTTGTGTACATTACCGGCTGGATCAACTGGCAGCAATCGATAAATCTAGACACGATAAAGTCTAGACATGATAAATCAGCCGCCGAGCGTCAACTCTAGTACTCCACCAGGGCGAGAGACGCAGGCAGAGTCAACGGGGAAGCATCAGCCGACGACTTACCACAGTGAAGACACCGCGGTAAGTAGATTTAAGTACGTCGACTTCAGCTACGTTTTTCATGTAGCTGAAGTTGAGTAACTTAGATTGATCCCGCGCCCAGTGTAGACCAGGCCTAAGACAACAGGAGTTTTGCCATTGACCTCAATGAGTGCAGGATGAATCCTCAAAAATTAAAATACACTGTCAAATAATTAACTTGTCACTGGTTTATTAATAGGAAGATTAAAGAATATAGAAGTAATTTAATTTTATATTCTGCATTTGACTGAGGCAACTCCAAGCTTCCACATCATTCCTTCATCGTATCATCATTTAGTATTTAAAAGAACACATCATTGTTTCACTTCCCAAACCTGGAGCACATACAGTTTGGCCTCACATGCAAAAAACACAGGTCAAGCCATGGGGATGTTCTTTCAGCACAATACCTTGCCAGCATAATGCTGAATTCTGAAGCAACTGTGAGGCAGTGATGTATCATTCAGGAAACGTGAACACTTGCTCATCCTACTCTCAAAGTGCTGATGAGTGGCACAGACTTGGTTCAGTTTCTCTAAAAAGGTGTCGTCAGTAACGGTGCCTGGCCTCAGACATTCTTCATCTAGCATAGCCAGAATTCCAGTTTGATTCTGTAGTTTAAAAACAAATTTCCTTCTTTCCTTAATGCATTGTTTTTAACTTTTTATGGAGATAAATAAAATTGTGCTACCTTATACAAACAGTAACTAAGACTGAACTTTACTTAATCAAAATATACATAGAAATGCAGAAGTCAGAAGTAAAGATCAGCAGTATTAGTGCATTTTCTGCTGTTGTTCAGACCCATTAATTTAACAAGTCAAAACTTTGCAATTAGCCTTCCAAATTTCCAACCTTCACATTACAGATGCTTTTTAATTAAGAGCAAAGAAGCCATTCCATTCTGAACCCCTCTTTTTAGCCATTTGTAACTTTCTCAAAATTCTTCTTTTTGGATACACAGTTCGCAAGCTCGATCTCAGCTCAAACATAAATTTTATTTTGAAACTGTGAAGAAAACTTGTTGAATCATTTTCAAGACACCTGAGCAAATGGGAAAAAAATCAGGTTTCCTCTCAAAGAAAAAAAAGTAGTTTTTGCATATGGATTTTTTTCTTCAAAATAACATTTTCTCAAGTTCAAATCTAAGATCTAATTCTTCATTGTGAACTAATTCAGCTCTTACATCTAAATTCACTCTCGGCATGAGCAGTAAAACTCTGTTGTCTCTGATAGAGCAGGACCTGTAAAAGCCAACTGTGAACACCCCTCAGTTTGAAAGTGTTTTTTTAATTAACTGATAATACTAACAAGCTGCTATATAGTGTTCAAAGCACTTCAAAGAGAAAGGTGTCTCCCGATTTTATAGATGGAGTATAGAGTTCAAAGTCACATAACAGGTCAGCAACAGACCTAGGGATAGAACCCCAGCCAGCCCCCCCTACTCCTAGTATAGTGAATTATTCCACTTGACTAAAATATACAATCTCCACATTCACACTTATAAACTTTTGAAGATGATGCACTAACCATTCACAGTATCTTAATCAACATTTAAAGTGTACGACCTAGAAAATGGGCCCTTCTTCACAGCAACTCAAAATCTGCCCAGGTCCCATTTTCCTCACCCCTTCTCCCCAACACACATTTGGTTTCTGAATGTGCATTCTTGAGATTTGACTTGTGCTTTTAACTTTCAACCTAAACTTCATTTTTTCTCCTATTTTATTTATATAAGAGGCTAATCTATAGCCTTCCACTCAAAAGGAGGTAAGGTAATCAATTTATGGGCAAAGCTAGCATGCATTTTGTACTATTGGTTAAACAATGTTTCAGTTTGCATTGTTATTAAGGGACTAGCATGACATGAAACAGAATATGTGTTAAATCAACATGAACTACTGTGATTAAGTGCAAGCTGTATCAGAAGCATACAATGACTCAATAACTGAGTTGCCTGGTTACCATTCAAAAGAAAACATTATTTACAGCATGACTGGCAGTTGCTCATGATGTCTTCTAATAAAAACAGCACTGCATCAAAACACTGATTATGTGAAATAAACTAATAATGTATTCTTGTTATCTCACTAATAAGCGCTGTACATCTATAAGAGAAAATTCAATGACATATAAACTCTATCTTTGTCCATTCTACACTTTTGAAATAGGTTAGATCTTTGGTATAATAAAATAAGTGAACTGTGATTTAATACAAAGTCAGAGGGTCATTTGTTTCTGAAATCAATATGCTAAAAAGCTCTCATTACAAACTAATTTTAATTCAATGCAGTTGCGATATTTCCATTTTATACATCTTAATTTTCAAATTTTAATTCAAATTTTAGATGAATTCACAAAGGCAAAATTTTTGAAAGCAGCAATTACAACTTACATTTTCTATCAGGTCACAAATTATGGCATTGTTGAAATATTCAATATGAGTCCATTCGATATCCTATAAAAACAAAAAGCATATAATATATGAACTGAGAGAAATAACTGCAGGAGTTCTCTCTATTGGCATGTTTTTATTGCATTCCTATTTATTAAAATACCCTTTTAAAAGTAGCCCTATACATGTAGATTTTTGGATCCTAACATTTTATTTAAAAAAAAAAAAAAGCAATCTACCACTAACATTATTTGGCCAAAATGAATGCCCTTGAATGGTTTCCAGACTTGCTTTCCATTCCCTTCTTCAATCTGTGTCAATTTCCCATGCACTTCATTGGAAACAAGCCAAAATTTTATACTTCAAGGCCTTGGGTCAGTAATGCTTTGTGTACACTTACAATGTTTATAAGGAAATAAGTCAATTTCAGTACAAGAATATAAGACCAAGATTTTTCTGTTCTTAATTTTCATTCAGGACCAAAAAAAAAAAGCTAAATTTAGATGAGATCATCTGAAAAACCCACTGAGTCTGGCTGTTATTCAGATATTTGAAAAAATTAACATATTAAAATCAACAATAGAACTTCCAGGTATGGAATAATAGCCCTACACCTGATGACAATGAATAACAGAAAAAACCCATAAGAGTTTCAGACTTGGAGGGATATAGTCAAATTTATAAAGTAAAAATACAAGCATTTCAATGACATACTTAATTTGTATTCTGGAGTAACATCTAATATTTTAGTTTCTTCAGAGAGGTTGAAATTTAATTCATGAAGTAAATTACAGTAATTATCTTTTCAAATGCTTGACCAATCAATGCAAAAAAACCAAACAAAAAAAAGGGTTGCCAAAGCTCCACATTGCCTGAGCATTGGCCTGCTAAACCCAGGGTTGTGAGTTCACTCCTTGAGGGGGCCACTTAGGGACCTGGAGCAAAATCAGTACTTGGTCCTGCTAGTGAAGGCAGGGGGCTGGACTTGATAACCCTTCGGGGTTCCTTCCAGTTCTATGAGATAGGAATATCTTCATATATTATAAGGCAGGAAGAAAGTCTACCCAATTTTCAAAAACATTTACACAACATAATAGTGCCATTCAATCTGAATACAGACAGCACACAAGTTTCTACAGTTTTGAAAGATATTTCCTATGGTGCATGTGTGTGTGTGCAAGAGATATATATATATATATATATATATATAGTAGTGGGGAATATTGCTAGAATCAATAAAAACTTTGTAACTTTAGGCACAACCACTGTACACCACCAAAGCATACTAATTTAGGCTCCAAAACTCATATTCACAGTTTATTCTTAAAACAGCATGTATGGCTCATTGTAAGAACTCACTGCAGAAAACTAAGGGCATGTCTACACAGCAAACAAAGACCCGCAGCAGCAAGTCTCAGAGCCCAGGTCAACTGACTTGGAATCATAAGCCTTGTACTGCGGGGCTAAAAATAGCAGTGTAGATGTTTGGGCTCAAGTTGAAGCCCAGGCTCTGCAATCTCGCAAGGGGGAAGGGTTTCAGAGCCCAGGCTCCAACCGAACCCTGAATGTCTAGACTATTTTTAGACCCGCAGCGGAAGGCCAAGTCAGTTGACAGGCTCTGAGACTCACTGTCATGGGATGGTTTTGTTGTTGTTGTTTAGACATGTTGTTGTTAGACATGTTGTCTCAACATTTTTCTTTCCGAGGCCCTCCCAACGTGCTATAAAAATTCCACTATCCACCTGTGCCACAACCACCATTTCTCTGTGTATCCAGCAGATAAAAAGGAAGGGCAAGTGTCATGGGGTAGCAAGCAGAGCAATTTCCTGTGGCCCCACGCCACAGGGGGCCCCATGAAGCTAAGTTGCTTGGGCTTCGGCTTCAACCCCAAGTGACAGGACTCAGGCTTCAGCTTTCTGCCCTGGGATCCAGCAAATTTAATGCCAGCCCTGTTCTCTGCTTTATTTTGATGGACTCCATGAAACCTGCTTGCAGACCCCTGATGGAGAACCACTGGTTTAGACATACCCTCAGAGAAATCTACATGCAATTACTTCCACCACACTTCATCCCATTTCATCTACCTTACTGACCTTAGAACTATCATTCATCTATCACTAATAATGCATCTATTTGGAAGTTCAGTCTGGTTTACACCCGACAAGATCATACTGTGAAATAAAAGTCTATTTTCTTTTGTATTTTAGCTCTATAAGGGAGCTAAAGGGTTTCTTGGGAAAACTGCATAGACTGGTTCAAGAGGCCAGTCAAAGGACTGACACTGGGGGATGAAGGAGTGACCAGCCTGACACTGGAGGATGAAAGAGTGAGATATACACACAGAACTATCATGAGACTGTGATGAGAGGGACAGGCCCTGTGAGAGGACATGAAGTTCTCTGAACCTGCACCAGGGTCTCCACATGGAAGATGGTGACACTTGGTAAGCCAGACCTGCATATAAGCTGTTTATTGTTTTTTAAAGGTATATTTTTCTCCGTAACAATTTTGCTCTGAATAAATAATACTTTGCTTTATGAAGGGTGGTTGGTCACTGTATAACCCTGTCATTTCTCAGAGGATAGGGCCGCAGGCGCTGATCTACCATCAGATCTGCTAAGGTGATCACAGTGAACCATAGCCTAAATCCCCAGTCTAGAAGGGAATGTGTCATGGGACTCTGCCCTGAGAAAGGTAACAGCAGTTTGAGACCTATAGCAGGGATCAGAGGTGCAGTTACCTTGGGAACTCTGACAGCATGTGGCAACAAACAGAGCTACTCTCCATGGCAGGCTCAGGTTCAGAAGGAGAATTCTGGGTACTGTGCCCAGAAAAGGTGTATATTGGTAAGTGGGTAAGAAGTGATCATACAAATAAATGAATTTGAGCATTACCTCTCGTATGTATTCCTCCTGCTCTTCTTTGAGGGTGAGTTCAATGAAGATCTGCTGCAGCTTCTCATTACAATAGTTAATAATGAACTGCTCAAAGCTGTTGTCCTGTAAAACAAATCAACACATTTCTGTTCATTTTTTGCATGTATCGTGCTCTGGAATTCAGTGGAGTAAGTTACAGCAAAGGCCTTTAGTCTACAAGCAGCTTTAAAGGTGGCACTTCCATATATACATGGTTAAAAATGGATTACAATTCAAAATTTAGGGTCAAATCTTCTCATGTGATTTTCCCCACTATGAGGGACTGCAAACTCTACAAGTTTGATTTAAGGTGTTTCCTCATAATTTCCTCAGGGTGGGGTGTTAATATGGGCTATTATAATATGATGTGGCAGTTTCCCATGATGCCAGAGCAAAGAGACCTTGTAGAGAAGACTTCCCCTTGAACAATCCACTCCTAGCATGTGATACATTGGGAGCACCAAAAGGGAAGTTTCTGCAGGCTCTGAAACATAAAACCATGAAACCCCTTTACCCTGCACAGCAAAATATAGATGTCAGTCTATTCTCTAACATTATGGGTTTTTTTAAAACTGATATGCCTTTGCATTCACTGATTAACCAGTATTGCTTGAGAGAGCAGATACAAAAGTAAAACAAGTGTATTATCAGTATTAAATGTAATATTACATTTCCCTATGGATTCTTACTAGCAGGGTGTGTGGCCACTCAGAGGCGCTGTGGTGCAAATCAAACTACTGAATGTCATATTTTGGGTATCACCACAGTACATTTCCAAAATGATACATTTCAGACTCTGCGAAGCTATCACTGGGACAAGTTCCTAAATGCTATGGATGAAATTGCAGCCCCATTGAAGTCATTGGTATAACTGCCATTGAATTCCAGGGGGCCAGGATTTCACTCTAAAAGGTTTTAGCTAATATCTTTATTTCAATTATCTTAAATCAAGGCAACCAGTGTCCAGTTACACATTTTCTGACACATGCTTAAAATGTGTTTATTAACAAAGAGACACATTCTAGGCTCTATTTTCTCCTTAGTGTTCATAACTTATTAACACTTTGAATATGCACATCTATTAGTGCGATTTTACATACGGTTATGTAAAAGTAGCTTTAGTTCTTACTACTGTTCTTTCCTTCTTAATTAAAGACATTCCAACATGTTACTTTTTTTACTAGCTAATATGGCTATGTCTTTGGTTATTCTGGAGGACTGATATTTGCGTAACAAACTAAACCATGAAGTTACACCGTCACAAATCTGCTGCACAATACCTATGAAGCTGAAGATATACTGACAAATTTCTTGATAATAAAAAAACCTGCAATTTTTTAAACATCAGTTTAATCAACTAGCTGCTAATGTGCTAAAACCATGATTAAGAACACACTCAAGCCAATTAGGAAAAGTTGAAGTAGCATAGTTATCCATATCAACTTGGGTTTAAGCTAAAGCAAAATCAAAGCTAATCTCTAAGGCTATGTCTACATAGTAACTAGATACGTGCAGCTGGCCAATTCCTGCCAACGCCAGCTTGCAGAGCTTGGGTTGTGGGGCTGTTTTACTGCTGTGTAGACTTCCTGGCTTGGGCTAACTCTGGGACCTTCCCACCCACCTCACAGGGTCCTATAGCCTGGACTCCAGCCCAAGCCCCGAAATTTACACAACAATGAAACAGCCCTACAGGCTGAGCCCTGCAAGTTCGAGTCGGCTGGCACAGGCCAGCCATGGGATTAACAACAAGAACTATTGTTATAAGCTGGGGAGGCATCAGTTGGAAGTAACAGAGGAGGAGAAGGACCTTGGAGTATTGGTTGATCACAGGATGACTATGAGCCGCCAATGTGATATGGCCGTGAAAAAAGCTAATGCGGTCTTGGGATGTATCAGGCGAGGTATTTCCAGTAGAGATAAGGAGGTGTTAGTACCGTTATACAAGGCACTGGTGATACCTCATCTGGAATACTGTGTGCAGTTCTGGTCTCCCATGTTTAAGAAGGATGAATTCAAACTGGAACAGGTACAGAGAAGGGCTACTAGGATGATCCGAGGAATGGAAAACCTGACTTATGAAAGGAGACTAAGAGCTTGGCTTGTTTAGCCTAACCAAAAGAAGGCTGAGAGGAGGTATGATTGCTCTCTATAAATATATCAGAGGAATAAATACCAGGGAGGGAGAGGAATTATTTAAGCTCAAAACCAATGTGGACACAAAAACAAGTGGATATAAACTGGCCATCAGGAAGTTTAGACTTGAAATTAGACGAAGGTTTCTAACCATCAGAGGAGTGAAGTTCTGGAACAGCCTTCCAAGGGGAGTAGTGGGGGCAAAAGACATATCTGGCTTCAAACTAAGCTTGATAAATTTATGGAGAGGATGGTATAATACTTAATTGAAAAACAGCTACTATCAAGCTATCACATTAACTTATCAGTGTATCAGTCTATAATATATTTATATAATTCAGTAATACAACAAAAGTCCTTGAATAACACATATTTTCCCAATTCTATTGGCCAATCGTTGCCATGAAATAAACATGATACTGTATATTTTATAATGCTTCTTACCGAGGCTTTGGTTGGTTCTCTTTTTGTTTTTATTGTTGTTTTTTTCCTAACTACTGATTACCATCCAGCTAAAGACTGTGGCCCACCAAACTCCACTAGGGAAAGTGGGCTTAAAATATACTTCCTAGGATCATACAATATTTGTTGCTTTTTCTGAACATTTAGAGCTAGAGACAGTATGTGCTTTAATGATAATTAGGGATCACAAATAAGGGGGAAAGGAACAATGTCTTTAGATTCAAAGTTCCTCTATAAAAGCTGTTGAATTTCAAATATTGTAAAAAAAATCTCAATGATCAGAAGCCTGGCACTTTCCAAGCTTTACCAGTGATGCTTCTTTTCCATGATGTAGTCTGTTCTTTTAATGCTGGAAACATCTATTTAATCATTGCATTTTACAGCAATACTATACTAGCTGCGCCTAGGAAGCCACTGCAGAGCAAGTAACATGACCTTCACCGGGGCAAAGAACATTCTCAGTCTCTCAGGTCAAATGAAAGATGCTAGCAAACGAAGCGTCACCTGGGATAGATACAAACATACATCCAAATCTATAGATGGTCAACAACCAACAGCTCATTCTCTCAATCTTTAATTAGTTGTGACAGTGAATGGCAACCTGAAAATGTAGTCAGACTAGTCCTGTGATACTGTACTAATTCAACATGAACAAATCCATGCCTGGTTTCATATACTCACTCATAACCTCTTGATCACACACATTTTTCTTTGTTTACTAAGTGTCAAACTATTTCAAAGTCTGTCATATGGTGACATCTTTACAGAGTAAATTCTTGGAATGTAAGAGCTATGGGGCTCAAGTCTGCTGTCTGATGCAGAAACATGCTGCCTGTGGGTCAATTCGGCAACTATTTTTCTTACACCCATGTCAGTGTGCTACCTCTTCATGGTCCATTCCCTTTGCTTTAGAATATTAAGCAAAATTAACTGCTAACAATAGTGAGTACAACACACGTCTAATCCTGAATCCAAGTCCTTCAGGGTGATGAATAAGGGATTCAGCCTCAAGAAAAGTTGTTTATGTTTAATAGTTTGATTTATTTTATGTTAAGTTCTAGCCATGCAACACATAAAATTATCAGAAACAATACAGATGGATATTCCTGACCTAAAAGGACATTGGCTTGAGTAGATACCACAGACAAGACACAAAAGAATGAGATTTTTACCAAAATGAGTTAATTGAAGCAAAGTTCATAGAGTGGCCTCAGGCAGAAATGCCTTGGAATGGCTAAACTGAAAATGGTTGTCAGATTAGTAAAAGCAGGAAAGACATTGATAGTTTTAGATAGGGTTTGCAGGAGTATCTCAGGTATACCATGGCAACTCACCATGAATTTCTACCAGCACTATGAAGATAGGGTTAAACTAGAAGCAACAGCAGAATGGTGAAACAAGACGGCTTTGTACTCCTGTTGAAGACAATACAGACTACTTTCTTAATTAAAGGAGTTGCTAAAGATTCTAAAGAGAAGAGATATTCTTCTATGAAATTATATTATACTCTCACATTTTCCCTCATCATAGGCATCGTGTGTCTACTTTTGAGGTACACTACAAGGGAAATTTTTTAAAGGAACCAAGGACAGTTAGCTGCCTAACTCCCACTGAAGTCAATGAGAGTTGGATGCCTAACCCACATTTGTGCATTAGAAGATCTCCCACACACACTCCATAGACTGTTAAATTTCAAAAAGGTTTTTTGTTTGTTTTAACAAATATAACACAATACTACACAAACAAGACTAACTTATAGGAAAGTTGAACTCTGAACTTTTTTTTTTTTTTTTGGTAAAGAGTTGTCCCAGTTTGTATCCAAAGCAACAGAACTGGCTCCTTAAAATTAACATATTAGTTCATTATTTTTTTTAAAGTAGCAGATCTCACGCAATCCCCAAAATGTGTAATTCCTTTCATCTGTACCACAGCTCCTCTGCCCCAACTTAAACATCAGAAAGCGTCCTTCCTCCCCAAGGTAGGTGGAGGATCCAGGGTAGGCTCCCCAGGGTAGGTGGAGGATCCAGGGTAGGCTACTGCCAAAAATTGCAGAGGAAAAAGAGCTAGGAACAGAGACCATAAAGGAAAGCCTAGATGCTTGGTTCACTGAAAGGAATGATGTGATGAACCAAGCAGTAGGCCTGAAGATTTAACCTATATCCAGATATGAGATCATGCTAGAAGGATGGAGATTTTAACAGATGTGCAAGTGAGACTTGATTTGTAAAGGAGGAACTACAGAAGGTATAGATGCTAGGCAGGTGGGAATTTTGCCAGAAGCAGGGCCGGCTCCAGCTTTTCTGCTGCCCCAAGCGGGGAAAAAAAAAAAAAGACGAGCAGCAGTACCTTGGCAGCAGCTCAATCGTGCCGCTTCTTCGGTGGCAGGTCCCCCCTCTTCCTCTTCAGCAGCAATTCAGCAGCAGCTCAAAGAGGAAGAGAGGGAATGAGGGACCCGCTGCTGAAGACCCAGACGTGCTGCCCCGATACCAGACGGAGTGCCGCCCCTTTGAATTAGCCGCCCTAAGCACCTGCTTCCTACACTGGTGCCTGGAGCTGGCCCTGGCCAGAAGAATTCAAATAAGAGGGAAAGAGATGAAAGAGATATCATTTCTCCCTGCCACAGAAAATGGTTGTTTACATGCAACTAAGGTCAGAACAATCTAACTTTTTCATCCCTCAGAAGTTTCCACAGGTATGTTGTTGTTCAATATTTATTCCTTGAAGTCCTTTAGGGATTGAAGTTTTCCTGGAAAAAAGCTTAAATACTCTGGTGGGGGACACTATAGAGAAGCTCTATACAGACACAGTTGTTGATTTTTTAAAAACCTTGGACTTTTTCTTTGAGAGGAAACACTACACCACCACAGTATTGCTAAAAGAGCTCGACAAATTCCACAAAACATGTCCCACAAATTTTTAATTGGATGTCAAGATGAATTCCCTGTGGTCCCATTTTTGGATTCACTTTCATGAACATTCACGCAATCAAACTTTACGGAAAAAAATGCTCATGGAAAGCAGATTTTAAGCACACATATTTCTGTAAAGCTCTCTCTCTAGGCAAAGAACCCTAGAAGCATGACATTTAAATATACATATTTCAGATATCTGTAGTCAAAAAAATTCCAAAATATTATTGCCATTCATTAGTTACACCAAAATGAATAATTAAGGCAGTAACAAGAACATACGCCCAAATCACATGGATTCCACATTTCTCACAGTCAGATAACTGGACCTGCCCCTGCTCCTATTAATGTCAATGACAAAACACCCAATGATTTCAGGGGCGAAGGAAGATAATCAGGCCCACTGAACACATCTTGTTCTCATCTGCATTTTTTGGGACATACAGGATAAAAAAACCAAGTGGTGAGTGGGATGGGCAAGAATCAACTGTGGCTCCAACAAACATAATGTGTGTGTGTTACACAAAGAAAACTCAGATATAATCACATCACAAACGCAGGTTAGCAAATTAATCCGAGAATCATAGACACTAGAGATAGCAAGGACCTCCTACATAACGTTGGTTCATTCGCACATCATGGAACTCATCACTGCTTTAGGGGAAAGCCCTTTAGCACACTCAGAGTTTCTGTGTAGTCTATATTTTGCTCATCTTTAAAATGATGGTGTAATCCATTTCTGAAAAGCATACAATCAACGTGTTTTACGGTGGTGATGAACATTACATAATGAGCTTCAATTATTTCTTAACAAAACAAGTTAAAATTCAGTAAATCAGGGTTTTTTTTTTATAAAATGTATTTTAAAAGCTCCACTCTGACATCTAGCAATCCAACCAAAAAACAAAGAACAAGCGACACTCTTTATGTAAGGCTTACAGTGTTGTGTGTTCCACTTTCACAAAGCTAGCCAGCAGATGCACACGATAAATAACAGATTTAAGACTTAGTTCTACTCTTATACACTTGATTGGGCTTTGCTCTGTAGATTGCACAACTGGTTGAGTACATGTAAACCAGCACAGCAATCAATTTTTAGTTCCCTTTCTGTGTTGATGGGTATCAAAAAAGACTTGTGAATGTATAAAAATGAAACATATTTATATCCAAAACTGAGATTTATATATTTACAGTATATACACAAGTTGTTTTCAGTTGAATTGTTGATACGCTTCCATCTATTAGCTAAGCCACCTCATAATAAATTCTTAAAAACTGCATCTCTATTGCACTTGCCTTCAGATGATCTCATAACATAATCACAATACCACTTTAGCAAAGTGTGCTGCGCTCTTTAAAAGTGGACACCACTAGCCCAGATGCTACTGGGACTCAAGCCTTCATGTAGTTCATAGGAGAGATTGTCGGAAGGCGTAGTCTAAGAGGGCTCATGCAATTGCCAGGACTATCTAGGAAAAAAGCCTTTGGGGTTCATTTAGGGAGAGCTCGGGTGGAGGAAGGATTTGGAGGAAGCCTGTCTAGAGACATGCAGGGAATAGAAGGTGACGAGGAAATAATTTCTTGCAGGCATTGTCTGTGTCTGGACTCTCCCTAAGTAGCATGCTTCGTCTTGTATAGTCCTGGCAATCACATGACTCCTCTGGTACTACATCTCCCAGCTTGGTCTTCATTGAAGGTGTATGCCCTAGTATCATCTGGGCTAGCAGCAATTATTCTTAAAGAGCCCAACACATTCCACTACAACCACCAAGAGGTAAGTATTAGTCTTCCCATTTTACAGAGGGAGAAACTTAGACAAAGAAGTTATGAGACTTAAGCAAGGTGTCAGAAAGCTTGTGATAGAGCTGAGAATAGATCTCAGAACTTCTGAAGCCTACTTCTCTGCTATAAACACAAAACCTCCCTTCCTCAATATAATTCTTCACCCTCTTATTTGGACATCTCTCTTTAAAAAAAACAACCAAAAAAACCCCCATTCATTGTAAGCACAACACTAATAAGGAAAGATATGTTGCTAATCATGACATTATCTTCTTTTATATTTCTGATGGCATTACCTCAGCACAGATGTTCTCTACCTTTAAAGCCAGAATGGTGGCTTATGTAATTATTTATATTTACAGAAGCGAATCCATTTCTTTTGCTTCTCAAAACAGGCCTGTCTAGAAACAATACAACTTAATTTTTTAATGTGATGATGAATGGGACCATTATCAAGGTGTCACACTGGTAAAAAATTGTGTGTGGGTAGCATATCATCAGCTGCCATTCATGGTGGAGACCAAAGAGTTCTCTGAGAGCATCTGATTAAGTGTTTGTACTCTGTCTCAGACTACCTTACTTGCATGAAGAACTGATGAATGCGAAATGCCTTCTAGCAAAGTATAAAGGAGCATGTTTCTCACAGTGCTTTCAGGTAATACTTTGTTGCCACGTGGTCTGTCTTGATATAATATTTCAAGGGAAAATTGCTAGTGAGTTTACAAGTGTCTCTCAATGGTACTCAGTTTTCAGCTAATATCATATGATGTTTTAAGTGTATGCATATTAATTTGGGCCTGATGATGGGTCATTTACCATATGGACAGGTTGCAGTTTTCTAGAGTTGATTGTTTTGTCCAGATTTTAATTCACTATTAAATCCACTATTAAAGTGTCCAGATGACACAGAATTTTAAAAAGACCTGGGCAACGCCTGGTAAATTATACTAACTGAATTGGAGAAACCAAGAGAACACCATGATGCGGTGGTAACATTTTATTCTGGTTTCAACACCATAGTCTAGTTGTTTGGGGAAATACCTGTTTATTTCCTTCCATCTCCAGTCACAGTTATCAGATTAGCACCATACTTTCCATGCTTTATAATGGTCCTTAACCTAGAATTTGTGACTTGCTCTGGAATTTGCTCTGGAGTATATTTTCTATTGATTTCAAGAGCTGGTTTCTTCTGTGAGCTAAGATGAAAGGGATTTGCACAGAAAGTTCTGTAAGGGGCAGAGTCTAGAGATGATGGGGTACAAGAGAGGGCTATAAAAGTTTATTCCCAGAAAGATGGGCTATGGGAAGAGTCACTCAGATTTTTAAATGTTTTTAGCTCCTTTTTCTGCCAGCATTGAGTATATACAAATAGACAGATCTTGCCTAAAGAATAATGAAAAGTTGCTACATTCTGTTTTGTTTTAGCAAATCCATTTTTGACACAGTGCCTCGATCAACTAAGCAAAGCTCTAAGAAGCAGCCCAGCTAGCTGTATATTCAAACTTCTCAAAAGAAAGCTAGGGAGAGCTGGGAGAAAAACCATTAGAAATTTTCACAAAAAGTTAAACCCAGGATACTGAGAAATACTAAGAGAAATTACTTCTTAACAGGAAAAATATGATCAGCCAGGACAATTTTAGCAATGGAAGTGAACTGTCAGATAAGGTATTCCAAAAGCTCTGTAATTAGAATCTAAACAAGAGTAGCTTGTTACAAGCAAATTAGTCTGATACTCCCAGAGGCCCTCATGGGCAATTTAAACATTTGAGGTGAAACTGTGCCCTGCTGAAGTCAATGGAAGTTTTGCCATTGACTTCAATGGGGCCAGGATTTCATCCTTCATCAGTAAATGAACAGAATATATTGGTTTGCCAATGGTTGGGCAAAAGTTGAAAAATAAGTACCATCCCTCCTGTATTTTCTAACACATTTCTCTCCTCCTTCACCTTCCTGCCCTTATTTCGCATATAGCTGATCTTATAAATGTAACAAAGCAAATATTTATATTTTGTACATTAACGATAAACAGGATATACATGCAACAGAAAATACATCTTGCAGATTAATGCTGCACTTTTACAAGGCAGTCTAAAAAAGTATCCAAGTCAACAGAAGGTGTACTAATGCTAATCAAGTGGTAGTTAACTTTGTTTGAGATTAGTTTAAAATAAGCAATTATACTTTTAACACACTGAATCAAGTTTCAAATTTACGTTACAGATTTCCATGTGGAAAGGCATCCAAAATGCACTTTTATCATCAAAATCCATCATGTACATTATTGTAGTTCTAACCTTCAAGACAGTGCATGATAATTTAAGAAATAACAAAACATTTACTAATTGGTTTCTAAGGGGAATTTATAATCAATTCCTGGAAATACTAAGAATAATAATTAGCTCTGTAAATTCACTGCCATTAGCTAGATATCAGCTAAAATTCTACATGTATGACAATCCTTTTGTAAAATATCCATCCCGCAGAATGACTCTGTACCATTTAAGCTAGAAAATATAAAATGTTGCAGATGATTATCTCACTTCATCTTGATGTATTGTACTGCATATATTACATAATGTTTCATTCAGTTACAGCAGATTAGTTTACTATTTGATATAGGACTAGTTTTACCAATATGTATTTTTGTTTGATAGTGGCTAGATTTTTTTATGCAACTATTTCTTATTAGCATTTCCTTAACTGTCTTTGACTGCACACATGTAGTACCATCATTTATAAAAAGGCTCCATAAATACAGGTTTTGCCATGTATCTTTGTTATTTAATTGAACTTACTTCATGCAGATTCATTTACCTGACAATAAAAATCATTCCACTACACCTGCACAATGTTTGACTAAAATCTTTTTTTACCAATTTAATAATTTAAATGTTAAGATTTTTTTCCAATAAAAGCCAGCTGGGAAATGGATTGGTCTTTTTGAAGGAAAACACACAATTTTGAAACAGAAAACAGAACAATTTTTTTTTGAAATGTCTCAGAAAATGAAATTCTGGACAAAAATTAGTACTAGGTCAATTGAAACATTTTGCTTTGACAAAGCTGCAATGTTTTGTTCCAATTTTGATTTTTTTAAAAACTTGTATTATATAAATACAAAATAAACCAAAAGTTGCTTTGAAACAGGACAAATTAAAACATTCTATTCCCACAAGCTTAAAACAGAACACCTTCACCTTACCAAAAAAAAAGTCATCAAAACTGACTCATTTCCACAACATTTCATTGTCAACTAATCAGCGTTTTTCAATGGTAAAATATTCTATCAGAAAATGTCCACCATCTCCAGTTCCGATATCAAGCCATCCTCGTTTCCTGAAAGGTTTCTGAAGTTAAATTTGATATTATTAATATTTGATCACAGTAGCCCCAAGAGGTCCCAGGCCTGGATCAGAACCCCGTTGTGCTAGGCATTGTACAAATGCATAACAAAGAAATAGTTAAGTATCAGAGGGGTAACCGTGTTAGTCTGGTTCTGTAGAAGCAGCAAAGAATCCTGTGGCACCTTATAGACTAACAGACGTTTTGCAGCATGAGCTTTCGTGGGTGAATACCCACTTCTTCGGATGCAAGTGGTGGAAATTTCCTGGGGCAGGTATATATAAGCAAGCAAGAAGCAAGCTAGAGATAACAAGGTTAGATCAATCAGGGTGGATGAGGCCCTGTTCTAGCAGTTGAGGTGTGAAAACCAAGGGAGGAGAAACTGGTTCTGTAATTGGCAAGCCATTCACAGTCTTTGTTTAGTCCTGAGCTGATGGTGTCAAATTTGCAGATGAACTGGAGCTCAGCAGTTTCTCTTTGAAGTCTGGTCCTAAAGTTTTTTTGCTGTAGGATGGCCACCTTAAGATCTGCTATTGTGTGGCCAGGGAGGTTGAAGTGTTCTCCTACAGGTTTTTGTATATTGCCATTCCTAATGTCTGATTTGTGTCCAAAGAAATAGTTGTCCCTTCAGCATCTCCTCAGAAACACAGGTTACAACTGGCACATCACATCTGTTTTCTGCTCTCTCCACTGGTTTTAATAGAATTTCAAATCAAGCTCAAGGTCTCGGTCCTTATCTTCCAGGTGCCCAAAGGCCTGGGCCCAGGATATCTAAAAGACCATCTAACACTCTGGATGACAACTGTAGTTGACAGCTTTGCTCCTCTGTCACAATGGCACTCTCAACAATAAAAGAAAAGCTTATCTGGGGAGGAGACAGAACTTTCGTGACTGCAGGATGAATTCTTCCAGGAATTAAGGAGCATCACAAACCTCATCTCTTTCTGCTTCAAGGGCAAGGCACATTCTTTAACCTTGGCTTCTTTAATACAAACACATAGCAACACGAATATTTATTTAATAAATAAATAAAAAACGCTGCCAAAACAAGACACTCTACTGCACACACTTCTCCCTTTAGGGAGAAGATGAAAGAATAAACAATATGTGATAGATGTGTAGTCACACTGCTTAACACACTACTGGAAGTCACTCAGATAGCATGGTGATGAGTGCAGTACAAAAACCTCTATAGAACAGAATAGTCCTAGAGAGCTTACGATTTAAAATGTAGAATTGACACAATCTAAGCCATATAATAGGACCTGACCCAACAGCCCTCATTGTTAATGGAAAGGTTCCCATTGACTTCAGTGAGCATTGGATCATGCCCTTAATATACAGCTGTATATCTTGTGGTCCCCACCATGACACTTACGTGATGCAAATAACCTTTGATTGCCCTGTGTACCTGGGTGAGTTTCACCCTATGAGTTTAATCCTGTGAGGTACAGAGTACTACTTCTCCCATCTACTTCAATAGAAGTTGAGTTTGCTCAGCATTTGGTAGGATTGGACACTAAATGAACAAACTTGCTCCATTTTCAAATTTACTATTTTAAGCATTTTATAAACTACAGTATAATGCAATATACATGTGAGAGGAAAAAAGCATTTAGTCTTTCATTTTGCTGCTATGAAACTGTGTCCTTACATCTAACTACCTGTTTTTATGGCTTTATTTTTCTAATGTCAAACTTCTTTAAAAAAAAGAAAAGACAAAAAAAAACCAACAACTTGTTTCCTTGCATTCAATTTAACAATCCATAGCCAGCCCACAAATTCAGATTTACTCCAGTGTTTTTAAACTCACCCTCACCCTACACTTAATCAAGCGCACAAACACCGTTGGTTAAAACAAAATTTCTGCCAATAACAGTAACATTCTACTGTGTAACTTTCTAAAGGAATATAACTACCACCATCTCCAAATAGTCCTACTACTGAGAGTTACTTCCAGATTGGTCCCATACAATACATTTTCATAAGTTTCTTCATATGTTCAGGAAACTAAATATCTTCTTGAGTAAAAACCTGAATCAAATATTAGCTATATCTCTTCTCTTTGCAAACCTGTTAGACTACTTTGATTCATTATATAACTGAAATGAAGCATATACTACTTTCCCCTTTCTAAGTAACATTTTAAAACCTCTTTGGGAAGAGATAAATCCAGATGGATTGTTCCCACCTTCTATGGAGAATAACTAGAATTACTGGTCTCCAAGAGAAATTGTGAGGAAGTGGGAAAGGAGAAAATAGACAAGATGTTTTTCCCCATAGTTTCTTAGTTGGAAAGTTAGAGTACAATATTTAACTAGATATCCAAATCTCCTGAAATAAAGTTTGCCAGAATAAACAATTCAGTCATGATCTTTATACCTAACAGTATCAGGCTAAGTCACTTGATATAACTGAGCATTTCTGATAGATTTTTTTGAAGTGTTTTTAAGTGTTTAAGTGTACTGAATTGAAATGACGTATAATTTATTTTTAGTTCTAACAGAAAATACGTCCTCTTTTGTAAAGGAAAAGAACCTTGTTTGCAGATATCTATAATAAGCCTCAAGGCCATACACAGAACATGTACTAGAGACAAATTCTGTATGACAGCATGGACATTACCACAATATTTCCTATTTTCAGAATGGTGCCATAGTAAATATTTACTTTTCACTGGTACCCGCTGTATCAACGCAACATATTCAGTTTGGCCTTGATGAATGTGTGTTATAATTGCAAGGCATGCTAAGATGACCACCTAACTTCAGTTTACATTTATTGTGTGTACTTAGAATTTACGGAAGGTGAAACTGTGATTACACATACATGAACAACTAGATTTAGCTTTAGTAATAGCTGTAAAGTTTGTTATAGATATGCAAAATTCTATTTAAATTGTATTCTAAAGCACTTACCTCAAAAATTTCAAAGCCATAGATGTCCAGTACTCCCATGACCTTCTTTCTGACTTTTGTTTGTGCCTTTTAAGAGAAGGTTGAGTCATTGTTCTGTACATTTAGTATTTGTGATCAAGATACATTCAATGCCTTATAGGCATGTTGTTTAGGCTAAAATGTTAGGTTTGGTTTTCCAGAAATGGTTAATATAAATATTTTCCTAAGTTTAAAAACAAAAAGAAGAAAACAGATTTATTTGGATACAAATATTCACCTCCAGCCCTGCAACATTGCACTAATGCATAAGAATAAGAAAGTAAAACAGACCAGTATAGTTTTACTGTCCCCACTCACTTCATCTATTGCTACTGAATTCTTTATGGGCATACAAGAAAATTACCTTAATGCTCTCATTGATTCGGGTAACAAGCCAGGAAAACAGTCTACTGTACAGATTCTTAGCCAGAGCATCACGGGCATAATATGCCTAGTCAAAAGAAAGAGAAAAAACATTAGAAATATTGGGCTAATTCTGAACCATGTGAGCTATTCGAGTGGTTTAAAAGTGCTATAAAAAGGGTGGAAATGACTTCTAAGGAATATGTTCAGCATGAGAGCGCTACCTGGTCAGAGTAAGGCTGCAGGAACAGCCCTACAGCGTTCTCCCTCCCAACCTTTGGCATAGGGGCTTGGTAAGGGCTGGAGATGGAGACAGCGTAGCCAGAGCACATTGCCTTCTGCTAGTCTCAGCTGGCCAATGGCCCATTAGGATATGTCTTTACCGCAATAAAAGACCCACAGCACCACCACAGCAGGCCCGAGTCAAATGACTTGGCTTGGGGTGTAGGGTTATAAAATTCCAGCATAGACATTCAAACTCAGGCTGAAGCCCAGGCTCTGAGACCCTATGAGGATGGAGGGTCTCAGAGCCCAGGCTGTCTACACTGCAATGTTTAGACCTGCATCCTAAGCCCCATGAGGCCAATTCAGCTGACCCAGGCTCAGACTGGGTACCACAGGGTTTTTAATCACAGTGTAGATGTAATGTAAGCCCAGGGTTAGCAGAACTGGAGCTAGCAGATCCTGGGTTTGTTAGCCTAAGGCTTGAGTGTCTACACTCATTTGTGGTTAGGAATTGTTAACCCTGGGTCCCAACCTGGGGCTCCAGCTTCTGTGGGCCCTAGTCTAACCACCCATATTACAGATTCCTAGTGTCCCCCCAAAATTTGTTCGTGGAGCCTGTGGGAAAACAACTTTTTCCTCTGACAATTTGAAAGTCAGCCTGTGGAATTGTGGGATACTTTCAGCGGACTCCCAGAGCACAAGTCCATTTGGGCTATATCTACACTGCAAACCAATAGGGCTTGAAACCTGGGTCCTGGCTTGATGCAGGCTCAGATGTTCCACCCATGTGGAGTCCTGGGACCACTCGATTTGTGTGTAGATGGAAGGGTTAGGCTTGAGCCTGAGTTGAAACCCTGGGCTTATACTACAGTGTAGACATATCCAAAGAGGCCTTGCAGCCAGAGTTTCCTTAAGGCTGCTTTCACTTATGCCCACAGTTTGATAGGCCCAACAGAATCAAGAATTCCAGAGGAGTAAAGTTGGCTTAAAGACATCTTTCCCTACCTACCCCCTCCCCTTACTTCACTGCAGAAACAGAGAACTGAAGCCAGTGGTTAACAGGATTGCCTCGAGTAGTCACATACTTAAGAGATGCCCGAGGGGACCAGAAAAACAGCAGGTGTGATAAAACTTCACATTTCTGACTTTGATAAAACGACTCTACAATTTATATATCCCCAGTGGGTTCCTCATTCTTTCTGAGGAACAGGCTCCTGGGAACCTTTAAAAGAGGTGAAACTTTATGAATCTAGTTATTTGTGGACCAAGGGAATATAGCAATCTTCACACTAATGTATTCTGAAAAAGCAATAAGAGGAGTTGAGAGAAATAGGAAAACATAAGGGATAGCAAAGGGAGAGCAGAGGCAGTAAGGAAGGGAGAGAAAGATAGGCAAAGGCAGCAAAAAAAAAAAAAAAAGACATTTCAACCATCAGCCCATGTAAAGCAGCAACAAAACACAAACGAGGAAGATGAAAATTGTATCAGCAGAAAAATACACTACAAGAGGTGAGATAGTCACTATAACATGCTAGTCAGATCCCATTTGGAATACTGTGCTGTAAGGCACAGTGCCACCAGGATTTTACCAGTTCTCAAGAATCTAAGTTAGGGAGTTCAGTTTATTCTAATAGAAAAAGAAAGGCTCCAAGCTGACTTCACAGGAGGTTTCAAAATTAGTAAAAGGATTCAGAAAATGATTTTTCTCTTTTTTAAAAGCCACCCTCACTCCCTTCCATGTCCACACACTCAGAGACTGGCTTGGGCTTCTAAAACTAGATAATCTAAAATAAGGAATAAATGGAGAATGTAAGCAGAACTACTCCAGGACAAGGGAAATAAGCATATGGAATAAGCTATTGGGCAAGTAATTGAAACAATATAAGTGATCTAAATTTGTTGCAGGGGAAGGACTGAAGGTTATGGTGAAAAAGCAGGAAGCTTGAATTAAAATAAACTAAGAATGAGGAGTGGCACATTCAACCAGACGGCCTTTCCTGTTCCTAAAATATCTTATATTCTTCACATACAAACTTCCAAGCTGGCTCGCCACTGATATCATTAGCAGCAGCAAGAGAAGGAAGTGAGAGGTGCTAAGAAATTAAGAAAAAAGGAACAATATGGAAAGTTGAATTTATTCATTTTAGCTGAAGAAATGTCAGAACTGCCCAGAGCACATAAATCCTGTGAAACCAAATGGGCTGTTCAAAATGAAAGATAGTCTGCCACAGCAGGATATTTTAAGTTTACCACATTTCTGCACAAGATGTATGAAAAACTTCCTACACCCTTTTCTTGTGGACATGACCCTCATAAAAGCAAAATGTTCATCAAGTGTGTTTGAACATTCAAAATGTGTGTTGAAGCAAAGAAAATGAAAACAGTGATAAGTTTTAATAGTGAAATGTTTTATTTAAAAGTGCTTTGTGAGCAGTAACTTTATTTTGTAGCTATGCAGAAAGCACTCATTTAAAATAATTCTTTCCCTTAAATAAAGAATGTTGCCTATAGTATGTGACGTAACCAGAAAACTGAATGCTATTTTAAGAGTAAAATTTTCAAAAGCAACTAAGTGACTGAGAAACCTACGTCGAGAATTAATGATATAATCAAGTCACAAGAGCCAGGAGAATGAAAGCTAAAGAATTGAGAGGGGAAGAGACTTTTTGTCAGACTGTCTGAAGCCATTAATTTGTTTGTTTTAATAGCACCATTTAATTTCAATTTCTGAACAACATTATGGAGAAAGTAAGAGATTCAGCAACTTTTAATTCCCAAGAGATAACAAGATACATCCTCTGAGACCCACAAGCAGCAATCCAGAAATTACATTTGTGATATATCTGAAGTAAAATCAGAACAAAACAACCCTTTAAAATAATCTTTCAGATCATTCTGATACATAAAAAAATAAAACCCCACAATCCTTATGGAAAAGAAACATGTTTTACATATTTTACAGAAAAGAAAAATCAATAAGAATCTGCTTTTACCTGAGCCACATTTAGTGTTGTAGAGACTTTTTCTTGCTTGGCTTCAACTGTTCGGAAGCTAAAGGCTCTTTCCAACACTGACTGATCAATCCCTGTCAACTCACAAATTTCTTTGAGCTCTATATGAAAGCAAAAAGCCAGAGTGTGACTACAATTAACACTTTCATATTGCCGTATTTGTATTGGCTACCCTTACTCAACACTACGTCACACAAAAAGCTAATTATTATCTTTAACTTTGAAGCAGTGGAAAGTTTGTTCAGAATAATTTTTGTCAAGTTTTGGTTGAGTGTTACCATCCCACCATCCCCATAGAAAGTTGGCTGAAAACCATAACAAAAAAAAATTCCATAAAAATCTTGTTAAGTTTGAAAGCATTTTCCATTTCATTATATTTCAGTAAAACACCATTTTTTACCCCTACTCTTCTGTGGAATCTTTTTCCTGAAACAGAACTTTCAAACACACAAAACAAAAACATCAAATTTTCAAAATGTACCAATTACAAGAGGTCCCATCAAGTGAAAAAGCACAACTTAAGTTACACATTGGCAGTACAAAAGCCAAAAATATTAACTGAAAAAATACTGTGGCGCAACCAACACGTTATATCCATTTATAGTAAACCAATTTCTTCCATTTAATGTTTCAGAAGAAAGCTTTCATAAAATGGAAAATCTAAAAAATGTTCATGAAAAAGACATTTTTGTAAAAAGCCAAATTTTGACTGAAACACTACATATGAGAGAGCTGAACCAAATCTACTTACAGATGATGTTCAGAATAAAAAAGGAAGTAATGTACTGTAATCCAGCTACAAGAGCAAGAGTAAATCTTGTGTCTTTACAAGATACAGAATTTGCAAAGAACTATTCAAATATTAGTTTTTTTCCTAATACCAGTATCATCTTACCATTTTTATCTTTGATTTTACTTTCATCTAAACCATTTACTCGAGATTCAGGTTTGAATTCAATGTTTCCCAATTTTAGAACTGCTGCTACCACCTCCAAGATGGACTGTGTTTCATGATCCATGAAGCCAACAATCTGCATGGCATTCTGGAAAAAGGGGGGGGGGGGAAATCACAAGATAAAGATGTATATTTTTAATCAAAAAGATCATACTTGCAAAATCCACCATTTATATACAACAGCACAGAATATAAACATTTTCCAAATACATATAATAGGACAAGAAGAATATGAAAAAATTACTGGGCTTGGATAATTACACCACAGAATATTAAGTGAGGTTTGCAAGAATTGTGTAACTCAGTCGGCATAAATGTTTAATCTGTCTCTAGTGTCCATACCAGAGCACTGAAGTAATTCATGTTTTTATAAGATTTTTTTTCCTAACTGCCTATAGACAAATTAGTTTAATTTCAGACTCTCAACAAATTTGAAAAGCTAAGATAAATGGATAGATCAACAGAATGCTAATAATTTTGAAGCAATGGATTAATTTAAATTTTAGCAACAGAATAGGAGAAAAATGTCACTGGAGTTCACACTTTTCTTTCTTAAGTACATATATATACAAAACCAAACTATTCTCTATCAAGACTTTGGTTAACAAATGTTACATCTAAAACTCATTGCACACTATACATCTGCAAGAAAAGTGTGAACAACACTGATTAAGGCCCCAGTCCCGAAAATGGCTCAGCAGAGATGGATCCCCTCTAGTACACAGCCAGTTGCAGGACTGAGGGCTTAACATTTTGAGTTGCGTGTCTTGGATTAAGCTGGATAATCTTACCCTAACTGTTCTGAAGTTTACTGCATCATCCACTCCGTTTACTCGGGCAGAGTCCAAACTCAGGTAGTTATATCTGCTGAAATCCCGTTCAAGTTTAAGTTTGTCTAATGAATTGAATGAAAATAAGATCAGTCAGATACCCTTGTTAATGGCTCTCTTTCACCCTTAGGGCCAGTAATATGAATAATTGCTAACAACAAATAGTTCATATTAAATTGACTTAGTGATCTTTAAATTACAAGCCCTTTAGGGCAAGGATGGTCTCTTTTCCGTGTTCATACAACATCCAGCACACTTGGGGCCCCAATCCTGACCATGACCTTGATTACCACAACTTAAATATTTACTACTACTACTAACAATAATAATAAATAGTAAAGAAAAATACCTTTCTTCACACAAAACAAAAATATTGGTTGAGAGTGTTTTATTAGGAAAACAAAAAGCAGTAATAACGTCTGATAAACAGCAGAGGTGCAGTACTTACTAAGCAGGTCTTCTGATGCACCAGATAATATCTGATAGAAGATATGAAAGTTTCTTTCACCTCTTGGCTGTTTAACAACACGGGACTTCTCTAACAGATCTAAAGACAAAGTCGTAAGAGTTAAATTTTGCCACACCATTTTCTCTCTATTTTAACATGATTTTAACTGTTTCCTATTAACACTAGAGCTGATCAAATAATATTCACTGAATAATTTAACAAGCAGAGATATTTCTTAACTAAGTTATTGACAAAGAATTTCATTCATTATTTGCCCTGCTCAACCTACAATAAGCTAATGATTTTTACATGTTGCAGCCTTACCAATTAGACGTGATAGGCCAAATTTTTTAAGGTATTTAGGTGCCTAGCAGTATTTTCAAAAGTATCTAGGTGTCTAATATCACCCATTGAAATCAGTTTTAGGTGCATAGGTGCTTTTGAAAATCCCACTAGGCAACTAAATACCTTTAAAAACCTGGCCCTATATTTTCAGGCATAAGCAGCACTGTGGGGAGTAACCCCATTAGAGAAAATCCACCAAAATGCTGGAACACCAACAGAAAATAGGGGAGGATTGTTATATGAAGAAAGAGCTTTACAAGGAGCTGAAGTGTTTAGAGAGTGGAAGCAGCAAAGAGGAACAGAAAATTTTAGAGTGGAGCTAAGAAGAGTAACTAGGAATAATGGGATGAAACAGAGTAAGGGGAAATTGAAGATGAATAGTCAAGACACATTTTTGAGGCCTATCAGATTATCCTCCAAGGGACCTGATGGAAACTCCATCAAATGAAAGCACCAAAGAGTCCTCTGGCACCTTATAGACTAACAGACGTATTGGAGCATGAGCTTTCGTGGGTGAATACCCACTTCGTCGGATGCTTGTAGTGGAAATTTCCAGAGGCAGGTATAAATATGCAAGCAAGAATCAGATGAGGCATTTAAAACTAGACTGGGAAAAAGCACTCTAAATTCTATAGGAGCATACTCTGCATTGGCAATTAGTTTGACAAGGTTATTAGCTCTTTTCCACCAGTGACTTCTGTGAGTCTATGCCTTATCAATGAGGACAAGAATCTTGCAAGACCGTAGAGCTGGATTGGATGAGAACAAATAAGTTCTGGAGAGCCCTATGACACTTACTGCTCAAGTGGCAATGCAAATTCAGCTCATGGTTGAATTGCACTGAGATGGCTTTGGGCTCAGTGCAGCATGAGAATGAAGGGAGATGTGGAAAGGGACATTCTGGATGGTGAGGGCAACATTCAGCTTGGCACAGAGCTGTTCGCCATCTTGCGAGGTTGGAGGCTGAGCTACATCTATTTTTTTTTAAATGCCTTTCATTCCTTGTTTTAGTGGCATACATGAGGGCTCAACACCATTGTCCCAGCCATGCCTTGTGTACAATCCCAACTTTCCCAGGACACACTCTTTCTAGGTCCCAGGCACCCTCGGGGGTGAAGGTACAGGTGCCAGCACATCATGCCAAGTACAGTGCAGAGAATGTGTTAACGCTACGTGTGCACCTGCTGAATAGTACATGCCACTCATCAGGTGTGCATGCCCTTTTGCATCATGTTAGTGCTTGAAAGATCAAGCCCTTTAAGAGTACACATCTCAACATGTTAAAAGGAACATGGTTGCTTTCATGCCTAGTCTAAGTCACCCAGTTAATTTACAAACAAAATCCAGACAAAGCTTTGTAATTATTTTTAATTTAGTGTTTAGCGTCACAATTTGAAACAGTTTGAAACCTATGTGCAGTTAAAAATTCCAGCTACATTAAAGGCAACATGCTCAATTAACATCAGCATTAGCGTCTTAATATGTTAAGAGTTTCATTAGGCATCTGTGGGAGCTTGATAATCATTGTGCAAAACTATTCAAAACGAAGGTTGGGTGTACTTTCTGAATGTCCCAGCAGCAATAAGAAAGAATTACTTAAAGTGACACTCAATCCACACTGCATGGGTAGAGGTTACATATGGCACCAAATACCTTGTCAGCAGCTATTTAAATTTTCTAGTCAAACACTGTCAATGAAGCATCCTGCATCCTGTTCAATTATTCTTTTAAAAGTTAGAATAAGCTGTCTCTACACTTTCTATCCAGAAAAGGAAGATACAGAAGAGAAAGGAAAGTTCTTCAGAAATCACCAAGGTGACCAGGGGGCTGACATGGATAAGAGAATGGATTTAGACACCTTAGGCCAAATTCTGTCCCCATGTAATTCCAAAGCAGTTGCACTGAGACTGTTGGTAGCTGTGATGCTACTTTCTAGGAGAGTTTTGGTGGACCAGTAATTACAGATAACACTTCACAGAAGTCAACTATTGAGGGTTTTGAGTTGGCTAAAATGAATTTCTCTGCTAAACATCCCCGCAGCCTGGTTAGTGTGTGGACACTGAGTGTAGAATTCAGCTCCTCATCAATTTTCATTTTTACTTTGAAATGCAGCATTAGGAGTTAACAGAATACCCACTACCAAATTCAGTGCTACTCTTCACTTCCTGACCGGTTTGAGGACACTTACCTTATTGGAAAGTGACTGTATGTCCCTTGGCAGTTAAACATTTATATTCTTATTAATTTTTTTGTCTCTACGAACTAGTTGCGGCACTAGTGTTGCACAGAAAGATATACAGAAAACTGCTTGGCTTCACTGTAATTTTCTAAGCATACTGTGGTAGCAATAAGCCATATTAGTGTACGCATTTATTTTGTGCTGAGCTGAGAAGAGAGGAGTCCACCATTGTGTTTTGTGTATGTCTCTGAATGCTGCCAGACAGGGTGCTATGTGGAGAGCATTAGAGTAGGTGTGGCTAGAGAATCCAGCACTACATAAATCCTCCAAATCCAACCCTCCCCCACTCTTGGGGGGGGGGCTGCTCTAGTGCTACAAAGATGACTCCACCCTTACGCTGGAGTAACAGCTGCAAAGCAGCTACATCTCTCCCCATCCCAGCCTTTGGATGAGAATTCTTCCCTCTTTTGTCTCTGCAATTTCCCACTGCCCAGCTCAGTTAATAGGGAGATTATTTGGCCCTTGCTGTGGTCGTTGAATGGATGAAGACAAGGACATTCAGAACATGCAGGAGTACAATAGAACTTATTAATATTTTAGTCAGTTACAAGCACTACTTTGTCTCCATGTTGCCTGTTGTAATTATCACAGTTTAACCCACTTGCAAACACAGCATAAATCAAAGAATACTTTACTTATTCTGTTAATATGTAGCAGGACCAGGAGAAGGGATTAGATTAAAAAGACTAGCAAATTAAGTCTAAAACACAGGGAACATAAAAATTTAACTGACTATTCTAGTCCTCCCACTAAGACATTTTAACATCTTCTACTCCAACCCATATTAAGCCTCTTACAAATATATCGGGGACAAAGTAAATTACATTGTGCTCAATAACCAAGTGCCAAGGTGAAGAATTTAAAGCACCACACTGACCTGGACGGCAATTGGCAAAACCCACAGCAAGCACAGCATTTCAAAAGCTGAAGACCATGGTAAGGAGAATTTCACTAATTTCTGAGGTCTCAGTGGCACAGCTAGGATGACTTCAGTCTTTTTTCAAGCAACATCTGCATTTTTATGATCTAATAACCCTATAATTTGTCTTCTCTGTTTCCAGATGTGGCTGTATTTCAGCATATTCAGCAACGAGTAGTTTTGCAAAACCTTTTAAAAAACAATCGCTATCCAGTGATGGAAAGTGCAGTAGATCATCAGAGTTACGAACAGCAGAATTACAAACTGACTGGTCAACTGCACACCTCATTTGGAACCAGAAGCACACAATCAGGCAGCAGAGACAAAAAGGAGTAAATACTGTACAGAACAGTACTGTTAAACCACTAAAAATAAAGGGAAAGTTTTTTAAAAGTTGACAAGGTAATGAAACTGTTTCTGTGCTTGTTTCATTTAAATTAAGATGGTTAAAAACAGCACTTTTCTTCTGCACAGTAAAGTTTCAAAGCTGTATTAAGTCAAATAGTTGTAAACTTTTGAAGGAATGTTTTGTTCAGAGTTACAAACATTTCAAACACTACTGCATCACTTTAACATAGACGAAGTGCAATCACTTATCTTATAAACATGTCTCCTTTGGCTTGATCACATACCACAAAATCAAATTACCTACACGGTTTAACGCAGCAGGAAACAGACCACATTTGTGTCAAGGTTATTAAGTTCAAGAGACTGAACCTGAGAGGTGCTGAACATCCACACCACCTAGCGACGACAGGCTCCAGGTTTTTTGGCATACAGCACGCATACAGAAATGTGTCATTGATGTTAATTTTAGATGAGCAGAGCTACAATCAATGACAACACACTTCTTATTTATTTCTACATCTGGTTCAATTTCTGGTAATCGGTAGCATTTCTGTATTTGTCAAAAATATATTGGAACAACATTTAAAAGTTTGTAAGAACTGTCAGAGAAGTTGGGTTTTAGCACAAACTATCTGAAGCACTGACTTCTGAATGACTAAAGACTGCAGTCATGTAAACATTAAGAAAGGTAAAGAAAAACAATTACATTTTAAAACTAGACTGTGGAATATTTGTAATATAATCAAAACAAACAATACTACAGAATACGATTTTGTAATCTGTCTAAACAATTTTTTTTAAATATCTCTATAGATTTATGACCCAATTATCTAGTTCTGGCAAATCTGAGACTTAACATGCATCTCAGCAATATTTAAATATTCAAATCACTAAATATGATTTTTAGGCATACATAACTCTTCTACATACCACCCCCAGACCTTCGAATTTTTAAACTGTATTGTAGTGCACAAAAACAAATGTAACCATATTTAGGCCCTAATTCAGCAGTTTTTGAGCACATGCCTAAATTTGAACACAATAGGAGCCTAGGACTACTCATGAATTCCAAGTAAGGCATGTGCTTAAATACCCTGCAGAATCAGGTCCATTCTGCTTTTGAAAGTCATATCTCCCCTAACAGGAAGCTATCCTGTCAAATTAATATTAAGCTTGAGTCAAGAAAGAGTCAAGAGACGTTACATAAGAACATAAGAAAGGCCGTACCGGGTCAGACCAAAGGTCCATCTAGCCCAGTATCTGTCTACCGACAGTGGCCAATGCCAGGTGCCCCTGAGGGAGTGAACCTAAAAGGCAACGATCAAGTGATCTCTCTCCTGCCATCCATCTCCATCCTCTGACGAACAGAGGCTAGGGACACCATTCTTACAGATAAATTAACTGAACAGCCATCCTGCTAGTGACAACCTAAGTTTAAACGTGCATGCGCCAGGATAGAGTAGAACAGAGGTTCTCAACCAGGGGTCCGGGGCACCCTGGGGGGCCATGGGCAGGTTTCAGGGGGTCCGCCAAGCAGGGCTGGCATTAGACTTGCTGGGGCCCAAGGCAGAAAGCCACAGCCCCTCTGCATGGGGCTGAAGCCCGAGCCATGAGCCCTGCCACCTAGGGCTGAAGCTGACGCCTGAGCAACTTAGCTTCATGGGGCCCCGGGCAATTGCCCTGCCCTGCTTGCCACCCCCTAACGCTGGCCCTGGCAGTGTGGCAAAAGTGGGCCTAGAGTTTTTATAGCATGTTGGGGGGGCCTCAGAAAGGAAAAGGTTGAGAACCCCTGGAGCAGGGGACAATTTTAGGTTCAGTCTTACTTAATGCAGAATCATAAAAACGTCGGGCTGGAAGGGACCTCGAGAAGTCATCAAGTCAGCCCCCTGAGCTGCGGCAGGACGAACTAAACCTAGACCATCCCTATAGGTGTTTGTCCAACCTATTCTTAAAAACCTCAATGGCAGGGATTTCACATCTTATTCCAGAGCTTAACTACCCTTACAGTTAGAAAGTTTTTCCTAATATCTAATCTAAATCTCCTGGTTTTTCTTCTGCCCCACTAGCAGGGCCGGTGCAACCACTAGGCAAACTAGGCAGCTGCCTAGGGCAGCAAGTGGTTGGGGGCGCCCAGGGCTGTCCTTAGGCATAGGCAGCTGGGTAGGGCACCTGAAAATTTGGGGCACCACTGGGTCTTAGTGTTCACCCTACTGGTTTTCCTATCCCTGTTCTGACCCTTCCTGCAGGCTCCGACTCTTCCTGGGAAGGGGATCTAGTAGTTAAAAGAGAAAAAATCTCCAGCCTGCCAGACCTATTAGCACAACACTGAAACTGTTAAAGAGCCATTCAAGGGGTAAGGAAGACATTTAACAGGCATTTGCTAACCCCCAGGTATCTACTGTCAGTTTCTGAATGTACTGACAAAAACAGTTGTGCACGTCAGTCTACAGGACCTTATTTTTAAAGCAAATTTTAAACTATTTCATTAGTGAGTTGGTGAAGATTATAAAATCACATCTCTAAAAAATCCTTGTATAGATTTTTAGATGCACAATCATCTTTAGCCTTAAATGCTTGAATCTTCAGACATATGGTTTTTTAAATAAATTCTTCAAAAGACCACCTTTATCTAAAATACACATTTTAATTACTATAGTAAAAAAAACTTACTTCCAAAGTCATCCTGTCCTTTTTGTCCAACCATTTCGCCCTTCACCCCCTCTTCCCTCCCCTCCTCCCCCCCCACTGAAGGAAGCAACAGCCCTTTGCTTCCAGATAGCTGAAGCAAGAGTTTCCCCTTTCTTTACTTCTGACTATCTGATTAACTAGTTTTAAGCAAAATCAGTACCTTAGTAAGATATAAAATCCTTTGTTATGCCTAAAATCTTTGGAAACATATTTTTTAAATTTGGCGAAATTTCATAAGCATATCTATTGTTATGGAGATCACACACAGTAAATTCGTGTTCTCTTTTTCTAAAAGCAATTAACGTTGTTATGAACACACTAAACCTCTGTGACTGATTAATTTAAAATAATGTCGGTTTCAGTGAGTTAAATATGTAGTAATCTGGAATGAGTACAGTTAAAAGCACATTTAAAATAGAAAATCAGCTTAGAAATACTGATTAAGAAAATGTAAACCAGAGAAGAGCTGCATCATGTGTTCCATAATATTTCATGTTGTATTCAGCAAGACAGCTGACTTGCCCTTACTACAAAGTTTTTGCAAATAAATGTCTGACAAACTTCAGGGCATATCAAAAAACCTGTGACTGACATTTTTTATTCCCAAGATTAGTGCTTTTAATTAGGTACCTTCTGCATGTCCATTCTGCGTGAGGGAGAGGGTACAGGGGTCTCTGTGGGGAACTGTGACTCTCCGCCACCATGAGGCGGGCCGGGCATCTTGTTATTCTTTCTGCCTTGTCCCTCTGCCCCCACCAGGCTGCAAGCTCAGGCTGCCCTCGGGCATGGGGGGCACCAATTTAATAATACTACAGGGCCCCATAAATCCTAAGGACGGCCCTGGGGGCGCCAAAAAGTGGTGCCCTGGCTCGGCAGGGAGGAGCCACCTTCCAGAGGCAGTGGAGAGCCAGAGTGTCCTGCTTGCGGAGGCGGCGCAGGGGGGCAAGAGCCCTGCAAAGGCGGCAGTGGCGCTAGCGGGGAGCAGCCGCACCCCCCGCCCTTCCTGCCCAGGCTGTGGCCTGGCGCCCCCTCCGGGGGGGGGGCTCCTGCAGGCTGCAGCAGATGCATGCAGGCAGGGGCCCCCTTGCGCCCCCCAGCTCCCCGCTCACCATGCTCAGGTTCTGCAGTTCCTGGGCATCTGAGCCACTGCCGGGGCGCGGGACCCTGAGCCTGCTCTGGGAGGGGCAGCGGTGACAGCTCACACTCCCAGGAGCCCCCAGAAGGCAGCTCCTCCCTGCCGAGCTGTTGCAGCGGCCCAAGTCCGGCAAAGCCAGTGAGTGGACTCGGGGCAGGGGCTGCCAGGGTGGGGTGGGGAGAGCTTGTGCGGGGGCTATGCACCCTCCAGGGGAGTTCAGGGGGCGAGAAGGGGAGAACCTGGTCTGGGGAGCAGCCCCTGGGCACGGCTGGCCCCTGGGGTCTATAAAGGCTCGTTGGGATTTGCCCCTCAATGAACCGATGTTACGGCAGGTGTGGGGGGTGGGGGCAAGGTGCCCACTAGTAGCTGGACACCCTTCCAAAAGTGGCTGTATTTTAAAAGCACTGTGGAAAGGACACAGTTTGTGAAGCACTTTGGGACCTTTTGGGTTGAAAGGCATATTTGTTACTTGGATACAGCTTTAAAAGCTCAGCTATGGAGCTCTGGCAAAATAGGAGACACATGGCTTTTTTCTAATTACATGCATGCCTTCAGAGACTTTAATGTAAACAGTTTCCTGAGCATATGTTAAATTAGTTGTGTGAGAGGGATCAGTGTCTTAGATTTTTCTTCTGAGGTTTTGTTAAGCAAGGAAGTTAACTAATTTAGTTATCAGATTTCCAAAGTGCAATGTTCACTACACTGTCTGTCTGAATATTTAGTGAAGAAAAGTTTCACAAAGATGTTATAGTCAGAAAATCAGGTATTTACCGTAACAACGGAGCCATACGTTGGAATCTTGTTTAAAGCTGAGTTTATGCTCTGCTATTCATTGTCCATGTGCAGGCCACAATGAGACTGGCAAAAGTGATCCAAATCATCTGTCATATTCTTAGAAAACTCTGGTTTTGGTTAACCTTCCTTTGCCCCTCTGTTTGTTTTAGCAGCATTTTAACAAATCACGCCAATGTACAGATTTAACAGTCAGCATAACCAACACATTTTGCACTAACTCCTGATGACTATGAATCCTGCAGACCAAATTTTCAAAGGAAATGCCACATAGGTACATATTTGGGGCAGGCACTATCTTTTTCTTCTATTATTGTACAGTGTCTAGCACAATGCGGTCCTAGTCCACAACCGGGGGTCCTAGGCACTACAGTAATACAAAAAAATTAACTGCAATACCAAATTGCATCCATTTCTTGCAAAAAGTTCACTTCAGCATGTTGTAGGCAATTCTGCACAGAAGTGCCGGTCGTTTTATGCATATAGATGCAGGTACAAACAACGTGTGAACATTTTGTAAATGTTAGTGCTGTATATAGAAAATACTCACAGTACACACACATACATTAGGCACATGTACATTTACATTGTACACACAGTATCCATCAGGGCTTTTGTCTGGATGGAAAAGAATCTAAACGTTAACACCCAATAAAACTGGTGTTAAGGATAAAATCTCTTCGGAAAGGTCATTACTGTAAATACATATGGCTTACAAGTCAAATACTTGTTGTTGTTCCTTGAGGCACATCGTTCCAATATCCATCTAGCAAAAGACTGCATGTGATATCACAAATCCCAGACAACTAGTAATGCTGTGCAATACATTTGGCGAGCCATAATATACAAATCAATTTTTCTTGTTTCTGACCAACAGAAACTAAGTTTGAGTGGAAGCAGCAAAGAGTCCTGTGGCACCTTATAGACTAACAGACATTTTGGAGCATGAGCTTTCGTGGGTGAATACCCACTTTGTCGGATGCAGAAATATTTGGTCCTCTCTATTTTTCTAAATGTACAACAAATTGACTTCACTGTCAAGAAAGTAATGAGGATACATCGTAAAACACCACAAGAGAGGAATGAATGTCATTAGCCTAATACGTTCTAAATGATCTAGCAGAAGTAATATTTAGTCCCTTCCTCTTCACACAGCGGGACTCTCCTTGGCTATCCAGGCCAAGTCACAAGGCATGTTCCAACCACTAGGCAGCAGAACATTTTTACAGTTAAACTTGCAGCTTCCTGACATGTCATATTTTTCCCCTCCTTGATTCCCTTCTCAGCCATGAGAGAACTCAATAATGGCTCTTCAAGAGGACCTTCCAATATTAACCCAATATTTAGAACAATGTCCCCTTTAAGTGAAATAAGCCCTAAACACATCAGACTTATTGGGAGTATCTACAGTGAGTCACAACTCATACACATTTTCAAAAGGAGTTAAAGCCTGTTTACACTAGGTAGTAAGTGGTGTTTGTCATTTAAAAAAAAATTAGCTAACAGAATTTCAAGCCTTTTTCCTGGTTTAGAAAAGTCCTAACGCTACATATTTAATGTAATCAAAAAACTACTGCAGAAATAAACAAAACAAAAAAAAATCCATCTCTAACAAGGGAGTTAGAAAAACTTGACATTTTAAAAATATTCTTGTTTTAAAAATCTGTAGTTATAAGAAATCCTAGTAACATTGCTTTGGCCAATGGAAAGTCCACAACAACGATCATACTATATAACCAAAGTTCTTTGCTCTTACTGTTGATTCTTCACTGAATACACACTTACATATACCTTTTAAAAGGCAAAAATCAAGTGTTTACAGTAGCATAAATTAGTTGCTTTGCTAATCTAAAAGGTCATAGGTTTCTTTCATATTGTTTCTGAAGGAGGTGAAAATATAGATGTTATTCTTAATTAGTCATAAGCTGTCATTTGGATTTTAAGTCCTTGTCAATTAAAATTCTTTTCTAAACCAGGCATTACATCTACTGTATCTAGGTTCATAGTTATTTACTAATTTATCATTAAATTAGGGTGAGGTTAGGATACTGTTTAGGGTCTGTTAGAAAAGACCACCATCATGTTAAGAAGTGTGCAGGCATTCAGCAAGTGATTCCCTCTACTACTATCTTTTTTAAATCAGGCAGAAATATTTGTTACTTAGTAACTGAGATGTTTTACAGTTGTCTAACATGGGAATATATAAACTTTTTAATACCTCCAGCCTTTAACTCTAAGCTGATTTTTTTTTTAAATGGACAACAAAGCATATGAAGAATTTCTGTGACTCATCAGAAAGATTACTGCCAAAACTGTAGCTACCATCTCAGGATTGTTTGTATGTCACTAAATACATTATAAATCTCAAACATTCACACTTCAGTGAACTATTCTAGGGTAGGACACAATTAGGGCATGGATTTAAAAGTTGAATATGCAATTACAAGTGCAAAATATATCCAATTTCCATGTACAATTGTTGCATCAAGAAAATCAGTAATTTTTAAAATGACTATACCTGTTCCTAAGAAATAACAGTAGTCTACCTTATGAACCCTTTAAATACAGAATTTTTTTTGGCATGCGTTACATTGAGAAGTAAACAAAAAAAGTGACAGCTTTGGGTTGTTCCATGAAAAGACTGACCATCTAAATGCTCACTGTTTTCCTTTTACGTGGGAATAAATTATACTGCTAAATTCTCGCTAGAATGCCTCAAGGAAGACTACAGAAGGTTGAGGAAGATGCTTAAAGTAATGAAGGCTCATGTAGATCTTCAGGGGTATTCTACCTGTCCCTAGAGAAGGAGAGCAAAGGTGCTACCGGAGGACTTTGGTATGGTTGACTACTGGGAAGTATTCATAGAGAGAGGCCCGTTCTCGTGGGATGGATTCCATCTGAGTAGGGACAAAAATACACTTCTGGGATGGAGGTTGGCACAACTGATTAAAAGAGCTTTAAACTAGGATTTTGGGGAAGACTTTTGAGAGATGCACATGTAATCTCCACATCTGATTCTAATACTGAGCAAGAAGAAAATCAAGTAAAAGAGGATACAGGAATAGAGAAAGGAACAAAAGAGGATAGGAAAACGGACAACATGAGGAAAGACAACGCCATAACTGCTGATAGTAACAGTCAGGCAGGTGACACTGTACCTAGTCAGGCAAGGAATCTGGGTGAAGCCAAGCAGAAACAACGAAGATGTCTGTATGCCAATGCAAGGAGCCAGGTTAACAAAATAGAAGAACTAGAACTACTGGAGTAGGAAGTAAAACCAGATATTATAGTGATAATGGAAAGCATGGTGGAATAGTAGTCATGACTGGAATTCAGGTATTGTAGGGTACATGCTGTTCAGGAAGGTCAGGAATAAAGGTAAAGGTGGTGGAGTAGCCTTGTATATTGATGACGAGGTAGACGGCAGAGAATTCTAAGTGAAGGAATTCATAAAATGGAATTTGTTTGGATAAAGATTACTTTGGGGAAGAAAGGCTCCACTAGGACGGCACTTGGGGTCTGCTACAGACCACCAAGAAACAATTTGGATACAGATAGAAACGTCTTTAATATTTTTAATTACATAAATACTACCGGGAATTGAGTGATTAAGGGAAACTTTAATTTCCCAGATACAGATTAGAGAACAAGTACTACTAATGGTGGTAGAGTTAGGGATGTAAATATCGGTTAAAAAAAGTTAACCATTTAAACAATTAAAATTGTATAATTTAACCGGGTTAATCGTTAACTGAGGTCGCTCTGACAGGGGCTTCCTGCCTGGCCCGGCGCACCCAGAGCCACTAGGGTCCCGCCCAGCTCATCCCCACCTGAGTCAGCCTCTTCTAGTCACCCTTTGATTCAGGTAACTTTCTCTCCTCCCCCAAAACCCAAAGACAGTCAGGGGAAGCTTAAGAGAGACACAAGCCCTTTTCTCCCTGCCAGTCAAACTCCTACTGCTTTTTAAGCTTCAATGAGCACTTGCTGACCCCATTCCAATGTAACAGGTCACATGCAGGAGTTACAGACAGTTATACCAGTCTCATGCTGCGGTCAGTATCACAGACTCAAAGGTCAGAAGGGATCATCATGATCATCTAGTCTGACCTCCTGCGCATTGCAGGCCACAGAACCGCGCCGACAGTGGCTACTGTTACAATTAGGACCTCATCTACATCTCACCCAAGAAATGAGAAATTACAGCACCACCTGTGCACCATGTTGGGACATTAGTGGTGTGCAGTCACTGGGAAAAGAATGCCACTAAATCACACCACAGCCTCCTTAGAGTTACCTATCATCCTGGTCACTCACCTGGCTCTACAACATCTGGCTTGTGATCAAGCAAGAAGATATATGGCTGCATAAACTAGAAAACACTTTCTGTTCTATAGTCTAAGGACTGGTCTACACGAAAGTTAGGTCGAAGGAAGCTGCCTTAAGTCGACCTGTTAATGTATGCGTCTACACTACTGGGTCCTTTACGCCGACCTAAGTCGCCTCTGATGTTGACTTCTGAAATCCACTTCTGTGAAAAAAAATCCACTTTTTTTTGCACATTTCCCAGACTCACTACCCTTCATAGCAGAAGTCGATTAATGGCCCCGCTCACTTGGAGAACAGCAGCTCCCATGGTTGATTTACCTACTCCAAATTGATTCCCCACTGACCAGTAACTGTCTGGCATTGCAAGCTTCCAAACAGCGATCGCAACCTGCTTCTCCACTGCCAGAGCAGCTCTCATTTTTGTGTTGTTGAACTGCAGGGCAGGGGAAACCTCTGCACAACGTTCCTGAAAGGTGGCCTTCTGCAGCTGAAAGTTCTGCAGCCACTGCTTGTCATCCCATACCTGCAAAACAATGTGGTCCCACTAGTAAGTGCTTGTTTCATGGAACCAGAAATGGCACTCAACAGAGTGCAGCTGCTCTGTAACTGCCAGCAGCAACTGTGAATTTTTTTCCCAATGGATTGCAGCAGGGCTGCTACGTTCTGTGTGGCGGACCCAACTTCGGCTCTGGAAATACTGCAGGAGAAGGTGCGAGGTGTTTGAGATGCTCACAGCAAGAGTGCACAACTGAGCAGGCTCCATGCTTCTGGGGTTATGGCATACATAAGGCAATTTTAAAGTGCGAAAATCACTGGGTTGTTTGCCATTGATATGAGGGAGGGAGCACAATGCATCATGGGATGCCATTGCAATGTTCCCATTCTCCTCTGCAACAATGTTTTGGTCCCATGAGGCATTGCACAAACTTCCCAAAACACACTGCAGCAAGTTGCACTTTGGGATAGCTACCCACGATGCACTGTTTTGTGCATCGATGCAGGCATTGCTAGTGAGGACGCACTCCATTGAGACAATGAGCATGGTATGGCCACGCACAATTGACTTAATTCAGAGGCTTAAGGTCTAATTCGATAAAGTCGACTTAATTTTGTAGCATAGACAAGTCCTAAGGGGCTGATCACAGTCAGTTTCAACACACATGCCTAGAGATCAGATAAATCCTATTAATCACAATGAACTTTTCCACTTATTTCTTTTTCAAGACAGCAGTCATGTAGTAAGGTGCCAAATGCATGAAAAAGTGTTGTTAGATACTTCGATACAGATATATAATTTATAATTATTAAATATAAGCTGTCATCAATTTGGAAACAGACCAGACCTGACTAGCTCAGCAGGTGTTTCCATTTTACAAGATTTGCTTGATGGCTTTTACTCCCACATATGGTACACAAGACACTATAGGTCTGATCAGTTCCCACTGAAGTCGATGGAAGTCTCTCTCTTCAATGGAAGATAGATGGAACCTACATGAATCCCATCTATCTTCCTAATTATACTCTCGGGTCCCCTATGGGAAGCTCCTTGCACCCACGTTGCCCCATTGAAGGGGGCCACAAGGGAGATCATTGTAAGATATGGTCCTATAGTAAAGGGATTATCAAAGAAGAATGATTAAATGCCGAAAGCATGAAACATTCTGTGCTTCCCAAGTGTTGGATTCCCTAAGAACACTACTTAGTCAATGATCTTCTTTCTGAAGTCATTATGAAAGCAATAATATTTAATGGCAATATAAGCTACAATATAATCCATTTTATAGACCATGTAACACCATAAAAACAGGGTTGGTGAGGCCCTCCTCCCCATTGAGACTGATAGCATTACATATTCGTATAGTTCAGAATTTTTCAAGCAATGAGTTGAAGTCTTGACATAATCACTCTGCTCACCTAGACAATGTGGTACAATTAGTTTCTGCTTCTTCAAAAGATAAGCCAGAACCTCCATCGCTCTATTTGCAACATTCACATAGGAAATATTTTGGCATGACATGAACTCTAGAGCACAAAGGCTTAAAAACTACACCCTTCAGAGGTTGCTTTATAGGTGAAAAGGGAAACAAAGAACAAAACTACTGTATTGGCCTCCTTTTGGCAAGATACAATATTTTTATCAGGATAATTAGTTTGGCATTTTATAGACAAAACAAATGAAAGTTCACATACTGTATTAGATAACTATTTTTTGGATACAAAATATTTTGAATATTAGATGAAAAACAATACACAAAGTCTGAATAATAAAAATTGTGTTGGCTATATTTATTTTTTGGTGAGTGCAACATTAAACAAACATAGCATCTGTTGGCCTCAAATTTCTTTAGTTGCAAAATTTCAAAGTTAATGGTAACCACATTTTAAATAGCTATTGGTTTGAGTTTCATATTCCATTGTTTGTAATAAACTCTTCCAAGCACAGCCTTAAAAGGTGAGCTGCAAAAGAAATCACATTTGCTTTGCGAACAGGGGCTGCTAACAGGGAGTTTCGCAAGGGAGTTCTCCAGGTGAAGGAGGAGCTAATACAGCATCTGTGGGGTAAGTGACTGTCTGTAGTGTGTGTTTGTTTGTGTTTGGGGGTTACTTGCTGTGTGCTGAGCTTGTGTTTGTCAGTCTGTTTGTTTGGTTGTTTGAGGGACCGTGTGCTCTGGCTGGCAGTTGGAGGCAGGTTTGAAAGCTTGAAGCCTCTGGTAATTGGCTGAGCCTTAATCAGTGGGCGGGGCATTCACTCAGGCCAGGGCTTTATAAAGCCGCGTGCTGAGCTTGTGTTTGTCAGTCTGTTTGTTTGGTTGTTTGAGGGACCGTGTGCTCTGGCTGGCAGTTGGAGGCAGGTTTGAAAGCTTGAAGCCTCTGGTAATTGGCTGAGCCTTAATCAGTGGGCGGGGCATTCACTCAGGCCAGGGCTTTATAAAGCCGCGCACAAGCGACCAGGGGCTGCTAACAGGGAGTTTCGCAAGAGAGTTTAGAAGGGGAGTGGGAAGGGAGTGGGAGCCCCTCGCCAGCCCTAACCCCTTCCCCGTGGCCCCCCCCTAAAATCCTAAAACCTATATACCAAACTACATTCTAAAACTACTTTCTGTAAACCACCCTTTCACTAACTAGGAGACAATGCAGGCAGAAGCCCAGCAGCAGAGTGGGGGCTATCCAGTTTATTGCACTGACTGTCGCATGTATGATTACCTGCCCTGTGGGCGGGTGGCGTATGTGTGCAGTCGCTGCAAGGAGCTCCTGGCCCTCAGAGACCATGTACGGACTTTGGAGGCCAGGGTGGCGGAACTGGAGGAGCTGAGAGAGGCAGAGAGGTATGTTGATGAGGCTTTCCGGGACACTGTAGAATTGTCCCACCTCCGCTTAGACAGCTCCTGTGCTGTTGAGGAGGAAGAAGGGCCCAGGGAAGTAGAGCAGTCAATGGGAGCAGAGGGAAACCTTCCCGTAGTTGGGACCCTCCTTCCAGATGGTGCTGGGGTTACCTCTCGCACTGAGGTTGCCTCTCCGGGGGAGGGAACTCGAGTTTCTAGGAAAAGGCAGGTGTTAGTAATGGGAGATTCGATTATTAGAAATGTAGATAGCTGGGTCTGTGATGACCGGGAGAACCGTATGGTGACTTGCCTGCCTGGTGCGAAGGTTGCGGATCTCTCGAGGCATCTAGATAGACTTATGTGTAGTGCTGGGGAGGAGCCGGTGGTCGTGGTACATGTAGGTACCAATGACATAGGGAAGGGTAGGAGAGATGTCCTGGAAGCCAAATTTAGGCTGCTAGGGAAGAGACTGAAATCCAGGACCTCTATGGTGGCATTTTCAGAAATGCTCCCAGTTCCACGCGCAGGGCCAGGTAGGCAGGCGGAGCTTCAGCGTCTCAATGCGTGGATGAGACGATGATGTAGAGAGGAGGGGTTCACGTTCATTAGGAACTGGGGAAACTTCTGGGATGGGAGGAGCCTATACAGGAGAGATGGGCTCCACCTAAACCAAAGTGGAACCAGACTGCTGGCACTAAACATTAAAAAGGTTGTAGAGCAGTTTTTAAACTAGGAGATGGGGGAAAGCCGACTGCTGCAGAGGAGCATGTGGATCGGACACAGACTTCTCTTAGGGGAGAGTCTGATGATAGAGAATCTCCAGGTTATAGTCAGGAGCAGAGGACTGAAAAGTATAATGTAAGGGCCGGATCAGATGATAAACAGTCACATAAAAAAGAATCTGGCACATCAGAAAAAGGTAGGCTAATAAACAGGGACAAGTTTTTAAAGTGCTTGTACACAAATGCCAGAAGTCTAAATAATAAGATGGGTGAACTAGAGTGTCTTGTGATAAAGGAGGATATAGATATAATAGGCATCACAGAAACCTGGTGGACTGAGAGCAATCAATGGGACACAATCATTCCGGGGTACAAAATATATCGGAAGGACAGAACAGGCCGTGCAGGGGGAGGAGTGGCACTATATGTTAAAGAAAGTGTAGATTCAAATGAAGTAAAAATCTTAAGCGAATCCACAGGTTCCATAGATTCTCTATGGATAGAAATTTCATGCTCTAGTAAAAATATAACAGTAGGGATCTATTATCGACCACCTGACCAGGACAGTAATAGTGATGATGAAATGCTAAGGGAAGTTAGAGAGGCTATCAAAATTAAGAACCCAATAATAGTGGGGGATTTCAATTATCCCCATATTGACTGGGAACATTTCACTTCAGGACGAAATGCAGAGATAAAATTTCTCAATACTTTAAATGACTGCTTCATGGAGCAGCTGGTACGGGAACCCACAAGGGGAGAGGCGACTCTAGATTTAATCCTGAGTGGAGCGCAGGAGCTGGTCCAAGAGGTAACTATAGCAGGACCGCTTGGAAATAGTGACCATAATACAATAGCATTCAACATCCCTGTGATGGGAAGAACATCTCAACCGCCCAACACTGTGGCCTTTAATTTCAAAAGGGGGAACTATACAAAAATGAGGGGGTTAGACAGACAAAAGTTAAAAGGTACAGTGACTAAAGTGAAATCCCTGCAAGTTGCGTGGGCCCTTTTTAAAGACACCATAATAGAGGCCCAACTTCAATGTATACCCCAAATTAAGAAAAACAGTAAAAGAACTAAAAAAGAGCCACCGTGGCTTAACAACCATGTAAAAGAAGCAGTGAGAGATAAAAAGACTTCCTTTAAAAAGTGGAAGTCAAATCCTAGTGAGGCAAATAGAAAGGAGCACAAACACCGCCAACTTAAGTGCAAGAGTGTAATAAGAAAAGCCAAAGAGGAGTCTGAAGAACAGCTAGCCAAAAACTCCAAAGGTAATAACAAAATGTTTTTTAAGTACATCAGAAGCAGGAAGCCTGCTAAACAACCAGTGGGGCCCCTTGATGATCAAAATTCAAAAGGAGCGCTTAAAGATGATAAAGTCATTGCGGAGAAACTAAATGGATTCTTTGCTTCAGTCTTCACGGCTGAGGATGTTAGGGAGATTCCCAAACCTGAGCTGGCTTTTGTAGGTGACAAATCTGAGGAACTGTCACAGATTGAAGTGTCACTAGAGGAGGTTTTGGAATTAATTGATAAACTCAACATTAACAAGTCACCGGGACCAGATGGCATTCACCCAAGAGTTCTGAAAGAACTCAAATGTGAAGTTGCGGAACTATTAACTAAGGTTTGTAACCTGTCCTTTAAATCGGCTTCGGTACCCAATGACTGGAAGTTAGCTAATGTAACGCCAATATTTAAAAAGGGCTCTAGGGGTGATCCCGGCAATTACAGACCGGTAAGTCTAACGTCGGTACCGGGCAAATTAGTTGAAACAATAGTAAAGAATAAAATTGTCAGACACATAGAAAAACATAAACTCTTGAGCAATAGTCAACATGGTTTCTGTAAAGGGAAATCGTGTCTTACTAATCTATTAGAATTCTTTGAAGGGGTCAACAAACATGTGGACAAGGGGGATCCGGTGGACATAGTGTACTTAGATTTCCAGAAAGCCTTTGACAAGGTCCCTCACCAAAGGCTCTTATGTAAATTAAGCTGTCATGGGATAAAAGGAAAGGTCCTTTCATGGATTGAGAACTGGTTAATGGACAGGGAACAAAGGGTAGGAATTAATGGTAAATTCTCAGAATGGAGAGGGGTAACTAGTGGTGTTCCCCAAGGGTCAGTCCTAGGACCAATCCTATTCAATTTATTCATAAATGATCTGGAGAAAGGGGTAAACAGTGAGGTGGCAAAGTTTGCAGATGATACTAAACTACTCAAGATAGTTAAGACCAAAGCAGATTGTGAAGAACTTCAAAAAGATCTCACAAAACTAAGTGATTGGGCAACAAAATGGCAAATGAAATTTAATGTGGATAAATGTAAAGTAATGCACATTGGAAAAAATAACCCCAACTATACATACAACATGATGGGGGCTAATTTAGCTACAACGAGTCAGGAAAAAGATCTTGGAGTTATCGTGGATAGTTCTCTGAAGATGTCCACGCAGTGTGCAGAGGCGGTCAAAAAAGCAAACAGGATGTTAGGAATCATTAAAAAGGGAATAGAGAATAAGACTGAGAATATATTATTGCCCTTATATAAATCCATGGTACGCCCACATCTCGAATACTGTGTACAGATGTGGTCTCCTCACCTCAAAAAAGATATTCTAGCACTAGAAAAGGTTCAGAAAAGAGCAACTAAAATGATTAGGGGTTTAGAGAGGGTCCCATATGAGGAAAGATTAAAGAGGCTAGGACTCTTCAGTTTGGAAAAGAGAAGACTAAGGGGGGACATGATAGAGGTATATAAAATCATGAGTGATGTTGAGAAAGTGGATAAGGAAAAGTTATTTACTTATTCCCATAATACAAGAACTAGGGGTCACCAAATGAAATTAATAGGCAGCAGGTTTAAAACAAATAAAAGGAAGTTCTTCTTCACGGAGCGCACAGTCAACTTGTGGAACTCCTTACCTGAGGAGGTTGTGAAGGCTAGGACTATAACAATGTTTAAAAGGGGACTGGATAAATTCATGGTGGCTAAGTCCATAAATGGCTATTAGCCAGGATGGGTAAGAATGGTGTCCCTAGCCTCTGTTCGTCAGAGGATGGAGATGGATGGCAGGAGAGAGATCACTTGATCATTGCCTGTTAGGTTCACTCCCTCAGGGGCACCTGGCATTGGCCACTGTCGGTAGACAGATACTGGGCTAGATGGACCTTAGGCCATACCGGGTCAGACCATTCTTATGTTCTTATGTCCCCTTTTTGCAGTCTATACCAGAAGGGTATTTTTGCACCGCTCCTTTATTGTTGTCAGCACAAACTAATGACTTCTTACTTTTCATGTATTTTTTAACAATTTCTCAACATTGGAGTATTAGTCTGATAAGAAAACGACATATCTGGAATTTGATCACCACACCAAGCTCCCTCTCAGATAACAGCTTCAAGGATGGGCGATATACAGCCCCATATACCTGTCTTATGGACCCGTTAAGCAATAGTTTTCAATAGTCCTGGTCTGTATTTTCAAATGCATTTTACTTTGTTTTCTATACAATTCAGTCCCAAAGAAAAAGTAACTAGAATTTTCCACCTCTTTATCACGTAACGCATACTGAGTTCTAATTAAAAATAAACACTATCTCCTCATAACTCATCTCCCCTCTTTTTACTGCACATTTTGAATAAAGTGCCTGTTAAATGTTTTAAGTAAGTACCAAATATAATACTCACAATTACTTATAACTCCGCCAAGTGGATCACCTTTGAAATCAAACTCAATATCCATATACTTTCCCTGTTGAAACAAAGGATTTTAAGAATGTTAGGCAAATCTAAGGAAAACCATTCCAGACCTTTTTAAAAAGTTGCACGGCCATTTTAATGTACTACAGAGAAATTCAGTTGTTTCTTTGTGGTGTGTGTATTTAAGTTACAACAAATAGTAAATAGGTCGATGTAATAGTTTCTAAGAATTTTATTATCCCAACTGGAGATTTTTATGGTAGTAGGCTATACTCTGCAGAGGGTGCGGTTTTCTAACGCAGGTTAATTGGCTTTGTATTTTTTAAGTTTGTAGAAATAATTGTGATTGTTTTTAAGACCCAAGATTGTTATGCAGTCTTGGTTGCAGTGGGATTACCATCTCCAAAATGGATACTTAATGGATTTTAGGAAACTGACGGGAATATTGGGGTATGAACTGCAGAGTGCACCAACATGTTGTGATCCTGTGGACCCTGGTGGCATGATTAAAAGGTACCTAGTTTGCATCAACATGATCCTCTTTCAAATTAGACTCTTAACACGAACAAGGTTCTTTTCAGTTTTCTCCAGCTGCATACATGCTGGGCAGTTAAGAATGCAATACTTTGGTGCACTCTGCAGTTCACGCCTGCGGAACAGTGTAGACATAGTCTAAGAAAACAATACTTGCTACCTTTTAGGCATTACCAGACCAAGTAGGCTGGGGAATTCAGGAACCTGGTTTTCGGCTGTCAAAGATTAATTATATATTTCGGCTGTCAAAGATTAAGAACAGAATTCGTTCTGGGTGTGGGCTCTTCCAGGAGTGGATCAGAGCACTCACAGGGTATTACAATCATTTTGGATTGCTGAGGGGTAGGATAAGCTGTAGTTGCTGATGTGTTAAATGAGTCTCTTGACTTAATAAAGCTACAGCCTTTTCCCACTAAATTGTCTGCCTCGTCACTCAGATCTTTGGGGCAAAGATTTGAGCAGCCTGTTACCACAGCCTCAGTTTAACTTTCAACAGTACAAGTGTAGTCCCTTTCCTTGACTTCTGTTTGACTTTTCTACATCACAGAAGATCATTTCATTCTGTGCGTTATTTTACTTTATGTGACAGGTGTTCAATTTAGTAACAGTTACTTTCAACAGCAACGGACCCTTATTGTTTATGAAGTCAACGACAGTACAGCTCACGGGCAAACAGTTCAAGGATAATGCATTTTGGCAATAATTCAAACAAACTCCAAATACATTCCCGTATAATGGATGATTCTGTTTCACCTCCCCCCAGTGCTTACTTAATGGAGCCAATGAGTTGAAAAGGAAGGTCTTGTATTTACACATTTCCGTTCATTTTACTTAGGACAACTTTCCATCACAGAATAACATAAAATTGATTATCATATTACACTCCTTAAGCACTGCCTTAAAGATACATTCTAATTTACAGGGTAAAATTTGTCAGGATTGGCTCATTTAATGTCTAGCTAAACAGTAACAAGTAATTTTTTTTCACAATGTTGGCAGCCGTGTCAGAGACAGCACAGGAAAGTACTTGTATTTTCTTGTTTGAAAAATTAATTTGGAACTGGTAAATTCTGGCTTTTTTTCACAATTACATTAAGTTTTTAAAGTAATTAAATCAGAGAATTACCACAATTCCAATTTTCCAATTACTGGGCCAGCAGTACATTCCCCAAAGATTATTTTAGCTCTAGATTTAAAAGCAAGTTCTGAAGAGAGAAAGACAATTGATTGTACTCTCTCCCCCTTCAGATTCCTGATCTCCCAAATTCAACCTTCTGCACTTCCCATCTCCTTGCCGTCTCTTCTTCCCCTCCACCTTCCTGGTTTCATCTACTTTTACTCCTTGTTTTGTTCTCCACACCACCTTTCAGGCACCTTTCCTCCCCTACCCCAAATACTCCAATATCGCCTAAACCTTGGACCTTGCCTCACTCCTGGAACATCTTACGACACTCTAGAGCCTACAGTGCCTGCGATAAAAACACTCTACTCTGTCCAATTCAGAAAAACAAGCAGGGTCAATCAGAGGAGCAGTCAGAGCAGACTCAGCTGTGTGGAAGCAGCATAAGACTCTCTCACCGGGTACTGACCAAGAGTTGGGGCGGGGGGGAGAGGCCTTCCCCTGACAAAAGCAGCTCTCCGGCCAGACTGCATCCCTATGTTCTATTCAGGTGGAGGACCGCAGTGTGAATGTACCATCCTAATCAACTTTGGGGCCCAATTTAAAGCAATAGAGATATTCTAATGCATTTGAACCCATATTCAAAGTCAGCCCATGGAATTGTGGGATACTTTCAGCGGACACCCACAGCACAAGTCCAGTGGGGTTGCGTCTACACTGCAAAGCAACAGGGCTTGAACCCCACACCCTGGTTTAACTGGGGCTTGCACCCTCCACCCCACTGGTCCTGGCACCCTGGGTCCAAGCCCTTGGTTAGCATGATTTTGCGTGTAGACAGAAGGGGGATTAGGCTCGAGCCTGAATTTGAATCCATATGTGTACACAGCAGTATAAACTGAGCTCTTTGTGGCTTTCTACTTTCAGCTCTTAAGAGAAATTTGGGGATGGGTGCTCAGTCTTTTGAGTCTCCAAACATTTAGTTCCAGCTTATTAGTAGCAATTATATATGTTGCCAGTTCCTATACAGTTTCACATTTGATTTTATGCTGAAATCTTTCCTTAACAAGGTATTAACTTGCAGAGTACAAATCAACTAACAGAAAACCAGAATAGCTAATATGGTGTTCGTAGCAAAACTGAAGAGTAAACACATGTGGAAACTTCATTCCTGCAAAATGAATCTGAATTAAAGACGCAGAGTTAAAAAAAAAAAAAAAAGAAGGAGGAGAGATGATATCATGCAGTGATTAACTTGCTAAATAGCACAATGCTTCTTGTCACATGACCATTTAGGCAGCCAACTGTGTCAGGAATAGCATCAAATCTAGCTGAGGTATAATTATGTTTCGTCCAGCCAGATAAGTGGCAACTCTCAAATTTAGCTCTCTTTTGCGTATTTTGGTTTTCAGTCTAATTTTATGTTAAAGTCAGAAAGCAATGAAAACTCTTACCAGAAGACAAATGCATTTTTAGAACAGGGGTCACAACTAATCATGAATTAAGCAATTATTCAGAAGGGAGAGGTGAAAGGTTCTATTGGGTGAAAGGGAACATTAAATACTGTACATCACAGAGCAATGTGGCTGGTTTCATAAGTAGTGCTATGACAAAAATGTTTTCCTTTCAAACGACACGGTCATTAATTTCTTACAAGAAAAGCTTTTCATGTAAAATGAAAAAGAAAGGTGGTCCAACACCCTCTCTCCTTTTGGAATTCAAGTTCAGCCTTGTAAAAATGTCATGAAAACTTACCAATGCTTGCAAAAGTATGCTTGCCCTCCTTTAATGCTGGAGATGATTTTAAAAAAATCTTTTAATCCTTCATTAATATAATTTGCCTTGGTCAAACAAAGGAATAGAACCTGACTTCGTCTTTAGGAACATAAGTGGTCAAGAGAACCAAGTTCCTCCCTACATACAGGGGTGAACTCTCATTTACTTTGGAAGGAGTTTGGATGGACGAACGATTTCCATTTACAGATACAAGAACAAAGGGTCTTTAAACAATTCTTTGTTGTGCCACAGTTCAGTATCAAACTCATCTTTTCCACGTCCCCCCATCCCATTTTTTGTCTCCTACTGAATAAGGCAGTAAGATATGGCAAACATGGAATCTTTAAATTAACACATTAAAAACCTGCACTGTTTATGCAAAAATAATTGTAGAGCTAATTATAATTACTCACATTGTCATCAGTATGACTACTATACATTTCTTTCTACATAATGTAACTGTCTTTTCATCTACTCACTAGGAAGATCAATTATATAAACGCGAATAACAACAATTCTGAAAAAGAGTCATTGCTGTTTACAGGTCTGATCTAACAGAAAGTATCTCAGTTTCCTTGGCTGTGCAAGTCCTATGGCGGGTGTGGGGTAGTTTATTCAGAAGAAACATTGGTCTTATTTATTTATGCCAGGTGTGGGGTAGTATTCAGAAGCAACGTTGGTCTTTTAATACTCAGTATATTTAAATAGTTCCCAAGGTGAAAGGTGCAGGTGGAGAAAGATCCCTTATCCAAGTGACCCCTCTGCTCCTGCTCAAAGCCACAACCAAGCAAGAGTTGGCCTAGCTCTAGAATTAAATGACTCTCCTGCATGCATGCAGGTAACTAGGAAGCATGAGAGCTAAGTGCCATTCTCCACGGGGCAGGCTGAGTTTACAGAAACCTACAGTATTGGGATGAGGCCTCCTCTCCCTGATAAAAAGGATGTTTTTTGGATGTCTGGTTACATTTACACAGCTGCTAGAAGGGTGCTTCCCAGTACAGGTAGAAAGACACGCAGTAGCTCTGCTTAAGCTAGTGTGCTAAAAATGGCAGTGTGGCCACGGCAGCACAGGGAGCCACTCAGGCTAGCTGCGCAAGTACGGACCCACCGGTCAGGTGGGATTTTAAGTGGCCCTTTGCCTCCTGGCATACAGCTTGATTCTAAAAGTAAGCTAGACAATGCCACATGGGTTACTCACTTGCTACAAATGCCTGAGAAAATCTGGGAAGTGACTGATGGACTCATTTCCTGCTCAGAATAGGGATTAACCTCCACAGCTACAAACCGCTGCATTCTGGAGAACCAGCTAGTGCTGGAGTAAGTTTTAAATGCTTGCTGTGAAGCAGTAAGGGAAGAATCTACATTGGCTCAGAGAAATTCTATGTCCCATATTAAGGAGAAAGTCTAATGACATAATTTAAGAAAATACCAATAGATTCTAAGAATTTCAAGACATGACAAAATTTGGTTTGGAACAAGTTGACACAGTCCACTTAAATGTTTTCTTAATTAATACAGATTTTAAAAAATATACTGCAGATGAGTAACAATGCCTATTAGAACATCTGCTCCAGACACGCACGGTACTGCCCAGGCTTCTGTAACTACATAAAAATCTATCACACTCTAAACTTTGATAGGAATTATTTCCTTTACACTATATGTATGATCTTCTGTGCCTTGTACATATACTCACAAATCTAGACGAGTTGTCATTTCTTACAGTTTTGGCATTTCCAAAAGCTGGTAGGAAAGAAAGAAAAAATAAATGAACCATGGTAAAAACATTTAAATACTAAAAACAAGTCATGACTGTATGTTATGCAAAAACAAAAAAACAAATTGGTGCCTTATGGTAAACAAAGCACTGTCCTGTGTTTGAGACATCATTACCAGTTGCTGAAGATGGGCTTATTAAAATCAGTTAAGTTTGAAGTTTTCTAACAATAAGAGCCAGTGAAGAAAAAACTTTTCCAACATTACGTTCAACGTGGTTTTGAACTATGCCTGGCAACTACCAGCTTACAACGGGCATACAACACGAACTCAAAATAAACTGTAGGGCAAGTTAAGGAATTTGATTTCATCCTGTAAAGCTGTGTTTGTCAAAGGGGAGTATGAAATACAGTGCTCATGCTCATTGCAGAAGGCTTTGAGCTACTTGTCACAAAATATATACATGTATCTATATTTTCAGTTCTCAAGTAAAGTTGACACTAAATGGAAAAATATACGTTTCTCAGCTTTAACAAATTTGCATGGAGAGACTATTCTGGGTCAAAGAACTGGAGCCAAAAGACCGTTTGTTGCTCTTGAAGGCCAGGGTTAAAAGTGACAGAATTGTTTTAAAAAAAAAAAAAAACTTTATACAGTGCAGTAAGTCACCTTTTTAACAACCATATAATTAAATACAGTGCTATACACGAGACTCATTTATAACCATGCAGAGAACTAAAGACAAATGTTCCATTATGAAGTGTTTGAGACAGTTTTCGCCTAAATTCACTGTTTCTCATGTTAATTTACATTAGCAGTGCAAAGTTTCAAAAACTTAAATGAATAGAAGATTTTGGGGGCAGCATAGATCTGGACAAGGAGAAGAAGTCTGGAGATAAATGTGAGAAGGGAGGGATAGGCAGTAGAAACAAAAGTGAAACTGTTTGAGCTACATATTCCAGAAGTCTTGAGGTCTTTGTGAGGGTAGCCTTCATTAATTTGAGATTTACCATACCATTCTCTCACTAGAAGGAAACACTTATAATGGCAGCAGGCCGTAAAAGAGACCCAGTTTGGGAATATTTTAATCAAGTTCCTCTACCTGTGGCAAGACAGGCATGCATGCAAAATGCAAACAGTGCAACAAAGAAATGCAAGGCCTGGTTGCCTGAATGAAACATCATGAAATGTGTTGCTTGTTTTGTTATAAAATATTATATGTTTGCTGTTGAAGAAAAATGTCCAGAATACATAACATTGTTGTTTTAGTTAAATAAAACAATTTAAATGTCTGTTTGGTGATGTTCTCCTCAATTACCTTTGGTAAATGAAATAACCAATCATTCATTTTCTGATATAGCTGTAAACCTAATCTGAAAAGTTTTCAAAATAAACCACTTTAAAAACGTACAGTGTGTACCTTCTAAAAATGAAACCTACATTTATCTCTGAGTTGTGAAGAATATGTATTAAGGTTATAACAACCAACAAGAATGCACTTTTATGTAGAAATCCATGATTAAATAGAGTCTTCCTGACTAGTGATTTAAATCAAATCCACCCTGTCTAAAATTCTTTTCCTCTAAATAAATACTTGGCTTTATGAAGGCTGTTTGGTCACTCATTACAGCTCCCTAATGGACAGGGCCAGCTCCAGGGTTTTTGCCGCCCCAAGCAGCAAAAAGGAAAAAAAAAGAAAAAAAAGAGAGAAAAAAAGCCGCGATCGCGATCTGCAGCTCTACCACCGCCACTTCAGTCTTCGGTGGCAATTCGGCGGCTGGTCCTTCGCTCCGAGAGGGAGTGAAGGACCTGCCGCCAAATTACCGCCAAAGACCCGCCCCTCACCGTTGGCTGCTTGCTGGGCTGGTGCCTGGAGCTGGCCCTGCTAAGGGAAATGAAGTGCAGATACTGAACCCAAGGTACTCAGATCTACTGAGATAATCATGGCTGATCACAGCAGACTGCAGCCCAAGACCTGGTCTGAGGCTGTGGCTACACTTAGCACTTCAAAGCGCTGCCGCGGCAGCGCTTTGAAGCGCTAAGTGTAGTCAAAGCACCAGCGCTGGGAGAAAGCTCTCCCAGCGCTGTCTGTACTCCACCTCCCTGTGGGGAATAACGGACAGCGCTGGGTGGGGCTTTGACCACACTGGCGCTTTGCAGCGCCGCAATTTGCAGTGCTGGAGAGGGTGTGTTTTCACACCCTGCTGCAGCGCTGCAAATTTGTAAGTGTAGCCAAGCCCTGAGAGTGGGAAACTAGCATGCTATGACAGGTAACAGCTAGATGCCTGAGACAACATTTCCTCAAAGAGATCAGGAGGGAACAAAAGGGCAGTTAGCCTGAAATGGTGACATCCTCCTGATTTTTTTCCCACCTAAAAACCCACTTTTTCAGTCTTGTCAATAAGGAGTCAATTTAAACAAAAAACAGTTCTATTTAAAAAGAACCTTCCACAGCTGAATAATTGTAAGGCCTTATTTCTGGAATCCTATAAAGCACCAACTATGCTTTTGGATACTGTAAATATTAATGGTTCAAATCTTTGCACTAGTGGTAGATTCCATTTGCAAAACCAGCTGACCTGGTAGAGTGATGCAGTACAGGAAGAAATGTATTTTTTACACGCATTATTAGATTCTTACCTTCAAGCACTGGATTTGACTGTAAAAGTTGTTCTTTTACTTGATTAACTTCTGCTCCTTTTCCACAAACAGCTGCTACATAAGACATGACAAGCTTGCTGGCCTCTGTGGAGTGTGGATTAAAAAAAAAATCAAAGTGAGAAATATACCCAAAAACTGGCATAAATAGTTTATTTATTATGGAGGATTGTATTCCTTTACATTTTTACCATTCCAGCAGGAGTTAAAGACCCTTCCCTCCACATATCTGTATCATCTTGATACTACTCAGGCCCTGATGCAGTGATGAGGCCCATGCACTCAGACCCCTGCATGCACACTGAGACCTATTTATTTCAATGGCTTGGAATATTTAGGACCCAAGCAAAACGATGAGGAACACTAGTGAACTAAGCATAGGTCCTTTTCCATTCAGCTTGAGTAAATGTGACTCAACAAGCTAACACTATGAAAATTCATCTGTAACCTGTCAGGCTATGGACAATGGGCCTTAACATTGCAAAATGCAAAAGCCAAATAAAACTACTAAATCAAGCTATCTGTAATTAGATTTAGTAGATTTATTTGGCTTTTGCATATTATATATAAAATCTCTCTCACACACACACCACATAACTGTAGCTAAAAAGTCTAAATAAGTAATTAATGCAATCTATTTTAAAACAGGTTACAGAATACAAACTATTAATTTAGTCAATGAACATAATTTCACTGTGTTAATTTTAACATAAGCAAGTTTGAACAAATTCTGAAATTTTTAAAATCCCAGTTATATAAACATGAAATCAGTGTCAATGACCCATCCAGATAATATTGGTAAAGATTACATAAAACAAATAATCTGGATCTTATGATAATATTGTTTAGCACAGAGAGCAGCTGTGACAGGAGCTGAGCAAGTAAGGTTTAAAACAATATATGCAGTGTTTAATATGATGCAAGATTGTCCAATTTGGGGTAACTCACAGGATATGCATTAATACAACTTTAAATACAACATAATTACTAACAGCTGGAATCCCACTCAAATCAGTACAATGATAATAAAAACTCATTTACTTTCTCCTTTCAAAGATCTGGTACATATTTAAGGGTCTGATTTCAGCAAAGAAACGGTTACGCCTTGAATTTTGATTCTCTTCCGTTTAAGCAAAATTTGCTTAGTATTAACTGGCTGTTTCTGTCCCTAAGTTGAATTCAGCAAACAGGCACGGATAGTTATGGCAGGCCTGTGCCCAGGTCCTCATCTCCTGGAATCACATGAGTTCAGCAGAATCTCAGCTTTCATTTTTACAAAGGTTCCCAGCCCTCACCATTGCAAAGAAAAGCTTGAAAATGGGACTCAAGTCAAAGCAGTGATGCCTACACCAGTCCACCAACAGCTGGAAACAATAGCTCAGGGGTAGGCAACGTATGGCACGGGTGCCGAAGGCGGCACGTGAGCTGATTTTAAGTGGCACTCACACTGCCCAGGTCCTGGTCACCGGTCGGGGGGGGCTCTGCATTTTAATTTAATTTTACATGAAGCTTCTTAAACATTTTAAAAACCTTATTTACTTTACATACAACAATAGTTTAGTTATATATTATAGACGTATAGAAAGAGACCTTCTAAAACATCAATGTATTACTGGCACGCAAAACCTTAAATTAGAGTGAATAAATGAAGACTCGGCACACCACTTCTGAAAGATTGCCGACCCCTGCAATAGCTCTTTCAAGAAGATGTCATCTACAACTCTGGCCAACCCTGCCAATAACACAGCAACATTGGAAAGTATTGGGAAGGAGGAGGATGGGGAAAGTGGGGGAGGGGGACGCACAGGCTGCTACTCCAGAGGGAGAGGAGAGCAATTGCCATCACCCCAGTGTCTTGAGGCACAGGAGCAAGACTCTAGCACACAGACAGTTACACCGTCTGCCTCTACCGCAGATTGCCTTAACAAAGCTTCGCAAACATGTAATATTTCAAGATGTAGAAGTGTAAAATAAGATGATTCACAAAATCCTTCAGGATTTGGGGGCTATCTGGAGCCTCACACCTTCTTGTCACCTGTTGGGAATGGGCCACATCCACCCTGATTGAATTGGCCTCATTAGCACTGACCCCCCACTTGGTAAGGCAACTTCCATCTTTTCATTTATATATATTTATACCTGCCTACTGTATTTTTCACTCCATGCATCTGATGAAGTGGGTTATAGCCCACAAAAGCTTATGCCCAAATAAATTTTTTAGTCTCTAAGGTGCCACAAGGACTCCTGAGGGTCTTCCCTATTACACCTGACGTACAAATAGGCAAAAGAAAAACCGACTTGAATCTTTGATGGTCAACAAAATTCAAGTATATTTTTTAAAAAATGTGCATGCTTCTGCATGTCCTACTTGCAGATTAGAATAAAAAAAAGAAGTACCAAAATAAATAAAAAACTATTCTCTTGGTCTCGTATTCCAGTCTGCCTCAGCCCAATATGTACTAGAAACATAATGAGACTCCCAAGCAGCTTTCTAGCCAAAGAAGTCTGGATAATTTTGGAAATACATCCAAACTTTTACTTTATTTCAATTTCAACATATGAGAAAAACCTATGCAAGTCTCAAGGTACCTTTGACAGATTAGAAATATTAGGAGAAAAATAGAAGTAGCAAGACACCCTCTTTGTGTAAGAAAACACAATCCACAAAACCAAGAATATTTCCACACCTTGGGGAAACCCATGAGAAGGTTGCCAGAGCAAATACTCCTGTCTGCCCAAATATTCTTCTCACAGAGATCTCAGAAAGGCCAAAACATTTGCAACACAATGTTGTCTACACACACTCACGTCTACAAGACAGTTGACACCACCTCATGGTCAATGGTATGAAAGGCTTCTGATAGATCTAATAATATCAGCATAATCATTCTCCAAATCTTAACCAAAACCAAAAGAAGATATGAGCATCAAGTGATTTTTTTAAGCAAAAGTTGAACAAATCTTTTCAATGCTACATGTCAGCTTCATATTAATACCTTTTATACCTCGGAAAGGGTAACCATATTGGAGGTGAAAGCAATCTGTAAATTAAACTACAATTATTTTCCCCAAAAAATAAAGAGAGGCTGATTTAAAGAGTTGACTTAATGCAGCAATATGAATCTGTCATATAAAATCTGTGGGCAGCAGTGGCTGTTGAGCTAAGGGATAAATGGTGATTTAAATCGACATTTGTAGTCTGAACTCGTGCTCAGGTTAGCGTTGCCAATTTTGGTTGGACATGTTCCTGGAGGTTTCATCACATGACAATCTTTAATTAAAGATTATTTTTTAATTCCTGAAGACTCCAGGACAATCCTAGGCAGCCCTAGCGCAGGTGGTAAGAGGAATGATGTTCTATTTCTACATGGAAGTTTCCCTCCCCAGCGAGTTGTGTGGGTGGAATGCCTGCAATCTTTCTGGGTGAAGAAGAGTTTTTGGCAGCTGGACTAGTGATTGGATGAGGTCTGATGAGTTGGAGCCTCATGCCCATCCTCCACAACAAAGATCCCTCAGTGCTGAAGGAGCAATTTTCAATGGAGCAGTAGAAGTGGAATGGAGACAAGAAAAGGAAAAATGGCAGGCCTTTCTATGGCGAATAAAGTGCTGTGTATCTCTCCGTTTACAAAGCACCCATCTGTATGGTATGAAGGCAGTAGCAGGGCATTACAAACGATTGCGTCCCTTTTTTTATCTGGCCAGTTTTAAAACAAAACAAGTTAAGGGTTATTTCAGGTTTTACGCTTGCCGCCCAAATCTCCTCAGCCAATCAGTTTTTCTCCCTGCCCTGTTGGGTTAGACCTTCACAAAAACAACAGGGGAAAACTATGAAACTGGTTACACACAAAGTACTGCTGAAAGGACAAAATAAACAGAAAGAAATATTCTCTCTAATCTCTTTGTTATTGTAGTCCAAAAGGATCCACTTGAAACAGCAGGTAAGAAATTTCTAAGACAAATGTGATTTTTTTTTGTTGGCGGTATTCCCTAAAGGACGACAGCTAGTTTTAAACTGGACAGTAGTTGTGGGGAAATGGAAGATTTTTACCATGGATCAAGGGCGCCTAATGGTGCTGAGACAATCAGGCTGACGTGCAGCAGTGAAATGAGAGACTACTCTGCATGCTTAAGTGTTGCTCAGCTATCTGATCTGACAAATCTCCCTAAACAGTCCAAATTCTTTGAGAAGGGCTACTCAAGCTTTGAGCGAAAAAAGCGAATGTAATGTAATTTAGGGTAAGTGTGCACTTTCTGATGACATCAGAATAAATCCAGAGCAGAGGGAAAAGGCTATCAGAATGAGAAAACAATGCAAATTTTGAAAATTATCTCCTAATATCTCTTTTATTTGAAACTGTGGTTTAATCTGCAACATTAAGCCAATAAAGCACTGCACATTAAATCAATATCTAATCACTATTTCGTTCGGAACTTTGGATAGCCTCCTGTTTTAACCATGATAACATCATATTCACTTCTGGCAGCATGTGACATATTCTTGCACAACTCCACAAACAGTAAGTGGTACAAAAAAGAAAATGAAATAATACAGTCAAAGTAAATACCAGGCTAAAACCAAGAAACTGATCACATTACAGAGACTTTCAGTACTGCCAGCCCCAAACATTTAGAAGTCAAGATTCTGACCACCAAAAAAATCATGACATTTATAAGATTGGGATTATTTTTATTTGCCTTCTGGTGTTCGCACATTTAGGGTTCATGATTTCATGCTTTTCCCCACAATCAAAAGGGCTAGAAACGTTAATTAAAAAAAAAAAAAAAAAAGCTAAAGTTCTCAGGTAATGACCAGATTTCAGGTGCTTTAAGAAAAACAACAAATATCATGAGAGTTTGCAGCAATGCAGTTTCGGCATCTATTCATTAACCTGAACTTTAGTCAGAATCCTAACCTTTACTTTTACTATCGCTTCTTGTAGTTTTCCATTTAGTTTTTAAAGAGAAAAGAACATCTCAGTATTTCGAACATGCCCATAATAACCTTGGCTACTGAACACATAAGAATCATCATGTATGTATAGAATAGGCAAGTAATTCAGTCTCCCCTAACGTCTGCTGTTATGCAATCTACAAATAATTGTGGATTTATTCCATGTTAGTTGCTAAATTGCTCATAACCCTGGAGGAACTATGTGAGGTTAAAATATATCGCTAAAGAATTCCTTTCAACTGTTAATGAAGTTTGAACTACTAAGCAGTGAACTTGTGTTAAGGGAATTTAAGATTATTTTTAAAATGCTTATTTACCCTGTAGACCACCCTTCTTCATATCACAGAACTAGAAAAGGGAAGAATTACAGAATGTCCAAGACTCTTATTCAGGATTCACAAAAGGGGCAATAAAGAAAAGGACATCACTTTTGGGAATGCACACTAAGGTGCAAAACCCTTCCAACCCTATGTCCCCCAAAAGAAGCAATTCTCTATGCAGTCTTACAATATGTACACATGGCAGTTTCATTTGTTACACCAATTTTTTTTTTTTTTTTTTACAGGATGTAAAATAAACTGTAAGTATTCCTGGCTTCAGAAATAATCGCTCAGATGATGTAGAAACAAATGTAAGTGTTCTGTACCTACTGTTTCTTTTCCACAGCAGCAATTTAATAACAGAGCTATTTGAGACTATAATGCAACTGTTTTTTTTTAAAATGAGCTTTCAATGTGAACAATTATGAAAGTGACATTTACCTCCACACGATTCCATACCTTTCAATGAACTGAGAATTTTCTAAAAAATTATTCCAGCTTTGCTTGTGAGAAATGCAGTTATCTTGTATGCTTGCCAGTATACTAAGTGTAGCTAAGCACAGCATGAGAGATTTCATTTATAAGGCCATCACCATTGTGTTTTTATATAAATAGCGTAAGAAATTAAAAGTCCTATATTTAAAGGTTTAAGTGAATGCTTTCCAGGGATTCAATCCATCCCAAAATGGCAGGGGAGGGCGAGTTTTCATAGGTTTGGAATATATTCTGCAAGGCAAGTGAGTGCTCAATTTATTTTGACCTCTGCAACATAGCATCACCAAAAGGATGGCTTTGCACATAGATATCATAACATCGCACGAGTGCAATGGAATTGCATTTATGCAACACCACTCAATGCAATGTCACACCTGCAATTAGTTTACGGCATGGAGCAAATGTGAAGAGACAAGTCCAACCCCCTCTCATATTTTTGAGGGGAGCATGGAGAAGACAAAGCTGTATATTACCTGTTTTTCCAGCACCACTCTCCCCAGTAATAAGAATGCACTGATCTTTATCCTGGTCCCTGAGGGATCTGTATGCTTCATCTGACAGAGCAAATCTGTAAAGTAAAAGATGATGAATTTAGCAGAGAAATAAGCCAATGTCATTAAGACATATATATATATATATATATAATACAGTATGTCCTTGAGGTTCAGATAGCATTAAAACAATGCTATGTAACTTTCTAAGCATTATACCACACGATAAATGGAGAACTGAAGCTTCTTTGGAATCCTATGAGCCAATAAAGTCTAACATGGATGTTTGTGATTACTGATTTACTTCATAATTATACTTATAGAATGGGCCTAGGAAAGAAACAGAAGTTACTTCCCTCCACCACACTCTTTTAGAGACTCATTAAAGCCTTCAGAATTTGCAGACATACATCCGCCCATGTAAGCATTCATTTAGCTGCCAGTGTAAGAAATGCCAGTATTATCAGAGTTAAGTAACAATGTAAGTTTACAACCCACAATCAAAGCACTGCAATGAGATATTGTATCAACTTGTTATTTCAACTTGTTATTTGTGGTTAGAATTTATCTTCTTCATATCACTACCATCATACAATACAAGAGGTGGGGTTGGTGCTCTGCTCTTCCACTGAGAGGAAGATGCTTCAGGCAGGAAGGAAATCTGTCAAATCTCCATTGTGATCTTATACTTCCCATTCCACTCCTTCATTCATGCAAATTTCCTCCAAACTACTGCATGTTATATCCCAAAACGACACTTTATATTCCAAAACAATTTCCCCTCTAAAATGTGGGGGAAACCCCTAAAAATCTTATTAAAATATTATGAATATAATTTGAATGGTTAAAGTACACAGAGTATGTTTAAAACATTAACTATCAGTCCATGGCTTGTGATTGTTTCTCAGCATATTTTCGTGTTTTCTGATTAGCTGAATTACAGACATTTGAAAACCAAATTTAGGGTGGTGTCACATAATTTGGAGCTAAAAAACAGATTAAGAATTGACATCTTCTCTGCATTAGCAGAGACTTCAGGCCCACTATACTGGAACATACACACAACAGGCCACAAGACAAAATCATAGCAGTTGTCAGACGCTTTGGATCTTTGGCTGATAATGAAACTGTATACAGCACATCATACAGTGCTATTAAGAGTGCTATCTACTGTACTGCCAACATTATTTCCTTCAGCACCTGGTTGTTCCCTGAAGATCTCATTCAAGTACTAACTAGGCCTGATCTTGCTTAGTTTATAACATTAGACAAGATCACAGCTCAAGATGGTTTGGAAACATCCATGCCCACAAGATGCAAAAACAAGACACTAACTGGTATGTCATATTTAAGAACAGATTGATGCATTAGCCACTTTAACCGCAGCAAACCAAAAATGTCCAACTCCGTTTGATGTATCTGGCATCGATAAGGCGATTCCTAAAACTTTTAATAATGCTCTAGGGACCCATGCATCTTTAGAATTTGAACTCAATAATTCAACTAGAGGTGAAAATTTGTTTAAAGTACAAGAAAGTAAAGGTCTAATGTGTTTAACATTGAAATAGAGTTGATTTGCGATATGGCCAGCATGTTACAACAGTAGCAAAGAAAAGACTCCACTGCTGCTGAGAGATCATGATGCAATTCCTGGCAGCAGCCCTATTGTCATGCATCCAAAGTACAGTAGCAACAGCACTTCACAAGATTCTCTGGTAGGACATATTCAGAAAGAGAATAATATTCCTTAACAGGTGCTGCAGATACACTTGCAAAGCTGAGAGTGTAACACATGCCTCTTAGGCTTATCTGTGCAAATATGTTCATTATAGTTAATTTTAAGCAACATTCTTTCAAAGCAATCTATGAGGAAAGAAGCAAAATGGGCCAAGGGCCTTCAGGCAGCAGTGGGGGTCCAGGGAAGGAGCAGGGAAGAGATCATAGAATCATAGAACTGGAAGGGACTTCAAGAGGTCATCTAGTCCAGTTCCCTGCACTCAGGGCAGGACTAAGTATTATCTAGATCATCCCTGACAGGTGTTTGTCCAACCTGCTCTTAAAATTCCCCAAAGATGGAGATTCCACCACCTCCCTAGGCAATTTATTCCAGTGCTTAACTACTCTGACAGTTAGGAAGTTTTTCCTAATGTCCAACCTAAACTGCCCTTGCTGCAAGTAAAGTCCATTGCTTCTTGTCCTATCCTCAGAGGTTAAGAAGAAAAATCTTTCTCCCTCCTCCTTGTGACAACCTTTTATGTACTTGAAAACTATTATGTCCCCTCTCAATTTTCTTTTCTCCAGACCAGGGGCGGCTCCAGGCACCAGCACTCCAAGCGCATGCCTGGGGTGGCAAGCCACAGGGGGCGCTCTGCCGGTCGCCGCGAGGGCGGCAGGCAGGTTGCCTTTGGCGGCATGCCTGCAGAGGGTCCGCTGTTCCCGCGGCTTCGGCGGACCTCCCGCAGGCGTACCACCAAATCCGCGGGACCAGGGACCTCCCGCAGGCAAGCTGCTGAAGGCAGACTGCCTGCCATGCTTGGGGCGGCAAAATACCTAGAGTCGCCCCTGCTCCAGACTAAACAAACCCAATTTCTTCAATCTTCCCTCACAGGTCATGTTTTCTAGACCTTTAATAATTTTTGTTGCTCTTCTTGGAACTTTCTCCACATCTTTCCTGAAATGTGGCACCCAGAACTGGAAATAATAGTCCAGTTGAGGCCTAATCAGCGTGGAGTAGAGCAGAAGAATTACTTCTCATGTCTTGTTTATAAAACTCCTGCTAATACATCCAAGAATGATGTTTGCTTTTTTTGCAACAGTGTTACACTGTTAGCTCATATTTAGCTTGTGATCCACTATGACCCCCAGATCCCTTTCCGCATTACTCCTTCCTAGGTAGATGGGATATTAATAACACAAGCTGTGGTTTCCATGGGCTTGTTTCTGGAAGACAGCTTTTATCTAGAGAGTAACATTACAGTGTCATTTTTTAAGTGAAGTCACAGAATGGTTAGCTCACCAAGCCTATCCAGCCATGGAATCCAGTGCTGTTTGTCCTTCAAACTGTCTCATCCATCAGCTCCAAGAATACCACCCCAGCACAAACAAATTGGTATTTCTACTACTGAAATACCATGTTTGCAAACATCTGTCCTCACTTGACAGCAGGGAGACTGGAACAATTTGTATAGTGTGGGTGCTGAGAGCCAATGAACCAAACTATAAACCGTGTATATAATGGAAACCACTTCAAGCCAGAGGCTGCAGCAGCATCACCAGCACCCCTAGTTCCAGCACCTACGCTTGACAGTATTACCCCAGAAAACAGTGTGGAGGCCTCATCAGCAATTTTAGGGCAACTAACACATTCCTAATTCATATCTTGAACGTGTCACCTTAAAATTATTCACCTCTAACAAGGCTACTGAATTCTCTAGTGCTGAAATGCCACTATCACTAGCCCTACATGGATTGTACAGCCTTACTGACTGTCTACACACACACAAAAATCACCTCAGAAGAACAATTCACAAGCAACAAAGTCTTTCTCCATACGGAAACTTGAAGTATAAGGTCATAAGCAGCCAAAAGAAATTTAAAAGAGGAAAAAACAGTCATTTTTATCCAAAATCACCTGACCTTGCATAATTCAGCCAGGAGTGTTTTGTGTTTATTCAGAATGTTTTCTTTTTTTGAGGAAACCTCACCACTATACAATGCTAGAAAGCTTAATATTCAAATAGCATATCAAAGACTATATCCCAGACACACAAGACAAATCAAGTTCACTTACATTGACAAAAATTTCATACACACGGTTAATAAAACATCCCTCATGCAAGTTGTACGTTTACCCTGAAGTTCAGGCTATGTCTTCCACAAATTTAGTTCTAGAAGGCATAGACAAGGAAGTGTTTTAGTAGCAAGCCTTTTAAAGAATTTTCTGCATTCGTGGCACTGCATACACAGAATTAGTGCCATCGGTGTCAGAGTTTGGAACATAAATCTTTATTTAAAATAAAAAAAATAACAGATTCATCCATCATGTCTAATTTAACGATACACCGTTATTGTAGAGTACTTTATATTTTCTGCCTTCTTCTGGCTGTGTAATAAAAATTAGATCTCTGCCCCTTTTCCAGGTACATCCTCTATTAGTTATTAACAATTATTAAAAATGGTCTCATGCTCTGTAAAAATAGATCTCAATTTAGTTTTTATAATAATTTAATGACCACAAATAATCCTCCTACTTCTCCTTTTCTTTTGGTAACATTAACGTGTACTCCTCAATGATGTCAACATTTATGACTATAAACCTAAACCGCATGCCACTCTGAGTCACCATATAATTACAGAATCTAAATAGATCTTTATTGTAGTTCTTAGCTAAAAGACAGTTGTGAACCATATGTTCTGAATTATTTTATGAGTGTGTCAGCAATGTCATTTGCCACACTTTATTATAAACTCTTCTTTCATTTCTAAGTTTTAATATAAAATCAACCATGTCATTCTCCTACCACATCAAGGATACAGTATTTACTGAAGTTCTCCTTTAGTTGAGATCTAAGTATAGGAACAATTTGAATCCTAAATGCTACCCATATCTAACTCAATCACGACGTTCTTTGTTCTACAGCCACAGTACTTTTCATAGCACCAAGTTTTTAGGCTGTGTACTTTCAAACTGGAATTATCACTGATTTTGAAAAGTTTGTTTTGACCCCGAAATTTTATTTTGCTTTCTTTACATCCATGGATGCTGGAGTATATGTTCACTGAGGACTTGCTAATCAGAGAAATAAAACTAAAGAACATAAATATCTGAAAGTTAATCACTACATTGAGACTACTTCCATGAATGCAAAAAGCACTGACAACCTTACTAAGCTCCATGCTCCACTTTTACTTGCAAGGAATTTTCAATTTTAACTACAATGGATTACTAACCACCTCCACCAACTATTATCTCCAATCCCCATCCACAGTACTGTCCCTTGCTTCCCTCCCTCCGATCTCTCAGACACCACCCTTTTAGCAAAAGACACTTAGGGCCAAATTTAAAATCCCAACAGGCACCTTTCTGCACATTTCAGGCACCTTTCCAAATTTGGCCTTTAATGACTGTATCCTGTCTCTTCCTGCCTCCAAACTTTTGCTCCCTTTGCAGCAATAATCACTCACCATGTACCTGAGTGCTCAAGATTGCCACCACTGCCCCCCTCTAAATTCCCTTGCTCGTTTTCGTAAGATGAGCACTCATCTCTCATCTTCCCTTTCTTAGCAAAACCTAGAAAAATGTCATTGTTTAAATAAAAATGGTCATTGTTTGTTTAAATACCACTCCAAAAACAACCTCTTTGATCATTTTCATTCTGGCATCTGTCCCTTTCACAATTGTAAGATACCCTTCTACATATGGTTAACAACCATGGACTAGCTGATGATTTTCTCTCACCTCCGCACTAGCTACTCTTTCCTCATCCTTCTTACCTCTCAAGGTTTGTCTCCATAATTCCCCCACCTTATCTCTTCCTCTGTTTGCAGTTACTTAGCATGTTCCTTTGGTTAATCAAACAGCAGTGTTTTCTGTTCCCTTGTCTCTCCACTGCAGGTGGCAGATCCTCCCCTCCAAGCTGCCTCCACCATCTGAAATAGCCTCCATGTCTCTGAGGCCTTGGCTACACTTGCAAATTTGCAGCACTGCAGCAGGGTGTGAAAACACACCCTCTCCAGCGCTGCAAATTGCGGCGCTGCAACGCGCCAGTGTGGTCGAAGCCCCAGCGCTGTCCGTTATTCCCCACAGGGAGGTGGAGTACGGACAGCGCTGGGAGACCTCTCTCCCAGCGCTGGCGCTTTGACTACACTTAGCGCTTCAAAGCGCTGCTGCGGCAGCGCTTTGAAGTGCAAGTGTAGCCAAAGCCTGAGTCTAACTGAATCCCTGATTCTTTTCAGATCTCACGTTGAGGCCTATTGCTTTGTCTTGGGATGTAATTTCTAACTCATTCTTTACTTTAAAAAAAATTCTATTTTTTGAGCCTTCCGATTTTCGTATACTTAGTCACTGTCCTTGGAACTCAGCCACTGTAATCCTTTTCTTCTCCCCTATCACTGATAAGCATATTGCCAGGATATACTGTAAACAATATGCAGCTAATTATATTTGCACATGTAGAGGACAATCTGCTTGATATTTTTATGTTAATACAGAAGTGTTAATAAATTAGTAAACTGTAATTTATCAAGGTTTCAGAGTGGTAGCCATGTTAGTCTGTATCAGCAAAAAGAATGAGGAGTACTTGTGGCACCTTAGAGACTAACACATTTATTTGGGCATAAGCTTTCGTGGGCTAAAACCCACTCCATCGGATGCATGCAGTGGAAAAATATATATACACAGAGAACATGAAAAAATGGGTGTTGCCATACCAATAGCAGGAGCATTTTACTTCAGTATACCTTCATATACTATGTTACTTATGTGGGAGACTGCTAACTGTGTGATGTTACTAGGCACAGAACTAACGAGTGAAGTTTTATACCCCAACCCATTTGATTTTAAAAGTAGCCATGGTTTACAGAAGAAGAATTCTGTTCATTGGTTACAAAAAGAGAGTTAACTTTCAACAGCAGAACACTTACGAACAGTCTTCTTTAGGGTCAGAGGAGCTTATTTGAAAGCCCAGTGTTGGGAAAGTTCTCACTCATACGCAATCTCTCTACACTCCCGACTTTATTGTTATCAGTTAATTCAGGCCTGTTCTACTCACACAACAGAAGGAGAGCTCACTTTTCTTATCTTCCCCAGGATAAGGCAAAGTTCAGGCATGTTCTGGGTCAAGAGATGCTTTTTAACTTTGCATCCAATCTCCCTTGACAGAGGTTTAACTCGCACGTTTTCCTCCCAAGGGCAGGGCACCTGGTTCTCCCCAGCACACTATACCCAGATCACAGCCTTCTAGCCCCATAGGAACTACAGCTCCATGGAAATTTCCCCATGTGAGGCAAGTCAAAGAGACTCTGGGCATGTATGTACACTGCAATTAAAAACCCACGTCTGGCCTGTGCCAACTGACTCAGGCTCAGGTTAAGGGGCTGTTTAATTGAGGTGTAGACATTTGGCCTTGGACTGGAGCCCAGACTCTAAAAGACATTGCTTGAGCTGCAGCTTGACCCTGACCATCTACAACACAATTAAACAGCCCCTTAGTCCCAGCTCCATGAGTCCAGGCCAGCTGCGCGTGTCTAACTGCAGCGCAGACACACCTTTTATCCTCAAGTATGTGCATCACCTCTCTCACTGAATAAGGACTCTGGTACTGAAAAATACTCCAAACACACGCACTTCTAAAAAGCAGGAAGAAATCTCCTTAACACAATCCAGATGACCTATAAATTGGGTGAATGATATTTCCCATCTTTCAATTGCACCTAATTCATCTCTTCACATCTACCTGTAATTATACTAAAGAGCACAAAAAAAGATGAGAAGTCGTCTTATGTCAAGATTTTACACCTCTCCACCCAATGCTGACAGTGCACAAATGCCTGCTGAAAGGACAGCTCAGCGTTTTGGGGTTGGAGAGAGGGCAGTTTGAAATGGTCACTAAACTCCCCCCCCCCTCCTCCCCCAGCAAAGCAGTTTGTTTCGTTTTCCTCTTTCCATAGCTCTATTACTGGAAACAATGCTGAGAAGCTAGACCCCACATAATAGTAGTACTCATTACCTGTAACACTACCTACCCTCTGGATTTAGTGCTAAAGGATGACTCCCACTTCAAGGGACAGTTTCAGAGGCACAGCATCTTCCAGGTCAGTTGCTGACCAAGGAATCACACACCTACCATGCAGTAGTGGTAGTCATGCCAGCCAAACTGACACTTCTCCACCATTTGAACACACACAGCTGAGCCTGTTAGAGGATTAGCAAAAGTATCTGCAATGATAGGTATTGCAGGGATTTGAGACAGATGCCTTTTTCCATAGAACTCCAAGAAGAAAAGTTGTTTGACTGCTTGTTTGTGGGTTTTAAGACGCATTATAGCTCTACTGGACTGAAGTTTATTTCTGAGAGGAAAAAGTTGCAGAAACAAAGTTGTTACAACCCTTAGCTGAAAGTTATATGTAATTGAACAGTTTACTTCCTAACACAGATCTGCTCTAGTGGTATCTGTGTTATTGCCTAAGCAGCTACAGCCTCTCTCTACTCTCTTTTTTTATTGTAAAAAGTCTATTTTGGACTTTTTTATATATATAAAATATGGATACTTTAATAAAGCTATATAATTTATGTGCCAACAAATTGCCATTGCTTACTCCACTGAGCTTTGCATGTGAGTGATTGCAGTCAAAGGAAAAAATTCAGTATATCAGGAAGACTAGTGGCTGAAGTTGTGTGTTTTTATTTAACCTTTCGGAGCTTTGTTATTCTAACAGTTGGCTTGTAAAGCTTCACATTCACTTCCCCGACTGACACATTCCACCATTTATTGGCACATCAAGATACATGTGTATTTGTTGTATGACAGCTGAATAGGGCAGTAATGAGGAAATATGAAAAACAAATGGTTTTCCTTGCTGCATTTCTAGGAGTTTAACTACTCCTTTGTTTCAGCAACATATCAATGGTTGCATCTGATTAACACCTGTTGAATTATAATGATCTTGCATTTAGTTTGAAGAGAAACAAAGCCTTTTCTGTACTGGAAGTTTCAAAACTTAAACCTTCAAAATACCCATACGTGGGCTCTTACTCAGGGTTTCTGTGAAAGTGCTGTATTGAACATAGCACATCTTTGAAAATTTTTCAGATGGCAATGCTCCCCAATTTCCTACTGAACAAGACACAGTAAACGCAAGTTGCCTAAACAAAATAGATATTCATTTAATTTGTGCAGTTCAACATACTTATTCCATTAAAAGAAACAGTATATTTTAAAGCAATTAGTTATCATTTTATAGGGTGACCAGATGTCCTGATTTTATAGGGACAGACCCGATATTTGGGGCTTTTTCTGATATAGACTCTTATTACCCCCCACCTCCTGTCCCAATTTTTCACACTTGCTATCTGGTCACCCTAGCATTTTATAGCAGAGTACAGAGTTAAGCAAAATCCTCCCACTGGGGGGAGAGCAATAAAAAATACTTGGTTTTCTCTGTAGATGGGATCATTGTACAACTCTGTAAATGGGGCACATCCAACACACTAGCGTGGTTCAGATGCACTGTTAAACATAATTAGGGGCTGTTTATATTACGAAGAGAAACCCCAACATTGCTACATATGTAGCATAAACAGGCTTTAAGCATATCTCACAAAAAGGAAAGGGTGCCTTTCTGGCAGTTCTGCTCTGGAAACTGACTTGGCAAGGGGCTGCTTGCCAGCCCCACAAAATCAAGCTTGGAATTGGACAATAAAAGCAGCTTCTTTCTTTCTAATGCACCACCACCAGCAAGCAGTCCTAGAGGCCAAATTTTGCCCTCTGCAATATAATGTACATCGCCATTAGTGTTCATTGGCATTTGCCCAACTGTAACTGAGTGGAACTTAGTCAATAATTCTGTTGATGCACAAGTCGCAATACATTTCAGCTGACTCTCTCTTATGATACCAGACACCTCTGTGTTCTTGGGGAACCAGGGTGCAGTATCCAGCCTGACTCATGAAAGACACACCTCACCTCACCCCCACCCCAGCCTCTGCTTAAACCAAAACCCATCAAAGGAAAAAACTTGCAGAGAGCAGCGAAGGGCGCCTTGGGAGACACACCTAGACCTCTCCTGACAAGGGTGACAAGATTAAGAAATCTCCATTAGCATACAGAATGGAGAGCAGAGACAACTCCCCTAGCCTCATCTGCATGACAGATGGGACAGGAAGACATCTCAATTTACATACAGAATGGAGAACAGAGAACCACACTGAACTCTGGGACCAGAAAAAGCAGGGAAGCACTACATCATGGGAATCTCTGCTCCAGATGCTAATGAACCTACGTCTGCACACACCCAGCTCAGCAATTATCAGACCAATTCTAGTAATAAATCCTTGATTGATATCCAAATACTGAGGCAGCCTAGTTGCATTGTGAGCTCCCTGGAAGAAAATACCACCCATAGCCAAGAGTGATCAGCTCCTATTGTCTAGCCTAAAGAAAACCCTTGAGTCATCAGCTTACCTATAAACAAATCTAGTGTTCTCCCTTGAACCATTGTATTTTCTCTACAAAAATCCCTAACTCACTCTCTAGTCAAGGTTCTGATGCTTAGATCGAAGCTAGGCATCAGTTCCACTGGGAATCCATATTCTCCTGACTGATCGTGCTGGGGACTCTGCCTGCCTCTTGCCCTCAGGACCCTCAGCTACCACCATCATCTGGGAACCCCGACCAGTTCAAGCTTCAGGGAGCGGTGAGACCCCTTTTCTCTCTCTCTCTCTCCATTTTCATGTCTACTTTAGGTATTAACCTTTAATAATGTATGTTATGTTGGTTTAGTCCTCCTTGTGTAGTTATCACTATTATTCAATAAATAACTTTTATGGTTAAGTTGGTTGCTTCTCTCTCTCTTGCTGAACTTTACTCGTTTGTGTTTTAGCTTCCCCCATTCACTCTGCAGCAATGCTTCTTTTATCTAAGCTAAAGATCCCTGCAGCGCCCAGAATACTGTGGGGTTTGTTCATCAAGTAGGTTACTGCCAGTACAATTGTGTTGTGAAGGTGAGGATAGGGACGTGCTAAATCTGGGACACATAAGGGTAACAGCTTGTAAGTACTGCTTGACCCAGTCCATGGAACCCAGGGACACATAAGGAGAGACAGCTTGAAAGTGCTGCTTCCTCCAGTGAGTCCAGAGACATATAAGGGGTCAGCTTGACAGTGCTGACTGACCCGGTCTGCTCAGACTTGCTCTGTTAATGTATGTGTGGGTGTGGGTGTGTGTTCATCTGGTTCTGGGGCCAGAGTAACCCAGTTCTAGGGAACCTAGGTCCTGCAGGATAGCACCATTGGGAGGGGACTTGCAAAAGGCAGAAGTAGAGCTCCATATGAAAACACAAGTGACACAAGCAGTACATTGATAGAATTACAGAATTCCCTTCCCCAGAAAAGTAACCCAAATAAATGAGCACACCCCAAAGTAATGGGCAAATCTGGTAACACTTAGGTGAGCTCACTCTACAGTCTAAACTGGAGCAAAAAGTACGAAACACTTATTTTTGTGTCTAAAGTAACTAGATATGACCTTTAATACACATGGGAAACAATTGTTTACAGTCACTTTTCAGAGCACAACCACACTGTAAAGGTTTCATCTCACAAGACAAGAGCCTGATTTAACATGAGTGAGTCCCAGTACCCTGAACATTTCCATAGGAGGTACATCATCTGATGCAGAATGACAACTCTTAGCATGCAGCTTCTGTAGTTCTGCCTAGTGGGACCGCTAAAAATAAAAACACACTGGACTTTTCCAAATATAAAAGAAGGAAAGCAAAATAGTTAATTAGAAAAACTATGATATGGCTTTGGTAAAGTATTTACATAGCAGTGTGTAAACCTCAACTCTACCACAGGAACCATTTCTAGGGACAAGATAGCTGTTACTTTGCTCACCCAGTCCTTGACTTCTCTGCCAAATAGAGTGGTGAGTTTTTGTGATGTGGACAACAAGAACTGGAGCTGGTCAGGAATTTTCCATCTGAATGATTGTTCACATTCTCCACTATGAGCTAAGCTCTCTAGCTGGATTACATCTCCCATAATGCACCCAGAATCATGAGACTCCACAGCTGGATCTATATTGCATCATGGGAGACTTAATCCTCCATAGCCCAGCCCATGGAAGATAATGCAGGCCTGAACTACAATTACCATAAGGCAACACAAATGAAGTTTAACGTTGATCTGACTGTAAACAAAGTGCTTTGGTTCAATTCAACAAAAGGAAATGAAACATTTCCATTTCAGGAATACCAAAATGTTTTATTTCAACCAAAAATATCAAAATGAAATTTTTCACTGTTTCTGAAGCACAAATTGTCAGAATTTACACACACAAATTCAGCTTTGTATCCCAATTTTGGGATGAAAACAGGTAGTGAAATAGTAGAAATTCGTAGGTTAGTTCTCAGAGCTGAAATGACTTTTTCTACATCAAACCGGGAAGGAAAGGGGCGTGGTGTGTGTGTGTGTCTGTGTGAGTGTGTGTGAGAGAGAGAATACTTGACTGGGGGGGGGGGAGCCGGGAGAGTCCACCCAAAACACAAGCAGGACTTTGTCAAAAGTTTGCAGGTTCTGCAAAATACGGTTCGAAATTTAAATCACACTGGACAAATTCATGTCCTCAGGGATCTCCAGGTTTTTGTTTCAACTAGCAAATAATTGTTTTTATTAAAATCCACTAGTTTGGACTGAATATAGAATTTTCACATGCCCTAGATTTTAGTATGAATTAGGACATTTAAGTAAGAACATAAGAACGGACATACTGGGTCAGACCAATGGTTCATCTAGCCCAGTATCCTGTCTTCCGACAGTGGCCAATGCCAGGTGCTTCAGAGGGACCAGAACAAGTAATCCTCAAGTGATCCATCCCATGTCACCCATTCCCAGCTTCTGGCAAATAAAGTGTTTCATATGCAATATTAAGCAGTGTATATTTTAAAACAAACTATTATGAGCTTGTTGGATTAAAAACCTGGACTATTGGGGGTCACCAAGGACCAAAGATGAGAGTCCCTGTCTCAAACAGTGACCCAATACACCACCTGGAAAGGCTCACTCTTTGGCCTTGGAACTCACTCTTTGAGGCTGTAAATCACACTCTTAAGGATGGCCATCTCTTTCTTTTGCAGGAATCTGACAAATGAAAAATCTCCAATCTCATGATCAAACATTCTGTTTACCCTCCTCCCCCAAAACACAGAAATTACCCTGGTTTTTTTACTTAAAGATACAATGATTTGATATTTGCAGGGTTTAGCAACTAAAAATCCCTTCTTCAATGTGCAAAAGCAAAACAAGAAGAGTGCAGTTTTACAATAACTTATCTCACTGCATTTAATTCAATGGTTTTGGGTAGTTTAAATCCCTATTTGTACATCCTAAATTTGTCTCTTATTTACCCAATATATTAAAGTGAACAAGTGTACTGAGTTTGCTATGACAGTAAGTTGAAAGACTGTTCATCTTTTTATTCCTATCATATCATAAGAAGGGATGTGTTTTTCCAAACAATTGTATTACTCAAATAAGATCCTGACAGTTGAGAAGAAATCAGATGGAGCCTAGTGGAGGAAGCTGTATATGAAGGATAAAGATTTGATGGGGAAAGTCTTGCCTATAAGGTTGCAGTGGAGATAGAATTATTCTAAGAGTTTGCTGCCAGTTTCATTTATGTTGTATTGTTATTTAAAAGCATGTCAAAGTTTCCCAGCATAGCAGATGGGCACCCTGTTTGCGTGTTATAAATTACACGAAAAAAATGAGACCATTAAACACAATGAGACATTTTCAATGAAAGAGAACGGCAGCTGTTCTTAATTGCAGGGGAGATCTCCGCCCTTAATAGTACAAACTGCCAGTTTAAGAAAGGCTTGATGCAAAGACTGATCCCTCGATACACTAAGCACAAGCTGGGATGTGTCTTTTTTTTTTTTTTTAAACTGCTATAGAAACTACCCACCTATCTTTCAGTTTTGGTTTAAAATACCAAAACCACTGCTTTAATTCTCCTGTCCTCTCTCATTCGTTTTTGTTTTTAAAGGCTCATTTTTCATAAAATGCCTTGACATGAAAGTCTTATTGAAACTACTGGAGCAGATTTTATAAAAATGAATTAAATATATATTTAAAGCTGCATGCACTGTTTTAAATGTCAAGACTGATCAGAATGTCAATTCTTTACACAAAAGAACTTCACTTTGCATAACAGTACAAAACAAGCTGGTCTTGCTTCTAGCACAGATTTAATAACTGAGGGCGTGGCTACACTTACAAATTTGCAGCACTGCAGCAGGGTGTGAAAACACACCCTCTGCAGCGCTGCAAATTGCGGCGCTACAAAGCGCCAGTGTAGTCAGAGCCCCAGCACTGGGAGCCGCGCTCCCAGCGCTGTCCGTTATTCCCCACAGGGATGTGGAGTACGGACAGCGCTGGGAGAGTTTTCTCCCAGCGCTGGTGCTTTGACTACACTTAGCGCTTCAAAGTGCTGCCGCGGCAGCGCTGCCGCGGCAGCGCTTTGAAGTGTAAGTGTAGCCAAAGCCTGAGAGATATTGGGAGGGCTATTAAAGCTTTGTTATTTAAAATATACTGCAGAGCATTTACTAGTACATTATGAAAATTGCATTACTAATTGTCAAAGTTAAGGTACATTTGTGCTACAATTCCTTGTTTCTAATCAACTGTCCATTTCATTCATGAAATTCTCAAAGGTTGGAGAAATAGAGAGTCTACTTTATGTGGCTATAGGTTTCAGTGGTAGCCATGTTAGTCTGTATCAGAAAAAAAAAAACCCAGTTACAACTGCATTTGCTCCAATCCCGCTGGCACAGACAAACACCTACAGAATCTCAATCAAGCATTTTTAAAACTGCAATACCCACCTGGTGAAGTGAAGAAAAAGACTGACAGAGCCAGAAGGGTACCGAGAAGTCACCTACTACTAGACAGGCCCAACAAAGAAAGGAACATAACGCCACTAGCCGTCACCTACAGCCCCCAACTAAAACCTCTCCAGCGCATCATCAAGGATCTACAACCTATCCTGAAGGACGATTCCTCACTCTCACAGACCTTGGGAGACAGGCCAGGCCTCGCTTACAGACAGCCCCCCAACCTGAAGCAAATACTCACCAGCAACTACATACCACACAACAAAAACACCAACCCAGGAACCAAACCTGCTACAAACCCCGGTGCCAACTCTATCCATATATCTATTCAAGGGACACCATCATAGGGCCTAACGACATCAGCCACACCATTTGGGGCTCGTTCACCTGCACATCTACCAATGTGATATATGCCATCATGTGCCAGCAATGCCCCTCTGCCATGTACATTGGCCAAACCGGACAGTCGCCACACAAAAGAATAAAGGGACACAAATCTGACATCAGGAATCATAACATTCAAAAACCAGTATGCAAACTCTTCAATCTCTCTGGTCACTCAACAACAGACCTCAAAGTGGCAATTCTTAAACAAAAAAACTTCAAAAACAGACTCCAACGTGAAGCTGCAGAACTGGAATTAATTTGCAAACTGGATACCATCAGATTAGGCCTGAATAAAGACTAGGAGTGGTATGGTCATTACAAAACCTAAACTTAATTTCCCCAATACTGATTTCTCCCTACTGTTACTCACACCTTTTGTCAATTGTCTGTAATGGGCCACTCTTACCACTTCAAATGTTATTTTTCCTCCCTTGGTATCCTGCTGTTAATTGATTTATCTCGTTAGACTGAGCTCACACTTGGTAAAGCAACCCTCATCCTTTCATGTATTTATACCTGTTCCTGTATTTTTCACTTCATACATCTGATGAAGTGGGTTCTAGCCCACGAAAACTTATGCCCAAATAAATTTGTTAGTCTCTAGGGTGCCACAAGGACTCCTCTTTTTTTTTTATGTGGCTATGTGAATCAAGAATAGCTCAGCATCTTATTTCCTAAAAATCCTGAAAGCTCTTAATAACTCTAGCCAGATGTTCTGGTTCCAGGAAAGTCAAGGAAATGGGATCTGGCAAGAACTGCTACCATTACTTTAAACTACTGTAGCTTCAAAACACATCTTCAAATAGCCACAATATTAAGTTCTTTTTAGAAAGGTCTTGGCTGTCTAACAAAATAATCTAGCCTGAAAGCAGAGTTCTCCATACTCACCCTAAATACAGACCACCACATTCAACTTGATGTTCAAAAGGGAACAGAGAAATTGTTGTCACGATTAAATAAAGTATTTTCAATATTTTTGATTTATAATCCATATATGATACAAGTGAACCAGTTCAATGTGTATAGAAGACATGATGAGTAAACATTTGAAAATATTTCTAAGAATTGAGTTATTCTGATAGGGATCTAAACTACAAGCTATTTTATTAAGAATCAATACAAGAGGGTATTTTTCATCCATAAAGATGGCCACTTAATTAGAGATATGCCAGAAGCATAAAAAAAGATTGAATCTTGATTTTAATATTTCCACAGTTAGGGTATATTGAGTTTTTGGTCAATGGTGAGCAGTCTACATCCACACAAAAGACAGTCATATGCACAATAAAACAAAGTCAAACGCCCTTCATGGTATATATGCACTTGATTCTTGCACTTATTTTCCAGTGCACTGCTTCAAAAATGAATTTGCACCAATGGCAACGTCAACTGATAAATCCCTTCTGGTTTAGCCACTAACTGCACAAACCATATCAAATTTGAAACATGGCTTTTCAAGGATTCCACTATATTATGGCACTATTTTGTGTCCAAGTTAGAAAGGATGTTTTTAAGTGTTGTGAGTAAAGATGACTTCACTGCACAGTAATTAAGTACATATATGTCAAGTAACATTTTCAAAAGTACTGAATTGATGTAAGAGTTCAAGCCCCACCATAAATAAATCTGACATAGGCACTTCTGAAAATCTCACTCATTACAATTTGTGCCACTGTAGCATTGGCCCCTTTTGAAGAGAAAGAAGCTTGGTCTACACTACGCGTTTAAACCGGTTTTAGGAGCGTTAAACCGATTTAACGCCACACCCATCCACACTAAGAGGCCCCTTATATCGATTTTAATGGCTCTTTAAATCGGTTTCTGTATTCCTCCCCGACGAGAGGAGTAGCGCTAATATCGGTATTAACATATCGGAATAGGGTTAGTGTGGCCGCAAATCGACAGTATTGGCCTCCGGGCGGTATCCCACAGTGCACCACTGTGACCGCTCTGGACAGCATTCTGAACTCTGATGCACTGGCCAGAGAAACAGGAAAAGCCCCGCGAACTTTTGAAATTCATTTCCTGCTTCCCCAGCGTGGAGAGGTCATCAGCACAGGTGACCACACACAGCTCATCTGCACAGGTAACAATGCAGTCTCCTGAGAATCGAAAAAGAGCCCCAGCATGGTCTGCACGGGAGGTACTGGATCTGACGCTATATGGGGAGAGGATTCAGTGCTAACAGAACTGCGTTCCAAAAGACAAAATGAAAAAGTATTTGAAAGAATTTCAAGGTATATGACGGATAAAGGCCACAGCAGGGACTCACTGCAGTGCAGAGTGAAAGTTAAGGAGCTCAGACAAGCCTACCAGAAAACCAAAGAAGCAAATGGAAGGTCCGGTGCAGGGCCAAAAACATGCCGCTTCTACGCTGAGCTGCATGCAATTTTAGGGGGCTGCGCCACAAGTACCCCACCCCTGTCCATGGATTCCGAGGTGGGGGTTGTAATCTCTGCCATGGCTGAGGATTATGCGGACGGGGAAGATGACGATGAAGAAGGAGGACGACGAACTAGCAGAGAGCACACAGCAATCCGTGAGCCCCAACAGCCAGGAGCTTTTTCTCACCCTGACGGAATTACCCTCCCAAGCCACTACCCCAGACAATGAAGCCATGGAAGGGACCTCTGGTGAGTGTACCTTTGCAAATATCAAACATTGTTTTTTAAGCAAGCGTTTTTTAATGATTGATTTGCCCTGAGGACTTGGGATGCATTCACAGACAGTATAGTTACTTAGGGCTTGGCTACACTTACAAGTTGCAGCGCTGGTGGAGGCTTTCCAGCGCTGCAATTACACCCCGTCCACACTTGCAGGGCACAACCAGCGCTGCAACTCCCTGGCTGCAGCGCTGGCTGAAAACCCATCCCGGCAGGGGTATAAGGAGTGCAGCGCTGGTGATCCAGCGCTGCTCAGCAGGTGTGGACACTCACCAGCGCTTTAAGTGTCCTCCAGGGAATAAGGAGGTATCCCAGAATTCCTGTTCAGCCACTCTGCTCATCAGTTTGCACTCTACTGCTCTTGCCTCAGGTGACCAGCCCTTTAAATGCCCCGGGAATTTTAAAAATCTCCTTCCTGTTTGCTGCAGCCAGGTGTGTGTGGAGTGCAATCAGTTAATCTTTCCAGGTGACCATGCCTCCACGTGGCAAACGAGCCCCAGCATGGAGCAATGGCGAGCTGATGGACCTCATCAGTGTTTGGGGGGAGGAATCTGTCACAGCTGCTGTCATTTCTGTGTTTCTACAGTGACCTTGACTACTGGACTGCCCAGATGTTCAACATCACAGAGGCTTCAAAATTTGAGAAAAAATCCCCGAAAGAGCAAAGAGGACATGCTGAAAACTGTTCTTCATCACTCTGCTCGAGAGAGTAAAGAATTGAAGGAGTGGAGAGAGAAGGAAAGCAGGATCCGCAAGAGAAATGCAGTGGCCAAGAGGAAAAGCACGGAGCGGCTGCTAAGCATCCTGTCGCGCCAAGCGGACTCTATAGAGTCACTCGTTGCCATGCAAGCAGAGCACTACCGTGCTACTCCCCCAGCCACCCCCGTCCCAAAGCTTTTTGCCTTGTGCCCCAATGTCAGCTCAAACCGCCTTTCCCCAGCATTCAGGTTCTTACCACCACCAGATACAGCGAAGTGCTGCAAGTGTGGCCACACTGCAGCGCTGGTAGCTGTCAGTGTGGCCACACTCCAGCGCTGGCCCTACACAGCTGCATGACCAGCGCTGTAACTCCCAGCGCTGCAACTTGTAAGTGTAGCCAAGCCCTTAGAAAAGTTTGTTAACATGTCTGGGGATTGAGCGGAAATCCTCCAGGGACATCTCGATGAAGCGCTCCTGGAGGTACTCCAGAAGCCTTTGCAGAAGGTTTCTGGGCAAGGCAGCCTTGTTCCATCCACCATGGTAGGACACTTTACCACGCCATGCATGTAGCAAGTAATCAGGTATCATTGCATGGCAAAGCATAGCTGCGTATGGTCCCGGTGATTGCTGGCATTCAAGAAGCATACGTTCTTTATCTCACTGTGTTATCCTCAGCAAAGTGATATCGTTCAGGGTAACCTGGTTGAAAATCAGGAATTTAAGTAAGGGGGATGGCCATTTTCCTACTGGGTTCGTGGACTGCAGCAGCTTAAAAAAAAAATCCTTTCCTGCACGTAACCAAGCGGGGGGAGGGGAGGAGTGAAATGCCGATGATCTTTTTTGCGTTTGGTCAGCGGGGATCTTCCCAGCTACCAGCCACGCAGTGGTGGGGGGGAAGGGTGTTGATTAGCAGGGAGCTAACATGCTATTAGCCATGCGTTGGGGGGGAGGGGTAAATCACTGCAGAAGCCGAAAGACAGTGGCTTACCATGGCCGCATGCAAGCTGAATTCTGATGCCCGGACCTGTGTCTGTGAGATCTGTAACCCCAGAGCTGCAGGCACTCAGTATTAAGATGAAAAATTGACCTTGTAGGGAAATCACATGTGCTATGTAAGGTGAATAGTGCTGTTCACTGTGAAAGACTATAACCATTGTTCTATAAAATGTATCTTTTAAAATACTTCTCTCCCTCATGCAGCTGCAAATTTTTCAAGCCTCCCTACTCCATCCCAAAGGCTAGCCCAGATAAGGCGGAGGAAAAAGAAGACGTGAGATGAAATGTTCTCGGATATTATGGAAGTTACACGCAAGGAAAGAGCTCATCTGAATGAGTGGAAGGAGGTGGTATCAAATTACAGGAAAGATGCCAGTGAACGTGAGGACAGGAGGGACACCCGAGATGAGAGGTGAGGGCAGGAAGATCGGCAGGAAAATCAGAGGTGGCGGCAGGAAGATCAGCGGTGGCGGGATGCAACTCTGGGGCTGCTGCGTGATCAAACTGACATGCTCCGGCGTCTGGTGGAGCTTCAGGAACGGCAGCAGGATCACAGAGTGCCGCTGCAGCCCCTGTATAACCACCCTCACCCCTCACCATGTTCCACATCCTCCTCACCCAGACGTGTAAGAACGCGTGGGGGGAGGCTCCGTGCACCCGCCCACTCCACCCCCGTGGATAGCCCAACCAGAAGGCTGTCATTAATGTGAAATTGTTTTAGTGGCCTTCTCCACCCTTCCTATCCTCCTCCCAAACCACACCCTTACTTCTCTCCCTCTTTTTATAATGAATTAATAAAGAATTCATGATTTTTAAACTATAGTGACTTTATTTGCATAAGTAAGCTGTACTCGAAGGGGGAGGGTGAGTTGCTTACAGGGAATGAGTCAATCAAGGGACCCCCATCATCAACAAACACAGCAGTCACACCGTACCCTGGCCATTGATGAAGCTCGTTTTCAAAGCTTCTCTGATGCGCACCCGCTTCCTGGTGCGCTCTTCTAATCTCCCTGGTGTCTGGCTGCGCGTAATCAGCGGCCAGGTGATTTGCCTCAGCCTCCCACCCCGCCATAAAGGTCTCCCCCTTACTCTCACAGAAATTGTGGAGAACACAGCAAGCAGCAATAACATAGGGGACATTGGTTTGGCTGAGGTATGAGCGAGTCAGTAATGTGCGCCAGCGCGCCTTTAAACGGCCAAATGCACATTCCACCACCATTCTGCACTTGCTCAGCCTGTAATTGAACAGATCCTGACCACTGTCCAGGCTGCCTGTGTATGGCTTCATGAGCCATGGCATCAAGGGGTAGGCTGAGTCCCCCAGGATAACGACAGGCATTTCAACATCCCCAACTGTTATTTTCTAGTCTCGGAAGTAATTCCCTTGCTGCAGCCGTTTAAACAGAGTAGTGCTTCTGAATATGCGAGCGTCATGAACCCTCCCTGGCAATCCCACGTGGATGTTGGTGAAACGTCCCTTGTGATCCACCAGTGCTTGCAGCACCATTGAAAAGTACCCCTTCCGGTTTACGTACTGGGTGCCCTGGCGCTCCAGTGCCAAGATAGGGATATGGGTTCCATCTATCGCCCCCCCCCCACAGTTAGGGAATCCCAGTGCAGCAAAGCCATCCACTTTGGCCTGCACGTTTCCCAGAGTCACAACCTTTCGTAGCAGCAGCTTAGTGATTGCTTTGGCTACTTGCATCACAGCAGCCCCCACAGTAGATTTTCCAACTCCAAATTGATTCCCGACTGACCGGTAGCTGTCTGGCGTTGCAAGCTTCCACAGGGCTATCGCCACTCGCTTCTCTACTGTGAGGGCTGCTCTCATCTTGGTATTATGGTGTTTCAGGGCAGGGGCAAGCAAGTCACAAAGTTCCATGAAAGTGCCCTTACGCATGCGAAAGTTTCGCAGCCACTGGGAATCGTCCCACACCTGCAACACAGTGCGGTCCCACCAGTCAGTGCTTGTTTCCTGGGCCCAAAATCGGCGTTCAATGGATAGAATCTGCCCCATTACCAGCAGGATCTCCAAAGCAAAGGGGCCCGCGGTTTGAGAGAATTCTGTGTCTACGTCCTCATCACTGTCATCGCCGCGCTGCCGTATCCGCCTCCTCCTCGCCTCGGTTTGAAGGTCCTGGGGTTCACCATATACTGCACGAGAGCGCGCGAGGTGTTTAAAACATCCACGATTGCAGTATTGAGCTGAGCAGGTTCCATGCTTGCTGTGTTATGGCATCTGCACAGTTCACAAAGCAAAAAAGGCGCGAAACGGTTGTCTGCTGCTTTCAGGGGAGGGAGGGGTGAGGCTGTACCCAGAACCACCCGCGACAATGATTTTTGCCCCATCAGGCACTGGGATCTCAACCCAGAATTCCAAGGGGCGGGGGAGACTGTGGGAACTATGGGATAGCTACGGAATAGCTACCCACAGTGCAACGCTCCAGAAATCGACGCTAGCCTCGGACCGTGGACGCACACCACCGAATTAATGTGCTTAGTGTGGCTGCGTGCACTCGATTTTATACAATCTGTTTTACTAAACCGGTTTCTGTAAATTCGAAATAATCCCGTAGTGTAGACGTACCCAGAGCGATGCTCAGGCATAGTCCTAGACCTTAATATTAAATTGTAAAAGTAAAAAAAAATAGAAGATTAGGGCTCAGATTTATTAACTCTTTGTAGCAGATATCTAAATTAGCAAACAGTGTTGAAGGAGTCAGTGGTTCCTAAAACACTTCCCATATATACAATTTTAAAAAAAGACACCATGATTCTGCTGCACCCCAGCATTACCCAATAGGCTCCCAACACTCAGGGTTAAAGCAATAGCCATTGTCTCCTATGGATCTGTATGTGAGCGCTAACATAAAAAGTTACATATATTCCCTAGATATATTCTCCGTTCTAAAAAAGTGCCTCAAGTCCTTCAGGGACTTTGCTCAATTTGGCAGATTTTAACTTGACCTACAAATCTATTTACGAGAGAAGACTTTTGAAGTAACCATGGATTAACTTGAAGCAGAAATTCATTATTTAAAAAAAATGATGATGATTTTAGAAGATTTCTCCTGTATTAAACTCTCCTGAGAGTATAAATCAAAACGCTAATCTAGAATCTCAGTTATAAGCCATTTCTACAACAAACACCCCTAGATTTAAATTTGTGAGAATTGACGGCCATCATAAAGGCCAGAATTTCAAATATATGTACCTAACAGGCTATCTGCATATGCATAACCACATTGAGGGATTATATTTTCATTCCATCTTCACAGACAGGGCCGGCTCAGGCTTTTTTGCCACCCCAAGCAGCAGAGAGGGGGGGGGGAAAAAAAAAGCCGCGATCGGTGGCTCTTAGGCAGCAGCTCAACCATGCCGCTTCATTCCTTGGCGGCAATTCAGCGGCGGGTCCCTTCGCTCCAAGAGGGACTGAAGGGCCCACCATTGAATTGCCGCCGAAGACCCGGACATGCCACCCCTTCCTATTGGCCGCCCCAAGCACTTGTTCATTCGCTGGTGCCTGGAGCTGACCCTGTTCACAGACAAGACCAAACTGTGTTGTAACAATCTCTAGACTCAGTAATTTTGTTTGTTCTGGTCTCCACACATGGATCTTTAGCAACCTACCATGCAGGCAGGCACTGTGTTTAGATAACACTATGCTGAAACGGCCAAGTCCTGTATACACTAGCATTTATAAAACATTGACAGCACAAATACATTCTACAGTTGCTGGAAAAGACAAGTGTAGACAAAACTATGGAGTAGCTGCTGAGTGGCCTATTCTCATGAACAAAGACTTCAGAATCCTATGGCCTCTATTGTTTTCTATTGACAACAAAATCTTTACAAATTCAATTCCACAACCATTTTTAAAATTAAGGTGCTTTTAAAAATGTTTAAATTTGAAATGGAACCCCATTCTGTATGCCTGGTTTTCAGAAAGCTGTACTCCTTGGGTGCTGGATGCATATTTTCCTCTGCCTTTCAAAAACCACACATCCTCTTGTGCATCAATTCCTGTGTTATTACATTTTTAGAACACTGACTTTGTGTGCTCTCAAATACCAACGGCAAACCAGCAAATATTTTTCATTTTACTAAGATTATAATATGCACTGCCAATAGCTGTTTGATTCTTGGGATGGAAAGTTTGCATTATATGCGGTCCAAGATTCAGTGAATACAACTCCTGCTCAAGATTCAGTGGGAAGCTAATTTACCGCTACATGCAAGAGAAATCCTGATTTACATCTCGATCAAGTTTTGGAGAAGCTCTTGAGTCACTTCTTGAATTCTCTTCAAATAACTAAATATGTCATTTCAACTATTTTACATTTACAAGTGGAGAAAGGCACAGTTACGGCACCCAAACTTTACGCCCAAGCCTCCCATTCCCCTTCATATCTGTCTACTGTGTAAAATGGGTTAATTTTGGATTATAGATTTATTCTAAGGGTTTTTAGATGTCCAAAATCTATGGGTACTAACATTTCTAATTCTGAAGAGCTGCTATTTTGATACAGTTGTCAAGTCATCACAGCTCTCCCACCTTCCCATTGCTCTCCTTTCCCTAAAGGAGTTTAACAAGTCTGCAATCTCGTGAGGCAGTTGTCTTACATTTAAATAATAAGTAGCGATATAGTTCCTAGGTGGAGTATCAATAGCCTAAAACCCACAGAGCACTGGGAACCTGAAGAGATCGAGAGAAGGGGAAGAGAAGGGGAAAGGGCTCTCTTTTCCAGCCTCTGGTGGTGAGGACTCTGTCAAATGATCCTAGAAACTACCATCCTCCCCAAGAGCTGAGCTGAGATTGCTGAGCAGTGATCAGAGCAAACTGTTTTTTTTTCCATTAAGGCATCATTATAGAAGCAGTTATTTTTGTCTGGGTGCTCTGAACTGAGCTTTCAAATATTTGGGTTTCTTTTCAATTTAACATTAAACTGCTTGAAGGACAGAAATTTAAGACCTGTTTTCTGATAGCGACAATGCTCATTAAGGGTGCACGTTTAACAACTCTATGGTTACTGATATGTATTCTCAACCTTAATTCCAGCGCAAAGATTTTTTTAAAATGGGAATTCCATAAATACAAATGTTGGTTACGCTTGATCTAGATATATTTTTTTTTTACTTCTGCATTTATATTCCATTAAACAAAAGAAAGTTTGTTGCATAATTACAAGTAACATGTTACCTGTCACACAAGAAGTGAGTAGGTTTTTGGGAGGCAAGTCATAATGGAATAAAGAATCTGGCTAATCTCAAACTCTGTATGGCAGCCAAAACACATTGAAAATATAAAACAAATATGCACTTTATACATGGTGTAGCAAATTGGCTTTGATGACTGTTCTTTATCTACAGATCAAATAGTTAATGTATGTTTGCTGAGAAATGTCACTGCCTGGTGAGGATATTAATAGAAATATGCCATCCATCATGATACCATATGGCTATATCCCTGCATCCACATCTCAACAAGGCATGGTTAATCTGAAAGGGGAAATCCATTAAGGATACCAGACAGTAGTGGTCTGGAGTTGTGGGGCAAAGATGAGAAACTCTCCCCCTCCCTCTCTGCTCCCATTGTGGCCTTTAATGCCATTAGCTGCCATGAAAACAGCTAATGTAAAACAGGGCTGTAGGCTTAGGCAAGCAGCCTGCTGACCCGAGCAACTCTTTTGTCATGACATCTGCCTCCTGAGTATGGCCAAAGACTGGCCTTCTGTGGAGATAGGGAATTGGAAGAAGAACCAGCACAAAGGAAGCAAAAAAAATACAAAATACAAAACATGGTAACCTATTAGTAAGGAAGGAGAGAAACTATAGAATGAAGAAAAATATTCAAAATAAAGCCACTGAAATGGAGATACGACAACTGTACTGGAGCATAGGAGGAGAAAACTATAAACCAGGGGTCGGCAACCTTTCAGAAGTGGTGTGCCGAGTCTTCATTTATTCACTCTAATTTAAGGTTTTGCATGCCAGTAATACATTTTAACATTTTTAGAAGGTCTCTTTCTATAAGTCTATAATATATAACTAAACTATTGTTGTAAGTAAAGTAAATAAGGTTTTAAAAATGTTTAAGAAGCTTCATTTAAAATTAAATTAAAATGCAGAGTCTCCTCACTGGTGGCCAGGACCCAGGTAGTGTGAGTGCAACTGAAAATCAGCTTGCGTGCCACCTTTGGCACACATGCCATAAGTTGCCTACCCCTGCTATAAACTATGGTGTATACTGTACCATCCCCCACTTCTGAGGAACAAGACCAATTACATTCTGTCCTAAAACACTAAACTGCATGGTGTTTATAGGAAGAACATTAACTTTAAACGTACAGGCAACAATTGTCCTTCACAGCTGGGCCTTTATCATGCCCTTGGAACAGAAATATTTGCTTTGAATCCAGGAAGAAAATAAAGTTACTGTAGCCTTGGTGTTTCTGAACACATGCAATCCTGGAATGCCAGCAAAAAACAGAAGCAAATACATTTATATTCGCTGCTTACATTGGCTCTCAGTAGCTATGACTTGAAAGGGGAGGAAACAGAAAGCATCACAACTATCAACAGTCACAATTTGTGAATCCATCCAAATAAAAATAGTTATTAGAATTATGAACGTGAAGGTCCTTCAAAGAGGAAGGGGTATTCGTTTGTTCACCCATACAAACATAAGATACATCAGGACCAATGTTTTCAAACTTGGGATCTAAATCAGAGTAGGGTGATTTCCAAAAGTGATGAGCTCCCACAAATCCCACTGACAGCAACAGGAGCTGCTGGGTGCTCAGCATTTAATAAAAAAAAAAAAAAAAAAAAAAAAAAGACAGACCAATTTCATGTAGGAACCCAAATATTAATGTAGCAGCTTAACTCAGGCACCAGTGTCTGAAAGTTTTGGCACAACCAACCAATTTTACCTTAAAGACTAACAGATGTATGGGAGCATAATTAAAAAGCAACTTAAAAAAATCCATTGATCAGCCCCATCCGAACCCTACTTAACAGCCTCACGCACATTCCTAACAAAAAACAAAGATTCCATGGTGGGCCTTGAAGACTAGCGTGTTAAAAAGGTGTTATGACCACACAAACACACATGGGGAGGTGTGAACAATTAGAGCCAATTTGTTCACTCCAAAGTCACTAGTTTAAATTTATCCCTGTGTCATTTCTGTGAACAGAAATTGCTACTCCATCCATTTGGGATATGTCTGATCTGACAAAGGGTCAGCTGACTCAGGCTTGCAGGGCTCAGGCTGTGGGACTAAATATTGCAGTGTAGACACTCGGGCTTGGGCTGTCGCCCAGGCTCTGAAACCCCGCTGGAGAAGTAGGTCTCAGCCTGAACATCTCGACTGCAATTTTTAGCTCTGCAACCCAAGGCAATTGACCCGGGCTCTGAGACTCAGTTATTGCAGTAAACACAACGAGGAGACTAACACAGCTACCACTCTGAAACCTGTCACCATGCAAGTTATTGCAGTGCAGCTGTAGCCTCACCGGCCTATGTGAAATGTGACTGTGGTCTCATTCCAGTTTCTAGTGGCCAACTGTTAAACACAAAAAAAAAACAAAAAAAAACACCACACTCTACAATTAGCATTAAATAACACCACTGAAAGTGTCACTCTTGTAGGCTGTTTTATCCAGAGCAGCCGAGGATTAAATGTCTATGGAGACTGCACTACCCTTTTGCCCCTTAGTAAGCTTTTCTGATTAGGGTTAAAGAAATATTGGCAAGTTTGCATGTCCACCATCTCTCACAAGAGGCAGTAGCTGGTGTCGGCGGGTGATAGCACTGTCCACACTGGCTCTTAGGTTGGTATAACTATGTCGCTCAGGGGTGTGGATAATTCTCACCCCTGAACAATGTAGTTATACCAGGGGTTGGCAACCTTTCAGAAGTGGTGTGCCGAGTCTTCATTTATTCACTCTAATTTAAGGTTTTGCGTGCCAGTAATACATTTTAACATTTTTAGAAGGTCTCTTTCTATAAGTCTATAGTATATAACTAAACTATTGTTGTACGTAATGTAAATAAAGGTTTTAAAAATGTTTAAGAAGCTTCATTTAAAATTAAATTAAAATGCAGAGCCTCCTGCACTGGTGGCGAGGACCCGGGCAGTGTGAGAGCCACTGAAAATCAGCTCACATGCTGCCTTTGGCGCTTTCACCATAGGTTGCCTATCCCTGAGTTATACCAAAGTAATTCTGTAGTGTAGACCAGGGATTAGAAGGTTAATACTGTGCTGTCATCCAAAAGCCTTCAGACATCTTGAAACAACAGTGAGGTTTGAACTGCCTCCATATCACTTAGTGATGACAGTTTAAGGGAGAGGGAAGCTTAGTGGTTTGACCATTGGCCTGCTAAACCCAACAGTTGTGAGTTCAATCCTTGAGGGAGGCCATTTAGGGATCTGGGGTAAAAATCTCTCAGGGACAGTACTTGGTCCTGCTGTGAAGGCAGGGGACTGGACTCAATGACCTTGCAATGTCCCTTCCAGTTCTATGAGATAGGTATATCTCCATATTAAAAATAATTAATCTGTTGGTTACACACACTTTCATTCTGAGCATGCTTTAGTTTTACTCATCAAAACTGCTGTACTACTGGAAAATCTGCAAGGCTTCAACCAAGATTCTTCCTATCCAAAATCCTGTGTGCACTTTCAGCACAGGCAGATAATAGGATACATCTGGGGATGTATAGGATATGAATAGGATAACGCCTCTGGGTAGTTACTAGAGCTGGGTGGAAAGAGGTAATTTCATTTCATGTAGGATTTTGATATTTCAGAATTTGGTTTCATTCCAGTTCAGCACAAAACCCAAACATGCTGAAGTTCTCCACAAAAGTGAATGTAGTCCACTCAGTGGGGCTGCCCTGCAGCTGCGGGTCTTGGAAGCCTTGTAATCCTGAATGCAGGGCAGGCTGCATAGCAAGCTGCCCCAGAGACCTGGACCAGGGAGCTTGGGCTGCTGAGGAGTTGGGCAGGCAAGTTGGCAGGAAAACAGGCAGGTTTCCAATGGAAAGGTTTTGTCGGAACCCTGGCTGGTTTCTGTAACGATCCTGGGGTTCATTAAATAGCAAACTAGTGAATGAGAAAGGAACAAAACTTTAATCAAATAAACTGGAGAATGTCTCTGGTGAACTGTTGCATGCAGCCATATGGTGTTCCCAACCCCTGCCATCAGGGCACATGTCCAAATCCCCACACTCACAACACAGTCCCTTATAAGGGAGCATCTCCAAATCACAATCTTTCATAAACCTATCTCTACATCTTCCCTCTTTAAAAAAAGAGGATTAACATTTAATTGTTTATATATATATAAAAGCAACTAATAAGTCATACATTAAATTCTCAAACCATCTAGTACATTTCTATAAACCCAATATGTCAACTACCTACCGGGGAGAGGTTACCAGCAATCACTCTGGAATGAGTCGATCACTCACTTTCCTCAAATACCCCTTCTTCAGGCAGGTTAGCAAGTCTCTATGAGTCTTTCAGGACTTTTAATCTCCTGCTCTGATCCTCTCAGTATCAGCCTTGCATTAGAGTCTGAGGGCAGGTCTACAGTAGAAGCGTTACACTGATGCAGCTGCGCTGCTGTAGTGCATCTGGTGAAGATGCTGTATGCTGACAGGAGAGAGCTCTCCCATTGGCATAATTACTTCACCACCTTCACCAACAGGAGAGCATCTCCCGCTGATATAGCACTGGTGGTGACAGCACTTAGGTTGCTGTAACTTGCATCATTCAGAGGGCAGTCTTTTTCACACCCCTGAGTGACGTAAATTAGATCAGCTTAAGCTTTAGTAAACCAGCCCTGAGTTGTTCTCTTGTTCCTTGACAGGTTCTTCTTTGTGCATTGATGATAAAGGATCAGTCAGATGGGAAATGCACATCAGCTGTCAATGTGCTGGAACTTTCTGCAATTACTCGTGGATCCTTTCAATTATGTTGAATTGAAAAGTCTGTCTGGACTACATAAAACCTTGGATGCAGCTGTTCTTTAATGGTATCTCTTTGGCCCCAAGTATTAGAGGTGTGATTCCTCAGGCACATTATCACCTGGGTTAAGAGATGGAAGATCACAGGCCCTTTTGTCAAAATAATATTTCTGCTTCCATTTTGGATTTTCTTTCATCTAATGTATGGTTGCATTTTTATGAGATTTCATCAGGTAATTGGTAAATTACATGTGAGCCTTCTTTCCATTAACAGCTGAGCTTGAGAAAAGCCATTCTCCAGAGTTGTACTTGAGTAAACCAATAAGGCTTTAAACAAATCACCCCCACTGTCACTGTCTTTTTCATAAGATTCTTTACTGTCCATATAGACCTTTGCACAAGTCCATTTGATTAGGGGTAATTTGGACTTAATGTTTTGTGGTGAAACCCCAATCTATGGCAAATTGCCTAAAATCTGCACTGGAAAATTGCGGCCCATTATTGCGGAAGACTTCATCTGGAATTCCATGTCTGAAGAAGATTCCCTTCAGGCTGGCTATCACTGAATTACTATTAGTACTGTGCAATGTACAAATCTCTGGATACAGAGAATAATCATCTGTGACTATTAAATAATCCTTTGATTCCCAGGTAAATAAATCAGTGCCAACATTTTCATAAGGCCTTTGTGGAACTGAATGAGGTCTCAATGGCTCTCCTTGTTGGCATGGCTTGTATTTCAAGCATAAAAAGCAGTTTCCTACCACATTAGTGATGTCACAATTGATACATGGCCAATACAGGACCTCTCGTGCTCCTTGTTTGGACTTCTCTATTCCTAAAGGAGTTCCAGAGGTTGACTGTGCGCTGTGTGAAGAACTTCCTTTTATTTGTTTTAAACCTGCTGCCCATTAATTTCATTTGGTGGCCCCTAGTTTTTATATTATGGGAACAAATAAATAACTTTTTCTTATTCACTTTCTCCACACCACTCTATATACCTCTATCATATCCCCCCTTAGTCTCCTCTTAGTTTCCTGGTGCTGAAACTATGCCGAAAAGTAAGCGTAAGAATCTGTATCTTCCAAATGAGATATTAAATGTGCATAGTTTTGAGCTTCTTAAGTTAATTTCAGCTGCCAAAAACCTGAGGATGCATCCAATTTACTGAAACATTGAGCATTTGCAAATTGAGCCATAATCTCTTCTCTGGTTGGTAGCTTGAAATGTTCTCTTTTTATAGCCTTGTTGAGGTCTCTGGAATCTAAGCATATGCATAGCTGGTTGTTACTTTTCTCCACAATTATAGAAATCATAGAACTGGAAAGGACCTCGAGAGGTCATCTAGTCCAGTCCCCTGCACTCAAGGCAGGACAAAGTATGTGATTCAATCTCTGCATCTTTGAAAGAGTTTGCTTTCAGTTATTTTGTCATATAATCCTGCAAATGTAATGTAATCACCAATAAATGAAATTTCAGTCCCTATTTATTTTCTTCTGATGCTTTCATATGCACAAACAAGAAAGATTAGGGTCAAATATGACTAACTGACATGCATGGGATAAAACAACAGTTTAAAAATGCTATTCAGTAGTAGAGCTAGGCTGCTTGTATTTTTCAGTCTCTAGGATCACTGAAATTCAATATTTGTACATGATTTGTACATGATTCCTTTCTGCAAATTGATTCAGCTGTGACTCTGGACACAGCATGTAAATGACTCAAAATATCCCCATCTATACTGTTACGTACAAAGGACTTGGAATAAGTGCAATTGAATTTACCACACATTTACAATAGGAAAAAATCTTTCTTCCAAATTCTATGATGTGGTACAGTCGGGGCCGGCTTAGAGGCAGGCAATCAGAGTGGCCACTTGGGGCACCAAATCTCTGCATTCAGGGGTGCTAAATCCTTGTTTCTTCGAGTAGTGTCCCTAAGGATGCGCCTGGGATCGGAGATCTTTGATAGCTGTGCCTATTAAGCCACACATGTGCTCCTCCTCGGATGAGGGAGCTCACCCTATTGGCTCCTCAATTTTTGTATTACTTGCATTGCTTCCATACTTGCAAGTTCAGCCTTGAGTTTATCATGAAGTGCAAATAGCACCTTTCTACATGGCTGGATAACTGGAGGGACCTGCTTGTTTATCTGGATTATTATGTTCACTCTGCAAGCAACCCAACCCTTGAAACAGTTTGTGATATTCCTTAAAGAGTGTCTCATTGCCAGGTTCAGTATGATCATGTAGTGAGAGCACCCATTTTACCAGATTGAGTTTATCACACACAGCCAAGCCTAAAACTGGTGTCACCTCTTTCGGCACTACAATGAATGGGAGCCAGTTCATGATGTTTTTATGGTTGATGTTAACAATGCACCTCCCTTTCACTAGTATATTTGTTCCAGAATAACCAGTTACTTTTTTGTTAGCCCTGGTTTTGGTCTTATTTTCAGTCTCACAATCTTGTTCAGAGAGAATATTAACATGAGCTCCTATGTCCAGTTTCATTGGAATAATCGTTCCATTCACTGTGATAAGCAGTATCCAGTCCCTCTCCTCAGGCTTGCTAGATGCCAGTTCGTCTATGAAAAACTCCTTGTAGTGGGGTGGATTGCCCCACTCCCTGTGAGAGTGGGCTGCGGCAGGCCAGGGCGCCTGCGCAGACAGTGAGCCAATCAGAGAGGGGCTTATTGTGAGCCAATCAGGGCCCAGTTTGGAGACAGCCAATCAGGGCCAGGCTCAGGCATATATAAAGGCTGCCCAGGGCAGGAGCAGTCAGTCTGTCCCAGGCCTTCGACAGGGGAAGGTCAGTCTCCAAGGAGGAGACTAGCACCGCAGACAGCACAGTGCTGGCCAGGCTCGGGGAGGCTAGGGAGCTTGAACCCGTAGCCTGCCAGGCTGCAGGCCCTGAAGGGAAGGGCCTAGCGGGTGCAAGGGGCCGTAGGGGAAGCGGCCCAGGGAAACAGACAGTGGAAGGGGAGAGAAGGACAGCGAGGCAGACGCCAGAGGGTCCCTGGGCCGGGACCCAGAGTAGAGGGCGGGCCTGGGTCCCCCCCTTCACCCCTTGCAGTGCACCCAGCCATTGGCCGTAGGGAGCGGCCATATTGCTACGCCAGATCCCTGACAAGAGGGATTAGACTCAGAGGGCGGTGGAATATAGTGACTGAGGTGTGGGACTGCTGATCACCGACCCCCGGAAGGGGGCGTAGATGGACTAAGGGGCACTGCCGGAGGGCAGTGGCCTCGAAGAGGACGCCGCCGAGCACGCAGCAACGCGGGTCCAGAGATAAGAGGACAGGTGGATCACCAGCCTGCAGAGGGCGCTCCAACACTGGAACAGAGCTAATTCCCGGAGTCACCAGCAGGAGGCGCCGCAGGGGTGAGTCCAACCCGTTACACTCCTCAACCAGATTGTCTTGAACTGAATACACTTGACTTTTCTGCATTTGGGATCTGAAGCATTTTGCAAAATAATTATTTTTCCTTCACTTATGACAGTGTTTCCCAAATGTATCACACTGTTCGGGGCCAGGCTGCGATCCACACCTTCCACATGATTGTCTGTACCCAGTCTTCCCCCAGCAGTGGTTTTCATAACGAGTGGTTCTACACTTTGATTTGACCTATTCTGGCTATATTCTTTTGTACTCAGTACACGGATAACCCCTTGTGGTGAATCCAGCTCTTTAGCTTGTGCTTTCAGAGTTTCTGCAGCCCTGCATATTTGGAGAGCTTTTTCTAAAGTTAAGTCTCTTTCACAGAGCAGTCTCTCTAACACATTGTCTTTAATGACACAAATGATTCTCTCTCTGACCAGAGACTCTGTCAGGTCATCAAAGTCACATGTTTTACTGAGTTTCCTCAATTCTGTGACATATTGCCCTACGGTGTCATCAGTTTTTTGCATGCATGTAAAAAATGTGCGTGTCTCAAAGGTTTTGTTGCTTTTAGGCATGAAATAGTTCTCAAATTTAGTCAGTATTTTACTTCACTTCATGGTTTCACCTTCCTCAAAACTTAAAATTGTTATAAATATCCAATGCTTCTTCCCCAACAACATGCAGAAAGATAGTTGATTTCACTTCATCATTTTTCTCTTTTGCCCCTATGGTTGCTAGATACAATTCAAATCTCTGTCTGAATTTTTTTCCAGTTCTCTACAACACTGCCTGACAATTGCAGACTGGATGGAGGTTGCAACACATCCATTTTTGGCTAGTCAAGCTACTACTGTGCTCAAATACATGCAAAAGCCTCTGTACGTCCTCTGTGTGCTTCTCTGGTGCCTCCCTTTGTCTCTGCTTTCAGTTGCAAACACAAGAGTTAACTTCAAAACGACTGCCATTTCCTTGCCATTTCCTTCTCATTCAGCACTTCTGCCATCATGTAACAATCTTGGGATTCATTAAACAAACCAGTGAATGAGAAAGGAATAAAAGTTTAATCAAACAAACTGGAGAGCTTCTTTGGTAATATGCTGCACACAGCCATGCAGTGTTCTCAACCCCTCCCTCCCACACTCACAACATAGTCCCTTACGAGGGAGCATCTCCAAATTACAATCTTTCATAAATGTACCTCTACAGTTTCCAGGAACTTTTGCTGAAATTGAACTGAATCAAACAGAGGCTGCAAAGTCTTTTCCAAAAGAGTGCAAGTAACTTGTGCAGTGGGTTGATCCATGAAGCCACAGTTCAATCATCTTTTAAATATCAAAGGAAAATGACTCTGTAGGTCTCAACTAATCAGTATTTGTCTACATGAGAAGAAATATCACACACTGAAACCTTCCGGACAGTGTCTCCTCCTCAGAGTTCCAGGACTGAAAAAACACCTGAAGACTGACGGATATCTGCCAAATTACATAGGGAAATTAGCATGGAATCTGCCCAGTCTATGCCTAAAAACGTTACCTTTAAAAGTTGTCAATTATTTTTAAACTGGAATCAACTTTAAAATGAGACTGCAAACTCTTTGTCAGAGAAACTGTGTCATTCTGCTCTCCTTAAATTCTCACTCCGCACCCACCACTATGGTATGTGAGCGCCTAGCAATGGTCTTCTTATTTCTTCGGTGTTGTGCCTAGCTTATTCCTTGCCACAACAATAGCAGCAGCAGCACAACATCCTACAAGCTGATCTTGTTTCCACTGTATATCAATATTTAAGTATCAGTTCCATGTACAGTGAAAGGTTGTATTTAACCTGCCAAAAGCCCTGGAACCCTAGCCATGTTTAAATGACAATACATTATAGGGAGGAAAAGTTGTTTAAGATATAAAGAGTGGCCTGAACAAGAGAAAAAGTTAACCTTACATTTAAACATTTATTCTTTGTGTCTACAATTCGAAAATGGACTCCATAAAGCTGGTCAGAACTCCACCATTTTAACAAATTATGACAGCGTTTTACAGTTCTCATTACAATACAATCACCATATTTAAAAGGAAGCATATATTCAGTTCTCATGACAAGCAGGCTACCAGTACAAAGCACAAAGTGCCAATGTCTACCTAATGTGTCTACAATCTCGTAAAATATTTGGTGTTTCCTCAGTTTGATAAGAAACCATCTGATATGCAGCATTGACAATTTTCAATATAATCCTCTGAGACACTTAAATTGTCTAACATGAGCTGCAAAATGTAATTTTTATATAGGAGAGGAAACAAGCAAGGCAAATATTTGGACACACATCATCTGTTCAAGGCAAATTATGATTTTATTTGTCATTAGTTTGCACTGCATCAAAACTTGGAATGAAAATCATCTTAACATTACACAATTAAGATTCCCCTGGCATTAGCTCATGTTCAATGCTCTTTCACCTCAGTCTATTACTAGTAAGTGGATTTAAAGTGTTTAAATTCCAGAAATTATTGCCCCGAGTCAACAGTTGACCATTTGATTATGCCTTTTCACAATGAATATAATTTACCAATATTTTCTTGTCAGTGTTTCAAGTTACTATTCCCTTCTGTATTTTCCATTTTAAACCATTCATAACCACCCTATTATCCCGAAACTTCTGAAAGTTCGTAGGTGAGCATTTCTCTAACCAGGATAAAACTTCTGCATACATTTGAGATTGACTTGATTAGGCATTGCAGAGATAGTGGGCTTTCAGGAAGTAATGGCTTTTTGTTGTTAGCTTTACACAAATAGGTTTTATTTAAAACAATCTCCCAAGAACAGATGGGGCCTGAAATATATTATATTCCTGGATTCTAAATAGGACCTAATACATAGTCCTATTTTTCAGAATGCAGAGTAAGTCTGAAGAGTTATTCCCTTCACCATGCCTCACAGAGTTAGAAGCTCTGTTGGCATGCAACTGTGCCAAAGTTTGTAAACTTAGACCTGGTCTACACTTAACAAGGGACACAAAAACAACACAGCAATGGCACTAAGGGGTGTAAAAAATCCACACTAAGCACCGTAGCTACCCCAACCTAATCCCCAGTGTAGACACAGCTAGGTCGATGGAAGAATACTTGTGTTGACCTAGTTTCCATTGCTTGGGGAGGCGGTGTTCCCACAGAGATGAAAAACACCCTTCTAGCCCTGTAGGCTGTGTCTACACTACAGAGTTATGCCAGTATAACTACTGGGCTGTAGCTAGGCCACTACAGTCTCCAAAGTGTAGACATGGCCTTAGTCAGTCAAACAGTTCAGGTCCAAGGAGGTTCCAAACTGACAGCAGCATATTTGATTCAATTATTAGGTTAGTTTGCATGTCAAATAAACATGGATGGTCTTTATCACTTCAGAACAAAACAATATACAGCATATTTTCCATGTCAATGTTTTAAAATATGTTCTAAAAACCAAAACCAAGATTTTCAAAATAAGGTGCTTACGTTTTGTTTAAGTTCATATTTAGGCACCCAGAGTGGCCTGATTTTCAAAAGCACTGAGCACCCAGAAGCCCCCCCTTGAATATCAAACTGCAAATTGATCAGCCCTAGTAACAATATCACAATAGGCTGAAATCTCATCTACCTCATTTTTGTCAAGGGGAGAGGAGCTGAGTTAGTAACCTCGTTCACAGGACAATATTTTTCTTGTTTTAACATTTAATAAACAAGCTAGCTGCTGACATCTTGCTGACCAGGATAAATTGTGTTCTATATAATGTCTGCCAACTGGCATTAAATCCTTGTCTCAGCACATAAGAGTATGGGTGCAGGATTTAACCACATTTAATTGTGGGATGCCGAACACGGTGTGTCTTAATTGATAAGGACTAGTCAGATCTGCACCAGCTAACTTATTTCTTCACAATCACATTCAAACACAATAAAGCTATACAATACAGACTAGGCCTTAAACCCCACTTCACCTTCTACCAAGGAATTACAAAAGGTGAATGCAAACCAAAATAAAATGGACCTATAACTATTCATTTCCATACTTTCGAATGTTATATTTTAGCCTTAATGTTTCAGTTATATAAAAAGAAGGAAAAGGTGTGACAACTGAAATGTTCTAGTAAGATTTTAATTCTACCTTTCACATACGTACACACGAAAGGAAAAAAACAAAACCCCAAATCTTGTCTCTGATTTTAACTTCAGAGAGAAAATTTTAAGATTAAGTTAAAGCTGTAAACAACATCAAATTAAAGCCTTACTACATTTATGTCTATGCCTTGGATATTTCTTTCCCTCTCCTCACCTCTTTTTGGCCACAGATGTGTGTCATTTTCCAAAATATAGGCTCAATCCTGCAGAGACTCATGAAAGTAAATAGTTTACTTGAATTACTGACTTGAGTGGTTATACAACGTTTCTTCCATTTTGAAAGCTCCCACCGCTCTAAGTGACATTTGCTACACTCAAAACAAGGAGTACTGGTAAAACTGCTAATCTCTCCACACAATAGAACTTTAAGAGCTTCTACTGTACATCAATGGTATTAAGTTAACTTATTACTGGAAAATATTTAACATTTAGGGGCCTCTGCGGTTTCATTTGTTTTACAATGTTGTAATAGAGGCTACCATTGAACAATTCCCAGAAAGAAGTTTTCCCCCATATCGCATTTAAGAACCTAAATATGAAATGCAGAAATAGGCACTAAAGTAAATATTTCAACTTTTCCTTTAAAATAAAAATCTGCAATTAAACTTTGCATACTTTGAGCTCATAAAATCCTGAGCAAATAAACATCATCTTCTATGATATAAGGAAGACAGCTGGCCCCATCTGTTTCAAAGTAGAACGGAAACCTAAAGCTTCTGCACTATACTTACATGTGAGGACTGAGTTCATAAAAGTTTCTGTTCCTGTATTCTTCAACTTTCTCTGGTGAATAAATAGGTAGCGGTCTATATGGGTTTATTGATACAACCACACTGCCAATGTATGTCTGTAGGAGAAAAATAATGCAGAATACAGTGTTTTAATACTCAAAAATGAGATTTTATTATGACCTGTCCTTTAAAAAAATATATCAATTTTTGCTGTTATATTTAATTCATCAGTTCTATGTGTCAGGAAAACATTCAACATTTGCTGAGGAAAAAAAAAACATTTTACACAATTAATACATTCAAAACATTCATTTATACACTGAAAGCCTCTAAAAATCTCTCTCAGTTAAGGGCTCTTAGGTAATACAGGAATAAAAGGAATAAAAACAACAATACTGACAGACTCTTTAAGCAGCTTCTTCTACATTGTACAGGCAGACTGCTCCTACTTTAAACGGGGATTCATTTTTGAAAGAATTATCAGGGCTCTGCTGTGCTGCATAAGGGAAGGGTGTGTTTATATAAAATCAAAATGAAATAGTTCTATGTATTTTCCTAAACCATTTTTAAATATTACACAATTCCAACTAGTCTTCAATATTTAAAACAGAAAACAAGACAATTTAGTTTAATTCTTCAGTCCAATAAGCCAACCTGAAAGTAATTATTTAATGTCCCCCCCCCCCCGCTTTTAAATAGAAAGCCTCACTTATAAGGTGCATCAGTTAGCAAATTTCTCAATTATATATGCGAGTGCATATAAAGTGAAGATGGCATAAAACAATGAGCACTTTGTTTTATGACGTACAAAACAGAAATTACTCATTGTTCATTAATACTTTATGATGTTCTGTCCAGGAAACAAACAAACAAACACTAAAGCTGCACAAACATTATTTAAAGATCAGAGTATCAAAAAGTTTCCACTATGTTTCAGATCAGCTACTTACCAATATTTCCAATGTTAATACTGCTTAAATGACATAGCACATGGCAGAAGCCAGATTATCCAACAGGTTGGGTGTCACCAATTCAGTTTTTAAGGAGCCCTTAAATCTAAACATACACTGAAACGCCTCAAGAGGTTTAAACTCTCCTCAGGACTGAAGTCTACAGCAGGCCTGCACAACATGCGGCCCGCGTTGGCTTGCTGTGCGGCCCGTGGGGGGTGAGTAGGCAAGTGGCAGGTGAGGGAAGTGGGCTGAAGAGGAGGGTGGGCAGTGGCGGGAGGTGAGGAGGCGAGGAGTCAGCGGCTGACCTGTTCTACTGATCTGGTCTGGCTCCCATCCCCTCTCCAAGGGTTGCAGCTGTCTGGAGGTGCCTGCCTTCCACACTTTCCTCAGTCAGACCACATTCATTCAACAGGGCAATTGATTACAAAGTTGGGGGAAGATCTTATTCTACTTTTAGCAAAAAGACATTTTTCTTTTACCTTAATTATACTACCTTAGGGACCTTTATATTACCAAAGTTCAATACCGCTATTTCGGTGGGGCAGCATTGGGGAAGGAGGGTTTGTTTCCGCGGGGCGGGCAGTGCTGGGGGGGGCCGTCCTGGGGGGGGTGTTTTGTTTTGGGGGGCTTGGCGGCGCTGGGGGGGGGTTGGCAGGGCCGGGGTCGGCTCTCAGCGGTTTTATTTGAAGTAATATGGCCCTCACCACTTTACGAGTTGTGCAGGCCTGGTCTACAGCAAAACTGTGTATCAGCAGAGCTACAGACCTATGGCACTCCTATAGCCATGAAAGAGCTTAGCTTCAAACCCTTGTGCTATGTCTACACTAGGAACTAGGGGTGTGATTCTCCTGCTCCTGTACACATACTCATGCTAGCTTTCGTCAAGCTACCGCAAGTATAAATAGTGATGTAGCCACGGTACCACAGTGAAGGCATGGCAAAGCCAAGCTGACTACATACCCATTGGTTTCAGGCAGGCTGGTACCCTGCGTTATTCAGCCATATAGCTCCACTGCCGCTACCTTGATAGTTATACTCACAGTAGCTTGATGAAAGCTAGTACAAGTATGTGTATATGGAGAAGAGGAATCGCATCTCTAGCTCATAATGTACATGTAGCCTCATAGGAGCTTAAAAGCAACAGCAAGCTGCTATAAACGGGGAGGTTTGTCAAGTCAGGATACAAATAAGTCAGAATTCTTCTGTAGTTTTTCACTTCAAGCCTGAGGTATAGCTTTTATTGTGTAAATTCTATGTGTAATTGCAGTGATCCATAGGGACTTTGAGAGGAAAAGTAGGGACAGTTCATTCTTATCTCACACTGTTTTGCTTGTTTATTGCAGCACTGTAACATAGCATGATACAATATAACTGCAGCACCTGGACAGAAGATCACAACTCCCATCCACGTAGCGCACAGCAATCTGCACCTAAATCTACTGCAAGATCTCTGGATTCTGATGTATTGGTGTGGCAGACAGGAAATTCTGCAAAACGTATCTCAGACTCAGCAAGAACATACTGCTTCAGCATGCACTGAAACTCAAGTTTCCAGTATCATTCTTCACAGCCATGAGGATTAGACACAATTTAAATAGCAATAAAATTATATTATGGAACATATTTATCCAGCAAGTGGTGGATTCCACAGCAAATTTAATGAATGCATAATCACAGAATATACATACTCCAGGTAGTGGGTGTCACCCTTTATATTCAAGAACCATTCAAGAACAATAAAAATACTATATATAAATATCAGTATTAGTGTCAAAAAAGAGAGGCAAAAGATTTCAGGCCAAGATTTTAGAGTGATCAGGGATTTTGGGTGCTCCACCTTAACACTGAAATGGGCCTAATTTTAAAAAGTGCTGAACACACACCATTCAAAAACAAGCATCACTGGTTGAATACTGAAAAGCTGGTGCAACCAAAGTCAGTCATTTTTTAATATATTTCCATCTATAATACTTATATGCTTCCCCCCCCCATTCATCACTGCAGTATTGGAGTGCCTTGCAACCTTTAATGCATTTATCCTGTGAGATAAGGAAATACTATTATTATCTCCATTTTATAGATGGGAACTGAGGCACAGAGAAAATAATTGACTTGCCCAGGATCACACGGAAAGTCTGTGGTGGAGCAGGGAATTTACCCTTCGTCTCCCCATCCTAGGATAGTACCCTAATCACTAGATAACCCTTCCTCTCTGGCCTTATACGTTGGCCTTTATGCCCAGGCTGATACTGTCCTTAATTGTGCTCTTGTGCCAGATTTAGATTTTTTCAATTAATGGGGTTTTTTGATCTATACAGAAAAAAAACAGGAGTACTTGTGGCACCTTAAAGACTAACAAATTTATTTTAGCATGAGCTTTCGTGAGCTAAAGCTCACTTCTTCGGATGCATAGAATGGAACACACAGACAGGAGATATTTATACATACAGAGAACATGAAAAGGTGGAAGTATGCATACCAACAGGCAGAGTCTAATCAATTGAGATGAGCTATCCTTAGCAGGATAGCCTCCTGCTAAGGATAGCTCATCTCAATTGATTAGACTCTGCCTGTTGGTATGCATACTTCCACCTTTTCATGTTCTCTGTATGTATAAATATCTCCTGTCTGTGTGTTCCATTCTATGCATCCGAAGAAGTGAGCTTTAGCTCACGAAAGCTCATGCTAAAATAAATTTGTTAGTCTTTAAGGTGCCACAAGTACTCCTGTTTTTTTTGCGGATACAGACTAACACGGCTGCTACTCTGAAAATTGATCTATACAGAGACATCCAAAACAAGTCAATGCTTTCCCTCGTATTAAAAAAATTAAATGTTTACTATTTGGCAAAAAACAAGTTCACACTTAAGCAGAAATCTTGAATGATGTCAAGTTTCACCACAGACCATATTTGTATGGTCTAGTTGTAAATCTGTGATAAAGGCTGCCAGCATCTTTCGCCCCATTTAAATAGAGTTGCACAAATGACACTGCCTAGATAAACAGGAAGTTTCACTGTGTATCTTCTAGAAACTCCTGTAGTTTATCTTTGCAATGCTTGTTGCCTACAGAATAAATCAGTAGAAACCACAGTTGACAATTCATTATACAACTACAGCTGCCCTGAGATATAATACTTCACTAACTGTGCCTAAGACTTACTATTTCTAAATAAACCCCATACTTCATCTGTTTTAGAGCTGATCAGATTACTTACAAACAGAATATTTTTCCGGTCAGAAAATACCAATTCATCAAAAAATCAGTGTTCTGCAGGAAGGTGTTGATTTCAACGGGCTTGTCTAAACAGGACATTACTGCACAGCAAGCCAGAGTGTGAACCTACAGTGCACCAGTTTGACGTGCAGTAATGTCCCGTATGGACGCTGCTACAGCATCCGGAAAGTTCCAGAGCAGTAACATCCCACGTAGATAAGCCCACTGAAACTTAGGACCAACATGCCTGGTTTACTACCAGGTCACCCACCTTCCTCCCCAGTTCCTAGGCAGTGTGCCTAACAAACTACCAGGGAACATAGGCACACTGGGTGCCTGGTTTCATGGCAGTCCTCCTTGGAAGATAGGCAGCAGATCAAAAAAATTCCATTCTCCTAAAACAGAATCTTTTCAATCTTTCCCTCCCGCAAACAAAGTTTCACTTGGCGGGGTGGGGGAGACACACAAGATTTTGACATTTTTCACAGGAGGGAAAGACTGTTTTCTGGTCATCTCTAATCTGTGTGTGTTGCAATAAAAGGCAAACAGTAATCTTCTACTGTACCTACCCTGCCCCCTGCTTACACAGAAGTTGGGAAGCCCACCTATCGGTAAGTATATGGATCCTTGCTGAGAGTAACCAAAGTGATCCACAAGAGCAAGACTCTACGCAAGTAGTTCTGTAATCGTTATATACACACTCCCGGCATAAGAGTCTTCATTGTGGAATTATTTTAAGTTTCCTCTCTTGTCTCAAAGAGCTACAGAAGGTTGCTAATATCAACAGAGCTCACTGCAAACCATTGCCAAAAGGCAGTAAAGAGAGGTAGGCAGGTCCTGAAGGAATTCAGCTGGATGTACACTGTATTATCAACAAGGGTCCTCAAGAAACTGAGGAGGGAGCCCTTTAAACTATTTCACCACTATAACAACACTATGCACTTTAGCCGCTGGAATTCCTTGAAAAGCTTTAGGATGCCAAGGTAAGGAAGGACAGATAGAAGAAAGAAACCTTTGATTTTTTTAGTTTTGAAAACAGATATTTAAAGAACATTTATTTAGAATCAGCCTTGTATAGTTAAGCATTGCTTAAATCATGTGTTTTGGGAATAGAAGTCAGCTGTTCATTGTCACACATGTACAAAACCAGACAATATAATCCTAAAATAACCAATATTTCAAAAGGTCAAGCAACTATATACAGACAAGGACATACACATTATGCCTATTTTAAAAACTAAGCATGCCAAGAAATCATTGCTTTGACTAAAAGTGGCTTAGATGAGCTAAAAAGTTTCCTCCCCCCATGTACACTACCGTACATGTTTACGACAGCTGGCCATGATACGCATAAAACCTGACCTTGGAGGTAGACTGCATAAGTAAGCTGTGTAGAAGAGCACCGAGAAAGATCCAAAACAGAACTTGAGGAAAGACAGTCAGCTTAGACAAAGGAATGGAATTGTTAGGCAAAAAGCATCAGAAATGTAAGGAGGATTATCTCCTACTCAAAGTATCACAGTCCAAAGGGCAGTGTAAAAACAAAATCAAATATGCACCACAGCCCCCTTACTACCACCATGAAGGATGATTTAAATACCTAGATAAACAGGAATCACTCAAGCAATACAAAATGAAGGGGGGTATAGAGATTCAGTATGTGGCTATGCACGGTTTAGGGAGAGTTACAGCATGCCCTACCTTTGGGAAATTAATGAAAACTAGTCATTTAGGGCTCAACCCTCACCTCCTATTACTGAAGCCAAGGAGAGTTATGGGTGATCTGCACCTAGAAGGACTGAAACCTTACTCATTTTGCCACCTGTTGTAGATCCAAGCACTGGAATGAGAGTAAAGTGTTGTCCTTAGACAAGGTACATCTTAGGCAAGATGAAACAAGCTCTGATTTCACACATTTTCTCAAGAGCACAAAACACTCTCTCTGCTGTAACATTTCTACTAACCTCAGGACCATCCCAACAGACTCTAATGCCAGTATTGACAAAATAGATCAAGTGCATTATCTGGATTGGCTTCAACAATACACAGCTGAAGATATTTTTAAATTATATATTTTATACATCTGAATATAGCATTATGCACTGCACTCACAATTAAAAGTGGAGCATGCAGTGCAAGTGGCAAGGCAGTCAAGCCAAAGAAGAGTCAAGCAATGCAAAAGAAAATACCATCTATACACATCTGACAATAAAAGTCTGATAACTTTTTTAAAAATAAAGAATTGTTTTCATAAACAGTAAATGCAGATTCGATATAGTCTGTTCCAAGAAACTTCTTCACTCAATATGAGCAAGCAACAATGGATGGAAAACTTTAAACCGAAACATTAAAAGTGTGTTTTGGGCAGAATGTTTGTCATTAGTTAAGTAGAAATAGAATGTAAAAATACACATCATTGTAGTGGAACTTAGGTTAATTATATGGAATTACATTAAAAGTTCTGCATGGTGAGAACCATGTATTTACTTATTTTTAAAGTGCTCAGCAAATTTTTGGGCACTTAAAAATTACTCAGTTAACACTTTATGGCATTTATGAAATGAAAAAAAAAGGGAGAAGAAACAACATGGACTCCAGTGGTTGTGCCTTAGCCATATCCTTTTAAGTTCCCTCCACCATTTCCACAATGAGCTCCTGGCAACCATCTTACTTATAGCACCAACAGTGCTTTTTTGTCCTCTCCCCAGGACCAATGGGGAACAGAGTTTTCCCTTCCCTGTAACTGAGCTCAACTAGCCCATGTCCCCCTCTCTCCCCATGGGACTTCCCTCCTGCCTCCTTATCAGCCTGGGCTAATTGGCTCCTTAACCCAGCCAGCCAGATTATCAAATTTCCTCCATCAGCTTTCTGAAGGGAAACTAATTAACATCTGCCTGTCTTCCTGCATTCTGTCACAGACAGTAAGGAAGGGTTGCAGCTAATTAAAAAGTCAGCATCAAACAGGGTGACCAGACAGCAAATGTGACGAATCAGGATTGGGGGGGGGGGGGTAAATAGGCACCTATACAAGGCAAATCCCCAAGTATCAAGACTGTTCCTATAAAATTGGGACATCTGGGCACCCTAGCATCAAAAGACAGACAGACAAAGTGCCACCTTAACTCTGTATTTCCTGGGTTTCTGACACTTGGAGGGATTTTTACCCTAATATTCTTATATGGTAACATGCACTCAAACCACTAGTACATGCCTGTAATTTTATCCTCACATTAATGATATGTCTGAGGAGAAATTTCCTAGTTTTCTTCACACACACCCTTCCCCATACCCGCTAATCCTCTCACAAATAATCCTAACACATATCAAGGAACAAATGAAGCATATGCAGATAAGAGAGGTTCCTCACCAATACACCTTCTACCATCCTTGAGAAATGCAGCTCATTTTCTGTGGCCCCTACCTCTGTGCACACAAGTATGGCGTGATGGACGTGGGTCTGCTCTGTAATATTTTGTGAATACTGAATGTGAACTGGTTATTTGGGTGATTACTGTATGAATATGTTTGTTTTCATTTAGTGGGGAGAATGTATAAGAAAAGCAAGCTGGAAGCAAAACAACACTGCCTCCCACTTCCTCTTCCCAACAAACACTTCTGCGCTACCAAGAGACAATGCCCAAGCCAGTAAAAGTGAATATTCTACCTCCTGACTCCAGCCATGTTCTAGAACTTGTTTTGCTATGTAGGGCCAAGGCTGGGAAACCAGAGAATGCAAAGGATCTCTGGCTGGATAAAAGACAATTCTCTCTGCCTCTAAGGGGGTAGCTATTGTGGAGGTTGCTGAGGAGCTGTTCAGACTGACACACATTCCTGCAGAGGTGTCTGAAGTAGTCAAGCATGACCACCTGCCATCAGAGGATGGTAAGCCTATGGGCAATAGACAGGTGGGTAGACTGTAGTTTTAAAAATTCTCTCTAGATGTTTTGTTCTTATTGTTAAGATTAAACACTCCTTGGGTTTAAGAAGGCTGTCTGGTCACTCCACTGATCCAAAGCGAAGAACCGCAGGTGCTGAACCGGGTCGAAGCTTCTAGGTATGCATGGTTGATACTCTGTATCTGAGTTCCATAGCCCAGGGCCTGATCTAAGACTGGGCAAACTACATGCTTCCACCTCAGAAGAGGTCAAGGCAAGAGGCCTGACACCTAAGGGGATGATGCATTCAAAGATCTCGAAGGGGACAGAGGCGCAGCTGGCCCTGCAACTGTGACATATTGCTCCATCTGGGTAAGCTGTATTAAGCCACCAGCAACCTCTGAGACCTTATCCAGGGCTCACATTCCCCCTACAAGTGCCTTGAATCCCCTTTGAGCCTTAGGAAACTCAACAGCCCCCTTGGGATGCCCTTAGATGCTTTTAAAAAAGGCTATCTTTTCTATTGACAAGCCTCTCTAGTGTTCATGTTACACTTTAAGGTCTAACTCTGCCAAAAGGGGAACCAAAGATTTCTTTTTTCCTAAATGAAAGCTAACCTCTCCAGCAGTCATTTGACACACTAGTAATGTTAGAAAATGTGCGCTTAGTATAAAGTGGTAATCATTTTCACAATTTCACATTAAACTAGATTTTGATCCTGAACACTAGATTGCAGCTTTTTTTCCCTACAAAGTGGGGACAAAAGTTAGAAGAATTTTGAAACGTGTATGTTTAAGAGATCTATTTTTACTGCAACCTAACTCAGAGCTATTAAGAGACAAGGCATGGGCTATTAGCTCGTGTCTTATATCTCTTCAAATTTTACAGAGGATTTCTACCTTTAGCCCAAATAAAACTTAGTCATATCTACCTCAGAACTGATGTGTGTCAATTACAGAGTGTGAACCAAAACCAGGCTTAAAAACGGAACCTCAAGAGCCACTGCCCTTGTTCCCTAATGCAATTAATTGTTCCCATTAAGAAAACAATAACAGGAGCCAATAATCATACAGCTCTGTTCTTTATAGTGGCAATAGATAGTTGAGCTCTGACTCAGAGGGTGAATGGGGACACAGGGAGAGAAGACAGATCCACAAAGAACATTTGGTTCAATCTTCCCTATGTCTTCTTCACTTCTTTTTCAGATGAAATGCCTGATACATCAGGAATGAGTACTGAGACATAGTCTTGCTGTGCTAGACAGCATCGTGGGAAAAGTCCTGACCATTTCAAGATGGCTAGGCCAGAGACAGAAGTACAGCTGAGTGGAAAAGTAAAACTTTACTGAACAAACAGCCTATATTACATGGCAAAAAAAATAAGGAAAAACAGGAAGCACTCAAGTTATGAAATAACCATACACAAGTCAAGCCAAGAGCACATGACTACTTATGCCAGGGCTTCTCAAACTGGGAGTCAGGACCCCTCGGGGTTGCGAGGTTATTACATGGGGGGTTGTGAGCTGTCAACCTCCACCCCAAAGCCTGCTTTGCCTCCAGCATTTATAATGATGTTAAATATATTTTTTTAAAGTGTTTAATTTATAAGGGGTGGAGGGGTTTACACTCAGAGACCTGCTATGTGAAAAGGGTCATCAGTAAAAAAAGTCTGAGACCCATTGACTTATTCAACCTAAATTATTGACTATGACCTCACACAAGAAGTCCCCTCAAGCTATTATACTGAAACATCAAATATGCAAGCTTCAAATGAAAGTAAAACTGCAACATGTGTTTAGCACCATACAAGTTAATTCCTGATCAGAGTTGCTCACACATGCCATGCACAAACAATCCAAAGCAGACATTAAATGCACTGGGAAACCCAGAGGGAGATTCTATTTTAGAGTTTAAAGAAAAATGATGATGAAGTGAGGGGGGAACATTATAGCTGACTTCAGTTAGCCTTTGAACCCAAGGAAATGAATGGGCTTTCAAACTGCTAACATATAAATTGTTTATAAGATAGAAAATCTTGTGACCCTGTTTCATTTCCACCTTCCCACCTTTCCCCTTCTTACAGGTCAGCAAAGCTCTTTGCTGCTGAACAGTAATATATTAGTTTATATTGCAGTTCAAATCTGAATTTGGGGAGAGGACTAGGATTATGCCAACAAGCAAATGGAAACAGGGTAATAGAAAAACTAAGAAAATCTATATATTACATGACGAGGAGAAAAGCTTCTTTTACCTGAAACAGAGGGTGGGAAGAAGGGGAAGTAACAGGACTGAAGAAGGATGGAAGGAAGAGAGGACTGAGGTTCAGGGTTCAATATTTTATTTTCCCCTCTCCTAAGAAATCTGACAGCCCTACCTTGTTTGCTTTTTTTTTTTTTAGGGCTGTCAAGCGATTAAAAAAGTTAAGCACGATTAATCACACTGTTAAACAATAGAATAACATTTATTTAAATATTTTTCAATATTTTCTACATTTTCAAAAATACTGATTTCAATTACAACATACAAAGTGTACAGTGCTCACTTTATATTAATTTTTATTACAAATATTTGTGCTATAAAAACAAAAGAAATAATATTTTTCAATTCACCTCATACAAGTATTGTAATACAATCGCTTCATCGTGAAAGCTGAACTTACAAATGTAGAATTATGTACAAAAAACTGCATTCAAAAATAAAACAATGTAAAACTCTAGAGTTTACAAGTCTACTCAGTCCTACTGCTTGTTCAGTGAGTCACACAGACATTGTTTATAATGCCACCTGAAAGTGAGAAATGGTGTTCACCTGGCACTGTTGTAACCAGCGTTGCAATATATTTACATGCCAGACACGTTAAAGATTCATATGCCCCTTCATGCTTCAACCATCATTCCAAAGGACATGCTAATGAGGGGTTCTGCTCGATAATGATCCAAAGCAATGCAGACCCGTGCATGTTCACTTTCATCATCTGAGTCAGATGCCACCAGCAGAAGGCTGGTTTTCTTTTTTGGTGGTTCGGGTTCTGTAGTTTCCACATCAGAATATTGCTCTTTTAAGACTTCCGAAAGCATGCTCCACACCTCATCCCTCTCGGATTTTGGAAGGCACTTCAGATTCTTAAATCTCGGGTCGAGTACTGTAGTTATCTTACATTGGCATCTTCTTTGCGTTTTGTCAAATCTGCTGTGAAAGTGTTCTTAAAATGAACAACATGTGCTGGGTCATCATCCAAGACTGCTGTAAAATGAAATATATGGCAGAATGCAGGCAAAAGAGAGAGCAGGAAACATACTATTCTCCTCAAGGAGTTCAGTCAATTTAATTAACACTTTTTTTTTTAAACGAGTGTCATGAGTATGGAAGCATGTCTTCTGAAATGGTGGCCCAAGCATGAAGGGGCATACAGATGTTTAGTATATCTGGCACATAAATACCTTGCAATGACGGCTACAAAAGTGCTATGTGAAGGCTTCTTCTCACTTTCTGGTGATGTAAATAGGAAGCCGGCAGCATTATCTCCCAAAAAAGTAAACAAACGTGGTTGTCTTAGTGATTGGCTGAACAAGAAGTAGGACTGAGTGGACTTGTAGGCTCTAAAGTTTTGCATTGTTTTGTTTTTGAGTGCAGTTACATAACAAAAAAAAATCTACATTTGTAAGTTGCACTTTCACAATAAAGAGATTGCATTATGGTGCTGTATGAGGTGAACTGAAAAATAGTATTTCTTTTGTTTATCATTTTTACAATGCAAATATTTGTAATTAAAATAATATAACGTGAGCACTTTGCAATTTGAAAATGTAGAAAAACATCCAAAAATATGTAATAAACTGGCATTCTATTGTTTAACAGTGTAATTAAAATTGTGATTAATCACGCTTCATTTTTTTGAGTTAATTGCATGAGTTAACTGCGATTACTTGACAGCCGTGGTGGTGGTGGTTTTTTTGTTTGGTTGGGTTTTGTTGTTGTTTTGTTACGGTCTAGAAGGAGGTAAGAAGGCAGATGAGTTAAAACTTGCTGGGTGAAGTTAAAAGGGGAGGGGGAGGGAGGCAGAAAAACAAAACAAAACAAAACAGGGGTGACAGCATGGAATGAATCTACTGTAGACCACCAAATCAGGTGGAGGATGATTTTAGAACAAACAAATTGCCAAAACACAGCATAGGGTAGTAATGAGGGATTAACTGCCAAGAAAAGCAATATGGCAAAATGTCCAGTAACATCTTGTTTGAGAAAGTGGAGGAAGTAACCTAATAGGGAGGAATTGGTTGCAAATCTAAAGGTTGAACTCAATTAGATGGAAGTGATCACGTAACAATAGATTTCATGATTTTAAAGAAAGGAAGGAGTGAGAGGAGCAGAATAAGGACAAGGGACTTCAAAAAAGTAGAATTTAACAACCTTGAGAACTGATAGGTGAGGTGCCAAGGGAAGAAAACCTGAGGGGAAAAGGCATTCAGAAGAGCTGGCCGCTTCTTAAAGAGACAGTATTAAAAGCATAACAGCAACTATCTCGATGCAAAGGAAAGACAGACAGAACAGTAAGAGGCCAATATGGCTCCATCAGGAGCTCTTTAATGACCTGAAAATCAAAAAGGAATCCTACAAAAATTGGAAACAGTCACAAATTGCTAAAGATGAGTACAAAAGAATAGCACAAGCATGTAGAGACAAAATCAGAAAGGCTAAGGCACAAAATGAGATACATCTAGCAAGGCACATTAATGACAAAAAGAGGTTCTTTAAATACATTAGGAGCAAGAAAAAGACGAAAGAAATTGTAGATCCACTACCTTAGCAGAGAAGGAAAGCTAATATCAAGAAGATTGAGGTGCTTCATGCCTATTTTCCTTCAGTCTTCACTAAAGGAGCTAACGGTGACCAGATGCTCAACAAGTGGGAAGGAACAGAAGCCAAAATAGAGTAAGAACAGTTAAAGGATATTTAGGTAAGTTAGATGTATTCACATCACAGGACCTGATGAAATTAATTCTAGGGCACATAAGGACCTTGCTGAAGCAATCTCTCAATCGTTAGTGATGATCTTCAAGAACTCACAGAGGACTGGCTGGGTCCTAGAGGACTGACGGGTAAATATAGTACCTGCTTTTAAAAAGTGGAACAAAGAGACCTTGAATTGAAGTTAGGCTGACACCGGAAAGGTGCTGGAACAAATTATTAAACAATCTATTTGTAAGTAAATAGAGGATACTAGGATAAATAAGTAATAGCCAGCATGGATTTGTCAAGAACAAATTGTGCAAAACCAATCTAATTTCCTTCGACAGGATTAGTTAACAATAGTTTGCTGTCAAACTGTGAGGATGTGTCTAGTGGGATTCCACAGGGGTCCATCCTGCATCCAGTACTATTCAATAAGTTCATTAATGGCTTGGATAATGGAGAGAAGACTGTGGTTGTAAAATTTGCAGATGACACCAAGCTGGGAGGAGTTGCAAGAACTCTGGAGGACAGGATTAGAATTCACAATAACCCTGATAAATTGAGGAATTGGTCTAAAATCTACAAAATTAAATTCAATAAAGACAAGTGCAAAGAACTATACTTAGGAAGGAAAAAATCAAACATACAGCTATAAAATACGGAATAACTGGTTAGGCCAGGGGTAGGCAACCTAAGGCACGTGTGCCAAAGGCAGCACGCGAGCTGATTTTCAGTGGCACTCACACTGCCCAGGTTCTGGCCACTGGTTTGGGGGGCTCTGCATTTTAATTTTAATTTAAATGAAACTTCTTAAACATTTTAAAACCTTATTTACTTTACATACAACAATAGTTTAGTTATATATTATAGACTTGTAGAAAGAGACATTTTAACGTTTTTAGAAGGTATTACTGGCACGCGAAACCTTAAATTAGAGTGAATAAATGACTCAGCACAGCACTTCTGAAAGGTTGCCGACCCCTGGGCTAGGCAGTCATACTGCAGAAAAAGTATCTGGAGCTATAGTGAAGCACAAATGGAATATGAGTCAACAATGTGTTGCAGCTGTGAAAAACGCTAATATCATTCTGGGGTATATTAACCGGAAAGTCATATCTAAGATACGGGAAATAATTGTCCTGCTCTATTCAGTACTGGTGAGGCCTCGGCTGGAGAACTGTGTCTTGTTCTGGGAAAGAAGTGGAGACAGTCCAGAAAATTGCAAGAAAAATAATAAAAAGGTTTAGAAAACAACCTGTGAGGAAAGATTAAAATAACTGGGCATGTTTAGACTTGAAACAAGAAGGCTGAGGAAGGACTTGATAAACAGTCTTCAAATATATTAAGGGCTGTTATAAAGAGGCTAGCAATCAATTGTTCTCCATGTCCACTGAAGGCAGAACAAGATGTAACTGGTTTAATCTGCGGCAAGGGAGATTTAGGTTAGATATTAGGAGAAACTTTCCAAGTATAAGGATAGCTAAGTTCTGGACTAGGCTGCCAAGAGAGGCTGTGGAATCCCCATCAGAGGTTTTTAAGAAAAGATTAGATGAATCTCTGTCAGGATTGGTCCTGCCTCAGCGCAGGAGGCTGGACCAAATTACCTATGGAGGTCTCTTCCAGCCCTACAGTTCTATGATGATATTGTTTCTTCCTCTGCCATGAAAAGTTTAGAGGCTACTTCAACTGAAGGGAGTGAAGCTAAATCATCATCTTTGTTGCTGATTAACAGTTTAGTAATTCCAATTACAGGAGCGAATCAGTGCAGATTCAAGTAGCCAAAGTAGAAAGGTCTGTATATTCACAATATGGTTAGAGAATAACCGTATAGTGTTTAGACAAGTGTCTATAATCTGATTGGCTAGTAAAAGACATCTAATTATACCATAATGAACTACGTGCTATATGAATATTAAGAAACAGACATGAAATAATTATTCAAGTCAGACACAAATTAGAGTGCACTGAATTGCAAAACTGCAAAAAACTGTACAGTTATGCATCAAACTGTACAGGATTCACTGCATTCTGATTGACTGATAAACCCCATTTCAGTATACCATATAACACCAATAATCAGATCAACAGGTCTGTACCATGCATATTTTGCACCAAAATATATTAAGGAAAGTTTAGACGTTACAGTAAAAAGGGGTTCATTCTTGTATTAAGATGTTCCTCCTAGGTGTACACCACTTCTTCTCATTCAAGGAGAAAAAGAATAGGGTTCAAACTACACAAGCAGACAAAATACAAGTAGTAGGGGCTGAAGTGATTTTGACTCCTCAGCAGATCTGTGAATGAGTAGACAGGACAGAGGGACACAGGGAAGCCTTGATCAAAGCAGCATGCTTTGTGAACTGAAATAAATGCGGCTGCTGATGTTGCACTTGGCCCCAAATGCCATTTAAATGATGCACGTGGATGACAGACTTTGAAAGACTGGAGTACTCAGAGAGTTGAACCCTTTCTTATCCAAAAAGTAGGCCAAGATCAGGCCCTGCTGATAGAACTCCCACAAGCACAAATGCACCTGGCCCTCTTGTCAATCATTTCCCACTTGCCCTTAACATTTCTGGATTTTAAACACTAGGAAAAAAGCCACCCTGTCCAGGAATGAGGTTCAGTTTTGTATGCAAACAAATACTCAACCAAGTCTTTGTTATCCAGGGAACCACTAATGGCATATAACATTTGTAGTCATGCCAGAATATAAGAGGAAGTTACTGTTAGAGCTGGATGAACAATTCACAATAATGTATTTAGGGAATGAAGCCACCTCCCCCACAAATTACCCACAGACAGATTGTGACTTTTATGAATTAGTTCACTGTTTGAAGGTGTTCAATGAATGTTGTGTGAACAAACTTTAGTCTCGAGGTTGTTCACAAACTTCATTGGAACCTCCAAGTACTCATTATTAGTGATCAGATATTCAAGCTATGTGACTGGCCAACTAAATTACATCTTATAGTTTCTGTTTGCTGATTGGCTAGCCTAACCTTTAAATTTTTGCCTTTTAAAATAAAAAAGTTAGTTTCACCATGAAATTCATTGGGTTGATTAAAAGAATCTCAAGTTTGGAATTTGCTTTCTGTAAAAATCTGTACCAGTAGAACTCTGCTCAAATGTTTGCAAAAGTGTGAATAAAAAGGGATGTAAACTTACTGGATGCAAAATTTGCTTTAAAAGTTGCCAAAAATATTTACTAACAGTTAGAGCTTTTTAGTGAGAAAAGAACTACACACTCATACCTCACACCAGCCATTTACAGACACAATTAAACCAAGTTTCTAATTTTCAATCAACACATGCACATTACCCAATGAGCCCCCAAAACCACTCAACACAAGATTACTGCAAAATCCTAGAGTAATTATTAGAACATTTGGTCTAACTCCAATTAAACTAGCCTTTATGCTTATTTCTATAGGCACAGTCTCTTTGCACTCTGGAATGCAACCCAACACCCAACTCCATTAAACTTTGTAAAAACTATGAAAATGTACAACATGTAACCAATTCAGTAGCCAGTGTTCTATTATGAGCACTCTTCTTTCCTCCTGTGAGCCCAAGAACATGCTGTTTTTGAAACACTGAACTGTCTCCTATTTTTTGTCTCCAAGAACTTAGAAACCAAAATACAAAATTTGATTTCTATGCTTAAAGAGGGATTCACTTGTATGCAAACACTAAATATGTGAATTTGCCAAGTGGAAGATATGTTTTAAAAGAAGAAAAAAACGGGGTCATAGTCATTTCTTCTTTCCCAACTCCTGAATTTTTGTAACAAGCCTGTGCATTTACACTTCCTACTTTGGAAGTAAACATTCCACATGCACTCAGATCTAAATTCTGACTCAGCCCAGAGGCACATAACCATAGGAGTTCCAACTTACTGGAGGCTACACAATGCCTACAAAGGGAATGGTATACACCTAATGTCCTGCAGAGTTGAGCTCTTAGCAGGTGCCATTTGCAGTAGTGAAGAGATGGAATTTCAGGGACGTGCAAGGAGATAGCCATTGGATCTGCAACAACTCACATCCACCAGCCAAACATCTCCCCTTCAAAGCCCTTTCCCCTCAGAAGAGTATTCTATTTCTCCTCCCTACCCCAGAAAGAACCCTGTAAAAATTCCATTTACTTTGTCCATTGGCACTGGATTTGTTAAATGTCATGCTTTAAATTATGCGCTTACCTAGAAAGACCAGCTAACATGGTTATGCAGCAGGTTCTGCTCCCTGCAAAATTAACTTTAAAAACATAAATAGTCCATGTAAGAGTCTATTCTCCACAGGCCAATTCCTTTGAGGGATATAACAGGATTTTTAACACAGTTGTAAAACGGTAACAAATAGGTAGTTCAGACACAAACCATATACGTTACTTTACCAGAAACTGATGTTTAAAAACTGATGTTGACAAAACCGTACTTAACTGCTGTGTAGGCATAAAAAGCAGCTGAATGGACAATACTGTTTGGTTGTTTTTTTTAACACCTACAGTTGAATACTGAAATGAGGGAGGAACTTGAATCTACAAATTAATTAGGAAAGAAGAAGTCCATTCCTATTGCCCTGTGAATGGACCCTGCAGGGCCAGGTTCATGCAACAGGCATGAACTGAAGTTTGCAGGCTTTGTTCATCTCTAAGGCCTGGTCTACACTAGGGGGTGGGTTCGAACTAAGGTACGCAAGTTCAGCTACGCGAATAGTGTAGCTGAACTCGAACTACCTTAGTTCGAACTACTTACCCGTCCTGACGGCACGGGATCGAAGTCATTCGCGGTGGTGGAGTTCCGGAGTTGACGGGAGCGCGTTCGGAGTTCGATCGCTACCCGCCGACCCGGGCGGGATAGTATGGACGTACCCTAAGAGTAGCTCTTCAGTAATCTCATTTTGCTCCCCATGATGGCATGCAAAACATGAGGTCCTATATGTTAAAACATACATTACTTCCAGATGTAACAAGGGATTCATTGTGTTCAAGCTTAAGTCTTAAAAAAAAGAAGTGAAAAATGTATTTCTCAGGGTTGAGATTTTGTCATGGGAGGGGAAAAGTGGGGGCTGGTTTTTTGCTTTTTAAAAAATAAACAGGAAATGCTGTAATAAACAAAAAACTCTGTCCACATGAAATTTAAAAAAGCTGCAGGAAATAAAATCGTGGGGGTGAAATTTACATAGCAGCAAAATCTAATTGATCTGGAACTGAAATAACATTCCTTGAATTGTTTAGTACATAAAATTATGAAACATCACAAACCAGATAACCAGTCTACTCACAGTACACTACTTGGCACTTCCTTGAAACAGCTATTGCTTTTATTGGCTATGAATTAAATATTTTAATATAGTAAATGCTCTGATTTCATCTAAAAGTTTCCACCTTTAATAGGTGGATTAGTAAACTGAGTTTTTTAAGATCAAACAATAAAAAGTGATAAGTAAAGTTGGTTGAAATATCATTGATCCTTCCTATCCAGCCTACAGAAACAGGAGTTGAACTACCTGTTTGAAAGGTCTTTTTGCTTGGCAGCAAACTTAAATACATTTTACTGAAAAGTGTCAGGATTTTCTACCTGGAAGGCAAATGTTCCCATACTACTGAAGGAAATGACACCTTCCTTTATTTGCCAAAGCAAACAATACAATTAATTACTTTGCAGTAATACTTTATCACCTTAGCCAACAGAATTAGAATTTTGAGAAGCTAAATCTCTTGATGTAACTGCCTCAAAGAATGCATTTTTGAAATGACTGAAAACAGTACGTAATTCAGGTAGTTTTTATTCTATACATTTAAAAAAAAATAGATTAGATATTTGGTATACAAGTCTGATTTATCTCCAGAAAAAACTGTCCAATCTCCCAAAGTTCAATAAAAATATGCAAACTTTTTCCATTCTATACTACCTAAAATTGAAGCGCTTCAAAAATCCACTCCCTAATGGCAAGCAGGCATCTTTCCTAACTGAACATCTAGGGTTTCTTCACAAAGTAAGTTTCTAGCCCTTATAGTTAACAACCTTCCAAAAGACAAAGAATCCTGTGGCACCTTATAGACTAAGAGAAGTATTGGAGCATAAGCTTTTGTGGGTGAATACCCATTTCGTCAGACGAAAGCTGACCCACGAAAGTTTATGCTCCAATACGTCTTTTAGTCTATAAGGTGCCACAGGACTCTGTCACTTTTTACAGATCCAGACTAACACGGCCACCCCTCTGATACTTGAAACATGAACTGAGGATAAATCAACACTGTACTATGTTCTTAAGTCTGCACGCAAACAGTGCCAGCACTTTGGCCGCCCTTCATGTTTTCACTTTGCTGTAACAAAGTGAAAACTGATCAGGCTAGTTAGTTTTCACAGCTACTGTTGGGAATCCAGAGTCAACGCTGAAACTGACAAGAATCAGGTCAATTACACTGTGCTACATATTGGGAAAGCTGTGAGCTGCGGTAGCAGAGGTGCTACTAGCCAGGATGGGCAGGGAAGCACTGGAGGAGCTATTCACTGGGGAGCAGTGATTTCCCTACACCCCCCCTGAATTTTCCCAACACCCCCCCAAGTTTTGTGAGCTAGTTACATACCAATTTAGTGACTGTTTGGAAATCTGAATTTAAACTGAAACATTAATACACACTTTAAAAGCTTATACAGTGTATGGTAAAATATGTCAAGTATCAGAGGGGTAGCCGTGTTAATCTGGATCTGTAAAAGCAGCAAAGAATCCTGTGGCACCTTATAGACTAACAGACGTTTTGCAGCATGAGCTTTCGTGGGTGAATACTCACTTCTTCGGATGAAAGTAGTGGAAATTTCCAGGGGCAGGTATATATATGCAAGCAAGAAGCAAGCTAGAGATAACGAGGTTAGTTCAATCAGGGAGGATGAGGCCTTGTTCTAGCAGTAGAGGTGTGAAAACCAAGGGAGGAGAAACTGGTTCTGTAGTTGGCAAGCAATTCACAGCCTCATCCTCCCTGATTGAACTAACCTCGTTATCTCTAGCTTGCTTCTTGCTTGCATATATATATATATATATATATATATACCTGCCCCTGGAAATTTCCACTACTTGCATCCGAAGAAGTGGGTATTCACCCACGAAAGCTCATGCTGCAAAACGTCTGTTAGTCTATAAGGTGCCACAGGATTCTTTGCTGATAAAATATGTGTATCTGAAAAAGTATAATATATTTGAAAAGTATGAACATAGACTAGCTTCCTTGCTTCCTTATACAGCTGTTTTTTATGATGTCAGTGCATTCATTTAGTTGATGTTGGCCAACCTAATAATTTCAAATGATGATTTGTAAGCAAAGTCTAAATGAGTTCTCCCTGACAGCTAGTGATGAGCTGGGGGCTAAGGCTTCAGGGCCAGATTATATTTACATTCACACCTAGTCTACTAGGTATCCAGCAAACAGAGCTGTGTTGTCCAAGTGATAGATTTTGGCTGGGGTTGGGTTACAAACCACTTGAATGTCGGGGAAGGGGGGATGAAATGTTGTTCTTATTGTATGAGTAAAGGGCAGTAGAACTGTACTTAGTCTGTGATGATTTTAAGGCATCAAGGGAGAGGGTGGGGACCTGTCCCTCTCCACTGTTTAAAGACAGAGCTGATTAGGCTCCATGGATAGTCTTTTGTTCTGTTAAGTGACCACTGCAGCTGAAATCACTGACAATCAGGTCTAAGTGCTTAGTCCTGTTGTGGGGACAGTGTTCCTGTGGGGACAGTGTTTTTGTGTAAGAGACAGCCCAGACTGCACTAGCAGCAAGGTTCCCGCACTGAGAGCTCAGCTGAAATCACTGAGAGCTGGGTGGAACCTCAAGAGACCAACTCGCAGAGGTCACAGTGGTAGGTGACAGCAGAAGGTGACTGTGCAGGGCCATTGGCAACAGAGTGGTAAAGTGAACCATGGCACAACGAACAGCCGTGGCCAGAGCAAACTGTGCCTTTTTGTCCCCCACCTGGAAGGTGTACTCACGTGAAAGCACCTCTGAACTCAGTCTCCACTGACCAAGGACAACACCGGTGAGTGGAGTGCGGTGGAGGGAAAAGTGAGGGGCACGTTAAATAAACATTTGTTTGTTGGACTATATTTTAGTCACTTTGCTCCAGAATGCTGGATTTGTGACTGGGAATGGAAACTTATATAAATATGTTTCCCAGTAGGCCAAGATTTTTAAAATGCAGTATTTGCCAAGGTTGTTATCTCACATTGTTGCTATCTTGGGAGGTCATTATGTTTGGGAGTTTCTGTACTAAACATTTTTATTATAATTAATTTTTACATAAGAATGGTCAGACTGGGTCAGATCCATGGTCCATATAGCCCAGTACCCTGTCTTACAACAGTGGTCAAGGCCAGGTGCTTCAGAGGGAATTAATAGAACAGGGAATCATCAAGTGATCCATCCCCTGTTGCCCATTCCCAGCTTCTGGAAAACAGGCTAGGGACACTCAGAGCATGGCGTTGCATCCCTCTCATCCTGGCTAATAGCCACAGATGGACCTGTTCTCCAGGAATTTATCTAGTTCTTTTTAAAATCCTGTTATAGTTTTGGTCTTCACAGCATCCCCTGGCAAAGAGTTCCCTGGGTTGACTTTATATTGTGTGAAGAAATACTTCCTTTTGTTTTTTTAAAATCTGCTGCCTATTAATTTCATTGGGTGACTGCTAGTTCTTGTGTTATGTGAAGGATTAAATAAAATTTCCTTATTCCTTATTCACACCAGTCAAGATTTTGTCGACCTCTATCATATCCCCATTAGTCATCTCTTTTCTAAGCTGAAAATTCCCAGTCACTTTAATCTCTCCTCCTGTTTCATACCCCTCATCATTTTAGTTGCCCATCTCTGTACCTTTTCCAATTCCAATATATATTTTTTAGGATGTGTGACCAGATCTACACACACTATTCAGGGTGTGCATGTACCATGGGTTTATATAGAGGCAATATGATATTTTCTGTCTTATTATCTATCCCTTTCTTAATGATTCCCAACATTGTTTGCTTTTGTGACTGTTGCTGCACATGGAGTGGATGTTTTCAGAGATCTATCCACAATGACTCCAAGATCTCTTCCTTGAATGTTAACAGCTAATTCAGATGCCATCATTTTGTATGTATAGTTGAGATTGCTTTCCAATGTGCATTACTTTGCATTTATCAGCATTAACTTTAATTTGCCATTTTGTTGCCCAGTCACCCAGTTTTGTGAGATCCCTTTGTAGATCTTCGCAGTCTGCCCGGGACTTAACTATCTTGAATAATTTTGTATCATCTGCAAATTTTGTCACCTCACTGTTTACCCATTTTTCCAGATGAATATGTTGAATAGGACTGGTCCCAGTACTGACCCCTCAAGAATACCACTATTTATCTCTCTCCATTCTGAAAACTGATAATTTATTCCTACCCTTTGTTTCCCATCTTTTAACCAGTTACTGATCCATGAGAGGATCTTCCCTCTTACCCCAGGATGGCTTACTTTTCAAAAGTCAATTTAAATTAAATAAATTTTTTTTAATTTTTTTTTTTTTTTAGAAATCTAGATCTGTTATGTGTTTTGGCGTAACTTGCATTTTCCTTATGTTAAATTTGGATTATCCTAACAAAACATTTACTTTCTTCACTTTCTTCACATCAATCAAGATTTTATAGACCTTTAGCATATCCCCCCTTAGTCGTCTCTTTTCTAAGCTGAAAATTCCCAGTCATTTTAATTTCTTCTCCTGTTTCATGCCCCTAATCATTTTAGTTGCCCATCTCTGTACTTTTTGCATTTCCAGTATGTCTTTTTTGGGATAGGGTAACCAGATCTGCACACAGTATTCAAGGTGTACATGTGCCATGGATTTATATAGAGGCAATATGATATTTTCTGTCTTATTATCTATCCCTTTCTTAAAAAAGCAAAGGTTTCAGAGGAGCAGCTGTGTTAGTCTGTATTGCAAAAAGAAAATAAGCTTTTGTGGGCTACATCCGTTGAAGTGGACTGTAGCCCACGAAAGCTTATGCTCAAATAAATTTGTTAGTCTCTAAGGTGCCACAAGTGCTCCTGTTCTTTTTAAAAAAGCAAACAGAATGTTGGGAATCACTGACTGCCGCTGCACACTGAGTGGATGTTTTCAGAGAACTAGCCACAATGACTGCAAGATCTTTCTTGAGTGTTAACAGCTAATTCAGACTCCTTCATTTTGTATGTATAGTTGAGATTGTTTTCCAATGTACATTACTTTGCATTTATCAACATAAAATTTCATCTGCCATTTTTGTTGCCCAGTCACCCAGTTTTATGAGATCCCTTTGTAATTCTTCACAGTCTGTCTGGGACTTACCTATCTTGAACAGTTTTGTATCATCTGCAAATTTTGCCACCTCACTGTTTACCCATTTTTCCAGATCATTTATGAATATGTTGAACAGCACTGGTCCCAGTACCAACCCCTCAGGGATACCACTATTTATCTCTCTCCATTCTGAAAACTGATAATTTATTCCTACCCTTTGTTTCCCATCTTTTAACCAGTTACTGATCCATGAGAGGATCTTCCCTCTTACCCTATGATGGCTTACTTTTCAAAAGTCAATTTAAATTAAATACTTTTTTTTTTTAATGTATATTTTTTTTTAGAAATCTAGACCTGTTATGTGTTTTGGTGTAACTTGCATTATTCTTATGTTAAATTTGCATAATCCTAACAAAACATTTACTTTATTCATATCTCTTTTACATATCTCATTGGTCCTGACACCCCACCTGTAAATTCGAACACCCCCCCCTAATTTCAATTCCTGGGGAAATCACTGCTGGGGAGGACCACCCAGAAAAAAGCTGTGAGAACGGTAGATTAGCAGAGTCCCTCCACACACCCTCCTCCTCCTTCTTCAAGGAGCCAAAGAAGGCTTCACATTTAGTTTTTAAATGCCTGATGATCAGAGACTACAAGTGACAGAATTCCCTCAAGGAGAGAATTCCTCAAACAGCACCTTGAAAGGAATCCTTCTCCTCTCCCCGCATCTGGGGGTCACCGTGGCTCCTCCCCTCAACACTATCTGTGACAATGAGAACTACTTGTCTTACTTCAGTCCTCAGCTATCAGGTGACTAGTCAATTCTTCAAGCCCTATCTGTGAAAAGGGTGGATGAGTAAGGCTAAGTGACCGGACGTGGGCAACAGCCTGTGTGTAGATATGGGTGGGAGAAGAAAGTGAAAGAGTGATTTTGGAGGAGAGAGAAGCAGTAAAGAATATATAGTGGAGCAGGGAGACCACATAATGTAGGGAAATAAAGACACAAAGGGAGTGGAAAGAGAGGAAATAAATACAGAAGGCAATGGAGATAAACCACAATCTATTATAGGACAGAAAGGAGAAAGTGGAATTAAGTCATGGAAGGACTGAAAGCATAACAAATCAAGAAACATACTATAAGTAACATTTTGAACAATTAAATAGATTTGGATTGAGGATAAACTAAAGTTAAATATGGTACACAACTCTTTTATTCCATTAAGTTATAGGTGCTATGGCTTGGAGAGCATAGCTCCCTTTTGGCTCATAGCCTTCATCTTCTATCTATTAAGTACATTTTTCAAGCACTGCCTTTCATTCAGGGATCAAAAAGCTCTTGAATAACATTACCCACACATTGCCCCAGTGACATAAGTATACCATATCCATTTTAAAGAGGAAGGAACTAAGACGCAAAAGTAATGCATCTTTATAAGGCCACTCAAAAAACCAGTCGCAAAACTCGGCTCATGACAGGAGTCCTATTTTCAATCCCTGATGTAACCATTAGTATGCACTTCTGCTTCCTAATTTATCACTGCTCAAAGATAAATACACATGAAGATTTTGATTAATCCCACACATATCCAAGTTTACAAACCACGTTTCCAGCTGCAAGCAGAACCGCAGATGCTTGTGCACATGCTTTGTTTGCAAGCAAGTGACATTTCATGTTTCCGCTAATCCCTGTAGAGTAATTCCATTAACCCTCTAAATTTCTACTGTTTATACACCATATAATGATACTTATTTTGTGGATCATGAAAAGAGGTGCCAATCAGACTACTTATATCCCACCTTCCATAGAAGCAGATTTGCTTTAAAATGTGTCTTCCTGATACAACAGCAAGATCAAACTATTTACATTGTTGATTCCCACGTGGCCTTCTTTTAAAAGTGATGGGAGCCAAATCCTATCTTTAGAACACCATGTGAACCTGTGCAAAGAATTCTGAAACACGACTGAGGAAGATCAGAAGCAAGTGACTGAATAAAGGACGGCATAAGTCACAATTAAAAAAAAAAAAAAGGTGTTAAGTACCTTTAGCTAATGTAATTTTACATACCATGGCCTGCAGTTGACATGCGCCCCCTACACAACATAATTCTAAACATTTTTTTTTAAAAGGAGGATTAAATAGCCCCCCAAGGAAATATTTGTGCAGCATGTACTTACATATATTTCACTGTGGTCAAAGCGCTTCTTGAGGTTATTAATGAATGAATCTTCACTAAGAGGCTCTAAAAGGACCATATCTCCCACTCCAATCATGTTGTCTAGAAGTGATGTCTTCACCTCCATTTTGGCCATTTTCCTCTATTGGGAGAGAAAAAACCATTTGAGCACGATTAATTTGAAAGGGTCTATTTATTCACATTTATAGGAGCTATCCAGGAGTTTGGCTGAACATCACACAGGAACATAAATACATTGAGTGTCATTTCTATTAAATGTTTTTCAAAATGTTATATTTTTAATCTAGAAAGGACAGAATTCACAACAATAATTCAAAGCAACGTGGACATAAAACAAAGGCACCCAAAACATAGCCCACGAAGTCCTAAGACACAGCCCTTGTTTGCTAGATATCAAATACTGAGAGGCAATTCAAGGTGGCTAAAGATTCCAACAGGTCAGAACCCAAGATTCCTTTATTTGTTTTCATGGACGATAAGCTAGAAACAAGTAAATGTTTTGATTTACAGTTAATTTATATGGATACATTTCAAATTCAGGGCCCAATCCTGAAGTCCCTATGCAAGCTGATTTTTCCAGGGACTTAATGAAAAGTTCCCACTTTTAAGAAGTCAATTGTTTTTAATACTGAAAATCAAGAACTGAATTGCAACTTATGCATAGAATCCAGACTTTTTTATTACAATAAAAATATGTTCAAGTGTACGCAAACCCAACTTTCTATTGATTTTTAGAATGCCCAGACATTCATAAAAATTTTGCTTTTTATGGGCTTACTGTCCGTATTCCAATTTGATTCAACTTTTCCCATCTTCACCTTCCCTCTGCTACTCCAAACAATCTTTTAGATTCTTAAAAGTAAAACTACTTAATTGACTTAAGTCAGACAAGAAAGCTATTCTAAATTATACATTGCATTTCCTATGTTTTTGGGTTTATTAATAGAATCTTTCCTTAGTATTCACAACATAATAGTCTGGACTGTCTACCATCCAATCACTGTGGAACTATACCTTTACTGCTCTTTGTCAAATAATTAATTTTCTTAACTCCTTTCAACTGGAATGCAGACACTCAACAATTTACTTCTTATTCTTATGGAGATATACCTATCTCATAGAACTGGAAGGGACCTTGAAAGGTCAAGTCCAGTCCCCTGCCTTCATGAGCAGGACCAAGTGCTGTCCCTGACAGGTTTTTGTTTGTTTTGGTTTATTTTTGTGCCCCAGATCCCTAAATGGCCCCCTCAAGGATTGACCTCACAACCCTGGGTTTAGCAGGCCAATGCTCAAACCACCGAGCTATCCCTCCCCCCATCCTTCTAACTTCATTTGCTGAAACCAGAGATAATTTCCTGAACAGATCTTTTCAAATCAAATAGAAAATAAATGGCTCCAAAACTGTGGGCACGTCTACGAAGAAAAAAAACCCCACAGCTGGCCCATGCCAGCCAACTCAGATTTACAGAGCTTGGGATACAGGACTGTTCCACTCCATGTCCATTTCCAGGTTCAGGCTGGAGCCTGAGCTCTGGGACCCTGCTACCCCACAGTTCGAGCCCCAGTCAGCTGGCACAGGACAGCCATGGGTTTATCTTTGTTATGCAGATACACTCTAAACTTCCCTTAACAGGAACAGGAGAAAATTGAGGACCAGGATCAAGCCGAGGAATTCAGGAATTCATACATGTAAACGTTTTTACAACAAAATTAAATAATTGATCAAAGGCTGCATTGTAAATGCTGAACTACAGATAGGTGAACAGCCTTGTGACATCACAAACTCAAATAAATTTTGAGATTACTGTGCAGCCATGCAAATTTATAACAGTAGAATAGCCATATTAATGAGCAATGACCTGTCAGTAATAAGTATCTGGGCTGTCATCTTCTGTCTATTCCTCCACAATGAATTCTAGTTTTATGTTATTTTTTTCTTGTTTTCTTATGAAAACTAGTTTAAATAAAGTTTCTGTAGGGGATTTAGTTTATACAATCAGTGATAAGCAAACTGTTTGCATGTTTACTGCTATCACATTTACATGATTTCCTATAAAAATTAATCTGAAACTATTCAGTCCAGACTACCCTTTTACCTCCTATTTGCAACTATGACCACCGCATAATTATGCACTATTTAATTTTTGAGCTGTAGTTCAGATATCCCTCAAATCATCAACCCAGACTCAAGGCATGTTTGATGTTATTCCAAGTTCAACCAAGAAAACTTGCAGCTCTACCTAAGTTAACAGAAGTAATAGTTACAAGACTCCCAACCTTAACCAAACCCGGGAATCTTAGAAATTCACATGGATATGTGAAAGCTATCTCATAATCATGCTGGACTGTGGTAGGCAACTGTTGCTAGGTCAGTCTTGCTATACGAACAAGAGAGCATTTCCTTGCATATTGGAGAAAGCCATTTCATCAAAACCTTGGTTTAGTCCTAAAAAAAAAAAACAGCTCCTGAATTAGTTAAAAAAAAAATTAAAATGCACTCCAAAAGTCATGCCATAGGTCTGACTTGGATTTGTACATCTTTTCCACTCATCCCCGTCAAACTACTTTTTAGAAACCACTGATCTGACTTTAAATTGTATATTTACTCTCCACGGGATTTTTTTCTGCAACTAATGTCCAACTATTTTGTATGAGCTGTTAAAAAAAAGTCCTCCTCGAATATGGAATTTATTAAATATTGAGTCAGTACCAAAAAAAGTTCAGCTAGCACAAAACCCTAATATGGTCAACTGTAACCTAAAATTTAAGTCTAGCCAGTAGAGCTCATTTACCGCTCTGAAATTACAAACCACCTACCATGCTAAACACATCATTGCTATGGAATTTCAAGACCGGGAGTACACAAGCCGTTAAGCCTATTCATATACTGCTCAACTAGGAGGCACTTACAAAAGGGATGCACTAAGTCACCATTCCCAGCATGCAAAGCAAGAACAGTGCATGACTTACAGAGATGAGTCTACTGATAGTATTGGAGAAAGGAATTCACAAGGTTTATTCAATTCTAAGACTTTTTTGCAGTAATCTAGCACCATAGTATCATTGGTCATTTCTATCAGCTTTAGAACAGGAAGATATTACTGACCTAGATAGTAAAACTGGGATAATATGCTGGCTACACCGCATGATTCAACAATTATTTTCTAAATCAATTTCAGTAATTTAAAGGACATTTTTGAAGGCCAAACGTTTGGTTTACATTGAAACTGGTACAATCCAAAAATATTCTACAATCCAAATGGTTTAAGCCACCATTTTGGGATCCTATCTGCGATTCTTACTCTGGCACAGTTGTCACAATGGAAGATTTAAGCAAGCTTGCAGGATGGATTTAGTTTAGAAAGAGGACAGAGAAGAAGCAAGTGGAAAAGGATTTTTAGTATACGGATATTATATTATTAAGAACCACCACCAATAATGCAAAACACACATTAAACAATTAGACTTATGCTAATAGAATAATTAAGAATAGAATAGAATAGTGGGGAAGAGGCATTAAAATAGAATCGTTAAGGTTTGTCAGGCAGTTTGAAAGTGCAGGGTGCATTGTAAGTGCCAAGTATCATTATTGTTAAAGAAAGAGGACTTTGAAGAAATACTAAGAAGAGTCAACGCTATATTTCAGTAGAAAATGTAAAGTCCTATGTTGCACTGGTAAGGGAATAAGTTTCAGCCACGACATTCATAGATCGATTTGTAAACTTTGGAACTCAAATCCATGTTAGGCATCTAATTAAATTTTTTAAAGGTGCTGAGACCCAGCAGCTCCCATCGACCTGTAATAGAGCTAGTGTTCTCAAAGTCACCCAACTTCCTAAATAGAGACTTGTTTTTGAAAGTTTTTGCCCTTCAACTATAAAGCAATGGTATGCTTCTGGAATGGATTAGGTAAAACTAATGTTGCCAAGCTTAAAAATGAAACCTAACTGCCAGCATTAGCCAGTGCAGTGGATGGCACTTATAAAAACAAAAAAGCCAATTTGGTTAAATGTCAGATGTGTTAATTATGTTTTGCTTTTTTATATAAACACAAGAATGACTTTTGCTTTGGTTATTTCCTCTATACAAATTACTGACCTGAGAAAGATTTGGAGATACTGAAACTGTGTAATATTAAGACCATAGAAAAGCTTAATAAAAATGGCAAACCCCAGATTTACCTAACCCATTTACAGCTGTATCAAGCTCGTGTGTATACACTGTATGAAACAGTTGTGTAAAGTTTACAGTTGTAAATTATTAAATTTTAGTATAACAAGAAGTTGGCTCAGGGGAAAAAAACACAACAAAAAAAAAACTCTGCTGATCAGATTTTTCCCCAAATATTTTCTGAACTCTCCCACGCCCACTTGCTAGTTCCCTCCCTATTAATCTTCCTCATCATCCCCAGAGTGTACTCCATCTCCATCCCACACCACCATCCCTGTTCTCTTCCTGTCCAGTGGCCAGCTTTCTCCTTCCTCACGCTTCCTCCTGGCCCTGTTCCCACTTAACTTGCATAGATTTCAATGAATTTTACATTATAAAAAAGTATGTTCAATTGTCCAGAATCTTGTCTATGTTAGATAGAAACATACTGCAACAAGCCAAGAAAAACCTTGGGCACAGATTTTCACTTAAAAATAAAAACATAAGAACGGCCATGCTGGGTCAGACCAAAGGTCCATCTAGCCCAGTATTCTGTCTTCCAACAGTGGCCAATGCCAGGTGCCACAGAGGGAATGAACAGAACAGGTCATCATCAAGTGATCCATTCCCTATCGCCCATTCTCAACTTTGGCAAACAGAGGCTAGGGACACCATCCCCGCCCATCCTGGCTAATAGCCATTGATGGGTCTATCCTCCATGAACTTATCTAGTTATTTTTTTAACCCTATTATAGTCTTGACCTTCACAACATCCTCTGGCAAAGAGTTCCACAGACTGTGCGTTGTGTGAAGAACTATTTTGTCTTGTATGTCTTAAACCTGCTGCCTATTAATTTCATTTGGTGACCCCTAGTTCTTGGGTTATGAGGAGTAAATAACATGTCCCTATTTACTTTCACCACACCAGTTATGCTTTTATAGATCTCTATCATATTCCCCCTTATGTGTCTCTTTTCCAGTGGAAGAGGACATTTTAGTGTCTCAGTACCCAAAGCTCTCCTGACAGCGCTGGACTCATGCAAAGCTCCAATTTCAGGATGGTTAAAAAAAGTAGTCCTTGCCATCACTACAGTCTACTCTCTATACAAAACATTTGTGAAATTAAAGGCAAAGTTATCAGCAACACCAACAACTTGAAATCTCGGAGGAGTTAGAAGTAGCTTTAGGTACCGTACCTGGTCTTCAGCCTCCCTGTCAGTTTTTGTGATTTTGCAATCCCACTTACATATGTTTCATTTCCCTGTCACTGCAGAATAGACCCACACAAATAAAGTAAACTTTCTGACCACATACAGGAAACAGTGAAAATGACTAGATACATAGTGCTGCCAAATGGAGACAAGAGAAACGGAGAAATGGGGAAAATACTTATCTTTTTTGTCAGAGTAATTTTGTGCTACATCTGACAAAAGCATGAACAAAAATTCAGAAAGAAATAGGATTTGGAAGTTGTTGATGTTCCTTTATTAAAAAAAAACACATGCCACTGCCCTCAAACTGATGCACAGAGTACATATATACAGGAAATTGAGTATGCTGATAGGGAAACAGCCCTGTTGGACACAGTGACATCGACCTAGATTCTTGCCAAGGGCACACTCACTGAGAAAACTATGGTGCTTCGTTCACCCAACACCAGAGCATTCAGCATCTAGCATGTAACACACTGCTGATTCTGACCCAGGAAAACATTAGCAAGGGCTGCTGATTCCCCAACTCTTCAGTCTTTGGGACAGAGCAGAGCACAGTGGAGCAGCAGCATTGTTGCCTGGAACTCTTCTTCAGGGAGAGAGTCTATAACCTCCTGCTTCTCCCAAGATTGTTCAAAGATGCTGAGATGTGGCAATGAAAGGACTGAGGAAAAGAGCGGGGGAGGACAACTGCCAAGCAGCGAGAGAACTTTGGTGCCCAATGACTTCCTGCTAGGAGAAGAGTGGGTTCAAACCCCTCTGACAGGTATGTTGTAGACCAAGAATATTATACAAGTGAAAACACTTCCTTTGCTTCTGTACACTGCCTTAAGCTTTGGCCAACAGATGACCATTTTATGAACACCTTTTTCCCTCACCAGGCAATAGTTTACTGCAGTTACACTCTGAACCAGTCAATATTTGCCTTTTTAAAGTAGTTTGTAATTTTGGCTTTGTTTTAAAATTAAACAATGCTTGTTATGTCTTATCTAGAATTGAAAAGACACTTCTAAAACTTTGCTCAATGTTTTGTTGGTTTTCAGTAAGTGTCAAACATTGAGAGGACTTTACAGATTCCTCAACTAGTTAACCACAAATGGGTTCAGTAAATTATGAAAGCTAAACAAGAGATAGTGAGGTATATTTATTTATATTAAGAGTGAGGGAATGTTTTTATTAAGAGCAATTAAACAGCAACAATTTCTACTGCTAAGCAATGTTTCTGTCAGCATAAAGACAAAACACTCACCCCACTCATCCAAAAATATTGCCACAACAGAAATGGCAATACCAGCTGTTGACTGGTACTATGAGATTCTCCACATGTATCTCCAGTGGTAGAAAAGTTGTGCTATGTTATATTGACTTCATTTTAATGCATACATAAAAGGGGACAGAGAACAATTGCACAGGGAAACAATTTCAATTCCCAGCTACTGAGAGTCCAATATCACAACATTAGTGTTCAGTTGCCATAAGAATTCCATAGCAAAAGACACACTAAATTGGGTTAGCTTTTAAACAAAGACATAAGAAGCTATATTTTTCAAGATATTTAAGATGTATTCACTTGCCAAACAATTGATAGTAGCTCAGGTAAATATTTCTAGTTATGGAATTTAACTAAACTCCCTTAAAATTCACTATCCTATGTGCTTGAAGTAGCCTGCAACCCCTCTTCTGTCCACCTTTGGGGCTTCAAAGCTCTCAAGGTGCACCAGAAATGGGCTGCCTGCTGCATATCTTACAAAAACACAGAAGCTCAATTTAAAGTAGTCCCCTACACATTTTGGAATGTAAATAGAAGATGAGTACAGCTGTACTACGTAAGTTATGGACTCACTATATGCAAAAAACAATTTACCATTTGAAGAACCCTTTACAAGAATAATGACAGAACAATGCAAAATGCATGGACAGTATGCATTTTTCAGAAGCTCGTAACTTGCTCTAATCAAAACTAGTTTTCTTCTCAGTGCAAGTAATTTCCATGTCAAACATCAACTTTTAACTCATTTTAACAACAGAGCTGTTCAGAATTGCAAATGTTTTTCTGATTGAAAAATATACTTTCTATTAATAGCAGAACTGTTGTATTCCAAGTTTCAGAAAGTTCTAAGCAAATGAAAACAGGGGATTAGAATGAAAACTGCTATGCAACCTTTATTATAATCAGTGGTGGCTACTTCTACTACGATTCTTTGAGAGTCACAGAGAAAATTACTCGGCAGACCATTAAAGATTCACAGCAGCGCTTTAACTGAAAAACAAATTTCTATAGCCCAAAAAAATTATATGGCACTGATTAAGTAATTTGCAGGCTTACATGTGCTTGTGGTTTGTCATATACATGAGAGGCCAGTTAAAATATGTATTACTGACCACAGGTCTGCAATTATGAGGAGTAATATTACCTTCCCAGTTGCTAAGGAACTGAATCATCTCTTTAAGTAGTTTAAATTTTATAGGGACTGAACATATTTGGGAGTTTAGAAAAACTAGACTTCAAAGAGAAGTGTATTATTTTATTGAAAATGTATGTCACTCATTGACATTAATGAGGATTAAAACTTAACATCTTTGAGGTGATTCAGGTTATTGTAATTTTTTATTTAGAATTTTAAACTACATTGGATAGATTACTCCAACTCTATTTAACTTGTGATGGCAGACTCCCCAAGAGAGTTGTATGTTCTCAGGGACTGCCCATGGGTGCTTTATTGATATCTTTTTGTGATATAAACATGTTGAGAAAAATCACAAGATATTCTGTATTTAACCACAAAAGGCAAAGGCCATGAGAGTTATATGTACTAAACAAAGGTTTTTTTCCCTCCTGCTCTTAACTGACTGAAGATTAATTGAGTGCTGAAGGGTAAACTATGTTATTTACATTTGTCCTATGCGTCTCTCTGATTTACTCTGATATCCGTTATATATAGATATACATATAGATATAGATATTCCTTATTATAAGATTACTTTTTTGGTCTAGATAAAACACTTCCATTTTATTCTCCTGTATGTGTAATTTTTCAAAGTACTTGCAATATTTATTATATGTACTCAATATCTAGTTACCACCAGTTATCGTACTAGGTTGTTGGTCCGTTTCCTAATTCAGTGGTTTATATCTTTACTTTAAAAGAGATCTCTACTGGTTAATCTGGCTTGGTAGGCTTTGAGGAGAATGCTTGCTACTGAAATATCAGCCTGACAGACATTTTTTAGCACCTATTAAAAGGTAGTCTTAAAATATCGAAGATGTTTTAGGCTCCGCTTACATTCTGGGTAAGTTCCATTTAAGTTTTTAAATTATACCAATAGGTTTAAAAGATTATAGGTGTGGTACAACCTTTTTTTGCAACAGCTTATTCTGTACCCTGAATATAGTTTTGCTATTTTAAGTTACTTTAGCTTGTTTGGGGTGAGTGCATTGGTTACTCTCCCACTTCCCATTTTCTGTACGGCTGGGAACAGCTCCCTAGTAATGGGCTCCATGTTCCTGCTCCATGGCAAAATTCCCACTGACTTCATTAGGAGTAGAAGCCATCCCATAGAGAATATTTACTTTTAAACTTTCTTTAGCCACATTTTAACTGTAGAATTTTGTAAACATTCTCATCTCCAGTATATAAACTTGACATCAATTTAAAAAAGTGTGTCCATTTTTAATCCTACATTGTTAGAAGCAACACCTCAAATTGCTATAATTAAAAATAGAGAAATATCATTGTAATGTTTTTCCAGTTTGTTTTCTTCTTGCACTTAAATGCATTTTTTAAAAATAGAACCACTTTGCTGTAGTCTCAGTCAATTTGCTTATGTGGGTCTCTCCACTTAGAGAGAAAGATAAATCCTTTTTAAAGAATAGCAAAAAGAGATTGTAAAACCATGTCAGGGACAGATGTTGAACCTGAAACTAACTTAAAACTACGTGTTTTTTTAAATCACAGTCTAGATATTTGGTTGATAGTGCCATTTGAACTACATGAAATTTTAGGCCATACAGGTATTTAGTACAGAACATTAAACACCTGGGAGACAGTCAGTTAAGAAAATACAAATACTAGTTTTCACTACTATTGGTTGTATAGTTGAATTTCAGTACAGAGGGGATGCCCTTTTAACTAGTTACCTTAATCTTTCAAACTGCTCTTAAATTTAGTGCTAATTTTTTATTTCATGCCTGATTCAAAGGTTATGTTTGCATAACTGTTAAAGAACAGAGCCACATACACCAAGCTAGGAAATTTTTGTTTATTTTAAGTGTCATAACTTTGGCCTGCTAGCAGGCCACAGTTCATGTTCAAAGACCCACCAACAGCAGATCCCGGCACATTATTATATATAAATGGCCAGTCTTCACCACACACAGTCAACAAATTTTTTCCAAGTGAGGCCTACCTCCTTTGGGAGAGATATTACATTCAACATGAAGCTATATGCCTCACTTACACTCCTACAATAATAAAAATTAATACTTGTACTTCCTTTTACACACACAGAGAGCAAGTCATTCCTTTATCCATTCAGTGCTAACCACACACCTCTGTGCAACATGAGACAGCTGGAATTATAAGTTTCTATTAGCCATAGAACAATAGTGACATGTCACTCAAGGTCCTTATATGATAAAGTGTATTACAGTCAGTGGCAATCTTGCTGTCAAATCCATGCATGCTGTTTTGAAATATTTACTCTTCTGTCAAGTGCTAAGTGGATGAACAGTCAAAGATGTCTGAAGAAAGTCAACGAAGATGACCCAAAAAAAAAAAAAAAGAGAGAGACAGGCCACAGCAGTAATAAACATCCAAACACTGGATCCATCTGGGGGTGAGAGGGAAGGATGCCACAAGCATAACAACTCACGCTGATTAATAACTTCAGTGTACGAATGGATCAAGCTTTTCTCCCCATTGGACACCAAGCTAATCAAATTACTGATGCTTCAGAAAATCCAAATCCCATGGAAAATATTGGTCCCTTTCTGAGCATGATCCACTCTCCTCTCACCACCAGTCCTTGAATGGTGAGCTCTGATCTCAATCCATCCCAGCTATACGAGGGATTGGATGCAACATGTCCCTCACCTCCATTTAAACATACACTTCTGCAAGAACTAATTGCCCAAAGCCAGGAACTTACAAAGACAAAAGTACCTTCTGACAGTAGCTTTTCAATTGTTCATTTCCACGTTTGGTATGTATAACATAAGAGGACAGACAAGTCACCAGAAAACCACCAATATCCGGACACAGCCCCCCACCAAAAATAATTAACAGACCTCATATTCATGCAATCCAATCTGCCAATCCTGAAACACACCCACTGCCTGGCAACCCAGCCCGTTAGCTCCAGCGGGTACCTGCAGTTCCATTCATCTTCAAGAGGGCAGGTGTGACAGATGAACTGTGGAATAGGATGCAAGAGGCTAATCCACTACTTCACAAGAGTTCAAACGGCTTCACTAGCTGCAAGGAGAGCCAAATGGGGAATCTGCCACTAAAAGAAGCACACTGAGGGTATGGCTACACTTACGGTTTGCAGCGCTGGTCATCCAGCTGTGTAGGAGCAGCACTGGTGTGTGGCCACACTCACAGCTACCAGCGCTGGTGTGTGGCCACATTTGCAGCAATAGCAGCGCTGTTGGGAGTGATGCATTATGGGCAGCTATCCCAGCATTCAAGTGGCCGCAACGTGCTTTTCAAAAGACGGGGGTGGAGTGGGGTCTAGTGTAACAGGGAGCGGGGGGAGAGAGAGAGTGGATTTTTGGAGCCAACACTGTGTGTTTAGCTTCCTGCCTTGAAAAATCAGAAATTTTTCCGACCCCTTAGTCTTAACTCTTAATTGCAAACAGCCTGCAGCCAACACGACTCCCCACTGTTTCATTCGCTCCCTGCCTGCCTCTCATTTGATTGTTTACAGCCAGGTACAGATGATCACAGCAAACAGGAGCTCTGTTTGTTTTTTAGATAAGCAGCAACGGCAAAACGGAGCTCCACGGAGCTCGTTCACAACAAAATAAAGAGAGGCTGCATAACAAAACAAAGAGAGTAATTTATAAAAGCATTCTGGGATACATCCTTATACCCTGGAGGCCAATCACAGCGCTGGTGTGTGGCCACACTTGATGACCAGCGCTGCAGCACCAGCGCTGGAATCCTTATTCCCCATCTGAGTGAGGTGTACGGCCAGCGCTGCAGCCAGGGAGTTGCAGCGCTGGAAGTGCCCTGCAGGTGTGGCCACTTACTAACTGCAGCGCTGGTGGAGGCTTTCCAGCACTGCAAATCGCCAGTGTAGCCATACCCTGATTGGCCTTTTCCTCCCTCCTCCCAACCCTCAAGAACCCAGAGCTCTTTTCGGATCTTTCCCATGGGCAACATCTGCTGTAAGAGACAAGAAGGGTCACAGGGGGTGGGGAAGGAAATGGTTCCCTCTACATGGCCAGAGCAAGTCAGGTGCTGTGCATAAAACCAGGATATTACTGTCAAAGGAAGACCTCAAATGTCTATGACCTCAAATGTCTATTAATCTATTAATATATTTTGACACCTGGACAAAATTGGTCCCTTAGTGAAAAAGCCAATGGTTGAACAGGCATTGGTTATGAGCACATCCCCCTAGTAGATAGGTGACTTCAGAAACATTGCAGTTCAGACATTACCTTTAAAAGCTGTAATAGATCTATTTCCCTGCCATCGTTTTCCATGACTGTTTGTGCTGCACACTGATTTCTGTTCTGGGGAGGTTGGCAGCCTTGTGACTACACTACCACTTATGTCACATGCATCCGACGAAGTGGGTATTCACCCACGAAAGCTCATGCTCCAATACGTCTGTTAGTCTATAAGGTGCCACAGGACTCTTTGCTGCTTTTATAGACCCAGACTAACACGGCTACCCCTTGGATACTTATGTCAGTATAACTTATGTCGCGCAGGAGTCTGAATAAGCCACCCCTGAGCAATACAAGTTACACCAACCTAAGCAGCAGTGTGAACAGTGCTTTTGGCGGGAGAGCTGCCCCGCTGTAAGCTCTCTACTGTAGCCATAGCCTTGGTAACAGAAAAGCAGAGCGGGAAGAAGGTTTTATTTTTGTTTGTTTTTTAAGAGTGCTGTGAGATGGGGAAGAGATGTTGCAAACAGATTAACTCCGAATTTTGAGCTAATAAAGTGAAGTGTCCCTTTAAGAAAAAGAAAGATTAAAAACAAACAAAAATACAATTTATTTAAACACAATACAGAAAGTTGTATTTCAATAATCTTTACAATTTAGACTTTGGGTTTTCCTTCTCAATTGTCCATTTTCACCAGTACATCAGAAATCATCATACAATAAATCAAGTTTTCCATCAACCTAACTGCTTTATCAACAGATGGCCCCAGACAATGGAGAGAGCTTTAAAACCGGCAATTCAAACCCACAAAGATCGCTGGAGTCAAAAGGCACATGTGGCTAAGTGTCACATTACTATTAAAGCCCAGGGAGATACAGGATTTTCAATTTAGTTTTAAAATATACATTTCACAATTTTAGTGTGAAATACCTTCCTAAAATAGCCACAGAAGACACTGCCCTCGGGAAGGGGGGGAACGGACAGAGTCAATCTCACAGCACACAAACTCACAACTATACAGAGACATTGAGCTTTTCCAAATTTTGTTTCAGCAGAAACAAAAGTCAGTTGATGGTTTTCATAATGAATACATCTGCAGGCATCCCCTTATCGTAGAATTGTGTTACAAGTTACCAGGAACTCTAGAAATGCATGTGCACTAAATTTTTGCACTCTCAGAGATTTAGGCTCATCTCAGAGATCTCATATCCTCAGATTTAAACAAAAAATAAAATAAAGATGTTTTGCACCTTTTTGGTCACCAAGGTAACCTTCAGAGTCCTTGTCATCACTACATGTAACAGTTTGTAACCAGACAGAGACCAGGGTAGCTCTCAATCTGTTCTGTGTCCACAGACCATAGGGTCAATGCCAGAGCAGCTAGTCACATTTTGCCCCTACTAGATAGAGGGCTTCCCAGTGAGGAAACACCTCAGACTGGCTGCCTTTCCACTCCACTGCCTCCTGTGGCAAGGTAGGAAATCAGAGGTGTTTCACATGCTGAGGGGGCTTGCTCCATGTGCTGAGTGAGGAAGAGACAGAGCTCTCTCTCTCTCTCTCTCCCCCACCCCTCCCTTGAAGAGCTGGGAGTGTTCCTGAAATGCTCTGCCTCACAGCTGGCTCTGCAGTTCCTACTCTGGCTCCCATTACCACCATGCCAGGCTGCCACTCTCCCCCACCAAGCACTAGGACTGGAAAATAAAGCCATTCCTCCCACTCCCCCGCAACACAGCACACACACCAGGCAGGAGTGACAGACTCCCAGCTGTCCCCTCCAGCCTCACCCAGCACCCGGAAAGGAAGCAGAACTCAAAGTAAGACAGAGCAATAGGGTGAGGAGCACCAGCAGTATTTGAAGACAGTTAAACATAATATGGATAGTAACGCTAACAAAGAACTTTCTATTCAACTGGTCTTTTTAAAAACATCAGTTACCTCTTGTATCTTCTTTCCTTCCCTGACTTTGATCTACTTTTCTCTTTCTAGATCATGACCTATTCTTTCTTGCACTGTTTACAATGTCTGTTTCCAGTGCTTCTATATTGTGATGCCAACTTTTCCCAACCTAGCACTAAAAATTTCCTGAATCTGGTGAAAAATTCCCATATAAAGTTTTTTGTTTTTTGGGTTTGTTTTTTTTACAGTGCTTCTATATCCTGGGAAATTTCCCCAAACTTGGGAATTTTTGAGTAACATGTTTCAACTTGGGAAATTGGGAATTTTCATTCAAACATGTTACTCAAAAATTCCCAGATTTGGGGAAATTTCCCAGGATATAGAAGCACTTTCTCTCTCCCTCCATCCTCTTACCTTTCTTACCCTTTGTTGAGCTAATTCTCCAAAAAATCTCACCCCCAAATACTTCTCTGTTGTAACTTTTCAATCACCCCGTCCACCCACATGCATCCACTCATCCCCTCACACATCAGTTGCTGAGTGTCTAGTAAAATTTTGTGGACTATCTGGCTAAACCTACTAGCCAGGCCACAATCTAAAGGAACCCCCCCACCACTCTCTCTCTCTCTCTCTCTCTCTCTCACTACCCACTTCTTCCCTTCCTCCATTGTCTAGAGGCAACCTCCCCTGCTGGAAAAGAGAGTTGCTGGGATTCCTAGCAGGATGCTGGGCTCAGGTGCATCAGTAGGCATCTGGTAAACATGAATACACAGCCCAACCTCTCAAGCAGCTAGAAGGACCATTCCTCTCCTCTCCTCTTTTTGCTCCCCACCCTAAACCAAGAAACCTCTGGCAGCTTTCTTGGTCATTGGGAGATCTTCACTACATTCCTGAGCCTCCTAGCTGTGGTAATGGGAGACGGGTGCCTCAAGCAGCCTCTTCATCCCCTAGCCTCAGTGTTTATTGCTTTGCAAAACTACAGAAGAGGGAAATTGACCAGATTATCATCAATTTCACAGCAGGACAAGATTTACCTAACAGCAGCAGAACTAACTTTCTCTAATTGTGACATCCAGCAACTCCTTATTCAATGATCTACTAGAGGCCATATTAGGCTCTAACTCTAGGAAGTGGTTTAAACACAGGTGAATTAAAGTACTGAATCAATTCCTTCTACTTTGCTCATAAGTTTTTCAGAAGCCTTTTGTGCAAAGAGTATCACACACAGGTGTCCACATTTGGTTTTTAAGATTCAGATTAATAATTTGCAGGATCATCTAAATACAGCATAATATACCCTCTCCATTTCCTGCATTCGCTGGTTACCTTAAGGCTGCTGCTTTTTAAAAATATAAACAACAGTAACCTGTACTTATGTTCACATGATGGGGGAGGGAAAATATTATAAGGACTCCAAACAAGAAAGAAAAAATTGGCCAGGTTTTGGGTCTATGAACCTTAATCTCTATTTATTTGATACAAGTTTTTCCTAGTCATTACTTCCGTTTAATTTTTCCTATTAATAATTCTCGGTGCCACTGTAGAAGGTGCAAGTGGCAGAGAGAAAGAGTAAAGGGGTAGAAATAAGGAGAGGGAAAGGACAACAACAGAGCTTCCAAAGCATATCTGTGGGCTGGGGTAGGGAAGCTTGCACTGTTCCAGACCATGCTGTAGATGGATTAATGCACTCTAGTGCTGTTAATCTGGTACCTCTCACAAGCAATTAAAAATAACAGCTTTCTGCTGATGGTAGTGAAAAATAATCAGCTCTTTGTTATCCGTTGTTTGAATACTGAGAAATATGCATTGAATTGTTTCAATACTATTTTACCCACTACCTCACCTTTCTGCTGAGCTTCTCTAATTGTCACTTTCTCCTTCTCCCACCCACCACACCCACTCTTTCCCTACATCTGGTCCTCTTGTCCAGTGGCATAGGAATGCTGCTTATGTCCACTCCAGTAACCTTCCCTCTTCCAGGGAGAGGGAAAGGCAGAGATTATGAAGACGTTTAGGACTGAAATGAGCAGCACACCTACACCAAAGCAGTTAGGCAGCATAGTATAAATGTGGGTTAGGAAAATAGTGTAAAGGAGCACTCTGCCCCCACCGCCAAATCCCAAAAAGCCTTTGACACGCTAAACATTTCTTGCCTTCACTGTTGGCAAATTCTGGATATATGGGCTCTGTCTCTTCAGCCTTCAGTTTGTTTACTGAATTTTCCCTCTGCTTGCCTAGCTTTAAACCCCATATGTTCATTGCTTTCATTCCAAACTGTGGAATTGTTAATTTCCTTGCAAGTTTTTCCATTAGGACAGAGAGGATCCCATCCTTTCCTCTTGTCCACACTATTCCCAAGTCACTCTTTCCTGCTATTCTGTCTAGACCAGGCTTATATTTTAGGGGTTTTTTTGCTTTAGAAGTATCCTGTCAGAAGTTGCCACGTGCATCCATCCTTTGACGGACTATTAGAACGAAACAATGCTTTTCATCACCACTACAAGGTTACTAGCATGAGCAGAACATACCATGATATAACCACAAGTTTAGTTACCAACACAGATCATAAACTTTCCCTGGTGAGAAGGGGAGACCCAGGTTACCAGTTTCTGCAGGATTTATGCCTTCATCAAAAAGAAAATTATGTTTCTTGTCCTCATGGCTGTAAAGATTAGCTCTGAGGCACATCTGAATGGTTAACTGGTATATAATTGTCTTCTTGAGTCTGCAGACAATTCCAAGCAATAACTGAGCTGAACTAGTCAGCTTTACAGCTGCTCTTCAAAGCTTGGGGACAACCATGAAAGTGGCAAGAATCATGTAAATTTTACTCCGCTTCTTGGGAAACTAAGTAAAAGCAAAATCTGGAGCTATCCAAGGAAGAGCTCCGCTGTCAAAGGCTCAGGAGAACAAGCATCATGTGCTAATAACCTGCGTATGGTGTTTCCTCTAAGGCAGTGGTTCCCAAACTGGGGTTTGTGAACCCTTGGGGGTTTATGAAATGTTACAGGGGGTTCTCGGAAAAAAATTCCCTAATGGCGGACAGAGCTGTCCCTAGGGACCCCGCGGGGGCAGCACAGGGCCAGCAACCCAGAGCCTTGGGGACTTCCAAGAGCAAAGCAGATCAAAGCAAGCATCTCTATCACACTGAGGAGATTTAAACTTCAATTTTATATTTTCAAGATCACTGCTTTTATAACTTATGCTGAGGTAAGGGAGGAAATCCCTGGAAATATTCATTTTTAGGAGGGGATTCACGAGACTTGACATTTTAGTTAAAGTTTGGGAACCACTGCTCTAAGGGTATGTCTACGCTGCAATCAGACACCTGCAGCTGGCCCATGAGTCCAGCTGAGTCCAGCTCAGGGGCGCCAGCTAAGAGAGTGTTTAATTGCAGTGTAGAATTCAAGGCTCTGTCCCCAGCCTGAGCTCTGGGACCCTTCTACCTCATAGGGTCCTAGAGCCCAGAAGTCTACACTGCAATTAAACTGCCCCTTAGCCTGAGCCCAAGTCAGCAGACATGGGCCAGCCACTGGTTTTTAAATCACAGTGAAGACATACATACCTTAAGAAGGATCCTGCTCAGTTGGTTAGAGGACAGGCAGACCTACAGGGGATCCAAAGTCAGAGAGGACTGGAAAAGGGGCTCCACACTAGCCAAAGCTCCCTGCAGCGAGGGCAGGAGCAAAAGCTCTTGGAGACGGGGGCGGGGGACTCTTAAATGGGAATTAGGAGGCCTGTAGTAGTAGCCGGGATCAGGTACTGCAGACAGGTACTGATGGGAGTTGACACACTTGTTTAAGGTTCAAGCTGGGAATTCCAGAGGGAGGAGGATGTTAAGTTCCCCTTCAATTTCCCTGCAGACACAGGGCACAATGGTGAGCCCAGGAGGAGTGCCCCTAATCAAAAAGGGAAGGGTTACTTGAATGCTGTTTAGATGAACTGCATTCTTTTAATCAATAAGATTGCCAAAATGGTGTTGGACTTGCACAAGTATCTCACAGAATTGTGAGAATCCTAAGAATGGAGGAATGGAGGCAGAGACAGGAGCCTATGGCAGCTGAGAGGAGACCCGGTTACACCCACCACAAGAAAACCTGGAGGACCCACAGGAATAGAAGAGCAGAGCTTTCCCCCTGCCCAAAAAAAACCCCCTATACACATCTGCCTACAAACAATAAGGCAGTTGGGAGATGGTTTAATATGGAACCTACCTACACCTTGTGGTGGGGAAAGAAAACAAAAGTTCCAATCCAGCATCCAGAAGCGGATCAAGGGTGCTTCACATTTATCGAATACCAAAACCTGAAGCAGAAGATGGGAGCTCCAAACAGAATTCAGAGACAGCCCCCAGGCAGGAATCCCAAAACTCTCCATAACACCTGTGGATTTGGACTGTGGTGAGGAGCTATATAGCCTGTTCCCATTAGGAACAGTACAAAGGAAAAATCTGCACTTCTGACCATCTGATTCTGGGAACTGTGAAGCACAAATTAATAGGGCTATCGATTAATCGCAGTGAACTCACGCAATTAACTCAAAAAAATTAATCACAATTAATCGCACTGTTAAACAATAGAATACCAACTGAAATTTATTAAACATTTTTGGATGATTTTCTACATTTTCCAATACACTGATTTAAATAACACAGAATACAAAGTGAGCACTGTGTACAGTGATCGCTTGATGTTATTTTATTACAAATATTTGCACTGTAAAACAAAAGTAGTATTTTTCAATTCACCTCATACAAGTACCGTAGTGCAATCTCTTTATCATGAAAGTGCAACTTACAAATGTAGATTTTTTTTTGGTTACATAACTGCACTCAAAAACAAAACAATGCAAAACTTTAGAGCCTACAAGTCCACTCAGTCCTACTTCTTGTTCAGCCAATCGCTAAGACAAACAAGTTTGCTTACATTTATGGGAAATAATACAGCCACCTTCTTATTTACAATGTCACCTGAAAGTGAGAACAGGTGTTCACACGGGACTTTTGTAGCCAGCATTGCAAGATATTTACATTCCAGATATGCTAAACATTTGTATGCCACTTCATGCTTCAGCCATCATTCCAGAGGACATGCTTCCATGCTGATGTTGCTCATTATAAAACTTGTGTTAATTTTTGACTGCATAAATATTTGTAATAAAAAATAAACATGAAGTGAGCACTGTACTCTGTGTTGTAATTGAAATCAATATATTTGAAAATGTCCAAATATATTTAAATAAATGGTATTCTATTTTTTTAATCACTTGACTGCCCTACAAATTAACCATTGTTGCCCTTTACTGCTGCTTTATGATAAAGCGTCTTGAAGTTTTTAAGAAAATGTTTTCTGTCTGTGCTTTACATTAGAAATATCAGGTCTTCATGTCTAAGGATGTAAGCAGAGCTGTTACTCCCCAGTTTGAGGAGGGGGAGCTGCAGATCAGGTTACAGCCTTCTGGGCTGGAACATCACTACTGTGGTCCTCCTATGATAGTGCCGTCATCCCCCAGCAAAGAGGGGAGAAGACATGTAGCTGATATTTTAAAAGGTAGAGGGAATGAAATAGTGTGTCTCCATATTCATAAAGAAGCAGTAACGCTTTTGCTTGTCCTGTCATCTTTTTTAATTCAGAAAATTCCCCAACTCTTGAAACATAATTCACTAAAATGTTTTTCATTTCAATTTGTTCTTTGTTAACTTAAAAAAAAAAAAGATGAATGAAATACAAGGTAAGATTTATAGGACAATTTGGCATTTGAGCTGCCATAAATAAGATCAGTGCTCTACTGCCAGATTGTTTAACGTTCCCCAGTGTGTAAGCATTTGTCCCATTTCTGACCACATGTAGTGTGAAATCAAGAAGTAGATGTGCTATACCAACCAAACTGTTCTACATTTACACAAAGCTGTCCTGCAGACTATGTTCCACTTTACCTTTCTTTCACTTCTCTCGCTGATTCCCAAGCTACTCCACTTCTGATATTACTGCTGTTGGGGAAAGATGAGATCAGAAACCAGCATGGAGAACTTCTGTTCCCACAGAGCTCAGAAATTTGATGATCTCAGAGGGTTGTGTGAAAGAAGATCCCTGACATCTTCTGTACATTGGCAGCAGCCCTTTATGAGTATGCAGTGGGAAAAGTTAATGGCTTTGCTGAGGTTTTCAGTGTCTCTCCCCACTTCCTCTTCTCATTTGACTGCCTCTCTTCTCCCATCTTCCTACAGAAGCACATGGCCCAGAGACTACACTTGCTCTCCTAAAATGATTTTGCTTTACATTAAATTTAACAGGGCTAATGTAATTCTCTAGCTAAACTCAATCACCTTAAAACCATGTTCCTCTCTTCTCTAGTCCCTATTTCCTCCTCATAGATGTGATTTGAAGTGGGGCTCTTACTTCAGAAAAAGTTAAAGGCTTTAAACCAGTGAGTCACTGTGCTTCCTCTTGAAGATATTTTAATAAGAGTTCCTTCATCTTCTGCTTAACCCTATGAAAAAAATCATAATCCTCTTCGTAGTATCCATATAGGGAAGCCATTAAAATATCCAATACATGCCAACAATTAACATGTATTTCCAGCAACATCTTCTATTCTAAATATGGGAGGGGAAGTGTGGTTCTCTAAGATACCATGGTGCAGTAACTGTTGGAAAATACTGACTTGAATTCTGACCACTGTATATTGCTATGGGAATAACTGTGATGGTACAAAACAGTACATTTTACTACAGAATCAAGCCCAAAACACTAAGCTAAAGAACACTATTATAAAGTCACATTTTTATAATCAGAAGGAAGACTGGAGATGGGGGTGGGGGGAGAGAAATACTCAGTGGTTTGAGCATTGGCCAGCTAAACCCAGGGTTGTGAGTTTAATCCTTGAGGGGGCCATTTAGGGATCTGGGGCAAAAATCTGTCTGGGGATTGGTCCTTCTTTGAGCAGGGGATTGGACTAGATGACCTCCTGAGGTCCCTTCCAACCCTGATATTCTATGAAAATAAACTGAGAAATTTTATTATGTTTTAATACACTTAAAACTGGCCCACTTTTGAAGTCCAGTTTAACAAATGTGTCATCCTAGCAAAACTTGGAGAAAGCCTTGCCTTTGATACAGGACTTGATAAAGTGATGATTCACCCAAGGAAGGATGGGCAGCCTGTTGCCACCCTTAATTCACAATTAACAATAGGATAGCAGGATATGGTAAAATCATGACTCGACACTAAAACTGAAAAGTCAGCCACTTTATTGATGTTTGCCAGTGGTAATTTCTAACCTGCCTTATTTCAAACAACCATTTCTTTCCAATACACAGGCTAACAGCTCTTGAAGCATATTTTATTTAATATTCCATAAGCTCTTTGGGACAATGACCGTGCCTTATCAACATAATGGTGTACCAAGCATGCTGTCAGACAAAGAATAAGTGCATATATGTACACAACTAAACTACCAATGATTATTTTAAGTGTAAGCCAAGGAACCCCTAAATGCTGTATCTGTGCCTTTACTGCAGTGTTTGCCCGATCATAAGGCCCAGCTAAGGGAAGCCATTGTTTCTGAGGGGGAGTCCTAGTCACTTAGGAAGGAGCATTATGCCCTCCTTAAAAACCACAAGCATAACAGATGTACAACAGTGCATCCTGATATATCACAACTTAATATGCACAGGCAATTTTTATCATGACCAGTCTGCCCTTCAAGATTCATGTCGTACCTAAATTAAAGTCCGTACATTTGGGCCATTTCCACAACTGTCCAGGTCTCGGAAGCCCTTCCCAAATAACAGTGTCCTCTCCTAAAGATTATTTGTTCTTGGAATTCTAAATTCTATTCTAAGATAATGACAATCTCTTCCCACAATCGTCCCTCGTACATGTATCTGTATAAAAATTAGTCTAAGCCATCCATTTGAATTAAATGAAGCTTTCCACACGAGGTAGCTGCTTTAAAAAACAAAAAGCAGATGTAATGATCTCTCCAGAAAAGCGCACACACACACACTGATTTTAGATTTGGGTTTAAAATCTGGACCATCTTTATGTTTATCGACACCAAAGCTCATGGTTAAATTAAACTTCCTAGAGGTCTATAACCATCCACTACTTGCTAACAAAAGCCATAACAAATCTATATCATTTCAAACTAAATACTTTTATTTGAAGGAGTCATCTCTGGAAGGGATTTCCAATGCAATGTTACATATTGTGATTCATGCATTTAGCAATCTAGTGTTCTTTTAGTGGTTTTTCCCAGACATTCTTTAGAGTGGGTTTTTCACTCTAGTGTCACGGTTGAAGTTAACCCTATGGATACAGTTTTGTAACAGCTGCCACCATCCATCCAGCCTAAGTTGCCACAAATATATTTGCCTCTTCCCTTCCTTTTAAGAATACAGAGCCTGCAAAGCAGTCTGCTATGTGAGTACCAGGTGGAGTTTGATCTCAGCAGCCACAGCCGGACTGTGTGGCATAGTAACAACATGGCAACGATTAGGTAACTTGTTGCAACAGTAAATATTCCGCCACATTCTTCACAAAGGAGCAAACACCCGTGGGCGCTGAAAACACACAGCCCTTTTAACAGACGACTCGTTACAACTCACAACCCCACCTCCCCCGCGCACACATACACATCAGGCACCCCAGGGTCTGGGAACTCTGATGCAAGCCTGCTCTGGTTCTCAATCTGGTTTCAATCCCATCTCCGCGGGGAAACAAGAGCCGGGACACACACAATCCCTCTCACCAAGACTAAACAAAGAGGGAAGGGGGGAGGGGGCAGCTCCACGCAGAGGGAGCCTCCAGCTCCCACACAAACACCGCTTCACCTGGGAGAGTCCCGCCTGCCCAGCGCCTCTCCGGGAGCTTTGTCCTCCCAAGCTCCGCAGAAGCGTCGGCGCAGGGGCGGGCGCCCCAGCCGCGTGTGCGGGGAAAGCCAGGTCGGGGCAGCGGGCAACAACGCGCCTCCCCCAAGCAGTGCCGGGCGGTAACCGCTGACCCGAAAAGCACCGTTCCCCCCTGGGCCGGCCCCGGCCCCGGCCCCGGGACGCTCCGTACCTCTCCCTTCGGCGAGCCGGCTCCGTCCCTCCCGCAGCCCGGCGCACGGCAGCCGCTCTCCGGCTCTGCCCGTGCAACTGAGCGGGGCGCCGGCCACGCCCCCCTCCACCCGGGCACAGGGCGGAGGCAGCGGGCGGCCGAGATTGGGAAGGGGCTGGGACGCTCCCAGCACCTCCAGCCGCCGCCCCGCCCGGCCGCGGCTCGCAGCGCCCCCAGGCGGCCGGACTCCGGCGCTGGCCCGCCAGGAACCCGCCCGCGCGGGAGCTGTGCCCCGCTGTGAGGCGGGGTGAGGGAAAACCACCCTCCGTCCCGGGGGCAAGGGTCCAGTTCGGCACCTGCCGGCCAGCCCGGGGGATGCTCGGTACCCTTGGGAGCCCCCCGCCCCCGGACTCCGCCAGGCCCGGCCCCAGTGCATGGGCTGAGGGACGCTTGTCACATGTCAACACTAGACATGAGGAAAAGTTGCGATGAGGTTTGCCCCGGTGCCCCCCTCGTCGGCACAAACTTTCTAAAGGAGCAAACACGGGAAACCTTTAAAAAGGGGGAATTTCCCTCTTGCATCCCCCCCCCCCGGCTCCAAAGACCTGCTCTAGACAAGGGCTGCCTGCCAGTGCCGGTGTGTGGGGGAGACTCGGGGCCCCGGGGTCTCTCACTGCTGCTAGGTGCCATAGAGCAGGCAGGGCCGGCGCAGGGCATCACAGCAGGGTTAGGTTTACCGCCAGTGACCATTTGTCATACAATGAAATACCAGTTTACCTGCTCCTTGAGGTGGAAGTCTCAGGCACAGCATCAGATTCTTTTATACCAGCGGTTCCCAAAGTGGGTCACAACCTGGTTTTAATGGGGGCACTAGAGCTGGTGTTAGACTAGCTGGGGCCCAGGGTCAAAGCCTGGGGTTGGACTGGCTGGGGCCCCGGGGTGGTAGGGCTCAGGCTTTGGCTTCAGCCCTGGGTGGCAGGGCTCAGGTTACAAGCCACCCATCTGGGGCTGAAGCCCTTAGCCTTCAGCTTAACCCCCGTCCCCCCGGGCAGCAGGGCTCGGGCTTCAGCTATGCCCACCACCCACAGCAGGGGGACTTGGGTGGGCTCAGGCTTTGGTCTCCTCTCCTGGGGTCATGTAGTAATTTTTGTTGTCAGAAGGGGGTCGCAGTGCAATGAAGCGTGAGAACCCCTGTTTTATACTAACCTGGCAGAGATGACAGGTTTCTAAAAAATAAGGACCGAAGCTTGCACCTACTGAAGACAGTAGCAAAATTCCCATTAACTTCACAGGGAGCAGGAACAGATCACCTGCTTAGTAGAAGAAATCATTTATTCCAAAAAAAGGCCTGATTCCTTCAGTCTTTTACCCAGGGAAAACATTCACTGAACTCACCTGTGCTCAATTCCAGTTTATTCTGACACTGTAATAGCTCAATTCTGACTCAGATAAATACGTTACCAGGAAAACAAAACCACTTCCCGGTGGGAAGAGAAAACAGGCCATGCAATTGGAAGAGTATTTAGGCCTAAGACTGCCTGACAGAACCCCAAAACAAAGTTTCATGTCGGATGCTCTTTCATAAAGAATGGTTAATAGATTAGCGCTGGATTCTTACTGTATGAATACAGTTAGGCTTTTTAAATCTACCCAAATAATATGCAAAATAAAGGGGAAATGCTGAACAGGTGTATAAAAGAATTGTAATGTCAAAAGCCTCACAGAAGGAAGTGAATGGGTTGTGGGACTCATTCTCTACTAATTTCCACTGGTGTAAGCCTGAAGTAAATCACTTACTTCAGTGGAATAATAGTGGTGTAAAAATAGAGTGAAAAGCAAATCAGACTGTATTTTCTAGTTAAATCTAGAACATGCCACCTCCACCTGAGGCGACTGAAAAGAGTTGAACTACTCAACTCTCTCCTGGCTGGGGCAGTTTTTAAATAGGCCAGATTCAGTTTTATGATGACCCAGTCTCAGTTAGATATGGCAAAGATAGGGTAGATTACAAACACATTGAAGTAAACCAGGGTTTCTCAAACAGGGGTCGCCGCTTGTGTAGGGAAAGCCCCTGGCAGGCCGGGCCAGTTTGTTTACCTGCCCCGTCCACAGGTCCGGCTGATCGTGCCTGCCTGTCACAGCCCCACACTGCTCCTGGAAGCGGCCGACTGCTAGCTGCGGGAGGGGGACAGCATGTGTCAGTGCACTGCCCGCACCTGCAACTACCACCCCCGTAGCTCCCATTGGCCGGGAGCTGTGAGGACGGTATGGGGGGGAGGGCAGTGCATGGAGCCACCTCACCCCCCCCACACACACATCCACCAGGGGCCGCGTGGGGCCACAGCCTGCAGTGGAGCCTGCCTGAGCACCCCACTGCACTGCAAGACTTTTAGCAGCCGGGAGTTGGAGATCGCTGCCTGTGATTTATTTTTGCGGGGCCCCCTTTGAGCCGGGGCCCTGGGCTGCAGCCCCTAAAGCCCCTGCCTTAATCCAGCCCTGCCTATACTACCCTTCACACTCAAAATGAAATATGTTGAATGCTATAAGCTGTGTGAGAGGTTCTTATGTAGTCCTTCCACTTTCGTTGCATGTAGATGAACTGTAGGTTAAAAAAATATGAGAACAAGTCTTTCAAATGTAGAAGTATGCAAATGCTAGCGCACCCATCACTTCCAGCTCGCCTGCAGGTACTAGTCCACAAAATCTCCTAATTCTTCCAGTATCAGTCTGGCAGGTTCATACTTTTACTCTCCGTTTTAGTGTCTGCAGATTTTCAGTACAGATGCTTGATTCCTGAGATCTACTTTGCCCCTAGGCTCATGTCTGTAAAAGCACGAAGGTTTATTATTAGAGTTCATCAACAATCTTTCAATTAAACTTTTCCCCAGTGAAAAACACCATTTTGTTAAAACTTAAGTGTTTCCTGGAAACATGCAAGTATCATCAAAAATTCTCAGCGACACCCCCTACAGAATAGTCAATAGCCCAGTAGTTATGTGGGAAACCCAATTTTAAGTCCCTTTTCTGTCTAATTTGGAGCAGGGACTTTATCCTCTGTCTCCTACTGCCTAGACAAATGACCTAGCTACTGGCTATTCTGAAGCAGGGCTCTTTCCCAGCATGACTACCATCTTTTTCCATGAAAATTTGTGAAAGGTCATTTTTGTTCTGCATCAAAATGAAAAATTTTGAATCCCTGAAATGTTTCATGAAACAGAATTGTTTTCCAATCAACCCTAGTCATTATGAATGTACAGAACCCATATGGAAGCATGATAAGATGAAATCAGCTAAGCAAACCCTTACAAAAATTTCAGAAAGAAAAAAGCTTTCCCGTTTAGATATTAAAATAATTGAATCTAGATATTGAAGAACTAGACAAACTTCTTTCAGAGCTTTCTACCTCTTATCTTAAATCAGTACTGCTGCCCTAAATAATGTTCTGTTTTCAAAATCTCCAAGGTGGTACCAAGCTATAGATTTAGGCCTGGCTTACACTACACAGTTAGGTCGACAAAGAGCAGCTTACATCAGCCTATGTCAGTGTACACACTACAACTTTGTCCCACCAATGTAAGTGCCCTACTCTACCAACATCATTCCAGCTTTATGAGAGGCGTAAGGCTTATGGCGGTGTAGTTAGGGCGATGCAGTGTCTGTGTAGACCCTTACATGGATTGTTGGCTGTCTTGGCAATATCACAGCTCCAGCATGGAAATTGACAAGAAAGCTGGGCAGCTAGAGCCCAGCTGCCCCGCACTCGCATTCCCAGCCGGGCTGCTGCCTGGAGGCTCCCTACTTCCAGAAGCCCAGGCAGCTGCCCCCCCATTCCCCAGCCAGAATGGAGAGCCGCTGGGCTACTGGCTCTCAGCCACCCACGCAGCCCCTCTTCAGTCAGTGGAAGTACTCCTGGTGAGGGTGCACATCACCGACAGAAGGAGGGTAATGTGGACATCAATTAGTACCATAGCTGTAATTACCGCAGTGGCTGTAAGTCGACCAATAGGTTGACTTAGGGCTGTAGTCTGGACATGCCCTTAGAGATAAAAGTCTACTCTAGCAAGATATAGCTCCTACAGCCTAAGCACCTTATACTGGTGGTTTGATCTGGGTGAGTATGTGGATGGTAGTCCGGCATAGAATGCATAGGCACAGTAACTCCCCACTTAAAGTCGTCCTGGTTAAAGTTGAAGTTGCTAATCAATTAGGGAACATGCTTGTTTAAAGTTGTGCAATGCTCCCTTCTAACTGTCTTTGGCAGGCACCTGCTTTGTCCACTGCTTGCAGGAAGAGCAGCCTGTTGCAGCTAGCTGGTGGGGGCTTGGAACCAGGGTGGACTGGCAGCCCCCTGTGCAGCAGCTGCCAGCAGGCTAGCAATTGCGGCTATCCCTCCCCGCACTGCCATGTGCTGCTCCTGCCCTCTGCCTTGGACCTACTCCCCAAGCCTCCTGCTTGCTGTGAAGGGAAAATGGGCAGGGGCTGTCAGGGTGTCCCCCTCTCCCCTGCTCCTACACTCGGCTTATCCATTCTTCTCCATATAGAGCAGGGTGGGGGGGACACAGAGAGACAGAGAGAGCCTGGGGCAGCAGCTACTCTCTCAGCTTCCTGATCCACTTAAAAAGACAAAGCACTTAAGAATGGGTCAGTTTACTTAAAGGGGCAGTGTGAATTTCTCTCTCTCTCCCCCTCTGTCTGCTATGCTGTCTCCCCTCCCCTCCATTCCTGCTGCCTTGTAAGTGAGAGGCTACATTAACAACCATGTATTAACCCTTGAGGGCTCAGATGAGTGCTAGTTCATCATTTAACTTTAGTTCATCATTTAGAGGTTATTACATGGGGGGGTCACGAGCTGTCAGCCTCCACCCAAAACCCTGCGTTGCCTCCAGCATTTATAATGGTGTTAAATATATAAAAAAGTATTTTTAATTTATGGGGGCGTGGGGGTCGCACTCAGGGGCTTGCTATGTGAAAGGGGTCACCAGTACAAAAGTTTGAGAACCACTGATTTAGCAGCAAGACATTCCCTGGGAAATATCCCACCCTCTTACTTCACCACCTCAACCAAGCTTCACAATCATCATAGCTGTAAATAGTATTAAATTGTTTGTTTAAAACGTATACTGTGTATATACATTTTCTATCATTGGTACCAATTTCACACTACCTCTGATTCATTCATTCTGAGCCTGTTCCAGCCTCCTAACATTTTCATTTCTACTTTATTCAATAACTGCTCCTGTCTCTTCCTCGGTGCCCAGTATTCAGAGCCATATAAAAGTACAGGCCTATTTACTGTCCTGTAGATCTTAATTTTCAATTTGATAGGTATTCTCCTAGAGCAGCTCACTCTGCTCATTTCTCTCCATTTAGTCCATGACTTTCCTGTTTTGCTTATAAATTTGGCATTAATCATTATCCTGTACTGTCAAACATACGTACTTGAACCAGACTTAATGTCCCGTGGTCTTCCTGCAAGCTACCATGGAATCTACCAACTATACAGTCTGTTTTCTATCTGCTTATTTTCATGCCATTTCTTTCAAATACACACCTACATCTCTCAAAATTTTTCCACTTCCTCTTTGCTCTCCCTCACCGGTGCTACTACATCATCTGCAAAAAGCGGTGCACCACAATGCCACTCTCTGGATGTTTTCTGTAAGTGCATGTGTTCACGTTGGTGCTCAAAAGGAGTTTTATGTACCCTGACTCTTAATAGAAATTGTTCAGTTTCTCCACATACCCAAAGACTCCACCACAAATGGAAGGCTATTTCTTTCATTCTCATACACCCTCAGATGACTTCTCTCTGAACATGGTCATAAGCTTTCTCAAGATGGATGAATAATATGTGTAGTGTTTCCCCTCTTCTCTATTTTTCTCCCACAAGTAATATTAATGCAAAGATTATGTCAATTGTTGACTTGCCTAACACAAATCAAAACTGATTGTCACTGATCTTTTGTCTTTGTAGTGTCTTATCCATAACTTTCTCCCAGATTTTCCTTGTGTTGCTCATGAGTTAAATGCCATGGTAGTTACCACAGCCCTGGTCTACATTAGAAAATTAGGTTGTTTTAACTATATGTCAGGGGTGTGAAAAATCCAGAGTCTTGAGTGGCGTTAGGCCAACCTAAGTTCCTGAGTGGACAATGCTAGGTCAATGGAAGAATTCCTCCATCAACCTGACTACCGCCTCTCCGGGACATGGATTATCTACGCTATTGGCAGGTAGTGTCTACACTGAAGCATTGCAGTGGTGCAGTTGTAGCATTTTAAATGTAGGCAAGCCCATAGTCTTGTGTGTCTCCTTTTATCTTAAATATTGGTACTCGTGCTTTTCCACAGGCATCTTCTCAGTCCTCATGATGCAGTATGTTCAAAACTACTTACCCCAGGCAATCCCATAATTCTGCTTGTATGCTGAGAGCTTTTATTTTTCATGTCACTCAGTGCTTCTGCAACTTCTTCTAGGACTGGTGCCACCAGACCGTGGCTTGGATCTTTCTATTAAGAGTCACTATTGCTTATGGAAAACGATAAATTGTCTGCACTGGAGACTGAAGTCCTCTGTTTATCCACAGAACAGGTCCACCACAAGCAGCAGCACAGACTTCCCCATGCTACCCCATCAATGTGCCTCAATCAGGTTAATGAGGGACCACTTGTGTGGTTTAGGGATAGTTCAGACTCCATGCCCACTTGATGACTGGCTTCTTTATTAAAATAGTACTTGTGGTTAGTACACCCACCCACGCTGTAGGAGACCCAAGTTCAAGTCCTGGTCTGTCAGATTCAAATGCACTAATAAGGATGGCAGTTAGTAGTAATTGTAGTAGTAGCTTTTGTTATGCAGATGTCTATTTAAGGTCCTTTTAGCGTGCTGGTCACCATAGTATCTAGATGCCAGTTCTATCCTATAGAAAGTAAGTGGAGACTGTCTTCTCATAGCCACTAACAACTTTCAGCCTCCACTACGTTCAAACCCAGTGAGAGAAAAAGTTTTCTATTACTCATAGCTGAGTACTTCTGCATTACTCCTCTGTCATTTTCTCTCCATTTATAAATATGAATCAGCACTCATTCATTTTATCTACTCTTCTTTGATATGGCTTGATTTATTGCCATTCACCCCCCTCCCCCGTCATCTCACCCCAAAGCAAGTTAGCATAGGTTAAAGATATCACAACTCTAAGTTTATTTTTTATTCTGTCAACTGAAATACCACAATAACTGCTTCCACATCCTGCAGTAAATAAAAAGTTTTAAATAATCCCTAAGAGAAGCCTCAGATATACCAGCAGGAAATTGGAATTTATGTTCATTGGGAAGCAAGAAAAAAGTCACAAAACAGACTCAAAGGTTTTAAAGCAAAATGGTAGGCCCTTGTCCATAGGCATACACAAACCAGAGGATAATTCTTGCTCATTACATTTCCCAGTATCTTGAGAATGCCAAGTACTGTATACCCTAAAGAATATTTCTTAAGGAGACTCCATGGACGCATTGAATGTTAAATATCTTATTTCTTTAATAAATGCTTGTCATTGTAAAAGTGGCTAGAAACAAAATATCTAGATTTTGAGCCATGCTCTGGCCTGTTTGGGAGAGGAGGGGCTAAGCAGGCTGTGTGCCTGTTTTGTGGCTCCAAAATTATGGGGCTGACCAGGGTCTGGAGCAGACCTCATCATAAATTAGAGCAGTCCAAAGAGGCTGTTCTGGGAGCTGGAAATAGCCAGAATGCAGAGATGCTCCAGCCATGCCCTGTTTCCCCCAGCCACACACACTATGCCAAGAACTGGGAGAGAGATCACGTAGAGCCACTAGCCAGCTCTATATCACCTTTCACATGGAGAATTCCCAGGTAGCAGGATAAGCTGGCTCCCAGAGCAGCGAAAAGCAGCTGGAGTGAAGGGCCGGAATCTGACCCATAATGTGTAATATACTAAATATTAAAATATAGTTTGATATGTAAACAAACATACCCTATTGGTTACAATCGTTCTTGAAAAGCAAATATTATAAAGTAATGAGTCAGGATAAGAAATTCCCAAATTCCCTGTACATAAGGAAGTTAAAGTTAAGCATGAGCTTAAGTGTTGTCCTGAACTGGTGTCTTAGAATTTATAGGTCCACAATCCAGACCCGTCAAATACAAACAACTATAAATATAGCTGTTGCGGATACTGTAAGTACAATACTGTCGAGAACTGCGTCCCTGCCTTATGATTTTATTGTTACACCCAACAAATGTTAGACATTAACATTCCTCAGACTTGCCTCTGACGGTATTAGGCCAACTGGAAGTATACTAATTAATATACTAAGAAATATAACTTAGCCAGCCTTACTGAAACGAGAGAAAAGGAATGGCTGAATCAAGCACTTTATACAACAGAAACAGAACTATGGTGAATTATATCATATTGCAGGTCTGCCTGTATAATGGAGAAGCATATTAGCCCAGTTTGAAGCCTGTCCAAAGTTCTGGAATAAGCTCAACTAACTAGAAATGAATAGACAACACTGAGAGCTTATATAGCATAGCACTTTATATTTTGGAAGTGTTTTGGAAATACTTCCAAATTAAACAACTTAACAAAACAATCAAATCAATATTTCTAAACTCCAGGTATTTTTGTTATTTGTAACTGAAGTTACTACCTAGTAGCAACTGTCCTAGTTAAGGAAGAGTCTGAGACTAAGTCAAACCTCTTGTGTCTCAAGCCTTTATCTCAAGGATCTGTGAGAGAGAGAGTTATTGATTGCCTTATTTATAATTAAAATGTTTTCCCTTTTATAGAGATGCATGTTCCAAGTGTTACTGAATTTAGCCTCACATTAACCGATCAAGTAATATTCCTGTTTTACAGATAGGGAAACTGAAGCAGCAGCAGTTAAGTGATGTGTCCAAAGTAACATAGTGAGGCTTTGGTGGAGCTGGAAATAGAACTTAAAGTGTCCTTACTTCCAATCTCACCTGTTAGCTATAAGACCAAATTTACTCTATTTTCCAGCATTTGTACAGGAAATTCTGCACACTCATGAAATGCTGCAAGCAAATATATATTCTAATTTAGAAGGGCTGAGTGTGTACTGGAGGATTGTGGAAATACAGTATTAATTTAAAAAAAAACAGTATGTATAAGAAGTCTTCAGGAAATCTTGATCCAAGATTAAACACCAGCATTTAAGTGATAAAAATCTCTAGCTTTTTCTTCATGGAAAATTTGTAAGGTGTTCACATCTGGGCTGCATCTGCACACAGCTGTGCAATTCTCCACAAACCTGATGGTGGTCCAGCTGCTGAGTCATGGAAAGCTGATGGGAGCAGGGAGTTCATGTTAATACAGGTCTTCATCTTACGCTCACCTGTAGAGCATTAAGCCTTATTCAGATCAGAAGGAACAAAACAGTGGTTCCATGCAGCCAAAACCTGGCATTTTTCTTAAAGAGTTTTGTACTTTATCAGCTCATTCAGCACTGAGCTAGGATTATCTGCCTCCTCCAACAGGGGATTTTACAGAAGGTTTGTGTTCCCACCTGTCAAAACACTGCAAAGTTTCCATTTTGCAAAAATGTCTCCATGTTTTGGCCAAATAAGGTCTTTGTCTGAGAGCAGCAATGTGTCTTTAATTAAACTGTTATTTTTCTTCTCTGCCAGTGTTCAAGGCCTGGGTAAGGTAGCCTGGGTGTCTAGGCTCAGAGAGAAAGAAAGAAAAGTCACTTAACGGGAAATTCATCCCTGCACTGGTGTTAAGGGTGGTACAGTAATTGAGAGGAGTCATCTTTCTCCTTCTCTGTTCAGGGGCTGCCAGAAACTTAACTTCTGTACATTCCACCCTAAGTCAGACCCCGTATGGGACCTGTGGTAGCAAGGAATCACCAGGGTGTAGGGATGCCTAACAACACCCCCTATCACCACACTTACCTGGTCCTGTGGAATCCCCCAAACGTGCACCCAGCCCTTAGGCCTCTTTGAAGCTGCAGTTGAAAAGGCCCCATGTGCCTGTGCTATTCTTGGTGAGGATCCTTATGCTGGCATAAACAGACCACAGAACAATTAGCCCCTTAGATCTTCCAAACAAGGCATACTGAAACTATTTCAGAACCACAATGGGGGATAAAGGTGCTTTTCCACATATAGACAGAAAAGGTGGGTGAGGTAATATCTTTTATTGGACCAACTGCTGTTGGTGAGAGAGACAAGCTTTCAAGCTACACAGAGCTCTTCTTCATATCTGGACAAGATATTCAGTGGCACAGCTAAATACAAGGTAGAACAGTTTGTTTAGCATAAATAGTTAACACATATTCTAAGAGAATAGTCAAGGTGAAGTGGCCCGTTAATACCTCTGCAACGATAGGAACAAAAAAAAAAAAAAAAAGGAGGGGGGGAGAAGAGGTTTAGCGGGTTACAGATTGTTGTAATAAGCCATAAATCTAGTGTCTTTAAGACCATGAATTTTAGTGTCTAGCAAAGTTATGAATTTAAGCTCCCAGGCTCATCTTTTGAAGGAATTTGCAGGTTTCTTTTGAGGATGAGGACTGACAGGTCACATATGGAGTGATCATTTTGTGAAACATATTCACCCACAGGCACTATGGTGCTTTTATCATTTTGCTGAGTGAGTTTATTCAAGAGTGTAGTGATTGTCTGATTTCAGCCACATAGTGTTATTGGGGCATTTAGTGCACTTGAGGCGCTAAATCTTATGAGGCACAAGGGATCTCAAAAGGGAGGTATTGTATGTGTTGTGGGAGGTACTGATCATCATAGCAGTGCAGATAGGTCTGGAGGTTTTGCATCTGACGTTATGGCAGGGTCTGGTACTGCTTTTGAGTTTGTGGGTCCTAGTCTGTAGGAAGCTTACTTCTGATGAAGAGCTTGGTGAGGTTAGGGGGTTATTTGAAGGCCTGAAGAGGGGGGCCCAGGAAAGATTTCTTTCAGGTTGTGGTCCCCATCAAGTTTTGGTTGTAATTGTTTAAAGATATCTCATATGAGTTCCAGTGTGGGGTGGTAGGTGACAACTAGGGTGTATGTGGCCAGAAGGGGGTTTTTCTTTCTGTACTGAAGCAGGTTCTCTTCGGGTATTTGGATGGCCCGTTCTATAATGTGATCTACTTCTCTAGTGGAGTGTCCTTGTTTGGTGAAGAGAGTTTTAAGTGTGTTGAGGTGTGTATCCTGTACTTTCTCCTCAGAGTATATTCTGTGGTATTTGAGTGCCTGGCTATAGATACCAGTTTTGGGGTGTTTGGGGTGGTTACTGGATTTATGAAGGTAGCTGTGGTGAAGCGAGGATTTCTTGTATACAAATGTATGTAGGGTTCCATTGTTGAAGCTGATTGTGGTGTCAGGAAGTTGATGCTGGTGCAGGAGTTTTCTAGAGAGAGTTTGGTGGATGGGAGACGGTTGTTGACGTTGTGGTGCAATTCTTAGGGAGGTTAAGTTCTCTCTCCAGAAGATGAAAATATTATCAGTCTCAGGTATATCATTAGTTCTGTGATGCATTTATCCAAAAATTCATCCTCAAAGTGATCCATAAAGAGGCTGGCATATTGGGGAGCCATCCTAGTACCCATGGCTGTTCCCATGGTTTAGACAAAGTGTTTGTTGTTGAAAGTAAAATTTCTATGGGGTGATAATGAAATGGATGAGTTTGGAGATGTGTTTGGGGGTGTATATCTGACTGTTGTCCATTGCCTTGTAGATATTTGAGTTAGGCAGCAACTCCATCACTGTGAGAGATGTAGGTATAGAAGGAAGGGACATCCATGGTGGCAAGGATGATGTTCTGAGCAAGGTTGTTAATGTTGCAGAGTTTCTGAAGGAAATAGGTTGTGTCCTGGAGGAAGCTGGCCCTTTCTGTGGTTTGAGGATGGTTTCCATGTCCTGATATTCATTCAGTCAGAGTGCCAGACCAGATATAATGGGTCTGCCTGGGTTCCTTTGTTTGTGTGTCTTAGGAAGCATTTAGAGGGTCATGGGATGAGTTTGTGGAGGATGAGATTATAGAGTTTCTCTTGGAGTAGTTTGGGGAAGGATTTGAGGATATCCTTAAATTCCTGGCTGAATTATGATGTGGGGTCTTCCTTGAGTTCTTTATAATAGATGGTTGTCAGTTGGCCTCATTGACATAATCATCAGGGTTGAGAGTTATGACAGCACCCACTCTATCTGCTGGTTTGGCCACTAGGGACTGTATAAGCTATCCTCAACAGTGGAGAAATTTCGGAGGAAGTTGTGTTTGTTAATGATTTCACAGTCTTTTTTTTTTCCTGAAGTAATGAATGTAATGATCAAGTATTTAGTTTTGTACATTTTGGGTGCCCAGTCAGATGATTCACATCCTCACTGACAGTCAGACAAAAGAGAGTTGTGCATGGTGCCATCATATTTGTGAAAGAATTCTTCTGGTTCTCCACCAGTTAGTATGGTATCAGATTCTATGGTAGGGCAACAGTTCAGTCCCATAGAAAGAGTACCCTCTACCTGAGCTAAATTAATTGATGATATTGGGGTGTCATGTAGTAGGTCCTGATGGCATGGCTTTTCCAAGAAGTGGTGTTGTGCGAGTTGTGAAGTTGTAGTTGGCTTCACTTCCTGGGTTTGTGTTGGATGGCTATCATCAGGCTTTTTTGATAGCTGTTTTGGGTTTCTTGCATGATCTTAAGGTAGGTTTCCTGATTTTTTTTTCTTTACAGTGTGTATGAGTATGTGTTGATTTCTTGTTTGAGGTGATCCCTTTTGGAGTGTATGATGTGCAAAAGATGGTTCCTCAGTTTCTACAAAGTCCTTCTGCAAAGTATTCTGAACAGCTTGAGTTGTAGGTAGTGGTTAGAGGGTTGTAAATGGTGAGTTCTCTGTGGATGTCATTTTGTTTCTGGCCTTTGCTCAGGAAGTAGATGTCACGTAAGTTTTCTTCCTTTTTCTTCATTTTATGGAGTTTCCATTTCAGATGGCAAAATTCAATTTCTTCCATTGTTTGCAGTGTTACTGTAGCTGGGTTGGTCCCAGGATATTAAAGAAGCAAGGTGGATGAGATAATAGCTTTTACTGGACCAACTTCTGCTGGACAAGGAAACAAGCTCTCGAGCTACACAGGGCTCTTCTTTAGGTCTGGGAAAGATACTCAGTGTGTCTCAGCTAAACACCAGGTGCACACAGTACATTTAAACACCATTCTTCAAAAGGAGGCATTTTGGAAATACACACTTTTTGTTTTATACACTAAGTTCCACACTATCTTTCATGTGGAAGTCTGTTTGGTAAGGCCTTAAAAAATTTAGGACCAGATCACATCTCTGTGTATCTGTATAGGAGCCAGGAAGCTCTATTAGGCTTCACTTGTGGGGTTTCCTGAGTTCTTCTGTCTTCTCTACCTGCAGGCTGCATGGGAAAGACTGCCAGCCATCTTCCAGTAAGGGTTTTGTTTGTTTGTTTTTTAAACAGCTGTCCATCCCCCAATGCATAGATGACCTGTTTTTAAAGTGCATCTTGGAAGGCTGATTGCCCACCTGTTGTATTTGATTATTTTCTAAGTGCTCTTCACAAGCATGTGGGATGTTATACAGCAGGGGTCGGCAACCTTTCAGAAGTGGTGTGCCGAGTCTTCATTTATTCACTCTAATTTAAGGTTTTGCGTGCCAGTAATACATTTTAACGTTTTTAGAAGGTCTCTTTCTCTAAGTCTATAATATATAACTAAACTATTGTTGTATGTAAAGTAAATAAGGTTTTTAAAATGTTTAAGAAGCTTCATTTAAAATTAAATTAAAATGCAGAGCCCCTCAGACCAGTGGCCAGGACCCAGGCACTGTGAGTGCTACTGAAAATCAGCTCGCGTGACGCCTTCGGCACCTGTGCCATAGGTTGCCTACCCCTGTTGTAGTTTTTAAATAGAAATGAAAAACCTGGGTTCTTCAGAGGATTGGGTATTATAACACACAGCACTGCATAAACCAAAACAGTGAGCCAAGAAACTAGAAATCCCTAAATAGATTTTTTCCCCTATAATTTTTATGAAACTTCATAGAACTCTATGACTTTCTAATAACAAACTGTCTTTATGAGACTTTCCAAGATGGAAGTGTCAAACTAACCAGATTTCTCTTACTCTTCACTTCAAGAGTAGTGCATCCACTACGTATTAGAAAAATACCCCCCCCAACAAGTTATGCAAATATTTTGAATTAACCTCCCCACAGTTCCACAAAATGGCACATTTTGCAAGATACTTAATTGTATAGCAGGATAAGTTTTGTCAGAGGCAACACTTGTAATTCTAAACTCCATAATTAATATCTCTCTTTCTCTCTCTGGAAGGGCTATGTAGGTGGTGCTATGGGATGGAAGAGGGGCCAATTTCTCTACTAAAATGAAACTAATCTTTCCTTCATCTAAAAGGAAAACTCTTTGGAGACATACTTGGATGTGTTTCTCCAAAGATACCCTTGACCAAATCTTAAAGGGCATAACTTAGGTAGGGAGAAGGCATCTTGTCTCATGAGATTCAAAGTTTACATCAGGTCAGTTCTCTAGATTACATGGTAGGGGGGGAAAAGCCACAGTTTATATCACGAGATGTAGTTGGGGAAAATGAAAATAAGAAAACGGACAAAGCAAAGACTGCAAAGCAGCCTCTGTTGCTCTGGACTAAAAACAGCAAGACAAACAATACATCCTTTGTAAAATATTTGCATTGCAAACTCTTTGCATGCAATGATGTACAGCCTGAAAAAGTTTTTCAGTTAGATAGTCTTTTCTTTTTCTGCAGTTTTTAAACACAAAAACATTGCCTTGTCTTGTATCTGCTTTGCATATAATAATGCGAGGCAATAATGACAGAGCTGCACCTACAAATGTTTCTAGTTATAATCAGAGGGTGTTGTTGGGCAACATTCTGTTTATTAATAAAATTAAAGGCAGGCTTGCTGTGTGCCTCATGTTTAGCTTCTACTCAAAGAAGCATGTTAATAGATCCACCATCTTCACTGGTTTGATGCGTTTCCCTGAATATTATGAGTACATACACCCATAACCAGAGAGAGAACAGTGGTTAGCAGCAGTTTTGTGAAGCTGCCTGTATTTCAATTAGTCCTTCAGATTTTTTTAGGCTTATATAGAATGAACAGATTGAGTGGCTGAATGAATGCACACAATGAATACTCCGAGACTGATATTTTAAAAGACTGGCTAAACAGAGGACTTCCATCATTAAGGCTACTATTATGGAGCCTCCATCAATTACAATGGTGATGACAATGTATTAGAAATACACAGTCAGATAAGACAGGCTTTTAGCAAAAGGAAATTTGGGTGCAGAATATGAGTCAAGAGGCAGCCTCTGCCATGTTTCATATGGTCAGGTCTTGTCCTCATCTCCAGCTGTTTTACTAAACCAGTAGTCATGGACCCAGGGTTGTGAGTTCAATCCTTGAGGGGGCCATTTAGGGAACTGGGGTAAAAAAATGTCTGGGGATTTGTCCTGCTTTGAGCAGGGGGTCGGACTAGATGACCTCCTGAGGTCCCTTCCAACCCTGATATTCTATGACATACCTGGGGGACTGTTTGCATATACATAGCTGTTTACAGATCAAGCTTTAAGTGCAATTCAACTTGTTTACATAGTACTATGAGAAATATTTAAGCATTTGTACTATTTTCACTAAAAATAATAAAAAGATAAATAAAAAGCCTCCTTTCAAGAAATCAACCCATATAGATGAGGAGTTAGAATCCAATCCTGCACATTCAAGTCAACAGGAGCTTCAAACTGAGCAGGAATGGGTCCTTCATGAGAGAGTATGCAGTCCTACTAAGGATGTGATGCATGGGCATCAGATGCAACAGGGCAGAACACTGTAAGAGGCATATAAAATGTTTCTATCTATGTCTCTTCCTTCCTCTTCACCTCAGAGTGCACACATTTCTTTTTGAATTCTGTAATATTCTCTCACCGTCATTCTTTGAAGAGAATCAACATGATCTGATTATGTAAGACTCAGTCTCAAAACCTTTTTGATCTTGAAGCAAGAGCACAGACAGATGGAAAACTCCATCATGCTCTTTGTTGGCCATTGGCCATTCTATGCATGATGGCAACAATGACAGCAGCATAAATAATTAAAAGAATTGCAGAATGGGGCGGGGGGGGGGGGAAGTATCTGAAAAGCTCAGGCATAACACGTTTTCAGAAGCTTTGTCCTAAATATTCTGCAAACCTTAGAGTTCTTACACTCATCCTGATAACTAAAGGAACAAAAAGGCATAAGCAGTATGAGAACAACTTTTTCCACATGTACTTCCTACTTCCATGCAAGAAAATACTGCAGATGGTAACCCGGTTATGATGGATGTGACTACAAGTGCCAGGCAGATGTGCAGCTTTGGGGTTCTCCCCCTGTCTCCTAAGCTTTATCTCAATATGTTAACAACCCCCTTGGAAATAATGCATGTTTTATATGCAGAGTAGTCATCATTTTTATTCTCCTACTTCATTATGACAGTGAACTTTTTCCAAAGTAGCAGCAAATTAACATCAATGCCTCCTTGTTTCCTTTATAAATGAATTTTGGTGTCACAAGCACCTTTCAGACTCAAGGAACCCAAATTCAATCTCACCTGAATCAGAATAAATCAGAAGTAGCTCTTTTGAAGTCAATGGGGCTACACCAATATGAGATCTAAATCATGCCCAAACTCTATTTATCCACAAAACAGGAACAGCATCAGTGCAATTGTCTCCACACTGCTCCACACACGTACTTCAACTCCAGCTGCCATGGAAGTCCACTTGTCTGCATCCACCAACTCTTTTCACTTAACATCAGCAGACCATAGGTGCTGGAAGCGCTACTGCAGCCCCTGGCTTGAAGTGGTTTCCATCATGTGATGGGTTGCCCCGCTTAGGATGCCACCTGATGTGCTGTGAGCCTGCCTGTTATATCAGCTGGGGCATCCTTTTTACCTGTCTTGTTGAGCTAGGCTATTAAGCCTCCTCCAGCAAACACACAGGAAGGGTCACACCCAACTGCAGAACAAAACAGACACTGAGATCAGTTCTGGGAACGCTCAGATTACAGGATTTTCCCCAGCGCTCAGATGTCCACCTCCCTTGGAGTGCAGACCCAAAGTTATGTTATGAAATCCGCCTCCTCCCTCAATGTGGAGGAAGGTACACACAGCCTTTTACAAATTGCAGAAACTGGGTTATATTATAAACAAGAAATAACTTTATTAACAACAAAAGGTGGATTTTAAGCGGTTAAAGAGATAGCAAACAGAACAAAGCAGATTACAATTTCTTTAGTGAAACAAGCTTAGTTTACATGTTTGGTTTTATTTGAGAGTAATTTCTCACCCTAGATATTGTTGCAGGCAGATTTCAGAAAGTCTTGAAAGGCAGCTACAGTGGTCTCCAGCCTGAGACCTCAGGTATTGTTACTCACAAGCTAGACACACTTGCAGCTTGGTCTCAACCCTTCTCTCCCCAGTACAGTTCTTACTTCCAGGTGTTTTTGAGTATCTCTTTGGGTATGTCTACACTGTGAAGTTGTCAACAGAAGTTTTGTCTTTCATGGGTACCTAAAAAAGCCCCCCGCGAACGACAAAAGTTTTGCTGATGTAAGTGGCAGTGTGAACGCAGCTTTGCCGACAGGAGTGCTCTCCTGCCGACAAAGCTAATACCGCTTGTGGGGCTGGAAGTATGTTGTTAGCAAAAAAGCTGACAAAGTACCGACAAAGAGCTTTTACATGTGCTGACTTTTAGCAACAAGGCTGTGTCGATACAGCCTTGTCACTAAAAGCTGCATGGTGTAGACTAGCCCTTTGGGAGGGGAGACAGAGGAGAACCTCGATGATGCAGTTCCCCTGCCTCATATAGCTTTTGCATATGGCGGGAAGACTTTGTCTCCCAGTGGAAGAACACTGGCATTCCCAGGGATCAGTCCAGTACCAGGTGACTCAGACCCATGTCTCTGCAAGGCTGTGGCAGCCATTACTCATAGGCTGTCTGGAGCGTCCACAGGAAGACTAAGCTCTTTCAGAGTCCATTGTCTTTGCTAATCGGCCATTCGCCCTGTCTGGCTTTTCCATTGTTATACCTGAAGGGCTGGTTGGGGTGAGACCCAAAGTAAAACATTTGAAATACAGATACATAGTTAATATTCCTAATTTCAGATACAGAAATGATACAGGCATACAAATTGGATAATCACATTCAGTAAATCATAACCTTTCCAATGATATATTACATGAGCCATCTTACATAAAGTATATCTCAGTTATGTCAGATCCCTCTCATAAGCATATTTTCATAAAGAATAGGGAGTGAAATGTCACACATCATATACAGCAGGCCTGCACAACTCGTAAAGCGGCGAGGGCCACATTCCTCCAAAGAAAACAGCTGAGGGCCGAAACCTTCTAGCCCGAGGAAACACCCCGCCCCAGGGCCGCCCAGCCCTGTGGAAACAAACCCTCCTTCCTCAGCGCCGCCCCACCAAAACAGCTGTGGGCCAAAAAGGAAGGTTGGGGGTGGGGAGGTGATACTTTATTTTAAATCAACCCAGGGGCTCCCAGCTAAAGAGGTGGCTGGGAGCCCTCAGGGTCAAATTAAAGGGCCCAGGGCTCCGGTGGCTGGGGGAACCCGGCAGGGCCGGCTCTAGGTTTTTTGCTGCCCCAAGCAAAAAAAAATTTGGCTGTCCCCCTTCCCAGCCCTGGGCTCTCCCGTACCCTCCCGCTGCCCCAGTCCTGGGCTCTCCCCCCACCCACACACACACCCTGCCACCCCAGCGCTGGGCTTCCCCCTTTCCTCCACACCAGTGCCCTCCCTCCACCCTGCTGCTGCCCCAGCCCTGGGCTCCCCCACACCAGTGCCCCTCCCACACCTCCTGCCGCCCCAGCCCTAGGTCACTGGTAACTCGCTCCCAGGGCGGGTCATTCACCCGGAATTTTGAATGTGCACAGAACACAGACAGGATTGGTTCCCATATGGTTACAGAGCTGCAGTAAAGTGGAACAATTTTCAGCTTGTGTGATTGGAGGATATCTGGATGCATATTGTAAGACTGTCCTCCATAAATGAGGAAAAGTTGAGCTGCCTTTATTATTCTTTTGTTCCACTCTTTCTTTCTATGGAGAATTTGCCAATGCAATATCACTGTCTTCCTTTCAAACAAACAAAAAGGCAATGGCTGTTGAAAATAGCAATTCCAGTCCTAATAAGCATTTCTTGCTCAATTTTATCCTACTTTTTCTACAGCAAGTTACAGTGAATCAGTATATTTGATTTGGGAGAAATGAAGTAAAAGCTGCCCAAACTGATCTTGAGCACTCCTGAATTTTGAGGTGTTCAAATCTGGAAGGCAGGTGCTGGGGGTGGGAGAGGGCTGTGGGCTCCATGGGGGAGCATGGCAGCAAATGTCTGGAGCTGCACGGAGCCAGACACGCTGGTCTGAGTGGCACAGTAAGCGGTTTGGGGGTTGGAGAAGGGGTAGGAGGTTCCGGGGGGCAGTCAAGGGACAGGGAGTGGGGGGGTTGGATGAGGCAGAGGTTCGGAGGGGCAGTCAGGGGACAGGCAGCAATTGGATAGGCATGGGAGTCCAGGAGGTTTATCAGGGGACAGGTAGGGGGTGGGGTCCTGGGGGGAAGTTGGGTGGGGTCTCAGGAGGGGGCAGTTGGGGACAAGGAGAAGGGAGGCTTAGATAGGGCTGGGATCCCAAGGGGCAGTTAGGGGCAGGGGTCTTGGGAGGGGGTAATCGGGGGACAAGGACCAGTGGTGCTTAGATAGGGAGTGGGGGTTCTGGGGGGCAGTTGAGGCAGGGGTCTGGGGAGGGGGCAATCAGCGGCCAGGGGCTGGGATTCAAAGGGCTCTGGGCTGCTGGCAGCCGCGGGGAGCCCTGAGCCCTTGGCTGGGATTTAAAGGGCTCTGGGCTCCCTGCCCCTGCGGGCAGCCCAGAGCCTTCTGATTCCCGGCCGCGGCTGGGATTTAAAGGGCTCTGGGCTCCCCGCTGCAGCGGGCAGCGCAGAGCCCTTTGAATCCCGGCCCCGGCTGAGATTTAAAGAGCTCTGGGCTCCCCGCGGCTGCGGGCAACCCAGAGCTCTCTGACTCCCGGCCGCGGCTGGGATTCAAAGGGCTCTGGACTGCCTGCAGAGCGCCGTGTGGGGTGGATTTAGAATCCCCTGGCGGGCTGCACAGTGAGGCTCCGTGGGCCGCATGTTGTGCAGGCCTGATATACAGGGTTCAGGGCCGGCCCACAACATTTAGGCTCCTGAGCCTGGGAGCTCAAATGACACCTCCACATCCCCTCGCTTGGGCCAAAACCTTGAAAGGTCTCAATTCTGCCTTCTTCCTGTTCTACTCCTCCTCTGGTACTGCTCTGCTACCTACCCCAATAAAGGAGAACTAACAACTTAAAATGCCTTGTCCAAAAATTTTAAGTAACACTCCACTTTCAAATGCCTGAACAGCAAATGTAACTTTTCTTATCTGCATAGTAAACACTGGCATTTTTATCTGTTTGAATAATCAAAGTGGTGCTTTCCGTGCCTTCTTGGTTGCAAAAATTTGAACTGCTTCCTGCTGAAGGTCCATAGTCTGGGCCAGCTCATGCTCTATTGAGATGGCTGCAAGGCCGACCAGCCTCTCCTGTGTCATTGTGGAGCGTAGATGTGTTTTTATTAACTTCAGCTTGGAGAAGCTGCATTCTCCCCCGGCAACTGTTACAGGAAGTGTTAGAAGTATGCGCAGAGCAACAAAAGCATTTGAAAAGACGGTGGTCATCTTATTTGTGCACATATATTCCAGAACAGTCTTTGGAGTTGATCCTGCTGAAATGTATCTTAGGTGATGAACTGAAAGTCCTTTCAAATCACTCACATCAATATCGCTCACCTCATCATGTGTCAACACTGTCTCTAGTGCCGTGCATTGCTGGTGTAGGTCTTCTTCAGGTATAATGAGGAGTTTTGGAATATCATACAACATCCCAAATATACTGCTGTGTTCCTTGAGCTGCATGAAACATTCTTCAACTGACTGTATTGCACAATCTAGCACCTGGTTAAAGAATTCAACTCTGAATTGTTGTTTGGGGTGTCTTATGGGATTATCCCATGCCTCGTAATCAAAATGTCAGCTTCTTTGGTGACTCTTGTATTCTTGAATGGGTGGGAAGATTGCTTCAGTGTGAAGTTCCTCTGCCAACTTCTGTGCACTATTCAGAAGTTTTGAAATCCCTCATCTGACCAGTAAGACTGTAGGTATGACTTTGCTTTGTTCAGTTGTTCCATTGCTCCAGATATATCAAGGTCAACACCTTGGAGTCTTGCTTAAAACATTTATTTCAAATAGTATGTCATGCCACAACACTAAGCCACACAGAAATCTGAAGTTATGTATATTTCTGATAATTCAATTTCCCTCTGCCACTGTTCTCCCATAAACAGTTCCTGTCATAGCATTATCCTCCATAATGGCAACTATGGCATCATCTATCTTCCCAATTTGGTGTTTGATAGGCTTTATCGCCTACACTGGACTTTCCCATCGTGTGGCACTCAGTGGCTTCAGTGTCAGAAAGGATGTTCCCAGATGTTGCTTCAAAATTTGCCATTGATGAGTTGATGCAGAGAAAATACATAGATGCTTTGAATTACATTAAAAAATTCAGCAGCCTCATTAGAAGCTGATGCTGCATCACTCACCACCAAGTTCAGTGAATGAGAACTGCATGGGACAAAAAAAGCTCGAGGGTTTAACTCTCAGATCTGTGTCTGCACTCCTCTGTTCTTTCCTCTCATGTTGGCACCATTATCGTAGCCCTGACCTCTCATGTCAGCTATCGCAACTTCCAGCTTTTTAGGAAGCACATTAGTCATACCAGCTCCTGTAGTATCATCAATGTCAATACATTCTAGAAAATGCTCTCTGACAGTCACCACTGCAGGGACATTTTCATTATGTTCTGTTGTTGTTACAAAATGTACCATTAAAGTCATTTGTTCCATATGGCTGATGTCAGTTGTGTAGTCCAGAACAACAGAGTAATACAGGGGTTCTCAAACTTTTTTTTACTGGTGACCCCTTTCACATAGCAAGCTTCTGAGTGTGACCCCCCCTTATAAATTAAAAACACATTTTTATATATTTAACACCATTAAAAATGCTGGAGGCAAAGCAGGGTTTGGAGTGGAGGCTGACAGCTCATGACCCCCCCATGTAATAGCCTTGTGACCCCCCTGAGGGGTCCCGACCCCCAGTTTGAGAACTCCTGGAGTAATATCTTGCTGACTTCAGATCTGCCACAGTCTTCTGTTTGACTTTTGTTGCCAATCACCGTATGATCTCATTTTGAATGGTTTATCCAAGCTAGTGCTGTGCGTACATTTCTTGGGTGGTGACTCTTCTTTGATGCTGTACTCCAGGAGCATCTAATTCAGCCATCAGCTCCTCTGTCTCCGTGCAGATCTTGCTGCTTTCTGTTATTCCCTCTCACCTTTTCTCCTGCCTGCCTGTTCTGTCTCTTGTGCCCTCCTTCCTCTAGCACAGCACTCCACCATCTCTGTGCATCTAGAGCAGAAAGAATACATATGCACCAGCAGCAGACACAATTTTCTACACTCTGGGTCCTAGTGGCACGCCCCCCACCCCAGCCCCAGTCTGGCACCTGAGTTCACCTCATGGTAAGGCCAGCCCTGACAGGGTTTACAGTTGGTTCAATGGCTCTCAGCACACCCACTATACAAATTGTTCAAGCACCTGTCACAGACTGATCTACAAGATATCCATTAATATATATTTTACACAAAAATCATTTACATTTATAATCACACTGAGGTGTCTTGTACTGGTAATAAGGAAGTCCAACGATTAAAAATAAAGTTGTGCACAGAGCAAGAAGCAGAGCAAATACATTTCAGTGTTTATAGAAATGTACTGGAATCGATCATATGCTTTCCCAGAGCTTGTTAGTAGATGGTAGATTCCATGTTCCCAGGGCCGCCCAGAGGATTCCGGGGGCCTGGGGTTTTCGGCAGCGGGGGGCCCCTCCGTTCCGGGACCTGCCGCCGAAGTGCCCCGAAGACCCGCGGCGGGGCCCCCCCGGCCACCGAATTACCGCTGAAGTGCAGCCGGGTCTTCGGCGGTAATTCGGTGGCAGGGGGCCCCCGCCGCGGGTCTTCGGGGCACTTCGGCGGCGGGTCCTGGAACGGAAGGGCCCCCCGCTGGCGAAGACCGGGAGCGGAAGAAGCTCCGGGGGCCCGGGCCCCGCAAGAGTTTTCCGGCCTCCCCGGAGCGAGTGAAGGACCCCGCTCCAGGGGCCCCGAAAAACTCTCGTGGGGGCCCCTGTGGGGCCCGGGGCAAATTGCCCCTCTTGCCCCCCCCCGGGCGGCCCTGCATGTTCCCTCCAAAACATGTGACTTATGTTGTAGTGTCTCTTACCCCACAACAGCAGCAGCTTCCTTTAAGAGTACTGGAGGTGGAGTCGATTTAACAGACTACCAACTTCCAAAGCAACACTGCTTCAGGTTCTGATTCAGCAAACCACTTAAGCCCATTTTCAACTTTAAGTATCATTCATATCCTTAAAGTTAGAAATGTGTTTGTACCTTGCTAAATTAGGGCATCGGTCATTAAAATGCTCCTTTTAAAAATGTGTAAGTGGTTACTTCCACAGAAGTAGCCATTGGAATCCACCAGGTAAATATGCATCTACAAAACACTTAGAACTGGGTGTGGTGCTTGTTGCCTCACAGTAGCAAAAAAAGGGAACTACTCAAGTTAGCAAGCTCTGTTCCACATGGCAAGTATTTATAGGATCAGGAGGACTCAGATTAGTTTGCGCATTTCAGAACATACCATAATACAGAACGTGCACTCTGCTACCATGCACTGAAAGTTTTCTAGTGTGCTTTAATGTACTCCCATTTCAAACCCATGTCGATCAAATCACACTAGTGAACTTTTACCCAACAGACCATAACAGTTCTCAAAGTCAGATTAAACATACACAAATTCACATGACCAATTCAGCCAAAAATGTATATTTAGCTAAGTAAATAATACTTATTAAAAATGCTGACTATTTTAGCCAGCCCTAAAAGGGTATTAAACAAGCTTGTCTGTAGAAGCTGCTTGGTCTTACCTGAAGTAACTAAAGATGTGGGGGTTACCTTGGGCCTAAACTGGCTGATGGAATGCCTTTAAAAACAGAACAGGTACCTATATGAAGTGAACTGTCTTACCCTATTAATATAATGTGAAGGTGGAGGATGCCAGCAGGTGATGCTCTGGTTTCTGTGAGGAGTCCCTTAGGGAAGTACTATCAGAAAAGGAGAGAGAGAAAAAATAGCCATAAAACAGCTCATCTTATCAGTGGTAGGCGCCTAGTTTGTCTGTGCGCTCTGCAGGCTCTCCTACTGAATGGCCAGATTGCTCCCTCTGGCATGGACCATGGAGGATGGTTCAGGAGAGAGGGCACAAAGAATCATTGCGTCTCCCAAAGGGGTGGGAGATGGTCAGTGCAAGTTGTAGTCTTTGTACTTAGAAGAGTACAGGGTCTGCTCTATCTAGGCCTCCCAAAAGGGGTAGGGAATGGCAGAGATGTATAAGAAAAGGGTTCTGTCTTTCCCGCCACACCATCCAAATGTAGATGTGACTAATGTGTTTCCCTTGCAAGGCAGGGAATTAGGGGAAGGATTGGCCTCCAAAGGTATAGTTCTTTACCAAGTTCCTCCAGAACAGGATGCCTCTGCCCATCCACCTGATAAAGTTGAAACTAAATGCCACAATATAGCCCTCTATGTGGAAACTCTCTTTGACTTCATTTGTTCCGTTGCTTTTGGCCACTGCAAGAAGAATGAAAGGAGTCAGAACTGGTCTTAGGGCCAGGTCTATTTCCTTGGTATGTGGCTTTTTCTATGGAACAGTTGCATAAACAGAGGCAACGAGAGTAACAGGTTATGTAAGGGGTGCATGCTCTGAGTTACTGCACCATTTGGAAACAGGAGTGAGCATGCTGCCCAGGACACAGCACATGTTAAACAAAGTGGCCAATGAGCAATGTGAGGCCTACAGGGCAACATAGGTATTGTGGGCCAGATCCACAGCTCGCTCAAGTCAATGGAAAGATTCCCAGTAGCTTGAATTATGCTCAAAATGCATTCCCAGAGAGGTCAGGATGCCACAAGCAGGTACATTAATTTTATCATCAGCCTGGTGACCATAACAGGTATAGGGTTGACCGCCAAGATATTGGACTCCTCTCTGTAGGCAAAACTAGTGACTCAAAGCACGACAACATGATAGGTTACAAGAATATCATTGAGTGGGTGGGGAGAAGAATGAATGGCTTAAGTCCAGAAATTGTCTATGCTATGTGTAAAACTATGTTAGCAGGAAATTTGCTGGATAAAGATAGCCAGTAAAATAAGTTCATTTACATTTTGTGGGTTAAGCAACAGATAATTTTTTCCACTGAAAAATTCCAGCTGTCACACACTGAGAAGAAGAGTGGTTGGTCATTGTCAAAAATCCTGTACCTCTTTGAAGATAGTGTGCAGTTCAGAGCTGTTCAAAATTCTCTATTTTCTGTTCTTTAATTTTTTAGGCCCAATATATAGATTTTTTTTTTAAGGAATTAATCATAGAATATCAGGGTTGGAAGGGACCTCCGGAGGTCATCTAGTCCAACCCCCTGCTCAAAAGCAGGACCAATCCCCAGACAGATCTTTGCCCCAGGTCCCTAAATGGCCCCCTCAAGGATTAAACTCACAACCCTGGGTTTAGCAGGCCAATGCTCAAACCACTGAGCTATCCCTCCCACCTATGAAATGGCCTCTGGTAAGAGAAGAGGTTACATTTTCTGCCTGCATCACAACCACCCTTTCCCCTATTCTGTGGCTTTGGATACATGAGGGAACCTTAGCAGAAGAGTCCCACTGGTGCTGCCATTTGGACAGCTGCACTGGTATTACCTTCAGTGTGAACATTAGTGTGGACAAGATATAGCTGGCATAATGGTGAGCCTTACCTAACCTAAGTGCAGCTGACCTAGCACTAACATTGGTGTAAATTTGTTTGCTAATTTTAACACATTTTTTCTATTTTGAAAAGCCACCGCACCAAAATACCAAATAGGGTTCAGTAATGAACTGTTGCCATGTTTGTCTGATAGAAAAGATATGGAGGAGGAGGTGTTCTTCTCAAAACAGAGGCAAGACATCAATCATTGTTACACTGCAATTGTTAACTTCCAGACAGCCTAGTCCAGGTCAGAGACATGAGCCATTGATCAAGGTCTGGCCTAAAAAAAAATAAATATGTTTTTAAGGATATTAGTGTTAACAAACAACCTCGATTTATCTGAAAAGCCAGAATGGGATTTGGATAATTACCATGCTTTCAGGTTTTTTGGTTTGGATTTGTTGGGGGTGGTTTCAACAAAAACACATACGACACCACAAGATAAACCTGTGGTTTCTATTTGCTAAGCATTGGTCAGGCAGTGGGGGAAGGGACGGGGGAGTGTCAGCCTGAGTCTGGGGCTTTCAGTCCAGACAGCACAGGATTTAGGGCTCTGCTGCCATTTTGCTTGACAACATTTATAAGCAGGGAAATGGGGCCGTCACTGTAAACACAAAGCCTACTGGGAATTAGCCCAGTTTAAGGCAGATTGACAGGAAAGCCAAGAGACAACTTGCGACCATATAGAAGACTATTGTTACTATCGGTTTCCTCTCACATTCTTTGCAATAATTGATTCTAAGACCTGAGTCCTCACAGTAAGATTCCCTTTTTTGGGATCTCATTTATTCAGTCTTTTACCAACTACAGATCCTTTGCCCCTACTAGGCCTTTGGGCTCATTGGCTAAGAAGTCCCACAACTCTCCTTCCTAGAGCCCAGTAGCTTTCAGCTCAGTGCCTCCCGGGTTCCTTTGAGTTGCCCTCTAGTGAAGTGCAGCTTTCAGGGCTTGCTTCCTTCTCTCCTCTACCATTCAGGGCTCTCCAGTATTATTTGCCCCAGAGACCTGATTGGACCATGTTACACATTTCCTCCCACACCCCTCCCAACCCAACTAGCTGAAGTGGGAGGTGAGTTAACTATGACACAGATAGGAGCTGAAACCCATCCCCCCTTAAAGGGCCCCCCACCCTGTAACACCATTTATGAAGTGTACTTTGTACACTTCAAGCAACTTGGACAATTAAAATTAATTAATTTCACTTTTTGGTCCTCATCCATTAGTACAAAGCTGCAATGTTTGCTTTCAAAGACAGGAGAATGTTTACATTCAAACAAAAAAAATTTGTTCATTCTAATAAAAAAATAAAATGTTTCTGTTGGTATTAGGTTTTATACAAGCTTTTTTTGTGGGGAGAGGGCTTATACGTAACCTAAATGTTTGGCCTAAACAACCTGACAATATCCTTTTAATAAACTGCATTTGATACCCCATATTCCTGACTTCTGAGATTTAGAGCTGTCCAATAATGTGATTCAGCTTGAACCCCACACAGAATGTGAAGTACTTATCTTTAGAATGTTCCTTAAGAATGAACAATGTACTCCTAGGGCAATCTTGTCATGCCTAGCTGTATTAACATGTGAAACATGAGCTAGTCCTGAATGTACAGAGACAGGGGGGATATGATAGAGGTATATAAAATCATGAGTGATGTTGAGAAAGTGGATAAGGAAAAGTTATTTACTTATTCCCATAATACAAGAACTAGGGGTCACCAAATGAAATTAATAGGCAGCAGGTTTAAAACAAATAAAAGGAAGTTCTTCTTCACGCAGCGCACAGTCAACTTGTGGAACTCCTTACCTGAGGAGGTTGTGAAGGCTAGGACTATAACAATGTTTAAAAGGGAACTGGATAAATTCATGGTGGCTAAGTCCATAAATGGCTATTAGCCAGGATGGGTAAAGAATGAGGTCCCTAGCCTCTGTTTGGCAGAGAATGGAGATGGATGGCAGGAGAGAGATCACTTGATCATTGCCTGTTAGGTTCACTCACTCTGGGGCACCTGGCATTGGCCACTGTCGGTAGACAGATACTGGGCTAGATGGACCTTTGGTCTGACCCGGTACGGCCATTGTTATGTTCTTATGACGTATGATATTAAAATAGCCCTGTGTAATTAAGAATATAATAAAATAGGATTCTGAAACTGCACTTTCATCGATCTACTCAAAGTATTGTTACACAAATAGAATTAATTCCTCATTGCAAATAATTAAATAAAATGTGGATATATTATCCCACAAATTGTTTAAAATGTATCATTAAGGTATTTATCATAGGGCAGGCTTATGTGGCCACCATACTACATGCCTGTGTACCTGAAGCTTTCAATAATTCTGCAGCTGTACATTTTTTAGCTTTGTTTTTCCTCAGAAAAGCTAAATCAAAAAGCAATGTATGCTGTGGTGTATGGGATACGCACGAATGGATTAAACCCACTCACAGCAATGGCGTCCTGGTCTCTGGAGGTCAGATTCAACTAAACTGGAGGGGGATTTCCACCAGGGTTCCGTAGGAGCACTGCCAGCTGAGGCTGCTGAAAGGATGCACTGAATCAGTGACATCCTGGCCCGTGCTACCCACTTAACTTCCTGTGCCCTCCCTGACCCCAGCAGAAAGAAGTTTGTGGCTGCCTCTATTGTTGTAGCTTCCTATGCTTGTTCACTTTCTACCACCAGAGACAACCTCCATGACTGAGGGGTATTTAGCCCAGTCACCATTCAACAAATGAGTGTTTTGGTTAGGTCATGCTCCTCTTATGTTTGGTGACCCAGTATACTCTTAGGGTTGGAGCTTTTCTTAGAGATGTCTCAGTTCTGCACAGATGTACCTCCTCTGCAAATCTAGGACAAGGCAGGACTGGCACCTCATAGTTTCATCCTGCAGTTGAATTAATTTTCCTTAATTAAAAAAAAGGAGTTAGTTTTCTTCTAATGACCCTCAGGGCTCTTATTAGCCATCTCACCAAACACTAGTGTGTCACCTAATTTTAAATAAAGTGTTGGCCATATAGTTGTCAACATGGCCGTCCTTTAGGTGTTGTTTACACCTTGCTGGCTCCGACATGGTTGTTCCTACCAACCATTTCCAGGCCTATTGGGAGGCTGACTGAAGGTACCATATTACCCACAATCTAGATAATAAAATAAGCAGCTATTAGAAACTCTGTACATGTAACAAACTGACCAATATATATATACATATACATATACACACACACACACACACTCACTCTGTTAGGAAGAATGCTGTTTGTGCAAGTCCCTTTAAGAAAAAATGTGCTCTTTGGGTAAAATTCATACACCATGCCTACTACTTACTGAGAGACCTACATGGGTTCAGACCATGCTGCATACAGGCGGACGTTCACCCCTGTGCTGATGGCCACCAGCACAATGTCAATATACCTCTCTATTCCCTCTTACACCCTGAATTTCACCCTTGCAAGATCTATCCCTTGGCAAACCCCACTAAAAGGAGGCTTTGACAAAGCTGGTGAGATTTGGCTTCCTCAAATTATCTTCCCCGCAAGACGTGCCAATAAATTAGTCCTTGTCTACACCGGGGGGGAATCAATCTAAGTTACGCAACTTCAGCTAAAGTAGACATACTTAGATCGACTTACCGTGGTGTCTTCACCGTGGTGAGTCGACTGCTGCCGTTCCCCCGTCGACTCTGCTTGCACCTCTTGCGGTGGTGGAGTACAGGCGTCAACGGAAGAGGGCTCGAGGATCGATTTATCTCATCTAAACTAGACGATCCCCGCTGGACCAATCGCTGCCTGCCGATCCAGCGGGTAGTGTAGACATACCCAAGGGTGGAGGAGAAGGGAAATACTGAGGCCTACTGATCATTTTAAAATCATAGCATCTAGCTACAGCGATAGGTGCATAAGAGTTAGATCTGTTGAATCTAGAGCTAGTCCTTTGAGCATATGTGCCTCTTTTTTAATATTGGAATGTTTTTAATGGGGTAGAAAGTGTTTATCTAGTCCTCCCATTCAGCTTTCCAAATTAAAACAAAAAACATTCACCCAGCCCCATCACCTCCCAAACAATTAAAATAAAGAGGGAGATTCTGCTACCAAGTTTGTCATTCCACTTGCTGTACTAAGGGTTCTTCAAGTGAACATTACACTGGTGGCACCACAAAAGACTTCACAATATCCCATTGCAAACATAGCTGTTATCTATGGTAACTTATTTTATGCTCACTTCACACACACAGCTAGAATATGTAATGTTATGGTCTCTTTCTATAAAAAAGGAGACCATTACATATTCCAGCTCCACAGGAGGGGGCAGCTTACGTATCTCCTGTGCACATAAAATAAATCACCTTGTGTAACTTGTGTATAAAAGAAGAAAATATAACATTAAAGAAATCATCACAGCTGGAAACATTAACTGAACAGCTTAAGAGACACCAAAGTGACACTTTTGCACTGGGTATATCTAGACGTTTTCTGCTGTCATTACTAAAGCAAGCAGATTTCTTTTGCGGGAGATTTTGTATACCACAATTTCTCTCCCCTCTCCCAACTCCATACTTTGATAGCTGGAGATGAGAGCCAGCAGTCACTCAGCATTAACACTGTATCATGTGGCTCTCGATTGAATGTCTGACATCCAACAAAATCAGAAGCTAGCAGCCTGAGACACTCACTTTGGCAGGACCTAGACTCACAAAGAGCGACCAAACACACTGCCGCTGGCATCCATGCATGGAAATTTGAAGCCAGCTAAATCTTAGTTTGCTTCAGCATAATTAAGCCAGACATTCAAAGGAGGCATTGCCAGGCTAATTTAAGAAATTATAAGAAACATGTTTTAGCAATCAAAAATGTCTTCAAAGACCAAGAAAGAGGGGGGAAATGGCATTTTCTATATTTTGAAATGAAATAAGGAAAATTAAAAATAGTTATGCATCTATTGCTATGATTAAATGTTGGCTCTTCATGGAGGCAGTTGTTTCAAACTGAAGTGTTTGGTGATAAAACTTTCATTCCTACAGTTCTCAGTCTTTGGAAGCCATGTGCCAGCTATGCAGTTGTCAGCAAGAGGGGTTGGCTGCTGCTCCACAGTAACTTTATTCATAGCATTTTGCTGCCCTAGCACTAAACCCAAGAAGATGGCAGTGTACATTGGGCACAATCAAAGATGGCTGCAGATGGTGTCATTTGCTATTTACCTTGGGCCTCATTTTCACCATTTTGAGTATTTGCAATTCTGAGAAAGGCCAGTGGGAGCTGTGACCCCCAAGTAGCTGAAGAAAAAAAATAAGGCCCCTTGTGAATCTCAGCTTCTTGCTAAGTATCCAAACATCTGCTTGCTGCTCTATACTCAGAATAGGTCACTGATATGAGGAAAGGCAGCTGCTTTTTCTCAAAAATTTGGGGGGGAGGGGTAAAATGAAATTCAGCAGTAAAAATTAAGAAAGCAAGTCTCACGGGTCCCCGCCGCCTTCCCCCCAGAACCCGCTTCAGGATTCCTTGCCTCTTTGTCTGCTACAACTAGCCTTGCTCTGTGAACAAGAGCCTATGAATAAGGTCCACTTCTATCTGATCAGTCAACCAGGGAGGAGAAGGGCAGGATGGGCGGCATGGATCAGCATTCACATCCCACTCCATCAGTACCCGGTCTGGGCTAGGGAAGCTAATAATCCAACCGATGGACCAAATTCAGCAAGGAACCTTGGTCATGTGCCACCTGAGGCATGTTGCACATATGCTAAAAAGAAGTCAACCAGGGACAATGGTGTGAAGCAATAACCTGCACAGCCTCCTACGTAGGGGATATATTGCTTGTTAGGATAGAAGAGCACAGGGGACTTGTTTATCACTTAGGGATTTACAAAAATTCACAAAATCTTCATAAAACTCATGACACTTTACAGAATTGTAAACTGTGGTCCTGACCCTGTACGCACTTGCGCACGTACATAACTATACAAAAAGAACAAAAAAAATCTGAATAGTATTGGTCCATTACCAGACAGAAATGGTGGAATTAGCAATCATAATGCAGAAAAGGCAGAAGTGTTTATAAGTATTTCTGTTCTGTATGTGGCAGGGGGACAAAAACAGATGTAGTGGCATCATATGTTAACACTATTCTGCTAGTATCTCAGAAGAACATTAAACAGCAGCTATTGAAGTTAAATGTTTTAAAATCAGCAGATCTGGAAAAGAGATAAGCATCTAAGAGTTTTAGAGGCACTGGCTGAAGAGCTCACAGAACTGGAAGAAAGCTAATGCTGTACCAATATTTTAAAAGGATAAACTGAATGATTTGGGAAATTATAGGCCTGTCATTCTGACATCTGGGCAAAATAATGGAGAAGTTGATATGGGACTGGATGAATAGAAGAATTAAAACAGGGTATTACAATTAATGCCAATCAACATGGGTTTATGGAAACTAGATCATAGCAAACTTGCTCTCTTTTTGATGAGATTACAAGTTTGATGAACAGATGAAGTGCTAAACTGCTTTACTGAAAAACTTACAAAGTTCTGCAAGCATATTGAATTTAGCATCCTGCTGTTATAATGTTGCTATAAGCTGGGTGAAATTTTGTGATGGGTTGAGTTAAAACTTCATTGAGATTGACGGGTGTGAACTCGTCCTTCAGTTAACAAAGATAAACCCCCTCCTAAGACAAAAGGAGTATGTGAACCCCCCCATCCCACCCCCAGGAGCTTTGCTAAATACTGTTTTAGATGGGGGTATGGGGAAGGGGAACAGGCAGAATACACAATAGCCAGGAAAGAGACAAACAGCCTGAAGGAGCAGCTGAAAGCATGCTGTCTGACCCTTGAAGAAACCTAGGGAGAGGTTTTTAGGTCAGGGGTGCAAGCTGAAAAAGTGTGTTCTTGATGCTGTTAGCAAAAGAAGCTGTTTGCTGCTATTTGATTCCTTCTGTGCTCAGAGACACAGACCATCAGTGGCTATTAGTGAAGATAATCAGGGATGCAACCCCATGTTCCAGTTTCCCTAAACCTCCAACTGCCAGAAGCTGGATTGGATGACAGGAGACCGATCACTTGAAATTGCCCCGTTCTGTTCATTCCCTCTGAAGCATCTAACATTGGCCACTGTCTGAAGAAAGGCTACTGGGCTAGATGGACCACTGGTCTAACTCAGTCTGTCTGTTCATATGTTCTTACAACTTCATAAATAAACAAAACTGCATCAAAATAAATACCTATCACCAATTTCTTGTCCTAACTGGAACATCCTACTAGACCCCACATTTTTGGTTAGCCACTTGAGTCAAAAAGGATAACAATATTCATATAAGCTTAGAGTTGGAAAAGACCTGAAAAGTCATCTAGTCCAGCTCCCTGCCAGTGAGGATAGTTTCCTATTGTACATTTACTAGTATTTTTTCCAGTCCAGTTTTAAATTTGCTATGTGATGGAGCTTCCGATACTTCCCTTGGTAGATTATTCTCTAGACTAATAGATTTCTTCCATGACCTGACTATATCTACCTTGTCTTCCTACATCCTGAATTTTGAATATTCCCACAATTGTAATAATTTATTTCTTCTTATAATTGCATGTATTTGCAAATATCCCTTAATTTCTTTTTATGTTAAATAATGATGAAAAATGAATCTGAAGAGGATTTGTATGACTGCTATATCTGATGTAAAATGAATCTCTCCAACGGAAGCCAATTTTTCAGAGACATAAGGAATATTGGGTCTTTCGACCCAAATTAAAGCTTTGGCATAGGAGGGATTCTGTATGGGTCAGATGGATTCTGAAAGGCTGTAATCGGGTATTTTCTGTGATATAAAAACATGGCGGTGAAAGAGACTAACCCTTTATGTGAAATTATTGTTTCATTTTCTTTTTCACTGACTATTGATCAAATGTAATTTTTCCATGTGTAAAAAAGGAACAGTAGGTAGCATACACTCCCACTTGCGACTCCAACAGCCTGGCAGTTAATGAGGATCTCTAGTGATTCATGATTCAGCTATGATTCATGAATACAGCAATCAATCAAAACGCTTTCATTAATCTTTGTTGCTTTTACTGGATACAAAATGCATACAGCTTAATGCTGAATTACACGATAAGCTTTCCAGCTTCTGCCAGGACTCCCTCTTGAGTCTCATTGGCTCAAGGAACTAAGCAGAGGATATGGTTGAACTATGACAATAGAAGATTGAGAAACTAGTTTGGGCAAGATGTTTTGTAAGACATTACCCCTGAGTCTGAATCAACAAAAAGCACATTGAAGGGCTCAGGTAACCGCCTCTTTCTGTGGGTGATGAACCATGTATCTTTACCTTATAAAAACCATGTTGTGCAACTTGTCTATGGACCAGCATTCCCACTGGTTAGCAGGCAATTCTAAGAAACAGTGAAATAAGAGAAAATAGGGAAATCACACAATTTCATGTGCTAAAAACCAATGATACATTCATGACGAGAATGTTTTCTTGTCATTCACAGATATTCAGCCATAATTTATATAAGTATTATCTTTAGTGCATTATTGAAAGCACAATGTTTTTTAGTTTAAAACCAATTTTTTGAGGAAACAAGAGCTGGTTGGATAGTCAAAATCAAAACAAAAAAGGGTGCTAAGACTAGTACTTATGATACATAGAGGTCAATGTTAGTCACAAATATTTGGACGACATGTTTGTGAATTCCAAAATCATGAATTACTATTGGCCCAGAAAAATGCATTAGAAAGTTGTATTATGCATAATTCATTGTTCTTTTTTTAAAAAATCATGTCCTTGATTCAGTAGTAATTGTTGGAATGCAAGGGCAAGCAATCCATTGCCAACAGGAGCTATCCCCACCCACTGGGCCTGTTTGCGCCTTGGTCACTAGTGTTATGGTAAATATAGTTAAGGGACAGATTCTACTCTTTATATTTGCACCAAGCTCCCACCAATGTTAACGAGTTGCACCTGCAGCACAAAGGTAGAGTACGAGCTAAGGGACCTTGAGTTAAGATATCAACTCCTGCACTCCCCACCTCACTGAAAAGCAGCCAGTTCCAACATGCCCCCAGCTGCCCCATGGGTGCTTCTAGAACACAAGTAAGTAGAACTGGATTTGGCCATAAACATAATAGCAGAAAGAGAGAACATTGGATTTTTATAGGGTTTTTTTGTTTGGTTGGTTGGTTTTTTTAGGGCAAGGTGCACATAATCCTTGTGCCTTCAAAACTCCACTTGTGTCACTTGCCTTTGTGGTACACAATGAAATTCGGTTGAATTAATTAGAAAACTGCAAATAGGTATATTTCGCAGAGTTGGCTTTAGGTACTGCAGACAGGAGCCATTCCCAGACTGGATTGGGTGTGCTCTTGAAATGCTTGTGGCTCTCCCTAATTAATGGTGATCATTTCAACAGTATTTGTACCTATTCAAGGCAGGGACCGTGTCTTTATATGCATTTGTACAGGGGCTCTAGCTGCTACAGTAATGTAACTATTATATAGTAATAATAATCAGTGCTTTTCTGTGACCATCTGTGCAGAGCTGGAAAGAGCTGAAAAGAAACGAGTTACAAGATACAAGGAAGGGCCAGACCAAGAAGTGGGAGAGTTTGGCACGTGGAGCAGGTTGGTGAATTACGGATTGGGAGGATGCAGAGAGCTTGTAGCAGTGAGAGAGGAGTCAGAGCTGCTTTCCAGCAGGGTGGAGAGCAGGGCCGGCCTTAGTGAAAATGGTGCCCTGGGAGAACTTGTATTTTGGCACCCTTTGAGTCTGGCTACATGGGGGTTGGGGCAGTTAACCATACAGTGACCCCTTCTCCCCCCTCACTCCCCATGGCTGAGGAGCAGTGGGGGGAGGAAGTGGAGTAGGGAGCTTCCTGCAGCCAGGGGAGGTTCTCAGAGGTGGGTCTGACCCAGCCCCAAAAATGGCCCATGCAGGGGAAGAGGAAGTCCCATTCCTTCCCAGTCCAGTCGGGACTAGCAGCTAGAGCCCCCAGCCATGCCCCTCCCTGGCTCTGTGCCCAGGGTGTTGAAGGGCCCTTGAGCTGGCTGTGGGGGGCTGACAACAGTGCACCCCTCCACATCACCCACCCATAAGACCAGCCCTGGGTAGACGGACTCAGGAGTGTTTAACAGCTGGGAGTGTGCTGAAGCAGGGTGCTTGTCACTGTAGTGGGGAGTGCTGGCAGGTTTGGAAAAGGGCCACACAAACCTTAAGACCATCTCTTATTATTGGAGTTTGCACATACTTTCCCCACTTTGAGAATTATTTAAGAAATGTTAACATGTATAAATTGGCACCTTGAGGAACAGAGAGAGGGAGGGAGAGAGTCTCTCTAAAAAGCAAGTTAAGAGCAAAGCTGAGAGCAGTAGATTAAAGCAAAGAGCTGAGAAATCACCCTCTGGAATAAATCTAATTAGGTGAATAAATAACCCTAAAACAATGGCCTGGCTTTATCCATAAACAGCTACGTACATTCTCACACTATGGCAGAGTGAAGTCTCCCCATCCCCCCAACCCACAGCATTGCACTTTCTGTCATAGTGATGGGTTGGCTAAGAACCAGGAACATTGTTATGTTGAACTAATACAGGTTACAGCAAAGGTGCAACGTTTCTTGACAAGTCAAACTCTTTCTATAGCAGGCGTATTTTCTAAGAAAGTTTACCACCACTAACACTAGTTAAGGGCCATTGACACAAGGAATGTTGCCAGTCAGTGCAGGTGGTTTGCCAACTCTGGCACTTTAGCACCTTATTGAGTAAACCTATTCCAAGCAATTACATGGGAGTTTCACACTGGATGTTGAAACTTTAACACAGAAATGGTTTCTCCAAAATGTTAATTAGTCACTAGAGTAAAGCAACTGTTAACAAAGACAAAATGTTAATCTGCCCTGTTGAAGTCAATGGGAATTTTGACATTGACTTCAACAGGGCCAGGATTTCATCCAAAGAATTTTAAACACTCTCACCGAAAGTCTCTTCCCATCTCAGGCTATGTCTTAACTGCCAAAAAAAAAAAAAGGGGGGGGGGTTTCTACAGCAAGCTATAACTCGAGTTAGCTATCCTGCTGTAAAAATCCTAATGGACTGGAGACAAGGCATAGGTAGTTTTTACCTGAATGTAGCTAGTTGAGATCAAAGACTATATCCCCTCACTGGAGGTTATCTCCACTAGCAACACTGAGGTAAAACCTACCTGGGCCTTGTCTCCACTAGGATTTTACAATAAGATAGCTAACTCAAGTTGTCTTGCTGCAAAAATATCCCTTTTTTGGCAGCAAAAACATTCAGCTGCTCAACTTTCACTCCTGACTCTTGTTATATCATTGTTATTACCAGTATCCAAAATCTGGTTACCTTGTTAAACTTTTAAAATTTGACTACAGCAATTTTAAATGGATTGGACCATCATCAAAGACAACAAGAAAGTGTAACAGAACAATCAAGTTTGCAAACAAAAAGGTTACTTGTTTGTAAACTACCTTGAGCCTCATTTCAATCTCCAACCAACTTTAGCTCTTCCAACAGACAAAGCACTTTTCAAATCTGCCAGCCACACAATATATTCCAGACTTTAATGGTGCAATAAACACACATAATCACAACAGTTTTTGCAGCTCTATATACCACAGTAATCTTAGTAGTGTCCAGTGACTTTTAGGGTAGATAAGATTCATTTTTTAAATGATAAATTAAGTACGTAAAGTAACTTCAGGTCCACTTTATGCAGTAAAAGGGAAAAAAATACCAGCACAAACTCTATTTTTTCCCTTTGCAGGCCAACTTCAAATTAACCAGTATGCTGTAGAAAAGAAGTTGGAATATTCATCCTTCTTCTCAAAGCTCTTCTACTATTAAAACAATGATATTCTCAGACTTTGGTTGTCCGTTTAGCACCACTGTTGATTTTTAAAGCACACAATTTTCTGCTGTCTGACTGTCTATAGATTTGCATTCTAGATCAAAAGTGCTGAAATTTGCAGGCTGAATTTACAATTCATCCCAGTCCTCTAGCTCACCGGCTGGGAGGTGCAGCGTAGGCAGGGACGTGTTAAAAAGTGCATCTTTTAAATGCTATTGATGATACCAATTCCAACTAGAAGGTGACACTGAATTCTACATTCTTATGACTGTGACCCCTGCAACACATCCAAAATAATATTAGTAACAAATAAAAGGACTTTATAGGATTGATGTTTAATGACAGATGAACAGGACCTTACATACTGAAATAATCTCAAAAGACAAGAGAAGCAAAGGGTATGGCTATCAATTCAAGGATGTGAAGAGTTGGTATAATAATTTAAAGGTAAACATTCAGACCTTTTCTGTGTTTAAAACACTTTTTAAATTAAGTTTAAAAAGTATCCTATTAGTCAGTGATATGAGATGACTTAACTGGGCCTGTTTTTAAAGGGTACAGGCATAGAAGGTGCTAAGAATTTACTTTTGACAGGCCAAATTATTTTCTTATTCTGACGGCACATTTTGCATGGTATAACAGAGGGCAGAATGTGGCCCAGAGAGTTCAGCATGGCCACACAGATCCAACTAATTGAAATGATCTGATGATTTATCAATGTTGAGAGACGTGGTACAAAATTACCAGTTAAGCCTATGAAGTCAGCAGAGTCAGAGTTGTATCTGGGGAAGTATCTAATGTACTTAATGGGGGTGGGGTGGTAGTTTAGGGGTTGAGACACGAATAGTAGGCACAAAGATGCCAGCTTCTGCTTTTATTAAAATACTTTTACAGGATATCCCCGTAAAGCTGGAGAGCTAGTTTACTATGGGGCCTTGTCTAAGGGCAGCTCAAAGCTATTATACAGTACATAGAGCAGGACAATACAGTTATAGTATAAGCTACCAGCATGCAGTAAATCATGTCAAAGCTTCATGTTACACCTGATTAACCAGCTGGCTCCAATACTACAAAATGATCCAAGAGCATTTGCTTTAAAATACTGCAGGTAAGAGTGGTTGGACAATTAATGTCACCTGAAAGTGTTACATAAGTGTGTCTGTGTATCATTAGAGGAGCATGACTGGGGCTGTGTTTTAAGAAGATGTGGATCATACCCCCAGTATTCTCTAGTGTTGTGTGTTCCTCTAAAGTGGATTCCATTTAGATGCTTCATTTATTGGAGCAAATTCACATAATCTTCGTGTCCCTGGTGCATCACTTAAACTTTTATTACAACTACTGCTGAGTTCTGCTTCACCAAACACTTGCAAAATTTTATCAGAGTCAAATCAGACCTGAAAATGGTTTGTGCCAGTTGAACTCGATTTGCTTAGCAGGTTTTTGTGTTTCTACTTAATGCCTTAAGCAAACATATCCCCTTAAAATCAAGATAGAGTATATACCTCCTGCAAAACGTAAGGCCCTATGGGTGGGCCAAATACCAAAATTTGTACATGGACAAATTGCAAACAATGGGAGCCTTGTCTGTGTGAGAACATCAAGATGTGCTCATTAGCAATATATATATACTGTATTATTATAGCTGTAGCACATAAATCCATCTATAAAATGGGCAAATCCCCAAAACATCCTAGGCTTTCATACAATGCAGCAAAGAAAATTTGTGTATTTGATATACGATGTAATAGACCAGCCAAACTGGAGACTCAGTTACATTACTGCTGTCACATTATTTGCCGAGGCTGAAGGGCTGGTCACATTATCAATAATTTAAGGTAGGAATGCTTATACGATTTTTATTCTAGTTGTCAGTTCAAAAGCCTCATGCCTACTGAACTGATTAGTACATGTCGCAACCTAATCAAAAGCATAGGTGGTGTAGATCATCAAAAATTCTTTTAGTCCATCAAACCAATCAATTGGTGGTAACAGAGCATATGGGCACGGTTTCTTTAAATCCATAGCAGGAAGCAGCTTTGGAAAGTTTTAGCAGCAGAATTCTGGTGTAGCAGACAAGGAAAGCTCGGTTTTATGGATACTACTGGTTTTATGCTAATAAAGTTCCTTTGTAAAATCCCAACTGCTAGACAGACAATCTCATATGTATTCTTCCTTACGGATACTGAAGTCACGTACATTCCTCCACACTCTCTATGGGCTTCTGCATCCTTTGCAAACAGCACACCTGTTTGCATATTACATTCTGATTTGATATGAAATGCTCACCACATTTTTTAAGTGCAATGTCTCATAATTATCAAGCTCCATACTCAGTAAAGGCAAGTAATTTATAAATAGTTCAGCTTGACTCCTTGTTGCATACATTAATGAGTCGACTTGCACTTCACCACTCTGTATTAATTGTAGCTTGATTTGGTGAAGTGCTCCTTCCACTCAGCCCATTCGTTGGCTTTATCAAATTCAGAGCCTTACAGAGAGCTGAACATTAGCATGTTTTCTCTTGTTTATTCAGAATGAGTCAGCTTCTGATATGTCATGTATAATAGCTATGGTGAAGAAACACAGAGAGTCCCTTTATTCTAACACCAAAGAAGGAACTTTATTAGAATAAGGAGAACAGGATTATTGCTAAAGCTATTGGCAGAATGTCCAGGCCACATGGATTTTCTTACCTGGAAAGCCATTTGTTTAATTCTTCACTTTCCCGCATGTGCATTTCCACGGCAAAGCTACAAATGGCATAGCAACTGTTATTAGCAACCAGAGTTCCCTTTATTACATCTCCTTGTTTTGGTAGAAACATGTGGAATGTGATTATCTTTCCATTACAATGCAATAAGAATGGCAACTGTAAAAAATAAGTGCTGAGGAAATGGGACGATACAACAAGAACATGTATCAGAGGGGTAGCTGTGTTAGTCTGGATCTGTAAAAGCAGCAAAGAATCCTGTGGCACCTTATAGACTAACAGACGTTTTGCAGCATGAGCTTTCGTGGGTGAATACCCACTTTGAACATGCAAACTCTGTAACAGTCTGGACACTGACATGTTGGTCATCTGTAAGCCAGTGACCTGCAAAGATGAGGCAGGGGTGGGGGATGGGGAAGACAGCATCAGTGGGAGACAGTACATTGATGATCATGGACAAGCAATCGTTGTAACAGAACAATGAATGCAAAGTCCTGTGGCTGGACAGTTCAATGGTGTTCACAGGTAAACCATCAAAACTGGTCCAGAACCCTCATGGGATAAAGAATAAACTTGGAGCTCAGCCTGAAAGCTCTGATAATGATGTCCTCATCATACCACCAATCCTGCATGGCTGCAAAGAATTGTGAGGTGGGCGTCATGGTAAGAAACCAGTGTTTTCTTGAGTAGGGGGAGGCTAGTGGGCAGGGGCGGCTCTAGACATTTCGCCGCCCCAAGCACGGCGGCATGCCATGGGGGGGCGCTCTGCCGGTCGCCAGTCCCGCGGCTCCAGTGGGCCTCCTGCAGGCGTGCGTGCGGAAGGTCCGCAGGTCCGGCGGCTCCACCGAAGCCGCGGGACCAGCGGACCCTCTGCAGGCACGCCTGCGGGAGGTCCACTGGAGCCGTGGGACCAGCGGACCCTCTGCAGGCATGCCGCGGAAGGCTGCCTGCCTGCCTGCCGCCCTCTCAGAAACTGGCAGAGCACCCCCCGCTGCATGCCGCCCCAAGCATGCGCTTGGCGTGCTGGGGCCTGGAGCCGCCCCTGCTAGTGGGCTCATTGCTGGGAGACAAACTCACTGGGCAACAGAGTTGGGATAGGTGGGGATACTGGCTGCCAGGTGAGGGATTGGTACTGGGGTGGGGACGGGAGGTACTGGAATGGCTGTTTTTAGATAGAATGGCTGATGCTTGCTGAAGAAGATGCTTCTCTTCTTGGTCCCCAAACTGGATAGTGCTCAGCTCTGGAGACCACATTGCTTTGCTTCAAGAGGTGGTGAATCCGTTTTCCCAGCCTCTAATAGTGCCAACTTTCCTACCCCAGAGCAAAACACTGAACAGGTGAGGGGAAGAGGGAGAGGTCCACCCTACGGGCATTTGGCAGTAAGAGCGATCAGAGGGTCAGCAGTGCTGGGTGGGATCAGGGGATTTTGCTGATTTTTCTCTGAGGTTATACTCCAACCACTAGCTAACGGCTGTGCCCTCATAACATGCTCAAGGATACACCCTACCAGTTAAGAAACACTACACAGACTTGCAGAAGTTACTTTCTCTTGTGCTATCGAGCCAGTCCCTGCGGCCAGAGGTTATACTGGCAGCTCAGAAAAGGAGCTGTCTCAGCTACTCATACACAACTAGACCTGACTGGGAGACTATCGGTTTTCACAGCCCTAGTGCCATTAGTAGCAGCTTGAGCAGCATTAACCCCTACAGATATGATCTCGTGTCTTTCTAAAAGTAAAGGGACCTACAGCCATGCATGGCTCTGAGCAAACTGTGAATGAATGAATGCCTCATAGTCTTTTGGGGGCGGGGGTGGGGAGGGGAAAAAAAAATCAATGACAAGTTTTCAATCACATTTTCAAGACCATCTTCTAAAGGAAAAGGACTAGGAATGTGGGAGGCTTTGTTTTTAAAGCAGATTCTCCTTTAGATTTCCTTATCCTCCTATGGGATGTGTTGGTGCCGTAATCATGAGCTTTGCAGGATCTCACAGCCTGGCTTTTAACCGCACTATTCAAATCCAGCCATCTCTGGGATGGAACAGAGCAGATGCTTAACAGTACACAAGATAGTCACAGGGGTTTGGCACAGTGAAGGAGCATGTCACATCAAACTAATGCTGCAGGCGGAATTTACAGAGGAACAAGAACTGTTCAAGTAAATCTGAGCATCCCTGTTAAGCCATTTGACTGGGGGCCCAGCTACAAGGTCCAGGCACATGACATACCTTTTCCTTTCAACTAGCGCTAAAATGCCCTATTCTGCTAACTGAGGTGTTTAGTCCTGCTGACAGTGGATGGAGCAAGGAGAAAAAAAAATGGACCCAAGAGTGGTGGCTGCAGGAGTTCATTACAAGGTTCTTTACTCACCACTGGTGCACCTCCTTGTGGCTACAGCTGGGGATTAGCTTCACCCAGTCCAAAATACCCCCTTTCTGTCTCTTGTTCACACTGAGACTCTCTTGTGCTCCAGGAATTACAGTGCTCCCTCTTCATGGTTTGGCTCTCTCGCCAGGACATTACAGTTCCCCCCTTCCAGGGTATCAAAGTCTCACTGGACTGGTTGACCCAATATTGTTCCTGGCAGCCCTTCAATCCAAGGCTATGCCACTTCCCAGCTGGTTGGTAGGCGAATCTGGGCCCACCCACTACTCCGAGTTCCACCTCAGGTACCCTTGAATCAGCAACCAAGGGCTGCAATATCCCAAACCTTCCTGCCATTTCTCCGAGCCTTTTCCTATTCCACCCCTATTGGGCTTCTGGTCCAGCACTCTTCTTGGTAAACTCTTCCTCCAGGGCCAAGATCCCAGGACTTCTACTCTCCCCCGGCTCTCCTCATCCCCTCACCTAGAGAGCAGCTGTAAATTTCCACACTGCAGCCCCTTCTGTCCTTGCTTGGCATTATACCAGCCTCATCTGCTCAGCTGGGCTCCAACCTGCATCAGGGATTGTCTATCAAGCCTAGCTCTCCCTCAGGTGTGGCCTATCAGGTTACTTAGCACCTTCTGAGCCAAATTAACCCTTTCGGGGCTAGTGTGGGGTGAACACCCCACCATAGGGATTTAGGGTGAAGGCTTCCTGTCAAAGAGGAAGAAGAGGGAACATTGTGATCTACTCCAGACAGGGGAGAAATTCTGATTCTTCAGTGTGTTTAAGCATGTTCAGCAGAGCTCTCATTTAGCGTGCAACAACACCTTTTGTTGCACACTACCTGGCTCTAGAGTATGTACTATAAACATCTTGCTGCTGGTGGGTGGGCCCCCTTGACCTGGGGCTGCCTACAGCTGGAGGTTTGGCAGCCTGCCTGAACTAACATGGGGTAGGAAGAATGTAATCACCTGTTTTGAAATCTTACCAGGCCATTAGGACTAACACAAAGTACCATGCGGTCTTATCACTACAAGTGGTCACAACTTTAGATACCAAGTATCAGGGCTTAGGAACAAGGTGACAGTCACATTATAAATGTCATAGATGAGGTTAGAGCTCTCTAGTTTAAATAGAACCTCAGTTTTAAATCATAGCCAAATAAAATAAAATAAAATAAAGCCTCAAGCATCCTAGTCCACCTCAGCAGCATGCTGGAGTTTGGTTTAGTACGGATTCATGAAGGATATTCGCTAATGGGAGCACTAAACACTAATCTTCAAGATTTGTCAGCATCCTTCAATAGGGTGAGATATATTAATCATTTTTAGGAATTCATAATTTATTTTATTTAAATTGCTATAGAACCTTATAGCCCAATCACACTATTATTTCTCAGTCTGGATGGAATATATTAACTTGCATATAGGAAAAAAATAAAAAAATAACGGCAAAACAGGAGCAGTGTGGGGGCAGGAAAGACATTGCAGAATTAATGAACATCAGATTCAGCAAAGACATTTCAGTCTGCTCGGCTCTGAAAAAATCTGTAAATCTCCTCAACAGTACAGCATCATGCTTCAGCAGCCAGTCTTGATGAGCCTCTGACTTCCATTATCATCCAACATCAACTTTAAGGTGTTTGGGTCTTTGAAATTTCAGCTCTCTCTCAAATATTTTTGACCCAAACAAGCTGTACTCTTTGCCTTGACCAGGCATTTGTAAAAATCCATAAATGGAAGCAGAGGTATGCGCCTATCCTGATGTTATCAAACTCAGCGACTAAGCAGAAATATTACTTACAGGTGATTTTTTTCTAGTCTCTGTGGCCTTTGCCCAGAGCACAAAATACCAAGTTGATGATGCACTAACACCACCTTTTCCTGTTGAGATGTGCTGTACCATTCCACAGCATGTTTCCAAGAATTTCACAAAGTACTTGTTTGTGGTGATTCACTCTGCATAGGAATTCCTAAGATAAAATTGAACAGAAACTGCTGTAGTTCTTTCAAATGTATCTCTACACTTTATAAATTGCCTTTCAATATTATTAGCATAGACAAAACTAAAAGTGACAAGGATTTTTGCCTGGAGCAGTTGTATACATAGGGCTTGGCTACACTTAGGGCTTGGCTACACTTACAGTTTGCAGCGCTGGTAGTTTGCAGCGCTGGTCATCCAGCCGTGTAGGAGCAGCGCTGGTGTGTGGCCACACTCACAGCTACCAGCGCTGGTGTGTGGCCACATTTGCAGCATTTCCAGCGCTGTTGGGAGTGATGCATTATGGGCAACTATCCCAGCATTCAAGTGGCCGCAACGTGCTTTTCAAAAGAGGGGGGTGGAGTGGGGTCTAGTGTGACAGGGAGCGGGGGGAAAGAGAGAGTGGATTTTTGGAGCCAACACTGTGTGTTAGCTTCCTGACTTGAAAAATCAGAACATTTTTCCGACCCCTTAGTCTTAACTCTTAATTGCAAACAGCATGTAGGCAACACGACTCCCCGCTGTTTCCCTGCCTGCCTCTCATTTGATTGTTTACAGCCAAGTACAGATGATCACAGCAAACAGGAGCTGTGTTTGTTTTTTAGATAGCAGCAGCAACGGAGGAGATCCACAGAGCTCGTTCACAACAGGGAGGAGGATCTCATTTGATTGTTCACAGATTGATCACAGCAAACAGGAGCTGATAAGCAGCTCCGGTAGAAACGGAGCGAAACGGAGCTCCTCCGGAGGTTCACAACAAAACAAAGAGAGGCTGCATAACAAAACAAAGGGAGTAATTTAGTTTAAAGCATTCTGGGATATCTCCTTATTCCCTGGAGGCCAATAAAAGCGCTGGTGTGTGTCCACACTTGATGAGCAGCGCTGGATCACCAGCGCTGCAATCGCTACACCCCAACCTGGCCAGGTGTACAGCCAGCGCTGCAGCCAGGGAGTTGCAGCGCTGGATGTGCCTTGCAGGTGTGGACAGTTACTAATTGCAGCGCTGGAAAGCCTCTACCAGCGCTGCAACTTGCAAGTGTAGCCAAGCCCTTACAAGTTGCAGCGCTGGGAGTTACAGCGCTGGTCATGCAGCTGTGTAGGGCCAGCGCTGGAGTGTGGCCACACTGACAGCTACCAGCGCTGCAGTGTGGCCACACTTGCAGCACTTTCCAGCGCTGTATTGAGAGGTGCATTGTGCGCAGCTATCCCACAGAGCACCTCGTCCCGTTTTGGCGCCGTTTTGGCGCTGAGTATTGTGGGAAGGGGAAGGAAGTGTGCGGGTCATTCCGCTTCCTGTGTGCCAACGCCCCGTGGTGCATCGCTTCACATCCCAGCATTCACTCTTTCCGGCAACGTTTGGCGCCATTGTGAGTGTTTTACTCTCTGTGTGAATCGCGATTTCTGTGGCAAATGGAGCCCGAGCTGCTGAGGACTGTGCTGATGAGTGTCGCCAGCACAACACGTTTGGCAGTCGAGCTATTCCTTCAGCTCCAAAGTGACAGTGAGGAGTCTGACGATATCGATATCGATTCTCCTGCCGCGTGTGACACCAAAGTGCTTGTGGCATTCACGGAAATGCTCAGCACCGTTGAACGCCGCTTTTGGGCTCGGGAAACAAGCACTGACTGGTGGGATCACATCGTCATGGAAGTCTGGGATGACGAGCAGTGGCTGCAGAACTTTCGTATGAGAAAAGCCACTTTCATGGGACTGTGTGCTGAGCTCGCCCCCACTCTGCGGCGCAAGGACACAAGATTGAGAGCTGCCCTGACGGTGGAAAAGCGGGTGGCTATTGCAATCTGGAAGCTGGCAACTCCAGACAGCTACCGGTCGGTCGGGAACCAGTTTGGAGTGGGAAAGTCGACCGTTGGAATCGTTTTGATGCAAGTTTGCAAGGCAATTAATCACATCCTGCTAAGAAAGACCGTGACTCTGGGGAGCGTGCAGGACATTGTGGATGGCTTTGCACAAATGGGTTTCCCTAACTGTGGAGGGGCGATAGATGGGACGCATATTCCTATTCTGCCCCCCCCCCCCCACCTGGCATCAGAGTACGTTAATCATAAGGGGTATTTCTCTATGGTTCTCCAGGCGCTTGTGGATCACCGCGGGCGTTTCATTGACATTTACACAGGCTGGCCTGGAAAGGTGCATGATGCACGCATCTTTCGGAACAGTGGCCTGTTCAGGAAGATGCAGGCAGGGTCTTTTTTCCCAGACAGGAAGATCACAGTAGGGGACGTCGAAATGCCCATTGTGATCCTTGGAGACCCCGCGTACCCGTTACTGCCTTGGCTCATGAAACCCTATACAGGGAAGCTTGACAGGAGCAAGGACTGGTTCAACTACAGGCTGAGCCGGTGCAGAATGACTGTGGAGTGTGCTTTTGGCCGTTTAAAAGCTCGCTGGAGATGTCTCTATGGGAAGCTAGACTTGGGGGAAAGCAGCATCCCCGCGGTTATATGCGCTTGCTGTACCCTCCATAATATTTGTGAAGGGAAGGGTGAAACATTCAGTCAGGCATGGACCACCGAGGTTCAAGTCCTGGAGGCTGAATATGCACAGCCAGAGAGCAGGGCTAATAGAGAGGCCCAGCACAGGGCTACAAGGATTAGGGATGCCTTGAGGGAAGAATTTGAGGCTGAAAGCCAACAGTAATGTTTGCTGCCTTGCATGGGAGTGAATTGCACTGTTTACACTGTTATTCTATTATCCCTAATAATAATATGATTTGCAGTGCCTCTTTCTTTACTGGGCTAAGGTATCTTTAACTATCTGCTATAATAAAGACTGTTTTCAAAGCCAAGAATTGTTTTATTGAAAAGAAAAAAACTTCCTTGACCAGACAGACAGACAGACAGACACACAACATTTCATGAAAACAAGAGGGCAGGGGTTTGGGTTGGTGAACTGTACAGTCACAAGTTTGCATATGTCCTGTCTGGAGTGCTGTTTAACGAATCCTGCACTTCAGGGTGCATATACTGCATGGTGATGGGGGTTGAGTGCAGAGGGTAAGGGTGGTGGTAGGTATCAGGGCTGGTTGGTGAACGTACAGGTGTTGGAGGCAACTGGTGGTGGTAAGAACCTGAATGCTGGGGAAAGGCGGTTTGAGCTGACGTTGGGGCACAAGGCAAAAAGCTTTGGGACGGGGGGGGCTGTGGGGCAGCACGGGACTGCTCTGCCTGCATGGCTACAATAGCCTGGAGAGAGTCCGCTTGGCGCGACAGGATGTCTAGCAGCTGCTTTGTGCTTTTCCTCTTTGCCACAGCGTTTCTACGCCAATGTCTCTGGCGGATCATGCTTTCCTTCTCTCTCCACTCCTTCAATTCCTTTCTCTCTGTAGCAGAGTGATGAAGAACAGTTTTCAGCATGTCCTCTTTGCTCTTTCGGGGATTTTTTCTCAAATTTTGAAGCCTCTGTGATGTTGAACATCTGGGCAGTCCAGTAGTCAAGGTCACTGTAGAAACACAGAAATGACAACATTTAACACGGGCAGCATTGTATCCACTATCTCCAGACATGAATTGTTACACTGAGGGAGTTCTCACTTTAGCATTCTTTTCCCAAACGCATAACACAACAGAAGCCACGAAATGGTGAGTGAGGGGTGCTTATAGAGGGAGAAGTGGGGCTTGAGTGATAGAAGGGAGCTGGTTGCTTCGGGTAATCTGGAGTGCTAGAGGGGTTGAGTGAAGATGCAGCTGCAGGGGTGATCTTATCTCCCTATCTCTTCACTAAAGAGTCTCCCAACATTTTTCACAGGAGTTAATCCTGGAAGATGTCTCCCTTCTGCGAGTCACTAGGGCACAGCGGGAGGCTCTTTTAGAGCAATGTGGATTCCGCCCGGGACCCTACGCGGCTTGCCTGTGTTCAGAAATGGTCCCCCCACCACTGGCAGCACAGTGGCGCGGACGCGTCACCGTCACTGGGACAAGGGACACAGTGGCTCTGCCTATAAACCTGCGCAGGCATATTGCCCACGCTCTGGATGAAACTTTTGCTGAGATAACTGAAGCAGATTACCGCGACGTGATAGACCACATCAACGGGCTATTCCACATCTAGAGGCTGGCATGCATGCAGCCATAACCCCCCTTCCTCTCCAGAAACATTTCCACCCAGAAAATAAAAGCCGCTTACCGTTAACCCGCTCCTCTGCTTGTCCTTCTGCAACTGCTGGCTGCTGCGATTGGGTACTTTCCTCCTGGCTTGAGAAGAGCTCCTGGCTGCATGCCCACTCTGGGGTGTCTTCCCCCATCCCAGTAGCTTCACTCGCGGTTTCCTCCCCCCCCCCCGCCGCCGCCGCCGCCTCCGCCTCCTGTCCCCCAGCCTGCTCAGAAGTGTCCATCGTTATCCTGGGATTGGCAGTGGGGTCACCCCCAAGTATCTCGTCCATCTCCCTGTAAAAACGGCAGGTCGTGGGGGCAGCTCCGGATCGGCGATTCCCCTCGCGGGCTTTGTAATAGGCACTCCGCAGCTCTTTAACTTTCACCCTGCATTGTAGTGCGTCCCGATCATGGCCCCTATCCAGCATGGCCCTTGATATCTGCTCAAAGATATCGTAATTCCTACGGCCGGAGCGCAGCTGTGCCTGCACAGATTCCTCCCCCCAAACACTGATGAGGTCCATCAGCTCGCCATTGCTCCATGCTGGGGCTCGTTTGCCACGTGGAGGCATGGTCACCTGGAAAGATTAACTGATTGCACTCCACACACACCTGGCTGCAGCAAACAGGAAGGAGATTTTTAAAATTCCCGGGGCATTTCAAGGGCGGGTCACCTGAGGCAAGAGCAGTAGAGTGCAAACTGATGAGCAGAGTGGCTGAACAGGAATTCTGGAATAACTCCTTATTCCCTGGAGGACACTTAAAGCGCTGGTGAGTGTCCACACCTGCTGAGCAGCGCTGGATCACCAGCGCTGCACTCCTTATACCCCTGCCGGGATGGGTTTTCAGCCAGCACTGCAGCCAGGGAGTTGCAGCGCTGGTTGTGCCCTGCAAGTGTGGACGGGGTGTAATTGCAGCGCTGGAAAGCCTCCACCAGCGCTGCAACTTGTAAGTGTAGCCAAGCCCATAGTATAGTATATTAGAACTATAGCATTCGTTGATTTTTTTAGAGCCATTTCAAAAAGAAGCAGCAGATTTTCCCTAAATAATAGAACCCAGGGGTTTAGCAGGTTCACCACTCTCCTTTAGCCATATATATTTCTGGATCAAAAATTTTTGAATGTAAAAGTGATCCTCATGCTTGAGCTTCCCTGCTTTTAAACAAATTTATAAGCTCAATAGTGCATATGAGACATGCTTGTTTTACAGTAATAAAGAGGTAAATACTCTCTCCTTCAGAGGTCCATTCCTATTGTTAGACCCCAGTCTGTATCCATTGCTGTTCAAAGCCATGGTCCTAATTTTCAAAGCCCCAGCTACATCATCAGCCACATTTCAATCTACAACCCAACAAGACAGCTGCACTCCTCTAGGAAAAGATAATTTAAAGATCCCAGGACAAAGCATAAAGAGAAATTCCCCCTGGGCCTTCTCTCCTTAACCCCTAGCCATGGCCCCTAAACCTGCAGCAGAGATAGAAGTGGGCTAGGAGGAGTTGTGTTGGCTCTGCACTACCAGATGATCATCCCTGGCTCAGGGCCACTTCAGACAGGTGATGCAGCAAAAAGCAGCCACAGCATAGGGCCTAAATGTATAATTTTAAAATGTCAGGTGAGGAGTACAACATATGGAACTTTAAGACCTCTGCTGACAATGTGGGTTACTGTGCCTTTGGTCTGTTAAAGTTCAGAGGGCAGAGTTCCTAAGAGCCTCCAACTGGAATTGGCTGTAGAACTAACAGGATCTATGGGTTATTTACTTATTTCCCTTGTAAACAAGGAGAGTCCTCACTATGCAAACTTGACTGTTTTGTTGTTGTTTCTTGTTGCTGTTATTCTGATCCCATTAGAGCCACCACAGTAAAATTAACACCCTTTATTGGATTTTGAGAAATAGGAGAAGTAATCTCCTTTTTCAAAACTATACAGCTGATGAGGGTTGGTTTGGTTTTTTTTGCAAAAATACCTTCCTGAAAGAAAGCCCATGCCCATTCCTGTACAGTACAGCAAGATAACAAGAGTGCAGGGATTGTGCTTTCCTTTTTTAAAATCATCATATTGGGCAGGAGCAATTTGTGTTGACAAAAGATAAAATGGAGTGATAGAATTCAGCATGTCTTGAAGTAACAAGGTTAAACATTTGGGCTTAACCCTGACTTCAGCTCCCTGTCAAAAAAGCCCATTAGAGGAACACTCACAAGAAAGTTTGATACCAATTGTGGGAGCTTAGGGACTTCTTATGATGAAGGAGAGGAAGCCTAGCCTTCTCCAGTCCTCCTAAAAATCAGCAATGAGCTCTTTCAAGTTATCTTTTAATTTAACATAAATTTGGCAGTAATTATAATCAAGCGATACTATGGCAAGTTTAAGCATGTGTTTGTGAGTGGAATGTTACTACTTCTGAATAATCAACATGATGTTGCCGTCATTATTTCTGACTACATTACCCTACCACTAAAGCCACACCTACTATATTTTCAGCATTACGATATTTTTTTAAAGAAAAGGGTGATGCAATTGCAAAAACCCTACATCACACCCAATCAAATAAAGCAAAGGACTCTTCTAGAAGTGACTCTTGTTCAGTGCAAACTAATAGATTTACACCACACCCTTTTTGTCATAAAAGTGTTTGATGCCAAATCATACACCAATCTGGCATCTATGTCTAACACCATGAATTACTAAACTGAAAGCAAATATGTTTCAACATTATTTTTACAGGTCATGGAGGTTGGTTGACAAAGTGAAATAATGTAATTATACAATTCTACATCATGTGTCATCACTACCTGAATATGTGAAATGTATCTAATTAAGCAATAAGAGCCAGTGATTCCTACTTATTAGAGCACCTAGGGTGTGTTGAGAACAATAAGTGAAGACTAAATTCTTCCAGAGCACCCGGTACATATACAAATTAGTATTGTAAAATGTTGTGAAGTGTCCTCTTGCTATTATGATGGCCCCAATTCAGCAACGTGTATAAACCCGTGCCTCACTTGAAGCACACTAGTCATCCCATTATCTTTAACTGGACTACTCTCATCCTTAAAACTAAGTATGTCCTTAGAAACCCAGATGAACTGTGGGCAGTATGGCATTCTGAAAACAGATGTGTCCTAAAATTATAGCGATTACAATAATCTCATAAACTAGATATGGGAAAGGTCATTACCTCATCTTCTCCATATCCATGTTAGGGCAGTCTTGTTCCCTACAGAGCACTACTTCACAATGAGAAATTATTATTTTCATACTCTGTGTGCAGGTTAGAAGGAAAAGGATGAAGTAGGAGAAAAAGAAAAATTAGGAACAGCAGATGAAGCAAATTATGGAGAACAGAAGAATCTATTTTGATGCGACTCAGTTTTGCCTCTGGTGCTTAGAAAATGAAAGGCACATCAGAAATACTTAAGGTAGATATAATCAATCTGAGTGGTTTGTAATACATAAAGATGGGCCCAAGCTATAAAACTGGGATTTGGATTTTGAGGGTGCTTGGATTTTAAGGTTTGATGTCTTGGAAGCCACCAAAGGTGGCCAGATAGATAAAGTTGGGAAACTCTCCTTTCCAATGGTAAAGTAGAGCTACCTGAACAATTAATAGTATTTATGGTATTAAGGTGCCCGGAACTGTACACACTATTCAACTGTTGTAGGTGTGATCTGACCTGGCTCTCTATTCTGTAATAAGATGCCTCTTCACACGAACTCCAAAAGAAACATAGGCTGGTTTTTGGTGTGATGTAGCACTGGAAACTTGTAAAAGCAACAAAGAATCCTGTGGCACCTTATAGACTAACAGACGTTTTGCAGCATGAGCTTTCGTGGGTGAATACCCACTTCTTCAGATGCAACTGAATCTGAAGAAGTGGGTATTCACCCACGAAAGCTCATGCTGCAAAACGTCTGTTAGTCTATAAGGTGCCACAGGATTCTTTGTTGCTTTTACAGATCCAGACTAACACGGCTACCCCTCTGATACTGGAAACTTGTGTAATTTTCTCCCCACGGTTACCACTAGGGAGATGTCATCCTAAACAGAGACTATCTAACCCCTTATGTGTTCTTTTACTAAAGTTCCTTAGCTGTTATTTGGTGTGTTGATCTATGTATTTTGTTATGGTTGTGATCAGATCTTTTACTTGGAAAAAATAGTACAGTGGACAGTGGTATAGTGCTAATTACATGCCTGGGTTAGCAGTAATAATACTTATAGGATAAAAGATGCAAGGTAAGAGTATAACTGCAAGACCTTTACAAGCAGTAATAAAGAAGCACAACAACCTTACAAGGTAAGTATGAATAGTCCTCTTTTTACAGATGGAAAACTGAGGCACAGAGATGCTAAAAGAGTTGCCTAAAGTTGTAGTTAGACAGTGTCAGGGCCCTGAAGAGAATCCAGAAATCCTAAATGGGCAGGTAGCTTGTGTGCTATGACCCTTGCTTATCGTCTCATTGTTACATTTTGTTTTCCTCCTCTGTTTGTTGTATCCATCTCATCCTTAGACTGTAAGCAATTTGAGGAAGGGACTCTCTCTTTGTTATGTTTGTACAGTGCCTAGCACAGCAGGCCTGGGGCATTTAGGCACTACCACAACACAAATAATAAATGGTAATAATGATCCTGGACTTCAAGTCATGTGCTGTAATCACTGGATGCCATATTGGAGGGAATAATTGCAATATAGAACTCATTGTCCATTATGCATTAATTAGGCAGAAGATTTGCTTATATAATAGACCTATGAATCCCACTTACTATAAAGAATCTCTGTGGTAGAACCTCTTGTCCAGGACAAGCAAGTATTCCCGTCTGTGATTAAAATGGACAAGATTTAAAAAACAAACCAACCAACCAACTGTGTGTGTGTGTGTGTGTGTGTCTGGTTGGTATCTACATAGTGCCCTCAAGCAAACAGCATGACAAATGAAACTTCTCTCCCTTTAGCCTTTATTACAAGGAAGAAACACTGCTTATTACTATTATCAGTCAGACATAATGTCATACACAAGTCTGAACCCTGATGCAAGAGCCAATAATCTAGCACATTTAGAAACTGAACTTTGCTCCTGCAGTCCTTAGGGTGGTTATTGAGAATTTCATGAATAATAGGAGAATTCTTCTTCCTTACCTGATATTTATAGGCTAAGGGAATTATGTGCAATGCTTCCTGCTGAATCTCACAGGGTAAAATCCTGCTCTCATATCTTAGTGGAAGACCATCTTGAATATTCTATTTTATGTATTTGGGTAGAATTCCTATTGATGCCAATGGGTATCACACGCATCTGAGACTAAAAATTGTTGCCTGCAGTTTGTAAATACTTACATAGATAGCAGATCTAATAAAAGGTGTGCATTTTCAGACTGGAATAAACTGGATTTGTATTTGGTTACCAGATTATTTGTTCAGACTTCTTTTAAAAGGTACTTAACATGTTTTCCACTGGAATATCGTTTACATAACCTAAGTGATGGGTCCAAACCAGAAACTTCAGACCTAGCTTCAAATGTCCCCAATATTTCCAAATCTGGAATTTTGGCTTGAACCTGTCTCTATATAATTCATTTAAGAAAAACTGTATATGGGCATATATGGCTAATACTTATTGACAGATCTCACTAAATGGTATGCATTGATGTAATAGCAAGAAATCTGTTGGCATTAACATTTTTTAATCTCATGCATGTTGTCAGAAGCATGGTATTAAGTGCCCTCTGCTGGCAGCTTGTTCTCATAACAACCTGAAGCTGGGAGTGTTTTCAAAAAGAAAACACTACACACAATCTCTGTGGACCCAATTCTCCACTGCTTTGCACCTTGTGTAGTCACTAACACCTATCCAAAATGGCTGTAAAAATATCACCAGATCAGAATTTACCACTTAGACATACCAATTTATATTTACTTTGCACAGAGAAAAAGGCTTGATCCTGTGCCCATTGAAGTCAATGGGGCAGATTCTCCATTGTATTATGGCTATAATGCTCTGGCACTGCCAAGGGACCATAAAGTCTCCAGATACAGCCCCCAGCCCAAGCACAGGGAATTCCCCCAGCCCAAGCACAAAGGGGTGCAGGTATGTGGGAGTCTAGCTGGAGAGCTGCACCACTCTGGCTGGCTGTTCCCAAGGGCTGAAAGCCCTCTTGGGAATGGGTAGAGTGACCATATTTCCCTAGGCTGAATATGGAACACCTTGTAAAATTGCTCATATTCAACAGCAATCAATCAATCAGAACTATGCAGTAGTCACCCCAACGTGCTATAAAAACTCCAGAGCCCGGCAGGGAAAGGAGGGGCTTGGACATAGACACAGTATGACATATTTTGGTGGGCAGGGACAGGCAGGACTCAAGCCAGCTCCACCTGGCAGGTCCAGGGAGGGAGTGCCACCTTCACCTCCTGACTCACCTCAGGAGGCCACCCAGCCTGTCTTGGTTGTGACGGGAGGGAGGCACAACCAAAAATTATAACTCAAAGGTGTGTGTGTGCGGGGGGGGGGAGGGGGGATTCAGCTCAAAAAGTTTGAAAACAGCTCAGGGTGCAGGGAAGGGGAAAGCTGGGGGCGGTGTGGGGGCAGGAGGTAGTTCAGGATGCAGGGAAGGGGGTAGCTAGGGGCTGTGTGCAGGGAGAGGGGTAGCTAGGGGTGTAGGCAGCAGTCCCTGTTCCCTGAGGGCTCTGCCAGCCCCACCCCTATGGCTCTTACGGGCTGTGTGAGAAAAGGGAGCTGGGAGCTGAGGAACAGCCAGCAGGAGAGGCGGGAACACCATGGCTGCCTGCTCCATGGCACCAGCCAGAGGAGCAGCTGCCCTGCACTGCCTGGCTCCAGCTTCCCGCCTACAAACTGGCCCGAGGGCAGAGAGAGAAGGAGGTGTGTGGGGGGGGTGTGGAGCTGCCCCTGGGACACCCCTTCACATGCACTGCAGTTTGGGGTGGCAACATTCCCAGTGCCCCCCAACTCTGCCCATGGGCTATGGGGGCTTCTGCCCCATGGAGAGCACAGGGAATCCAAGATTCAGCCCCATGGCTCCTGCCTTCGGCCTCATGGAGATTGTCAGGGCTCAGGCATTCAGCCCCGTGGTGGGAACAAGGAATCAGGGCTTCATTTCTGGCTTGAGCCCTGTGGTAGGCACTGGGAATTGTGGCTTCAGGCCCCCTGGGGCTCCAGCTTCAGCTCTGGAGTGGGTGGCGAGAATCAGGGCTCCACCGCCAGCTCTGGCTTCAGCCCCATGGCAGGACCTGGGGATCGGGGCTTCAGTCCTATCAGGGCTCCTGCTTCAGCCCCGGGGAGGGTGCCATGGATCAGGGTTGCAGCCCCGCGGGGGGCACTGGGGCTCAGGCTCTGGGTTTCAGCATCAGCTCCCAGTGACACCTCCCTCCCCGAAAGCACTTGCAGACTCCAATTGAGAACCCCTGCTTAAGATTTCACATGGTGAGGGGTGATACACACCCCTAGCCCCTCACACACGGGGCTGCCTCTTGTCCTACCTGATGTGTCATCTTCCTGCCTCTCCACCTGACCTGAGGCCACTACGTGCTCTCACTGCCGAGCCACAAACGAGACACGGCTCGGGCTGCACTGACTGACCACTGACTGACCAGCAGGGGGAGCAGAAAAATATGGGACAATTTGACCCTTTTAACAAAACAAAAAAAAAAAAAAAAAAGGGAGGCAGGACACCTGCAATAGGGCTTAAATACAGTAACTCCTCACTTAACGTTGTAGTTATGTTCCTGATAAATTTGACTTTAAGTGATACAATGTTAAGCAAATCCAATTTCCCCATAAGAATTAATGTAAATAGGGGGCTTAGGTTCCAGGGCAGCTTCCCCTAAAGCACCAGAGGCGGGCGAGTACAACCTTCAGCCCACCCACTCCACTCCTTCCCCCAAGCCTCCACCCTTAACCCACCTCTTCTCCCCCTCACCTCCCCCTTTACTTAGCTTACTGCGTCCAGGCTCCTCCCCTCTCCCTCCCCTCTCTTCCAAATTCCAAGCCAGCTGATTGCTGAGTAGGGGAGGGAGGGGGGAGCCTGTGCACTGAGTCCTTGTTCCTCCCTTCTCCCTCCTGCCTCCAAAATGCCACAAGCCAGCTGACTGCCGCTAGCAGTAGAGGGAGTGGAGGTGCACTGAGTCCTCGCTCCTCCCACCTCCTTCCTGCCCAGGGCAATCAGCTGGCTTGCGGCGTTTTGGAAGGAGGGAGGGGGAAAGAGCAAGGACTCGGCGCACAGGCTCCCCCTTCCTCCCCAACACAGCACGGTTTGAGTCGGGAGAGTGGCAGTGAACTGAGGTCTTGGTGTATCGGCAGGTTTGATACAGCCAGGATCTTGTACTCCTGAACCACAGCAGCATCTCATCTCATGTTGGCTAGTGCAACACCTGCCAAAACTGAAAGCCACGGTATTGCTATTGCTTTGAGAGAGCTCCTTAAAATGAATGTTGCACTCAAAAATTGTGTCAATGAGACTGGTGTGGGAAGGAGCTGTTGCACCAAACTGGGGCACGATACTCGGCCATTGGCAAAACCAGGGCTTGTTCAAAGCATGCGTGCATCATATCCCCAGGACATACCAGGGAGCTTCTGGATGATGTTAACCCTTGTCTTTATCTTTTTTGGTGTTTCAAGGTGTTGGAGATGGCATTAGCTGAATGTCTGGTCGAGGCCATTACCAACACCAAAAGATGATAAAGACTATTCGCATGAATAAGTCAAGTGGGATTTGGGGCCAGACACTATGCTGGACTTCAGTAAACACAGATGTAGGCTCTTGGCCCTTTTTATGCATAACATTCGTTTGCGGCATGCTAAGCAAACGTGAATTTGCAGTGGACTGCACCCAGGCTTCAGAGAAGTAACAGAATATGGAGAAAATCCTGAGGTACACAAGTTTGACAGCACTTGAAAAAAAATATTGCCTAGTAATTACAAAAATCCACATTGGAGTGCACAATTCTATACATTGGAATTTTGCAGCATTTGTGTTAATGATCTGGGCTCACAAACCCGTTTAAGAGGAAATTAAACCTTTTCCCACAATAGCAAAAATCTGCAGTGCTGTCATCGAACAGGTTTAATCATGGTTACCAAAATGGTGCTGACCATAGTTTGTCCTAGTTAACACCTGATATTCAGCACTGGTTCAGCTGCACCCACACTTGACACCTGCTGTAGTATTACAGCTTCCTAAATGTTATTGTATGCAATCTTTCATGCTTCAGAGTTTCTCAGCTCTCCCTGCTCCTGTCCTAACAATGACATTCTCCCTCCACTCTCTGGAAAATATCATTGCATTTCAGCAGCCATACCCACCTTTGCTATGACTACAGCTCCAATGTCTGGCTGCTTTCATTTGTGCATGGATTGCCACCAGAATGTCCCTTCATGGGAAGAATGGACCACACTAAGCCAGCTACAGTAGGTTTGTGAAGCCCAAGGATTCATCTTTGTCAGTTTCAGTGAAAAGATTGCTATTCAGTGCAATCGTAATCCACAGGTGAGTGAGTGTTATAAATGTTTCCCAGTGCTGATCCAGAGGACATGAATTGTTATAGCCTCTAGCTGCAGAGTCCTTAGCTCTGTAGCAGCTCAGGTTTTTAGCTCTGGATGGTCCCACTTCAAATCTCTGGTGTGTCAGCCAATAAGGTAGCTATCACATAGGACTATCTCATACTCCATGCTTGGAGTAAATGCCTAGGACAATAGAGTCCCCATCTTGGTTGGTGCCTTCAGGGGTATGTCTATGCTGCAGCTGGGACACAATAGCATGAGCAGAGCTAGCACACTAAAAAAAAATAGTGTTGACTTCCTATGGCATGGATGGCAGCATGGGCTAGCCACCCGCTTACAAGCCTGCCTGACCCTCTGGGGCTGTACTCAGGTGGTTAGCCTGAGCGCTGCCTGTGACAAGTCCACCACACTGCTATTTTTAGCACACAAGCTTGAATGGAGCTATCACTTGTCTGTCCACTCGGTCTGGGAGGCACACTTCTAGCTGCAATATAGAGATGTCCTAAGTATTACTATAATACAGAGAATAATAAAATAAAGGAATAAATAATAAGTCACAAGAATCCTTGGAATCCACATTAGGGCAGCATTCCAGCTGCTTTGCACTGCCTCAGACCTAGGATCCTGATTCCTCACTGCCTTGATCTTTGTCTAACTCTAGTCATTTACAAAATGGATGTAAAATGTTATTCTGATTTAGTATCATTTTATATCCATGTTGCCAGGTGTAAACAAACCTTGCCACATGTGATGCTGGAGAATCAGACCAAAATTTTCTTCTCAATATATAGCTTTTAGATATCAGAGAACTGTGTTAGCAGCACGACTGCTATGACTGAAGAGCCACTCTTTTCCATCTAGAGCTTATCCAGAAAAAAAATTATTTGAGATACTGTTGTGTTGTACCCACCCCCCTAAGCTCTGCCTGTTCATACGTCTGACCTTAAAATTGTCCACTCCTTAAATTGTGCCTTATTTTTGTTTGGAAAGATGTTAGCAGCACATCTTGGGCACTATCAGAAACACAATGACAATCACTACGTCTAAAAGTTCCACACATCAAAAAACTGCTCTAGCATGATCTGCTGCACAGATTCTTCACAAGGAAGTGCCCCTGGCCTTTTAAACTCCTATTAACCATGTATTTACTTTATGAAAGTTGGAAGACATTTTTGCCAGCCCAGAGATTGGGCCGCCAACTATATTGACTCACTGACAAGCAAGAGAATCTTAGTAGGACATATGGTCACTCTATACACTAGTAAGGAGATAAGCATATTACAGGTGTCGGAGAGCTCTACTTAGCAGTAACAGGGCTATAAGAAAGCCTGTCCACATTTTTTGTTTCTCCGATGAAAACTGTCCCACTCGCTCCAAATCAAACTTGTCACAAATAATTGTCAACAACTTAATTTTCCAGTTTTGGACAGGTATTGGCTTTTTTTAAACAAAAAAAATATATTGAAATTGGATTCAGAATTGTTAGCAAGCATTTTTGGCAAACAAAGTTGTTAATCACAATCTAACATGATTTTGTTAAAAGGTATTTAAAAATGTCACTTGAGACTCAGGCAAAAAAAAGGGAAAACCAGTCTATTTTGAACTGTGCAAAACATAAGGTTGAAATAAAAATGTAAAGAGAAAATAATCTTGTAATAAAAAAAATATAGCTCTGATAATAATGTTCCATTGTCAACATCATGCTCAAAGCTTAATCAATGGGAACACTGGGGGCAGGGCGATGCATGGCCAAATCACCCCTGCTGGCCCAACAAGCTGCAGTAGGTTGCTGGGTAGGAAAGCAGGACCCCACAATCCACCTCTTGGGGTGCAGTGGGAACAGCAGCACTGAAACCCTCAGGTCAGGCACCGGCCATGAGCCAGGCCAGCCCCCCACCTGCCCCTTGGGGGTGGTTCGCCCAGTGCAATTCAAGCCCCTAGCGGCCAATGCTCAGCTCACCACGGCGCAGGGTTTCTTCTCCGCCGGGGGACACGCCGGGGGAGGGCTGAGGCCCTAGTGGCGGGGTGAGGCGTCCCGGGCCCGGGCTGAGCGCCGGTCTCCGGGCTGAGCCGGGGCCGGGGACTCCCCCCTGACGCACAGGAAAGCCGGGAGGCAGCGTGCAGAATAAAGCGCGCGGCGGGCAGGCGGGGGCAGGCAGCCAGCCAGCCAGCCGCCCGGCGGAGCTCAGCCTGCGCGCCTCGCCACCCGCGGAGCGGAGCCTGCCTGGGGGCGCCCCTCGGACAGGCAAGTGGGAGCAGCGGGCGGGCGGGAGCGGGGCCGCGGGCTGGGGCTGCCGCTTGCTCGCGGGCACCGGGGGGGTGAGGGCAGCCGGGGGCGAGCTCCGCTCCGCACCCTTCAGGCTCTGCTGGGGCGCCGCTTGGCTTCCCCGGGGGGCCCGGGCCCCGCGCGCTCCCCCCGAGCCGAGCTGAGCCGGCCCGGGGGGCAGAGCGAGGCGGGCGCCGGAGCAGCGGCTCTTCGCACCCGTCGAGCTGCCGCCCGCTGCATGGGGTCGCCCAGAAAAAGCCGGGGAAGCCCGGCCCCGGGGGGAGCGTAGCCCTCAGGGGGCCCCCCGGCACGGCCCGCTCTTAGCGCTCTCTGGAGGGAGGCCCCCCAGCTTGGGCAGGGCTTGAACCACGTGCCCCTCGGGCCGCTGCACAGCCCGGCAGCTCCAGGGCCGAAGAGACGCGGGAGGGGGCAGTGAGCGCCGCACCCGCGGGAGGGGAAGGGCAAGTTTCTTACGTGGGCACCTGCAGAGAAGAGCGGATGGACCAGAGGCGCGAGGCCAGACAGGAAATGGGGGACAGAGACTAGCTCTTTCGGGGGTCACGTTGGCCCTCTTCGCCTTTGTTCCACCTGTACGCAGAACCCTGGTTCCTCTGCAGAGCAGCTTCCTTGCACTTGTCCCCCACTGAATATGGGTCCTGGCCCTGTTTTGTGGGGAGTGGGGTGGCCTTCCCTGGGTGAGCTCTGTGTTTGGAAGTTCAGTAAGAAGTCATTTTCGGGAAGCCTCTGCGGAAACCCAAAATTTGCACGGAAACGGCCTAGAGCAGAGTGCCAAGATAGCCTTAAGAGATCATCTTGTTCTACAGAACGGTAGAGGCCATTTGTGTTTTGAAAACACATTAATCTAACTCCTGAAAGAAACTGAACAGAAGTGGATGCTATGGCACTGTTTTATAAGATTCCCACTTGTGCACAGTGTCCCTCTTAACAGCATAGAGCTTTGAGAATTAAACAGATACATTTAGACATAGGTCCCAAAACTAGGGGGTGCTCCTGCACCCCCCCCCTTGAAGTCATTTCCATCATTTTATTTATATATATAAAAAAATAAATAAGAGTGTTTACAGCTTGGTTCAATGGCTCTGGCACCTCCCCTATACAAATTGTTCCAGCACCTCTGCATTTACCTTGTGTGTGTGAATTTGATAATTTCAGAAGATACACATTTTGAAGCCCTTGTGCTTTCTTAAAGTACAATTTAATTTAACTGTTTAGAATGTATTTATAGAAACAGATCATCCAAACTGTATAGCACATTCCTATTACAGTTATGGTGTCAAAATAGTAAGTTACATTGCAACATTAAGAAATAGTCCATTGCATTACCTTGCAATATCAACTATTTATACTGCACTGGATGCTTTAGAGTAAGAATCTAAATTAACTATATATTTTCAGTTTAACTTTTAATTTTTCCTGGAAAAAAGGAAAGTACTTTTTGGTATGAATTTGAATAAAAGTCTGTGCTTCCAGTTGTCTTACAGGTTGTTTCACCACAAGAGATAAAATGAACATGGCAAATCTATGTATGTCTTGTGACTAAAAGTGAAATGGAAAGCATGCCACAATGTGTGTTTTTGTTTGATCTGGATATGCTTAAAAAAAAATCTCCCATTTACAAAACAGGCCCCAATTGTACAAAGGGTCATGCAGGTGCACAGGACTCTTTGCTGCTTTTAAAAGCTTACACTGCAGACAAAAATCCTGTAGTCCTTACTTAAGGCCTTATTAGGTATTCTTGGCACATCTAAAACTCTGGGATTCCCAAAAGCCATCTAATTCTATTAAAGTTTTGCTCAAAACTCCTACTGAAAATAGATTCATGATGTCTAAGGCCAGAAGAGACCATTGTGATCATCTAGTCTGATGTCCTCTAAAGCTCAGCCACAGAAGTTCCCCAAGATAGATGGATGGATGGTGTGTGTGGGTGTGTGAGAGAGAGGAAAAAACCCACAAGTCTTGAGATATGCAAAAGACATCATCATCAGTATGGAAGGAACACATGGATTTGGCTCTTTGTATGCATCACTAATCAGTTATGCAAACTGTAAAGTTATCAATACAACTGCAGAAAGGGAATGAAATGCTTTCATACCCAATTTCCAGAAAACAAAAAGTAAATAGTTGGCAACATTTCTTCTGTTTAGTGGAAAAGAAAATGTAAAAAGGTGGCAGACTGAAAGATGTTGTTTACAAGTGATGTTGCAGGGAGTTTTTATAAATTGTAATAATGTAATCCTGAAGAAATGAACACTGCATAAGATCTGCATATAATAATCAATGCATAAATATTCACAAGCTTCTTTTTGGAGAGAATTGCCATATATTCATAATTATATCTGGAGGAGGATAAATCAGTAATTATATAAAGACCTCAGGATTTGGCTGTTAATCGGTTTTTAAACTTAGGCACTCTGACTTAATGTACAGCACTCAATAATGCATCACAAGGCCAAGTTATGCAGTACTTACTAAGGAAACAGGTTTCACAGTGATAGCCGTGTTAGTCTGTATCAGCAAAAAGAATGAGGAGTACTTGTGGCACCTTAAAGACTAACAAATTTATTTGAGCATAAGCTTTTGTGGGCTAAAACCCACTTCATCCTACTGTATTTTCCACTGCATGCAGCTGATGAAGTGGGTTTTAGCCCACAAAAGCTTATGCTCAAATAAATTTGTTAGTCTTTAAGGTGCCACAAGTACTCCTCATTCTTTTTACTAAGAAAAGACTCCCATTGGCCTCCCTTAATTTTGCCTGATTAAGGCCACAGGACTCAATTATGCCCATAAAGTACTTCAGCTTCTTCAGTGTTTTTCCTTTGGTTCCGTGAAAACTAAACATGGAAGTTCAAACACAAACATTTTTGAATAAGAATCTCAAACCATAAGGTATTTTTATTTCCCTTTATTAAAATTTTAAAGCATCTAAAAAGCTATTTTTAATTTGTTTGGATGACATGGAACTGTTCCATTTCAATTAGACAAGAACACTTAACTTTGTAGTTTTGATTAATTTAGACATTAACATTAATATCTTAGTATCACAATTATATTAAATACCCTATGTTTTTACCTCATCTAAACAAAATGATTTGATATCAAAACAAGTTGTTCAGTCTTGAGAATTAACTTTCTGGAATTTGGAGTCTGTGGAAAATTGATTTTGTTCAGATTCAGAACTAGGGTTTTAAATAAATATATATCAGGATTTTCCACAGAATGGAAGTTCTGTTTTGTGACTAGCTTTATATATAACTCAACACAACAAAGTGAGACCAAAAAAATTGAAATATCAACAAGTCACCCAAAAATAAAGTTCTACAAAATTGTTACATTTTCAATTAAAACAAAATGCTTTGTTTTAAACTTAGAGAGATGAGTTGGGTGAGGTGATATCTTTTATTGGACTAACTTCTCTTGGTGAGAGAGAGAAGCTTTTGAGCTACACAGAGCTCATCCTCAGGTCTGGGAAAGGTACTCAGGGTATGTCTACGTTGCAGTTTATACACCCATGGCTGGGCCATGCCAGTAGACTTGGGCTCACAGTGCTTGAGCTAAGAATCTGTTTAGTTTTAATGTCTGGGCTCAGGCTGAAGTCTAGGCTCTGGGACCCTGTAGCTCAAGCCAAAATGTCTAAACAGCCCCTTAATCAAAGCCTGTGAGCCCAAGTCACCTGGCATGGGTGCACCACAGGTGTTTAATTGCAGTGTAGACATATCTAGAGTGCAACAGCTAAATACAAGGTCAAAGAGATAGACCTTATGCTAAAACTTTTGCTAAACTAAGGGGCCATTCTAGGTGAAATGGCCGATTAACACCCTGTAGTCATAGGATAAAAAATGGGGTTAGAGGGTTACAGATTATTGTAATAATAAAAACACTGAATGTATGGCTTAAGACCATGTCTGACATTATGAAAATTCAAAATAAAATGTTTCATTTTGAATTTTCACATTAAAAAAAAAACCTGTTAATCTACATTTGTCTCAAGAGACTGACAGTTCCATAGTCTTTTTCACTCAAAACACTTCAACAAGCTGTAATTTTTGTGCAGCACCTAGCACAATGGGGCCCTGTAAGCAGTTCTACTCGCCACAGTATCATCCCCAGCATCCCAAATGGGGCAGTGGAGGGATTTTCACCTCTGGAACCCCCCTGCTAATCACCTCTTTGGCCCTGTGTCTGTCCACAGCATAGTCCTCCAAGGATACAGAAAGCCCAAAATAGCAACTCACACAAACAAAAGGGTCTTGCACACTGCTTGGGCTCATCTTCAGCCCACCCTCCAGACTCAGCTTGTGGGTTACCTTTAAATCTCTCTGGGACCTTTCCTAGAATCCCTTCTCAAACTCATTCCATCTTCCACCCCCTATTTAAGAACCTTCTACAGAAACCCTACTAGAGACACCCTGTGATTCATCTTCCAAACTGAGTTTTCTCAGCCCGTTTGTGAGGCCCAGGTGTCTCATACTGTCCCCTGACCTCAATTAGCCCTACCCCCTCTAGCTAAGATGGGGCTAATTACAGCACAGGAGGGCTGACTAACCAGGGTTGGCTGCCTAAAAAGGGCAATCCACCCTGTTAGAGGTCCCAAGCAGAGATTGGGGCTTTTAGGTAATATCATTATCAAATAATATATAGTAATAATAATAAAGGCGCTAAAGGTCATTGCAACATTTTTGTTGTTTGGGTATTTTCCCCTTCTCTGTTTTACTCTGAAATATGCAAAATATCTGCAGCATTAATTGGTAATGACATTTTACAACATAAACATGTAAATTAAAAAAATAAATATAATGGTCTAAATTCTCAGGCTTACTCCCTCTCTTTTGTACCACTGAGACCATGCTACGGATACTGAGCTGATATAGCTGGTTCCTTTGTCACTCCATCTTTGCAGTCCCCAGCGTAGGAAGTATGTCAGGGGTGGGGAGGGATGGAGAGAAGTAGGCAGGAGCATTGGCTGGAACATGATTCCAACTGGTGCACTTTAGAGCAGCCTCTAAACTACTCTAATGTGTGCTCAGGATTAAGGCAGAGAATCAGAGAGGTATAACCAGCTTCCTGATGGCCACTCCTTCCACACTAGTCTGCCCACACTTCAGTACTGAAGTTAATGTCAGTTTTGCCTGAGTAGGGAATGACAATGCTGGTCTAATGCCTGTCCCTCACCCCCATGCAAGCTCATCAGATGGTGTCCTATTCTTTGTATTTGGCTTTCTTTCCAGTACTAAGTTTACCGAAAACATACAACTACAATCTGAAGCAACCCCAAGGTACAATCCTTCTAGGTGAGATAGAAATAGAGATGCTTAGTCTAGGTATGAATTTCAGAGTGGGGCAGTAGATGCCCTGATCATGACTACGGTTTCTTCTCTCATTTCTTATGTAGCCTTCCCATTCTTGGGTTTGGAGCCAGCAAGAACACACATTTATAGCCATTTAAGATGTACTAGAGCAGTGTTTCCCAAACTTGGGACGCCGCTTGTGTAGGGAAAGCCCCTGGCAGGCCGGGCCGGTTTGTTTACCTGGCCTGTCCGCAGGTCCGGCCGATGGCGGCTACCACTGGCCAGGATTTGTTGCTCCAGGCCAATGGAAGCTGCAGGAAGCAGCAGCCAGTATGTCTCTCGGCTTGCACCGTTTCCAGCAGCTCCCATTGGCCTGAAGCAGTGAGCCGCGGCCTGTGGGAGCCGTGATCAACCGAACCTGCGGATGCAGCAGGTAGACAAACCGGCCCGGCCCGCCAGGGGCTTTCCCTAAACAAGCGGCGTCCCAAGTTTGGCTTTGTAAACTACTTTCCTGAAAAGGGAAATACTGTTTAAAAAAAATCACCATTCTGTCTGAAATGTTTATGATCTACTTTTATGAGTCTTTCACACAGCAACCAGGGAGAGAAAATTGTTTACAATAAAAAAGGAAAAGGTGGTGTGAAACCACAGAAATCTGCCGGGTACCCAGATCGGTATAACACCTGAGACTACTGTTTGCTCTCTTTTTTTTTTTTTAAACTGAATAATTCACTGTTTCAGGTGGACAGTGTCTCTTTGAAAGTGGAAAAAATGAGGGGTAGGGGGACTATGAAATTATGTGACAAAGGAGGAACATATGCTGAAAACAAATGATACACTTGCTATGGAGTGCTTGTGTAGTATCAAAGATTATATATTAAATATTAAACCAATTTCACCATTTCTTTTATAGTATGTCTCAGTGGAGTCAAGTCCAGCAGTTGGAAATAAAGTTTTTGGAGCAGGTAGACCAGTTCTATGACGATAACTTTCCCATGGAAGTCCGACATCTACTAGCACAGTGGATAGAAAGCCAAGATTGGTAGGATTGAATGTTCTTCTATATACTAAGGTTTGATTTGTGGAAACTATGGTTTATACAGGCAGATTTCTAGTATGTTTGCTTGTGAACTGTGCAGGAACATGCTTTGCAAGAAAAGTGTGCCTTTAGTTATGTATTAAAGGCCATCTTATTCACATAGCATGTTGCCCTTTATTTATCTGAGAGATTCAGAGTGAGTGAAACATTGAAAGTGCCAATGTTTTCACTACATTAATTTACTAATTACAGATTTCCATGGCATATATTTGATTTGTCAGGGGCAGATTTATAATAAAAACACTAATTAGTGTTTAGGGATCTCTTTCTTGCTTTGATTTTTAATAAATCAAATACCACGTACTTTTTAAAGAATTATTTTTAAATAAAAAAGCTGAATGTCATTTTCTTTATCACACGTTTATTGAAATATGGCTTCATCTAGCTTTAATGAAGAGAAAAAATTAAAGCTTAATATAATCAGATAATACATAATCATTCGAGCTGTCCTATATCTTTTAGAGCTCAATTTTCTCTCTTTCAGCCTCAAATTTTAGGTGTGTTTGAATAGATTTTTGTTTGGACTCATCTCTATACAAAATATATTTGTTTTTGAATATTAACATGACAGTTTTTTGCATGAAAAAATGTCAGTTAGTTTTAGGTTGGTTTTTTGTTTGTTTGTATTTTGTAGTGAAACGGATTCATGTACTCTTTGCTCCAAACTGCAAGAAGCAAACTACCTTTTAAAAAAGTCTTTACTTGTTTCCTTTATTTCTGAATTTTTCACCAAGATGCAGATTATAACTGACTTAGCAAATAACTTGACATATATCATGACATTTTTGTTCATTCACATACATGTTTCATGTTAATAATTTTGTGTTGCATAGGGAGGCCGCTTCCAATAATGAACCAATGGCAACAATCCTCTTACAGAATTTGTTAATACAATTGGATGAACAGTTAGACCGGGTTTCTCAAGAAAAGAACCTCCTGTTGATACACAACCTGAAAAGAATCAGGAAACTTCTTCAGGTAAGATTATTACTGCAGATTGCCTTTAGATAAATGTGTACCTTCTTACTGATTTCTAAGGCAAAATCCAACTACCCTTGAATTCAGTTCAATTCTGTTTATGTTCTTAAACTGTGCTCATCACTGTAGTATTTAAGCAACTATGGGAAGATCAGACCCTACTATCTCCAGGCAAAATTAAGTTGACACTTATGGTTAACTTCTGTTCTTAGTTACACTTATGGAGTAACATGTATGTTTTCAGTGGAGATTGCACAAGTGTAACAGCAGAAACTGGGACCCAGGGTCTTGATATGCAGACAAATCTCAGTTTTTGCAAGTGACATTTTGCAACCTTGGCTAATTATAGGTGCAATATTAGTAAAATGGCTAATTACCTGATTTGTGGGCAGAAAAGCAGATATTTAACTATGAATAGTTGTGTATACATACTCCTGGGGGAATTCTGCGCCAAAAAAATGGAAAATTATGCACACAATATTTTAAAATGTTGCAAATTTTATTTGTCTAAATAACACTACATAATCATGCCAGTTTCAATTATTTTGGTAATTTATTTCAAAATACCCGGTAGCAAGTATGTCTACAGCAATACAGAGACACACAAAAATTCCCGTAGGAGCAGAAAATTAAAGAAACCTCTATGACAACCCAGTTTTTTCTCTTAATTAATTAGCCTCTTAGAGTTGGTAGGACAACTCCCACCTTTTCATGTTCTCTGTATGTGTGTGTATATATATATCTCCTCATTATATGTTCCATTCTATGCATCCGATGAAGTGGGCTGTAGCCCACAAAAGCTTATGCTCAAATAAATTTGTTAGTCTATAAGGTGCCACAAGTACTCCTGTTCTTTTTGCGGATACAGATTAACATGGCTGCTACTCTGAAACCCAGTTCCTGTTTCTCTGCCTCCTCTCCCCCAGCCCAGATAACCTCCCCCTCCCTCCCAGAGCCCAGCTGTGGGGGGCCCCCCCCAGCCCAGACACCCACCCAGTCCCTTCCAGAGCCCAGTCATTGCCTCCCCAGCCCAGACCCCCGTCCCTCTATTGCCCAGGGTTCCAGAAGGAGAAACAGCCTGTTGTTGGGTCCCAGCCAGGCTTGTGTGGAGTTACCTGCACGCCACCATCTCCTTCCCTCAGGGCGTGCAGGGTAGGGTGACCAGATAGCAAATGTGAAAAATCGGGACAGGGGGTGGGGAGTGATAGGGGCCTATATAAGAAAAAGTTCCAAATATCAGGACTGTCCCTATAAAATCGGGACATCTGGTCATCCTATTGCAGCTGCTGGGAACCTTGTACTGTACTCTCCTCTCCCCCCACAGTGTCTTCTATGTGTGAGCTGGGCTCTGACGGGTCCAGTGGCCCCTAGTGGTGGCCAACAGCACTGCAGCCCATTTCTGTGGGGGGAAAGGAAATTAGGCACAAAACCCATTAATTTCTGCAAAATTCTGAATTGCGCAGTGGCACAGAATTCCCCCAGGAGTAGTATACAATTCATTACAGACACAAAACTTCAGGCACAGTTATTTACAGGTGAAAAACTTCAGCCAGCACTGGATATGAGGCTCTGGAGCAGTGGTTTTAAACCTTTTTTCATTTGCAGACTCCTAAAAAATTTCAAAGGGAGATGCAGACCCCTTTGGTTATCTTAGACATAATCTGCAGACTCCCAGTGGTCTGCATACCACAGGTTAAAAGCTACAGTTCTGTAGCATATAGACCTTCAGTTTGATAGGTATCTAAGATTCTTTTGATAAGCTTACACGTTTTTCCATCAAACTTTTGCTCAGTGATATTTTCTTTTATTGATTGGAGTTAGTAAAACATAGTCTAATAAATGTTTGTTTATGGTAAGAATTCTGGGAAAATGATAGCATTTAGTTAATGATTTACTTCCTGTTACAATTGTGCCTTCTGCACAAAGCAGATACATATCTCCGTTTTATGAAAGGTTTCTTTCCCTTCTTTGATGGTGGCATGTTTCCTACTGGGACTGCAATGACTGTTGTAGTTCTTGCAAAGGGTTATCTTTATTATATGTACTGCAATGGAAAATCTTAACATGACACTGCCAATTACTTTGTTCCCTTTATTCATTATTGGTGATGGCCTCTTAGAAACTTGACAATATTTCCATACCTACCAATGTTTCCTCTTGCATTATTCAAACACTATTTTTCTCAGGTGATTTTCATGCAACTTGAAATTAAAGTCACTTTTTTTGTTTCCATCCTTGTTTGTATATCAACGTCATCCATAATTTCAAAACAGTTAAAACAAATTTATTAACTGCTTCTTCTTCTGTAGAGAGGCCCAGCATATTGTTATTGTCTTGGTCCTAGGACACACAGCCATAGCATGGTGGAAGTATTGCTGCATCACTCTACCAGAGGCATTCTCTCTGCAGGATCGTACATACAGGAAGAATGCCTTCAATGGCGTTGAGATGAACAGTCCTGACAATATTTTGCAGGCTGAACAGATACGCATTTTATACAGTCACCCGCACCAGATGCTTGATTATAGGGATTTGTCTATATTTTTATTCAGACTTTGTTTTGGTATTTGGTTTAGCTCTTTAAATGTTCCCCTCTTCCCTTTGCTATGTATTTGATTAAAAAAAAAACTATTACCAAATGCTAGAAACGTAACCAGCTCTAAACAAATGTGCACTCTAAATAACCTGTAGAATATAGGACAGATTGGGACGAGCACTCAGGTCTTCAGTGTACTTTCGTATACATGTATGTGTGTGTTTAGATAAGTCTTTTGTGTGTGTAGAAGGAAGAACAAAATGTCCTTAGGTCCTGTCACCCCTGCTGGGACAGATACTGTGCTGTGCCTCTTGGGAGCTGCAATGCCATAGATGCATACTAGTAGGGGGAGGCAAAGGTGGCTCTGAGCTGTCTTTTCTGGCACCTGGATTCTGATCTGGCCAGGATCTGAAGTGGTAACCAGAATATATTAGAACAACCGTAGGAGCCTTATGTTCCTCTTCTGGGTTGTATTCTCCCCCAGCCTCTGGTGGCTTCACTGCAGCTCTGTATGCTAGTGGAACAGCATATATGGGCCAGAGCAGGAGGCATAATGGACCCAGAGTCTGCCTTTTCCTGCCCCACAGCCATGATCAGATAGAGACTGCATAGAGGCTTGGCAACCACTGCTCAGCCCACTCAATGGCTGGCTTTCTCAAAAGAAATGCCGCACAAGTGGGAGTGTACACTGAATAATTCTCTGTATCCCTATGCAGGATTGGGTATTAAGATCCCAGTCTTGCAATCTGCTCCAAGCAGAAAGGTCCTTGCATGGAGTTCCATTGACTTCAGGAGCTTGGGGTCTAAAGGTTTACAGATTTTCTTGACAAGACACTGTTCTGCCTATTAAAAAAAATGATCTCAGTCCTGACCTTTGTGGTAAAATATTTCCATCTGAGAAAAAGAGCAATAGTTCTCTCTATTAGTAACAATGCTGGCCTGTCTCAGTTTTATCACGACAGCAAAAAACTGATTTTTTTAGATAACAAGCTACTGATATGGTTTCAGAATAGACATGTCAACCACCAGACATTTAATAGCACTTTCACTATTAGATCGTTTTCCTGATTTTTCTTTTATGACCTTTAATAGTAAAACCCGCAGTCTAGCCTGATTTCCACAATAACTGCTACTGGCAGGGGCAGAGCTGATTTCGTGAAATGTTCCGTACTATAGATAAAAGCAAATAGCTTGTGGCGCTTTTTAAAAATAAACAAACTGTAACGAACACACATTTCATTTAAAGTATTACCTGTCTGGCCTTGAAATTTGTATAATATAATTTCTGCTTACATCTTTAACCTAAATATGTGCTACAGGGCAGAATTCCAAAGGTCCAGAGTTATTGATACAGCCCCTGGATCTTCAGTTATCAAAACTAATTCCAATCAGTTTAGTTCTGTTGGGCAGGTAGAAAAACCACTACCACAGCTGTCACCAGCCAGCACCTTTGTTGTTCTCATTTATTATTTGTCAAGCATTGAAAACATACCGAAAGCTGTACAGGACACACAATGAGATAATCCCTATTCCAAAGATACTAAAGTATACAAATCGCATGTGGGAGAGCAAACTTGGCATCTTTTCTCATACCTCTTTGTGCTCTAGGCTGGGCCTAAATCCTTGGGTGCGCCAGAGTTCTGCTTAGCACACCTGAAGAAGGGTGGCAGGGGCACTTCCCTGATCCCTGGCACAAGTAAGAACAGACACAGAACCCCTCTGACTTGTACCAACTTGCAACTACTATGGCTGTTATTCCAGCAATCCCTTCTGGTGTTGCAGCACACGCTGGCTGTGTCACCTCCTGTCCCAACACACCACCAGTGCCAGGGAAAACAGGCAATTGGGAGGATGGGTTATAGAAGTAGGGAGACTTTCTATTGACTTGGAGAGGGGTTAGACTCTTAATGAGAGAGGAAAGATATATTTGTAATTCATCTTCTACTTTTTGGTGACTGTGTGAACAGTGTTGGTTTATTTATCTCTGAAGGTTATAGCCCACCTGACTTACTCTTGGCTCTCTCTAGTGCAACATTTCTTTGAAATTTCTCAGTTCACTCCTCTTCCTTCCCCTCTACACCACACACACACACACAAGAAGCTACCCAACCTCAACACATGATCTGAAAGTGGAGCTTATTTATTATTTTAAGCACAGTTCTGTTATAACTTTAAAGAACACTTTGTCAAGCTTGACAGATCTGGAAGCTATAATTTGTCTTCAAGTACAAAGGCTGAAGCAGTCTGTCCATAGCAGTCACCGCTATGTTCCTGAGTAGAATTAGTTGCAAAAAGAACTAGTGGCACTGAAGTTGCAATGAAAAACAAAAAAATGTTATGGATGTTCCAATGTGCACTAGTTCCTTCTATCAATAAATGAAACATACATACTCCTGAGCCAAAACACAGCTGTGAATGGCATCCCCAGGACCACACAGAGAACCTGTTCACAGAGACTCAGAGAGAAGAAAGCAGAGCAATCCATTGAATTTACCAATCTGGTATTGAAGAGCCCTATTTACTAGAGATGCTATTTTCCAATGGACACTTAAAAAACACATCTTGATATCTTTATCACACGACATTATAACTTATGATTAATTAAACTCAGGACAGATAGCTGCAATGGGGGCGGGGGAGAAAACAGTCCCAGCAGGGTAAAAGGTCCTCCTCCCTATCAGGGCTGACTCTAGGTTTTTTGCTGCCCCAAACATGCAAAAAAATAAAAACCAAAAAAACCAAACAAACAAAAAAATACACACACCTCCAAGAGCGCAACTGCTGAAGGAAAAAACAAAACAAAACACACCCGGAATGCTGCCCCTGAAATTGTGCTGCCCCAAGCACGTGCTTCATTTGCTGGTGCCTAGAGCTGGTCCTGCTCCCTATCAACTGAGGAGGAGTAACCACAGGACAATCAGGTTCAGCTGAGAAGGGGTTACCAAAAACTCAGTTAGGATCAGCTGAGAGGGAGTTACCCAAGATCAATTAGGATCAGCTGATTCCAACTAAGGGCTGCCTGAGACCTTTTTAAACCCTCCCCTGTTGGGAGAAGGGGGGAAAGGAGAGAGAGAGAGAGAGACAGAGGGGGGGGGAGGGAGTCCTGCTGCCAGTAGGTTAGGAGCAGTGAGCTTCACCAGGAGGGGAGGCTGCATTCCCTCCCATAAGGGAGAAAAACAAGCTAAAAGGACTGGTGGAGAGAAGGAATGGACTTCCCCTGTGCCACCAAGAGGGACTATTTTACCCAGGCCTGTCTCCCCAAGGCTAAAAGCAGCTGAGGCTGGCGAGACCAAAAAGGTGCCTTGCCACAGTTGTTAGGGTGGACCAGCCTTTACAAAGGGACACAACACACGTTACCAGTGCCTTGCACAACTATTTTCTAGATGACAATAATAGTGGGCGTTGGGGTCGTTTGGTGGTTGTAATGATCTTGGGATTCATTAAATAATAAACCAGTGAATGAGACAGGAATAAAACTTTCATAAAACAAACAGAAGCAGCAAAGAATCCTGTGGCACCTTATAGACTAACAGACGTTTTGCAGCATGAGCTTTCGTGGGTGAATACCCACTTCTTCGGTATATCTTTTTTATCAAACACTCTCCTGTTTGATATAAAACAAACAGGAGCGTGTCTCTGGTGAACGGCTGCACACAGCCATAGGGAGTTCCCAGGCCCCACTGTCAGGGCACATCTCTAAATTCCTATGACATACTGTCCCTAATGAAGGAGCATCTCTAAATTACAGTAACTCCTCGTTTAACATTGTGCCACTTAACGTTGTTTCAATGTTACGTCCCTGCTCAATTAGGGAACATGCTCATTTAAAGTTGTGCAATAACGTTGTTTGGCTGCCTGCTTGTAAGATTCTGTGGAAGAGCAGCGACTTTACAAGGGAGCATTGCACAAGTTCCACTTCTCCGCCTCCTCCTCCTCCCTCCCACCCAGCGCTTCCCCCAGGGGCTTAGGACTTTCTGGGAGGGAAAGTAGCGGAGATGCAGCGCTTCCCTGCTCCTCCCCCTCCCTCCCAGAAAGTCGGGGGGGAGGGATGTGACATGCTCCGGAGAGGAGGTGGAGTGGGGGTGGGAAGAGGTGGGCCTGGAGTGGAGCGGGGACAGGAAGAGGCAGGCCTTGAGCATTCCCGGCAAAATCCGAGCCTGTTCTCCAGGGAAGCTGCTGCAAAGGTGCTTCCTAGTGTCCTTGCCTGCAGCGGGCTGTGCCTGTGTGGGGTAAGCCAGGGGCACTTCCCAACCACAGTACAGTACTGTACAGTATACAGTATAATGCCTTTTGTCTGCCCCCCCAAAACTTCCTTGGAACCTAACCCCTGCATTTACATTAAACCTTATGGGACAGTTGGATTAGTTTAACATGGTTTCACTTAAAGTTGCATTTTTCAGGAACATAACTGCAACGTTAAGTGAGGAGTTACTGTATCATCTTTTACAAACATATCTCTACAGATACGTTTGTTCCTGGCTGTGGAGGGAAGTTGGGTCTAATGGTTACAAATACCTCAGCCAAACACATAGATTTGGCACATTCAGTCTGAAAGGCAGTGTGGCTATCAATGAGTATGTGTCTCCCATACTCAAAACAGATTTCTATTCACAGCTCTTCCTGAACTGTCTTTGTGCAACCTCTCAGTTGTCCAATCAGTAATATGTGGGAGATGCCTGCCTCCTAAGCTAGAGGTATGAGACTTTGCTCAGTAATAAAAGTTGTGAAGCGCATTGAATTATTAAAACCAGTTAGTAGAAGAGCTGACACTATAACTCATGGTCTCCTTCCAGTCCAGCACTCCTTCCCTGGTCAGAGCAATGCTGCTGCTACATCCCATCTGGGCCTCAGGTTTTGAGTATGCTCAGTGCAGATGGCAGGAAAGTGGAGTAGGGAAACATGCTCAGTTTAGTTGGATGGCCAGTGGAGCTTGAGCAAGCGCAGTGCAGATGGAACATTCAGAGATTTTAGCAGCAAACCTTTAACAAGCTCCGCAGAGAAAGTGTAAATGATTATTTTCAGATCTGATGGATTTTCATGGAAACAGCAAAAGACATTGTGTACTTTTAGAACAGTTCGTCCCCCCCACACCCACACCACCTTCAATCAAATTTCAAGTTCCTGCTCTAAACCACGAAGATATCAGACATCAATGAAACAGCTGAAAAAGCATTTCATTTATTATTTATTTCAAGTTGGATAATACTAAAAACAATTCCTGTACAAGGCTCTAGACACCCTAGTCTTGTAACATTAGGAAAAACTACCAATTTTTATTAACTTAATTCTCAGAAATAGCCAATATAGCAGAAAGTATTAAAAAAAATTAAAAAGCAGCTTGAAGCAGAGAGCAAGCATGGAAGACCTATGTCGGAATGGTTAAAATCTGCCTGAATTATAAACCACTGAAAATAGGGTGTGATAATGGAAAGTACTGGTCAACTTTAAAGTTGCTACCAGCTCCTTCTTTAATACATGTGTCTATCATTTACTCCTCTATCCACTGCTTAGCTGAAATACCATTTCTAGGTATTAATCTGATATAAATTAGTCTATAAATTGCGTGAGGATTTCTCTGCATGACTGGCACTATGTACATCAAAGTTTTAGGTGAAAACACTGGACATTGTTATTTATTTTGTTTTTTATTTCTGTATTCAGTAAATTAGATTCAAGAAAGTGAAAGCTATAGAGATGAGATTGGCCTGTCATTGCTATGATCTTGGGTGGACGCTATTACAGCAGGTTTACTTATGAAAGGTCTTATTTTCCGTACATCCACCCATAGAACTCCCATTCACATGAATAGGAGTTCTGTGAACAGATGAAGGGAAGAAAGGGGAAAAAATAAAACTATGCAGCTACAGTAGTTGTTCATGCATAAAGAAATCAGTTGGAGGGAAGTAAATCAGATTAGTCACAAATACAGTTTTTGTTGTTGCTATGACAACAGTGTGATGGTGAGGTTTTGAGCCTAGAAGTAACCAACCAGATAAAATGAGAAGACTGCAGGTAGGAGAAAAGTCTGCTATCATTTCTAAGAATTAGTTCCAAAATGAAACACAGCAGACATAACCTTAGACCGTGACCAATTATATTTGGTTTTTAAACATATTTGGAAATGGCTTAGCTAGGATTTTTATAAATGAGAATCAAAGGCAAAATGAGTCACATTCCTTTTATCCTTTAACTTTAAACTGGCAGCATTTTTTCAAATATATTATTTCCCTTCCCCCTAATGTGTGGGTGAATTTGGTACACAAGAGAATGAACAGTGACTGACACATTATATGGTGGGTTTACGATATAAACAAATGAAGAATAGGCACAAAGGCCCAGAATCATTCCTACTTGTAACCTAAGCCAAACTTTACCCTCTGATATCGAGATACCTGATCCTTAATTAGGAACAGTTTGCTTTTCGTATTTAAAAAAACGGGGTCATATTATATCATTGATTTTTAAGCAAATCTTACCATTGAAATCACTGGAGGAACTCTGCTTAATTCCGCGGCACGGTGTAACCCACAAAAAGGAGATATTTAGTGGGGAAATGAAGGACATGCAGTTATAACGTTACATCTCAAGAAGTTGAAGACAAATGGGAAAGGGAGCTCCTCCGCCTATTTAGCATTCAAGCTTTGGGTTATTGTGTAGCAGTTCATACTACTGGACAAAATCTGGATTTCCCTCAGTGCAAAACTCTGATTGAATGTAGAGGAAATATATGCACCAGCCAGCTGGGGCAGGGTGAGGGGGGACAGGCAATGGGAGTTTTTCCTGAATAAGGATCTAAGTATGCAGGGCTGGCCCTAACCCAAATGGCAACCCAGGTGAGGTGCATCTTTAACACCCACCCATTTGTTAAAAACTTTTAAATTTTATTTTTTTATTGCATTTGTAGCCCATTTCATGACTTTGATCCACGATTTGCATGCATGATTTATTCCTGTCATATAAAACAATAAAATTTGCATGCTATGATCTGTGAAGCTGTATTTATTCATGCCATATATAAGCAAATAAAAATATCCTTTCCTCTATGCTTAGACACTTTTTAATTTTAAGAATAATTGAAATGTACTAACATCAAGAAGTTGAACTGTGCACCAACATTGGGTGGACCAGTATTAAATAGTGTTACAGTAGGTGATAGCCTTAGAATGTTAATCCTAATCCTTTAGTTCAACAAGTCGTTTTTTTCACCTTTGCCCTTGTGAACTGAAGCACAGCATCAGAGAGATCAAACGACTGGTCAGTGGCATTTTCAAGTACCATCGTCAATCAAAATATCTTTTTAATGATCCTCAGCTTTGAAAAACTGCGCTCACCACTCATGACTGTGACTAGCAGCATGAGCAGAATCCTCAAAGCTATCCACACATGCTGTACATCATGAATGAATTGGAAAACTTGGAGTGGAAAGTGTGCTCCCCATCTTGCAAAATGTGATGAATGTTGTCCAATTCAACACAGAGGTCTTTATCATTGATGTCCAAACAAACATTCTCTAGGTGTCAGTGTCCAGTGAAGGTCCGTACAATTTTTCAAGAGTGTTTTCCTGTTCACTGGCAGCTTACTAAGGTCATGCAGAAAACCCCAGGTCTTTTTGTGGTGCTTCATTTGTCCAAACCTTTTTTTGATGGACATTCAAGCAGTGTCAACAAATGAGCAAAAAAACCTCCCTCTTGAATTTTTCTCCCGAGCTTCCCGTCACCTCATCTCTGCCCTCGTAACCAAACTGTCTCTTCTTCCAATGAATATGAATTTCCTTGAAGACAGGCTCAACTCCTGAGCTTTTTGCTATTTCTTCGGCAGCAGTGAGGCATATTCAAGTCCATTGTCTCTGTAGGCCACAATGAAATCAAGGCAGCTTTTCATCAAAATAGTAGCAGTCGCGATGTCCATCGACTGAGTTTGTTGTAATGCCTTGCTTACAACGTTTACTTGTAATTGTGCCAAACCACAATTGAGACCAGAAATTTGAAGTCAGTGATCTGACTTTGTCAGGCTTTGTCCTCGTATCAGATTCCAGCCTCAGCTTTATTCAAACTTCAGTCACTTGGTACCTCACTAGCCTTATGCTGTCAATGTGGCTCTCCCAGTGAGTGTCACTTAGAGGCTTCATGGTCAGATTTGTAACATTGTCCAAGAAGATCTTACACCTGATAGTTGATGCTGAGAACAGGGTGTATATCCTTTGTAGTACTCCGAAGACAGATATTGAATCTAAAGAAGATGCTGCTGCATCTGACATAACCAGTTTGAGGGAATGGCAGCCATAAGGCATGAAGAAAGTTCTTGGTTTCAGCACAAGGATCCTTGCCTGGATGCCACTGTTTCTTCCCTTCATATTTACACCATTGTTGTAGCCTTGGCCACAGTAGTCCTGAAGCTTTATTTTATTCTCACTCAAAACATTCATAAGCAGTTCTGTTAGGCCTCTTCCAGTAGAGTCATCCACAGACCGGAAACAGATAAAGTGTTCCATTACTTGGATACAGCCATCTTTGTCTTCAACGTATCTTACTGTAAATGACAACTTTTCACTGTGACTAATATTAGGACTGCAGTCCATTATTACGGTGTAGTAATCAATAAAATCAATTTGTTTTTAACTGTTTTGCTGTAGTAATGATCTATAGCTTCTTTATGAACTACTTGACTCATGCATAACATGGTCGTATTTCCCAAGAAGCTCTACCAAATTGAGGAAATTTAAATTATGTTAAACGAACAACTTATTTGACAGTCCCTGGAAAGCCAAATTATTCTTTGCAAGGAAGAAGGTAATTGAGGTATCAGATACTCCAGCACGTTCCTCCAGTGCTGGGTTTCTTCACTAATAATGTGCTGGTTTTCTGCATCTGTGCATTTATTCATCTTGAGTTGGCACTCGACCTCCATCCATTTGGAGTAGGCCATAAAATGGCTGTGTGACTTTTCATGTTACTTTAGAGCATCAGCTAAGTTATGCCAATAATTGTACCCAGAAAGCACAAGCAAGGATTTGGCATTCTTGTCAAATATTTTGCAACAAAACCAGGGCATTTTGTCAGTCGATTTTGAGAAAACTAGCCAATGCCGATTCAGTTTCTCACCAGTCTCAAGCCCTTTTTCACAGTGTGACTTTGCGAAGTGTTGCTTCTGCTCACTTACTGCAAATGTCACATCCTTGATTTTGCTCAGCCCATTCAAAATTGTACAATCAATATCAGCAGAGTTTAGGATCACCAGCCATAAAGCAGGATCTGATGTATCGATTTGTGGTGTCAGTTTTTCTCGCTGCTGTTTCTGCCATCATGCAAGACTGATTATTCATTATCATTTCTCTCCATTTCATGTAAACCAGATTTTTCTTTGTCATTACTCTCCTTTTCATGTGAGCCACATTCTTTTTTATCACCACTCTCCTTTATGCTGCCAGGAAAACTGGACAATTCTCCATCAGTTTCCTCGCATTTCCATTCCTTATCGTCAGATAAAGCTGCTAATTCCTTAGTAATAGGACTTCTATCATTTATGCTTTGCTCCTCAATTTCTTCTGTGCTAGGACGATTGTTACTGCCTAAAGCCCAATTTATGTTGTTCTGATTCTGATATTTTCCCATCAGATTTGCCCCTTGCTGCAAACTAGATTGTGATAGAGCTTTCTGCTTCCTATATTGAGCTCTTGAAGGCTTTTTTGGGGGCATCTTTTATTTTCAATGGGGGAAAACGGACAGTATTAGGGAGAGCAAAAGTCTATGTTCCATAGTCCTAGAAAGTCATCAAACATTACATGTGAAGCATGGCAAAAGTAGTAACAGTATTTCTTTTATATTGTCGCGTAGAGAGGGATTCGATAGATATCTCTGGCGTCTCATTAAATATGTCCTTTATTAGTCACTACTTACACTCTTCAAGTCTTAAAACACAAGTACACTTTTATTATTACATAATAAAACAAGATTCCCAATATCACAACTGGGCTCTCACTTTGTTCTTATATCTGACTGATTGGTGACTCCCCACCCCTTATATACTCGTGAAGGCATGGCTGACCACATTCTAGGAGTTTCAAGGAAAATGTAGTTCTCAGAAAGTCTGGACGGTTCCATGAGATTCTACAAAGGTCCAGAATGTTCTAGGAGGTTAGTGAAAAATGAATTCACATATGGAATACCTGAAACATTTTACTTCAAACATTCTGTTTTCCCTTACGTCGCTAGCAACAAAAACAGCACCCCAAGCCTGGCGCGCACCCCCCCCCCCCCACACACACACACCCGACAAGGCACCCCGGGTGATTGCCTAAATCTGTCCCTGTTAATATTTGGCCCATTTACTTCACTGGAAGCTCTTCCTGAGTAAAATTGAGTAATTTCAGGATTTATCCTATTAATGTACAGCAATTACATATATCAAAATGGACTTTCGCAGGCACTGCTTGTCATGTTGTAGATTCAGAGTTAGGAGACTGACTTAAGCAAAGTCAGGGAAGAGTTCTTCTCTTACCATCCATTCAGGACCAAACACTGGATATGGCATCAAGGGACTATCCTGAAAACACTTGACAAGTGTGGGAATTTTTATTCTTTTGGAACCAAATACCAAACTCCTCCTTGTTTTTCTGATCTTGCAAAGATATGCACTATATAGAAGGAACCCTTGCACGCAGATGGAACCCTGCTGAAGTCAGTGGGATTCCATATCGGTTTTGATAAGCTTGTAGGGTGCAGGAGTCCATGCTAGCAGATCTCAGTGCAGGATTGGGTCTCAGTCTTAATTCAGTCTTTGCTAGGAGTTTGTCCTGAAAAGGACTGAATAAAACTGAGTGAGGAGAACGGGATGCATCCATTGTGTTTTGGCACAGACGTAGTTCTCACCATCACATTCAAAATCATGTTAATGGATACTCTACTTATAGAGACTTACACAGTAAAGCTAAACTACATGGAAATGTCCGTTGTTCTTTAGAACTGGTTGGAAAGCATCTTATACCCTATAAATTTTTTTGACAACAACAACAACAAACAATTTTTCTGAACTTTTTGTGAATTTTTTTCAGGTTTTCATCTCAACTGAAAAATGTAGTCAGTCAGATAAAAAATGTTCAGTAAATTTTGCCTGCCAGTCTTACTTAATTTACTTTTCAGTAGCAAAAAAATAAATAAATAAAAGTTTTTGCTGCTGAAACTGAAAAAAAAAATTGGTGTCCAGGAAAATTTTATCAAAAAGAGACTTTTTTTGGAAAATTCTGTTTTAATTAAATAGTAATTTTCCATTGAAAAAAACGTTTGACAGAAAATTTCCAACCAACTCTGTTTTCTTTCCTTTTGTTGTTGTAGATGAAGCACACAATGAACTGAGTTTTATTTATATGCATCTCTCTATCTTAGGGTTTTATTTTGCTACCCATCACTGTAGTATCTGAGTGCCTCCCATGCAAAATCAAGAATAGAGAAGACACTAGTGGACTTCATAAAGTCTCTAGCACTTTTCTCGTTTGGAGGGCTCAGATCTCTCCTAGGGGTAGGCTTGTGTGTGTGTTGGTCAAGATTTTTGAAATTTTGTTTTATATATTTATTTTTGGTTGGTAAGGGTTAGGGAAAGAAACAGGTGTCAGTGTTGCAAGTACACCTCTACCCCGATAGAACGCGACCCGATATAACAAAATTCGGATATAACGTGGTAAAGCAGCGGGGAGCACCGGGCCCTTTAAAGCGTCACCCGAGCCCCGCTGCTTTACCGCATTATATCTGAATTCATGTGGCGCCTCGGGCCCTTTAAATCAGCGCCCGAGCCCCACTGCCAGAGCTCCGGTGGTGATTTAAAGGGCCCAGGGCTCTGGCGGCTGCAGGGAGCCCCAGGCCCTTTAAATCCCCACCTAAGCCCCGCTGCCAAAGCTCCGGTAGTGATTTCAAGGGAACAGGGCTCCCCGCAGCGGCTGGAGCACTGGGCCCTTTAAATCCCCGCTGGGGCTCAGGTAGCCAGGCTCGGGCGATGATTTAAAGGGCCAGAGGCTCCAGCCGCTGCGGGGAGCCCCGAGCCCTTTAAATCACTGCCGGGGAAGCTGGTCCAGTCCGGCATGCTGTACCAGACCAAACTCGATATAACATGGTCTAACTTATAAGACGGTGAGATTTTTTGGCTCCCAAGGACCGCGTTATATCGGGGTAGAGGTGTATCATTCTTGTGGTGGAAAGACTTGATATAGAGTTGCTGCACTGTAACTTTTCTCCTCAACCACAACGCTGCGCTCTCATGGGTTTATGATGTGAGCTAAATTAAACCTAAGTTTAGGCCAAATCCTGCCTTTCATTGCACAGTTGCACTAGAAGGAGAAAAGGGCTTAGGAAGCCTCTTCACCCTCCAGTCCCTTTCAGTAGCGGGAAGGAATCTAACTCGATGCTCTAGGGAAGGAGAATGGCTAATGCAGCAGCTGTGTAATCTTAGTCCCAAGAGAGCATGGTCTCTCAAGGGAACATGGTCAAAGCCCTTCTTCCCTGTCAAACTGGTTAGTGCAGATTGTTCATCTGCAGTATGTGCTAGGTCTCACATTTTTCCTTTGCAGCTGCCCATCTTAGGCCCTATCCTAGCAGGATGACTCTGGTAATGAGCAGCCAACATCCCACCTTTGGCCTCAAGCATGACTCCTATGAGTGGGGCAAGAGTGCTGGTTAAATATCTAGCCCAGGGGTAGGCAACCTATGGCACGTGTGCCAAAGGCGGCACACGAGCTGATTTTCAGTGGCACTCACACTGCCTGGGTCCTGGCCACCAGTCCAGGGGGCTCTGCATTTTAATTTAATTTTAAATGAAGCTTCTTAAACATTTTAGAAACCTTATTTACTTTACATACAACAATAGTTTAGTTATATATTATAGACTTATAGAAAGAGACCTTCTAAAAATGTTAACATGTATTATTGGCACGCGAAACCTTAAATTAGAGTGAATAAATGAAGACTTGGCACACCACTTCTGAAAGGTTGCCGACCTCTGGTCTAGCCATTTGCTAATATGTTTTTAAGGATGTCCCATATTTGAATGGCTAAACTATTTCATTTTAGACTTTGCTTTTTTGCATGTGAATGGTTTTTGATTAGATAGTATCTGTGAGGGTGATGAATGCAGTAATACTGGTGATCAGATTGAACCTTCTAGGTGCTACTGTACTACAAATAATAAATAATAATAACTTTGCTTTAAGAGACTACATTTCTTATTTCAACATGGTTACACAAGTCACTTCCCCAGTAAGAAAAAATGTGTGACAGATATTTCCTAAAATTGTTTTGTTTCACTGCAACAAAGGAAAGTGACAAAAACAGCATATGCTGTGAAATAGGAGATTCCAATTGGCGTTTAACAAATATTTCTAACAAACACCGTACTGAGAAGCAGCTGCAGAGGATGGAAACAATAGCCATTGAAGTGTGAGCTGCAGTTTCCTGTTAAAGATTATAACAGGGTGAGAATGGAACATATACAGAAACACTCAGAACATGATAGAGTGTTGTCTTTTAATGCCTGCTTCAGTGCCACATTGCCTCCCTTGAAATATCACTCCTTTTATACAATATATTTATTTTAATGCTCAGTGTTAAAATGTTACCTTTGATGCACAAGAGCAGAATTGTTTTTTTTTAAATCTTTTCATGTAGATTTAGTGCTCATGAACAATACCAGATTAACAACCCAGCAGACTGAATTCCACTATTTATCTACAAGCCAGATGCTGGTCAAGACGCAGGTGAAAACTTCCCCTTACTGCCCCACCAATGTAACTCAATCCTGACACTGACATCAGCAGTGTGAATTAATACCAAGTGGGGTTCTTATCTCTAAAGTAAATGGAGGCCAAATAAGCCATTAGCTGCTAACAACTTTTGGTTGCTAGTGACCTGGGCTAGATTTGAACCTGTGACCTAGGAAGGACAAGCTCTAGATCTCATTACCTAGTCCCCCTTGGACCTACCATCATCCTTTCTCTGTCTCCTTCAATCCTGTGTCAGGACTTGGCCTACAATGATGCATTAAATCAGCGGGGGTAAACAACAAATAATAGGAAAGATATATTTAATGTGTTCTGCTGTATAAGGCTGATTGACTATTGGTTTTCATTACTAACATCCTGTTCCAATAGGTAACCTACTTTAACCACCAGCATGCCCCACTAAAAATCTTGGCCTGGAGAAGGCATAATCCCATGATTTTCGCATTATATACCATTCTAGCCAACTAAAAGCTAGCCAGCCTGCCACCAGTACATTAGCTATGGTGGAGGATTTTATTTATTTATTTAATTGATTCCCCCTACCCACCCCCCCAAAATAAGGAACAACAGGGAAAAAAGGCAGAAGAACAAAAAGGTAATAAATTGGAAAAGGTGGGGAAGGAAAGAAAGTTAGCTGCCAGGTCAGCCCAGTTGCTGTGCTAAACTTCTGTCCTTCCAGGCAGTCTGCTTTTCCATCTAAGCAATATGAGTCATTTAGCTAGAATCACTGCTCTAGACAACCAAGCTTTCCATGAGAGTTTCCAAGATGATGGGATATATCTCAAAACACACGTCTGACAATTAATTTTAAAGAAGGTAACCATCATCACATTAATCCTCCTGCATGCTTCTAGCCAAAAGGCTTGTATCCTGGGACAATCCCAACCTACGTGAGCCAGTGAGACTCTGGGACACCCACATCACCAAAAGCAATCTGTTTTGGCAAGGCCCATGCACTGTAACCTATGCAGGGACCAGTGTGAATGAAACAATTTTCTGTTGGGTCAGTCTTAATCGTAGATCAATAGTAGAGTTTTTAATGTTTTGAAAGGTGCTTCCCCCTTAGCTAGGGTTCAAGGATACACACAAATCTTTGTTCCACCAGGAGGAGGAAGCTGGACAGGGCAGGTGCTCTGTGACTGGGGGGCCTATTTCTAGTCCATTATCCAAACACACCTCCAGGCGGAGTTCATCTGGGTAGTATCCACTGACTCCCTAGATACCTTTGAGGAGCAGTGGGTGCTATCAGGGGATCTCTGCTCAGTGCCCCCCTCTGGATCCCTGATTTTTCAACCTGACCTCATTTCCCTTCCTGTTTCTTTTATTTGTTGTCGCCAGTAATCAGCTGTAGCCTGGGTTTAGAAGTTCTTCCCTCTTAATTAAGGGGGCGGATCTTCAGTTATGGGCAGGGCTAGGCCGGCTTGTCCCAGTGCTTCAGACAGTACAAATCCTTGTTCTAGTCCCAGTGCAGGCAGTCTAAATTAGGGAGGGTCTTTCAGGCTAGGAAATACTAACAGGCTACAGCTGGTTGGGTAAAACTGTGAAGCTTTCTGGTGATGGGGAATTAAAGAGAATTGTTCTAATTCAGACAAGATGTAAGAGTGGAAATTGGGTTACTAGAGTGGAGATGCATATTCTTTTGGCAGGCTAATTCCTAATTATTGCTTGTTTAACTCAACGCTAACAGTTTGTGTACATTTTCACTGCTGTTTTTAGGACTTACAAATGTAAATTGGCTCATAAATGGGAGAGAGAAACTCTTATAGTCTATGCTCAGTTCTGATCTACTGGGGCCTGACCGTGAAGTTCTGAAGCAAGTATCTTCTTGGGAGGGTGTTACTAATGCTCTAGTATAGAGTGGCTGTAGGAGAAAAATAAATCAGTCAATCCTCTTCCTTTGCCACCATCTCACCCCCATCACAAGGAGACTACAGATTTTACTAACCTTTGCTGTATAATACATTGTGAAAGCCTAGGTGTATGCTTCATTTTATACCTTAAATAGGCTTGCTCTTCAGCATCCTCGCATTGAATGACCCATAATAACCAGACTCCAGTTGGGATATGAGGCAGAAATTGGTCACACTCTCTCACACAGATTTTAAATAATCACAGAAGATTCTTTCAAAGTTAAATTATTTGTATAATCAGAATAGAATACACATCCTGGTTAACTTCAATAACTGTGTGAAATTACAAAATGACTTGAAGTCAGTCTGACATGCAATTTACCTGAATGTGTTCTCTCTCACCAAATAGCATTGATCACCAAATATTACCAGTAAATTAGGGAAAACACTTTGGTATCACAAATGAAGTGGAAAGGAAAGTTCATCTGCTGCAAACTCCAGTGGGCCCCATATCTCTTCCCCTGTGTGGGGATGCTTAGTAGCAAATTCTGTACATTTCATTGCATTAAATTTTCTGGGTTTCCCTCCTCCCACAGCTCTGTGTTTCTCTATGGGAGACAGTGACCTGGCCTGCACTAATTAAACTCTGC